>NC_133170.1:50547500-51797500 GCF_040802235.1 Manis javanica | reverse complement strand
GTGATTAGGTCCATGATCAAATAAGTGTGGCAAATCCTGGGTGACAAAAATCAATCAGTTTTCTTATCTTCTGGACTGTGACAATCCAGGTAGTAAGAGGAGAGTATTCAATGCTTTCAGCACTTATTTGCTGATCAAATACTTTTGTTCAGAGCGCGTCTATTAGCATTATTAATTCATTCCCCAGATGTTTCTTAAGGGCTATTGCATATCAGGCACTGATACCATGATGGGTGGGATTATACAGTCCCTCTCTCAGGAAGCTGGTGGACAGAAGGGGAAAAATACAAAAGCAAGTGGAAGGAAATTTAAGTTCCAAACCATGAAAAGTTCAGTGAGGTGGAACTTGAGTATACCTCTGCATATGGACAATTGGTAGAGGGAATGAAGGTGTTCCAGGTGAGGGACAGGGAGCAGGGGAAAGGGAAATACTTGTGAAAATTTTCCCTGAAAATAAGAACCAATCTCAAGTTAACAGTTTTATTCCTATTTGTTGTTTTCAAAAACTGATGTTTACTCCCCAAAGAAGCTATGTCTATTTAGGCCAATTATGTCATTTATCCAATTACCCTTTTGTCGATATAATAATCAAAACACAGAATGGTATAATAGAGAAGAAATTAGAGACTTTATATAAACATAATTACTATTATGCAAATGAGGAAACTGAGGCCCAGAGAGTTTCCGTGACTGGGGGCCCAGTCTGGTGGCCTGGACCCACACTGTTTCCACTACATCATCCTCAGGTCCCATAGTTCATCATTTGCTGAGCTCAGAAAAGAACTAATAAACAAATGCCTGCCAATCTTGATATAGTGGCAGGTGCTGGGGGTGGTTAAAGTGAATGGCAATATGATCCCTGCCCTTTGGCTGCTTAGAGTCTTGTTGGAGGTCAGGTAGAAACAGAAAATAACACAATCATGTTCAATAGGATCTCAGGAGAGCAACTGAATAGAAAGAGCAGATAGCACTTCACAATGTCCAAGAAATCTAAAAGCAATAATTATTTTAAGAGTCTAGAGAAGAGTTTGGGGTCCCTGGGAGTTTTTTTGTAAGAAATGAAACTTGAGTTAGGTGTAGAAAGCCTGAGAGATCTGGGAGACAGAGTGATAAAGTTCCAAATGAAGGTGATAAAGTGGTTCTGGAAGGAAGGGCAAGGTGTGCTCTATTTTGAGGAGTAACCAACTATGGGCAGAGCAAAAGAGGGCATGACGAGCTCCAGGCAATATGAGCAGCTTAGTGGATCATGTGGTATGAAACGCCTCAGAGCTCATGGGAGGATCACTGAGAGGGGTGTTCGGGCTCATGAATCTGGTTTGGCCTTATCATTCATTCGTGTTTCTCCTTTGACATTGAGTGAGAGCCTATTATATGCCAGGCAGTGTTCTAGGCTCTGGGGATACACAAATCAACAAAATATCATCAAAGAAAAGAAATATCCTCTGGGAGCTTATATTCTAATTCAGTGCTTCTCAAAGCTGGCTGCACATTACAATTTCCTGAGAAGCTCTTCAAAAAGAGGTGAGAAAACTTAAATACATAAGTAAAAGAAGCCAGCCCAAAAGGCTACATAGTGTAAAATTCCAATGATCTGACACCCAGAAAAGGAAAAACTACAGAGACAGTAAAAAGATCAGTGGTTGCCAGGGGCTCAGGGTCAGTTGAGGGAAGGATGAATAGGTGGAGCACCAATGATTTTTTAGGGGGTGAAACTATTCTGTCTGATATTGTGATAGTAGATGCATAATATTTGCATTTGGTCAAAACCCGCAGAACTGTATAACACAAAAAGTGAACCCTGATGTAAACCAGGAAACTTAGTTTTTATAATGGGTCAACACTGGTTCACCAATTGTAAGTGATGTACCACACCAATCTAAGGTGTTAATAATGGGGGAAACTGTGCAGGGGGAGAGGGATCTGTGGGAATTGCCTGCATTGTCACATTTTTCTATTAACCTAAAACTGTTCAAAACAAACAAATTCTATTAATACTAATAATTTTTTAAATTATAGATCTTATATAAAAAAGAAAATAAAACCAAGACCTCTACTTGGTCCCCACTGGGAAATTCTGATTAAATAGAATGATGGGACTCAAGTACTCTTAAAATGTGCCCCATTCCCACCCCACCCCCATACTTGTAAACCTATACTACCAAGTGTTGACAAAGATTTAGGATAACTGGAACTCTTATAACATGAGGATGCAAAATGGTACCCTCACTTTGGAAAGCAGTTTGACTGTTTCTTATAAAGCGAAACATACCATATGACCTCATAATCCCACTACTAAGTATTTACCCAAGAAAAATTCAAACATGTTCACACAAAAACCTGTACCCAGATATTTACAGTAGTTTTAATTATAACAGCCAAAGACTAGAAACAATCTAGAAGTCTCCCAACTGGTGAATGGATAAATAACCTTAGATATATCCACAAAATGGAGTACTACTTACCAATGAAAAGGAAAGAAACACTTATGCACACAACAGCAGGGATGAATCTCAAATGAGTTTTGCTAAGTGCAAGAAGCACTGGTTTTGTGAAGGAAGATAATCAACCAAAAATTGAGCAAGATGCAGCAAATCACATAGTGATTATTTATAGTAGTTAAGGTAAAAGGTGATGGCTGAGAACATGTTTCATATTGCACAAATTTGCTCCACAGAAACCCACAAGAAGTTTAAAAGGGGACATTCTCTGCCTAAATGGAAGAGAAATAAAGCATCTCCAAAAGGCATTCTGTAGCTTGCACAAACTGCTAATTAAGCCAGCAACGCGGGGAGTAAAAAGGAGAAAAATGCTCTCTTTTAATGTTACCGAGACAAATGTTTACAGTCTCCAATGAAGACAGGCCATGGAAAATGAACAAAGCTCAGCTTGATTAGCTCCAATCTGTCTTCAAGTGTGTTGATGAGAAGGCTACAGGACCCAACGGATGGGGAGAGAGGACAACAAGGAGAGGTTCAGCTAGCAGTCTGAACCCACAGCTGTCCAGAATATTCCTCTGTGGAAGTCCTACCCAAATCAGCTCCTCAGAATTAACCAGGGATAACCACGGATGCCACCTTATGGGATTCTGTAACCAGTGTCTCCATGACAGGCCCACAGACCCTGAACAGTCAGGCCCCTGCCCAGTCTCAATAAAGAAGAGCAGATACAAAGAGTCAACATTCTTTGTTCCCATCTTAGTATGGGTTTTCCCAGAAGTGAACCCTAAGCAAGGATTCAAGTGCAAGCATTAATTTGGGAGATGCAGGAAGCATTACTAAGAAGTGGGGAAGAGATGCAGGTCAGAGAAGGCAGCCCACCAAACCAGCTTCCCTTGCAGGTAAATGGAACAATTCTGAATGGACACTCTGAGAAACTGTGAAATAATACCTGGCTGTTCTGTCACCCAAGGAACTAGGGCACTGGCATATTCAAACACCACTCCCATCAGTCATTGGGTGGGGGCTGCTGAGCATCAGGGAATAAATTGTTTACCAAGCACTGCCAGCCTCCTAGAGCGGAGGATTTGGGGGGAAAAAAGGTCTTCAGGCAAAGAGGTACAAACATGAGCATTTTGGAAGTCAAAGGGAGCTCCCTAAAATTACAGGGATCAAGGGATGGAGGCAGAGCACGAACAGATTCTGCTCCAAAGGGATTCCTCTCTCTGTGCCAAGAGCAAGACATTTCTTTACCCCTGGCCAGCATTTCCTCTGCAGAGGAAATGATTTCAACAAATTGCAAAAAGGAGGAACTCTTCCCTCCATCTTTCTCTCAAAGCACTCCTCATTGATTTATCCATTATATTATTGTTATAAATTAATAAAGTAAGGCATGCATTAATTTACTTTATAGGTTTCTTAGCCACTGATTTCCTGTTATCCCTTTCTATTACTCAACTCACTGACTCTTGCAGATAAATTGTCTGCAAAGCAAATGCATCCCAGACTCTTGGATTTTATTAAGTATATAAAAGGTGTGTGATTTGTATTAACAACTCAACTCATCACCCCATATTCAAAACTTAGCCAATTAAGCTCAAGTGCATATTAAAATAGGAAAGAGAGTACCAATTTCTAGTTAATATTCTTATGGCTTAATGAATTGCTCATTCTTTCTAATTCTAGTGCCATTTGCTTAATTTTCTTTTAATTTCTAAAATATAAGAAAAACATGTCTAATTTTCTAGATGTGAAAATATATTCCTTAATACTGTTTGCTTGTTATAATTTCTTAAGTACATTGAAGAAAAGTGCCACAATGAGTGATAAGTATACATAATCTGACACAGTGCCAGGCATTCAGTAAATGCTGACTGAATGGATGAGAGGGCCTATAGTTATATGGCCAATGCTCATGCACAAATCAGAAGAGTGGTTCAGTTATCTCTATAGCAGCTTATTTATTTATCTGGCAGCTATTGTCCTCATAGGTTTTGATGAGCTTGATAAAGTGAAAAAAACATGCAAACATGCTTATAGTTATAGTATTTCTTAGGGCTAATTGGTAGTTCTTTATTTTTATAGCCCTTTGGTACTTGGTACATTAATAAATTCAAGAAGAACAGAAGCCACTAACTCACTCATTTATTCATTCAAAATATTTTTTAAATGCTAGCTCTGGGCCAGGACTTATGAATAATTTTATAATATGGACAAGGTCAAAATGATGCTCAGCCCTTTAGAACATCATATGTGCTGAGTAGTTTATAACATGACAATAGTTATGCTCTGCAGCCCACAGAGCATAGAAACTAACTGCAGAGGGAATCAGGAAAGTTTCATCCGACGTGGATATTTGAGGTAAGTCTTCTGGCTGAGGAGGCTTCCAAAGGGTGAACAAGTAGGGAAACCATGTTCTGGCTATTTTTCTTTTTTCTTTAAAAGAAAACTTTGTTGTAGTGTCACTGTATTAATCAGGGTTCTCCAGGAAATAAAAAAAGAACAAAAACAAACATATATACAGAGAGAGAGGATTTATTCTGAGGAGCTGGCTCACATGCTTGTGGGGATTGGTAAGACTAAAATTTGTAGGGCAGGTTGTAGGGCCTATAGGCTTGAAATTCACAGAAGTCCATGTTTCAGGCCAATAGGCTGGAAACTCTGACAGAATTTTCATGTTATTATCTTGAAGGCAGAATTCCTTTTTCTGGAAACAGTCTTTGCTCTCAAGGTCTCCCAACTGATTAGAGGAAGCCCCCACGCATTATGGAGGTGCTTTACTCAAAGTCTCCTGATTTAAATGTTAATCACTTCTAAAAAATATCTGCATAACCATATCTAGCAAGACTTGCATTTGACCAAAGAATTGGGCACCACAGTCCAGCCAAATTGACACAGAAAAATTACCCATCATAGCCAGGCAGTGGTTCTCAAAGTTGTGTGTCCAGCCAGCATAATTAGCTCCACCTGGGAACTTGCTGGCAACACAAATTATTGGGCCTGCCCCAGACCTCCCCAGTCAGAGACTCTGCAACTGGGTCCAGCAGTGTTGTTCTAAGAAGAAGGCCAGGTATGAGCCACTGGCCTAGAGTATTAGGGTCCCTATCTGGGTCATGAATCAAAGTGTTAGCACAGGAGAAGGTCAATAACTGTCTTATTTTTCATGGGCTTTAGTCACTTGATAGATTCCATGTTTAAATGGCATATCTAATAGTTCCAGCAATATCAAGATGCATTCTAATTTTGGAGAATGCAACAAAAGAGAGTACTATTGATTGTTTATAATCACTCAGGGATACTAAATAATCAATTCCTTAAATTCTTCCTCAGTCACCACCTCCAGCTCTTCAGTTGTAAGAGTCTGCTAAGCAGGCTTCAATTTCCGCGAGCAAGGTCAATAGGACTCACGTCAGAATTAGCCTCAAGACTCTTGAACAGCCCTCTATGAGCATTTATCATACAATGAGAACTGTTTCACAGCACTCCAGAGGCAGGATATTAAGATGACCAATGGGAACGGTTACTGTTTGAACTCTTTTTGGTAATTTAGGTACCCCATTCATTCTTTGGCCCCCAAGCCTTTTCTATGGTTATCTACTGCCACAATTGCGCTGCATAACAGACAACCACACAACCTTAGTGACAGGCAACAATACGTGTTTACTGCTCGTACATCTTAGATACGTAGCTCTGTCGATCTAGGCGGGCCTAAGTCACATGTCTAAGGATTGGCTGGCTGTTGGCTGATCTAGAATGGCCTCAGCTGGATAACTAAAGAAACCGGACTCTGCTCCATGCCTGAGATCCTCTAGCATCTTCACCTGGACAGTTTGTCCCGATGATGACAGAGTGCGAGAAGAGGGAAAGCACAAATGCAAGATTGCTTTTTTAATCCTCTGCTTGTATCATGTCTACTAAAATATTGTTAGCCAAAGCAAGTTACATGGCTGAGCCCAGAGTTGCAGGTGGGGACACTGCAAAGTTACTTAGCAAAGGGTCTTATGCATCCAGAAAGAGGTAAAGGATCGATGCCATGTTTACTGTCTACCTCACTCTTTCATTAGAAAATGCTTCCCATCTCCCCTTTACCTTCTTCACCTAGTTACCTCTCACTACCTTTCCTGGGAAACCTCTGCTGATTCCTTAAGGCTGGATTCCATTCCCCACTTGGGAGCTTTTCTGTGACCCTAATTCCCATTACTGTCGCCCTTCTAATATGGACACAAGTTTCGAATCCAAGAAAGCCGACAGGCATGCTCATAACATATATTCGAAAAAGATTTTAGTATTAGATTATTAAATGACTGAATAACTACATTAAATATTTGGGAGTGGGGGTTGAGATGTTAACTTCTAGAATAAATGACACAAACTTCTATTTATTATGAAGACTGATTTTCCTCACAACACTTCACACAATCTAATGTGCTTTTCCGCATGCTGTTCCTTCCACCTATGCCAAATTAAATCCTCCCTATCTTTCAAGGTTCCATCAGACATAGGCAGTAGCTGTCCCCAATGGTCCCACAGCACCCCACTGAGCTTCATCATGACACTCATGAGTTTATATTTAGAGTTGACGGTATGAAAATAAAACATTATTTACACTTGAGAAGCTCTGGTAAATTGCCAGATTCTGCCCTCAACAGTGTGGGGATGGAATGGAAACTTACACCCAGTGTGCCCATCATGGATTGGTGCCCAGGCACCTGTGTGAGCAGCAGGCAGCCGCCTCACTCTCTAATCTCCTCCGTTTGATCCAGTCCACTTAACTAACTAGCCTTCTGCTCAGGCTCTGATTTCCAGTTTCCTTTCAGTCACTAGAGACCCAAGAATACCCTAACTTGTACTCGGAACCCTTCACTTAGGTATGGTCATCTTTCTATTCCCAGGGGGCTAGACTGCTTTCACTGTAGTCACCTGAATGACAATTAAAATATGGCAGCAACACAAGCCCTGCCCCCCTCACCAGACAGAGACCCAAAGGCTCAGTTATTTGCATGGCAAGCCTCTTCAAACTCACTTCCAAAGGCCATTTCTCTTCTCTCCAGATTTCCTGCCTCTCCTTATTCCCACTGAAATTCCAGCATCCTGTTTGGTTGGCAACAGGTTTTTGGAATTTCTCTCTCATTCCTTCTCATTCTTTCTGTTTTTCTGTCTCTTCTATAAAATATTCATTTCCTGGGATGTTTTAGTTTCCCCAAATCTGTGTTTTCCATCTCATTTTCTTTTAGGGAGTTCCAACAGTTGAAGAACCATGCCCTGCCTGTTTACCTGCCAGTCTGAAATGGGAAACTAGACGATAGACTATTTTGACAATAAAAAAAAAAGAAGAAGAAATACAGACTCAGCAAGCACACATCATTAGCGGGAAGCAAGTGGGTCCCAGGAGGGGTGATCAGGCATTTAAAGAAATAGTAAGGATGAAAAGCCTGAAAACTGTACAGCAAAAGACATTAGAAATAATCACTGGCCAATTTTGTGAAGTCAGTGCCTCGCAAGCAGTTTGATTCATAACATGAAAGAGCCTTTTAACTATGTTAACAGACTGATGAGCTGAGCAGCTCCCTAGCTGAAAGGGGGCAATGGAGGCCATTCAGAGTCCCTCTCACGGATCCCGGTGGTGCTCAGAGCTCTGTCCTAGCACACAGGCTCTCCCCAGGAGATGTCATCCACTTTCACAGACTGCATTTCCATTCCAAACTATTGACTCCTACACCCATAGTTTTATGCCAGATTAGCCCTCTAAGTCCCAGAGAGTCACACAGGCAATAGCCTACCATATATTTCCACTTGGATATCTTGGAGGCACTTTGTGCTATTTAGTCTTCGTTTGTCCCTCCAAATACACACTCTACCTTGCTTGACTCTGTTCTGGGCTCCAGGAGATTATTTCTATGAACTTCACCAACTAGTTCCCTGGCCTCTGAATTCTAGGTGAGTTTAATTAGTTACTCGAAGGAGCTCAGAGGAAGGGACGAGAGAGGTTGAGATCTTATTCACCCAGTTCCTCCCAGCCAGGCTATGCTTTGACAAGTTCACAATAGTCCACCGAAGGCCATATCTCTTGTAGGATGGTTCTTTCCTTTTTCCAGAGTAAATTGGGAAAATCATCCTTTCTCTTTGATCATGAGTCTCTGTGTCTTCAATGGCTTTCCATTACTGCCAGTGCCAGAGTGCTTCCCCGGCCACCGCTGATTTCCCTTCACCCTGCCCGCAGCTTTGTGAAAGGCCTACTGAAACCACCTCATGTATGACTTCTGAGTGTGTATCTATCTTCACATTCAGTATGTCCACACAGGACACTCATCATCCCAGCCTCCCCACCCCAGCTCCCCACTCCTTCCCCTTCTTCTGGAATATCTGCCATAAGGAGTGGCTCTGCCATTTGCCTCTAGGACTATGTGGAAGCTTGGACATCAGGATGACTCCGCCCTATCTCACTCCCTTCAATCCATCAATCATCAAATCTTGGTCATTCTAAGACTCCCACATTCCTCCACTTCTCTTCAATCCTACTCTAGGCCAAGATCATCTCTTATCAAGTTTACTGTGACAGCCTCCCCAACAATCTCCATACCATTGGTTAACCCACTCCAATCTTTTCTACACCATGCAGGCGGCAGAATCTTTCATAAATGCAAATGTAATTAAGTCACTCACTTACTTAAAACCCTTTGGCTTCGTTTAGAGTTTAAATTATTAAAAATTGTTCTGTAGTTTTAATTATGGAACAAGAACCTTCATTGCTGGCTCCTGGAGACTTCTGCAGCCTCTTCTTCCACATTTGCTTTGCCTTCCCTTTTTCTCCTTAAGACTTCATTCCATTCCAAGCTCACCATGTTCTTTCACTGCTGGACTTTAAACATACTGATTCTTTGGACAGAACATTCTCCCCACCCACATCAATCCTTTTTTATCTAGTTCACAACCACTTATGACTAGACTATATGCTCAGTTGGAACAGGAACCATGCCCAGTACCCTCACGATTGTAGTCATAGCGCTTGGGACAGTACCTGGAATGAATCACACCTGTGCTTTCCAGTATATAAGCCACTTTCCGTAAGTGGCTGTTGAGCACTTGAGATGTGTGGAGTCTGAATAGTGATATACTCTAAATATAAAACACATGCTTTCAAAAGACTTAGCACAATGAAATTTAAAGTGTCTTATTAGTATTTTTACACTGATTATATGTTGAAATGTACTATTTGTACATTTAGATATAAAATATGATATCAAAATGAATTCTACCTGTTTCTTTTTATTTTGTTTAACATTAGTCAATTTCACATTAGAATTTCTTAGAAAATTTAAAATTACACATGTGGCAGACACCATATTTCTATTGGAAAGGACTATCCAATGAATATATTTGTTGAATGAGTGAAGGTAAATAATTGAATAAATGAGTAAGAGAAATCTCTAGTTTCCAAATTTGGCTTTTCTTCCTTTAGAAACTTTCTCTAAATCCTCTTCCTCTGGGTTAGGTACCTCTTATGTGTTCCCAAAGTACCTGAAAATTACCCTATTAGGATAATTAATTGTCACATTGTACTAAATTAGCATTTTTATATTTATGAGGGCATGTGCTGTACCTATCTTGTTCAACTTTGGATCACCAGTGCCTGGCATGATGCCTACCTCATAGTCAATGCTCAGCAAATGTTTGATGAATGAGTGAACTAAGAGATCATGCAATAAGAAGAGAGAAAAAAAATAACAGAAATTTAAATAATGAGATGCTGCTGCTGGTATCGCTATGACTGTAGTCCTGTTCAGCAACAGGTGTTTCACATTCCCTCTTGCCTGGCCATAGCGGGAGCCTAAGAGCCAACTGACATGTCACGAGAGGCACATTGGGTTACTGACTTTTATTCTACTCTGGAAAGTGGCTGAAATGGGCCTGGAAGAGCTGGAGTGCATAAATGAGGGCTGTGATCATGCCCAAGGGCACCACTCTGGTGCCTCTTCTGAGGCCACAGTAAACACTGCATGACTCAGAATCATCACCAGGTGCACCTGGGCCCAGGAACGTGGTGCCTGGCACTGGTCCTGCTCAGCTTAAGCAAGGAGATGCTGCAACCTTAGGTGCATGTGCTCGGCATGGAGACAGACTGCAGGTTAGAGCCCTTGCTCATTCCATGTTCTCCTCACCCACACGCCCACTGCCTAGGCCATGTGAGGGCTCAGGAACATACAGCTCTGGCCGGAACTGGGAAACATTGATCTCTCTTCCCTGTTTCCTGAATGTGCTTTCTTCTGTAGCCTCCAGAGAAGTAACCGCTTTTTGTTTATCTCACTTTTTCATTGTGTTTGATCTATTCGTCCATATTAACCTACAGTTGATGTTCATCATTATGATGGTCATGTAGTACATCAGTTCTAATCCTCACAAGAATTAGGCTAGATGTTATCTTCATTTGGCTAAAAGGGGAAATAAGTTCAAAATACATAAGTAAATGTTATAGGGTCACCTTGTAAGAAAGTGACATAATCAGAATCTGACTCTGTGAGAGTCTAATGTCCATGCTCTTTGTATTCCTGCCTCTCTGTGGTGCGTGATACAAGAAGAGGTCAGTGTCCAGTAGTTATTCTTATCCCCACAAAGAATTACTGCAAAGAAAAGCCCAGGGCTCCCTTTCTTGCATATAGCAAACCTTTCACAACCAGCAGAATCGAAGGTGAACAAAGGCAGTTCATGGTGGCAAGATTGCATGGCTTCAAATGGAGCTCCAAGCCCCCCAGATGTTCTGAGAAAATTCATCATGGCCAGCCAAGTATCTACTCTGTTTCTCCACTTTGCCTTGACTATGGTTTCCACCAATGACTCAATTGCCCATCCATTCCTTTGCAAAATCCTGCTGCATTAACTTAGCAGGTAGCCTTTCCCCAATATCACTTGATCATTGGAGCTAGGTTTGGCCGTGCCTGTCTTATTTTGGAAGCTCAAACACTGTTTCCAGCTGGTAGTGCCCAATTTTATTTCCATATCACCAAGTTCTGGAAGTGGTCTGAGATACTTCCATACTAAGGATGGAATGCCCAGGTCACAGAGCCTGAAGGAGAGCAGCAGGGATAAGGGGGAGAAAGAACGGGCTCTCTTGAAGCTGATAGAGGAAAGGGCAGCAGCTGTCCCTGCACCTGGGGTGGACTGGTGGTGTCCTTCCTGACTCAGGACCCAGTCTTGCCTCTGCTCTACCATGGTGAGGTTTACATTTAAATAAAGGTGGTCCATCCCTCTATCGCCCCAGACATTACTCCCCCATGGTCTTCTCATCCATAACAGGTAGGGAAGCATTAGAAAGTGCCTATTTTGTGCTGTTGATGTAGGAGGTAAAAGAAATTCTGGGTTTGGAACTTATGTAAACTACCATGTGCAGGACAAGATCTCAACACACACTAGCTAGATCCTAAGTACATGCTTATGTCATTCAAGGCAGCTGCTAAAATCCACTCTGCTAGGAACTTCCGAGAAGAGCCAAACCTGGAAGGAGCATAATCAAAAGAAGAAGTGAGCAAATCAAAGCAGAAAGGAAGAAAGGAAGTCCTCATTATGCTTCACCATGAAAAATCCTTGACGGTGGACGGACTATTCTATGTAAATCACATGCACATATTCTTCATAATACAGACCAAGCTAGTCTCAGGTTGAGGTCACAAGAGAATGGGATTTATAGCTTTTTATTCTGGATTGGGGTTTGAAAGGCAGGAATATAATTTTGCAAACATTCACCAAGGAGCAATCAGTGAGGGCAATGTGGGGAAAACATCAGGGTGAGACTGGAGAAGGTACCCGTACGCTCTGTGCGGGAAGCAGGGCAACACGGCGACTAGTTCTTGGGAAGGAGAAGCAGGAAGGAAGGGAGACGCATTCCTGAGTCAAATTTGTGTAGGTTGTTTACCTCGGCAGTTTAAAATTCCTTTCCAGAAATCTCAGTGTGAGATAGGACTTTAGAGTGATTTAGTCCCCTTTGAGGAAACATACAGAACCCATGGACACACGAAAATATATATTGGGCTTCAGCTAGACCACAGCTCATTTGCTAGTGTTAATCTGAACACCAAAATCCGTAGATAAAAGAGACAGGTGTGTAATGACACGGGCAGTCATCTAACCTCTTACGGTCTGTCTCATCCCCACGCATGTTGTAAGGCTCTAACAAGGTGACAAAAAAATCATTTGTAAATAACAACAGTAACAATATTAGTGGCAGGCACCAGGAGAACATCCCGAGCTCCAAGTATGTACCAGGCACCATTAAAACGTGCTTCACATACATGTTTCCATGCAAGGCTTCCCATGAGGCTCTGAGATACTTTCCAGCGTAGGGATGTGAAAACTGAGGTCCCCGGGGGCTACCTGCTCATGAGCAGCTGGTGAGCGAGCCCCGAGCCGCAAAGCAGGCCACGTGACTGGAGCCTAGCACAACGCGCCCTCCTCAGGGTCGATGAATGTTAGTCCCTGGAGCTGTGGTGACTTCTCCGGGAGCCCCAGAAACCCGGCCCACCTGACATAAAACACAGCAGCTGAAATGAGGCCCTGTAGGGCTAAAATGGGAAAAATCAGAAGTCTAAGGTTAAAAATGGATAGAAGCTTCACTCTCTTTAAAAACGCCCCAGCCGCCGCTCTTACAGCCACAGAGGAACAGTCAGCCTCAGGGCCTGGGGGAATGCCAGCAGGAGGAGAGGAGGCCGGCTGTGCCTCACTCATAAAGGAAAGCCACAGGGAAGGGCTGGTGGAAAAGAGAGACAAAAAGCTTGTCAACAGAGCACTGGGGGCACAGAGCAGCCAAGTGGGAGCAAAGAGAAGCATCCTGATTGTCAACAGAGATGGGGAAACAGGCAGATGTCAGCAGGGTAAAGGCTGCCTGGCAGCACGTCCTCCGGGGAGCGTGGAAAGAGGGCAACTTGAGGGCACTTCTTCAGATTTATTAAAAGCACGAGTTGCATGGGGGCCGAGGAGGACTTTGGCCACCCGTTCTTCCTTAATGTTTGCTGAAAATGCTTTTCCTTTTAAGAGCTAAAGAGCTTCAAATTTGTTTGAGGCTGTGGAGGAAAATTTTGAAATTGAAAGCTCTCAGAGATAGCGTTCTTCCAGAAAATGAGTAGAAATAAAGGCTCTTAAATGTTTACAGTATGACCCTGGAGAAAAAAGGGAGAGAGAGCTTACAGGGAAAGGGGCCAAGAAGACTTGAATGATGGCCCTTCCAGCCTGGGAGCTTGTCGGAGGCTGGACCTGACGTTTCCCAACCCTAAGCTCAAATAGTACCCAACACTGGGAACATGGATTGGCCTTCTGCGTCAGGAGCAAATCACTTCCTACTGCAAAGTGGTGCTGCTTCCTTGAAGAGTAACTTGGGGATATCCATCATAACACTAAAATGAGCAATTGCAATTGGAATGACTTTACCTATAAGATAGGCAGATAAACAGAGATGAGTACATGAAGATAGGCCTTGCTGGTTTATTTATAATATTGAAAATCTGGACTACCTAAATGGTCATCAATAAGAGGCTAGTTAAATAAATGATGCTATACTGTACCTCTTATGAAATATCATGTACCTCTTAGTCTATTTTTGGCAATGTAGAAAGATTCTCAAAATACATCCATTAAAAAGTAATGACATATATATATATATATATATATATAATATGAATAAGCTTACTTGTATTAAATGGAGTGGCACATATAATTTAATATATGTTTGTGTGCATAGACAGTTCTAGAAAGATTCATCAATCATTGTGTTCACAGTGGGGAGTAAGTTAAGGCATATTTGAAATGGGAGAAGTCTTAATTTTCACTTTATATCATTCTGTACTGCTTACATTTTTAAATCACAAACATGGATTTTTAAAAAATATGTTAAAAGTTGAAAAGCTGTTTCTCTGTGAGGGAGACATTGAAAATAGAATCTCTTTAAAAAGAGGATACAAATCCCTGAGTAGAAATTTATGGTAAAATGGAGTTAATACCTTAATAAATTTTTGATCCTTTAAGACCAAGTAGAGTTTAATCCCAGGAATGTAATAATAAAGGTTTATATTAGAGAATCTATTAGCAAAGTACATTATATCATTAGACCAAGGAAGAGGAATTATATAAGCATCTTATTGGATGCCAAAGGACATTTGGCAAAAACAAAAAAACAGATAAAAGAGGAAAATAAAAAACCTCTGTATAAATCATAGGTTGTCATAATGCATAAAAAGTATCTAAAAGCAACAGCAACATTGTAAATGGAATCATGGAGACATTCCAATTAAGCAGGATATTTCATACTTTTGAACTTTTCTAATGATGTCTATGTCTGAGTTCTCCTTAAAGAAAAGCTTCAGAATCTTTCTGGAAAATTCCTCTAAGAGTGAGAAGGGTAAGTCTGAGAGCCTCAGAAAGCATCCTTAGTACTAAGAAAGGCCCAAATCGCTCAGCCCCAAATCAGTAAGCCACAGCATTGTTTTAGAATGTAGATCATTCCTCTGACATGTGTGAGAACCATAACCTCCTCTCATATAGGGCCCCACACTATCTGCACGATGCGCTTTCCTTCCAAATCATCCAACAAGAAATTACCCGGTATACTCTGTGTGATCATGACTGTTTCTCTTATTCACAAAGTAGGAAAAAAAAGTAAGAAGGGTGAGGTACTAAAGGCTCCTGGGTGTCAGGCTTTGGGGTGAAGGAGTGGATTGTAGCCGGTTGCCCCATTAGGGGAATGCTCACAGCAGACGACTTTGAGAGAGGTAGAAAATGGCTGCCAGGAGGACAGAACGAGCCTCAGAGCTGTCTTCACCACTTCCCTAAGCAAGGCAGGTTGTAAAGGTGGCATGGGGGCAGGAAAGACAGAGCTGCTTCGCCTGCAAAACCAGAGCTCCACTGGGGCACAAAATAGGTGAGAGAAGGTGCAGTGGTGAGTGTGAAAATACAGGGGCATTTATTCACAGTGGGCCACTGGTTCAAGGGATTGAGGGAAGGCAAAAGATTGAGTTTCAGGGTTTGAATGGTTTAGAGAGGTGACTTTTTGTTCAATAACCGAGAATCCCCAAACCAAAAGGCCTCACTGGAAGTAAAAATCTTAAATATCCTAACATTGATATCAGAACTGCCTATGGACACTAGCTCTTGTGTTATTAGGTAACAAATCTAAGACTTGGATTGAGGTCTCGTGGCTTCCAATCTGGCATTCCTCACATCTTACTGCATCACTGCAAAGATCTGCCAATAGGTATGTGCAAGGTACTGTGAAGAAGATAAGAAAGCCACAACCCCTGCTCTCAGAAGTGCCCAGCACATCTAATAAGAGTTGTGACTATAATTCTTAAACTTTAGCATCATAGTCTGAATTCAGGTAATTCAGAATTAGCTGAAAGTCTTTAAAATGCAGACTGCTGGTCCCCACCCCCAGAATGTCTCATTCAGTAGGTCTGGAGTGAATCCTGAGAATTTACATTTCTAACAAGTTCCTAGGTGATGCTGATACTGCTGGCCCAAGGACCACACTTTGAGAATGACTGACTTAGAGAAATAATAATTAATTGCAGATGCCATGGGAGTTCAGATTAGAGAGGTAACTCATTCATGGAGATTAAAATCACAGCATGAATAAAATTTTTGGTAAGTTTCCAAAGTTATTATGACTTTTAGGTCTGTGATAGTCTCTGAAAAATAGATGTGGTTAATACATTTTTTGCAAAAGAAGAGCCAGGTTCTAAGGAAATTCAAAAAATGGATAGTATACTCTGCCTTGATTGAGCCCTAATCAAGCATTAGAAACAAGGGCTTTAGGACATTCTCTTTACAGGATCTGAGAATACAAGATTCATGGTACTAGCTGATGGTCACTGCACACGTGGGCCAGTCTGGACCACAGGAAACCTCTCTCCTCCTTGAGCTTTCCTGGGAAGTATAACCACAAGAGCTACAGTTTTATAGCAGATTTCAGTGTACAAGTACTTTTACATACATTTACCAGAGGATCCATTTGGAAAACATATGAGTAAGTGTGTTGTAAACTGTAAACTCTATTAAAATATTAGTTACCATCAAATTTGAACCTTACACATCACCAAGCATGAGTATTGCTATCTGCTGTTTCCTTATGAATAAAGTGAGACTTTAAGAAAAAAATGATTTGATGGTAGTTGGAAAACTTCCAAGTGATAGAGACACAATTAAAATGAAAACTTGGATTTTGATTCCTAAGTCTGTGCTGTATTAGAAGATATATAAGAAATGTCAGTCTTTACACTTGTTCCATCCCTAGTTCGACCACCCAGGAAGGTTCAGTGACAATATAATCATGTTTTATATTATATCAGTCTCTGTTTTCTCTTCTTTCCCTCCCCAAACCCCAATGGCATCAGCACAGCTCACTGGACCAGAGGTGAGGACCAGACCAAATCAGAGGAACAGCCAGTCCTCAGGCTGGGGTTAATTATGGTTCTTACACTTGAATGTGCATTTGAATCTCCTGGAGGCCTGAGACAACACATGGCCGGACCCCACCCCAGAGCTCCTTATTCAATAAGTCTGCAATGGGGCCTAAGAATTTGCATTTCTATGAGTTCCCAGGTGGTGCTGATGCTGCTGTTCAGGGGACCACACTTTGAGAAACTCTAAGTTCTAGGATAACCACTATAGGAAATTCCTAGAGGATACGATACTTCACAGCAGAGGACAGATGAAAGGAAATGTGAAGAGAAGGTTAATGAGTGAAGCTGTGTGAGAGCAGAGCAAACCCATCTGACAAAGGAACAGAAACTATGAGGAGGTGAAAGCAACGGGGTCAAGAAATGCTTTTTGCAATGAAGAGAAAGAATGTGGCAGTTGATGGCCCATCAGTAGTAACCATGCAAAGAGCACGTGTTCTGAGGGAGCTTCATGGCACCAGAGAGACGGCCCCCACCGCTCTGACAAGGCCCCTGGCACCGCCAGGGGATGAACTCTCTACTTCCTCCTATTTCTGAGTCTGGGATATTTGGCTTCTTCTGGATACTCTCTTAATCCACCCTCCCTATTAGACATGGAACCTCAAGGGAGTCTCTGTTCCTTTCAAAGAGAGAGCTCCACTGATCAAGGGAGGTGGTCAGCCTTCAGTTCACTCTGTTATCTAACTCCCAGTGCAGTCCATTGATTTGGAAACACTGCCTCTTCACTTAGCATTGTTCTTTCAAGTAAGGTGGCTACAGTCACCCTGGACCAACAGGTTTCTTAGCACAGGCCATCGCCATCCTCTGCTGTCAGCACATCCAGCTGATCTGCAACCATCTGTCTCCGAGGTTGTTGCCCTGACCGGTGCTCAGCACATGTGTTTTGACTTATAATATGTCTTCTCTATGAAGAATGACCAGCACAGCCTCCTATCCAGGGACTCAAAAGATGCATAGTCTTGGTCCTCATACTTTAAAATCCTAGTTGCATGATTTGGGGTAATTAACTTTAAAAAAAAAAAAGATGCACAGAAGTTTTATGTATAAGGTGAAAAGTATGTTTAAATAAAAGATATATTTACCTGTCAATGCGAATCAACTGATGGTGACATTCATTTTGAAAGAAAATGAGCCTGTGTCCATCAGGGGTGTCATGATTGGTTAATAACATCTGTTGTGGCATGAGAAGGGGAAGTGATATCTGAATGCTATATGTTTTCCCTCCTTGATTCAAATACTATCATGAGTCCATTTCTTAATTCTGTGAGTCTCTGTTATTATTCTTAATGTGAATGTACCAAAGAGAGAGCTCCACTGATCAAGGGAGGTGGTTACCTCTAAGATGTTACCTTTATTACCCCTGAAGGATCACCTTTATATTTTTTCCCTCCTGTTGGGTCCTGGACTCCATTTCTCTCAGGTGAACATTACAACACTCAGTTCACAGAATTAAAAGTATAGAGCAAATGCATAATATAAGAAAGATAGCACTGTTTATCTTGCACTGCTAGTGTCTGCTAAACACTTCATAAAAAGTAGCATTAATAATCCTTACCACATCCCTACTTCCTTAGAAAAGCCTGCATAGGGCAAATGAATTCAAATCCCCAGTAGCGGGAATCTGTAGCCCTGTGACAACTGTTCTTGGGTTCAGATAAAGTGGCTGCAAAAAGGAACCTTTGATGAAAACCACCTTGGTTTCCCCCATTTCTTTTCTTCCCAAGCCTCTTCATAATGATGTCAGATTGTTCTGATGCACCATAGTCCTATTCCTGTAGAAATTATATACAATAAATTTATACAGCATAGAAAATCATTAGGTCTGTAGACTCTTTCAAAGAACATAAAAAAGATAGCACTGTTTATCTTGCACTGCCAGTGTTAACAGGCTGCCTTTAACTTGGGCAAGTCACCTCCCTGGGCCTCAGTTTCCTCATCTCTCAAAAAGAGATGACTTCTTAAGTCCTATCCAGCTGGGATATTTTATAAAACCTATGACCTTCTCTGTAAATGACTGCTACCCAGAATTAGGAAATCGATTGTATTTTAAAAGGAATCAGCCTGTTACTGTTGTAATTAAAAACTCTAATTTTCCTCTGTCAATGAGAATCCCACTAAAAAAACTTCAGTTGGCTAAATCCTAGCTACCATCTACTCTCCTGTCTACCTACCCTTAGTTTTCGAGCTGGGGGAGAGGGACACTCAGGGGAAGTTTGGCAATAACTGGAGATACTTTGAATTGTAAACCAAGGCCTGGAGGGGGAGTGTTTATCTATCTAGTGAATAAAGTCTAGGTTTCTCCTAAACGTTCTGCAGTGCTCAAGACAGCCAGCAAGCACCCACCACCACCACAATTATGTGGCCCAAAATATCAGTAGTACTGAGGTCAAGAAACTCCACATTAATTCCACCTCATTACAACAGAGTTCACAAAGATTTTGAAAGTAGAAAACTGATCTTCAGGTTGATATAAAAATGTTTCAGTTGGCATTTGGGGGAGGAGCTTAAAGATAGCAGCATGAGAGGTGAGACAGAAACCTGCTCCCAAAACCACATATAATATGAAAATATAGCAAATACAACTAATCCTGAAAGAGCAACAGGAAAGAAGACTGTGACAGACTGACCACATTCATGGAAAAGACCAGACATCACAGAAAAGGGTAAAATACCAAAGTCGTGATTTGGGGGGCCCAAAACCCTTCTCAAACCTTAGCTCACTGATGGGAGGAAGAGAAATGGAGTAGGAAGGGGGTGTAGGACCAGGACTGCTGAACACCCAGCCCTGAAAATCTGCTCTGGGAGCACAAACCTACATTACACAATGCTCTGGAGATTAGTGGTGATGGAAAGCTAAGACAGGTTGAAAACTAGGAGAGACTGAGATTCCAGCCATTTGTGGAGAACAGACACCAACAACAGGCTGCTCTGGGACAAGAGAAATGCAGGCACTCTGAGAGACTTTGTAAAGGGGCAAGGATTGAACAGAACTTACTGCTCAGAAGAAAGGACAGGTGGACACAACTCAGCCCAGCAGGTGAAGAACTTTCAGGAGCTTCAGGTGCTCCATTTCCCCACTAGCAACACAGCTCTGAGGACCTCCACTGTGACACATGGCCTGCTGCTTTTTCCTACTGGATGACACCAGTTCGCAAATCTGCTGCCCCAGCCATTGCACCAGGCAAGCCATAGGGCAGCCACACCTACAGCAGCTACAGGGTGTAACACAGAGGCTGGTCCCTGCACGGCTGACCCACTCACCCTGGCAGTGGAAGCAGGCACTGCAGGTGGGAAGCAGGAAAGGACACTTTCCAACTGGTAGGCACCAGGGCCACTTGCCTGCGAACCTCTCCATCACTCCAGGGGCTGAGCAGATCCAGACACTAGAGCTTCTGGTCACCAGAGGGTGCTGTCTACACCATTATTTTTATAAATATGAAATGTCAAAAGAACCTGGTACAAACCAAAATCCCACATACACCAAAAGAGGGCCAAGTGAAACTGAACTCACCAATCTTCCTGAAAAAGATTTCAAAATAAAAATCATAAACATGCTCATGGAGCTACACGAAAATATTCAAGACCTCAGAGAGGAATTCAAGAAAGAGATAGAAACTTTGAAAAATAAGATGTTTGGAAATGAAAGATACAATGGAGGAATTTAAAAATAGATTAGATGAAGTAGAGGAGATGGTAAATGAAATAGAAATTAGAGAACAGGAATACAAAGAACCTGAGGCCCAGAGAGAAAAAAGGATGTCTAGGAATGAAAGAATATTGAGAGAACTGTGTAACCAATCCAAATGGAACAATATTTGCATTATAGGGGTACCAGAAGAAGAAGAGAAAAGGGGATAGAAAGTGTCTTTGAGGAGGTAATTGCTGAAAACTTCCCCAATCTGGGGAAGGAGATAGTCTCTCAGGCCATGGACGTCCACAGATCTCCCAACACAAGGGACCAAAGGAAGACAACACCAAGACATATAATAGTTAAAATGGCAAAGATCAAAGACAAGGACAGAATACTAAAAGCAGCCAGAGAGAGAAAAAAAAGATCACATACAAAGGAAAATCCATCAGGCTATCATCAGACTTCTCAACAGAAACCTTACAGGCTAGAAGGGAGTGGCATGATATATTTAATGCAATGAAACAGAAGGTCCTTGAGCCAAGAATACTCTACCTGAAAAGATAACTATTTAAATTTAAAGGATGGATTAAACAATTTCCAGATAAGAAAATGTTGAGATAATCTACCTTCCACAAACCATCTCTACAGTGTATTTTCGAGGGACAGCTATAGACGGAAGTGTTCCTAAAGCTAAACAACAGTCAACAGAGAAAATAAAACCACAGTAGAAGAAGTAGACTAATTAATTATTAAGAAAATGTAAAATTGAGTCAACTACCACCAAAGTCAGTCAAGGGATACACAAAAAGTACAGAATATGATACCTAATATATAAAGAATGGGGAGGAAGAAAAAGGAGGAAAAAAAAGAGACAATCTTCAGATTGTGTTTGTAATAGAAGTAATAAGCAAGTTAAGTTATATTGTTAGATAGTAAAGAAGATACCCTTGGACCTTTGGTAACCATGAATCTAAAGCCAGCAATGGCAATAAGTACATATCTATTGATAATCACCCAAAATGTAAATGGTCTGAATGCACCAATCAAAAGACATATAATTCCTGAATAGATTAAAAAACAACACCTATCTATATGCTGCCTACAAGAGACTCACTTCAAACCCCAAAACATACGCAGACTAAAAGTGAAGGGATAGAAAATGATACTTAATGCTAACACAAGGGAGAAAAAAGCAAGGGTTGCAGTACTTGTGTCACATAAAATAGACTTCAAAACAAAGAGAGTAATAAGAGACAAAGAAGGACATTATATAATGATAAAGGGGTCAGTCCAAAAAGAGGGTATAATCATTATAAATATCTATGCACCCAACATAGCACCACCCAAATATGTACAACAAATACTGACAGAATTAAAGGGGGAAAAAGATTGCAACACATTCATTTTAGGAGACTCCAACACACCACTCACTCCAAAGGACAGATCAACCAGACAGAAAATAAGTAACGAGACAGAAGCACTGAACCTCACAATAGACCAGATGGACCTAACAGACATTTGCAGAACACTCCACCCAAAAGCAGTAGGATACACATTCTTCTCAAGTGCACATGCAACATTTTCAAGAATAGATCATATACTAGGCCACAAAAAGAGCCTCAGTAAATTCAGAAGAATTGAAATTGTAGCAACCAGCTTCTCAGACCAGAGAGGTAAGAAACTATAAATAAATTATGCAAAGAAAACAAAAAAGCCAACAAATACATGGAGGCTTGACAACACGCTCCTAAATAATCAATGGATCAATGACAAAATATAAACAGAGATCAAGCAATATATGTAGACAAATGACAACAATAACTCAACACAGCAAAATCTGTGGGACGCAGCGAAGGCCTTACTAAGAGGGAAGTATATTGCAATACAGGAAAGAAGAACAATTCCATATGAACAGTCTAAACTCACATTTAATGAAACTAGAAAAAGAAGAACAAATGAGGCCCAAAGTCAGTAGAAGGAAGGACATAATAAAGGTCAGAGAAGAAATAAATAAAATTGAGAAGAATAAAACAATAGAAAGAATCAATGACAGCAGGAGCTGGTTCTTCCAAAAACTAATAAAATAGATAAACTGCTGGCCAGGCTTGTGAAGACAAAAAGAAAGTCTACACACATAAGCAGAATCAAAAATGAGAAAGGAAAAATCTCTACAGACATCAGAGAAATACAAAAAATTATTAGAGAATACTATGAAAAATCATATGCTAACAAACTGCATAACGTACAAGAAATGGACAACTTTCTAGAAAAATACAACCTTCCAAGGCTGACCAGGAAGAAACAGAAAATCTGTACAGACTAATTACCAGCAACAAAATTGAATCTGTAATCAAAAAACTACCAAGGAACAAAATCCCACCCTGTACCAGCTGGATTCACTGCTGAATTTTACCAGACATTTAGTGAAGACCTAATAACCATTCCCCTTAAAGTTTTCTAAAAAGTAGAAGAGGAGGGAATACTTCCAAACTCATTCTATGAGGCCAGAATCACTCTAATACCAAAACCAGGCAAGGACACCACAAAAAAAGAAAATTACAGACCAATATCCCTGATGAACATAGATGCAAAAAACTCAACAAAATATTGGCAAACCGCATTCAAAAACACATCAAGAGGCTCCTACACCATCATCAAGTGGGATTCATCCCAGGGATGCAAGGATGGTACAACATTCAAAAATCCATCAACCTCATCCACTTTATCAATAAAATGAAGGACAAAAATCACATGGTCATCTCCATAGATGCCGAAAAAGCACTTGACAAAATTCCACACATATTCATGATAAAAACTCTCAACAAAATGGGTATAGAGGGCAAGTACCTCAACATAATAAAGGCAAACCCACAGACAACATCATACTTAACAGTGAGAAGCTGAAAGCTTTTCCTTTAAGATGGGCAACAAGACAAGGATGCCCACTCTCCCCACTTCTATTCAATGTAGTACTGGAGATCCTAGCCATGGCAATCAGACAAGACAAAGAAATAAAAGGCATCAAGATTGGTAAAGAAGAAGTTAAACTGTCACTGTTTGCAGATGACATAATATTGTACATAAAAAACCCTAAAGAATCCACTCTAAAACTACTAGAATTAATACCTGAATTCAGCAAAGTTGCAGGATACAAAATTAATACACAGAAGTCTGTTGCATTCAGAAAAACAATTCCATTCACAATGGCATCAAAAAGAAAAAAAACCACCTAGGAATAAACTTAATCAAGGAGGTGAAAGACCTATACCCTGAAAACTACAAGAAACTTATGAGAGAAATTAAAGAAGATATCAATAAATGTAAATACTTCCCATGCTCATGGATAGGAAGAATTCACATTGTCAAACTGTCCATCCTGCCCAAAGCAATCTACAGATTCAATGCAACCGCTATCAAAATATCAAAAGCATTCTTCAACAAACTAGAGCAAACACTTCTAAAATTCATAGGGAACTACAAAAGCACTGAATAGTCCAAGCAATCCTGAGAAAGAAGAATAAAGCTGGGGGAATTATGCTCCCTGACTTCAAGCTCTACTACAAAGCCACAGTAATCAAGACAATTTGGTAATGGCACAAGAACAGACCCATAGATCAATGGAACAAAATAGAGAGCCCAGATATAAACCCAAGCATATATGGTGTGGGAATTATATGGAATTTATATATAAAGTATGAAAATCATATGTATAAGCACTTTTGCCTTGATGGTTCATGATTGTAGTCAAGACAGAAACAGTAGCCAAGACAGAAAGAGTTTCTGTGTTCATTCACCATGAGGATTTGTTCGTTATCCTTCAGAAAGTGAGAGTTGAACTTAATTAATGATTGTGCATGGAAACCCCAATATTGTTGTTAACAACCATTTTATCAATAAATATGAGAGATGCCTTCTCGGCACCACTCTTGCGCTGTCACGCCTTGAGTCCCTGGCTGGTCCTTAAGATCTTCGATGAACAATCGCGTCTCTTCCCTCATCTGCGCGTCAGAGACAGGGAAGGGACCTGACATATGGTTAGTTAATATACAATAAAGGAGCCATGGATATACAATGGGGAAATGATAGCCTCTTCAACAATTGGTATTGGCAAAACTGGACAGCTATATGTAAGAGAATTAAATTGGATTACTGTCTAACTCCATACACAAAAGTATACACAAAATGGATCAAAGACCTGAAAGTAAGTCATGAAACCATAAAACTCTTAGAAGACACCATAGGCAAAAATATCTTGAATATAAACAAGAGCAACTTTTTCCTGAACACATCTCCTCAGGCAAGGGAAATAAAAGCAAAAAGGAACAACAAATGGGACTACATCAAACTAAAAAGCTTGTGCACAGGAAAGGACACCATCAGTGGAACAAAAAGGCATCTACAGTATGGGAGAATATATTCATAAACAATTTGTCTGAAAAGGCGTTAACATCCAAAATATATAAAGAACTCATATACCTCAACACCCAAAAAGCAAATAACCTCATTAAAAAATGGGTGGGGGATATGAACAGACACTTCTCCAAAGAAGAAATTCAGACGGCCAACAGGCACATGAAAATATGCTCCACATCGCTCATCATCAGGGAAATGCAAATTAAAACCACAATGAGATATCACCTCACACCAGTAAGGATGGTCGACATCCAAAAGACAAGCAACAACAAATGCTGGTGAGGATGAGGAGAAAGAGGAACCCTCCTACACTGCTCATGGGAATGTAAGTTAGTTCAATCATTGCGGAAAACAATATGGAGATTCCTCAAAAAACTAAAAATACAAATACCATTTGACCCAGGAATTTACCCTAAGAAAACAGGATCACAGATTCAAAAAGACATATGTACCCTTATGTTTATCACAGTACTATTTACAATAGCCAAGAAATGGAAGCTACCTAAGTGTCCATCAGTAGATGAATGGATAAAGAAGATGTGGTACATATACACAATAGAATATTATTCAGCCATAAGAAGAAAACAAATCCTACCATTTGCAACAACATGGATGGAGCTAGAGGGTATTATGCTCAGTGAAATAAGCCAGGCAGAGAAAGACAAGTACCAAATGATTCACTCATCTGTGGAGTATAACAACAAAGCAATAATGAAGGAATAAAACAGTAGCAGACTCACAGACTCCAAGAAGGGACTAGTGGTTTCCAAAGGGAAAGGCTTAGGAAGGGTAGGTGGGGAGGGAGGGAGAAGGGGATCGAAGGGCATTATGATTGGCACATAATTGTGTAGAGAAGACAGCATAGCACATAGAAGACAAGTAGTGACTCTGTGGCATCTTACTATACTGATGGATAGTGATTGCATTGGGGTGTGTGGGGGGATACTTGATAATATGAGTAAATATGGTAACCACAATGTTTTTCATGTGAAACCTTCATAAGAGTGTATATCAACGATATCTGAATAATAAATACATAAATAAATAATGTTTCAGTTGTTTCAATGGGCTGAATTCAAGGTAACTACTTGGTTTATGTCTACAGCCACAGGTCAAATTACCCACCACTATGTAGCTAAAATATTCAGGGTTTCTAAATGTTACTCTGTGATGAAAAAAAATTCACACTTGGCACTTCCTGAGCTGATGAGTACTACTTGAAGCAAGTCATTTTTCTATAGTAACATGCTTTGTTTGTATGAATTTCAATCTCTCATAATTCTATTTTTAACTTTTTTTCCCAAAAATGTGGCAAGATGCTCTTGAATTATCATTAAATGCAGTAGATGAAACAGTTTTCTATTTTCCAGCTTCATTCAGCTAAAATACGAGAGAGAAAAAACTTGCCAAAGGATGTGTCTTCTATTTTGGAGAGGAACCAAAAGCACTTTCCTGTATCTAGTGCTGAGATTACCAGAGCGGAAGCTAGAACAATAACATATTTCTGAAGCTCTGCTAAATTTTATTTTTTGCATGTTAATTACCTTTAGAGGATTGGAAAGATACCCATAGAAAAGCCACTATACCTGCTTTTCTTCCTGACCAAAGAGGAAAGAATATTTTTGTGCTAAAATCTTGAAATTTGAAAACAGTTTCTTACAATAACATAACCCAGACTGTCCTGACTAATACCCTCAGAAATTGGACCCACTGCTCTAAAATAGGTCAACACATTTAAGCCCCACATGGCCACAGGGGTATGAGAATATCTAAGATCTTAAGTAGTCCAACTCGTATTTACAAACATGTAATTCCCTGATGGTGCTCTTTATATACACCCTATGCCTCTTTGCCGTACATTGAATAGAGTCTTAGTCACTCTCGGGTCAGGGTCTCCATTGGAGTAGACATTAGTCCCAATTACTTAGCATCTGCTTTATACTGGTGGAGACAAGATGATCAGTGAACACATTTTCATAAAGCATCCCCCAAAATACGTCTCTCTGCCAAGTGATGGAGAAACTATAGTTGAGTGGTTCCTCTCCCTGCTTGAATTCATCCCAAAATACAAACTGTCCTCTAAGTTTTCCCTTTGTTTGACAAAGAAGCTAATGTCAAGTATCCCTACTTGATAAATAGCCAGAGACCATCTCTACTTTATATTCTTGTGACACTTTATTGCAGGGTTTCTTAGGCATAGTTAAGGATGTTGATTAATGAATTCACCTAATCTCTGCTCATGTACTCATTTTACTGTTCCAAGTACCCTCTTGATGACAGGCTTTCTACAGCCATTGGAGCCCATCAAAAAACTTCACAGGAGAGCTGAGTCATCTAGTCAGAGTTCTCCACCTGAAACTTTATGCCAGTCTCAATTACCCAAATAAAGCAGAACACCCACTTCATTCCCTTGCCAACTGCCCAATTGATCCAAGTTATTACCAAGTTGTCCCTTCTCTTTTACGAGTGGAAACCTGATTTATACATCCTCAAACTTTGAGGAATGACAAGGTCATTCCTCAAAAGTATGCTCTTCTATTGCTTTAAAATAGTATGAGATTTTTTTTAAATACTGTGAAGTTTTATACTTTACTTGGAGAAACCTCACAAATCTAGTATTAAGTCCTAGCATATTTAAAATAAAATGTATGTTTTGGCTGACAAAAGCTCCATGCAAAGAAGACCCAACACATCTAAGGCAGGTGACAAATATGAACAGGTCAGGATACTAAAACTCCTCTCTATTCTTGAAGTGTTTAGTTAAAAACAACTTGGATGACAGAATATATAGTGATCACCTGCTTACCAGTGACAGAATATAGTAATTTATATATTTACAAGTCTTTTTCCTGGACTTAAAAGTGAGCTCTTGAGGGCAGGGAATGTGTCCTATTTATCACCTCAAGGCCTAGAACAGTACATGGCACAGGGAAGGAATCTGATTGATTGAAGAACTGCATGAACTGACACTAGTTTTTCAACTTGATTTATCTGGCATATATATACTTTTTTTGGCACTGCCTCCCACATTGATTTTTGCATTAAGGTACTATCACTAGAGATCTCCAACAACTTTAGAAACATTTTTCCTTCTCCATAGAGAGCCCTATGACAAGATCTAGTTTGTTAATGGTGGTCTTAGGAGGTTGATGACATATTGCCTTCTACACCCTTGTGAGACTGAACAAGAAGGGGCAGGAATTAGGGCTGCACACAGAGAAGGACTTACCCATCACAGTGACAAAATATTAAATTGAGGAGTCCAAAGAACGTTCCAGAGTTTCCAGGACCTGTTGTTCTGGAGAGACGAAATGACAAGCCACCAAGGTTCCTTTACCTCATGACCTCGAAAATGCCATTCTGGCTCTATGATAATATTGAAGGGATGATTCCATATGAGAGATCAACAACAAGTAGGAAATTAGTTTAACCACCATTATTCTACTATTAAACAAGACCAAAAATGCCAAACTACTCATAGAAAGGTAAAAATAAAAGAGATTATAGAGCACTTTGTAAACATAAAGGATTCTAGCGATGCTGAAGAATAATTGTAATGCCTTCCAACAGAGCCACTGCATTTGACAGGATCATCTTGAAAGCCAGCGTTTGGGGGGTCTATGCTGCCTAACAGAATGGATGGCTGCTGTGAGTGCCCCAGAAATCTCTGTGAAGTCTGGATTTTATAATAAAAGGCTGCTCTCTCTTTCTCCCTCTCTCTGTCTCTCTCATCTCCTGCCTTCCCTCTCTCCATCCATTCTCTCCCTGTCTCCCTCCCTCTTTGTTTTGTAGTCTTATACCTATTAACATATGAGGACAAAAAATCAAATGCAGTAAAGAAAATGCCACCCAATTTACTTAAGACACAGAGCAAAACCTCACAAAGTTCTTTATAATTCTAAGTAAAAGAAATCTTTTCAAAGCAAGGCTAAGTAATTGAAAACCAAATTACTTCCAAATACTGTAGCTTAAGGAATCTGGGCAAGGGGCCTTGTGAAGAAGCCTGAACGCACTAATGGCGCAGTTAACTGCCACCCTGTATCCTCGCACTGCAATGTGACCTGGCAGCTCCTCCCAACAAGACAGGGTGTCTGTTTCCTCACTTGTTTCATCAGGACTAGCCATGTGCTTTGCTTTCTCCAACAGAATATAACAGGAGAGGCAGTGCATCTGGTCTAAGCTCGGGCCTCAAGGCACATTAGCCCTCTCAGTCTGAGGGCCTCCACTCCTGTCTCATAGTAAGCCTGTGCTAGCTTTTTGGAAGATGAGAGGGCACATGCCCTAGCTGAAGACAACATCAGTGACCAGTCAATGACCAGCCAACTCCTTGAACACCTGAGAGAGCCCAGCCAACATGAGCAGCAATGCCAACCCAACATGAAACTTACTTCTGACATAAGTGAGTTTCACTGAGACCAGAAGAGCCATCCAGCTGAGCCAAATACTTGTACACAATAATAAATATGTATTGTCTTAAGCCCCTAAGTTTTGGAGTGGTTTATTATGGTGTAATAGCTGATTGGTAAGGCCCCATCTTTATTTCCACACCACATGATCAACTGGTCTATCTGACATTTTTTAACCTTAATGGAGTTGATACATACCGACACCCTTGACATATACATTGTCAAACCTGCTACATTATGATAGATGATTGACATTGGAGCATCACCTATGGTGCCTAAATGGTATCCATACATTCAGAGGGATGTTTATAATTATCACAATCCCTAATTATAATTCATGAATGCCTTTTTACTGTCATTAAGCATAGGCAAAACTGTGAAGTATAACATGCAAATTGTCAACATTGTCTCATCAGTTCTCTGTGATGAAGTCTCTTTCCATCATAGTTAGCACCCTATATCAATACTTCATCAGACAATCTCTGTTCTCAAAGCAGGAAAGAGAATGAAATCCCCTTTCAAGACCAGAGACTTTAAATAGAGACTACTGTCCCTATAATAGCAATGGAAACCTAGGAACTCCTTGAAATTGTGTGCAAACATTTGTATGTATGTTCATATATGTATTTTTTTTCCTGGAAAAATCATACAGTATCCCCTCTTAGCAATGATATGGAATATTTAACAATACAATCAATAGAACACTCCATCTAACAGTAGCACAATATACATTTTTTCCAAGTACACACAGAACATTCCCTAAGCTAAACCACACTGGGGCCATAAACAACTCAACAGATTTAAAGAAATGAAATTATGTAGAGCATGTTCTCTCACCATAACATAATCAAACTAGCAATTAATAATGGAAAGACAACAGGAAAATCTTTAACAACATGAAAAGGGAACAACATATTTCTAAATAATCCATGAATCAAAGAGAAAGTCTCAAAATATTAAAAAGCACATGGAATTAAATAGAAAAAATCACAACATAGTTTATGAGATACAGATAACACAGGGACATTGATAGCACTAAATGCTTACATTAGAAGTGAAAAAAAAAGTCTTACATCAAAAATACAGAAATACAAAATAAGTCCAAAGCAAGAAGGAAGGAAATTATGTAAGAACAGAAATCAATGAAATTTTAAACAGTAAAACAATAAAATGAATGAATAAAAAAGCTGGTTCTTCAGGGGAAAATAAAATAAAACTGATAAATATTCACTAACAAATTTTAAGAGAGAAAGAAAGCATAAATCATCAATATTAGGAATGAATTAGGGACTATAACTACAGATAGTACAGCATCAAAAAGATAATAAGGGAATATTAGGAACAACTTCATGTTGGACAATTAGAAAAAATGGACCAATTGCTCAAAAACCATGAACTACAAAAATTCAAGCAATATTAAATATACAATCTGAATAGGTCTATAACCACCAGAGAATTTGAATTTGTAATTTAATCCTAAATAAGAAATCTCCAGGTACAGAGGGTTTCACTGAAGAATTCTCTCAAATACGTAAAGAAGAATTAACACCCAACTTCGCATTGTTAACATTTTGGATTAGAAAATTCTTTGCTGGGTGGGACTATCTTGCACACTGTAGGATATTTGGAAATATCCCTGGTCTCTACCCATTAGATGCCAATAGCATACTGCCCCTGTCCTTCCTGTAGTGACAATCGAAAACATCTGCAGACATCACCAGTATCCCATGGGGAACAAAACTTGTGCTGATTGAGAGTACCTGCTCTAGGGGATTGCTTCTGCAGGAATTTACAACATAAAAGAAATGGACATTGACTGTAGCATTACAAAATGGCTACATATAATCTATTCTATCCTATCTCAATGAATAAAACTTTAATTGCCTTGATTCCATAGTTTTAAATGGTAGCCAAAAAATCCAATTTAAATATTAAGGTAAAAACAGAATGCTTATTCACTATACTAATTTGTCTTAAAAATAACCCAGTCTGGCACACACCTTTGATAATGATGCATACTTCAGAAGCATGCTGGGAGAAATAGTGCTTAGAAAGTGCTTTAAGGAAAAGACCATATTAAAATTATTAGTGCAGATTTTAAAACCTGTATTGTCTTGCAAATAGATTTTGCTAAGAGATGTTCTGAATTTCTAAACATAAAGCCTCTACTCATCTCCCCCTAATTACTTCTTAGTGAGTTTTACAGATGCAGGACTAGCTGTAGTGCTGTTTATTGGTCCCTGACATTTAATACTCATAAAGTTTTTATTTGCAGAAGGTGTCCTGTTATACCACATTGCCATAACTGGTTCAGATTCTTTCCCAAGCCATTGCTGGACCCTAATTGAGGGGCATTAGGAAAAGGGAAGAAAGAAGAGACTGGGTGGCCCAAGCCAGGGGGACTAAGATGGTACATGGCCAAAAAAACAAATCTCAGTGCCCTAAGAGGCTTGAATCCAGAATACACAGCCCTGTATGCTTGAGATCAGGTAGGGTGGTAGAGCTACAGTACTAGGAAGTTTGCACAATTTAGAGAAGGTCTCCAAGCATGAACTGAGAATAAATAAGAACAAACCCAAAGTGCAAAAATCACAATAAGGGATGAGTTTGGTGGGCATCTTTTCAAGTTCACCAAAAACAGGAGTCAGAAAAGCCAGACTAAATCCAGATCTATCCTTCTGGTGAGAGAAGAGCTTCTGACACATCCCAGGAGGTCAAGTCTGGTTCAGAAACTAGGAAGAGCCACACCTTCTGGAGTTCAGAGACCACACCTAAGCACGCTGGAGGTGGCAGGCTAGCCTTGCTGCACTCTGCAGACCGATGGGATGGGTCTTAGTAATTTGAAAGATGACTCTGGAGAGTGACTTATCCAAAAGATCCTGACACTCACCGAGACAGTGAAACGAGGAAATAGGAGTGAATGCTCCTAACTACGTATTAAGCACCTTGGTTTAGACGCAAGTTCCAGTCATTCACGCACACAGGGATGGAGAGATAGTGAAAGGGAAGGAGAGTGGATCTGTATCTGTCAGGAGCTGAACAACAAGATCACCTCAACTGCTTCAAATCAAGAGGCAGAGTGCTTGTTGGAAAGCCTAAGGGACAAAGAAAAGTTCAGGCATCCAGACACTAACAATATTAGGAAGCCATTACCCCACCCCTCCCACTAGAGCCAGAGGACAGAGGCAAATACATGCCTTACAGGAGCTCTGAGTGGGCTGGAGCTGTGGCAGGAATCTCCAGTAGAAGCTGAGATCACACAGCCACAGCCACAGTCAGAGACGGGGCTTCAAAGCAGGGAGGGGAACGTGGAAGACGTAGCCTGACTCTCTCCCCTTCAGCTCTCCGATCTCTTTCTGGTGCCTCCCATTGGCTGAAAACTACTCGGAAGCCCATTTGACAAGGGAGCCAAGTGTCTTGCTCCAGAGGACTTGTCCTTCCACGTCGGAAGTCAGAGAACATAGACCGGGCAGAGAGTGGGCCTAAGTGGCCATATGAATGGAGAATAATTAGCACAAATATGTATTGACTACCTATTATAAGAAGCAGACACTGGACTAGACATTTTATCTAATGAAAGTCAAAATTGGTGGATGATTCAAAGAAAACTTTTCCCAAATATTTTCCCTATTGACCTGAAATTCCCAACATTCAATAGGATTTGGATTTACACTGGTGCTCCGGAAGTCTTTTGAAAGAATTACTTTCTATATAGGGAAGAAACATAGCTTGGCAAAGGTTTTTCAAGTATCACCCTTGAGTTTTCTTCAGAATTCTTATATGGATATCATCTAGTCACACTCAGTGGCAGGTGTTTGTAGACAAGGTCAAGAATATCCTGTGAGTTTGCTGAAGTGCTGCTTCGATGGAGGGAGAAATTATGGAGAAGTCTGTGGTGATGAACAATGCTGACTGCCACCTTCAAATGCCTGACAGGCTGTCAAGTGAACGAATTTGCATTCCCTCCTTGCAGCTGTAGGGCTTAGGACAAGGGGTGCAGATTAATGGGCCATAAACCCAATCTAGCTGTGGGTGTGAGGTTTGCTTCTCAGTGTGCTGGCCCACAGTGTTTCAAAGGTTTTGAATGAGTTGCCAATTCAAAAGTCAGAAGATGCCACATAAAAAGTCCACACTCTGGTTTACTTGGAAAATATAAGAAGATCTGACCCACATTCCCCCCAAAAATAAAATAAAATAAAATGGAGCTGAAAAGTGCCATACTCTTCCATTTATCACAGCTTCCACCATTCCCTATTGAAGTCACTGTATTGTGGCCACACACCAGATACCAATTGTTGCAAAACTTGAAATTTTTAATTTTAACACTGGATTGCTCAGCTCACGTGTACTATCTGCCAAGCCTCTGCAGGCATTTGAATTCAAATTTCCTGAGTTAGAACCAGGACCCAAGGGTAAATTCACAGAGACACCAACTTTTCACCTGACAATAAGGACGAGCTCCCCAGAGATGGAGCTGATTGCCATGGAGGTTAGCGAGTTCGCTGACACCGAGGATTTCCAAGGGAAGCTGGATCACCATTTGGCAGGAGCTCTGCAGACGGAATTTAACCACTGAACAACAATCCTTAAAATCTCTTCTCTGAGTTACTGGAATTCAGACTGTGATCTTTTGAAGTCCTACACTATTCCTCATTCATCTCTGATTCTGGCCCAGGAACTAGAATATTGTTGAAATTAACTAAATATATACTGTGTCTGGTAATACTGTGGTTCATTAACTAGGCCTTGTTTTAAGGCCATGATGGCTGAAACAACTTTTTTCTAATCTGCAAAAGATAATAATATATTGCTATTGCTGTTCATCAACAAACCAATAATCTTATCTGATGACTTAGAATGACAGAGCAGTGAGGAGATTCATAAGAAGTAAAGTTTCAAAAGGCATGAAGAAGTAAATTCTAGAAAGATCAGAGAAGTTTCCAAACAAAATGTTTATATCCTTTAAAATGTAGAAAAGGCACTGCTCCAGTGAGTTATACAATAGAATTAGTCACTTTCAGAAAAAAGAGATACAGACTGTGTTGGGCTCAGAAAAAAAAAAATGCAAAGAGAATTCTACTAACAGTGCAAAAACCCTGGAGTGTGACTACCTCCTACTCTCTGATTAAAGATTACAAAATACTTGACTCAATTTTGCAATTACATATTTTGTGCCTATGGTACTATATATGCCACTCCTAAAAACGAAAGAAAAAATTGAATGTCTCACTTAAGAGAGTAAAACCCTCTTTTATCCATTCCTAAGAGGTGATGCTGACATGGCACTCAAGTCAAGATCACTATTTCACCTTGTGGATAAAGCATGGAGCTTAGTTGTAATCACAGAAGCTGCAGTGTTATGAACAAAAAAGTCAAAAATGTAGGATCCACACAGCCTAGAGTCTTTGGATTCCTTGTCCATTCATTATTTCCATTTTTTGTAAGTTCTCCCATGTCACTAGTAAAGGAAGACAGCCCTTGAGCATCTTTAGGATATTTATCTTTGAGTTTTTCCTTTCCTGCCTTTTCTTGCCACAGGATTCACAAGATACCAAAAGGCAAGACAAGTTTGTGGCCAATGGGCAAAGAGACCAAGATGGTAACTTGACTTGCTTTTGATGTAAACAAAAGGAATTTTTCAGACCCAACTATAATCCAGTCAGCTCAACCAACCTAGAGTTTCCAAATAATACCTTGGAGTTAACATGTTAGGATAACAAACAGTCTGCTAGCTTCTTCTCTGGTGCCACCATAACTCCACCCCCACAGAACATTCTCCTGCTTTAAAATCCTATGTTTTCCATAGTATTTAGAATAAAAGCCAAACTCTCTCCCACAGCCCACAAGGCCCAACAGAATCTAACTCCCATATTCTGCTTCAATCTCACTTCATCAAACTTTCATTTACAGCTGCCCTCCATCCCCTGGTGTTTCATCTCTTCCTTGAACATACCAAGCTCATCCCTACCCACGGCCTTTCACGTGCTGTTCCTCCATTCAGAGCACTGGCAGCCTATCCTCACTCTTCAGGTTAGATGTCCCACACTCACAGAAACCATCTCCAGTTACACTGAACTCACACCCGAACTCTCTTTAACATCACTTCATTTTATTTTCTTTCTAGTACAAATCACAATCTATATTGATTGATTTCTTATCTTTGTCCCTTTTCTAGAACATAAGCTCCATGAAAGCTTGAACCTAGCTTGAACCAATGCCTGGTACAGTGCCTGACCATAAAAAGCTTCCAAGTATTTGATAGATTAGAAACAGCATGCATTTTCCAGGAGTGTCCACATCAACACTTCCCACGTAGGCTGGTGTACAGCAAGATTGGGCAGTTCAGGATCCCACAAATAGTACTGCATATAATCACAACTACCAGGTACAGGCACAATTCAGAAGTGAAATCTCCATAGAGTGAAACAGGAGTTAAGAAGAAAGAAAAGGTAATATTAGTTGGGTTGAATCAAGCAAGACCCTATAAGAAAGTAGCATTTCTTATGTATCTTTAAAGAGTGTGCTGGATTTCAATAGGCAGGAAAAGAAGAACACATTAGGAGGGAAGAGAACTAACACAAACAAAAGATGAAATGTAAGGACTGACAGGACACCAGTGGAGGGAGAGGGCTCCTAAGTGAAGAGTAGAGAGCAATGTAGAAAGGAAACTGGAGAAACTGGAAGGGCGGGACCAAGAGTTTGAATATATCTCATTACATCCCGGGAGTCATGGAAGATTCTAGTTCAGGGCAACGCCATGATCAGTGACATGAGCTTTAGGAAACTTTGTGTTGTAATGATATTTAAGATAGATTGCCATGGAGAGAGACTGGGAATGAGAAAATCAGCGAAAAGTCTTTCACAATCATTTGTATGGCAGCATTGGGGGCCTAAGAAACAGTTTTGTCACCAGAAGACAGAGTTGAGATATCAATGTCCGAGAGACATACTGGTGGCTGAATCTTCTGAATGTCTGGGGTGACAAAGAGGGAGAGTTTGGTGAAGCAAATAATGGGGCTTATATTCAGGCAGAAGAGAACATGAGGATAAGCTGGGTTGGAAAGAGGAAGCACTAAAATCTGCTACACGCAGGTAAGTGTGAATTGCCATTAGGACGTCCAAATAAAGACGTCCAGGCCACTGAAATGAAGATTCCGTTTTTTGGGTGGAATGGAGGGGGTGATAGGTTGAACTGTGAAATTATCCCTCTCAAATAATCATTTCAAGTGCATGGAAGAGTTCACTGAGAGAAAAATACAGAGGTCAAGGAACAAAGAGAGAAGGCAGAACTTGAGGAACATCTACATTTTGAGGGCTGACAGAAGAACAAAAAACAAAAGAGTTTTGTCAGGTAGTTCCAAAATAGACTGAACACCTGCTGCATGTGTCAGAAGTTCAAGCTCCTAACAATAGTATAAATGAATGCATCTATTTATCTTCCAGCATGGTTCTTCTTGCAGGATTGCAAATGTCTTATTAATGTCACCCACAACATCCATTTATTATGGCTGTTTATTATTCATTTGGAAGTGACAGCATACCTGGCACTTGCTTAAACACTTAGGAAGACAGACTTCCTGCTATAACAGATGTCAGGTAAAGGAAGACAAGGTATACACTTCCACCCCAAAATAAAATCATGATTTAGGATCTGGAGTTTAAAGACACAAAATGCCTTTCTATGAATTCTTTCTCCATACAAAGAATTTTCTGGAAGACATTTCACTGGTGTTTATTTAGAGTGAAAATAATTTTCTACACTACAGAATTATGGAATTCTAGTGATTTTCTTTTAAGTGTGTAAGCTGCTAAGCAGTCAGTTGCCCAAAAAAGAGCTGAACCAGGGAATAAAAGGCAGACCTGGTCGAAGATTCATAATAATTCCAATTTTTATAACTCAAGGACTTGCCTTTCCAGAAGCTGTTACTACTTTTTCTTGCTTAATCTTCAGTTTCATTAATAGCCTCAAAATTCAAGGCTCCAAAGGCTGTCCCTACTTAGCCAACAAAGCTTACTTTATGTTCCCTACACCAGTGGTCCTCAGAGTGTGGTCTCACAGCCATCAGCACTGGCCCCACCTGGGACTTGTGACACATGCACATTTTCCAGCCACACCCTCCCCAGACCTAGTGATGAGAAACTTGGGAGTGGGGCCCAGCAACCATGTTTTAACATCTCCTCTTGGTGATTCTACTCTGAGAACCACTGCCTTGGACCAATGCAAACGATCACAAAGAGCATTCCATAGGTCACAGGACAAAATCTCAATCCTAGGCCTCATCAGAGCATTCCTTTTACAGATGAGAAAACTGATCTTTCTACTGGGCTATACTCCTCCCTCCACTTGGATCCTATCATATGTTTGTCAATAAGAGAACTACAGAATGGTGATCAATAAGCATATAAAGCTAACAAATGACAAAGGGCTGTGATTACAGCTTGAGTTGACAATCCAAGAGGGCAAGGTTTAGGAAAATAAATGTTAAAAATTAGTATTAATAAAAATTTAAAATAGGTAATAATATAAACACTCATGTTAGAAAATGATAATGAAAACTTACAGTCTTCAAGTATATATATTTTCCTGCATTTCCATTCCAGTGGCCAAAAGTAGTAGTATTTTGTCTATCACAACATTAGGAAATCCTACTGCTATTCTATACTAGTAGGAATCAGGGCTTCTCAGGGACTAAAATCTTAGCTAATATTAGAGAAAAATCAATACTGTCATGGGACATCTTGTTGCCTTTAAGCAAGAGACTTTCAAAAATGTCTCAGGAGTAATGCTGAAAAGATAAAGAGACTGCTTAAGGGGGTTGTCCACGTTGCAATAATGTGAACAACAAGAATAATTGTAGTTCATTTGAAGGACTTAATGTCTATGAAAAGCCTTGAGTCCATAATAGTACTTGACAATGAAAAAGTATAAGGTATACAGAAAGGTCATTAAAAAAACCCAAAAGGACATTGGTAAAATATCTTTCATAAGTAGGTTAGAGATTTGACCTCTATAGATTGATATTTATTTTAATTGAGATATATTCTCACTAAATAGAAAAGAATGGTTACAATGAATTTTAAGTCAAATAGGTCAAGAAAGTTGGAGGTTTTTCTTGATTGACCAGAGAAGTGATCCACTCTTAGGGCCACACACAGCGTCCAGTAGAGAACCTAGCAGTGGGAGTGATGATGCACAAGACAGAGCTCCCAGGGAGAGAATCTGCTGCCCAGACCCCTCCTTTCATCCTCTAGATAAAGAAACTGCTGGGTGGTTTTTATAAAAAAAAACTGAGACACTTAGGCATCAACCAGGTGAAGGCTCACTGCCTGGGACCAGGATTTGAGTGTCATGGAAGCTCTGGGGGGGGGTGCTCCATGTTGCTAGTGTAAGGCAAGGCCTCCTAAGGGCTCGTGGGCATAGCAACTGAACCTGGACTCGAAAACAAACCTTGGGCCAGAAAGTGTCAGCCTAGGACTAAACTGACTCTGCAGATCCTCCAAGACCCCACATGTCAACCAAAAATCAAGGGGCTGATAACCCAGAATCCGTAAACTCAGCTGGTCTGAGACTATATTCTTTCTTTCAAGTCTGGTGAGATTACTGTAACTCTAGGGAAGTATGAACACTGAGAAGTATAAAAAACAGGGTAGAGATAAAAACAAGTTCATAAATAATGAAGGCATAAACCCATTTGTACAGATTCTTCTTAATCATGTAAGTGTAGGTCTAATACATTTTGAATCCCATTGTGATTACTTGTGAGGGTGTGTGTGGACATGTGTGCCATCAACTTCTAAGCTTGTGATGTTGAAATGAAATTGGTGGAGATTTTATTGAAATAGGAGAATTTGTCTACTTAAATTTATGATCAGCATTTAAATATTTAAGGTGATTTGTTGATAAAATATGTCTTATTAGTGGCAAAAGTAGCACCTGCAAGTTTAAGGAAAATACTTAATAATTAATGAGATTAAAAATGTCGGCATTACAAAGGTACCAGTAGTGTTTTCCTTGAAGAAAAAGTTCTTGCTCATTTAAGATCCTAGAGATGATGTTCTTGTCTGATTTTTTCCTGGTAGGAATTTTGCCTTACTCTTGCATAAAATATAACTTCACTCTCCAAGACCATAGCAAAGAGTGAGAAGAAAAGAGAGAAGGCTGACTCTGATACTTACTGTAATTCATTTACATCTTTGTCAAAATAAACATCAGCCTTTACTAGGAATCCTGGTGAAAAAAACACATTTCATCGTGTATCCTCTTCCCAACAACAACAAAAAAACAATAAATTAGGCGTGGGACGCCTCTAAGATAGATTCAGGCACATTTTCTTACTCTGCAGGACTGGCATTCTCAACACTGATCTTTAAAAGCAGGAGTAGGTCAGTCTGACATGCTTCGTAGAACATCATAACTTGAACTTCCAGAATTGGTTCAAGTTGATAATGATAATGGTAGAGATGAAATCCCATTTACAAAATCTGCCATTCCAGAAAAAGCAAATCTCTTGCACAACAGTCCATTCCAGAAAAAGCAAATCTCTTGCACAAATCCATGTGTTAGCTACTCCACACAATATTCAGTATTTCCTCAAAGATGTCCCAGCTCAACAAAGGCTTGTAGACAGAGTGTCTTGGAGCCTCTAGCAATGGGATCTGACAAGAGCTGGGCACTTTAGGCAGGCTCCATCACTGCTAATTGAAGCAGAAGTGATTCAAAGGCAAATGGGAGTCCCTGAGAGGTGAAACAGGGGCTTTGGGATTATGACTCACTCCTTTTCCCATTACACCCTTATATTTAATTACTTTCCTAGCCAGTGAATTGTAATTTGATTTGTCATCAGGTGACTCTTGCCTGGTCTCACATGTGAGTTGAGTCTTTCATTTAAAGGAAAAACATCTCATAACCCATGGAGGTGTCTGTTTCACAGGAAGGGAATTGTTCTCTGGAAGGTGGGTCTCAGATTTATAAATCCTTTCCAGTTCCTAACATAGCAGAGGTGTCAGTGAAGGACAAGGGGAGAAACTGTTTAGTCTTGAATGACACCACTGGATTCTCTCTGGGACATTATTCTATCATTGACCAGCACCAGAATTTTGAATTCACTTGGGCCCTTCCCAGAAGCAGACCCCTAGGCTGGAATTCCCATGTGAATCACCTAATTACTGGGGAGGTGATCCCAGGAAACGGTGGTAGAGAAGTGAGGGTGTGAGACAAGGAAGTAAAAGCAGCCAACACAAGTGGATTAAGAAACTAGTTCTTGCCATGGGCAATTAGAATATGACCTCATAGGGAACTCAGAGCCCAAAGGGTGAGGGGCTAGGGCACTGACATACCAACTCTCTTCAGTCTTGACTGAGGGCTGGTCTCAGTGGGGCAGAGAATGAGCACCACAGCACTTCTCGCCTGGGATGCACACAGGCACCCCAGCCAGAGACAGCCCTCAGAGATGTGGACCAGGTGCCAACTACCTCTGCTCTGAGCTGCCTGAAGACAGTAAGCTCCCTTAAGCTCCATGGTCCTTCAAACAGATAACATGGTAATACCACCTTCTGAATAAGCTCTTGGAGGGAACTGGGAAGAGGTTATTCCATCTGCCATAAGCAATGTCCTTTGACACAGACTCTGAAGCTAAAGTGAGAGTCAGTGTTGTTTTGCTTAAGAATCTAATACTGTTTTGTCTTTAACTCAGTTTTCTCACTTACCCTGGAGATAAATTGGCCTCAACATTCACAGCCATTAGGACCTCCTCTAGGCTACATGAAACCTCAGAATGCTAAACAGAAGTGTTATTCAGCATAAGGTAGGCTCAACCTGGATCCCATTCAGAAATATATTTTTAAATGTTTCAATTTGAAAAATACTGATTTTTAAATAAAACCACTACATTTCATAATGACTTGCAATTGGTTGGCATACGTTTGTCAAAAGCTTAGACAATAACTGTAGGGAAGCAGGCAGTAGAGAAAGAGAATTAATAGCCCCAAGTTATTACAGGTAAGGACAATGAAGCTCCCAAGGTGAGGTTCAAAGCTGGAATCCAGTGAAGCAGACAGGGATTGGACCCTGGGGACGAAGCAGCTGAGCAGAGTGGTAAAGAGCCCAGGCTTTGGAGTCAGGCAGACCTGGAGCATCCCACCTACGGCACTCACCAGCAGGGGGGTCTGGCCCAAATACCCAGTCATTTTATGCCTCGATTTCTCATCCAGGTAATAGGAATGGAGAGTATCTGCCTCAGGTGGTTATTGTGACAATTAAATGAGCCAGTGCTTGTAAAATACTTTGCCCAGTGCCCAGCATATAGTAAGTACTTCATCATTGTTGCTTACTATTGTGCTATTACCACCATCTTAATGCCTCCGAGGTGAGAAGTAAAAAATGTTCTTTCTACTATGCCTGGTTTGAGGCCCATGGATATCTGTGAGACTATAGTATGTATGTACCATGGCAATTAGAACAACTAACATTGATCCTTGAGCAACAGGGGCTTGAACTGTACACTTGTACGCAGATGTTTTCCAATAAATACATTAAAAATTTTTGGAGATTTGTAATAATTTGAAAAGGCATTTTCCTTTCTCTAGCTTACTTTAACACACAAACTACATGTTAATAGGCTGTTTATATTATTGCTAAGGCTTCTGGGCAACAGTAGGTTATTAAGCAGTTAACTAGTTAAGTTTTCGCAGAGTCAAAAGTTAGATGTGGATTTTTACTGCGTGGTGGGTTGGTGTCCGTAACTTGGTGACCCAAGTTGCTCAAAGGTCAACTGTACTTCATTTGCCACCCAACATGACATGAATTATCTTAGCTCCTATCTTTGCTTCACATTTTGACTCTCCTAAAATTTCAGGTTTCGTGGTAGAGAGTGTCGGGGTCTGCTGAAAAACGCTTGCATCTAAAGAGGCAGATACAGACTGCTAGGGCCTCAGATGAGAAAGATTCCTCCCCACAGGGAATGAGAACTCCTTGTCAGCTTGTAGAGAGAGACTTGCCTGCCCTCAGATGGCATGGGCCTGAGTTGCGAATGTGGGAAAAGTGGTATCTCAGACGTCTGCCTGCCTGGTAAATTTCACTTTCCTAAAAGCAGTAGAGTCATTTCCGTGAAGGAGTACAACATCCACCCCATTCCACGGAAGGAGGAACTAACGTATTTGGCTACATGGTCAAGAGAGGGAGTGGCAGATTCTCCGCTCCTGACTCCTGCCCTGGGAATCTTCACCTTCCTTTGCAATCTATGCAAGGAGGCCTGAGAAGCTACTCAGAGGTTCCTCGGTGGTCTCTATCAAAGGCCAACTCTAGGGAATTAAAATGTTACTTCTTTATTAACAAACAAAATAACCACCACTTACTGAGTGTGGCTACATCCCAGGTGTTACAACGTGGAAAGCGACACTGACATGATATCCTTTATAGGCACTTATCACCATAACTGCAGGAACGTCATTGTCCCCATTTGTATATGAGGACATCGGTGTTCAGGAGGTCTGCAGCTTGTCCTAGAGTCTCTCAGAAATAAATGAGAACTCCAGAATTAGAGGATGATGACAGAGGGTGGCATGCTGGCCTCAGAGGTTTATGCCATGACTAGAGCTACCTAGAGGCGACTATGATATGAAGAGCAGAGGGAGTTGACCACACATACCGACCCCCTAGACAATGGGTACGTCTAATGACATTTTTGGAAGAGCAATAATGTGGCATCCAGTGGAGATCTCTGGCAGGCCACTCACTCAAAGGCCTGCCTTGGACTTCCTTCAAAGCCACCGAGGACACCGTATGGCAGGAAATTGACAGAGACCTTATTGCTGCGTCAACTGAAGGTGTTTTATTGTGAGGAAGGCACAGTTACAGAACATAAGTCAGAAATACCACAATTTCCATAAACCCAAACACGAAGGCGTGCCTTGTTCCCTAATTCTTCCAAAATGGGCAGGTCCTTAGACAGACCTGAACACAGCCTTTGACAAGGTCAGCTGATCTCCAATCCCTGCTTTGTTTTAGCAAAGGGCATTTGAAACTGTCCACTTACTGTTGGTTAGTTTACATTCAAGGGTATTTGAGGCCACTTTTGATATTTATAATCTCCCCACCATTCTAGTTGCAGGATCAGACAGGAATTAAATTTCAACCTACAAGGTTTGTGTTTCTTTGTAGCAGAACATAAATATCAAACATCGTGCATGAGCCCAGATAGAATATATGTTTGATTATATCTCAAGTCCAAGCAATACCACATGGAGATCGCTTCAGTAGCTAAGCAAATGGGACTCAGGCTATACCTGGAATCAAATTTAAAAACAAGAAGAAAGAAAGAAAGAAAGAAAGTGCATTTTTAATCTAAGGATCAGTATGACACAAATCAAACCATGCAGTCCCATTTACTAGGTAACCTGGGATTGTAATTTGGAAACTCCCTAAAAACACAACTTGTTCATAAAGAAAATTTCAGCAACAGAATTATATGTTCCAAAGCAATTCTTTTCTTACAATTCCCAGGGCCAAGAGAAGAAAAAGAAAAGACAGGGGGAAAAAAAGAAAGAAGCCAACCATTCAAAAGCCTCCAGAGCTGCGTGTTACACACACAGGTGAAAGCAAAGCAAAAGCAGTCCAACCCGGACCCGCGGCTCAGAGTGCTCCAGCCTGGAGGAGTCCCTCTGGAGGTGCTTCTCGGGTTCAGCTGCCGTGTTTCTGTCCTGGGGACCAGCAGGTCTTCCTCAGCGTCCTGCGGCAGTTCCCCAGGACGCCTGAGAAGGTGGTCCATCCTTTGGCCGAGAAGCAGAGCCTGTGGGAGGACACACAGGAGAAAGGCCATCAGGCCGGGGCCCGGGCCATCTCACAGCTAAGGGCTGCTGGGGCCCAGGGAGTGGTGCTTCCTCACCTCCTCCGGGCCTGCCTCCCGCCGCCTCTCCGGGAACATGGCTGTTATGTGTGGAGCAGCCAGAGGCTGGGGACCTTTGAGATCTTGCAGGGAGCTCACTGGAGAATCCGTCACCTTTCAGTCCATGAAGTCTGTTGACAAGAACATAAAACAAATACCCCTGCATCACTGGTCTATGGCATCCTGGGGACAAGGACACACAAGAGGCAACACACGCACAGAAAGGAGGGAAGGGTGGACGAGAGAGAATAAAACTCAGAAAGGATACTCTACCTGCCACCTTTCCCTGGAATTCCCCCAGGCAGTCGTGTCCTGGACAGGAGGCTTGAGGTGATTTCTAAGACTGCCCCGAGGTTTCAAAGGTCTGAGAGGCCAGGAAGCATCAATCCGGGGCCATGCGGGCACCTGAGCTCAGAACTCAGCTCCTCCACAACCTCAGCCAGCCTTGCCCCAACTCTCCTGAGTGGATCCTGTCACTGAAATACTGCATGACAGAGAGCAGAATGCAGTTGAGCATCAGCAGGAGGTCCTCCATCTTCCTCTGCCCCAGGGTGGTAGTCAAGGAGAGGTCAGGGGGTGGGGGCCAGGCTGATCAACCACCACCTGGGCTTCCCTTTCTAGATTTCCATCTCAAGGTCCCACCCAGTGACACCTCTAAGACGATTCCTCCAGGCCCACGGTCCATGCCCTCTGATTCAGTCTAACATTGTGTTGACTCTAAAGCATCATTTGGATCCTGAAGAGAGTTTCTATCCCGGGAGGCTGCCTTGGGCAGAACTCCAGACCGGGAGTGTGACAGACACCTGGCTCCACCTGTGGCCCTCCTTTCCCAAAACTCATGGAAAAACCAGGGCTATACCTTTGTCCTTCATAGAAAAAAGTGCCCCAGGGTACAAGTAGGCAGTTCACCAGTGAAGAGCACAGGCTGAGAATCATAGGAAAGTGGAGGGCTACCAAGAAAGGCATAGAGAGGAAGGCATTCAAGAGAAACTTCTTCAAGCAAACCCGGTACCAGTGGCATACCAAATGGTAGGGGCTGGAGGGAATGGTCTGTCCTGGGCACACATAACAGAAAGGCACATTGTCTATAAAGAATTTGAAAACAGTAACAAAACTAAGAGTCAACCTGCCTTCTACTAGGACAATGCAACTGGCAAATTCTAAGCAATGTCAAAATACTCCTTCACATGAAGGTAGATCCCTCCCTGCAAATCATTCATGTTATCCTCATCCTGCCAGAGTCTTTGCTTCTGTTCTCCCAGCTGCCTGGAAGCTTCTTCCCCTAGTCCCACCTGTCCACATTCTACCCACTTCCATGGTCCATTTCAAATGCCACTAATTCAACAGACTCTCTTGACCCCCTCAGCTAGGAATAAACCCTTATTCCTTGTAACTCCTTGGGCAATGAACCTATGCTCTTTTATTTTCTACCCTATATTATGCTTAAACATGCACAAGTGCTACCTTCCCTAGAAATAGACATCAAGGTGCAGTGACAAGTGTTTGGGATTTGTAATTAGGACTGGACTAGAATCCCAATTCTCACCCTGCACTAGCTGTGTGATGCTGGCTAGTTTTAATTACCTCTTCCACTTATTTCCACATCTATAAAATACCAGCTTTCTCATAGGGCTGCTGCAATAAGTAAATGATGCACACAAAATACCTAGCCTCAGATAATGTGCCCTCTACAGTTATTTCTTTCTCTACTCTCTTCTCAAGGGTTGAACCTTGTTCTTTCATCTTTGTCTTCCCTTCCTCACTCTGGGAAGACTTATCAAGACAAAGTGTAAAAAAGTATCAAGGCCAGCCCACCATCTCCTGGACTTGCCATAGGAATGAGGAGGGAGATATCTAGGCTGGCAGGTGCATACAGTGAGACAACGAGTTTGACCGGATCTGTACTGTTGGAACTCAACCAGGAGTTGGGAGGGGTGCAAGGTGTAGCACTCCAAAATCTTATGACTATAGACTATCTACGGTTAAAAGAACATATGGGATGTGAACAGATCACAGAAATGGGCTGCTTTAATTTGTCTGATTTCTCTCAGACGGTTCAAGTACAGTTGGACAATATCCATCATATCATAGACAAATTTTCACAAATGCCTAGGGTGCCTAAATGGTTTTCATGGCTTCACTGGAGATGGATGGTAATTATAGATTTGCTTTGTTTATGTCACCGTATTCCTATTATGTTAATATGTGTGTGCAAATTAGTTAGTAGTTTAAAACCTATACATACTTAAGGTACTATACAAGAAGATATGTCAAAGAAATAATCAATCCTCCCATGTTTCCTTCATATGCTACATCTATAGCTTTTCTTCTTCCTTCCTAATTACAACCCTTAAATAGAATTCGTGCCTCATATCGAATTTACTGAGTATCATAATTCCTCCAGGTGGTAAAGATACCTCGAGACAAGTGCTGGGCATAGAAGCCACAGGGCATAAATCTGCAAAGAAGTAAAAAGCTAACCTTTGCAAACAATATGGCTTCTCTCTCAACTTACCAACTTTACAATTCCCTGTATGGCCCCGGAAGATGACTGGTTAGCCAGAGACGGGTAAGATTCCTCAAGGGAGGAACAACCTAAGACAGGCACACTCGCAGGGGGGCCATCAGGTGAGAATTTGGGGATCAACAGCGGTGAGGTTCAGAACCTCACGCCCCCTGCTTTGAGAGAAATCTTTTGCATCCGTGGATGTCTTGCTGCCCTTGTCTAGCCTGGATTAATACTTAGTCCATAGGCACACACCTGATCATCTGATCATCTACATTTGCCTTCTTACAGCACTAAACTATGTTTTCTACCTTTATCTTGCATCTACCTACCACTTCAGCATTTTATTAAAAATAAAAATAATAATAATAATAGGAGAAATGTGGGATCAACATATAAATCAAGTATAAAAATCAAACGAATATTCATATTTGACCTGATTGTTTATAGGTCATAATGCATGATCAAAACCGAAAGTTTCTGTGATGAATGCCCTTGTACTGTTCACCATGTAAGAATTTATTCACTATGTAAGAATTCATTCACCATGTAAGAACTTGTTCGTTATGCTTCAGAAGATTGGAGACTGACGAGAATTAGGATTGAGATGGATTAATGATTGTACATTGAGCGTTGACCCCCCTATACTGAATTTTATTGTTGTTAACAACCATTTGATCAATAAATATGAGAGATGCCCTCTCAAAAAAAAAAAAAAAGTATGAAGGATGTAGAAAGTGAGGGTAGAAAATATGCACTACAAAGGCCTGTCTGGAGGATTAAATGAGGGAATATATGGTAAGTTCTCAGATCAGAACCTGGTGCCTGGTGTATGTTGCATAAAATCATCTTGTGAGTTCATGTAGGATTCTGTGACCTCATGAACACTCCATATGTAAATTATCAAGATACTCCTTCCCTCTCTTTAATCTTTCCCAAATAAAAATGTCAGCAGTTAAATACAGAAAAAGCAGAGTATTTAGAAAATCACAATGTTAGAGCTTAGAGTTTCCTACTTCTGTGTAGATAATACATATTGAGCACTCATGATGTGCCAGGTACCATGCTAAGCACTTTACTAACAGTGTCACATTTAACTCACATCTGAACCCTATGAGGAGCTTGACCATCCTTATTTTACAGATGCTGTGACTGAGGCACAGGGAAGTTAAGTAACCTGCCCATGGGTGCACAGCTAGTAAGGTGCAGAGCTAGGTTCGTTAATGAGGTTTCAGAGTCACGCTCTTACTCACTATGGATCTACTGCAGAACTTTCTGCCAGGTTCAAAATGCTCTGTGCTCATATGGAGGACGCTAGCTGTATGTAGTCACTGAGCTCTTGAAATGTGACTGGTGCGACTGAGAAAGGGACTTTTAAATTTTACTTAATTTTAATTCATTTGAATTTAAATAGCTGCACCTGTCCAATGGCTGCCATGTTGGACACTGCAGGTCTATTCTACCTTAAAGACACTGCATAGGTCCTTTGTTTTGAGGTTGGAGATGACGTTTGCCCCAGCATTCGGGCAGTGCACAGCCTGCAGAGGGGAGAGCAGGGCTATGCTAATTATAAAGCATAAGTCTCTGGAGCAAACACTTGAGTTTAAAGCTCAGATTCTATCATTCACTGGCTGTGCCCACAGTACATCAGTTTAACCCCCCTGTGCATCTGATCTCTTTTTTGGTTTAGTAGGCATAATAGCATGTGTGGGGTCAATGTGACCATCAGGTAATACAGCAGATGAGAGAGTGCTCCGCATACACTTAGTACAGTCAGAGGTGGGGTTGTAGCACACACACACACAAAACTTACAAGAAGTCCTCTTGCCATGCTTGGTGGGAGAAGAGAGGAGAGGGAAAGGGCTAGTGTGCTAGTATGAATGGGGCAGGAGAGAGGTCTCCCATTTGCATTCCACCCAGTGAGCATGTATATGTTAGAGGATGAGCAGATGACAGACACAAATCTGTTTTCTCATCTCAACAGACTCTCAGAGTCTCAGTGTGGCATTCTAGTGTTTACATGTGATTTTCCCCCTAATGCCCTGCCTTTAGGACTTAATCACCACCCCAGCCTAAGCTAAATAAGGGTCCTTAATGTTGTTTCCACTTGTTAGCTCCACCTGAACTGCAGCCCTAGCATGTCTCCTGGATCAGCGGCCATTGTAACTCAGAGCAGCCATCACAGCCTGAGTCCTAGACTCCAACCTGCCTCTCATCTTCAGTTTGTGTGAACCAGGACCTCCTTCCAAGGTGAGATGACTGTCCCAGCACCCGTGGTGTGGCTGGCCCACTTGTTAGCTCCACCTAAACTGCAGCCCTAGCATGTCTCCTGGATCAGCGGCCATTGTAACTCAGAGCAGCCATCACAGCCTGAGTCCTAGACTCCAACCTGCCTCTCATCTTCAGTTTGTGTCCCCTGACAGCTGGATCTTCTTCCCTGTGCCACTTGAGCCACACTCCTTCAAGGAACTTGCCTAAAAAGCCTGTATAGGCCCTGGCTCCAGTGTCAGCACTGGGTCTTCATAGACAGTGGGTTCCTCGGTGTTGGAAACTGCTCTCCTTTCCTTTCCAAGCCACTGCTCACACTGATGCCTGCACTGGAGCTGGGTTGGCGGTGCCCTGCACTTACCCTCTGGCCTGCCCAAGGCCAATCTCCGACTGCCATTAGCTGCCTCTCTTTGCATGAGGGTGTCTTCCAAATCCATCTGTCTGGACATGGAAGTCCAGGATTATCTGGGTGTTAGCTCTTCCTAGAGGAATCCACAACCAGTGGCTGATAGTCTGGAGGATAAATTTGAGTACAAGTTTTTAGCTGTTCACCAGAATTTCCCGCAGGCCTGAGAATCAGTGTCTACAGGCATCCACAGCTGCCCAGTGACACACCCTTGATAGGCTGCCTTCCTTTCTCTTTCTTCCCCTCCCTTTTTGGTGCACCCAACATTTTCCCAATAAAGTACTTGTTCTCAAATCCTTGTCTGAGGGTCATTTCTAGGAAATCAAAACTTAAGACAGTGGAAAGCTACCTTTTTCCAGTTCCAGTCACATCAGGCATTTCAGCAAATGCTTTAATTTTATGTACCTATAGATACATGAACATAAATATGTATTCCCAGGCTATGTTAATTGGATTTATAAATAACAGATGATACATGGCTGGCTGACATTTGAGTTTTCATGCATTTTGCTTTGTGCTGGTTCTGTCTCTCCAGTAAGTTGATAGATAACATGCTCAAAGGCCAGGGGTGCACCACCTCCTCCTTCTATAATTTTCCACGATGCCTGGCATGATGCTCTGCAGAGTGAATATTCAATCAAGGCTGACAGACAAGAGACCACAGAGGTCAGGTTCCTTTGTCCCACGGGCTTGTCAAAGGTGAGAAAGCTCCTGAGAGAAGGAAATTGTGATGCTGTTTTCAACCCTTTGAAGGATGAGCCTGGAAGGCCAGCATGGAAGCTGCCACAGAGACAGGGCACCAAGTCAGGACACCGGAGTCATGCAGAGCTGCTGCATCATCAGATATGTCCCCTTGGCCTGTCTCTTAGCCAGAGTCCAGACAGAAGCAAACTGACCAAGATGAGCTGGATGGACCAGATGCAACCCCAGAGATACCGTTCCTGACAATCTTGGGCTGAAACAGGCAAAGAGGAAGCCTTACCTTGGCCTGTGATATTCCAGGAGAGAAGTTTTGGGACAATTAGCAGAGGCAGACAGTGGTGAATCCTAATACCACTAAGTACAAACACCCCTGTGTTGGCTTTGGGTTCTCATCCTTCCCTTTGGTCAGAAAGACTTCTGCCCTTTCTGTTTGTCTACTTCCCTTCCTAATTAGAATAACAGCTGGTTAATCAGGCTGGTTTATTCTAGCCCTGGAATCTTTATTAACTAGCTCCTGCAGGATTTACAGATTCTGAAGGACCTTCTGAATCAAAGAAAGGTGAAACGACACTCAAGAGTTATTTCAGAAAGGAGTATTTTGTTGCATTATTTTCTAAGCCCTTTACAACTGACAAACCAGATAAGGTATTGATTAAACGGATCACTCCATATCCTCACTTGGCCGCTAACACAGTTCACTGTGGCATTCCTGTGGCCCTCCCTGGCTGCAGCTCGTGCCTCAAGAGCGAATGGCCACCGACAGTCTCCCACACTCCACCCCTCATGGGGACATTGCTGTAGCTCCAGGGGCATGGGGGCAGGCCTGCCCACAGAATGTAGCTGACCACCAGTTCCGGAATTCTAAAAGAATACTTCTAAGGCTTTATTGAGGAAATCACAGCAACATATGGCATTACATAAATCCTACTGATTGAGGAAAACAAATTCTATAGCAGCTTTCTAAAAATAATCCTAATTTGAATAGGCAGTCCAGCCCTTTACAGAGCTCAAATTGTTTTTTTTTCCTCCCCCTGTCACATGGGAACTTGAAGAAGCCACAACAATGACTGGCAGACAGAGCAATGGGTAATTCATCCAGAAATGACTGCAAACAGAATAATAAACAGCTAGCTGTGGGGATGTCGGGATATCGGGAAAGAAGGCATCATTAAGAGGGTGGGGAAGGGATTCACAGTGATGAGCAGAGATCAGAGAACTCTAAGCACCAAATATGAAGCCACACATCACAAGTTCACCATCTTCCTCTAACTTCTACCTCCACCTACAGGAAGTGCTTCGTCAAATAGCCAGATAAATTCATTCAGGAAACAAATAATCATTCACATGAGATCCACAGCCAGAACAATCACGTCTCAGAGTGAAGTTCTAGATGATCTGGTCAACTCAAAAAGATTTTGCACATAATTTAAGGGAGAAATTTGCTGCTAGGTTTTCTCACGTGTGAAAAACACAATACCAAATAGAGTGTTTAGTTACAGCCACCTTCAAAGCTGCAAGTCTCCTGAGAGCGACCTCTGGCAAAAGGGAACAAAGAAACACATTTCCATTAAGCTTGCTCACTCTCCGGAGTTTCTGCATGCATGAGTGCCATGGCAGCATGGACATGTTATCACATTATCAATGATTCTGTCCACACAGAGGGGAGACTTCTTAAGTGCTAAAAGTCGTTTTTAAAATATTCCATACTATCACAAATTGTGCTCAAGTCTGCACTGAATTTACCATTGGCTATTTAACCTGTAGTAGGTTACAATACTAAACATGGCACGTTGGTAGTTATGTCTGAAGTAGATGAATATTAAAGGATGACTTATTTAAAGTCATTCCAATTCTGAAGGCAGTTTAACATCTCACTGCCTTTGTTTTAAAGCTTCCTTAAATGTTTTGCTTCACCCCAAAACTGCATTCATCCCCTCACCGCCTCTGAGTGTTATGCATCAGAATGGACAAGGAATTATTTACTGTGTGGAGCATTTTTATGTTGAGGATGGTCAGTGCCTCAAAGAAGCCTACAAACACCTAATTAAACATTTGTATACACATTTTTTGACTTTGGCAACTGGAGTGTAAACTCCCTGAAAACTGGGGTTGTTGTTGATTCATGGTCTTTTGGTAATTTTCATAGTGCCTAGTAGAGTGCTGGAGACTGAGTTAAGGTGACTAAGTTTTCAAATAAAAAATCAGATCCTCACTGACATAGGATATCTTGCAACATGGGTTAGGAATGCCCCAGGCTTCCAAGAGGAGGCTCCAGAGAGGTGTGTCCCTGATGGAGATCTTCCTGGGGGGCTTCCAGGTTTTTCTCAATGGCCCCCTCTCACTTTATCTGCAACCCCCTTGCTGAAGAAAGACAGAGACTAGGAATGAAATCGTAAGTGCCAGAATGCTACATATGCAGCTCACTGATGTCGATACTGCAAAGAGTCTTCCAGATCACAATGGGAAAGAGGCCCTAACAGCCCTGTGTGGTTAGCCTCAGGGCAGACACAGACCTAAATGTTTTCAGTCTTCTAAGCTTTATCCTTTCCCTCTTGGCTCTTTGCAGACTGCTGCTCACAGGAAACTGAGAGGAGCTGGTAAATTTGTCTTCCTTCAGCAATTCTGGAATGGAGCTCAGTGACTTGTCTTGGAGAGGCACCCAGGAAAAAAGAGGAAATTCTGCTCCTAACTATGAGGTATTGGTATCCAGCTATGTAATGGCTATTTATCCAGCTGATGTAACTTTAGACAATTCTGGGGTTCGACTGCCTCATCTATAAAATGGGAATACTAAATGTCTTGATTACACTGAACACTATGTATTTAGACATAATGCAATTGCTCTAATCCACTGGAGCTGCCCATGAGAAAGTTCCCTTTGCTATAGGTTATTAAGGTGAGTCCAAGGGAGTTTATTAAGGCCAGCACTCCAGATGGGTTCAAGTGAGTTTTTGCATCCAATTTCATACCAGTAAATTTCCAATCTATCAATTGTTCCAAAGCTGTGACCCAGAGGAAGGAAGCTCCCACTCAGGAAATGAATACAAACCGAGTTGACATTTGTCTGTGTGTGGTCCACCCAGATGCAAACAGATTACTCAACCGGGGCAAACACGCGAGGGGCCCGCACCAACCCCAAATGGTGGCAGGGCCAATTATCACTCAGCTTGCCTTCCTGGTTTTAAAACGTCACTTGTGCTGGAGAAATGCTATCTGTAAAAACCCTGAAAAAGAGAAACCACACCACTACCGCTTTATTTCCAATGGATGTCATGAGGAGGAAGCCAAGGAGAATAACCAACTTGCTGTGCTGTGAAGCAGACCTTTAAACCCCTTGATTTTTGGAAAAGTATCTTTCCTTTAATCCACAAATCACAAACTCAAGTGAACAGAAAGGCCCTGGGGGTAATACAGACAGATGAAGAGGGCCGGGTGGGCACTGTGTTAACTTAACAGCATGGCAGTCAGTCCGGCATCCACTTGCCATAGAGGGACTACGGTGGAGAGATGCTAAACCTTTCCATTTCTTAAGAGAAACCAGAAATACAGATTATCTATGGGACACTTCCTGACATTAAAATGCAACAAAATTTTTTAATTATTGCACAGGCAAACAAGACATATCAATGGGCCAGATTTGGCTTGCAAGTTGCCAAATTCTTAGGTTTCTTACATAGATAAAATTACAGAAATAGTAAAAGTCAGTCAGATTCCAGTGGTTCTGATGTCAATAGGGCATAGTGGAAGGGTATCAGCCTGGAGATCAGGAAACCTGTGTATTTGTCCTGGATTTCCAGGCACTTGTGGGGAAAAGGTGGGCGATCACTTTGCCTCCTGGAGTCTCCACTTCCTTCTCTCTGAAACGGAGCCAGATTGCAAGGCTGCTGTGAGGATGACATTTAAGTGGGTTAAAATACATGAGAAGCACTCGGTACAGCGCCTGCTATATAACCATGATACACTTGATAGCTCATGTCCTTTGACCAAAAATTTGGGATAATAATAATTTTACCTTAAAGGAACTGTCCTTTGAATTTATGTGGGATAATATAAGCAAAGGGCTTTTCTATATTTTTATGTCAGTGCCTGACAGAGAGTAAGCACTCAATAAGTGTTTGTTATTATGATTATTTGTAACAAAGCAACATGTTCTTAGATCCTAACTTTTACTGACATGGCCACAGACACCCGGAGAAAAAGACAGGAGAGTCAAGTCTCTGCTAATGTGTACCAAAGTCAGAATCAAGAAACAGGTTTCCTGACCCCTGATGAGTAGATTTTTCCATGAAGCTCTACTTTCTACTAAACTCCTGGTTCATGAAGTGTTTATTCTCTGTTCCACCAGTATATCCAGTATTAAACAATAGGCTGGTGCTATTTTTGTTGTTAATGATCAATGAAATTGATATGACTGTGTCTTAATTTATTGATAAAGGGGGAAAGGACAGAGGGGAAAGACACTGACTTTCTCTATTAGATAAAATTCAAAGGATGGTTTAGCCTTTTTAATAAAAGCCAAAGGATCGACTTATTTTCTTTAAAAAAAAAAAAACCTGTATGAAGTGACCTGCATTCTGATGCATTATATGAAATTAGAATTTTGTTCTCTTTTCCTGACAATCCTGACACCTATGGCCCCTTATGATCACAAAGAGTGATGCGTTTGATGTCTGCAGGAAAAGAATGTTATTCTATTTAGGTAGACAAGCAAAATCATCCCAAGCCACTGTTTGGGTAAACAGGGTTTATGTATATCAACACAGTCAAGGTAAAACATTCAGGATTCCAACGTTGTCTTCTATGAAAGCAAAACTGCATAAAAGGTTTGGTGATCAAGGTAAGAGACAGTATTGTGAAGACTCAACAAAACTGATAGTTTCCTAAACATCAAGTTCCCTTTCAATGCAGGCCTGAAAATAGGGCCCTATTGTTAAAAAGGGCCCATCGCCTTCTTTCTCTTATTCATCTGCACTCCATTTTCCTCATTCTTGTCTATTCCACGCACCTTGACTCCCACTAGGACCCAGTGCTCTACAATCTCCCCTTCTCTCTCCAGGGCTCTGTGACTCCCCCAGGCTCCGTGGCCACTGTGTGAGATCAGTTGATCCCAAAAGTCTATGTGAAGCATCCTCAGCATCCATTTACCCAGGCTCTTGGGAGACCTCTAGAGCCTTGGTCTTTCTCGCAGAGAGCTCTCTCCTTCTGCTGCTTCTCACATGATTCTCAAGTTCCTCATTTGTTTAAAGATTTAATGAATACTAACTGGGGGTCAGGCACTGACCCAACCCATTCAGACCCATTCATTCAATATATGGCAATATATTGAGTGGCAATCTTGGGTGGCCACATTCACCTCTATCTAGGTAGGTCTTTAGATTTAAAACTGCAGGAATAACAATAGTAATGAACTTTGCAGTCCTCAAGGCTTGCCTCAAATCATTGTCTCTATCTACTTAGCCCTGATTCTACAACAGAGCCCATCTCCCCTTGGTAATATGTTGTCTCATCATGGCTGGTTTTTACTAGTATTAAATACACGTCCCTTTACCTCCTGGATTATGTTTTAAGCTCCTTGAGATTACAGACCAAGTACTGTTGGCATTTGGAAACACTTCCCCTACTAAACAACCTTGTAAAAGGTCCTGTACTTAGTAGGTGTCCTTGTAATAATGCGTTGAATTGAATTACGGCCCAAATTCATGTCTGGTCATCATTTTAAAACACATCCACCTTTTAAAATTCTCCTTGCTGCTCTCACAGGAGAAAGTGGAGATGAATTCATTACTAGGCTTGGCAAAGTAAAAAGCCCAAATTGGATCTGCCTTGCCCTTCTAGTTCGTTACACAGCTGGAGTGTAAAGCTGGTTAGAAATCACATCCATGCAGGTTGGCAGACCTATCAGGATCCTGTTGAAGATATTAACGTATGAGCTGGTTACAGTGGGATTGTGGGATTTATGCTTTTCCATCATTGGTAATGGAGACAAAAAGGAACCTTTCAAATCACAGGCCTTATTTATCTGCCCAAGGAGAATGTTTCATTAAAACAATTATTTATATATGTTCTGTAGTTTTAAAGACTTCTTTCTCCATATTCCCTTGGGGATCTGGCAAGGGACAAAGAGAATGTCTACTTTTGCAGCTGAAGCAGAGAATAATGAAATCGATGAACAACTCTAGATTCCTTGGTGATTGAAACCCTGTCTCCTGAGCTCAGATGAATGAATGTCTAGGCCACAGATTTCAAGATAAAGATTCTTTGGCAGGTTTATATGTTCCCAATCAGAGTGGAAGAGCTAATTACAATGAAGTTTACTGTTATTTTATAGGCATGGCTTTACAGAATGAGGCTATTTATTCCTTCCTAAATACTGGGGGTGGGGGGTGGGCGATTCAGATACTCAATTGCAAGTCAAGCAGAGTGGCATAACAATGGTTTCATGAGCTAACACAGAGATATAAATAGCACAATTATCCACTTAGGTAAGCTTTCTTTCATAAACTAGAAGTTTATTAAAATTGTTACCTTTTCTTAGATTTAGCCAAATAATACCCAGAGCAACAGCAAAAGAAATACAAATACCTAGGTACAATTAGGGGCCACATTTACAAGCCTTACACTGTTATCAGTCACTCATCAATGCGAGCATCATCATAAATGCCAACTGATCGGGCCGCATGCTATCCCTCAGCTCCTTGCCCCTCTGCACATGTGTGTGTGTGTATGTTTCAGGACGAGTTCTTTGCTCAAAATCATCTATCCAGCATTGAGTGTATCTAAACTCCATGTGACTTTTCTTCATATTTGTTTCACTTTTGCTGACACTGAAACTAACCCAAAATAATGCATCTCTCCTGTCTGCCAGACTACTCTGTACAGAATATTCTCTCTTTCCCAGTTTCCTGGTTCCTCCTCACAGGGTCTGTGCAAAAAGGATAGAATACGCAGCCTAGAAATATGATCAGCCCTCTGACAGTGAACTTCTAATTTGGAAAATAGTGTACAATGATATTAAGGGGTCACACTGTGTATTACTCTTAAAATTTACCCCATGACCCTAGGTAGCTGCCACCCTGGTTAGCCCACTCACACACAGCCCACAGAAACCACTTTATTTTAAAAGGTCTTGGAATTAATAAACACCAACCTATTTTAGACTTTTTCCTTTAAACATTTAAGCATCTTTGCACATATATACCACACACAGAAACACACCCAGTATCTGAGAGCCAAAAGGAACTGCACTGTCTTAGGTACTTTGACATCGGTTTTTTCCTAGAAGCATGTAACCCAATAGGCAATACTGACTCAGACTGAAATGTAGTGGGCATTCCGCAAACACCACCTGCATTATTAAACTAAGAAGGGCCAGTAAAATGTCTGTCCCACACATGACAGCTCAAGGGCTTTTGAGGTTTGGGACTAAGACAGACATAGAACCAAGGAAAACAGCCCAATATCTAGTGACACCCATGTCCACCAGAGGGAATCTGTGCGTTCTTTGCTTATCAAAATAAACAGACCTACACCATGACGTGAGAAATTAAAAAGAAAGACAGTTCAAGTGAGGAAAGAGCCTATTAAAAGGGGAAATTCTGATCATATTATCGTTAAGATCCAAATTAACATAACAGAAACAGGTTTTAAAATGCTAATATTAACCAAGTGGCTCTCCGGTGACCTTATAGTTTCAAAGGGTGAGTACAAAAACAGAAAAAAATGTGTCATGTGAAGAATGAATACAAAGTGCAGAAAGACTAAAGCAGAGAAGAAAACAAAGGCTTTGAAGAAAAATATAAGTCCTTCTCTTAAGCTCAAGGCAAAAAGAAAAACAAAGGTAGAGACAGTTCAGCTAAACGTAGTATAGCTAATGATCATAGCTGAGAAAGAGCAGAATGTGCTCTTCTGCTGTCATTTCCCCTATTGAGATGGTTTTCAAGCAAAAAGAGGTAAGGGTGGCAAAGGGAAAATTTACTTATTTATTTCCTAGCTGATTATTAATTTATTAAGTGACTCCCAAGTGCTAGGAGTTTTACTAGCCTCTGGAAACTGGAGAATGAGGCAAACATGATCCCGGCCTTCAGGGAACTTGCATTCTTGTGAAATTAAAACTGAAAGAAACCTGACAGGTCCCTAAGAATCCTGCACAGATTCCCCCAAGGCTGGCAATGAAGTTATTGATCACTCCTTGGCCAACCGTGCAATGCCGAAGATTCACTTCATTAATGGAGCTGTCAGATGCCTTTACATTGGCAGAGATGATGAGGAAATAGCAATGGAGCATTTGACTGAGTCTGAGACTCCAGAACCCAATAAATCAGATCCTAACACACTGAAAGCCTTTATAGGGTAGCTGTAGAAGACTTAATGAATCTCTAAACATTTTTATAAGACTGTTGAAAACTACGGAAGTGTTAAGTGTATTTTTTTAACAAGCCTAACAATACAGAGAGAAGACAGACTGATGGGGTCACGATAGTGCTGCGCTGGAGTTCCTAGCATTCTCGCCTAGATGCAGCGCCCGGCCAGAGCATGCCCTCCAGGCTGAGTGCGTCTTTTCCCAACTCTGCACGTTAGTAGCTTGCACTTGGCCATGGTGTGAATATTACTTTTGTGTATGGAGTTAGACAGTAATCCAGTTTCATACTCTTGCATGTACCTGTCCAGCATAGGAACTGCCAAAAGATATTTTTATTTGCTCTCCTTTATTCCCTACCTTCCTTCCCTCCTTCTTTCCTTTTTTCTTCTTTCTTTCTTGAGAGACATTACTTAAACAACTACCAGAACCCTGATATCTTAATATAATATGTTATGACTTCTACAGAATGGTGTTTCCCAATGGGTTTACTGGGTGTGTATATTTTTAATTTTCCGAGATACTACTGGAGTTTTTAAATTTAATACATAAATTTATGCTGTGATTATAAGCATATGAAAGTATAGAGATAATGGAGTTCTTGTTAGTTACATGGTGAATGTTATACCTGCTTTTATTGTAGCCAATCCAATGATGGAAAATTTTATTTCCATGTTGTTTTAATTTTTGCTCCTCAGATTACAAATGAGGGGAGGCATATTTTTATGTTATTGGTAATTTGCAATTCTACTTCTGTGAGTGGCCTATTCATATATATTGCCTAGTCTTTAATTTAGCTCTTTACTTCTTTTTATCATTAGGTCTGATCAGATTAGTTACATGAACTTTTCTCCTGTCACATGTTACAAATATTTTTTCCTAGTTTGTCTTTGATCTTTAGACTGTGTGTTTGGTATCTTCTGTCAAACACTCTGTGTTGACAAATGTATCTCTTTCACCTTTGTAAGTCCTGGTTTTCTTGTTTTATTTAAGCAGTTCTCTCCCTACCCAAGTGTTTGTGTCCTCCCCCAAATTCCTATGTTGAAATTTATGTATGATGGTATTAGGTATTAGGTATGGTATTAGGATGTGAGGCCTTTGGGAGGTGGTTAGGTCGTGAGAGGAGAGCTCATATCTAAAATTAATGTCCTCATTACCGAGGTACAAGAGAGCACCTTACCCCTTCCTTCTGCCACATGAGGACACAAGGAAAAGTCAGCAACCTGGACGAGAGCTCCCACTCAACCAGGCTGGCACCCTGACCTCCGACTTCCAGCCTCCAGCCTCCAGAACCATGATAAGCTACACAGTCTATGATACTTTGTTGTAGCAGCCTAAACTGACCAAGACCCCCTGGCTTCAAGGCAAGTCAGTGATAATTTCCTGACTTCCACTAATAATGGATAAGTAATGAACAGCATGTGCTCTGCACTCAAACTGCATCAGCTTGAATCCCAGCTCTGCCTCTCTGAAGGTCAGTGTGCTCTCTCAAAATGGAAAAAAATAATTTCCATTTATTATTCAGGGAAAAAACAGCAGTGGATTGATAGAGCCATTTTGATGACTAAATATTTAACTATGTTTTGAAATTCACTGTTCATCACTGTTCTTTTACTCTGAAATGTCTATTTCTGATTCAGTTTTCATTTGGTCATTTCATTGGGTGTGTACAAATATGTGCAGATACATACACAGGTATGTATATATAAGCATGTGTATGTATATATACATATACACATATTTTTTTTTCATGAAACCAGCCTGGACCTGGATTACATTTCTCTAACAGAAATTCGAAGTTTTTCTTTACCTTAAGGCACTTTTCTTCTTCTTTTAAAAATTATTATTGCTTCTCCATCTGTTCCTTTCTCCCTCTTAGATTTTTTTCTTTTCTTTTGCAAATTAAATGTCTTGGAACTTTTATGTCTCTTGTATTTTTCACTTCATATCTTCATTTCTTTGTATTTTTGCTCTGTGTTGTGAGCTAATCATTACATTTGATCTTCTGGAAGTCAAATTTGGTTTCATGTCTTATATTTAGGTCTTTAATCCATTTGAAGTTTACTTTTGAGTATGAAGTTGGACAGTAATCCAGTTTCATTCCCTTGCATGTACCTGTCCAGGTTTCCCAACACCATTTATTGAAAAGACTGCCTTTTCCCCATTGTATATTCACAGCTCCTTTATCATATATTAATTGACCATATATGTATAGGTTTACATCTGGGCTCTCTATTTTGTTTCATTGATCTATGGGTCTATTCTTGTGCCAGTACCATCCTGTTTTGATTACTGTAGCTTTGTAGTATGGCTTGAAGTCAGGAAGCATGACATCCCCAGCTTTGTTCTTTTTTCTTAAGATTCCTTTGGCTATTTGGAATCTTTTATGGTTCCATATAAATTTTAGGATTATTTGCTGTAGTTCATTGAAAAATGCCATTGGTGTTCTGATAGGGATTGCACTTGCTTTGGGCAGGATGGCCATTTTAATAATAATAATTATTCCTGTTCATGAATATAGGTAAAGATTTCCATTTATTTGTGTCTTCTACAATTTCCTTCATCAGTGTCGTATAGTGAAACCATAAAACTCTTAGAAGAAAACATAGGCAAAAATCTATTGAACATAAACATGAGCAACTTTTTCTGGAAACATCTCCCTACATAAAGGAAACAAAAGCAGAAATAAACAAGTGGTACTACATGAAGCTAAAAAGCTTCTGTACAGAAAAGGATACCACCAACAAAACAAAAAGGCTACCTACAGAATGGGAGAATATATTTGTAAATGATATATCTGATAAGGGGATAACATCCAAAATATATAAAGAACTCATATGACTCAACACCAAAATAAATAAATAAATAAATAACCCAGTTAAAAAAGTGGTTGGAGGACCTAAAGAGACATTTTTTCAAAGAAATACAGATGGGCAACAGGCACATGAAAAGTTGCTCCACAACAGTAATCATCAGGGAAAGCAAATAAAAACCACAGTGAGTTATCACCTCACAGCAATCAGAATGGCCACTGTCCGAAAGACAAGAAATAACAAGCGTTGGGAAGGATGTAGAGAAAAAGTAACCTTCCTACACTGTTGGTGGGAATGTAAACTGGTGCAGCTACTGTGGAAAGCAGTATGGAGGTTTCTCAAAAAACTAAAAATAGAAATACCATATGATTAGTAAGTCTACTTCTAGGAATTTACCCAAAGAAAACAAAATTCCTGATTGGAAAAGATACATGCACCCCTATGTTTATTGTCACACATTATTTACAATAGCCAAAATGTGGAAGCAACCTAAGTATCCATCAATAGACTAATGGATAAGGAAGGTGTGATACATAAATACAACAGAATATTATTCAGCAATAAAAAAGAAATCCTGCCATTCCAACAACATGGATGGATCTAGAGGGTATTATGCTAAGTGAAATAAGCCAAGTAGAGAAAGACAAATAATCTATGATTTCACTTAATATGGAAAACCTTTCAACTGTGTGATTTGCTTGCTCACACACACTTCAGTTCTTTTTTCAGACACATAGTTGGATTGTACTACCTGCTCATGTGAATTGAATTATGACTTGCTTTTGCCATTAAACTATGAGAAAAGCGTTATGTGTAACCTCAGAGCAGGAGCTAGAAGAGCTGTGCATGTTTCATAACATTCTTTTCTCTCTGTCCCAGCGCCCACCATCGTTTTGATTAGTAGCTTTCCTATCACTCTGAGCCTTGAAGTAAGGACAATGGTGCCATGGAGAAGAGCCCTCCAACCAACCCTCAGTGAACATGTAACATGGTGAGAAATCATCTTATATTGAGCCAATTAGCTTTGGGGGGATCATTCATTATTGCAGCAAAGTTTATATATTCTGACCAATACACTCTGCTTTTTCCTCTCTTAGACAAAATTTTGCTTTTTAATCACTATTGAATGTTCCTTCCCTAACTTGTAGAGATTAGGCAATTAGACTTTTTCATGCAGTGGGAAACCATGAGCAAATAGGAAGGGGCATTTCTTATACTAATAGGCCCCCTATGAATGAGCTGGTTCTCCTCAGATGTGAGAATGAGTCCTTTCTGATAGTTAAGTTTCTTATAGTACAAGTGGCATTCCTCTTTTGCATGTTGAAACTAGGAGTCATTTAGCTTACTCACATAGTAAAACATTATGTTTAAATGGAGTCAGCAGGAGTGGGAACCCCCAAAGAGCAAAGGTAGCAGGGACAGAGTTATGGGTTCCTCACAAAAATCTCATAAGTCATCATCTTGAATAACATCAACATTTGTGGTGAAACAGAATGCCTTCTCTGTTGCTTGTCCCTTGACTCTTGTCCACTGACTTTGAGAAGGAAACTCCATTTCTTCTCTCATAAATCTCTGGGGTATGTGGAGTCACATACCCACCCTCAAGGGTCCTCTGGCCTTCTTACTTTGTTTGTGATGCTCCAGTAAAGGAGTTCAGAGGGATAACTGGACAAAATGAGTGACTGGACAGGAGGCATTGTCACAGATTCTACCTGAATATTTAAAGAGAATAGGAAAGATTTCAGGTGTCCAGAGAGCAATGAATGACCTGATTTTCAAAAGGAATGGTGATGAGCAGTGAAGAAAGAAAACAGACTCCACAAATTGGTGAGTTTGATATCAAGCCTTCATTAAATTGTAATGTGTACATTAAACAAATTATGGCTGCATTAAGAGCAGTTATTACCAAGAATTAATGTTTGTTTACCTAGAAAGAGGATTGTCAGACTTGGTTGATTCAGGGAAGTACCATGGACATAAAAGAATAAGCTTAGCAAAAGATTTTACTGTTTCAAGACATCCTTTTAAAGGAAATGGAGAAATGACTGGGGGGTGAGATGGATTAACAGCTGGTTGAAAAAAAATATTCACAAAGAGTGTTGATTAATGACTTTAAGTCAATGTGGAAGAAAATCTGTATAAGTTACAGCAAGTTTTTATCCTTTTCAATGACAAATATCAATGTCAGATACAATATCAGAAATCTGGCTTAACAAGGACTCATATAAATAAGACCCAGGGCCTTCTGTTAACCACAAGGTCAAAATAATGCATGAAGGATATGCTTTGCAAAGCAGTATAGGAAATCTCAGGCTGTGTTATAAAGATGTACAGTATCTAGGAGGTGAGTGAGGTGAGAAGGAGTCAGAATAATTAACTTGGGATTAGCAAGCCCATTCCATGCCTCTGTGCTAAAAAGTAAATGGAGGTGCTTCCTAACAAAACAGCAGCAGACTCACAGTCTCCAAGAAGAGACTAGCAGTTACCAAAACGAAAAGGGTGGGAAGGGTGGGTGGAAAGGGAGGGAAAGAGGATTAAGGAGCATTATGATTAGCACACATAATGTAGGGGTTCATGGGAAAGATGGTATAGCACAGAGAAGACAAGTAGTGACTCTAGCATCTTACTACACTGATGGACAGTGACTGCAATAGGGTGTGTGGGGGGACTTGATAACATGGGTGAATGTAGTAACCACAATGTTGCTCATGTGAAACCTTCATAAGATTGTATATCAATGTTACCTTAATAAAAAAACAAAGAAAAGAAAATAGAGGTCCTTCTTCTGTGAAGACACAGCCCTGAGCCAGGGTATGTGGCTTGATGGGTAGAGTACAGGCAGGAATCTTGCCTCCCTATGCCACCTCAGTTAGGAACTGTTGTACACTGCACAATCTCCATAACTATATCTGAACTGCTTTACTCTGCATTGCTCAGACCTCCCCTGGCAGATGCTGCTTTCAACTGTGTATTCTTTTTTCAAGAGAGACATTCAAAGTGGGATACTTTTGAAGATGAAGAGAATAACAATTAGTCTGGAAAGACAGTCATGTGAGAAAGACTTAAAAACCTGATAAGGCCAAAGCTTAATCAAACAAAACTTGGCAGACCCTGATGGTAGACTTCAACTGTTTGAAAGGAAGGGGGTTAGATGTATTCTGGATAGATCAGAAGGTCAGTGAGGACTAGCAGGTGGACTCACCATGTCTTGCTGATGGTGAGTGTTCAAAAAATACATCAAATCAAGTCATCATTATAACAAGACATATTTTTCACTTGTTAAAGGGCTACTTTTCTATTAATATGGCAAGTCAAAACTGGGATAGCTTCTTTAGCAAATAAGTTCCTCTTAAGTGGAGAGTCCTACTAGCCAAGAGTTCTATGGAAGAGCCTCCAGGAAACAAAGGTTGGACCAGCAAAACTCTTCGAAGATTCCACCCAATTGCACAGCACACAGTATATGACTATGCACAGAAAGGGGTCGTAAAAGACACAAATATACATAATAAACACCTGCCTTGAAGTAGTTCACAGACTAGTAATGGACACAGATATGTTCACAACCATGATGTTAAGCTATAAACAATTATTTCCTGAATGCACCCAGTACGCAGAATAAATCTACACAATAGAAACCATGTATCTTACTTTTATCCTTACCTGCAAGAACTGGAGACTGAACCATCCATAACTGCCATACATGCTTATACTCTTCTCTTTAAAATATTTAACTCCCAATAGGAATACTAAGAGATACTTATTCATAACATCCCACTAAAATCTATTTAATCTTAGGTACCAGAAAATAGACATGAACAGAGTACCCTCTGCACAACTTTCATTTGTATTCCAATCTAATTAAAATCAGAAAATCAGAATCATCATGATTGGCTATGGCGGTACATTTTTCTGATAATATTCCTTTCTCTTAAATAAAAAAAAAAGCAGTTCCTGTGTGGTGACCTCCAATGAGTTCTACACAATGGTATAAAGGGCATATAAAAGTGTAGGCAAAGGGTCTGTTTGTGTTTATACGGAGGATCAAAGCCTAATTTGGCTACCCAGAAAATGAACTAAGATACGATATGAAAAAGAACTTCCAACATCTGCACTCTCTGGAAGACTCATACCAGAAGATGATCATCAAAAAACCCCAACAAAGATCCACGCGCTGCTACAGGTGTAGATGCACTCATCCCACTGGTTCCTGGACTTGCCATGGGAATGAAGAAGGAGATATCTAAACTGGCCTGTGCATACAGTAAAACAACAAATTTGACTGGATCTATACTGTTGGAACTCAACCAAGAATTAGGAGAAGTGCAAATTGTAGTGCTCCAAAATCTTACAACTATAGACTATCTACTGTTAAAAGAACATATGGGATGTGAACAGTCCCCAGGAATGGGTTGTTATAATTTGTCTGATTTCTCTCAAACTGTTCAAGTTCAGTTGGACAATACCCACCATATCATAGATAAGTTTTCATAAATGCCTGAGGTGCCTAACTGGTTTTCTTGGTTTCACTGGAGATGGCTGGTAATTACAGGTATGCTTTGGTTATGTAACTGTACTCCTATTATGTCAATGTGTGTGTGCAATTTAATTAGTAGTTTAAAACCTGTACATGCTGAAGTTACTCTACAAGAAGATATGTCAAAGAAATAATCAATCTTCCCATGTTTTCTTCCGTCTGCTACTTCTATAGCTTTTCTTCTTCCTTCCTAATTACAACCCATAAATAGAATTCGTGCCTCATATCGAATTTACCGAGTATCATAATTCTTCCAAGTGGTAAAGATACCTCAAGACAAATGCTGGGCATAAAAGCCACAGGGCATAAATATGCAAAGAAGTAAAAAGCTAACCTTTTCAAACAATAAGGCTTCTTTCTCACTTACCAACTTTACATTTCCCTGTATGGCCCCGGAAGATGACTGGTTAGCCAGAGACAGGTAAGATTCCTCAAGGGAGGAACAACCTAAGACAGGCACAGTCACAGGGGGCCCATCAGGTGAGAAATTGGGGATCAACAGAGGTGAGGCTTAGAACCTCACCCCCCCCCTTTTTTTTGAGAGAAATCTTCTGCATCCGTGGATGTTTTTTGCCCTTGACTAGCTTGGAGTAACACTTAGTCTACAGGCACACACCTGATCATCTACATTTGCTCTCTTACAACACTAAACTATGTTTTCTACCTTTATCTTGCATCTACCTACCACTTCAGCATTTTATTAAAAATAATAATAATAAAGAGAGAAATGTGGTATCCACATATAAATTAAGTATAAAAATCAAACGAATATTCCTATTTGAACTGATTGTTTATAGTTCATAATGCATGATCAAAACTGAAAGTTTCTGTGATGACTGCCCTTGTACTATTCACCATGTAACTTATTCACTATGTAAGAATTTGTTCTCCATGTAAGAACTTGTTCGTTACGCTTCAGAAGACTGGAGACTGACGAAAATTAGGCTTGGGGTGGATTAATGATTGTACATTGAGCGTTGACTCCCCTATACAGAATTTTATTGTTGTTAAGAACTGTTTGATCAATAAATATGAGAGATGCCCTCTCAAAAAACAAACAAACAAACAACAACAAAAAAAAGTACAGACTTCCACTTGTAAAATAAATAAGTAACCGGGATGTAATGTATAGCATAAGGAATATAGTCAAAATATTGTAACAACTTTGTATGGTGATAGCTGGTAGCTAGAATTATCATGTATATAAATGTTGAATCACTGTGTTGTACACCTGAAACTATTGTAATACTGTGTGTATTACATTAAATAAAAAAATATATATATTTAAAAAAAAATCAGAATCATCATGCACACTTCCCAGGGAGCCCATATATCTGGTTTGCCAGGGAGGGTCCAGGTTTGTGTCTGCTGTCATAGAACAATGACCACCATCATCCCCTCACTCTCCCAAGTGTCCACTTTGGACTATTATATGGTCACCCTGATGCCATCCTTCCTTGTAAATGTTCTATGCTCCCTTTAGTGGTATATAAAGAGAGAAACATAAAAACCACTAAGTGAGTAGTTTTAAATTAAACAAGACACTTTATAGGTGACTACAAGCACTACTTAAATAACTTTAAGACCAAGCAGATTAAAATAGTTACCTAAACAAAATATACAGATCGACGGAAGTATGGCAGAAGGACAGAACTTCAACCAACGATGAGAGAAAGCCTCTTTGAGAAACAAGGAATTTCCTTAAAACTGAGGAAATCTAAAAATAGATGAAAATTTCAGTAAGTAAAAGCGGTATTCCAACGTGAATATGGAAATACATTTACACTCATGTTTATTCACTAATTCATTTTTTCATCTAACAAATAAAAATATAAGCAAAATTGGTTCAAGGAATACTATATTATGTAGGTAATAAAATAGGGAAATAGAAATATTGGGTTAGTCAGATGTTCCTATATCAACATTCCTTTTTTGTGGTTAGCAATAGAAATTGAAATGGAAGGAAAATAAGAGTAAATGGGTTTTCCAAGGTATTTTACATATTATTGTTAGTAAATGTGATTCAGTGTAACCATCTTAAATAGTAATGGTTTGTCCCTCAGTGCTTTTCTTCATTCAAGTCATTTTTTTCCTCTTTCTCCATACTAGGGATTTATGATTTAACAGGCTGTAATAGGCCAGATAAAGCCATTCATCATGCTGGCTTAATGTGGGAAAGTAAATTTAACTTGGTGAGCTTGCTATATAAATATTGGCCTTTTTGGGAACACACAGAGCATATTTACTTGAGTGTAAAATCCAGGTTATATTCTATGTCCAACAAATTTCTCAGGTCTGAGGTTCAGGAGAAGGGCGTTTCAGTGCTTCGGGTTATAGATACTGGGAACACCCTACCTGGTATGGGAGAGAGGTTATGTATTTTGCTGTGTCCCCGGCCACTACTGTTTTATAGCAATTTCATAACAGGATATTTTATCTCCATATTTACATCTATATTTATATTCAAAGGCCAGTAGAAATTAACATCTGGCCACCTGGAAATTCAAGGGTAGGTCTACTCTTGGTAGATTTATTCACAAAGATGGTTGGACTGTCCCTGACAATGATAGGGCAAATGAAAATGGCATTTTATGAGTTTTAACACCATGTCTAGACAGAGTTCATAAGCCACCAATCATAGTATGTACCAGAATTAAAGGCTTTGGGTGGTAAATGTGGAGACTGACACCAGAGGGGGCTAACGGAGCCTGTGTATCAACCAGTCAATGCAGAGAAATATTGTCGGCCTGAAATGACTTCACTTTTATTCATTTTTAACCATTAATTCTAGGATTCTTTAGATAAGGCTGAGATTTAGATTGAGAAATTTGGAAATGTAGCTATATATCTCCATTTAAAGCTTTAGTATTGAGAACCATTTGGAAAGCTCACATTATATTTCATTTGTATCATTTAAAATATTTTGGGATATTGGTCATTTTGTTTTAAAATGCAACTCTCGTTAGAGCTGATGGTTTAAGCTGATCCACCATCAATACCAGAAGGTTTTGCTGAAGCCCAAACAGAAACCAGCTCAATGGCGATCTCAGCTAGGATAACGTCAATGAAATACAGATATTGCTCAGAGCCAAGTCATCAAGGAGCATCATAAAAAGCATCAAGGAGGGCTATATCATACTTCTTTCTCTGAACATCTTTAAAACAGGCATGCCATATCCAGCTGCTAGAGATAATTCAGTTCGGTTCAACAGACAATGTCGAGTGCCTGCAACATGAGAGCCTCTAGCTGCTCGGGGTTGAAAATTACGTGAACCATGGCCCCCTCTTCAACGAGCTTATCATCTTCTGGGTTAGAGGGTCTGACTAAAATAAAAGTAAAGAGATGGGCTCAGACTATTAATCTTTAATTTGCCCAACTACTTCAACTATAGACAAATATCTGAACTGGATGATGAAGAGATCTACACAGTTATGGTGGTGAGCCTACCTTTAGGAGCTTGAAATTGAGAATCTGAATTGTGCAGAGACATGTACATAGAAAAAAAAGGGCAGTGCTCTGGGAGTAAGAAGAACACATTTTTTAGTTCAACTGATGATACAGTCAAAATGATCTCCAACCTGGTCAGTAGGAAGGGTGGGATTTAAAAGTGTGTTGGACACAGGAAGACATGTGACATTCTAGGAAGGAGGGTGAGTGAGAAAATCATAGCAAGAAATCTATGTATTTTCTAGAGATGCAGTGGGACATAAAAAGCATTGAGGTAGATGCTATACCTCAGTGAACAGGACAAGGGACTTGAATAACAAGGCCAAAAACACTTCCAGTAGCCTTACTGTAAACTAACTAGCCAAAAGGGTGTGAAAACAAGCCAGGATCAATGTTGCCGCAGATGTTCAATGGAAATTTCCAGTCACAAAGTCAGGCCACTGAGAGTCATGGTGGGTCAACCTCATTCTCATTGAATGATGATGTTAAACAGAAAACAGTTACTCTGTGAAATGCACCCAAACATAAAATACTACATGTACATGCCAAGGGTGAGTCTCCAGTTACCTAGGAAACCTAACCATAAACTCTCGATTCTGTTGGAAAATAAAGTCATGCCTTGTCTTGAAAAGAATGTGAGCATGCAATAAACTCACTACACACTGACTTGTCACCCCAAGTAGATTAGTTCTTTCTATCAATTTTAAGTACCTATAGCTTTCAAGGAGCAGAACATATCCTACATTATGAAGGACATCATTAGTCATGTGTAACAAGCCCTAAAAAGTCAAAAATGATTCTAATATTCCCTTAAACTGTCAGAAATATGGGAAGTCATAGAAGTTTAATTTTTTTACTGGTAACAGTAAAGAACAGTCAGGGGAAAGCATAATAAAAAGGTGAACTTGTAAATTACAACTATAGCTGCTAATTTCCTTTTGGGCTTAAGGGTATCACCACAGGTGATAATTATGACAATACACATACTAAGCTTTTGATGTAAGAATTACAAATGACTCTAGATTGAGATTTAAGGATGTCAGATTGCCTAGCTGAATGGGTTAGTAAATGCACACAATTAGGGAAAACCCTTGGCTTCAAAACATATTGATCCTATAATTGTTCCTACACAGATAGTGATGCACAAAATGTGTTCAACTTAGAAAAGTTCTGTTCAAGATTTCTTAGTTGGGAATCTCCTACTTGCATTTAAAACTCAAAGTGTTCTCCAGTCCCAACTGATCACTTTAAAAAAATATCCTTCTATAAGGAAGAATAAAGCAGGGCGGATCTCGCTACCCAACTTCAAGCTCTACTACATAGCCACAGTAATCAAGACAATTTGGTACTGGCACAAGAACAGACCCACAGACCAGTGGAACAGAATAGAGACTCCAGATATTAACCCAAACATATATAGTCATTTAATATATGATAAAGGCGCCATGGACATACAGTGGGGAATTGACAGCTTCTTCAAGAGCTGGTGTTGGCAAAACTGGACAGCTACATGTAAGAGAATGAAACTGGATCACTGTCTAACCCCATGCACAAAAGTAAATTTGAAATGGATCAAAGACCTGAATGTAAGTCATGAAACCATAAAACTCTCAGAAAAAAAATATAGGCAATAATCTCCTGGATATAAACATGAGTGACTTCTTCATGAACATATCTCCCCAGGCAAGGGAAACAAAAGCAAAAATGAACAAGTGGGACTACATCAAACTGAAAAGCTTCTGTACAGTAAAGAATACCACCAATAGAACAAAAAGGCATCCTGCAGTATGGGAGAATATATTCATAAATGACAGATCTGATAAAGGGTTGACATCCAAAATATATAAAGAGCTCACGCACCTCAACAGACAAAAAGCAAATAATCCAATCAAAAAATGGTCAGAGGAGCTGAAGAGACAGTTCTCCAAAGAAGAAATTCAGATGGCCAAGAGACACATGAAAAGATGCTCCACATCACTAGTCATCAGAGAAATGTAAATTAAAACCAGAATAAGATATCACCTCACACCAGTAAGGATCGCCACCATCCAAAAGACAAACAACAACAAATGTTGGCAAGGATGTGGAGAAAGGGGAACCCTCCTACACTGCTGGTGGGAATGTAAATTAGTTCAACCATTGTGGAAAGCAGTATGGAGGTTCCTCAAAAAACTCAAAATAGAAATACCATTTGACCCAGGAATTCTACTCCTAGGAATTTACCCTAAGAATGCAGGAGCCCAGTTTGAAAAAGACAGATGCACCCCTATGTTTATCACTGCACTATTCACAATAGCCAAGAAATGGAAGCAACCTAAGTGTCCCTCAGTAGATGAATGGATAAAGAAGATGTGGTACATATACACAATGGAATATTATTCAGCCATAAGAAGTAAACAAATCCTACCATTTGCATCAACATGGATGGAGCTAGAGGGTCTTATGCTCAGTGAAATAAGCCAGGCAGAGAAAGACAAGTATCAGATGATTTCACTCATCTATGGAGTATAAGAACAAAGAAAAAACTGAAGGAGCAAAACAGCAGAAGACTCACAGAATCCAAGAATGGACTAAGTTACCAAAGGGAAAGGGACTGAGGAGGAGGGGTGGAAAGGGAGGGTAAGGGGGGGGAAAAGAAAGGGGGCATTATGATTAGCATGTATAATGGGGGAGGGACACAGGGAGGGTTGAACAACACAGAGAAGACAAGTAGTGATTCTACAGCATCTTACTACACTGATGGACAATGACTATAATGGGGTATGTAGGGGGAACTTGGTGATGAGGGGAGTCTAGTAAACATAATGTTCCTCATGTAATTTTAAATTAATGATACCAAAAAAAAATCTGCCTCAAGAATATGTGTAAGGACTGGAGAAAATGAAAATAAAATGCCAGCCATGTGAAAAAAAAAATATATATATATAAAGGAGGCTAATAGCTTCATTTTCTTTACAATTAGGGATTAAATATTTATGGGGATAACGACAGGTCAAAACCCAATCTCCATTATCTGCCAGATGAAAAGAATTCAATAACTGCTCTCAGCATGTTTTTTTTTAATGTGGTGGATGTAACACAACGTTATTTCAAATTATTATTGACCTTTGTCAGTCTACTGTCAGCACAAAACTACCCTGAGACTAACAGGCGTGTGAGATGCAACTCCTGCAAATTCAAGGTGCTGAAGGGCTTGGGGGAGAGGGGGGAGGAGACTTCACAGTAACTGTCCAGTAACTGTACTTACCAGAATATACTTTATAAAGTCAGTATACATGGGCAGCTGCTTTGTTCTTTTTCTAATATTGTCAGTTCTTTGAAAGGAAGAGGTCCCACAGTGTCTGTGTGCCAAACAGTTTACCAAAACAGCCAGCTGTTTTGCTGACTTGCCAAAAATGAAAAGCTGTTTCTTACAGTTAAGAATTTTTACATGTCAGTTTTCTATTAAGGTAACATTGGCAAAGATAAAATAATAGGAGTTAGATTAGTCAGATCATTCTAAACTGCTTGAAAGTTTTTCTAAAAGGCACTGTACCAGGAGACCCACCCACGAACCAGAGAATCTGTGATCCTAACTGTAGGGTCACCATTCTGAACTATAGGAAAGGGATTCTGGTGAACACCTTATCTCTGCCTTCCCTATCGCCTCCTGTCTCTCTGCCTTCTGTCCCTACCCAGACATAGTCACTAACACACCCTCCAATCAGCTCAGAAGGAGTTAATGGACTCCCTTACAGTCACCCTGACCTTTTAGTCTCTCCCTCTCTTAGATCTTATAAGATCTTTTCTAGACCAGAAGAACACCCTGAAAAACATTTTTTCATTACTGATTTTCCAATCAATTGACTTTAATGCACATTTAAATACAATTTTAAAATTGAACATTTTTATCTCCCCATCTTCTCCTTCTCTGTCACCCTCCCCCTCCCCTACAATTTGCCACTGAGGACTGATTTTATTTTACCAATATGCCTATAAAACATTGGCACCTTTTGGTGCCAATCTGCTTACCACCTTTACATTGCTGGAGATGAGAGAGAGCAGTCGCTATGTCACCCTATCAGGTAAAATCTAAAATCTGATGCCAACGCTAAGCTCACAACATGTCCAAATTAAGATTGTATGTAACATGTGACTTACTGGGGACATCACTCATGCAGTGATTCCTTCCAGGACCTTAGTCCATTTCTTATTTTATCCTGGAAGCCATGATAGGAACTTAGTGGTCCAAGGAGTCCAGAGGAACTCAGGGATAACTATTCCAAATTATGCAAGATTTTGGAAACACAAATATTAAACTCAAATCATCAGATCACACTATATACAGATTACTAAGCAAATACAAGAAGATTTTCAGCTAGCTGGAAGCCTAACATAGAAATGTCATTTTGCTTTTCATCATCAATCCTTCCCTATTAGAGATGATTAAATCAAAAAAACTCAATTTGTTAGATATGGAAACCATTCACAAATCAGTTTTTTGGCCATTTTTGAAACACACCTACTCCCTGAGAAGGCCTCTCCCAGCACCCCTAAAATCTATAAAGGATGATCTGAAAACCACTTAATATAGTCCAATCACTCTGCTTAATAGAAAAGGACTCTAATTCCTTACCTTGCGCAATGACAGGCAGGTGGCTATTCCAGAGGCAAAGCATGTGTGTCTCTCGCTCACTCTCAGACTGTCTCTCTCTCCCTTCCCGTTTCCTTTTACCTGCTCCTCTTTCTCTTCCTTGGGGGTGGGCTCCATTTGGCAAACTTCCTTCCAGCCCATGGCTCCCTTATTAGTTTGTATTTTTGCACCCATTCCTAAGACCACACTTCCCATTTGACAATGAGTTCCAGTGAACTTGGCCCTCAGTCTTCACCTTTTGCCTCGCAGATAAAGAGCCCATCATTCATGGTCATACACTAATTTTTATATAACTCTGAGCTGTCTTTCTGCTCTAACTTATTAAATAGTAACAGCAGTTATTTCTCACCTTCACCTTTTTCTAATGAGAAAAGACTGATTTCCTGGGACAATAGCTCTAAAATGACTACCACCTCAGGACAAGAAGAACACTTGTTTTGATAATGTTTTCCGTTTGTATCCCTTTCTTCATCTACAACTTTTAAATATTTATCTCACAGCTAGAAAAAATACTAAGTGACAATACTTCAACTGATGCCATTTACCTTTCCAAGTACTCCTAATCTCAGTATGGTTGACTGCTTTTAGAATCAGTGGTTGTCCCATCTACCTAAACACCTAGGCATCTCATGGGCATACTCATCACCATTAATTCAGAAACTGCCCAAGATTTCCTTCCGATGATTTAATAAGATTGACCTGTGGGTATGGATACCAATCCCACAACATTGGCCGGGTATGAGCCTTCATTACTCCACTGTGAGATGACATCTTCTCTACCTCCCTGTTAGAATGATCACAATCATAGGAATCTGCCAGCCACGTGGGTTACTTAACTGAGTATCTGCTAAAGTTCATCTAGACTAGATGTTCTTCTGCCTCTTTTTAGACCAGATGTGTTTGCTGTTGACATTGCCATACCTCCTGCTTTGGGCAATGCATGTCCTATGGCATAAGGATTAGGACAAATTAGTATATGGCAGCTTTGCTGAAGAAATTTAAGAAAGTGAGAGTAGTAGGACCCCTCCCAGGTGTGTAAAAATAGTAATGAATGCTAAATATATATATATATGTGTATATATATATATGAATGCTAAATATATATATATATACTTCATAATCATCAGCTTTGGGAACAAAATGAAAACAAACTCAATTTATTATTGTCAACTTCAATAAACACTTTAAAATATAATAACTGCCACTAATGGCAGGGGCAGCCACAATAAAAATTAAAAGCACTACGAAGAGAATTGACAATACAGAGAACTGTCTGTAGATCTATTTACTGTTAATTTTTCAATGTACCTATTTAAATGCATTAGCAAAAAAAATAGCTTCATACTTGTGGGTGTTTCTTTTTACCCTGATTAATAAATTAATTATAGCTAGAACCTATACACTATCTACACATAACAGAGAAATGATAAATATATTAGTTCTGGATAAACACAGAACTACAAATCCTCAGTCATCATTAACAAGAATTCACTTAGAGTATACATTCTTGCCAAGTTTTTTTTCCTAATCATTCAATAAATAGTTGCTGAGCACCTACCATGTGCCTATCACTAAAAGCACTGAGTACAGAACAGCGAATGAAAAAGCAAAGCTCTTTCCATCATAAATTACCACACTTTTAGGAAAAGACAGTACTCTAAAATCAGAGTTATAAATAACCACCAGCACTGGGTTTAAGTCCCTTTAACCAATAAATGACAACTCATCTCAGTGCATGCTTTTCTGAAAGCCAGCGGAACAGCAAGCCCTTGGCCATTTCCCTGTTTCTCTCTGTCTCCCTGCCCCACTCTGGAACATAAGGGTCAGGAGGGCAAAACCTGGTTGTACCTTCCTCACCCCACCTCTCCACCACCTACTTCAGTTCCTGGCACACAGCTGGCATTCGGTAAATACCACTGTCTGATTGAAAGGCAGGAGAGCAATCTGATTAAATGAAGTCATGTGAATACGTGAACTAATGTTAACCCTTTAAGTTCCACACCTATTGCACTTCGAAAGGACCAAACTTACAAACCTCAAATACATTTTGACATTTTAGGACAGCAGAGGCCTAAGAGTTGGTGAGCCAGATTTGTCAGATTCACATTCCCAAGATCAGCAGTGCACCTGGTTCGGTCTTTTCTGAGTCCAGAGAATTCTTCAGTGCTCCACATTTCCTCACAATTGCTTCCCTCCCACTGCTCCAGCAGCAGATAAGACACAAGCATATATTGAGATGATCAATTTTGAAAAGCAATTGCCTAATTTACCACTGTCCATTTATTTGTAACAACAACATTGTGAAACCACTCTCTCTTATCCATTCATCAAACTTCTATTATCTGAAGTGTGATTGTTAGTTCTCTGAGGGATCACTCCTACGTGGTTGCTTCAACAATTTGAGACACACATCCAAACTGATCTTATGGTTTCAGAGGGTAACAGGGGAGATGGAGAAGCAACTTACAGTTATTGAAAAGTCTGTTAGGGCCAGACACTCTGCATTCTAATTACATTATAAAATTTAAAATCGAACCTATGTACTTGGTAATTCATTCAATCATACATGACTCCATACACATGGTGGGTATTGTGCTCGGCACTGGAGATTAAACAGTGAAGAGGAGAAACACAGGAGGAGATGGAGATATTAGAATGAAACACGGGAAGGCACTTTCATTATCCCCATTTATCAGATAGAGAAACAAAGTGTTGAAAGAACTTGTCCAAGTCATACAAGTTTCAAGCCACCATTTCAATCATTACAAATTGAGCCAGAGTTCAAACCTCCCAGACAGACTTTTCTGATGGTAAAACTCAACCTCGTTTTGCTACCAGAGCTACTGAATCAGAATCTTCATTTTCAAAAACTCCCGAGTGATTTGTGCGTACATTCAAATCTGCATAGGTCTAGGTCAAGAAGGTCTTTAGAGAGGAAAGGGAAGGAAAACAGAGAATTAAAGCATTTTGTCAAAACTATACCAAAAGGGTTGTAACTCCACCAGTGTGGTCTGCTTGTTGAGATAAAAGACATTGGTTGAGCCTTCAAGTTTATAACCTTACTTGGTAAATAGTTTATGCATTTACACTCAAAAAACAAAAAAGCACAAGAAACACAAAGTTGCACTGAGACCCTCAGAACATATGCCAACCTCTGGGAGGCATTGATATTAATACACCAGTTTTCAAGAGTCTTCAGGGTATGTCAGACTAAGAGCAATTCTATCCTTGTTCAGTAAATCCTCTTAATTAGAATGATCTCATTTTCCTTCAAAGTTGCCAAGCTAACCTGTATTTTCTGCAAGACACAAGTTAACTACTACCTCCTCAGGCATTCACTCATCAAACTTTTGAAAGTCTCTTACAGTTGAAGAAATGTCACATGTAGGAAGCACGGGGTTTTGAAAGATCTCAGTCATTTGCAAAACTTCTCTGTAGGCACTTTTTCATACCCTCTGGCCAATAACTCAGTCTCACTTTTTCCTACACTCTGGCCAATAACTCAGTCTCACTCCTCAGGACCTGACCCACCAGACATTGGTTCATGCCTTGCTTCCTCTGCTAATCCTAGGTTCTCAGCTTTAATTGTGACAGATGCCTTCTGAACTCTGAGTAACTGAGACCCGGCCCTCCCTACCATTCTGTAATGTTCTAGAACCTTTCTGAATTCACTTGTAACTTCATATCTCAAAACAGCTAAGCAAGCAAGCAACAAGAAAACCTTCCAGAAGGTTCTCTGAAAGTCTGTCCTAAGACATGGCTTCCTCCAGTTCAAAGTCAGAAGACATTAATAAACTTTAAACAAATCCAAGAAACACCTGCAGCAGGTAACAGTATTTTAAAGCATTATTTTTCCCACAAAATTCCTTCCTCAGAACCCCCAGGGCTCTTACCTAGGATGTGAGTGAGTCACTCTCGGGGAAAGCAGAAAACAAAGACTGCAAAAATACTTCACTATAAATTTAAAAGCCCCTCATCAAAATGTACAAGCCATCTGCACAAAGGAGTGGGAAAAGAGGAAGGGGAGGAGCTGTGTGAGCAGGAGTGTGTGAGACCTAGAAACCAGCAGCCTCCCTAAGGCAAGTACCGGCCATGGCCAGGAAGGGCTGTGAGAGCACAACGCCATCAGGAAACGTCAGCACTGGTGTCTCTGAGGACCCTCGACTCACAGTGGCAGCATGGTGCCTGTCGATGTCTGCTCGAGAGCGACCAGTGTCTGCGTCCTGGGACTTTGCCCCTGACTCCATCTGTCCCGTTCCACATAAACAGTCCTTGCTAATGACCAGAACACTCATCAACCCCTGGGGGTCGGAGAGTTCTTGGACCCCGGGAGGAGGAGGCGGTGGCGGTAGCATGAAGAGAAAACTCCACACCAGACCGAGGTAGGTCTAGATGAACCCCTTCCAGATGCCCTCCTAGACCAGGACAGTGTTGAAACTCACAACCTGTTTTATTCTCTCACTTGGTTACTCTTGAATATAACTTCACTGGCCACCAAACTTCCTGAAAACAGTCCGTCTGCCTCAACAATCTCTACAACCCAGTGGCCAGTCGTCTCCCACTGACAGTTCCTTCCCAAGCTCCGGCTGCTTCTGCTTCCTCCACAGCTGTGCCCAAAGATTCAATCCCTGGTCTTCTGTTACCTGCCTGCCTCCTCTACGGCCCTTTCTCCTCAACCTTCCCTTTGTCACTAAGGCACTACCTCAACAAATTCTTCAGTTCCTGGTCTTCCATTCCAATGTCTCTCCTTTTTTTGTGTTTTCACAGTGGCTCCTGATTAAATTAAGAGTGAAATTTGAACAAGTTAGGCCACAGATCAAAAAGAAGGAAGCAAGTAGATGGACAAACATGAATCCTATTTCGAAAAACCCTACACTTTGGAAGCAGACCTCAATTGTACAAATCATGTAAAATTCAAACAGGCTGAGCCTTCAAAGGTAAGATAGATTAGAAAATTGGAGAGATTAACTAGGTAGTGTAGTAAAAGAAATAAATTCCAGCAACTGAAGGCAGGGAGAAAGCTTTTTTTTTTAAACTAAAGGCATCCAGTTTGCTGGTCTACACTGATCAAATTGACGAGAAAATTGCTCAATTCTCTATTTCTCATTTCCTGGTAAACACAGTGAAAGACATCCAGATGACTGAACAATTTCATAAAGTGACTAAAGTATACACATTATGCTCTGGCCTTAATACAATTTACATCTGTGCAAATGCCATACATGTAGTATCATGGAGAAATGAATCTGTTTGCATAATGACCTCTGCCAACTGCAGTCCTGTAGGTAGCATTTCAAGAATAAAAGATAAATGCTACACCTCTCTCTCAGCAGCTAAAATCTGGGTTAGACTCACCTTGGGGATTTTCTGGGTGCAGTATAGAGAACAAAATTTTCCAAAGGCAACCTCGTATCTCCTTAAAACAATATTCCTAAATTTTCTCAAATCAAAACAGAAATTTAGACCAGGGATTAGAAAACATTTTCTGTAAAGGAGCAGATAGTAAATAATTCAGACTTTGTGGGCTATGCTGTCTCTGTTACAACTACTCAGTTCTGCCATTGTAGCATGAAAGTGGCCACAGACAACAAAAAAATGAACGGGCATGACTGTGTTCCGTTAAAACATTATTTACAAAAACTAATGAAAGACCAGAGTTGACCTCTTGGCCACAGTTTGCCCTCTGCTGGTTCAGACTCTGGGGTGTAAAACTGAGTCGAAAAGACAATCAACTAATCATACATCATCTTAATCATCTTATACACCACTACGATCATAATCGTCATTCCCGTTTTACAGATGAGGCAAAGCTAAGAGATAAATTTACATAGTTGTTTCTAGCAACTTTTGGGGCTAGGGCTCTGATTTGTTTTCCCATCCAGTTTTCTTTCCGGTAGAGCACAGTGCACCTGTTAACATAAAAACAAAGCATTCTAATACCAGAATAGAAGAGATGGCCTAAAAAAAAAGGAAAATTAATTTAAAGGAGTGCAAATTAAAATGTGCATATTAGTAACAGAAGTTCACTGGAAAGAAAGAAACATAACTGTCAATAAGTTCTCCCGTCTGTACCTGTGAACTGCATTCATGTATCTCATATTGGAGCTCCTTTCATTGTCTGTCCCACATCATTGAACTTGGCTATTTTGTATTTTAGTTCATAATTAAAAGTGTCAGAGTGATAGACACAGAGCATTAGTGATGCAGAGGATAAGTTTTTTTGGAGTTCCTGTTTCCCAAGTTCAGAAGTGGACTTCAACAGGTAAAGTAATTCAGAACAGCTCACAGAAGCAAGGAACATTCAGGATCACCTCAGTGATACTATTTTGCTGTCTATCTGAGCTCACAGATTGATCGATCACTGGTAAAAGAGTGAACAACTTCAAGAGGATATTTTTTCCTGCAGTTTTTATATACATCTGTTTTCACTAAAATATCATTTGTATCTTAAGAGAAGACGTGTACTAAAGCAAAAACCATTTCCTTACTCTAACGCATTAAATTCAAACACCCGCAAAGTTTTCACTAGTTACTAATTACAACTAGCACTTGGATTTAGCAAAATAGTTTTTGACAATGTTCTGCTCAAAATGAGCAAATTGTTAAAAAAGCAAACCTGTTTTTTGAATGTTTTAGCTACAAAAAAGTTATTAATATTCTAATTCAAATATAGCAAAGTTATAGTTTTGGTCATCCCCTTTTTCTGAGCCTTTGGGTAGATATGCTCGTTCACCATGTTCAGTCTTCTCCATTCCTGGGCCTACTGCAGACTCCTTAACAGTCCAAGCTGTATACCATACTCCCTATGTGACCAGTTCTAACCAATGAAATGGGAACAGAGGTAAAATGTGTCCCTTCCTGGCCGAGGCAGTGAACAGCCCATGTGGCCCTCCAGGCCAGCCTGCCTGGTTTTGGCAAATACAGAGGAGGCTGAACTGAGGAGCAGAGCCACAGACTGAAGCTGCTTGCCTTACTGAGTCACCACATGGAACCAAGCCTCCCTGGAGTCTCCCGGATGCCTGCACTCCCAGGGCCAGCTTCACGGGCATTTGAGGTAAGCAATCACACAGGTCCCCACGCTCTGTGCTGGCTATAAATTTTTGCTCTCACTGTTTTGAAATCCTGCATAATTTTTGGAAAGGAAATCCAATATTTTCATATTACACTAGGCTTCACCAATTTATACCCACAGCTGACTCTACATAAGTTGTGAGACCACTGAGATTTTGAAGCTGTCTGCTTCTTCATCACACACCCATCCTCTCCTAATACAGCCCTGAAGCCCATCCCAGCCTTAGTAAGCATAATCTGCTCCACTGTTTCCCTGAAGGCCTCCTCCACTGACACAGTGCCTCCCTTACCACTCAGCATTCACCCGATGTAGCCTGGCCATCTCCTAACCTGTCTGCCTTCCCCATGGTGGGCGATACTATGCATTCATTTCCTCTGTAGCCATTCCAAGCCTTCTACCATACTCCCTATGTGGCAGAGACCAGAAAGCTAAGGACTCCATTTCCCAGACTTCTTTGCAGTTGAGATAGCTGATGTGGCCTAGGTTTTGCCACACAGAAGTACCCTTGAGAAGTTTGAAATAAAAAAGAAGGCAACAGGAATCACTGGTACACTGGGGAGATAGGCCCTCCCTGCTAGCATGGCTGTCTCAGCACTGGGTTTCAGCTCCGGGCAAGTTCACTCTTGAATTGGTGAGACCAAAAAATGACAATGGAACGTTCTTGGGGTGAAAGGGTTTATACCCAACTTTATTCCCATAGTGACAGGTCAATCACTAAAATCCCGTCCACTCAGAGCGAGTCTTCAGCAAGCCGGTCTCTGCCTCTGGGCCTCTCTGCCCCCTCAGCCATCTCAGTCTCTGTCCTCGGTGTGCCACCACTCCAGTCTCTGCTCTCCTGCAGCCAGGCCACTGTGTCGCCCAAAGCACTGGGCAGAGCTCTTTATGTAGAGTCAATAATAATGTATTGCCCACACATGTGCAGTGGGTGAGAAGACCCAGGTCAGGTGAGAATCCTGCCATAGGAACTTTTGTTTTCTCTACAATGGCGTTGAGGGGATTTCTTCCAGGCCAACTGGGGCAGCAGGTCTCTCCAGGATGAGAAAGCAGTACCCATGGGGCTTCCCCTAGAACAAGGCATGCTGGGCACTGCTCCTGGAAGCTCTCATCCCGGGCTACGTGACACCTAAACCTGGTTCCCACGGCTTTTGAAAGATTTTGTCACTTACCTAATGCCCTCAAATAAATGTTTGTTTGTATTTCTGCTTACAGTGGACTATGTTGTCTACAACAACATAAACTTATGTTCTTTGAGGACATTATCTTATTTATTTGCCAAGCCACCTTCCTCTCCTACCACTCACCCACCTGGGCTAGACAAGTGTTTTGATACATAATAATGGTTCAGCGTATATTTCTGGAAGAAAAGCAGTCAAGTAGGTATGTAGGAAGGAAGGAAGGGAGGAAGAGAATCATTGTTTCCAAACATTCATAGAACCTGAATACAAATCTGTTAATAAATGGCACTCATATTTTGCATAGATTAGAAATGTAATATATACTGCTCTGATACATAGGGCTTCAAATAGTCTTGCAGTAACAGCAAAATGGAAAACCTCAAAAGCCCTGATGGATCTTTCCATGTGCAATGGCATTATGGTAAACATGAACCTTTGCTGCATTTGAGTCTGTAAAGTCTCTATTTTAACAAGCCCTTTGCTGCCAATCTAGTTCTCAGGTAACAAAATTCTCAAAAAAATTAAAATTATACAAATATTTAAAACCTGTGCTCTTCTACAACTTGATCGCCAGGTTTGCGATCCAGCACAGACGTATCCCATTCCCTGCAGTGGGGGAAAGCGGCCTTCCTAGTGAGGGAAAGCAAATTTGTCAAAGTGACTCCAGTTCGATTCTCTCCTTTCACCAAGGGTTCCTAAGAAGTTTTCTCACCATCTTCATGCAGATTCTTGGGGTGGAAGAAACACCTTGAGCTGCCCCATATTTTAAAAAGTCTGAAGTGAACATATTTGACGAACAAGAAAAGGGATTGGTGCTGCTCAGGCCAGCGCACTCTGCTTCTCCCCACGTTCTTCTCTTCAGTGTGGAACGTAATACCACTTACACAGTATCAATTCATTTGTAATTGTACGGTCGCTGAAAAGTAGGTCAAGACACACTGGGGCTTTCCCTTTTCCCAAGTACTATACATTGTGCATGAAAGTGAAGGCTGATCAGGGTTGAAGGACAGAAAAGGAGGGGAAAGAAACAAGCAGACGATAGGAAGAGATGCAATATATTTCCCTCTAAGCCCCTTCATAAATCTTCATCTTCTTCCCAACAAGACCTAGGAAAATCAGTTTCACTCTGGGACGGGATGCTCATTAGCCAAGTTCAAAACCCATGAAAAATTACAGTGGAAAAATCATTCGTGATTGATTTATGGTTAAATTGAAAGAAGTGGAGTGTCGGACCAATCGCCTGCTTTTTAAATATCTTTCAATCTCAGACCCACTCTAAAGCGTGGCTCCAATCTGCTCTATAATTAGAGCACCAAAACATGAGGCATTAATATCTCCAACAGATCATTAATCATTCCAGCTTCCTCATGATGGAGGCTGCAGCCACGGCCTGGAGGCAGGGTTAAACAAATAAAAGTCAATGATCTCCCTTTGAAGACTAGAGCAAGAATGTTCACTCCATGCGTGTTTGCTGGAGTTTGTCGTACTGGAATTACTATGTAGATTGTCAATAACAAGGCCATTTCACTTTAACCACCTGCAGCAGAAATACAACTGTGCGTGTTTTCTAGTAATAAGTAAACTAAGACCCATTTTTAGGTGCCTACACTTAGTCCCTTGCAGGTGATTATGCAGCAACCATGATCATCTCCTTTCACCTCAATACTGAGACAAAGATTGATGCATATGCACTAAATGAGTCCACAAATTGTCTACCAGATTCTCTTGAATTCTTCAAGAATCAGCATCTCTTTTGAGAGCAGTAAAAAGCTCGTTAAGATGAATGGTTTAGACTGTAGCCTCCTAAGCAATGGGGTAAAAGTAATAATTAGATTTATTTCCTTTAAATAAGTGAGGATCCCTTCCTTTTATGGTCTGGTAGAATTATTTTAAGTTTTTTTCTTTTTTAACTTTGAATTTAAACAACCTTCTGTGATGAATGGCCACTACCTGGGCCACTGCAGCCCTAGAGGTTTTCCCCAGCCGATAGATGTGGCATCAACCATAGCTCACCCTAGAGTCAGACTGGCTTTGGGTGCAAGGATAAAGTCTTAGGCACCCTATTTCCCTCATCTGTTCATTGTGGATCACGATACTTGCCCATTCTTTCATATAGGATGATTCTGCGGATGGTAGGATACAGTTCTTTCAAAGGAGCTCTGTAAAGTTGAGGTCAGTATGTAATAGGAATCTTCCAGTAAGACACGAAACATACAGCTGACTCTTTAAAGGTCTACTCCTTAGCAATATCTTCCTAGTTTACCTATAAATGGATGCTTAGATATCACTTGAAAATTATCTGAAAGTAGGAGAATCATTTCTAATTTGACACATTTGGCTGACCTACGATGCACTCTGTCTGTATATGAGGATTAACTCCCTAGGTCCAGACCACATGTGAAACAGCAGCACTTCAGTTAGCTAAGATTGTCACTGGCCACCCCCATGCCAAAGACCCCACAAGCATCCTATAGACAGATCCCACACAGAAGTACATGCAGTCCTCTGAAAGTACTGACCGTGTGGACCCTAGAATTCGTCTCCCTCTCCGCATGCATCAGTAACAGAACAGACTGAGTGAAAACTCTCCCTGAATCTTTCATTATCTACCCTGTGACCAGTAAGGGCAGAACAGAGCTACTGGCATAGAAACAGAGTCTGCCTCTGGCTTTGATATTCGAGGTACTCACACACAACTGACCTTACTGCTAACCTGACAAAAATCTTCTAGATCTTCAACACTCCCTGAGCAGTGGTGCCCAATAAACTTTCTTTGATGAAGGAAACGTTCTTTAATCTACACTGTCCAATATGGTAGCCACTAGCCTCCCAGGGCCGCAGGGGCCAGACTATAGCCAGAGTTCCCTGGGGTCAGCAGCAAAGTCAGGTGTTCCCTTCCCTCGCTCTTGTCCATACAGGGCATCGCTCTCTGCACTGTGCTGCCAGGGCTTGGGAAATGGGTCCTTGATACTTTCCTCAGTCTTTTCTTTCTTCAGGACTGTACCCAGGTGCCGTCATCTCTCACCTGGATTCCTTAACTCTTGGGAAGGCGTTTTCATGCGAGGTAGCTGTTCAAATCAGTGTTTCTGTGAGGGAACCAGCGTGGAAACTCCTGTTCTGTCTTCTTGCTGACATCACTCTCCAGGACGGTAAGCACCTGAAAGGTGATTCTGGTGACTGAGGAATTTGGCTTTCTTTCATTTTTTATTTAAACTTAACATGACCATATTAGCCACTGTAGCCTTAGAGTTTCTGCCAGCTCAATTCCAGCTTTGTTGTTCTCCTTGTGGGACCTTAGAAGTTACTTCACCTGTAAGAGCCTCATCTGCAGAATGGTGGTGACAGTATCCACTGTGTAAGGGTCTGGTCAGAATGGAAGATACTGTATTAACCACCTAAAGCAGGCTCTCAGGCTATTATCACCCAACATTCTCTGCCTACCTAATTCTTAGACCAACTTGGAGCATCATTTCCTCCAGGAATCCTTACCTGATCTAAAAATTTGGCCTAAAGTCCCTTCCTAAGAGGTCCTAGGCACCTGCATTTCCTTTCCTTAATAGTATTTTTTCACTAGACCTTGGCCTTCTGATTTGCTACCATTATATTCTAAGCATTAATGCCCTGAACACAGCAACCCAAAAGGCCCTTCTAACAAGGTCCAGTGTATCCCAATGTTCTATATATCGTGGTTGTTCCATCAATGCTTGGATGCTGGGTATCTATAAGATAGACAAGAGATAACTGGTCTAGGAACCACTGCTTACATTCTCGGCACAGAGAGAAACTAAATCTGGTCACCGGTGAGAGTCAAGTAACTCTAAATAAAAACCACAGTAAAAGCACTGAGGGGATCTGCCAGACCTAATGTGGGAAGGAGGAGCTGCGTGCATAGAAGAGCCCTGCTTGGGGTTCTCCCATTCACCCTTCTGAAGAGCAGCAGACCCTGAAATCTCTAATCAGTGATGGCATCGCTCTTCCACTGCTTAGATCCCGGCGACACCTGACCTTCATATGCGATGTACTTTGATACCCAAATGACAATGCAGTGACTCTTGCCATGAGTCCCAGGATGACAACACAATTCATGCTGGCTGCACCTCTGCAGAGAACATGGGTGCTCTCCTGGTTCAGATGGAAAACCAACCAAAAAGCTACACTTCCAGGGTTAAGTGCAAGTGGTAGACACAGGGTTTGGTTCATGCTTCTGCTCTTCTTTTTTTTCTTCTGGAAGAAAATCGGACTTGGAAGAGAGTAATACATTAGTCCAGGGTTTAAAGGAAGGACGGCCACTCTCATGCCTTAGTACAGAACCAATCTCATTATTTACTAGTGTGATAGACAGCTATTATTATGACTCAATCTTTATGAGACACGGTTTCCACATCTGTAAAATGGTAGCTCTAGTACCCACCATGGGAGTTTGTAGTGCCCACTGTACATAATGCACTAAGTATCTGTGGGAGGTACTCAGGCTATTATTACTCAGCATTCCACACCTGCCTAATTCTACATCACTTCTTCTAGGAATTCTTGCCTGGCCTCAAAATTTGGGAAAGGATCCTTCCTATTAGGGATCAAAACACCAGCATTTTCTCAACTTAAATATCTTTTTCCTCTCACTAGACCTTGGCTGTCCTATTTCCATTACATCCCAAACACCAACACCTAGAACACAACAGGAGCTCACTACATAAAAAATGAAAAACTTTGCAAATCAAGGAAGGAAAGGAGGCATGTGCCTTATCAGTGGAACACATGTGGGAAGGATTTGCTCCCACTAGTGAGGGTTCATGTCCTGTTCCCTTTCAGAACGGGAATTACCTGTTACAGTAGGCAGACAAATAGCCCCCCAAAACTGTCCATATCATAGTCCCTGGAACCTGTGAATATGTTATGTTCCATAGCGAAGAGGCATTTTGGGTAGAGAAGGAAATAAGGTTGTTAATCAGCCAACCTTAAAATATGGAGACTATTCTGGATTAACCGGTAGACTCAAAGTAATCACAGGGGTCCTTAAAGGCAAAAGAGGGAGATGGAAGGAGAGCTGAGTAGAGGGAGGTGGGGCAGCAGAAGAGGGTCATAGCAATGCAGTGTAAGAAAGACTTGCCTTGCTGTTCCTGGCTTTGAAACATGGGAAGCAGGCCATTAAATAAGGAACACAGTGGCCTGCAGAGCAGGAAGAGGCTAAGGAGCACATTCTCCCCTAGAGGCTCTAGAAAGGAACACAGCCTTGTTGATATTCTGATTTTAGCCCAGGGAAACCTGTGTCAGACTTCCAACATACAGAACTCTAGGATAACAAATTTGTATTATTTAAGCCACTAAATTTGTATGGTAATTTGTTACAACAACAATAGAAAACAATCCCCTTGGTAGTTTAAATTTTTTTTAATGCCTGAGTCCTACCCCAGAGATTCAGATTCAGTTAATTTGGGAAGTTGCCAGGGCATTAGGATTTTTTTTAAGTGCGGCAGGTTAACTCAAATGTGAAGCAAATCTTAAGAATCATTCAATTATTCAATATTACTTTGAAATTCTATCACACACACACACACCCTCCCTAAACAGAGACATCAACCAAGTACCATCCTCAGCTAGAGAGAGAGAGAGGGGGTCAAGTAAATTTAATATTCCTTAATTTTTTAATGAGGAATATGCATGTTCCTGAGTAGTATTTCACTTGGCCATCACAACAACCCTGTTAGGTCTGTAGGAATGATACACAATTAATTCATACAGGAAAGGAATTCAAGCTTAGTTGCAGAGAGATTCAGTAGATTCTGCAAATCTGGGAGTTAGTAAGTAAGGAGCCCCACACCAAGACCACCTGGGAGCCAGGATCTTAGAAATGGAAGTGCCTAGGCCCCTCAGAATCAGGAATTCCCCCTATGAGACCCACCCTTGATTGCCACCGTGCCCAGGTGTTGCCAAACTAGAGAACAAATGCTATGAGCACAACTCATTAAAACTATTTTCACATTCTTGACTTTGAAATTGCCTCTTTCACCACTGGCTCAATTTAATACTATATTTCTGAATCAGTTCATGAGTAGTCAGTGGAATTTAATCTAATCACCTTGATCACATATTGGCAAACACAGCCCATAGGACAAAGGCTGGCCCACTTCTATTTTTGTAAATAAAGTTTTACTGGAGCACCACCATGATTATTTGTTTACATATTATGTATAGTTGCTTCCTCGGGTAGTTGTGACAGAGACCATATGGCCCAAAATGCTGAAAATATTTTTCCCACCTGGCCCTTTGCAGAAAAAGTTTGCCGACCTCTGACCCAGATCAAGAGCGGGCCGTTCACCTTCCCTGCTGGCACCATTGTTGTTCTTCAATCTGTTAATCTCATGAGGACAACTTTAAAAGCCTGGCAGAAGCATCCAACAATAACAGTCTGTGGGTATAGACAGAAACACCTATGACTGATTTTTTAATAAGAATTTTAATTTAACCAGTGATTTAGTTCAGAGAAACTCAATATACTTTGAACATGATCTCATTTTTTTCTGACAGTTTTTATTAGAAAAAAATTGGGGATACCCAATACATTAAAGACATCACTTAAATCATTTAAGATATCATCAGTTCCTTTGTGCCTTCTCCCACTGCCAGTGTTTAGAGAATTAATTGCTCATTTGTGCACAGTACTGTACAATACAATTTAAAAAGACATGGTATTTGCCTTCTGGGAGCTTACACAATCTAAGACATGCAAGGATAGCAGAAAAAGAGTACTCCTCAGGGGATACACTAAAAAATCCATACAACAAACAAACACTAATGTGATGTATTCACAAAAGTCCAGATTTTAATGGGAAGGCAATAAGCAAGTGTTCATGAAAGTAACCCACTCTTCTAACAAACTTTTAATTATTGAATGGATGGTTTCTTGGAGATGAAGTCATAAACGAAGTGGTTAAGGCAACCTGAGAAGTTATTTCAGGTATATGGCTTAAGTACATTTAAAGGAGCTAATTAAATATAAGTGCTGGCACAGAAATTTGCCCAGAAGAGTAAGGAAAGTCAAAGCACTTTAACACCCAACAATGAAAGGGGAAACAAGGCTCTACACTGGGGATAGCAAACCGAGCAATAGTAACCTCTGTCCCTAGCCCACGCCCATGGCGGACATGACTAACTGACCACAGCCTTCTTTCTGGCTAAGCAGAGACACAGACTTCCATTCTCTTCCATTACAGCACTCCAAGTAGACTCAACACCAATATATGATCAGAAGTGGCCTTTAAGTTCGGAGGGAAAGATGCTACCTCTACTTTAGGTTTTTATTCACTGGATAATGAGAGATGAATAATTGCTCACTCTGATCTGCACCTCCCCCCCTCAAAAAAAAGTTAGACATGATAAATGATAACCTATACCGTGTTCTTAGACATCTATTTAAAAAAAGCAACATTGGAATTAAGGCTCTCTAGAGGAAAAATTGCTAATCAGAGTAAAATCTAGCACTTTGAGAAGGGAAAGGAAATGGGTGCCCAAGAGTAAAGCAGAGGTGATTCCAAATGACTGAGTGCGCACTGGGTACCGGGGTGTGTTCCCAGACGCCCCTCAGGACTAAGGCACCCTGCTCCTCAGCTATTGGGGGTGTTGCCTTCCTTTCTTCTCCAGCAGCTGCTCTTGCTCAAAGGAAGCTACACACTCAAGCTCACACTGCCTGCCCTGGGTAGCCCTTACCTGGTGACTGGTGGGTGCAGGAACACAGGCCTGGCCCTTTTTTGGTGACTCTAAGGGATCACCCTAACTCCAGTCGCCCCATGGGTTTGGCAGAAGCTTCAGCTGCAACTGCATCACCATTCAGCTTCTACTGCTGCCCGCACATCCTTACAGATGTTGTTCCAGAGACCACTGCCCCAAAATCTTTTGCACGTACATCTCCACCTCAGAGTCTGTCTCCATGGAAACCACCTTGGGGCAGAGCGCCATCCATATGGTGGGTGGATGCAGTTAGGTACTTTTTTAGGCCTCACAACAATTGGATGAGATCCTTATTGCCACTGACCATTTGAAAGATGGTTGAGCCTCAGGAAAGTCAAGTTATGCGCTGAAGGTAAGCGCCAGAGCTGGAAGCTGAACCTGGAGGAGGGGTGGGAGGCCGTACTGATCGGACCCAGGATTGGTCGGCAGGGCCATGACAAGAAGCCCAAATATTCAGGGGAGCAGATGACACCAGAAAGATAAAGATTGAGAAGGTCCAAGGAGGCACCAGGCTGAAGGCAGGAAAGGACCAGAAGTCTGAGCCGACAGGGAGAAGGAGTGGAAACTCAAAGCAAGATTAGTTTGGGGACAGGAAACGTTGGCCCTTGACTCTCAGTTCAAAGGGTTAGCTTACGCCCAGGAATGCCAAGCCTATGTTTGCATAACAAACAACAAAAAAATAGTAGTCACTACCATTTATGGGAAAGCAACCTTAAGCCAGTCACTGTGTTACATGTTTTACATACACATGTACTACATGTTTCACGTACACCACCCACAGCACATTTTAAACTCCCCAGCACTGTGGCATGCAGCCACCATTAAGCACTACTTTGAGGAGTACAACTGACAGTCAGAAAAGTGGAGTGACTTGCTTGCTAAGCATTCAATTCATCATGTTTCTGCACCAAAAAGGTCAGTCCGAGTGGAATTCTGTGAACCCAGTACTGATAATAATGGCTAACCTATATTGAACATTTATTATGAACCAGATATATTCTGCCTCTCAAATCTTTCCAACCTACCCCTCTAAGGCAGGTGCTGTCATTTTACAGAAGACAAAATAGAGACACGAGAGAGACAGAAAAAAACTTGGCCAAAGTCACACAGCAAGTAAGGGACAGAGCAGAATGTGAAGCTACCTATGGGACACGAGTGTCCTTGTGTCACACATCAGAAGTTGGGGTCAAGGATCTGGGGTTACAGACAGTCCTGTAAAACTAGTAATGAATCAAAAATTGCTCTGGAGTTTGTGAGTTGAAATCTCCAAGATATAAGATGGTGCAATCCACTGTGACAAAGAAACGGGCATTAGGAAAGAATCACCGTGTGACGATGAGATAAGTACCTCGGTCCAGTTCATTTTGAATAGATAATAAAAACATCCTGTTAAACTGTATTTTTGAATAGTACATTATAGTTTCAAAGAGTTCCTCCTATACTATTAAACAAAGTATGTGATTTATACAGGTCTGGGTCAAGCTATTTGGGGGAGGCCAGGAGATTGGGGTGTCATCCAAGAGTGAGCAGGAGCCAAGCCCAGTAGGGGACTCTGGAGCAGAGGGACCCGCGGGAGAGGGAATGAAGTGACCGCCCCACTCTGGCCAGGAGGGAAGGAAGCTAACACAGGAGGACTGTGCCCCGGAGGTCTGGGGGAGAAACAGCCTCCAACTTCCACTTACCTCATGACATGTCCACACATATGAAGACAGAGTTCTTATTTTTTTTCTGCAAATGCCTCCTTCCAAAACAAGTCTGTGGTCACTCCCACCCCAAGCCTGACCTCTCCTCTAGCCTCTCTGTCATTACAAAAAGAAATCGTTTCCTTACCATCAGCCCCAGGGACCATAGCCAGGCTTCCACAACCCAGTGCTTCTCGGGGGTGGCAGCCACCCCCTCCGACACCAGTTCTGAGATTGAGCCTCGCCTTGAACAGCCATGTGTGTGGCTCCAGGAGCCATTTCTTTACCATGAGGCTACACTTGGGCTGGCCTCTCCCTCTGGCCTCTGCTTTATCTTCCTCAGACTTTAGCAGAAAGAACGAGGCTCCTATCAGGAGTCCCTTTATTATTTACTTTTCCTTGACTTGAGATGATAAGCCCAGTCTTATTCCTTCTCAGATATTCATTCCTCCTAGATGTTCAAATATCAGTCATGCCCCCTCTTCCTGCCCTGCTCCTGAAAGCCTTCTGGCTGAGGGTCACCACGGCCGGGACCCCTGCTGGGAAAGGGCTGCGCCAAGAGCTGCCAGCTCCTGCTCCACCTCCCCTCGGTATTCACCTTCCCGCCAACACTTTATTTATTGTGCTTTGGCATTATCACTTTCCCTAGACTTAGGGTCACTGTGTTTACCTACCCACTGTGCTGATAAAGGCAACAGACATCTCAGCTTTAGTCAAATCCTCCTCCAGCTGTGTTAACCAGAGGTGACCCCCATCACCTTTACCACCGGCACAAAAGAGGCCAATGACTCACGTAGCTCCTGCCCATCAGCACTGCAGAGACCCAAGTCTCTGGGACCCTTTCCCATTGTCCTCAAGACCCAGGCCTTCTTCTTCCTTTAGAGAAGGGATATGGCAAATAGACTCATGTCCTTATTCATGCTCATGTATTTTCTGAATAGCAAGCAGCCTTATCTGCTTCAGAAATGGCATCTGGTGAGATGTCTCTACTTGTACACACAATGGCATGAAGCCATTATCAAATAGTGTTGGCAAATAAGCATGAACACCTTAAAAATACAAGATATTGTGCCCCACTGCTCCTGAGTTTCACATCCAATTTTGAAAACGAAATCACCAAGTGGGTGGAGGCACCTCTGGGTCTACCTGCTTCTGGCCTAAGTGACAACAGAAAATTCAAGCATCTCCTTGAAACTGAATGGGCACTGGAAGCCTTCCTGCTGGAGGCTCACTGGGTGGTCCTGGCCACCTCAGCGCAGTTTCCTCCAACAATGTGGCTCAGACGAAGAATGGCTCATAGTGGGAGATACACTAGTCCCAGGGTCCCTGCTGATAACACCAATCTGGGGTCACCTTCCAGAACCACAATATTTCAGAGGAAACTGACAAATAAAGGGCTTCCTAATGGACTGGAAATAGAGAAGGGAGACCCCAAAATGCAGAAGTTGAGGGCTGGGGAAAGTTTCAGTTACAAAATTATTCTCTTTACCAGAAATGCACCAGAAATGTGCAGGAGAGCAAGCAGCAATAATGGGTGATCAGGTCCCTACAGACCCTCTCCAGTTAGACCAGGAACTGGGACCAAAGCAGGGTCTGGGAATGAAATCAAACATGTCCAGCACCTCCTGCATTTTACAGTAACCAAGTATTTAAGTTAAAATCAGCAAGGACACTGGGGCATTGTTGAATTTAAATAAAAATCAGTGAGCTTTGCAGACCTTTTTCTACAAAATTATGCTTCTGGAAGAACAATGACTCATGGGGAAGAACTGAAAGAGTGGAGATTTGTCTCTACCTTCAACCACTCAGAAGAAAAAAGCACACACAATGCTTCTTGTATTTAATATTTAGGAGAGGCTGAAGGAACCAAACTTGCTTACCCCTTATAAAGCAGGGCTCCAAGGTAGAGCATGACAGATAACTCCTTATAAATAGTGGAAAGTAAACAGTGCTGAGAAAACAAAGGATTACGCCTCCTGGTATTGGCTTTGGCGCAAGAAAACGGCTGAGGCAACAAAAGATTCTCTGTGCAGAGACACTGGCCTTTCTGCTCCTTGCATGACAGAACAAACAGGGCTTTACAGAATGGGGACAGGTGTGCAACGTACCTGTGGGCAACTAGGACACCTCGGGTGCCTCCCACCAGCATTACCCCCTCTGATAAGGCTGACGTTCAGATGGTGAGCAACTGGGCTGGCATACGCGACACCAAAATGCTTAAACGTAAAACAAAACAAAGCTTCTGAACTAGTGGGAATGTGGTGGCTGCCCAGTCCCTCCAGGTGTTCTCCACAGGGGCCACCCTTGGTCTCTTTTTTGAAACTCTGTGTACCTCTACACGATTGAGCACCTAAAATGTTACTAACAGCTGCCACGTCAGGTGGCCTCCAGGGCCCTGCCTCAGATGTAAGCTCTGGATCTCCAGAGTGACTGTGATCCATGCCTTATCATTTACTAAATACTATACGCCACCTTGAACTCCTGTCCTTTTCTGGTGGTTCACAGTGGTTCATACAGTTATTTCTTCCCCAGGTAAAACCACCAGCTCACCATTCCACCAGGACCAACCCGGTGGAGGCATGGTTTTCGAAGTATCATTCTAGACTCTTTTTTTTGGCCCTGAGACTATAACCCACAGCACCTCAAGAGTGCAGGAAGTGAGGACTGGGCATCAGAATGATGGATTTAAATGAATTCCAGGTCTTCCCCTAGTTTTTGACCAGAATATAGCCACGTCCCTGAGCTTCAGTTTGTTCACCTGGAGCACTGAGTACAGCCAAGGACTGGGCAGGGTTTGGGAGGATTAAAATGGTATGAAGTGTGAAGCACAGTGCTGGGCATCTGGTACGAGCTCTGCAGTGATGGGCTATCTGGAGCTAATACTCATGTGCATCTCTGTACTCTAAGACACATTCCTTCCATTTCCCAAGGCTGTATCTACCAAACCTTTATTTTATGCAACATCAATCCACTGTCAGAGCCCACATGGGTAGATGCCACTCTCCTGGAAAACCAGGCACAGTACAGGGCCAGCTGTCCCTTACCTCCTTGATGTGACAACTTCTGGACCTTAAAGCCTGTACTGTGGACCGTCCATACCTACCTCCTTAGATGGGCTAAAATAACACCCAAGGCTGATACCCAGGCAACATTAGCCTTGGTGGTCCTGACACTTGGACTCCACTGAATCAAGATCTTGCTCTGAGAACTGGTAGCCACGAAACACCAAACTCCAGCAAAATGCCCCTGCGGCAGAAAGGCCCACACTTGTGGGGTCGGATGGGAAGCAAGCCTCCTGGCTACCCATTCCTGTGCCTGCTGCAGTGGTGCCTTTGGGGTCAGTGCTATGAAACTTTATTACAAGACCAGGACATGATGAGTTGCTCACTATACACCCTTGTCTAGACAAGCTCAAGGTCAGCCCAATTTATACTGAATTTTGAAATATAAGCTGTCTGAGATCAGGTCCCTGGGTATGTATATAAAAACTCAATGACAGCAGCTACTGCCTGCTGAGCATGTTTCAGGCACTCTGCACAGTGCTAGTTATCTTCCCCATCTCGTTTACAACCACCCCACAGCACAGGCATTATCTCACTTACACATATGGGGAAACTGAGGCCCAAAGAGGCAAAATCAACATTACCCAAATCGCAGGGCCAGGAAGAGACAAATCCAGGATGCAAACCATGTCTGTTACCTCAAAAGCCCATGACCTTTTCAGTGTGTGATGCCTCCTATTCATATTTAATTCTCACACTAAAGTAGAATCACTGTCTCTGTTTTGCATGTGAGGAGATGGACGCTTGGAGAAGTCCACACTTTTAAGTGGTAGAGACGATAGAAAACACAAACATACCATCTCCCTCCGACTAAAGGCAGGCAAAGGTGCAAAAATAAATAAAAGTAGAAGATTTAGCATTTGTTTTATTTTTAAAAAGTTTGAGGCAGCCTTGGGGGAGAGGAGGTACAAATAGAAGAAAAAGGTGAGTGAACAGTTCAGAAAATACAGACCTGCAACAGGTCTACAATCCCCACCCCCCCTGCAACAGCCTCCAGGGAGCTATCTGCCTACGGGTTTCCCCTCAAACAAGTTTGCCCTCAGTCTTTGATTTTTCTAATGCACCACAAATGCCCAGCTCCACAGTCTAGCTGCAGAAAGATCTTTGTCACCTCCTAATTGAAGCTGATGGACTTCATTTCATCCTCTCTCCTCTCGTCTTCAGGGACTTGAACCAAGACCTTGCAATTCACTTTAATTATGCAAGCTCCTTTCTTCCCTTCATTTCTGACACTATGAGCTCAAGGAGTTTTCAATGATCAGGACAAAAAGCAATGTGCCCATCTGATAGGAACAGTCAATACTTGGCTACAGGTTAACGTGTGACTCCAGTGGTCAAGGAGAAACTGAGGGTGAAAGCAGCTGATACTGTCTGCAGCTAGCCTACAGGAGAGCTCACTGGGTCCTGAATCAACACCTTTATTTCAAGCAAGCAATGCAACTACCACTGTTTGAGAATATTAAAATAGTAAATAATGACACCTTTACAAATTCAGCAAAGCTCTCCCACCAAGGGGCTTGAACATAACTGCCACGAAACCATCCCACACATAGTGAAAAGAAATAAAATCACTGTTCTAGCCAGCAAAATAAATCAGCAGGCAGTCCTACATGGGTGGTTTTGGGGGAAGGAAGGCAGAGTTTGCTTGTTAAGGAGCTAATATGTAAAATCTAAACTAAAAAAAGCAAAAAAAAGGACAAAACTCCCTTCAGAATCAAAGCATTCAGAGATTGAGAGAAGGTTCTGGAGCAGCTTTGCTAATTCACTGGCTAAGAAGGTCTCTGTTGCCAAAGCTTTGACAGGAGATGCATCTCCACACTCCCCACCCCAGTGGACATCAGCCTCCCTGGGCCCCAGCAAGATGACCTTAGCATTCCAGCCATTACCTAATACAACTCAGACCTTTGCCATTCCTTCAACTCTTCAGTCCTTCTGAGCCCTTCTTAAGACTGGTTCCTCTAACAGATACCCTCAGACCAGATTTCTAGAAAATTTAAGCATCTGGTAAACCTACATAGATTACAGAGATTTGCCTCTGTTCCTCAGATAGGAGAGCAGGAAGGTAGCCACGGTTAGGGACTTGCCTATGGGCTCTGGGAAAGTTTTAAAAGGCAATTTTAATAAATAGCAGAGAGCCAACAGTGAACCAGAGTGTTCATAAGAACAAAAGTAGATCTTTCCCTTGTCTTCTTGATAAAAAAAAAAAAAAGAGCCTATCTCACTCAGGGAGACCTTTAATAGGCCCTTGCAAATGTTAAAATCAACTTTTACATAATTAGGTAGTTAATGGTTTCAAGATTTACACACTAGTATCAACTTTCACCAATATCTCTCTCCAAAAGCTTAGAGCCTCATTTAAATCCCTACACTCTCCCATGAATCGAACCTCAGATTCCTGAGAAGTAGCGACCCACAGATTCCTTCCACGGGACAGGGTCAAGGGTCTTCCGACTTGGGCATGTGGCTGCCTAAGAACGTCCCCACCCAAACATGGCCAAGGGCACCCTGGCTCCACCCCTCGGGTCCTTTCCTCTCTCAGACTTCCTCATCACGGAAATATTGGCCCACCCCCGTCCAGGTGTTCAAGCCCAGGATCCACAGCCAGCTCGGATTCCGTCTTCTGCCTTTTTGCTTATCCCCCCAGAGCACCCCAGCACCCTACCGATTCTTCAGCAATGTCATCGACTCAGTCTCTCAAATCTCAAACATAAGCACCTCTTCCTACCACCAGCTTCTTAGTCCAAACCGCATCATCTCTCAGCTAACCTGCCGTGATAGTCTTCTAACGGATCTGTTTGCAGTCTTGCCTGCTTGCAATACATTCTATATTTAGCAGTGACCATCTTCATATCAATACTTACGGACATTAATCATTATATATTATATATAGTAGATATAATACATATGTATCCAATGTATTTCCTAACTAATATCATACATATCTAAAGTATATATATATCATCTAATATATTAGATATTAGATATCTAATCTCCTGCTTATAAACATGCAATGGATTCTGCTGCTCTGTTAATCAAGGTCCTTTCCTTGCCACCACCTGTAAGACCTCCCCCTGTGAGCTTATCCCTTGCTAACTCTCCAGCATCAGCTAACACCCCTCCCCCCAGCCCAGGCTAGCCACAGTCCAGACCCTCCACTCCCTTGCTGTAGCTTGAACCCACTGATGTCTCCCACACTCCACTGCCACCACATGCTTGTCCTCTACATGAAATTTTGTCCCCTGTCTATGAACAAGGCTGTTTTCATTTCATCCCTCAGATCTCACCAAGTCCTTTCCTACGAATTTCCCCTCTCCCTGCTCTGCTGCTCTCTCTACCGCATGACCCTGTGTGTTTAGTCCTTAGATCTTACCATGCCCTGGAATTGCCTTCTTTAAATATATTTGCTCAGGCCCTTTTTCCCACCCAGCCACAGAATGCAAGCTTATGAGGGCCAGGGCCTTGTCACTCATTCACCTTTGAATTCTCTTGGCCCAGAACAGTGCCTGGCACACAGTAAGTGCTCAATAAATACCTGTTGGATGGACCACTTTTCCCAGGCAGCATGCGTCAGGCTCCCGTGACCTTCTCATGCAGTGTCTCCTGTTTGATGGTTAACTGTTGCCCATTACAGTAGTGTTCTCACATCAAATGCCAGTAACAGTGACCTCATTCCTTACCTTTCTAACAAGATGCTTTTAATTATCTACGATCCAAAAAAACAGGTCAAAAAAACCTGCTAGCACTGAAGGCAACATAAGAGTAAACATGATCTGAATGGAGACCTAATTGAGAAGCTTGTATTTACTACTAAAATTTTATGACACCTGTTTCAGCTGCTTGAGAGACTGTTTTTGCTGACCTCGTATTTAGAGGTAAACTCTGCAGAGAATGGCTAAAGGGAAAATGATCTCTAGAAGAGAATCATCATAGTGGTAATAGTAATAATAGATTCAACAATTATTAAGAACCATAATAATATCAATGCACATTTCCTGAGTACTTCTATCTAGCCAGGTACTTTGATAATTACATATTTTAATTCACTCCTCTTCACAATAATGTAAGAAAGTAGGGATACTATGCTAATTATACAGATGAGCAAACTGAGGCACAGAGAGTTGAATACAGTCAGTTGCCAGAGTGAAACAGTTAATTAAAAGGATTTGAACCCCCAAAATCTTTATTTAAAATAAAAAATTCATAACCACTACCTCATATTGCCTCTCAAAGTGCCAATACCAGGTTAAACTTCCACACTTTAAATATGAATGGGTTAGTCATGTACATATCACCAACAATGATGTTTTAAAATAATTCATAACCAAAACCACGTAAGTCCATTAATCACCTTCTTTGACATCTAAAAATGTTTAAAATGACAGGAAAAAATGAATAGAAGGACATATATCAAAAAGTAAAGCATTCAATGGCAGGAGCAAGAAGAAACTTGCAATAGCACTTATACAGATAGTTAGGAACCACTGACTTAGAAGAAACACTTGTCTGTTGCTTTTCAAAATGGAAAAAATATCACCACCACAATATTATTTTAAAAAACCTTTTGACCTTGTATAACTTGCATATGGCAAGATGAATTCACATTTTAGAATACTTGGTCCCCTTATGCACTATGTGTCCTTGTTACTCATGAGTATGCACGGAAGGGGAACTGGGGGATGACTCAGGAGAATGCCACCCAATGGGGTCTTGACTTGAGAAATGCACGGGACAGTCCTTTACCACGTCCTTGGGGGCACACTCCCCATGCAAACTCCTGACAGCAGGAACCTGCCTTCACCTGAGCTTCCAGAAAGCACAGCGTGGGCCAAAGGGAAACAGGAATGAGTAAAATGGGTGGTGTGGTAGTGAGGGGGGAAGAGCCAACACAACTGCCACTAAGTGCCACCAACTGTCATTCTGGTGCCATGAGACTATGCCCAGAGGGAGAAAGCAAAGGGTGCATGCTCGGGCTTCAGGCTGCCTGTGCTCAGCCCTGAGCATTTCCAAGCAGACCCTGCCTGGGCAGGACTGTGGTCCTGGGGGCGGCTCATGCCTCCTGGGCATCAGGTGCATCTCAGGACGGTCACGAGGGGACACAACTGCCCGACGCCAATAAGAACGCCCGCTAAGCGGGTCACAGCAGCTGCTGGGGAAGGCGCTGAGGCTGAGAGAGCTGTGTGGGGCTCAGGAGACTAAGGCACAGCTTGGGGATGTTCAAACCAGGCTGAACCATGGGGCCCAAAGAGAGCCGAGGATCAGATCCACTACCTGTTGGAGCCTGGGGTGTGTGCCCTGAAGGCTGGGAAGGAGAACTATTCACTGTCTTTATTACCTTACTTGGATAAAAACATGGGAAGCAAGCCCACTGACCACTCTGATGTCAGAAGACTGGGAAAGGTAACTAGCAGATTGAATGAGGGAATCACAATTCTAGAGGTTCTGAGAGGCTGGAATGATGGGCGACAACCAGTGAGATAAAATTTAATAAGGGTGAAATATTGCCTGGGTAGAAGATAAGTCACCAGCAGGAATGAACATCCACAGGAACAAAATCCTGAAAAGAGAATGCTCAGTTTCTAATTCTTTCACCTAGGCAGCTGGACAGAGGACAGCAGAGAGAACAACACGGCACAGAGTTATTGACCAAATGTCCAAGAGCCCGTGTTTTCCCTCTAGTAGATGCCAATTTCTTGGTTCTTCACTCCATCAAGTAGGCAAATAACAATTGTTTATTGGATCTTTTTCCCAAGGGTTTGTTTGAAAATGTTCAAACATACAAAAGTTAAAAGAATGCTATAATGACCTCCCTAGGCCTATCACCTAGATTTCAACTGTTAACATTTTCTATGTTTTAAGTATGTGTTTGTGTGTGTGTTTGTCCCAAGGATTTAGAAGTAACTCAAAAAACTTCAATATATGTTGCATAACCACAATATCAGCACCACAATAACAAGATGATACCAACTAATCGTAATTCTATAATAATATCCAATATCTAGTCCATATTCAAATTTCCCTGCCTGGCCCATAATATCCATTACAGCTTTCAAACCTAATCAAGGTTCCCTCATTACATTTGGTTGTTACAGCTCTAATAAACTAGAGGAAACTCTTGATGTGTTTGGTTTGAGATCTGTCTGATTATTTCCTTTTGGTGTCCATAACCTGATTCCTGTCTTCTTGGGATTTCCTACAAACTGAAAACTAGGTCTGCTGTTTGATTAAATTCAGTATACACATTTCTTAAAGGAATGACTCACAGACGATGGTTTTTCAAAACCTTGCATCACATAAGGAGGCACATATCATTGGATGTCTTTCCCTTCCCTCCTGGAAATTTCATGTCTGTCTGTCTCCCCATACAAGACTACAGGGATAAAGCTGCTACCACAAGATCTCTCCCTTATAAATATTACATTTTTCCTTACAATTAGTAAGTAACCTGTGGTATCCTGCTTTCTTACAGTATGAGTACACTTTTTCCCAACAGCACTTTATATAAAGGTTTTAATCTCCACTGTGAATCTTTGTCTGGATTAACTATTTCATAAGGACTGTAAAAATGAAGATACTTTATTTACTAGCTGTTATTCTTCATTTAAAAAAAAAAGTTGACATTAGACGCTTCTATCTTTCTCACACATGAGAATTGCAACCAAAGAGTCTACGGTCTGTAACAGGGGTCAGCAGGCTTTTTCTCCAGAGAGCCAACAGTAAAAATTGTAGGCTTCGCAGACCAGATGGTCTCCATTGCCACTGTAGCATGAAAGTAGCCATCGATAGTACACAACTAATGGATGTGGTTGTGAGCCAATGAAACTTTACTTACAAAAACAGGTAGAGGTCCAAATTTAACTCTCAGGCCGTAACTCGCCCACCCTGTTCTATGACTGTATCACTTGTTTTTAATATCTTTTATTTGCCCTACTGAATGGCTTCCAAAGCATTTTCACATCGATCATCCAGCCTGTTCTTCACAACTGTGTTACTGAGATGGGAAGTACCGGTCATTACTATTAGACAGATGAGATGAGGTTGGGAAAGTTCAAGTGGGGCCTAGACCCTAGATTTCTCGACTCCTTGCCTGATGCTTATAGTCCCATTGCTTTTCTTTATGTAGATGGATACTGACCCCAAACCTACCAGCATGTGCAACAAATGCAATGCCCCAAAGACTTTTGAAAACTTAAAGGTCAGGCACTCTAAGCTGATCGCCAAATTATACTTTCCCCAGAGAGTCAGCTATTGATTTGCCAGAATGAAAAACCCTCACAGCATAAACATACTCTGAACACTATAGTTACGTTTTCATTTCCATGAAAAGGAAATGAAATTTAAAATGTTCTGAAATGCCTAGCCCAGATGGAAATTTATGTCTGGGCTTAGTTTGTTAATAGAATATAAAAATAAATAGAGGTGCGAACCCCTCCATGTTGCCATTAACGCTGCAACTTAAAAATCTATCAAAATGTCAGAAGTCACAGTTTTCTTCCCTAACTCATTAACAGGTGGTAAAATATATACTTACCCATGGAGCATTGTAAAGGGCTACTCCATAGTCAGTTCATATTATCGTTTTGAAAGACAGAAATGATCCTTAAATGACTAGACAAAAAGCACAATCAGCCTCACCAAGGAAGCTTACACCCATGTGGGAAAGAAGACTATATTTAAATACATAGTAATAAGCTCCAAATCTGGCCTGTTTGCCCTTGATTCTCATCAATATACAGTCTTGGTGAAAGTAGGACATTTAAAAGATCACATTCCTCCTTTTTTCATGTTTTGTCTTGCATTCCGTGGGAAAAGACCAGGCTACTTAAAGTTGGAAGTCTCAGCCACCATCTTGTAGTTCCACTATCTCACCGGGCAAATACAGCAAAGTTTCCGAGCTACAGCCATCCTTCCAGGGGGGCAGGGATGAGGAAGGATGCTAACTTTCAAGAGGCGGCTTGCATGACCTGACAGTCCCCACAGGACCTAACCCTGTATTCTTGCAGGGGAGAAGAATACAAGTGAAAGCCTACACAAACCATATTTAATATTTTTAAGTTATCTATAAAGCTAATAAATAGTTAAATAAAATATGTTCTACTCTCCTCCCTTCAAAAATACTTCATAACTATAAAATTTTCAAACATGTATAAAATTATGGTTTTTATATAACTGGAAGCAGCCAAACATCAAAGACAACTGCATCTAATTGTTATTGCACACATCTGGGTGTTCTGCTGATGGACCTGTGATTTGGGGAGGAGTACTTATTTAATACTGCAAAATGTTTTTCAAGCACCATGAGCACCTACTGCAGAGAGCTCCCTAATTCACAAGTGCCTCCGGAACCATGAAGAGAGGCCAGAAAATGAGTGCTCAGTACTATGGAAAAATACTACTTTTTTATGCAATAAGCTACTGCACTTACGCTGACAGAAAGGTTTTACCAGTTAATTAGTCTTTTGTCTTACCTAAGGGCTTTTGCTGCTCCAGTCCTCCCTATGCTCCAAAGCAGTGCCCGTGTCAGACAGCATAACCCACAAAACCCCCCTGGCATTCAGACACTGTCATCTTGTGTTCAAGGGCACTGGGCTGAAGGGGTGGGCAAGCGTGTCCCTGGGGCCTGAGCAGCATTGGTCATCATGAGAGCTGCCATGATGAGCAGCTGCCAATCATGAGCACTGGATCCTGAGCAACGCAAGCACCTGTATTCCTTCTCAAACAGAGATAGAGATGGAGATGATATAGATACAGATACAGATATGGATATAGATATAGATACACTCTGTGTGTGTGTGTGTGTGTGTTGACATGAGGACTTTCAAAGCATGTGGCCCAGAACAGAGGCCCCTCCTGCCCAGTTTTAGAGGCTGACACTGATCTCCTCACCTGGGAAGCCATGAGCCACTGCCTGAGCATACGTCCCCAGGTCCATCATGCTCAAGAGGTGAGGGCCTTAATGACACTCTCTTTGCCACACTAAGCTCACATGTCTGAAGGTTTCAAATGAACTAGTTAGTACCGAAAATCCCCACGATTCAAAGTCACTTCAAAGTCCAGTTACCCCATAGGACAGTTTGACATGGGCAGGGCAGGGGAAACAAACATTGACATACAGGGAGAGAGGGCAGCAGAGAGATCAGCTGGGAGTGTGTTTCTTCCAAGTTACTTTTTCTCCAACACAGTCTTTTACAAAGCAAAACCACACCAGTGTCTTCTTGCACCTCAGCAGTTCGGGACCTTCTTCCAACACTCACCTGTAAGCATGTGCCAGGAGCAGTCCTGGGCTCTGGGGGTAAAGAGACTAGTCCCTCTCATTAGAAACCCCAGCATTCCATGGGCTCTCTGTTTCCTGGTCCATTGCAGGAAAATATTCATTGCTTCTTTCCAACACTTTCCCTGTCACCCTTTCCCTTTTCAGTGCAAGGTAATAACTCTGGCATGAAAGATGGTGCTATGAGAGCCCTACTTCCCCCATAACTGAGAGGAGGTACACTAAGTGTCATACTTCTAAGTCTGAAGAACCAGCCACCTCCCCTCAGGACTGCTGAAAGGAGTCTGGTCAGGAGAACCAACATGAACCCCCCTCCCCTTACAGCCCACACCTCTCTGTGCCTAGTTGATATAAAAGTAGAATAAAGGGGAAAGAAAGGAGGCTGAGGTACTGAGGATTTCCAAGAAGCTATTCTCCCCTCCCTCCACAAGCAAGGGAGGGAGACTCCAAGCAAAGGGGAGGTGACACTGGGCACTCCCGCTGATGTCACTTGGTCATCAAGCCTGATAGCAAGTCACGGTGCCACGGGAGGCAGGTGAAGAACACTGCCTCGAGATGTGGGCAATGGGGGAAACTTGGGAAGTCTCCTGTTCCCAGGATAAATGTAGGTTAGATCTGAACATGCCAGTAGACCAGAGATGGAAACACCACCACCACCAGGTGACACTGTGTTAGTCTTGCCAGGCACACACAGGATAAGGCGAAGTGATATGATGTGCCCGACTAGGGGTCAACTGGGAGACAGGGTGAGTCACGCAGAAGGAGTCATGCAGGAGTGAGGCCTTGTCAGGGGCCCTGAGGGAGCCACTGGCCATTCTCTGGGAGCCCACGGACCAAGACAAGAGGTAGGCCAGCAGTCAGGACCCACCGACAGGACTCATGCAACCCTGCCACGGGCACACATGCAAGGACTGTTCTCATTCATCCCCCTCCTCTCTGCCCTCCAGCAGAGCAGTCATTCCAAGAAGGTAGAGAGACAGTGTGCAAGAGAGCAGATTACAGCCCCACTGCTCCACACCCAGCTGAATGCCACAGGTTTAGCCTTGAGGGGGAGGGGAGAGAGGTTAAGAGGAGGAAAGGTGAGTGAGGTTAAGAGGTAGGAATAAATGGGAGACCGAAGTTTAAAGATGATAACACTGAGACTTTTAAAAAGTTCAAGTGGGACTGTTACATAAGAAAAAAGGAAGTGGGTTTTCTTAGAGCAATTTGGTAGCAGCTGTTGAAGAAAATAAAACTATTCTGTATACGATACCAAAGCATTCAGACCACAGAACACTGGGAAACTCTTAAATATATTCATCAAGTGATGAAATGGTGAAGAAGTGATAAGACGACTTCACTGGACTGCACAGAAATTTGGTGAGCAGCCGGAAGGGCCCTCTGATGGTCAGCCTAGGGAAGTCCAGCCGGATTTGCTGTAACAGAGGGTGATGCTAATCACCTCCATCAGCAATGGCATTTAAAATGTGGCAGAAAGTCTGGCTTTAATGTTTGCAGATTGCCCACATATAAGCTGAGATCTCTTCCCCAGAACTGCAGAGAACAGAAAATTGCACTCGCTTCTTCTCTCTGTACCTTCCTCTCGTTGCTTCTCCTCTTCGTGACCACCTATTAAAAGCAATCGCCTTTGGAAAGGAGATCAGATATTGCTTGCTTCCGAAAGGGTCTGTTCTTCCAAATGACATTGTTAAGATAGGAGTTTCTTCTTTATATATATAAATCTGTTTCTCTTCTGATCTCTTCACTTTGCAGCTAAAGTCTTTCAACCTCCTTGGGATGAAAGAAGTGCTGCAGAATATTGATTCTTTTTTTTACCTTCCCCCTATAAATTCATGACAAATGGTGAACAAAAGCTTATCTGGAAGTTTGGACATCCAATTAAAATTTTACTCTCAAGTAAAAGTCCTCTAAAAAAAGGGATTCCAACTTCTGTGCACACTCCTCATATACCTTCCATCACTGGCAACATGTTCCAGAGACAAGCTTAAGACACTAATCTTAAAATTACCTTGGGGAACAGATGCATGCATGCGTGCATGTGCAAAGTGAGAAGTGTCACTCAGTCTATCTTCTTCCTTTGGCAAGAAGAAATGGCATCGATCAAAAGGATGATGGGTGTTTGGGAATTTGGTGGGCATTTGGATCCAGGCCCTGGGTTGGTCTGGCCATGGCAAGACAAGACGTTATTTCAGGTGGAACGTGCATGTAAGTGCAGAGGCAGGAAACAGAGGGCCAGGGAGGAGGCCTGGACAGGGATGAGCATGGTTTAGGTGACTGACTCACGGTTTGTATGATGAAAAGTCAGAAAAAAAGTCTAGATGAACTAGAACAGCCTTGTAAGGGTCCCTTGAATAAAAGGTTTAATATTTAAATTAGTTCTCTGCTCATTTTTTGTTTGCTTTTTTGTCTGATTCTTTTTCATCTACTCTCATCCCCGCAATGACTCTGCCTGATGAGCTTTATCTACTCCCTCTTTACGCACCTTCTCCAACCACCACCTGAAAGGATTACTGGAAAGGTAAAAGGGCATCTGGTAATAAAAACACTGTTGATTCTGTGAATTTGGTAAAGAAATCCTGGGATGATGATGATGATTCTGCACTCCAAAACTGAAAGATACATGCCAAGATACACACAGATATACAGGCGTACACACACAGAGGTACATATGTGTGTATGCACACATACATGTGTGCTCGCACCTGCACGTGTGCATATACCCATACCCACACACACATACATAGATCCACATGCACACACAGAGGTACATATGCACATGTGTCACACCAAAAACGAAAGGAAACGAGAAAAACAAAGTGATTCTCCCCTTTAAAAACAAAGAGCCTGCCACTCTGTCCACGTCACAGGGCTCCCTGGTTACCCACAGTCCTGCAGCACTTTCCCAATGAACAATAGCACCTTGCTGATAATCTAACCTCAACGTGATTACCCTTTCTTTGCAGTGCCACAGTCCAGTTCTGAGGGACCACTTAGATCCACAAACCTCTACCGTGCTCAAACCCTACCTTCCTACAGAGAGAGGGTTCAGCCTCAGGAGCTCCCAAGCATTCCCATGGTTGGTGCTCCCTGCCCTCCCCACCTGCGTGTCCTGTCCGCTGCACTCTGCTCCCCTCTCTGGGGCACTCTGCATTTGCTTGGATTCACAGCTGGGTGCTGCTAGCAAACCTGCTGCCTACCACCCCAGAGACACCATTATCTGTGTTATGCTGGCCTGGGAACGAGCCTGCCCACTGCCTGGAGGGAAGCTCCCTCTCTGTCTTCTCCACAGACACAGATGTGGAGAAATGCATGCGACCCAGAGAGAACTGGCTCCCAACAAGAAGCTCCTAAACCACAAGGAAGGACAGTGGGGGGGGGTGTCTCCCCAAGGAGGGAGCATGCTCTGACACCAGAAAGGCAGACATGATGCACCACCCACCCTCATCTGGGGCTTCACTCAAACTCCAGGTATACAGATGCTCTCTCTGGCTCCCCAACTCAGTTTTATCTGCTCAGAGTACCTGACACTGTTTTTGCACCTGGGTGAACTGTATCAATGCCAAATTCAAAGAGTTATTTCCACCTGATAACATGCTTCCTTGAAGCCCACCTCTTTGAAAAAAACCTCAAAGTCTTGGAGGTAAAAATTACCACTGTGGAATCTCCTCTCTGCATGGACCACGAGCAGCAAAGCCAAGAACTCCTTCGGTTTCAGATGCCCCGGCTACTTTTAGCCTGACCCTGTGGGGTGTCTGCACTTGGCAATGTCACCCCTGCATGATGGCTTGCTCCTCTCTAAATCCTTAAGTCCACACAACTGAAAAGGAGAATTGGGATCCAAACTACAGGCAGGAAGGTTAGTGCTGTACTAGAGTGGATGAGTAAATAGTAGCCTTGGGCTCAGAATTTGCTTTTCCATATAATTGTATGACTCTTCCTGTCTGTGAACTCAGGAATGTTTGGGGCCAAAGCTTCATAGCTGGGATCTGGGAAGAAAAGACTGGCCAGAAAAGATACAAGCAAGGCATGGATTCCAAGAAGGGAAATTTCCCCCAGAGAAATGAGCCAGGCCGTAGGACAAAGGAGAACTCCCAGAAGAAAGGCATTTGGAATTCCACAAGGCTGTCTCTGAAAGAATCCTGTTCATTTGAGCCAAAAATGTGTTTCTCAAAACTCTGACTTTCTTGTGGGTAGATAGCATGACAATACAAAGATATACAACACAGTTCTTTGAGTCAGAGGCATGGTTTTATTAACTTCAGAATCAGATTGCCTGTGACAGGAGCTTTTTAGGAAGGACATGTGCTTTGAACTGATCTGACCAAGTAAAGCAGGTGGGGAGTGCTGACTGAACCAGGTCATTCTGGGTTTCTAAGAAAAAATCTCAAAACTGGACCTGGGATGTGTTGCTTGACAGATAAACTAGTGCACGTGGCTATAGACAAATGCTGCATGGCAGGTACTGTTCTTACTGCTCTCCTAAGTTTTTTTCTATAACCCCCAAGCATTCTAGGACCTTATCCATCCTTCTATCCAGTCACTGAACAAATGTTTATCATGTGAGCCAGCGCTGTTAAAGTACTAGAGATTTAACAGGGACCAAACCATCCATGGGCCCCTTCCTGCATGGAGTTTATAGTCCAGGAGGAAATCCAGCTCTTCATAAAGTGAAAGTAGAAACGAATATCAAAATATTGTGTTGAAGATTACAAAGGGGAAAAAGCTTCTCTGCAGGAGAAAGGGCAGGCCCATGACCCTTGCTTGTGTGGCCGGCATGGCTTCTCTGAAGGGGCGACAGTGCTACTGAGAAGGAAAGGGTGTGTGGACACTAACAGGTGAGAAATGGGGAGGAGGCTGCCCCCAGAGAGCGGAGACCATGTGAAGAACTGGACCTGGAAAGAGCAGGAGGTGTGGTGAGTCCTGAACATTTAGGTGGGAAAGTAAATGGAGAGAGAGATGCATATGGGGCAGGACAAGGTCAGAAAGCCAGGCCGCTCAGCCCTCGTGGCCTTGATGGGGCCTCCCAAGCCTGGAAAGGCCTTGGAGAGGTATTGAGAGGGAACAAAAGCCACTGACTTTGTTCTTAGCAGAACATTATAGCTCCTGCACAGATAATGGGCCTGGGGGCCAAGAAAGGAAGTAAGGAGACTAGTCAAAGCACAGATTCCCAGGATGAGGACTGAGGACCAGCCTCACCAGCATCACTGGGGAACTTAGAAAAAGCAGATTCTTGGGGCCCCAGCCCGGACCTACTGAGTCAGAAACTCTGGGGGCAAGGGGCAGCCGTCTGTGTTTTAACAAGTTTTACAGGGGCTGCTGATGCACATTAAAGTCTGCAAACCACTAGTTCAGGAGGTAACCACATAGTCCTAGCAAGAAACCATGGTGTCTTATAACAGGATGGGGACAGTAGAAAAAAAGCCATTGATACATGAGCCATTCACAAGTATTAATGGGCGTTCCCTACAAATTTGGCAGAGATGAGTTAACGTAGGGCTGCTTGGGGCCATCTGAAGAGTCCCAACCGAACAGGTCAGTGGGTCTTGCTGTGCCAAAGACAGTCCAACTACAGCCCTCTAGTAACTCTGCCTGCTGGAGGCTTTCTCAGCCCTGAAGATGTCAGCACGTGGGGTTCCTAGAAGATTTGCTACATCTAAGGGCTAACATTTGAAACATATTCAATTCCATTCGAAAAGCCTTTACTAAGGACCTGCCAGGTACAGAGTGAGATTATGAGCAACAGAGGCCTGGAATAAATTAAAGGAGTCTTTGTAAATAACTCCCAGCAGGCAGGCTGAGAAAATAACGGGGAGGCAGTGGAGGAATCTACCAGGCAGCAATTGTTTCAGAGAAGCCGATGGAAGCAGCAGAGTGGACACGGAGAGGGGAAATGGGCCTTTAGGCTGACCGTGGTCTTCTTCTGGTACAGCTGTGCTTTCTTGGCCCCCCCAAAACAATCCTTCTCCCAACACACACCCACACCCACACATGTCACATCTAGAGGCCAGGAAGGTGAGGCATAGCATGTTGAACAGAATCTCTGCAGCTGAAATGGGAACTCACCCTACTTGAGGAAGGAGACCCCCAATCTCACGGACACCAGTCCCCCTGTAATCTCTAGTTCCCAATGGAGAACTGAGCTGCCTAAAAGAACTTCCCCAGGTTAGGTCCCAAGCACATCCATCCAGCCTAACAGATTTGTCAGGAGGACATTAGTGACCATCCAGTCTGACCTCTGAGAGAGGACGTGCAGGGGAGCCAGGGACCCGCCTAACGTCACACCAGCCACAACAGTCCTGCCGCTAGAGCCTACCTACATCTCCCGACTCTCCTGGCCTTTCCCCTGCTCCTTCCGGAGACTCATTACAGTGGGAAGCTGTTCATTGATATAAAAGATGTTTAAGTAAACTTCACTGGATGGCGATGAAGTGGCACATGGTGGAGTATTCCACTGAATCGGGAGGCCATCCAGGCCCTGAATGTTCTGGCGAAGATTCCACACTGTGTCCTCAGCCACTGTTCCGCTCACATCAGGCACGCTTGTCTGCCATGGAGACAATCGCGAAAGGCAACAGAGACACCTGCAGGTGCCAGGAGAGGCCTCCTTGGCAGCATCAATTAGGCCATTCAAACTGCCCGAATGAAGCAACTTCTTACTTCAGACAGAATGAAGTTGGGGAAAAAATGCATGACAAACATCAAGCAAGAGGCAGTAGCTTCATTGATATCATCATACGAAACCTGAACTAGGAGATCAATCAAGGTCTCTTTTTTTCCCTCAAAATAAAGAACAGCTAGATAGAGCAGGAGTTTTGATGTAGACAAATGATTTCTGTGATGTGCTTCCCCAAAGTTTATTTCTTCTGATCATTTTCTCTCATTTCCTCTTACCAGATCAATATCTGCATTCAGTGACTCCCCCACAATTTACCAATCGGGAAGAGAAAGAGTTCCTGCAGGAAAACTGCAACTCACTGTGGGCTTCCGGTTTGGCACCCACAGAAGATTTGGGGAAACCTTCCTGTTCAGTACTGATGTCAGCACAGTGGCTGAGGTTAGATCAAATAAACACTCAGCGGACAATAGTATTACTTTATAATTAAGGATATTTAGACCTGAATAAAATAACAGAAAGAAAAATATGCATCCTTTCTACTCAGTACTAAAGTAATCTACAAGAGAAACTGCCCTTCCTAGGAAGTCCAAGAGCTCACACCACTCTGCTACGTCATTCCAGGCATTTTTGGCAACCCAGACGGGACATGCTACAGCTAAAAGGGGGCTTGAAGAACGTGCCTTCAGGCGCAGATCTTTAATGGACATGTTTTTAGTGCCTGCTTTGCCTGAGAGGCAGAGAGACCCAGTAAGAAATTAAAGCACAGACAGAGTGTTAAAAAAAAAAAAAAGAGACAGACACAAAAAACATTGAAAAGATTCCAGAGTGAGAGCACAACACACATACGCATGCACACTTGTGCACACATACATTCATGCACACATGTGCACATGCACTGACACATGTAGTCACACATGCACACACATTTGCACATGCTCATGCACAAGTGCATGCACACTGACATACTTGTGCACACATGTACGTGCACACACATACATGTGTGCTTGCATGCTGACATTTGTGCACACGTGTACACATGTGCCCACACACTCAATGCATGTGTGTGCATTCATGCACATTCACATTTACATACACATGCATGCACACTGACAATACACTCATGCACACACACATGCTTACACATGTACATACACTCATGCAACACATACACTCATGTGCACACCCCCTCACACACATGAATGGTTGCTTCACCTCCAGTTGCCACATCCTCTGTTTCCTGTCCCTGGAATTCTTGACATCCTCTTGTGCTCTTAAAGCTCAGCCTGTCACAATCAATAGGCTGTGAGGACAATAATCCCTCATTCTGATTATTCAGTGCACAGGTTTCATTTTTTTTTTCAGCCAACATGACTATACTGATCTATATAATGAATGAGCCTAAATCAGTCCACAAATATTAAACGCACAAAGTAAACAGCTATGGTCAGATGACTCCCTTCCTAAAACCCATATACCTCTCCACTGGTCCCAGGACACAGGTCAGGTTCCCCAGCATGCTCACTAAGCCCTGCAGGGCCGACTTCTGCTGACCTTCCTGCCTCGTTCTCCCCTGGCCCCTCCTGCCTGTGCTCCAGCCAGAACCACATCTCTCAGTCACTCAAACCCACCAGGGGCCAGTGGCTCCCCACGCCTCTTTGAGTTCCCAAGCTGCCTTTCCCATTGTTCACCACCAACCCCTCCACACGTGCAGAGGAGCTTTCCCCAAACCACCCTCAGCTCTGGGTCAGCTGGCTTCATCCGCAGTCCCACAGGACAATGCAGTCGCCCAGCCCCAGCCCATCTGGCCACACAGCACCCAGCCACAAGGACCAGGGTGTACCCTCCACGTCCGTGACTGTGTGCCAACTCAACATGGATGGCAGCATTTAAAGGGTGCTAACTTGGGGTCTGTGCAGGCTAACCCAGTCTTTATGTTCTTTGGGCATAACAAGAAGGAATTTTCACCAGGAGGTATCAAAGAACTGCAAACTCCAAGCGCTCCTTCTGAAGTTCCACATCAAGCAACATCCAGATGTCAGGAACGCTGCGTCAGCTCCCTGACAACTGAGAGACAGGAAGAGACGCAACAACTCTGGACCAGCGTGGTCTGCTTGGCAAGAGGAGATGGATGCTGAGATATGGCCCCCAACCCAATCTTCAGTCACCCCACTGCACAGATTACCAGACTACTCGTCTGAGATTGAGTTCCCTGGGAAACACTCTGAGGCTCTGAGATTCAGGTGCAGAGGTGTGTTGAAAGTGCTCTTGGGATCAACCCTGGAGGGAAAGGAAGGAAGCAGGGTTACACAGAAGGAGTTGCTGACCTGTGATGCTCTCAACCAAGGTCTCCTGATCCCCTGGGCAGTGGCTGAGCTTGAGAGGCCCTTCAGAGTTTGTCCTGTCCTGAGACAAGGGGGCCAGGCTTTTGTGCTCTAGAGGAAATGTCACTGGAAGCCAGCTGCCCCTTCCCTCCTGGGGCAAAGGGACTGTCCTAGGCAGCAAGGTGTTAGGGAAAGAGAATGGGACCTATATGCTGTCGGGGACCACACTCTCTGCAGCTGGGGAGAAGAGGGCTTGGGTCCTGAAGAGGGCATCAGACCACAGAACCAACTCTGTTTTGGAAGATGGGAAGACATTCTGATTGCTTCGTCACTCATTCTTCCCTTGGTCAGAACACATGGGCCCATGGTGCTTATTAATGGTAACTTGGCATTAATCAACTGACAACACAATAGGACAGATTTCTCCCTGACATTCACGCAGGAACATATGTAAAGAGCTAGCAAGCATTTTTCAAAGAAGCACACAGCTCAATCAAGAGATCTTTGGTTTCACAAAAGTGCAGCTTTGGATGGGGAGTGATTGTAACACAGAAAAAACTTCGCAGACCTTAGTTAGGAACAATAAATAGTACCTATACTTCATTCTACAGGCTTCCCATGCGAAGGGAACGGAATCAGAATGAATCTGGATGAATCTGAAGTTCCAGGCCCCCAAAGGGAATTTTCTTGAAGACTCATGATAGCATATATAGAAACTGGATGCATATTTGTTTAAGTGATTAAATGAAATATGTGCAAAATTATGGCATTCCTTTTATTCTGTAACAGTGAAGGTTTTAGATCTAGAATATGCTAAGTCAATCTTTTGCAGTTAAGTTAATAAAGATGTCTCAATGTTTGAGGATGAAAACAGGAGGTAAAGGAAATTAAGAAAAGGCACAGGGATCCTACAGAAAGCCTTGGGTGAGACAGAGGGGGTGAGGGCAGGCAAAGTGCATGCTTGCCATGTCTGAGCCAAGAAAGAAAGCTGAGAGGATCTAAGAGAGGCTGACAGATGTGAGCCCCGGGCAGGCAGAAATCAATAATTCTGAATCATAAAACCAGAAAATCATTGAATATTTGGATGGTGAATCAGACCCAGGAAAAAAAAAAGACCTTGTGGTATGCAGTTATCTGTAAAAATAAACAAAAAAGCATATGAGCTACTTGCTGCAACTGTTGGGGAGGGAGATCTGGGAATCTGTGTGACCCACTAAAAATGTATGAACTCTCACTAATATTGTCCTTATGAATGGCATTGTTTTAAGTTAGTTTAGCGAACATAAAATTTTAAAAGCTTTCACAGACTCATTTGGGACTTCTGTTGCTATCCCTTATTTCAAATATGATATCCTGGGATGTGAAGTCTCCTACTGTGAAGGTTTTTAATACTTAATTTCCATGGTTAAGTAGGAGCTATAGTATTCACACACATTTTATTTATGGACACATAATCATTTGGTTGCAGCTTACTGAATGTTTATCCACAAACTCATAGAATGTAACAATGAGTGTGAACTACCAGGACAAGGACGGTAGTCCCAGCTCCGTCTTCTACCAGCCTGGGGATCTTGCAAAATCTCCCTAATCACAGTAAGACCCAGCTTTCTTACCTCTTAAATAACATGGGAATGAATATAAAACAAGGCCTGTCCACCTTGCAAGGATTTCTGATTCAAATGAGATTGTGTAAGTGAACGTAGCTTATAAACTTTAAGAAGCAATAGAAACATAAGGAATTATTATGACAGGTGGAGAGAGTATATGAATCAATTAGAGAAGGGCACCGAAACTATCCAGTAAAATTGGAGAGAAAAATATTTTAGGTGTAAGTTCATTTACATTTGGCCATTTTTCACGCTAGGAATAAAAGCTACCACACTATGAAACATAATAAATGAAATGCCGTCTAGGCTCTAGATAGCATCACACAACATCTGTACTTGTGATTTAAAAAGAGAGTCAATGTTGGCCCAATGCACTTAATATGCAGCAGGCACTCTTCTAAGAGTTGTATATATATAAACCCACATAATCCCACAACCATAGGAGGAAGGCACTATTATAAAACCCATTTTACAGATGAAAAATCCTAAGCTCAGAGAAATTAAGTGACTTACCTTGTAACTATGGGAAATGGCAGACCCAAGGGTTGTACCCAAGCAGTAAGGCCCCTGTTCTAACACAGTGATGTGCCAGGGGAACAGAGAATATCAACACTGACCTTGAACGGTTATGACCACGGCAAGAGGGAGGAAGAGAAAATCAGGGAAAGAAAATATTTTGTAAATGTTTCTGTGTTTAATGTTTTTATCTACCCTCTTCCAAGTGTATAAACCGATGTGATTAAAATAAAACCCCTAGCCCACAGGCAAATGTTCCGACAGCCAGAAGTCTCTTCCCCATAAATGGATAGATCTGTCCTTGGTTTCCCTGCTTCCTGGTATCAGACTGACTAACCCCACTCCTTATCCCTGACTACCAACATTCAGCCTGAGCCAGGGTAAACAGACAGTTTGGTCATGCCACGAGAGCTTCTCGGGCAACCACGCTAGAAAAAAGAAATGACCCTTGAGGTTGGATCACTGCTTGGCTTTTAGAAGAGAGATGGGATGCACAAATACACCACACCGTTGGGCCAGATCTGTGAAATAATGAGCTATTCTCCCAAGGGTCAGAGCATGATACTAGGCCATTCAGGGCAGACGGGGTGGGTTAAATGTTCTTTGAGTTTATGTGACTACAGGAAAGAATGGTCATTTTGAACTTTTTGGGTTCTGCCTGAAGAACTTTGTTCACTCCTCAAACATGAGCACCATCTCTGTGCCAGGCTCTATGTCTGACCCCAGGACACAGAGTAGGTATGGCTCAGTCTCTGCCCTGAGGTATTCAGAACAGAGCAGGACACAGCAGGTATGTAAATAGGCACCTGTGATGAATGCAATATAGGAGAAAGGAGGAGAGAGCAACGGGAGGAAGGAGAGAACAGCTGGTGCACATGCAGGATTTTTGAGTAAGGTGGATGGGATTTCGGATCCAACCAGGTTGGGTGGGAAAGAAACAGAATGGTCCCAAGATTTCTAGTTGTCAAACCAGCTCAGACCAACATAAAGAAAGACTGGTTCTAAGAGGCAGTACCAGAGTTCATTTGTTCAGAAGCCCAGTCACAAGTTTTAAACTACCGTTAGCACCATCTGTTGGCCACAGGAGAGGTTGACATACACTGGGCTGGCATTAAGTTTTAACTAACTAAACTGGAAGTTTCAGAGTAGAACTGTACGTGGCAGCATTCTTAACCTTAGAAGAGGAGGAAAGGATAGTGCTTAAAAAGATATGAGGTGTGAGGTGAGACTGCTTTGGAGGTACAGGACATTAGCCAAGTCATTTACCTTGTTGAAGACTCAGATTTATTCAAATGGAAAATTAAAATAAGACAGTAACTATGTCATAGAGCTATTTTGAGAGTTATAATAGATATTTCATGAAAAAAGAACTGTCTTATATATTGGTGTTGGGGATATAAAGTGAACAGCCCCATTTTGGACAATTGATTGTCAATATTTCTAGTGTTGAACCTATATATACCCTATGATGTCATGGTTCCACTCTGAGGAATATACCCAAAGATGATATATACAAATGTTAAACTGAGGAGAGAAGCCAGGAATAACACAGTACATATTGTATGACCATTTAAATAATGTGTAGAAACAGGTAACCTAATAAATGTTGTTAAAAGTCAGGATACTGATTATCATTGGGTGGTGGTTAGTAACGGGGAAGAGCAGGGAAGAAGTTCAGAAAATGCTGGCAATGCTTTTTCTTGATTTGGGAGCTGCTCCCCTGAATCTATTTATTTTATAAAAATTGGTAAGGCTATACCTTATCATTTGGGCATTTTTCTACATATATGCTATATGTCACTAAAAATTCACTTAAAATATATTTTTGAAAGTGATATGATCCCTGTAAAACTCTCACACTACCCATTTCAATGCATTACAAAGCTACAATTATCAAGGGAGTGTGGATTAGCAAAAGGGAAGACACTTAGAAGAGTGGACCAGAACAGAGTGCCTGGAGAGAGACCCACACAAATATGGTCAACTGATCTTTGACAAAGGAGCAAAAGCAATTCCATGGAGAAAGGACAGTCTTTCCAATAAATGGCGCTAATGCGGTAAGATGTCCATATGCAAAAAACAGCCCAGACCCATACCTTACACCTTGCAAAAAATTGAGTCAAAATGGATCACAGACCTAAATATAAAATGCAAAACTATAGAACTTCTAGAAGAAAATACGTAAGTATGAATTTAGTTTTGTAAGTTGGGCTTTATTTAAATTAAAAATTTCTCAGCAAAAGACATGGCTGAGAGAATGAAAAGACAATCACAGAGTGGGAGATTATATTTGTAAAACACGTATCAGATAAAAGTCTTGTATCCAAAATAACAGCAGTTCCCCCTTTATCCACGGTTTTGCCTTCTGCAGTTTCAGTTACTTGTGGTCAACCACAGTCCAGAAGCAGAGAACCTCCTCCTGACTTATCATCAGGTCAATAGCAGCCTAATGGTACATCAATGCCTACATCATTCACCTCCTCACTTCCTCTCATCAAGCAGCCATCTTATCACATCACATTATCACAAGAAGAAGACAGGCAAGGACAGTACAATGAGATATTTTGAGGGAGTGAGACTACAACTCACATAACTTTTATTACAGCATATTAATATAACTGTTCTGGTTTATTATTACTGTGAATCTCTTACTATACCTACTTCATAAATTAAACTTTTTCATAGGTATGCATGCATAGGAAAAATCAAAATACACATAGGATTTGGTACTATCCCTGGTTTCAGGCATCCACTGGAGAACTTGAAATGTATCCCCTGTGGATAAGGGTGGGGGTCTATTATATACAAAGAACCCTTATAATTCAATAATAAAAAATAAACAACCCGATTGAAAAAGTGGACAAAAGATCTGAACAGACACCTCACCAAAGAAGATATAGAGAAGGCAAGTGAGCATAGGAAAAAATGCTTCACATCATATGCCACCAGGGAAATGCAAATTAAAACAACAATGAGATACCACTGCACACCTATTAGAATAACTAAAACCAAGAAAATGGTCAATATCAATAGCTGGTGAGAATGCTGAGTAGCAGGAACACTCATTTATTGTAGTGGGTTTAATTTAATTTATTAAATTATATATTTAATGCAAAATTTATTCATCAAATCATTTATTTAATGCAAAATGGTACAGCCACTTTGGAGGACAGTTTGTCAGTTTCTTACAATGTTAAATAGAGCCTTATCTTACCATTCACAAATGCTCCTAAGAACTTACCTAACCAATTGGAAAAACTGTGTCCATACTAAAAACCTACACATGAATGTTTACAGAAGCTTTATTCATAATTGCTAAAACCTAGAAGCAAACAAGATGTCCTTCAGTAGGTGAATGAATAACTGTGGTACATCCCACAGGGGCATATTATTCAGCAGTAACAAAAGAATAGTATCAACACATGGAAGGACATAGCTCAATCTTAAATGAATATTGCTAACTGCAAAAAAAAGCCAGTCTGAAAAGGCTAAATACTATATGATTCAACATATGACATTCTTGTCAAAAAGTACAGTGACAGTAAAGAGATCAATGGTTGCCAGGAAGTTGGGAAGGGAGTGTTGAATAGGCAAAACACAGAGATATTTTTATAGTAGTGAATCTATTCTGTACAACAATGTAATAGTGGATATATGTCACTACGCTTTTGTCAAAGCCCATATAACTTCACAGCCCAAAATATAACCTTAATGTACAGAAATTTTTAACAAATTAGGAAGTTGTGAGATCCAAGGATGAAATGCTAAAAGTGACAAAACAATCTAACTGTTTTACAAGTGCATGAAACAGTCACACAGTAGATGGGGAAAAATAGTGCCAACAGAAGTAACCTTGGAAATGAGTGGCACCTGTAAGACCAAAGGCAACAGAAACTGTACAGAAGCACCGTTCTCTACTTGATAAAGACTTTCCCCACAGTGGGATGATTAACAATTGTGATAATGCTATAAAAATATTTGAGCATCGAATAAGTAAGAAAACGAATGGCAGATGGTGGGAGCAGGTTCTTCACTGCTGGAGTTGGGGGTCATATCAAGGGAGGGGAGAGGACAAAAATGATCCAGGTGGCAACAGATTAGAGTTGGAGACACATATGTACAAATGGTTGCACAGAGAAAGTTATAGATATTTGTATACACACAGTTTAGTACGTACACATATATGTCCCTGCTCTGTCAGCTGAAAAGGCCTAAAAGCAATGATACCCCCATAACGAAGAGCACACCTAGCACCCAGATACTGTTTCTAATTCCACTCTTCAGTAAGAGGAACCAGGGCTCCTTGGAGAAACAGCTGATTCTAGGACTAGGGTAAGAATATATAAGATAAGCCTGCAGGATGGTGTAACGCTACAGAACTAAGAAGGTCCAGGAAGGAATGTTTTTAAGTAACCCATAATAATGTGAGTGTGTCAAAGGGAAACAGGAACCAACTAAAAGAGCTCCCAATGGGCAAAGCTGGAACAATTTGTGCAAGAAGATAAAGTAGTATCGGATTGAAACCCACATAAAAAGTAAGTGTCCATGGATCCATACTGCTATAAATGATTGAATAAAAAATACATGGGGATAATGACTAAATCTCCTGTGTGAATGAATTCCAAGAAATTAATGTAGATATTCTGTCCTCAACAAGGTGAAGAATAACTCCACACACATTAAATCTGAGCTACATGCATTGCTTCCCTCCAAGGAGTACAGCATGGAGAAGGGGAGAAGGGGAACCTGGTAGCAGAGAAACCTGACAAGCACTACCTCAGTCAAATGGTCAAAGTTAGCATCAACCAAGATAAGACATGCTGATAATACACACTCTTGACATGTGATGGAAATGGTACTAGACTTCTGTGGTCCTCCTCCTCTAAAGCCATAATCCCAGTTGAATTATGGGAAAAACATCATACAAATCCCAGTTGAGGGACACACGAAATATATGACCAGTACTCTCCAAAACTACCCAGGTCATCAAAAACTAGGAAAGTCTAAAAAAGTGTCACAGACAATAGGAACCTAAGGGGACATGACAAATACATGTAACATGGCATCCTGGATGAAATCCTGGAACAGAAAAAGGTAAAAACCAAGAAAATCCAAATAAAGTATGGGCTGCGGTTGATTTAAAAAAAAAATCCTTCTCTTAAAGCTCTCAGCATAGTGCTCACTATATATTAGGTATTAGAACATCATAAGAATGAAGAGGCAGAAGAATTCAGTAGAGGAGTAGTTTGGGAAAAGAGTTTGGGGCTTATAAATTCTACCACCACAATCAGAACAAGACACCTATCAGCTCCACACAGAGCCACTGACGCCACAGCAAAGTAGAAAGTTCTACAGGGCAGAGCCAAGATGGCAGCGTGAGTAGGACAGTGGGAATCCCCTCCCAAAAACATATATATTTTTGAAAATACAACAAATACAACTATCCCTAAAAGAGAGACCAGAAGACACAGAACAACAGCCAGACCACATCCACACCTGCGAGAACCCAGCGCCTGGTGAAAGGGGTAAGATACAAGCCGCAGCCCGGCGGGACCCGAGGCCCCTCACCCCAGCTCCTGGAAGGAGGAGAGGAGTCAGAGTGGGGAGGGAGAGTGAGCCCAGGACTGCTAAACACCCAGCCCTAGCCATCTGCACCAGAGCGCAGACAAACAGTGCATGCATGGGGTGCTGGAAACTAGGGAAGCAGGACAGTAAGTGGGTCCCGCAGCCAGCGCCTCTGGTTCAAAGAAAAGCGAGTGCTTTTTGAAAGTCTTAAAGAGACAGGGACCCCACTGCTGGATGGAAGCATCCTGGGTCACAGTCCAGCAGCTAGAAATTCCAGGGAACTCTGGGCACACTAACCCCCTGGGCAACAGCTCTGAGACCCCTCATGGAGGTAAACAGCCAAACAGCCCCCCGTCCATTACCCCTCCAGGGCCCGGCCATAGCTGAGCAGCAGCCTGAGGCTGGCTACGCCCACAGCAAAGGAGCTTTCTCCATACCGGCTAGGCAAGATAGAGACCCAATCTACAAGCAATTGCCCAACACAAGTCACTAGGGGTTGCAGTTGTCCCAGTAAAGAAAGGCCAGGAACAAGTGGAAAGACTCTTGACTCTCCCACCTGACAGAAGAGTCAACAGCATACCACTGCACCTATCAATATGAAAAGGCAAAAAAATTTGATTCAGACAAGACTAACCCAGACAGCTTCAACATCTTCTACATCTTCCCCTGAGAAGGAACCTGGGGAGATAGATTTAACCAATCTTCCTGAAAAAGAATTCAAAACAAAGGTCATAACCATGCTGATGGACTTGCAGAGAAATATGCAAGAACTAAGGAGGGAGAATATAGAAATAAAACAATCTCTGGAAGGACTTCAAAGCAGAATGGACGAGATGCAAGAGACCATTAATGGACTAGAAAACAGAGAACAGGAACGCAGAAAAGCTGATGCAGAGAGAGATAAAAGGATCTCCAGGAATGAAGGAATTTTAAGAGAACTGAGTGACCAATCGATACGGAACAATATCCGCATTATAGGGGTACCAGAAGAAGAAGAGAGAGAAAAAGGGATAGGAAGTGTCTTTGAAGAAATAATTGCTGAAAACTTCCACAAACTAGGGGAGGAAATGGCCTCTCAGACCACAGAGGTACACAGAACTCCCATGACAAGGGATCCAAGGAGGGCAACACCAAGACACATAATAATTAAAATGGCTATGATCAAAGACAAGGACAGAGTATTAAAGGCAGCCAGAGAGAAAAGAAAGGTCACCTACAAAGCAAAACCCATCAGGCTATCATCAGACTTCTCAACAGAAACCTTACAGGCCAGAAGAGAATGGCATGATACACTTAATGCAATGAAACAGAAGGTCCTCAAACCAAGACTACTGTATCCAACACGATTATCATTTAAATATGAAGGAGAGATTAAATAATTCCCAGACAAGCAAAAGTTGAGGGAATTTGCCTCCAACAAACCACCTCTACAGGGCATCTTACAGGGACTGCTATAGATGGGAGCACTCCTAAAAAAAGAGCACAGAACAAAACACCCAACATATGAAGAAGGGAGGAGCAAGAATAAGAAGGGAGAGAAATAAAGGATCATCAGACTGTGTTTATAATAGCTCAATAAGCAAGTTAAGTTAGATGATTAGATAGTAAAGAAGCTAACCTTGAACCTTTGGTAACCACAAACTTAAAGCCTGCAATGGCAATAAGTACATACCCTTTAATAATCACCATAAATGTAAATGGACTGAATGCACCAATCAAAAGACACAGAGTAATAGAATGGATAAAAAAGCAAGACCCATCCATATGCTCCTTCCAAGAGACTCACCTCAAACACAAAGACATGCACAGACTTAAAGTCAAGGGATGGAAAAAGATATTTCATGCAAACAACAGAGAGAAAAAAGCAGGTGTTGCAATACTAGTATCAGACAAAATAGACTTCAAAATAAAGTAACAAAAGATAAAGAAGGACATTACATAATGATAAAGGGCTCAGTCCAACAAGAGGATATAACCATTATAAATATATATGCATCCAATACAGGAGCACCAACATATGTGAAACAAATACTAACAGAATTAAAGGAGGAAATAGAATGCAATGCATTCAAATTGGGAGACTTCAACACACCACTCACTCCTAAGGACATATCCACCAGACAGAAAATAAGTAAGGATACAGAGGCACTGAACAACACACTAGAACAGATGGACCTAATAGACATCCACAGAACTCTACATCCAAAAGCAACAGGATACACATTCTTCTCAAGTGCACATGGAGCATTCTTCAGAATAGACCATATACTAGGCCACAAAAAGAGCCTCAGTAAATTCCAAAAGATTGAAATCCTACCAACCAACTTTTCAGACCACAAAGGCATAAAACTAGAATAAATTGTACAAAGAAAGCAAAAAGGCTCACAAACACATGGAGGCTTAACAACAGGCACCTAAATAATCAATGGGTCAATAACCAAATAAAAATGGAGATCCAGCAATATATGGAAACAAATGACAACAACACCACAAAGCCCCAACTACTGTGGGATACAGCAAAAGCAGTCTTAAGAGGAAAGTATATAGCAATCCAGGTATATTTAAAGAAGGAAGAACAATCCCAAATGAATGGTCTAATGTCACAATTATCGAAATTGGAAAAAGAACAAATGAGGCCTAAGGTCAGCAGAAGGAGGGACATAATAAAGATCAGAGAAGAAATAAATAAAATTGAGAATAAAACAATAGCAAAAATCAATGAAACCAGGAGCTGGTTCTTTGAGAAAATAAACAAAATAGATAAGCCTCTAGCCAGACTTATTAAGAGGAAAAGAGACTCAACACACATCAACAGAATCAGAAATGAGAAAGAAAAAAATCACGACGGACCCCACAGAAATACAAAGAATAATTAGAGAGTACTATGAAAATGTATATGCTAACAAGCTGGGAAACCTAGGAGAAATGGACAACTTCCTAGAAAAATACAACCTTCCAAGACTGATCCAGAAAGAAACAGAAAATCTAAACAGACCAATTACCAGCAACGAAATTGAAGCGGTAATAAAAAAACTACCAAAGAACAAAACCCCTGGGCCAGATGGATTTACCTCGGAATTTTATCAGACATACAGAGAAGACATAATACCCATTCTCCTTGAAGTTTTCCAAAAAATAGAAGAGGAGGGAATACTCTCAAACTCATTCTATGAAGCCAACATCACCCTAATACCAAAACCAGGCAAAGACCCCACCAACAAAGAAAACTACAGACCAATATCCCTGATGAACGTAGATGCAAAAATACTCAACAAAATATTAGCAAACCAAATTCAAAAATACATCAAAAGGATCATACACCATGAACAAGTGGGATTCATCCCAGGGATGCAAGGATGGTACAACATTTGAAAATCCATCAACATCATCCACCACATCAACAAAAAGAAGGACAAAAACCACATGATCATCTCCATAGATGCTGAAAAAGCTTTTGACAAAATTCAACATCCATTCATGATAAAAACTCTCAACAAAATGGGTATAGAGAGCAAGTACCTCAACATAATAAAGGCCATATATGATAAACCCACAGCCAATATCATACTGAACAGCAAGAAGCTGAAAGCTTTTCCTCTGGGATCGGAAACAAGACAGGGATGCCCACTCTCCCCACTGTTATTCAACATAGTACTGGAGGCCCTAGTCATGGCAATTAGACAAAACAAAGAAATACAAGGAATCCAGATTGGTAAAGAAGAAGTTAAACTGTCACTATTTGCCGATGACATGATATTGTACATAAAAAACCATAAAGACTCCACTCCTAAACTACTAGAGCTAATATGGGAATTCAGCAAAGTTGCAGGATACAAAATTAACACACACAAATCTGTGGCTTTCCTATACACTAACAATAAACTAATAGAAAGAGAAATCAGGAAGACAATTCCATTCACAATAGCATCAAAAAGAATAAAATACCTAGGAATAAACCTAACCGGAAGTGAAAGACCTATACCCTGAAAACTATAAGACACTCTTAAGAGAAATTAAAGAAGTCACTAACAAATGGAAACTTATCCCATGCTCATGGCTAGGAAGAATTAATATCGTCAAAATGGCCATCCTGCCCAAAGCAATATACAGATTCGATGCAATCCCTATTAAACTACCAACAGCATTCTTCAATGAACTGGAACAAATAGTTCAAAAATTCATATGGAAACACCAAAGACCCCAAATAGCTAAAGCAATCCTGAGAAGGAAGAATAAAGTGGGGGGGATCTCACTCCCAAACTTCAAGCTCTACTACAAAGCCACAGTAATCAAGACAATTTGGTACTGGCACAAGAACAGAGCCACAGACCAGTGGAACAGAATAGAGACTCCAAACATTAACCCAAACATATATGGTCAACTAATATTCAATAAAGGGGCCATGGACATACAATAGTGAAATGACAGTCTGTTCAACAGATGGTGCTGGCAAAACTGGACAGCTACATGTAAGAGAATGAAACTGGACCACTGTCTAACCCCATACACAAAAGTAAATTGGAAATGGATCAAAGACTTGAATGTAAGTCATGAAACCATAAAACTCTTAGAAAAAATCATAGGCAAAAATCTCTTAGCCATAAACATGAGTGACCTCTTCTTGAACATATCTCCCCGGGCAAGGGAAACAAAAGCAAAAATGAACAAATGGGACTATATCAAGCTGAAAAGCTTCTGTACAGCAAAGGACACCATCAATAGAACAAAAAGGTATCCTACAGTATGGGAGAATATATTTGTAAATGACAGGTCCGATAAAGGGTTGACATCCAAAATATATAAAGAGCTCACAAACCTCAACAAACAAAGAGTAAATAATCCAATTAAAAAATGGGCAGAGGAGCTGAATAGACAGTTCTCTAAAGAAGAATTTCAGATGGCCAACAGACACATGAAAAGATGCTCCACATCACTTGTCATCAGAGAAATGCAAATTAAAACCACAATGATATATCATCTCACACCAGTAAGGATGGCTACCATCCAAAAGACAAACAACAACAAATGTTGGCAAGGTTGTGGAGAAAGGGGAACCCTCCTACACTGCTGGTGGGAATGTAAATTAGTTTAACCATTATGGAAAGCAGTATGAAGGTTCCTCAAAATGCTCAAAATAGAATACCATTTGACCCAGGAATTCCACTTCAAGGAATTTACCCTAAGAATGCAGCACTCCAGTTTGAAAAAAACAGATGCACCCCTATGTTTATGGCTGCACTGTTTACAATAGCCAAGATATGGAAGCAACCTAAATGTCCATCAGTAGATGAATGGATAAAGAAGATGTGGTACATATACACAATGGAATATTACTCAGCTATAAGAAAAAACAGATCCTAACATTTGCAACAACATGGATGGAACTAGAGGGTATTATGCTCAGTGAAATAAGGCAGGTGGAGAAAGACAAGTACTAAATGATTTCACTCATATGTGGAGTATAAGAACAAAAGAAAACTGAAGGAACAAAACAGTAGCAGAAGCAGAGAATCCTAGAATGGACTAACAATTACCAAAGGGAAAGGGACTGGGGAGGACGGGAGGAGTGGAAAGGGAGGGATAAGGGTGGGGAAAAAAGAAAGGGGGCATTACGATTAACATGTATAGTGGGGGGGGCATGAGGGGAGCTGTGCAGCACAGAGAAGAGAAGTAGTGATTTTACAGCATCTTACTATGTTGATGGACAGTGACTGTGAACAGTTATGTGTGTGGGGCGGGGAACTTGGTGAAGCAGGGAGCCTAGTAAACATAATGTCCTGCATGTAATTGTAGATTAATGATACCAAAATAAAATTAATAAAAAAATATTCACATACCACAAAGTTTACCCCTTAAAAAAAAAAGTAGACAGTTCTAAGGAGAGCTTCTAAGTACAGAAACTGGGAAGCAAATCATATACAGGACAGACAAAGCAGGAGTAACTTGGGAGACTTAACTGGGAAGTGAGAAGAGTAGCAAAATAGGACGGACCATGGCTCCAAAACAAAGGAAAAAGTGGGGTTATTTTGCCAAGAAGGATGGTGTCAAGAGTTTTAATGCTACCTAAGATTGCAACAAAGGCTATTTATAGTTCCGCACATTTCTGTGTGACCTCAGCCAGGACAGACAGTATTATTAGAATTGGATTTAGAATGGAGCTTGAGAGAGTAAAGGCAGTGAGATGTGACACATGGGGCACTGGAAGGTAGGCAGGAAACACCCAGCATCCCGATGGAGTGGGTGATGGCCATGTCTCACTATAACGTTGAAGACTGGAGTATTTTGCTAGTGATATGGAGGAAGAGTGGAAAGGAAGTAATAAAAAATACAGGAAAATGGGGTAACTGACAGACCAAGGTCTGAGAGGGGGCATGAGAGGAAATGATCCAGTTCCCAGGTAAAGCAGACGGCCCTGGAAGGGAGAGTGAGCCCTCCTCCCCTAGGACAGGCCGGAGGAGGCGGGGTGAGTACTGCCAGGGCCGGCAGCTAACAGCCATGTCAACCATTGGCCACAGCTCACTTTGGTTGAGCTATATATTAACCCATGGGCTTTGCATGGCTCATGCATCATGTACTGGGGGCACTGTCCATCAATACTTTCTTTCTACAGATAAAGAATGGGTTCAGCCAAGTTAAATCACCTCACATTAAGAACTAGACAGATTTTACAGCTAGGTAATATACTCTTCCAAAGCTTTTCTGGGTCTTTAAAAGCGATCAAAGAACGTTGGGGGTAGAAACAATCTGAAATGATTTCATCTAGTCCTGATTATTTATTCCGTAGATGAGACAGAGGCTCAGAGACGACATCAGACTTACAGAAGGCTACACAGCCTATTAGAGGTAGACCCGAGTGCCCTTTGTTTCTTACACCCAGGTTTGTGTACTGGAAGAACGCCTAAACTGGAAGAATGCCCAAACCGGTTCTTACCCATTCTTACTGGCAGAGTGTTACTGCTTCTCCCAACAAACAACTCTCCTCAAAATATTCCAGACCTCACGCCCCTCGTGGTAGCAGAATGTTTAGGTGTTCTTCCAGTATGCAAACCTGGGTGTAAGAAACAAAGGGCACTCGGGTCTACCTCTAATAGGCTGTGCAACCTTCTGTAATATGGAATGAGTGACCAGGACTAGATGAAAGCATTTCAGATTGTTTCTACCCGCAACGTTCTTTGATCGCTTTTGAAGACCCAGAAAAGCTTTAGAAGAGTATATTGCCTAGCTGTAAAATCTGTCATAGCTCTTAAAGTGAAGAATGTGGCACATTCAATTCAGAGGTCTGTAAACTTTTTCTGTAAAGGCTCAGAGAGGAAGTATTTTACATCTTTCAGGCCAAATAGCGTCTGCCGCAACTACTCAACTCTTCACAGTAGAGATAGTAGTCATAAACAATATATAAATGAATGAATGTGGCTGTGTTCCAATAAAACTTTATTTACAGAAACAGACTGCAGACTAGATTTGGCCCATGGCTGCAGTTTGCCAACTCCTACAACTCTGGAGCTGTGGTCATCGATACCACCTGTCTCCTATAACTCAGAGCATGACCTCAGATAAATCAGTTAAACTTGCCTCAAGTCAGTAAGCCAGAGATTGTAGAAAACAAGGGCATTTACCTCACCACGACATCAGAGGCAAAAAAAAAAAAAAATGAACATGATAGTAAAATACTGGAAACAGATTTAAGGATATCATATATAATGGCTAGGCCAGCTGTTCTCTCTATGCAGTGACTACTAAATAAGAAAAAAATTGGATTAAATTGCACCAAGAGTTACTTAAGAAAGAAACAGTGAATAATAGACCATGAAATTTCTCACTGCACTCTGGAGTAAAATGAAAAATTTGTCTTCTCTGGGTGTCTTGAAGAATTGAATAGATAATGACGTGCTCACAATCATCCGAAATAAGTCCCAACAGGAACTGATAAACAGGAAGTGCACTTGACGCCCTCCTTTGCCGGCTTCTGAAACTTACCAGGCTCTTAATTGTAGCTGGTGCTCCACTGCAGACACCTGTTGGTTGTATTGGAAGCATCCATTCAGCCCTTTTTTACATCCCCCATTTACATTTGAGAGGATATGCATTTGGAATGCTGACTCCAACCTCCCCTCCAGGGGCCAGCGTGTGATCTACTCTAAGCCAGCCAAGTAGACAGATCCAGATGGATCTCCTAAGACAGGAGCAAGACATCACCTTGTCTGCACGGCCATGTGACACTGCAGAGCAGGCCTGGAATTGTTGCCGCTATTTGCTACCGTGAGACCACAGGGCAGGAGTGCCAAGAACACCACCAGCAATAAAGTCAAGAGTCCTAATGGCACCATGGCCTTCTGATGCAAATATCGCGAGAAGCCCGCCCCTACCTTTGGCTTTCAAAACTCACAGGATTAATGCATCCCCTTTGTTGTCTAAGCCAGTTGAGCAGATTTTACTGTTACTTTCAAAAGATTACATCCTACCTAATGTATATTCTCTCCCTGATCTACAGCATGCTTTGGGCAAGGAGGTGAAATGAATGTTTTAAATGGTCCTAACACTTTTATCTACTTCTAAAATATTTTCCCAAACTTAAAATTGTTTTGAAAGCTGAATAGCCAAAAGATCACCTTATCATCACTGCAGTTCCAACCTGTCAGCAACTCATTTCTTCCCCAGCTTCCAAAAGCAGAAGCCAGACTAGCTCAAAGTCCTCTGCCTTTTTAATCTATTCATATATAAGCGATCATAAATCAAAGTCCTTTCCTCATGAGCGAATTCTGTCTTGCAAATCAGTTCTGTTTTCAAGTCTCTAAACTCCAGCCTTGGGTAGCCTCTGAGAGAAAGCTACGGAAATGAAGCCATGACCACACTCTTTGCAGCCCTCAGAGAACCCCATCTAAAGGCAAGAAACAAGACACTGAGAATCTTCATGTCTTAGGGCATCAGAAAAGAGATTTCTGATTTATTCAGGAATGAGGGGAAGGGGCTAGAAAATGCCAGGTTATCCTTCATTTATTCTTTCCATTCTATTTTTCATTTCCTTCAGGAACTAAAGTACCACAGGAAATTTTTAGTGTTCGGTATGTTAGAAATTTTGCATGAACATCAAAACAATAGTAAGACGACCCCATTGGCTGTCGTAACGTTTCTCCCTTGCTAGCCAGCAGTGAAACAAAGATAATGTATTAACCAACCTCTCCAATCCATTCATCTTCTCAAGATATGCTGGATTCTTAGCCTGGAAAGGTGCATGATGGTGAACATCCATCTTTTAAATGTCATTGAAACAAGGCTACTACTTCAAACACAAAGTCATCTTTTTTTCCTTCACTATTACCAATTAAAAACTTTTCCAAATGGCATGCCCTCCTGCAAACTCAAATATAGATAGAACAGGCCCACTACAAAAATATGCATTTCTCTACGTGCCCAGAATATAAAGGGAATCAAGTAGGCCAAATGGAAAGCACACAGAAAAACCAATGAAAAGCAGACACAGCGCCCTCAGAGGCATTGCATGGATCTTGCTCCTTATTTAAGTTCTGTTTTTGATGAGCTTTCTTGGGATTTTATGCCTATGAGAGACCATAAAATACTGGAAGGGAGAGCAATCTTGAAGCATGAAAAGGGGTCTTGAGGACAATCCCAGGGGTTCTCTCAGACTGGCCGCAGCTTCTGCTTCTATCTATCCTGATCTATCCACCCCTCACCCCACCAACCTAGCTTTTCCCTCACCCCTTCTGAGGCAAAACTCGTCCACAAATGGCACTACACCCTCTGGCACCCATGGGGTTTGGTATCCCATTAGCATTATTCTTGTATTGCTTTTTCCTTCCTACGGGAACCCGGGAGAATAATGTTAGAACTGTTATTCTAAGGAGGAAGGCCTGAAGGCATAGTGCTCTTCTTAGAACATATCTACATGCTTGCTTTGTGAAAGGAGAAACAGTATTTGCAAATACCTTGCTGGAAATTCTTCTGTATAAAAATCCTACCTGCTTTATCTTTCTTTCTTCCTAAATAGAGGACTTTCTCCTTCATATCCCTAAGAAAATCATACAAGGACATGATGGGTCAAAGTCACAACTGCATTAGGTAGGAGTTAAAGTTATGTGCAAGAAGCCATACCCTGACACCAGGAAATTATAAAATTATAAAAATTATAAATTCAGCCCTCTTGCTGAAGAGAAGATCAATCAGCTGCCCAGAGCCCTGGCTGTGAGACTGCCTTCTGTTTTTTTCTGTCCTCTGTCACTAAGGTACATGCCAACTTCAGGTCCCTGGATCCATGGAATTATTGAAAAGACCCACCTCAGGGGAGAAAGCTGGAAGCATTTGGAGAATTGCCCAAATATTTTTTGAGCATTGTTCTTAACAGTGAATAAGGGACCACGTAGAACTGTTCACTTTCCCGAAATTTCCATGCGCCTTGCAATTAACAGAATCAAAGAATGGTCTAGTTCGAAAAGCAGAGGGCACCTAAATTGGCTTGTACCTCCTCAGGCCAGCACCTCTATGAGTAACCACGTCTCTAACTCCAGCTTTGCTAACATCCGTGCACTTTTCTAAGCTCTGCACGAGCCCAGAACAGAGGACAAAACCTGGGTACCTCTATTGTTTGGAAATTCTTCATAAGGTAAAATTAAATATTAGTAGTAATCCTTTCCCATTTCAGAATTTAAAAAAAACAAAAACACATGCACTAAAACAATGAGAAGTTTTAGAATCTCACCACAGCTAACAGTCAATGGAAATAAGGATAATGATGATGTTCAGTTCTGTTAGCCCCCACTGGTGACTTGAAGAAGCACTGACTTACCTTGAAATTACTAATAAATTAACATCGTAACACAGCTAAGCATCTCTAAGAAAACTGTGCTAGTGGTATTTACTGACATTAGAGACCAGGCCACCTTCTATTACAGGGGACAGCCACTTTCCCAAGGATCTGCAAAGAATCATCGGTATCAAAGCCATAATCAGGGGTGAGGGACTTTGATTTGCAGGAAGGGTATGGAGTGGGGCCAAACTGAATATTAAACAAGGACACGAATAGGATCATTTTGGGGGGTCACCAGCTTGGAAGCAATGAAAAGTGGAAAAGAATTTCCTACTACTATGAAAATCACACTGAGAAAAGAAGAGAAATTAAACATTCTAGAAGGGGAATTACCTTTACTGACAATCTGTGACATATTCAACACAAGCCAGCTTCTTGGACAATCAGACTTGACCTAAACTTCAAATATCAAGGATGAAGGATGAGAAAAGAATGAGTAAGTCCTTTTTTGTCCCCACCACTTCTCCACTGCCCCCAAAATTGCCTTCTACCATCTCTGCTCAAAGAGCTAGAGATTAAACATTCAACTGTCAAATCCAGTGACTTCTGCTCTTCATTAATGTTTTTAGGCTTATAAAATAATGAACTCAAAGAGACTACACACACACGAACTTGTTCAAGATTATACTCTATAGTCACAACACTCCGATTCATTTTCCTTGGCCCTATAATCAGTGAGCACACAGCTTTGCTCAACATTTTCCACATATTTTCCCGTATAAACATTTCACCTATATATCTGCCATTTTAAATAGTTTTCCATTCTTAAGGACATGAGAGAGAGATACATGGCAAATGTCCCACATATATATATGTACACACACGTATTTGCATACATAATATATCCCTTCTCCTCCTTGTAAGGAATGAAGCCGCTTCAAACAGAAACCTGAAGATAATGGGAAAGGATGAATCATCTTTTCTCATCTACATCTCTTCATCCCCAGGGATAAACCAAATGTGGTTTCTTAATTTGCTCTCATGAAGGACAAAACGGTGCAAGTGTAGACTTGTCTAACCATACCTCTATGTTAGAATCTCCGAGGAAACCTTCTAAGGAATATTAGTACCTGGGCCTCACAACTAGAGAGTCTGATGGAATTGGCTGAGAAGAGATTTAAACTGAATGACAGATGGACTTGAATTTGAGTCCCTTCTCTATCACTGTGAGATACAGTGTCTTGGAAAAGTTACTTAAATCTCAGCCTTGATCTTGTCATCTGTACAATGGCAATAGTATAACTGAGAGGATCAGAGATAATATATGCAAAATCCCCAGCATACTCCCTGGCAAATGAGATATCCCGAAAAATGGAAGCTTATTGTTTTTAATATTCACTGTTATTCAGGTTTCCTGATAGTAAAACAGTAATCACAGTGATGAAAGAGAAAATTATGCAACCTTCAAGGATTCTAACGTGCTTTAAATGTCATGCTGCTTAGTATCTATGTCCATGAAAAACTGTACAGTACCTGAAACACTGTTGTGACATCCTAAAGAGGCAACACATCTTACTGTGAAACCGCAGCAGAGTATAATAGAAAGCCCTGTAATGTTTATTTAACAGCAGAGAATACTTGGGGTGTAAATGAAGCCCGAAATTAGTGGTCCATTGTATAATGGAGGTGTTTCTTATTTTTCTTGTCTAAGTTACATATGAAATTATGCTGTATACATATCTGAGTAGATATAAGCTGGGCATGTTACCACGACATGGTTAAGTCATCACGGTCTGGTAGTCCTCCATAGCATCGCGTTTCTGTGCTGCCTTGCTACCAAACACCACTGGTGTAAAATGTGTGACTCTAAAAATCAAATACAAACAGGGAGGAGAAAAACACATGCAAATGTGAGGGAAAATCTTTTCATTTCAGTACACTGGCTTGAATTGGAAACTGAGATTTTTCTCTAAAGCAATCCCACATTTCTGTAAACACATCCCTCTAGTAGAAGAATTACAAAGACAAAGATACAAAAAGAGGGACATTGGCTACATCGTGAGTTTTCTGTCTTCTACAGGACAGTATATTCTCCTTCCTTTGCACAGAAAAAGTTCCAGCCCTATTACTAAAAATGAAAGTGGTGAATCCATGAGAATAGAAGGTCCGCGGCTGCATGGATGCGAGCACTCAGATCATGGGAAAGGGAGGAAAGGGGAGCGAGTGCAATTATTTTCATTCTTGGTCTTCACTTTCCAGATACTGGAAAGAATAAAAGAGGTATTGGAAAAAGTGCCTGGAGGCACCACCCCAAATGTTTTAAATTACTATTCTGAACATTCATTAACCATCAAAAATATGCTGCGCTGAACACAGTCTTTGGTAGATATCAATCAAAGGCACATTTTCTCACGAATGAACAGGAGAAAAAAGCCCCAACTCGGGCATCTTTGTTCCTCCTGATTCTTTTCTCTGGGAGAATATTGCTTTAAATTGCTGTTTGTTCGCATAATAGACTAGTGCCTTTGAGGTCTTTACCACGTAAAGGGCTCTTAATGTACAGTCAATGTACATGTAAAGTTCGCACTGATTAGATGCAGCTCAAAGGATTTCAAAACATCTCCCTAGAAGCTTTTCCAATTCCTGCCTGACTCTCCTGGGGGCTGATTTGTAGCAAGACGACAGTCCCCTCTCCTCTCAGACCTGGATTGCCCCCAGAAGGGGCTACATCAAAGGAGAGCTCACGAATGCAAGGGTGAGCTCTCTGAAGTCACGGAATCGCCACGCAGAAGAACAAAACCAGCCCATTTGCGGATACTGGAACTGTTCGCAGGCAGGAAGCACTCCGCTCACCCTTCCCTCCTAGGCCTCTGTGGCCACGTTTTCTCGTGGCTTCATTCCCTGCATTTTGCTGTGCTTATGTCAGAGGCCCTTGACCTTCTCACTCGGAATTTCTGCTAAAACCAGCAGACTCATTGGGTGAGTACCTTTCCTGCTGCCTCTTCACCATTTGATGGGGTTGACTCTTGACCATGTCTTCACACCAGTGCCAGGGCACACACACTTTTCAGTCTCCATCTACATGTGGCTGTCCACCAGGACCTGCATCAGCCCTCTTCTATCTCACCCTACATGCCCGTTCCCTCAGGGAGGACGGTTCCCAGGGCATGAATGGTTATCTACCTGCTGATGACCCCAAACCACATCTCCAGCTTAAATCTTCTAAGCCCCAGATACCAAATGTGGGGATGACTGAAACAGAAAACACACTAATTCAGCAAGGGTGTACAGAGGGCAGGGAGCACTCACTTTTAACTAAGCCTGGAAAGGGTCTTCCTAAGGGACAGGGTTATGAGCACAGAGATAAGTCAACTAACAAGGAAGATTAATTTTCTAGTTTTTTAAGTTTTCTTTCCCTAATCATCCTACCTGAATTAATAAACTTAGCTTCAAGTCTGGCTTGTGCTTGTATAGGTTTCAGATTTCCAATAATTTATACACACACACATACACACATAAATGCCACCACTGCATTTTGCTCCATGGGTCATTTAGTCAAATGTCTTAGAATGTCAAGACATACTCAACATGGGCAGCCCCACTGACCATGGTGGGAAATTAGGCTTAAGAGTATGGTCAAAGCAAAAGGGATGGGCAACTAGTCTGGATTCCAGATAAAGAAGCAGAAATCTGGAAACATTACATGGTTCCTACCCCTACGGCTTTCTAAACATTTGCTATTTCTTCAAAATAGTGGGTACTGTAGGTCAAAGTCATAAACCCAAATACCTAGAGAGGCCCAGGATCAACTCCACAGACCAGCCTGCACAGGACTGTGGGAGCAGCACACATACCCTTTACAGGGAGCAGCGGCCACTGAGTCCCAGCACGGTGCTGTCCAGAGCATCCATCACCATCCAGTGGCATCTGTCTTGGCTTTTGTCCTGTTGCAATATATCCACATTTGCTATATAATACAATTCTCATAAGTTCACCATTGGTCCAGTGTGTTATGGAATATTAGACCTGGGCAGCTCAAGATTGAATTATAATCTATATCTTCCTCCAGCTTGCTTCTGCGCCTACTTCGGGTCTTTGCTCAACTGTCACTTTTCAGCAGACCTTCCCTGACCTCACTGTTTAAAATTATGAGCCTTCCTCTCCCAGCAATTCCCGCTTCCATGCTTTACTCTTCTGCGGAGCACTTACCGTCTGATACACTATAATTTGTATTCATCTATTTGTCTGCCTCTCCTTTATAGAATGCAATCTTTGCAAGGGTAGAGATTTTTGTCCATTTCTTTTTCATGGCTCTATTTTTAGGACCTAGAATACAGGACCTGGCACATAGTAAGTACTCAAAAATAATTATTTGGGTCAGATCAAAGAATTAATCCTTGGTGATGCAGACGTCAAGAGTGACTGGTCCCATCTGGGACTTCTGGCTATGAACAGGGGAGTGAGAGAATACAAGAAGCCAAAAATCCACAAGATTTAAAAAAGGGGGGACCCCCAAAGCAACAATGCTCCCCAGAAACCTCTCCTGACAATGGTGCCAATTGCTTTTTTTTTTAACTAAGGTATTATGAAACTTTCACATGAACAACATTATGGTTTCAACATTCACCCCTGTTATCAAGTCCCCACCCTCACCCCACTGTAGTCACTGTCCATCAGCATAGTAAGATGCTATAACCATCGTATAAGATGCTTTTTTCAGGAAGGCGTGTTGTTATGGTGATGTGAGAATGGAGAAGATGGGAGAAGGCAAAACCTACACAAATGCTGGCATGGTTTGCTTTCTCAAGATGGATTTAAGACACTCCATGGCCGAGTCCCACGGGATGGCAGCCAGCTCAAAGTCAGTACCTATTGTTGAAGCTTTTGTAAACCAGACTCTCTTCTCTGGAGAAAGGTCCTAGAGGTGGGGATGGGACAGAAGCAGTACTGTGATATCATGGACTGACTACCAGAATGGGAGTAGAGGGTCTGGCTTCCAGTCCCAGCCATGCCTTTAACCACATGCTCTTGTGCGCGCTGTAAGGTCCGTACCATGGTGCGTGTATTGCTCACTCTATCTCTGAACTCACCATTTCATTCGACAAATTTTAAGAATGCCTGCTGGGTGAAAAACATTGTACTAGGCACCACAGGGCAGAGAGAGCAGAGAATCAAGCCCCTGCCCTCGCAAGCTGAGCTATTGTGTGGTCTGTTGAGATTGCTGGCCTCATATAAGCATCTGAGTTTTCTCTGGGTCAGGGAACCTATGGTGTAATCCTGGACAGGAGACTGTGTCTTTGATATTTGCCTCTACTGGTCACTTTTAAATCTTTATCTATAGTTGTATGCCACAGGAATGCTAGAGACAGTTATTACATCATTATTTTGTTATAAGAAAACCTAAACTGTGATCAGTTCCGGCCTTGCTGGCTTCTTATGAACCTGAACCTACCAGAAAATTAATTATGCTGTTAAGCATTCCCCAATGTGTCCAAACCATTATATCCATTATGCCCAAAGGCAAGTAGCCCAATAGATAACCTGTAGTTTTATAGGAAGGTGGCATGAATCCCATGGCGTCTATCTCCCCCAAAATAAGACGAACCACCAAGTAAATCAGGTCACATTTGAAGTAAGTAGTTATTAGACCTTCCAAACCAATACATCAAAGATAGCAGAACATTTAACTAAGAACCTTGCTGAACAGAGTTGGGTGGGTGGAAAATGACTGACAGGTAAATCTGAACTTGCAGAGTAAGTGCAAAGCTGGAGTCCAGGGTCAGAAAACCGAGTTACAGGGGGCAGTCGTAGGTCAGCACCACACCAGTGTCTATGTGGAAGCTGCCTAAAGGGAAGAGATCACTACAAGCCAGCCTCCCTTGAATGACGTGTCCAGTTTGGAACTCTCCACTGTGATCATGTCAGTGTGGTTCAGGAAGGTAAAAGAGCAAAGAGGCAAGAGTTGACACAATGGCTAGAGAAGAAGTTGAAATAATACACATCAATTAAAGAAATGAGAAGCATGTGTAGGCAGGACTATGTCTTACAAAGATACCATCCACAGCAAGAGCGTTTGGGAAGTTCGCATTCTCAGTTAACAGCTACTAATTCACCTACTGGAGACAAGATTTCCCCTCCAGGGAAGATACTAGCGCCATACTGCAGATGTGGCAAACATGAGTGTAGTTAGGGTGGAGGGCTCTCTCCAGGAGGGGGACTTTGACAAAGAAGAGAAGCTGAGTTTCCTCAGTGCAAGCATCCAACATGAGGTTCTATGGAACCTTAAGACTGGTACACAAGCAACTTCCCTATGACCTCACCTGTCATCTTGTTTTGAGGTGCAGAGGAGAAAGGAAATAAATCCAATTTCTACAAACATTTTTAAACAGATAGTGAAACCCCAGCCTTTGAAGTACTAAGCAGTTGCCACCTGGCACATCAATACAGAATCAGTACAATTTTTAAATTTAATTTGCACAAAAATTGACCATTTCCTAGAAAATACAGGAAAAAAAACTAGCAAGGAAAACATATTTCAAATGTGCTTGCATATTATAGCAAATAATTAGAAATATGGGACAGGGATGAAACGATTCTGGTATTAAAGCTTGCTTTTTCCAAACCTCACCAAGCGGTATCACAGAACAAGGAACTTACAGGACTTAACCTTTCTGCTTGACCCATGGCAGAATTAAATTATATCTTCCCCAACCTGATTTCTCCCATGAAATCTATTCTGTTTAGGATGAAGGTCAAGTACCAAGTGAGAATGATTTAGAGCTGTTCTTCACATCCCATTCCATAATCACACTCTTGTCTCAAAATACCAGCTGGACATCAAAGATGAAGGGGGGAAAAAAAGACACACAAAAAGACAGCCACACGCTCAAGAATATTACAAAGCTGGAATATGACCATGTCAAATTCTATCACCCTCCAGTACAAACAGAATTTTCCTTCATCAAATACTAAGCAAACATGGAGCCCAGGGCTGGCTCCTGTTTTTCAGCATCTCACCTTTTCACACAGCGCAGCACTTCCATTGCTATCTCCCCTCTCTCAAAAGAACTTGACTTCTTTTGAAAACCTGCAGTGCTTACATTAAATTCTTTTCTTTCCTTTTTCTGCCCATGCATAATAGTCACTTGACTCCAGAGAAAGTAAAATTCAACAATCCATGGCATTACTGAAAATACTTCAAAAACAGGCAGGACCAAAATAGCACCGTGGGCAAGCATAGCAACTGTTTGGTCCATAATACAAACCTAACAGCAGCTTGGAGTGGGAGAAGAAATAGTCTTTATTGTATACTAGCTGTGTAAGGAGGAACCATCAGAGGCTTTAAGGAGGAAGGTGTCCTTTAGGTAGATGCCCTAAAGCAAAGTGTGGGGGTGGGGGGGCAAAAAGACTGTGCAGTAAAGGAATTTTCTCCCCTGGTGTTTCTTCCAAAGCACTCAGAGGCATGCTATAGATTCAAACTATTTTTTGTGGATAAATTAAGGTTTTAATTATACACTCTTGTAAAGATGAATTAACCAACATAAATTAATTGAGTACCTACTATGTGCTCTGCTTTTTGCTACAGTCTTTATGAAGTAACAGAAGAAGGGTTAAGAAGTCTACAATCTTACATGGGTAATCAGACACCTAAGTTTCAGGGCAGAACAGCACAGTGGAAGTTGTCGTCAGATAATACATTACATAATTTATGAGACTTATATGATCCAGAAGTGCTATGAATTCAAAGGAATAGGATGCCACCATGACTTTGGCAGACTGAGGTGGGCCTTGAAATGAGGTTAAAAGTTCTGGCACCTTTAGAGGAGAAGAAAGAACAAAAGAGATAGGGAAAAATCTCATGAGCAAAACCTGAAGGCACAAGAACCATTTTGGGAGGCCGGATGGAGGGCAGCTGGCTGGGTGTGCTCTCTTGAGGACAGTTCAGAGCTGCTGAGGTCTCAGTTCACAGGTGCTTATATATTATGTAGAGCCCACCTGGGAGGCAGCCTGCCTAATACCCTTCCTCTCAGTCTCACAACAATGGACAAGTTTGCCCACCTCTTCACCCATTGCTTTTTTTCCCCCTATTATTTACTACCTTAACCATTTTTAAGTATACACTTCAGTGTTATTAAGTATTTTCATATTGTTGCACAATTATCACTGCCATTCATCTCCAGATCCCTTTTCGTCTGACAAAACTGACACTGTACCCAGGAAACAGTAACTCCCCATGACCCCCTTCCCCAGCCACAAGCCACTATCATTCTACTTCTTGCCATTTGTTTTTCAAATCTCCCCTTTTCCTCTTTTCCCAGTGTCTGTTAGCCACCATTCTACCTTATTACCATGAATTTGGCTTTTTTCTTTTCTTAATATTTTACATGTAAGAGAGATCATACAATATGTCTTTCTCTGTCTGATCTCACTCAGCATAATGTCCTCCAGGTTCACCTACTTTGGTGGAAATGACAGGATTTCCTTCTTTTATAAGGCTGAGTAAGATTCCATTGTGTGTGTGTGTGTGTGTGTGTGTGTATCATACACACACATATTCATTATTTATCCATTTATCCATCCATGGACAAATCTTTAGGTTGTTCCCCTACCTTGGCTACCATAGATAATGCTGCAATGGACATAGGAGTACAGTATTCTTTTGAGGTGGTGATTTTCTTTCTTTTGAACATAAACCCAGAAATGGTGTTGCTGAACCATATGGTAGTTTTCTTTTCAAGTTCTGAGGAACCTGCATACTGTTTTCCATATGGCTTATCAACCTATATTCTCACCAACAGACACAAGCGTTCCCATTCCTCTACATCCTCACCAGCACATTTTCTTTTGACTTTCTGATAAAAATCATCCTAACAGGTGTAAGGTAGCATCTCAGTGTAGTTTTGATTGGCATTACCCTGATGATTGGTGACATTAACCATCTTTTCATGGAGCTGTTGGCCGTCTGTATGTCTTATTTGGAAAAAGTCTATTTGGATTCTTTGCCTATTTTTTAAATTGGGTTATTTTGTTTTTTGTTACCTAGGTATAAGAGTTCCTTATATATTTTGCAGATTAATTTCTTATCAGATATATGGTTTGAAAATATTTTCTCCCATTCTATAGGTTACCTTTTCATTTTGTTTCCTTTGCCATGTAAAAACTTTTAATTTGATTCAGTCCCACTTGTGTATTTTTGCTTCTGTGGCCTGTGCTTTGGGCACCAAATCTGAAAAGTCATTGCCAAGACCAATGTCAAGATTTTCCTGTAGGTTTTCCACTAGGAGTCTTATGTTTCAGATCTTACATTGAAGTCCTTCATCCATTTTGAGTTGATATTTGTGTACGGTATAAGAAAAGGGCCCAATTTCACTCTTTTTTATGTAGGGATCAATTTTCTAACACCATTTATTAAAGAATCTATCCTTTCCCCATTGTGTATTCTTGGCACCTTTGTCAAAAATTGGTCAACTGTATATGTGTGTTTATTTCTGGGCTCTTGATTCTGTGCCATTGATCTAGGTGTCTCTTATGACAGTACCATACTATTTTGTTTATTATAGCTTTTCTAATATAGTTTGAAGTCAGGAAGTGTGATGCCTTCAGCTTTGTTCTTCTTGATTAAGATTGCTTTCACTATCTGGGGTCTTTTGTGTTTCAATATGAATTTTAAGATTGCTTTTTCTATTTCTGTGAAAGATATTATTGGAGTTCTCCCAAAGGTTGAACTGAATCTATAGATTACTTTGGGTAGTATGGAAATTTTAACACTATTAACTTTTCCTAATTATGAACATGAGATATCTTTCCATTTATTGTGCCTTCTTCAATTTTTTTCATTAATGTTTTATAGACTTCAGTATATAGATCTTTTATCTCCTTAGTTAAATTTATTCTTAAATATTTCATTCATTTTGATGTTATTGTAAGTGGAGTTTTCTTAATTGCTTTTTCATATAGCTTGTTGTTAGGTATAGAAAAACAACTGATTTCTGCATATTGATTTTGTGTCCTGCAACTTTACCAAATTAATTTGTTTGTTTTAACAGTTTTTTGGTAGTGTTTTCAGGATTTTCTATATATAAGATCATGTTGTCTGCAAACAGAGACAATTTTCCTTGTTCCTTTCTTATTTGGATGCTTTTTATTTCTCTTTCTTGTCTAATTGCTCTAGCTAGGACTTACCATACTATGTTGAATAGAAATGGAAAAAGCAGGCACCCTTGCCTCATTCCTTATCTTAGAAGTAAAGCCTTCAGCTTTCTACCACTGAGTATGATGGTAGCTGTGGGGTCTTAATATATGGCCTTTATTATGTTGAGGTACATTCCTTCTATATCTAATTTATTGAGAGTTTTTATCATGAAATGATGTTGAATTACATCAAATACTTTCCCTTCACCTATTGAGATGATTATATGATTTTTATCTTTAATTTTGTTACTGTGGTAAAACACATGTATTGATTTGTGTATGTTGGACCACCCTTGCATACCAAGGACAGATCCCACTTAATCATGGTATATGATCCTTTTAATGTTCTGTTAAACAGACACTGTTGATTGACAGTCATTCCTAACCACTGCTTGATTCTTGCATCTTCACAAGAGAGGCTAATAAGCTAATTGCTAGTTTTCCTAGACTCCCTCACAGATAGAGGCATTCACATGGCTCCACTCTGGCTGATGAGTCATAAAGGGAAGCCCGGTGTGAGCCTCTAAAAAAAGTAAATAAAAGAGACTGAGGAAAAAGAAATTCTGCTAACATGCAAACTTTTCTCTTCTTGCTTTGAATATGTACATGATATCTGGACCTCTGGCAGCTATCATATAATGATGCATGACAAGCAGGAATATGAAAATCCAATATAGGGAAGACTGAATGAAAACACAGAATGCTACAATGTCCTTAATGTCATTAAAATTAGTAGCTCAGCTCTAACTCCAGATTGTTGTAACAGTAAGCAAGTGTTAAACTACCATGAGATTACACTCTTCTGTTACTTGCAGCCAAAAGCATTCCTAATTGATTTACATTCCCTCACACACCATGATCCCAAGTCTGCAAGGCTGCCTTAGGAGAAGCCATATTCTTCATGACATTACTCTCAGGATAGTTAACTGTTTCAAGGATGAGGCCTGACTTAAGTCTCTTCCTGGGACTTTTGAAACTGAATCTAAGAAGGAAAGTCAGACCTCTCACATGGTAAAGTCACTGAAATGCTAACATGGGTCAGCAGCCACACCAGGTTTGCACTGAACAGAGACCCTGCCTGTAGTAAGAAAGACGAGAGTCTACATGCACAGAGAGGTGTAAATGGAACACAAAAGAAAATCCCGGTGGATTCAGTTCTCTGGAGCCAGCTATTCCTGAGTCCAGCCACATTTGTGCCCTTTCTACAGTGTGGTAAGTGTAGAGAAAGTGAAGGTTCCTATGGCAGGATTCTCACCTGGCCCTGGTTGGCTTGCTCACTACACATATGGGCAATACATTGTTACTGACTGTCTCTCTAAAGAGCTCCGCCCAGTGCTCTCGGCTGCACAACTGTGGGAGAGCAGAGGCTGGAGTGGTCAAAGTACCGAGGACAGAGACTGAGATGGCTGCAGGGGCGGGGAGGCCAGAGGCAGAGACCGGCTTGCTGCATGCAGGCTCACTCTGCATGAATGGGATTCTAGTGACTGAGCTGCCATCGTGGGAATAAAGTTGGGTATAAACCCTTTCACCCCAAGAACGTTCCATTGTCATTTTTTTGGTCTCATTGAATCCATAGTGAACTTGCCCGGGTCTGAAACCTATTGGCAAGGCAGTGCATCAAATAATCTTTGAATTTTAAAAAAATTCCCCTTTGTGCCTAAACTAGTTTTGAGTTAGGTTTCCCTAGCTTACAACCCCAAAAATACAACCCCTATATATTTCATATTCTTCCCAAAGAGCTTACCTATCATTTTTCCAGTAGATTAATATGGGAAGTAAATATGAATTTTCCAAAAAGTCAAAGTATATTTTTTTAAAAAGGTAGAGTTCATCTTTCCTACTCAATCAAGCTGGGAAATGCTATTATCATTCTGAATTCAAATCCCAGCTCTGCCACTTAGCAGTTTTATGACCTTAGATAACTTATTTAACCACTCTGAGCCTCAGTTTATTTACCTATAAGAATGACAATTTTAGCTAACTCTCAGTGTTTTACAGAAGTAAGTCAGTACATATGAGGAACTTAGAAAAACGTGAGGCAATAAGGGCTCAATAAATGCGAGCTGGTATTCTTGGGCCTATGTCAAAATCCTAAAAATAATGGGATACCTGATTTATGAAAAACAGTAAGTGAACTTTTAGCTGTGGACCCAACCAATTAATGTTTTAAGCATCTACTATATACACAGTACCTCACAGTGCTCAAAATCATACCTCATATAACTCTGAAAATACACCTTTTAAGTGTAAAAGTATAACTTTTAACTGTAATCACTCTGGAGGCAAGGAAACCAAAGATTAAAGGTTAATATGTCCAATATGGCATAACTAGAATTTTGAACCCAAGGTTGTATGAATTACAAGACTCAACTTTTCCCATGATGCCATACAGTCACAGAGTAAGAATACATTCAGTATTTTGGTTCTGTCTGTGTCAGTAAAATGATAACAGTGACTCTATTATAAATTTTGATACACAGATTCTATATATATTCTGATACAGAATTAGGATCTAAAGTCTGATTTTAAAACATAAATATAGACAAAATGACCCTTGAATAATCTCTTAATTCATCTCTAAATGTCTAGCCTTTGAAAACACAAAGACAAGGATTGAGTCTGTTAGTTTTTCTCTGTATTTTTTTTTTAAATCTTCGCAGGAGGCAGCACGTGGAGCTTCCCCTCCCCCATGGGGTAAAGGGATATCTTTTGAAAGTTCCTTTTCTTTGGAATCGGTGTAGTTGAATTTGGGCAAGTAGAATGTGTGACATGACTCCACTGTGGCTGTCTTCAGGAACACAGTTAACCACTCTGCATATGAACTTTTTAACTTCTCTTTTGCCTTCAAGAAGGAGGAAACCACTGACTCAAGGTCAGGAACAGGTCAAAAAAAAGTACAAATATTCAAATATATCTGCTTCCACAAAAGAGTTGAATAATTATTTGCCTCCTTACCCAAAGAGAAATACTGCCTTTGTATATACCTTTATGCTCAAATAAATTTTGAGATTCTAGCTAAATATTGTACATTGAACATACATGCTTACTGCCCCTGTGACTCAAAACCCCACAAATTATAGCAGTAGAATAATAAATGTAAGGCAAAAAACAATAACAATGGAATTTTGAAAGCTAGAGAGCAGATGAGTTAGCAGGCCACAAGTGTGTTAGCAGTGGGGGTTCCCCCCTAAGGAGGTTTGTACTGAAAGTCCTCAAGGCACCCAGGATTTGGGGTAAAGACTAAGGTAAAGCAGAGAATAGAGAAAGGGCTGAAAGCCAGAAAACCACTAGATGCTCCAGACCACCTCTACCATTCTACTGCATATGCTGTTAGCCTACCTCTCCACGCATGCACAAACTCACACACACACTCACACACACACAGGCGCGCGCGCACACACACACACACACACACACACACACATACAGTGTTTCATCTTCTTGAGCAGGAATAACAATGGGTCCAGGCCAGCCCTTCCTACTGGGACCCACATATGCTCACAGGACACACCTACAGATTTGCCCCACCACTCTCTGGGCACAGCTTCCCATTTAACGTGATATTTAATTTCTCTGAGGAATATTTCCAACACAGCAAACTCTATTTCATTACCACTGAACAAGCAGCCAGTTCTCAGCCTTTCATTTTGCTCTTGCGACTCACTTTGGAATTTATATCTTCCACTACATGGCACCTTGGATGAAACAGAGTTTAATACCCTGTCAAAAATGCTAAAACTAAATATCGGTTCCTAAAAACACTATAATGGGGGAGGTGTCTGATTTAGTTGGGGCTCAGGAAAGAATTAAGTCCTTAACTTCCAAAGGAGACTGTCAATAAAGCATCAAAATAGACCACTGAAAACTGAAAAACAAATCAAGAAATGGCAGTAGGATCATGTTTTGGGGAAACAGGGAGGTAAGATTCAGGAGAAATCGCTCTAAAAACTGGAAGTAGGTGGTTCTCGGAGTGGGACTTGAGCTGAGAGAAAGAGGAGATTAATGTCACTCATTGTGAATCCTGTAGAACTGTATAATTGTTAAAATTATTTCTCTGTAACCTTGAAAAAGTAAAAATCCAACAAAAATAAAATACACATGCAGGAATCTGTTCCCTTTCTTGGGTGTTAACTCCATAATCGGTTTTACTTTCATATCCTATCCTCTCCAAAAACATGCCACGACGACAGGGCTGAGTCAAGTCAGGATGTCAAAATGATTCACTGCAATGCACACTTTAAACAAGCCTGAGAAAACCCATATCTAAGTAGGATAAACTAGGAGATGACACATCAGTCTATAAAGTCTTTCCCAAATGGATTCTTTCACATAGAGATCCTCTAATGTATCTATAATGATTCCATTGATTTTTAAGTGTGATTTACATATAGCTTTGCAGCAATATATTCACTGAACATAGAAAAGTAGGGCTGCATTCAGTCTGCAGTTTCCACACTATCACATGGAAGATGATCCAATTATGTAGCATTACCACCTTAAGAAAACTTCAAACAGTCGATGGTTATATTTCAATCTAAATATCCACTTCTCAATTTTCTTAAATTGAGGCTATCAATCCATTATTATATCGCTTAAGGTTTATGAGTTAAGATGAGTACTTTGTGAATGATTTTCTCATGTTTAGAGGACCTCTGAAACACCTATTCACAAGTATCATTAGAAGTGTGATCAACCCACTGAGAATTGCTGGGAATAAATGGCTTTAGTAAAGCTAACTGCTAAAACCTGGCATTCACTGTCAACATCTAGCTAGCTGTTTTCCCTCCTATCTACAAAGACTTCTCTCAGATAATGCTTTGTTTGACAACTTCCACAACCCTATATATCCTGGAGTTGTTCAAAACACTCACCTTAAATTTGTTTTTCATTGAATCACACTGACTTTGGCCTCCTGTGTTTGATGCACCATATGATTTCAAATTGTATTTTTTTTTCACTGCAAAGGAACAAATGTCTAGAAGATCATTTACATGCACTTGCAAGTTTTCCCATATATCTGATGGAGATTTATGGAGATACACGAACTATTTAAAGCTATGGGCATATTTCAATTGTGGACAACAGATTTCTGCCATGAACTTGGCGTAAAATGCACTCTATGGTATCTACTATACAGGAAGCTCTCTAAATGGTGTCTTCAAAATATTATTCCTTCCACACTTTTAAAGGTGAATCCTGTAATATTTAACATATTTTTTGGACAATTATTTCTAGCCTCCGTGATTGGAACAATTACAGTGGGTAACATTAAAAATTTTCATATAATGTCAGTATGCATTAGAACAATACCACATCATTGTTATTTTACTAATGGCTCTATTCAGATGTCACAATTTTAATTTATCTTCACATCAGTCAATTCTCAAAACTAAAACCAGACATATCTTTTATAAGGTTTTTTTTCAGTTATCCAACACATATTTAGGATTGTCCATTAATCTGAGGTAATTTTTGTCCTCCTTAGAAAGCTTTATCCAAGTGTAGTGGAGTAGACCATGCTGTAAGTATAGGCTCGTAAAATCAGTCTCCCAGTTTGAAAATGAAAACATCAACACTGAAACCAGGCAATGGTTCCAAGTTTCTATCATGAACTTGAAGTTGCCATAAATGGCCTTATTTGAACTAAAAGAAGATATCAAAATTTGACATGAACTCCCCCACCTGCAAAAAGTAGGACAGTGTAACCAGTAGTCAAGGAAATGCTAGGATGTCTCACCAGGGCTCTAAAGTTTGAGGTCCCAGTGAGAAAACAGCATAGGAGAATCTCAAGAAATAAAATGAACTGTACTTGGAATCAAATCATCCCTCCTTCAATTAACAGCTTTGGAGGTCACTCCTCAGACAGGAAACACCTGCTAGGCACCATTATTGAAACTGCGAAGAACTGCAAGAAAAGTTGACTGTGTGAGGACAAGGTGCATGGCCCCCTTAAGAGTCCCCAAGCCTCAGAACATCTCTCCCTAAGGAGTCCTGTGCACCCTCAAGTCAGGAGTCCCACACAAGCCCACAGGGAAGGCAGGCAAGGACAACCCGTCAGCAGGACACACATTAATATAATCCCTCATCGTCAATAAATCAAATGACAGAAATTATATGATAACATAGGTAGGTGCCCAAGAGGCATCCAATAAAGTCCAGCAGGCATTGCTAATAAAAACACTTTTTAAAAATATTGGAATAGCACACACTTCTGTAATATAATATCCTTAATAATTTTAGTAGAAAGGATCCCACTGAAAGAAAGATAAAAAGTCAAGGATGAATGTGGGAAGTTTTAGCCAATTCAGAATAAGAAGATTAAATAAGTGGCAAACATCTTGTTGGAGGTTGTTTGGCAACATGCATCACTGGCCCTACAAACATTCACAGTCTTCTGCCAACAAATCCCTCGCCGAGAACTTGGCCCTCTGAGATAAGGAGCCAGAGACGTACCCAGATAGGCAGGTGCCTGTCACCATGAGAAGAGTGAAGCAGAGGTAAACACTAAACAAAAGTAACTGGTAAAGAAATAAATGTACATTATGTGCAAATATGTTACGTTCCACTTACCTGTTAAAACACTATGCAATCATTAAAAATGTTACCCAAAGTACAGAAAGATATGGGTAAATGATTGTTAGATTTTAAGTAAAATAAGCTAAATAAGAATATGATCTTTATTTTCTTAAAAAAATTACTATGACGTCTGCATAGACATACATAGAACAACGTCCCTAAAATTTTAATAGTAAATGGTAAACAATGATAACCTATTACTTACACAAGTGATTTCCAATCTTTATCTAGAAGAAACCTATATCCCTTGTGAATTCTGAAGAAACAATAAACAGTAAATGTTTTTAAAATGCCACACAAGGGTCTCTGACAAGTCAGGGGTCTCTGCTCAGCAGGAAAGGCTTTGGTCCCATTCCTCCAAGTGACACCGACTGAGACAGAGGAGCAGACAGATGGCACTGAGGACTCGCCCTGGAACTTCTTGGTGACTCAGGGTCGGAATCACTGGGATGCACACAAATATAAGACAATGACTAGATGATTGTGTCACCAACAGAGGCAGACCTTGTTGGACGCCTGTCAAAAGAGGATGTGACGGTCACCCTGGCTTCAACAACTCCCCCAAAACAGAGTGCAGGCTGGCCGGACAGGCTGCACGGTAGCATGTCATCCTGACCGGCTGTTACCCTGCAGGTTCCAAGCACATTCAGCCTGGTGAAGATCTGTGAAGGGTAAGGTGACCAGAGATCCACATAAGGTGCAGAGCGGTGATGGTGTCTGCATTCGTCTGGACGCAGGCCTTGGGATGAGTTCCAGAAACAAAGTATGAGGGGCTCTGAAGAGAGCCCCATGGGGTGTGTCCACATGAGCCCTGCTTTACATGCAGAGACCAACAGCAAGAAGTCCACGCCCAAGCGCACTGCAAGCACACGGAGGGTTCAGCCTCTGCAGATTACAGGCAGCACCTACTGGAAGAAGATAAAGTGCTTCCAGTAAACAAATCAATCGATGCCCAGAAAACAGCATAACTCTAGCCACAGTGAAGATGGATAAGAAAGCTCATGCTGGTGGACAAGACACTGCAGTCTAAGAAGAAACTGAGAAAGAGGTTTAAAAAGAGGTGGAAATGGTTTCCAAATGTCTCTTTTCCTGAAAATAGATTGAATTATTTAGACAGGCTCCTCAGAATTTTATGAAGATTCTAAGATTAAGACATTTTCTAGGAATAGAGTTAAAAAAAATGAGTGCTAAGAATAAAGTTCAAGTTCTTTAGATTAAAAAAAGTGGGTCAAAAAGGCTAATATGCTTCCAAACACGTGTGTTACACTTGCTAGTCTTTAAGTAGTGACCGTTTTTGCATATTGGCATACAGTTATCAAAAGCAAGTAATCTGCAACTTGCATAAGTAAGCTAGACTTTTTCTACATGTTCTTCCATCCATTAAATGCTAATGTCCTGATACATAGGCGTCTAATATCAGAGAGTTTTCTTCCATACAATGATCTAGGCAGGGCTTAGCAACCTCTGTGTACTGACATCTGAGCTGGCTAATTCCTTCTCGTGGGAGACTGTCCTGCCCGTTGCAGGATGGCTCAGCAGACTCCCTGGCCCCTACCCACTAGATGCTATTAGCAGTCTCCACTCTTACGGTTGTGACAACCAAAAATGTCCCCCAGGTGGGGGGTGATGCAACATGCCCCTCCCACCCCCCCTAATTTGAGAACCACATAGCCAGTGGCATTTTGACCACTTAGTGGGACATTTCAAGATCCAGATGGCACAGTTATTGATGACTTTATACATGTCAGTGACTTGCTTAGAACTGAATTTAAAGAGAATAATAAAATGCTTTTTAGTTGTCTGCTGTGATTTAACCTAATTTGAGTGAGATTTAAATTTAAACAGAGGGTGTGTTGAAGGGTGATCTTTTATCATAAAAATAAGGCCATAAATTTTACAGAAAGCTTCAGTCATTCCCTTTGTGTTTTCATGGTCGGCATGAAAAGCAGGAATGTGCTAGAAGGCAGAAGAATAATAAGCATATGTATAGATCATCTAAATATCCAATTCTCACCTCTCCAGGAACTTTCAGTTTAGACTATTGATTATAATATTATTTAATTACTTATATCTTTAGAGAAACTTTTAGTTATTTCTTGACTTTTTTTTCTTCCTCCTCCTAAACCCTGAATTCTTATTCTCAACCCTGGATTCCATCTTTTCCACTTTTGTCTCTCTCAGAAAACTTAGACACACAGACAGTAAAAGTACTAACCAAACAAAGATTTTTTTGAGTCCTTCCTGAGAGCTGAGCTTTGGACCAGGTGCTGTGATGTGGGAGATAAGTAAATAACAAGGTTCTGCCCTTAATAAACCTAGAATATAGTGGTGACTATAGACTACAAAGTCAAGGAATGGTAAGTAAGAACAGAGGGGCCCTTAGAAAAGCCTTCCCTGATTCCTCCAGGCAGATCCAGCTACTCCGTCCTCTGAGCACCAACACTCCAATTCTCAGGCAGCTCAGGACAACGTGAAGTCAGGGGTGTGGGCTCCGGAGCCAGGCTGCCTGAGTTCAGATCTCTACTCCGCCAGTTACTATGTGAGAGGCTTTGGGCACGTAACTGTCCACAGGGTCCACATGTCTTAGGCTGAACCACACAGAACTGCTATTCTGCAACTGTTGTGACCTCCACCAATGGCAGGAGCAATGTCACATGCTCAGTTAAACCTAAATTACACCAGCATACATGGGACTACTGGGAGGGTCCCATGAAACACAAGCAAAGCACTTAGAACACACCCAGCACACAGTAAACATGCAGCACAACTTTATCATTAGTATGAGTGTTTTTTGACAATTATTTTTCCTCCTTGGATTTGGTCTTGGTTACAAGACTGTCTCACTTGCTTCTGAGTTTACCTTTAATCCCAACCTCCAGAACAGTCCTGGGCACACAGGCCATGCATAATAGATGTGTGCTGATGAGTGAATGCATGCAGTGTTGCTTGAGAGGGCCTTAGGATTGCACCACAGTGAACCAGGCAGTCAGGAGAACTTGCATAATGCAGATAGCCCATCAAATCAGCATGATTCAATGCTTAAAAAGAAACCGGGAGGGCATGTGCCTTGCCAGTGAGTTTCAGCCCCGGGCAAGTTCACTATGTATTCAGTGAGACCAAAGAAATGACAGTGGAGAATGCTCTTGGGGTGAAGGGGTTTCTACCCAACTTTATTGCCATGGTGGCAGGTCAGTCACTAGAATCCCGTCCACTCAGTGCGAGTCTGCATGCAGCAAGCCAGTCTCTGCCTCTGGGCTTCTCTGCCCCTCACAGCCATATCAGTCTCTGTCCTCAGTGCTGCCACCACTCCAGTCTCTGCTCTCCTGAGGCCTTGCAGCCATGCCACAGTGTCACCCAGAGCATTGGGCAGAGCTCTTTATATAGAGTCAATAACAATATATTGCCCACACATGTTTAGTAAGCAAGCCGACCAGGGCCAGGTGAGAGTCCTGACCATAGGAACCTTCACTTTCTCCACAGTATGTTAAGTTGGGTGAGTGAGAGACTTGTAGAAAGACTAGAAAATCTGCAAGGCTGACCAGGGCCTCAGCTTTACAAAATGACTCATATGAATAAAACTCACCTCTCTGGGCCATTGCAATTCTGCGGGGCCTCTATTAATAATGCAGCACAAGCTAAATTTCAGCCTCCCCTTGCTCAGGATGAGACCTTACGCAGTGCACACCCTGTGCCACCACCCAAAGCCACCCTCAGGTGGGGCCCCAAGAGACATCAGAGGGTTTCATTTCTCAAGCAGGTGCTCGAGATCCGACTCTACTCTATTAAGTGGATACCATAGGCAAACTCTCCTCACCACTCCAGGCAGCTGCTCTTGCTTCTCTCTCCACTCCCAGCCCTCAAGCTAACAGAACAGCACACCACGGGGTTTGAATCTAGGCTTTGCTGCATATGTGACCTTAGGTAAGTTAAACTTAACCTCTCTGTGCTTCAATGTCCCCATCTGGAAATGGGGGATGGTGATACTTGCCTCCCTGCTACTTAGAGATGCAGGCCGGGTAACTGTGGGCAACCCTCAGCACAGTGCCAGGCCCGAGGCAATTCCCAGTGAAAAGCACCATTATCACATACCTGGCTTGAGGGTGCTTCCACCTTCCCAGTATAAAGCTTTCGGAAAGCTAGCTATTCAAAATGAAAATAGCTGTTTAGGTCCCTTGGTGGTGGTGGATTGTACATTCACACATTTTAAATTACCTGTTTTACTGAGTATAAGTAGTTGGTTCTACTTTTTTAGCTTACAAAATACTAATATTAACAACACTTTCAAAAAGCAGAAACTAGGAGAAACACTTAGATTTCTCATATGTTCATAATTGCACAGCCTCCTCTCTTATCCTTGAAAAAGCCCAAGCAGACAATTAGCCCTGGCTTCCGCAGTTACAGATGGGGTGTTCTGAGGCTCAGACCCAGGAGGCCTGCCTGGCTGGCAGTCACACGGGGATGGTAGGAGGGCTGGTGGAGGCAGATCCGGGCCTCACGTAATGAGGGATGACCAAGAGACATAACTCAATGTCCTGAACACAAAACTAGGCACAGCACTCTGGAAGGAACCTGTGCAAGAGGCCTCGAAGTTTAAATTTTGTTCACTGCTAGACAACTTCTCCTGGCTGATGTTAGAGTTAATTTATTGTCTCCAAATATAGTGTTTACGGAGTGTCCGTTGCCCTGTGGTAAGTGGACCTAATTCTGGAAGTATCTGCCCACCATCCCCTAGCCTCATGCTTTCCACCCTCCCAACACCATGATAACAAACCCTGGGTGTGACGGTTAGTTTTGTGTGTCAGCTTGGCTAGGTTACCACACCATGACTTAGTCAACACTACCCTGGGTATTGTTCTGAAGGTAGCTTCTCCACTCAGTGGATTGTAAAGGAACTTACCCTACATAATATGGGTAGGTCTTGTGCAAACAACTGAAGGCCTTAATAACAAAAACAGAGGCTTCCTAAATATGAAATTCTGGCTCAAAACCACGCCATTGAAATCCTGCCTGAAATGTACAACCTGCTGGCCCACCCTCTGGACTTCAGACTTCCCAGCCCCACAACTGCATGAGCCAATTGCTTAACATAAACCACATGTGTATGTGTGTGTGTGTGTGTGTGTGTGTGTGTATGCATAATATTTTTATATTTATAAATACATGTGTTTATAAATATTTTATAAATATAATATATATACATGTACAAATATATCTCAATACCTCTCTTGTTCCTATTTCCCCGGAGAGCCCTGACTCCTGCACTGGGCCTCCTGCTCCTCAGGGGTAGGCAGGGTCAGCCTTAAGCTGCCGTGTGGATGCCCTCACAGAAGGGGGCCAGTGCCAGCCTGAGGATGTGCCAGCACTCTGCTCCCCAGCAAGCACCGGTCCCCTTGGCACCATCCCATGGTCATGGGTACGCCCCCTCCACCAATCCTCAGCCTCATGTTTCCCAACCACCCAAGGCCGTGACTGTAGCTGCCAGCTCCAGGAAGGGGGCCTGGTGGGACTAAGCCTGAAATGGGGCAATCCCAGCCTTCCCTCCGCATGCCCCCACCTGCCACAGAAGTCACAGACTCTTAGCAGGAGGGTTGAATACCACAGAAGGGCTTTGTTAATCCCATATTGTTTTTAAAAGAAGTTGAGTCAACATTTAAAATATCACTAGCTTTCACATGATAAACTAGCTTTTCCAGTTTCCTTTGAAAACCCTGGGCTGTCTGGAAGCCCCTTGGGCGATAGAGCTGAATACCACCCCCTTTAGGTGTTGCACTCACCTGTCGGTCCTCATCTCCACCACCTCTTTCATCACACCTGCCCCTTCACCTGTCAGGTTACCTGTTTGGATCCTATTATCCTTCCAGGCATTTGTAATCCAGCTGCCAGTCCAGAGCCAAGAAAGGGTGGTGCAGGAAGCCTCCGGTCCACAGCTGGATGGGCCCTGCACTCCTACATCTTTGCACCCTACACCCTGCAGGAGCTCAGTGAGGGCTGCCTGATATGCAGCCTTCATTAGCCATTAGCAGAGCCAAACGGGAGATGCACAGGGACAAGACATAAACTATTTATTTTTTCTAATTGCTAGAAGTTCTTGCAACTGATTCAAAGGGAGAGCAAGAATTGAAAAATCTTGGCTGAGAGGGCAACTAGGGGTTATGTGGGACCTTTGCTTTTCAATGCCTTCCAGCTCATTTACGTATATTTGGCACTAAAAAATCCATCATTAGTAGGAGATGCTTTTAACGTTAATATTCTGGTACAGTGAAAGGACTTCAGTGAGTCACACATGGCTATGAAACCACCTGAAAATAACAGCAAACCACTCTGAATGTAGATCACAGATCTGGGTAACAGAAGAGGAACTGGTTTTCATACTAGGACGATCTATATTTTGGGAAACAGGCTTAATGAAGCAGGGCATTTATTTACTCTTCCTATTCCCTTCTGCTTTTGGTAATCATGGGACACAGTGATGGAATCCTGAATTTACTGTATGGCTACAACTAGATTACATAGAGATGCAAATGAGATAAAGACGTCACCTCTGAGCAGGGTGGTTAGTCACAGAGCCCATCTATGGGGGAGAAAAGCACACCCAGATACCTGTGTTGGCTAATGGATGGCACTGTTGTGCCAGGGGTGGGGAAAGACAATCCTACCTTTGATTAGATAGAAGCCCTTTCCAGGACACACGGCTAGGTGAGCAGAGCATAAGCTGAATTTTGGTGCCAACGTGACTTCCTGTCTGGGTGCTTCTATGCAATCGCAAAACTGCATGACTATATTCAGCAGTCCTTCCTGAGAGAGAAAATATTATAGTTTCTTATCTACGTATAAGATGTAGTAAAAGGAAGGAAAGGGAAAAAAAGTAAATTCTTTAGGTGTGTAGAAGCTAACATATTGTATGATAGTCCGAGACACTGAAATTATTTCTTTATGTGTGTATTCAACAAACAGTGATTGAGCAGCTAATATGTGCTAGTTAGTAAGGATTCAAAGGTGTCTCAGACACAACCTCTCACGATGCCAGGGCAAAGGATGTGGCAACAAGAGCTTAGCAGGTGTAGGGATTTCAGAAAAGCATTTGGAAGCCTGGGATTACTGGCATGTGGGAAGGCTGCTGGCGTTCAGGCATCTGCTGCTTATGTTTTCCACTCTTCAAACTTGAAGCAATTTCCAAAGGCTCTCCCTGCAGATGCTACTTAGAGGATGCAACACTGAAAACTGAGAATTAATGCTAATAGGTCCAATTTTTGTAGTCACCTATTTCCTTAGAAATCCCAGAGGAAGACTGCTGATTTTAAAAGGTAGGCACTAAAGTCCAGGATTACATGATGAAGTATGTTCCCTAGAATTAATGCAACTGACTCTATCAGTAAACAGAAAAGATTCATATCTTCTTGCAGCACAGCAAACCAGATACAGAAGGTTTGAGTCTAAAGCATGGGTGCAAAGGGGGAAATATTTTGAAAGTATCTTTAAGGGTTCAATCCTGTATTTTCAGCTACTAAAAATAATCTTACAGACCAGAAGTTGTCTTCTTATCAACCGCTCTGAAAAATTCTCTAGATTCCAAGTGGAAACTAATGACATTAAGTTTATCCTCTTTTCAAAGTTTAATCCTATGAGGATTATGAGGAGATATTGATAATAATAGATAATAGTTATCTAGCCACTTACTTCTATGCCAGAGATTCTTTTACCTGTTTTGCTCTATTAGTTATCTTAACCCTTATAGCATCTCCTTTCTCCTGATAAAATCTCTGTACCTTATTTTCCTTGAGTAACTTGCCCAGAATCAGAGATAATTAGTGGTAAAGCTGGGATATGAACTAAAAGTGCCTGGCTCCAGAATCTGGGCTGTCAACCACTATGCTTCTGTTTCTGCAACCATCATCATCTCTCTATTTCACTTACCACACTGAGTTATAATTAAAGGCCTAGTGCCCAAACCCCCCATAGTGGCATCATTTGCTCCTTGAAAACAGGCTCCATTCACCAGCACAGAGCCTGCAACCTATGAGGCATCCAGTAAATATCTGCTAAAAAAATGAATAAACTGTATTTATGCTTATAGTTCTGTCCACCACAAAAGAGGTTAACCACATATACCACAGGGAACAGATGAAACTACATGAAACACAAAAGTGAGGAAAAAAAGAAAATTATAAGTGGACAAAAGTAAGTGATCGAAGACTTCTGTCCAAGTGCCCAAGGTGTGTAGGTGAGATCACTTCATTCAAGCATCAGGAGGATGACAACTAAGAAAGGGGCAAAATCTCTAGCATGGATCTGCCCAAAGCCACTTGGAAGAAAGGTGAGAAGGGAAGTGACAAAATACTCCTACCACCGTGCAATGCATTCCCAGCCAAGGGACACCACCTTCCTCCCAGATGTTGGGAATGACTGCAAGTTGCCAGCAAGGATCTAATTTTACAACAACCCTAAGTGTGTGTGTGTTTAGAGGTTGGGAGGTGGAGTCAGGGAGAATGAACACCAGCCTTTACAAAGCGTGGGCTGTAAATGAATGTGGCTGAAACTCTGAAAATAGAATACAAATGTTAACCACAGTACCCTGACCAAGAAATCCAAAGGAACAATTCAGAGAAGAACAGAGAACACAATCAGAGCCAGTCAGTGCAATCAAAACACGATCACAAATTGCTATGCTAATGTGATATTTTTTTCCTGTTTTGCTCACGCAGATACCAGACAAAAATATATCCAAGAAACTAGCTTTTATTCTTTACTGTCTGAAGAGAGGGTAACTTATGACTTTTAAAACTTTAGAAGGAGTTATAAATACAGAAAATGAGACATTATCTCCTAAAGAAATAAAGGAAATAAATGCAATGTCCTTTCCATGTAAAATCAAGTGAATGTACCACACATTTAATGAAGCCTAATTCCAATCACCACTGTTCCACCTGCCAGCTTGTTATACCAGACTTCAAAGTTCTACTGGAAGATTCCAGATCAGCACCCAGCATGGCCTTCCAGTTGGGGACTTTACCAGTATGTAATTACCACCACCTGGCCCTAGTGTGTGTTCAGCCCCTCTTACCACCAACAATTTCTCCTCCAAACAATGCATCCTAGCTACAGTGATTTTTTTTTAAATTCATTGATCAGATTATGCCATCCTTGTTTAAATATTTCCATTGCATTTATAATGAAAGTCCTTAGCACATACCTACGAGACAGTGTATAAACTGGTTCTGCTTCCCTCAGCCCTCGTCTTATGTTACTCACTGTCCTCTGGCCTCCAGATGCCCTTTCTGCAATGCAAACACTCTTAGGAAGTTTACACCAGCTGCTGCTTCACAGAACGGCGTTTTCCCTTCATCTTCTCCTTGGTCTCTTCCTGGCATTCAAATTTCCTCTCTACAAAAGGTCATCCACTCTCTGTTATCACATCACCCTGTTTTGTTTCCTATCTAATATTTTATTTTCAGCATTTAAAATTAGCTTGAGTTCCAAATTGTTTATTTATTATTGTTCTATCCATTAGGGTACAAGCAGGAAATAGTTATCATAAACAAACTCAACAATTGGAAGATCTCTTGCTAAAGTAGCTACTTACAAAAGTGAAGGTTGGGGAGGGTGTGGGGAAACCACCGGACAGGGCAGTTCCCAGGGCCTTGATGAGGGACATCAGCACCCCTGGGCCAGGGGGGGCGGGGCAGAGAGCAGAGGCTGGGACACAGAGAAGGAATGGCCTTAGAATTTTGAGGACCATCTGGGAGAAGGTGTGAACTCCACGAACTGATTCAGCCATTCCATAAAGACTCCAAAGAAAGGAAGCCAGAGAAGATATGCCCCAAAGTCCCTCCTCCCCTGCGCCCCCCTGCCCTCCCGCACCCTCTTGCCTCCAGCAGCAGCTCCCCATTTGCTCAACCAGAAGAGGGCAAGGAGTCTCTGAATGAAGGCCAGGGATCAGCACATTGGTCCGTAAAGGGTCAGACAGTACATGCTTCAGGCTTTTCAAGCCATAAAACAACTCTTTGACAACTCCAGGGATCAGCTGTTGCAAGGTGAAAAGTGGCCATAAATGAGAGTAAACAAAATGGGTGTGGCTATATGCCAATAAAACTTTATTTCTAGACACTGAAATGTGAGTTTCATATAATTTTCAGACATCATGAAATATTCTTTTTTATTTCCATCCATTTAAAACGACAGCTCACAGGCCACACAGAGACAGGTGTGTAACCTAGAGTTTTTTGGCTCCTGACGTAAACCATTTAGGTCAGCCTCCCAGGACTCAGATTACAGCTGAGAAGAAAGATGTCAGATCTGAAGCAGCAAGAGGGAAAATATGCTGCAGCTCTGTTTTTCCACAGTCGAACATAGTTAAGTGCCAGGAGAGCAGCAACCCAGCTGTAACCCCCAGCACTTTGGATGGGGCCTAGGATATAGTAGGCACTCAACAAAAGATGCTGACTGGCTCATCACATGAGTTCCCTGTTGATAATTCTTTATATGGTCAAAACCATGATAACTCTCCAGAGTCCTGAAGCCTCACTAAATTGCATTCCCTGAAAATATTTCTGGGGCATTCATTATCATGTGGCATTCTGGCTTTTAAAATGCAACCAGACAAAGCATGCAGTGGATCTGAGGTCCTCAAATGAGCTAGAGGATGGAAGGGGGATGCAGGCATTAGAGGAATGCACAGCCTCTCTTAATACATGACCCAGCATTAGGACCCCAAGGCACTTCATCCAAAGTCTGATTCCAGTAAGAAATGGTACAAAGACAGAAAAAGAATATTTTCCTTTGCTTTAAGCTGAAAGGCAGCTCTGGGACTAAGCCTGAGGAAATCTGTATGCTTGACTATCGATTTGCCTTCTAATCAAAATGGATAAATGTGCCCTCTCAGGCTGCAGCTAGACAAAGAGTGATGGATGCAGAATGGGGAGGCTCTGGACAAGTTCAGGCCTCTCTACTTTTAACGCAAGCGCAGCCTGGTCCCGCGCTTGTGGGTGCTTCCGGGAGTGGGGCAATGGTTATTGTTATTTAGTGCCACTCAGGGAAAACACTATGTTTGTGCCCCTATCTCCAGCCTTCACAGCAAGTCACTGTCCAGAGAAACAAGAATACACATTCTGAATGACAAGAAGAAGGATATGCCTTGGCTTACACCACATGAAACAAGTATTTTTATTACTAGTAATTACACTAGAAGCTAATGCTTTTATAGCACTCACATGCCATGCCCTGTTCTCAGAACTGTGTGTATATTAATTCATATTATCCTCCCATCAGACTTATGAAGTAGGAACTCTTATTCCCATTTTGCAAACTGGGGAAGTGAGATACAGAGGAGTAACTTTCTAAGGTCATTCAGCCTGCAAGTTGCAAGCCAGCCATCTAAACCCAGGGAGCCTTAGCAACTATGCTATTTTATTTCTCCATTAAATAATCAATCCACTAAACTCTGTCCAGGAGATGCATGTACATTTGACCCCTGAACAATGTGGGGTTTAGGGGGACAGACACCCCCACACAGTAGATAATCTGTGTATAACTTTGGACTCCTCCCCAAGCTTACTAATAGCCTACTCTGACTAGGAGCTTATTGATAACATAAGCAGTCTATTCACACAGAGTTTGTATATGTATTATATACTGTACTCTTACAATAAAGTCAGCTAGAGAAAAGAAAAGCTTTTTTCACATTGTCACAAATATTTATTGAAAAAAAATCTGTATAAAAGCAGACCCATGAAGTTCAAACCTGTGTTGTTCAAGGGTCAACTAATGCAGAGCCCACAAGGAAATACCACTCATGGGCTCAAAGTGCTCGTAGTCAAGATTCGAATCTAGAGTCCAGGTAAACTGAAAGCCAGGCTAGGAGATCACACATTATGTCATTGGGGCATTACCTTCAGGGCTGCATGCAGTTCAGGAGGAGTTCATGCAATGTCTACTGTATGTCCCAGGGGCTCTGGAGGTGCCTCTCGGAGCACAGGCAGAACTTGACAAGGGCCCAGTTATAAGAGTAACACATGCGAAACGATTTGTGCACACAAGACCAAAGAGGATCACCATGTGCCAAGTGAAGTACTGACTGTATTTCTTTTGTGAAGAAATAACCCTCCTTAGCACGAGGTAAGCACCAAAGAACTCTCCTATTATTAAAAACCTTGAATAAACGGTTCCCAGGTAAAATAATCAAGACGTGTACAATTCAAATTCCTCATAGACATCTATGAAATGTTCCTCACATGTGCCTTTGAATTAAACTCATTGACTTTTGGTGACGTTCATTGATAAGCCTATAGCAAACTGAAAAGGAACTGTGGAAACTAACGTTTTGAAGCTATATATACAATAGGACCACAAAGAGTCAACAATCCCTCTTATTTCACAGTAATCAAGTTAACTAACCCAACTCATTGACAATGAATTGCATCCTCAGTGTCCAGTCAAAAGTCAGAGAAGAGTTTCTGCAGCAGGTGTCAGGGGAGGAGGGTGTTAAATGAGAGCAGAAAAATGAAAGAGTTTCTCTCTTGCTCAGGACTGGCAGGTGCAAATAATGCACAGAATGACTCAAGGAAATTGTCTCCTTGGAATGAGGAGAGCAGGAGGTGCGCAGCATTAGGGTAGTGTAACGCTTGAATCCCCAGAGGACTTCGTGTTTATGCACAGGGGGCCCTTCAGTTTGGACAGGTCCCTGCAGAGCGCCTTTGAACCCTGATGCCTCTAAGAGCCTCCTCTGAAGGGCCCTCAAGTTCCTCACATTCTTGTGATGACGTTGGCCATAACTATATACCATTGCCCTGAGGAGATGGGAGGTCTGGGTTACAGAACTCTAAATTAACCAAGCAACGTCTCTCTGCTGCGGCATCGTTCTGCATATCCATGCCCCCACCCCTTCCATCCATCCTTCCCTTCCTGATTTAGAGAAAAGTGGCTCCAGCTCCTTTCCTCTTAACTTCTAGGAAGCCCAGAGTCCGCCAGTGATTTCCTTAAAATTCCGAGAGGACTTCTGCATCCAGGTCAGTGGGCCCACCAGACTTCTTCCACCTCTCGCGGGAGGCACGCTGCAACTCAGGGCCCTGCGCCAGCCCCGTCATCGGTTTCAGACTCTAGAGCAACCCGAACCGTGAAGTAGGAAGCACCCTAGACTTTACCTAGGATTTAAAATGCAGCTATACACAGAACACAAATCTGAGCATCAGATTTTTTTCATATTAAAAAACCCCTCAGCCAACTAACATTGGGATTTCTCCCTGGCCACCTCTCTTTGCAGGCTCCATCCTCCAGCCATGCTATCTGGCTCATTCACTTTCTTCTGCCCAGTCCTCCTCCTTCTCTCTTTCCTCCACCTCTTTCACTACTGTTTTTTGTTAACTGCATACACAAACACAGTTAGCTGTTTGTTTACTATTTTTCTTACAGGCCATTCCTGTAAGGCTTTGCTTTTCCTGTGCTAGTTCCTAAACAAAAATGGTTTCTTCTAAACAAAAACAGTTTTACTAAAAAGAACTTTGGTAGCAGCTATTAAAAGATGATTTTTGCCATACCCTACAAATTAATTAATATCATCCTCATATATATATATATAAACATTTACGGTGTTCTAAAAAGGGATATATAATTATTTTAACAATAAAGCAGCTTTGCATTCAGTTCAACATATAAATAAATGTGGCATAGTTATTTTTGTACCAGAACGATATCGTATTTCTTCTTCACATGACAAGCCTCAGCTTATTTACAGGAAAATAAATAGCTGAAGTTCCGTATGAACAGGAATTTGTTCTTTATGCCAGTTCTGCAAAATTCACTTGTATAATTAGTTTGGAGAGAAGCTTGCTGCTGAAGTCAGGCCTGCATTCTGGAACAAGGCTTCTTCTGTGGGTGCACTGCCTCTGGAAGTCCCTGAAAGAGCTGCCCCTTCTCTAAGAGCCCTGAGTCTAAGATGATGCGTCCCCCTCAACCACTCAGTTAGATGAATGACTCCCCATGTGACTTTTTAAATGTATTACATGGCTTTGAAAAAAAAGTGAACCACAAAATATCCTAAAAGTGAAACATGTGTTCTGAACCAAAGGTCCGCATCCCTGTCCCAACTCAACAGATGGGCCCTTTCATCGTTAGGCTTTGTCCACCTCTCAGCGGGACTCCTATCTACCTGCCTGAATCTAGCAATATTTAAAGCTCCTGAATTCTGCGCTGGGGTTACAGAAATTATGACAATTCTGGATCACAATAAAAGGGAAAAATAAGCAAATTCATAGTCTCAGGAACAGAGAAATATATGCATTAAATAATCGACCCAAATATTAACGCACTTTGTGGCATTCATTTTCTTTCATTTTTTTTACTGAGTATTTACAACAAATAATCTTCAGTTAATTATAACACAGTAACCTTGTTTTCAGAAGCACACAGCACTTTGTGCCAAAAAATAATAATAACTTAAGAAGAGCAGAATCCAAAGTATTTCGCCACTGACAAAACAGGAGAGCAAGGAGAAAATTCAACCTGCAGGCAATAATCATGGCAGCACTGCTGGCACCAAGAAGGATGGAATATTTACAAAATAATTTTTACCAGTCCTTTACATGGACTCACCTTCAGGTTCAGATGATATAGCCAAAACGGAGTGTGACCAAGCACTCACTCTAATACGCCTATCCAAAATGCAAAATGTCTTCTCCGCTTTTAATTCCTGGGGAGCCAGTGTCTGATGTTGATACAATATCTAGTTATTTTATCATAGAGATTCAAACTAAACATGATGACTAACTTTAAGCATCATTTCCTAAGAACTCTGAGATTTGACATAGGGAAATTTGCTTTTTTACGTGGGAAACACAGTTCACTAAAAAAGGAACCAATTTTGTTAATCAACAGGCCTGAGTCTTGATTATCAATTAAACAGACTCTAAGAACATCTAAATAGATGCTAAACATATCCATGCAGATGGTCTCATTCAGCGCACAAATCTCAAGAGAGAAAACTCTAGCCCATTCATGGAAATGTTTTCTCCTACACAGCGATGGAGACATGACATTGAATGCAGTTGGTCTTTTTAAAAGAATAACAGTGATATTTTATTGAGAAGTAATCTAAGGAATTTGAGTTAGGATGGTGGTGGACTGGAATCGGATTTTGAAATAAACAAAATTCTCTAGTCTTATTGGCAAAATCCATAGTATTCTCAACTTGTGTAGGTAAAAAATATTATCTTTAAAAATGCAGTCCTTCACAAGCAAGATTCTGTTGACCTCAATGAAACTTCTAAAACTAACTTCAGGGATGGTTCCGAGTGTGATTTTGATGTGATAACTGAAAGACCATCAAGCCTTTAAAAAGTTTCCCTGATTGTATCGCACATACGTTCACTGCAATTTTCTCTTTTCGGGAATCACTATTATGGGGGATGCTAGGAAACTTTCTTTTCATATCTGTAATACACTAAAATCTTCCATTTTAAGAGCACACCAAAAACTGTTCCAAAATGGAGATGGGTGTACCTTGAAATATAAAACTTTATTGGTAAAATTAAAACAGGTTCTCTGTAACTCAATGAACAACTGAAACACATTCCCAATAAATATCCTGCTTATGCATAAACGGACTGCCTTGCACAGTAATGAATAGTTTTCTCTGAGTTCTGCATCTATGAAGTTTGCCCCATGGAACAAGATGCAAATTTGGCAGGGCTGTTCACTGTTTAATCCAGAACGCTAACAGCTTCCCTTCTTCAATCAAACACTTTTTCCTACATTGACAGGTGCTACAGTAGGAAGGATCTGGGGAGAGGAAATGGGGCTGTCACATGATTATAGAGTTTTGGGTTCTGAAAGTGGTGCTACCTTCCAAGGAACCATACAACTTTCTAAGAAGGGAATAATTAGCTCACTCTTTCCTGTTTTCCTGTATCTTCACCTTCTCTTCCTCTCTCTTTTGACCATGTGGGATTGTCCAATATAAGATCATTACAGAGATTCTAGAAGAATTTTGGCAAAACTGTCTATTTTCTCAATCACAAAACACTAAACCTTCCAAATGAATGGAGAAGGAATGAATTTTCAAACCAGTATCATCTGAAAATTTGCTAATTTGGAAAAAGAAAATCAGTCTCTCCCTTATATCACATACCCAAATTCCAAATGGACTAAAGAATATATAAATGATAGAGCACATGCAAATATTTAACTTATTTGAGAGACAGATTTTCTTTAAAAAAATGCAAATAAAGAGATATATAAGAGGAATAAGAAGCTTAAATTGTTTTCTTAAAGAATGCAGTAATAGAGCTATTTTACTATAAGGTATAACTACCATTAATATAATTTTTCTATTTGTGAAAATTTTACACTCTCACGATCTGAAAATGTAGAAACCACAAAAAGAATTTTAAAAGTTTAAATCAAATATGATAACACTCCAAGAGACAGCCACCATTAATGTTTTATTACATCCTACTATTTCATCTGCATTACATCATATTAAAAAGGAGACATACATATATGATGGGAATGCACTGTGAGGTAGTTTGAGAAGGACTCCAACCTCAGGCTCCAGACTTCAGGCACAGGACCCAGACCCAAGCCAGTGAAGACTGATGTGCACCTCAGCCCTCGTGAACCATCCAGGAATGGATGGCCCGCTCAGAGCCAGTAGACTGCAGGGACTTCCAGAAAATTAGATTTCTCTCCTCTTAACAGGCTTGGAGCTATGTTTGGCAGCCATCTGTGACCAGAAAGGAAGATGTTGTGTGGAAAGGGAAAACTAAAACAAAAACAAAAACACTGGAATCCTAGCCAAAAAATAAAGAGAAATTCGAATTTGAGCCCCAACGTCAGCTGAGCCAAAAGCCAGCCCTAACCCAGAGATTCTGAGGTATATGGACCAATACATCCCATCTTTCTCGAACTGGTCATGTTGGGTTTTCTAGCATTAGCAATGGAAAGAGCACTACCAGATTTATTTGTGGACAGGGGATTAAAATCACCTCCACGAAGTTAGGTTCATCCGTATCTCTTTTTCGTCCCCAGGTTCATTTTCCTAGCTGATAACTCTCAGAGCCCCATTCCTGTGGGTTCACACACCCACCTCTGAAAATGAGAGCAAGAGCTACCGAAGCACAGATGCCAAACCTCAGGGTGGGCCTGCGGAACCACAGCCGAGCTCTGCGGGTGCCAGACACAGCTGGGACATTCACCAGGGTATCTGCTGCAGGCCAAGGTCTAGCCCATTTTCCTCAGAATATATAACCTTTGGACCTGACATTGTGACAGAACTCACATCTTCTGAGGTTTGCCTGGTCTTCTCACTGACAGTGTCCTACACCCACAGCTGGTGCTAGAGGAGCCTAACAATGGTGATCTCTTCAGGGAAAAAGAATCAAAGGAACCAACTTGGACAAAATGATGGTGTTTCAGAACCTCTGTTACCAGCCAGATACTAACCATTGTCTTGAAAGAAGAATAATTATGCACAACAGGCATTGCATCCATCAGTCCCCTGAATTTATTGACCTCCTATTATGTGCCTGGCATTACACAGAATGCTCTCTGAATCATAATGTGTATTGACACTACATTAAAATGTCAAAGTTATCTTTGCAGCACCTCAAAGAGATGTGTCGGGGGGACACTATGCCGGCCTCTTCACTGTATCCGTTGACTGCACAACCATGTTTGACACCGTCCATGGGCGTTGACTTACAGAGGCCCTGATCAGATTTCATTGCTAGAGGAAAGAAAGAAATCACCTTAATGGCAGCTTTATAATCATGCCATTGTGTGTGTGTGTGTGTGTGTTTTAAAGGTAGTTTTCAAATGCAGAAAATGAGGGATGAGGCGAAGATACCGATTACCAAGGGAAGCTTAGTGTATAAAGACCATCATGAGTTGCACTTTGTTTCATTTTTGGAGATGCAGAATTACAATGTAATATAATTTGTTCATTCTTGTTTTTCTTCTGGCCTTTTTGGCACACAAAAGGTAAGGAACAGGAAAACTGGAAGGGAAAATACCACCATTCCACTGAGAAATTTTCAATAGCTGCTGAGATTGTGGCACAAGAAGGTCAAAGTTTTGGAACATCAAAACTCCAGAAGCATGGCAGTTGGCTGGACCACTTCTGGCCAGATGAAAGGGGACAAGGTGAATTTAGGCCATCAGCTCTATAGAGGGCAAATGGAAATGGAGAGAAATGGAAGCAGCTGTTAACAGCAGTTGCTTCTCAACAAAAATTGCATCTGTAGTGGACACTTATGGATTGGCTGTTTGGGTTACTCAGCATCCAGATATATTCTTCAGTCTTAGTGGAATTATAAAGCCAGGCACACTCCAACCCACCCAAAGGGCAGCCACTGTGTACATGACTATACCTTCCAATTCCGAGCAGAGTGGACTAAGATTATGAGTGATGAACGTTCAGGCCAATCCTACTGCTGGATGCCAAGAGATACACGTCCCTAATTTACTGCCAAAGATCTTTGTTCAATCAACTAGTCATCCTGCCATCTAACTCAGGATCCCTCCTCTAAATTCCCTTTTTATTCCTTAACTTGCATAGAACTGAGATCTGTTTCTTATATCAAAGGCTCTTAACTGATGAAGTATCTGACTACACATTCCTGTTTATATTTCTTTGACTCTTACCCTAAAATGCACATCATTCCCTTAAAGGTATTTGGTATCCACTCCAAGCTGAACAACAGTTAAATTAACAGATATGCATTAAGATCAGGAGCATTTGCAGTGTACACACCCATTATCCAGACTCTGCTGTCTCAGAGCATTTCTTGAATATGCCCACAGCCCTCTTCCACAAGTACCACCTTGGTCTGTGAGTGAAAATTCTGTAGTCACAAGACTCCCTGCTCCACATACAAAATCCCAACCCAAATTTCCAACCAATGTAACCCATTTCCTTCTAAGAAAAAAGGGAAGGAGGAAGGAAAGGGAGGGAAGAGAACAAATGGAACAAAAAAGGAAGGAAAGAAAAAGTAAGACAGCATAATATATAATATCCTTTAACACTATTTTGCAGGGAAAATATATACATATTCTTGATTTTTTTTAGCAATCTTTTAGCAATTCACTCCTATGCTATCAATAAATTCTACTTTTTATTCAATACAATTCTGTATAATTAGTATCGACTCTATCTCAGTTTATTCTGATAAGGTCTCAATTCATTGTTTTTCTGAGAAAGATACTGTTGTATTTCTAATAGCACAAGCTAGACAGTGGGATCATGACCCTGAGTATGAGAGGATAGTTTTGTTAATATGACTATAAGTGTTAATAGTTATGTTTTGATGGGAAAAAAGTATAACCAACTCAAAAAGATATGCCAATCGGTTCTATTAGTAATGATGATGGCTACAATTTATAGACTATCTACTCTCCTGGGCACAAAGCTGGATGCTTTACGTAAGTTCCCAATTGTTCTTCATGATGATCACAGGGAGCAGAGATCATCCCCCACATTACTGATAAATCCAAGAGGTCGTGGCAAATCTAAGATTCCAGTGCCTGTCTTCCTCTCAGAATGCTACACTGTTCACAGCTGTCCCTGCCTCAAGGAAACCAGGCCACACCACCCAAGTACCACTCTGTCATATGGCAGGTTTCCCAGGCAGCAACTATAGTAATCAACTATTAATTAAAGCTCCACAAATGCTTTTAAGTGATGTCATCACTTCCCAGAGAGTTTCAAAAGAATCTTGAACATCCTCCAAAAAGATATGACTAGTTATAGTCTGATGACACTCAGTCTGATTCATACCCTATTACCGAAAAGAATGAAGTCGATTTAATTTAAGAGAAAAATTCTATAAACTTAATCTAATTCATTAAATCATGCCAGCAGGCCCTGCAAGTAGATAAGAAACTGAGCTCAGCTCGTGTGTTTTTGGGCCTTTGACAATTTCATTTAACTCTGCAGAGTATAAACATCACCAAAAGTCCTTGAACCAGTCTTGCAAAAGCATCTTTAAGCTTCTGGACTGTATTACTCTTACCGAAGATGCTAAGACGTTGAAAAGCTCTTTGGTTTGGCTCTTATTGCCTCTGGATTCTTTGTCCATCCTGTGGCTAAAAGGCAAAGAACAGAAGGAATGGAAAAGAGACAAATTCTGATCCACAGAATTTGACAATCCATTAATATAGATACTCAGACTCCATATCACTAAGACGTGACTATATTAATAATAGTGTTGCTATGCCTTTGTGTGCAAAAACAAGGCTTTCATAATTACCCTGAGAATAGCCAGAGGGAACCATGTTTGGAATTTCTGATCTATGTGACTATTTCTACTAAGGTTTTCTTAATTGGAGATGGTTTGAGTGAACTCAGACTGTTCTTTCAGAACCAACACAGGGGGTGGGTTGTTAAGACTTGGGACTCGGACTGTACTGTCCAAGCCACGAGCCACACGTCATTACTGAGCACTTCAAATGTGGCTGAGTCTGAACTGAGAAGTGCCAGAAGTACAAAATGCTCAGTGGATGCCAAGGATCAGAGAACAAAAAAGTAATGCAAAGTATCTCAATAACTTTGATGTTGACTACATTTGAAATGTATTTGAATGCATTAGATTCAATAAAATGCATTCTTTTATCTTCAAGTTCTCATCAAAAGAAAATGCTTTCTTGAAAATATTTTTCCCTGTTTCTTTTTCCTGTTTAAGAGGAGATTCCTAGAAAAGTTCAAATTTCACTCTATTTCCATTGTACAGCACTGCTCCACTGCCACAGTTTGAAGTGAGGATCTGTCACTCACCAGCCAGGCTGCTACAGAGGCCATGGGGGGGTATTCAGTGCACAAGGGCCCCAGGCAGTGGCTGCCAGTCAGGGGCTCAAACCCATCCTGCGCTCTGCCGTCCAAGCCGTCAGCAGGGCGAGAACCTTCTCCTAACTGGCACCCTGCGCCACTGCCCTGCATATGAGCTGCCTGGCTTTTGGTGATTCACATGGCCTCCCTTCCCCATTCTCCTCGTCTGTGAAATGGGGAGGCCCTGTGGCCCTCACATGTGCTTGCAAAGATTAAATGAACTCATTGATGTCAAAGGCCTCACTTAAGGTTGAGCACATAGGACATACTCGATTTATATTAGTTATTGGTGGTTTTCCTATTAAATTATCCTGGATTTTGAGTCTTCTGCAGACCATTGAAAATCTCCAGAAACACCTTGTCTTGCCAATGGATTTCAGCCTGGACAAGTTCACTATGGATTCAGTGTGACCAAAGACATGACAGTAGAACAGTCTTGGGGCGAAAGGGTTATACCCAACTTTATTTCCACGGTGGCAGGTCAATCACTAAAATCCTATCCACTCAGAGCGAGTCTGCATGCAGGAAGCCAGACTTCCTCTGGGCCTCTCTATCCATGCAGCCATCCTCTGGGCCTCTGTCCTCGGCGCTGCCACCACTCCAGCCTCTGCTCTGCTCTCCTGTGTCGCCCAGAGCACTGGGCGGAGCTCCTTATAGAGTCAATAGCAACGTATTGCCCACACGTGTGTAGTGAGCTAGCCAACCACGGCCAGGTGAGAATCCTGTTCACAGGAACCTTCATTTTATCCACACACCTTCATTCGAATACTGGTCCCTCAGGCAGGTGACTGTTCTGTCGCTCAGATGTTACCTAATGGACAGTTAGAGGGAGCGGCCAGGCAGGCCTTCCCTACAGCGGATCAACCCCAGAACCAGCAAGAACTGAGTCCACCAGAAGAAACGTTACCACAGCTACTGGGAAAGATGTAAAATGAGTGGAAAAAAAGTAAAAGAGTAAACTGGAGATCTGAGGAAAGCAAAGGAATGCCAAATAATTTTTCATCAACTTGAGGTGACACTCTTTTCCTCGCACAATGAACACCAGGTATATAAGAAGGATAAAATTTCAATTAAGCTGCTATATAAAGATTAAATGACCTTTAAAACAGCTAGTATACTTGAAAAGGCTATTAATCACCATTAGGGTATGTGTCAACTGTGATCCAAACGGATGAGGCCTCAGACTGGGCCCATCATTTCAAAGGTGGTAATATTTCACCTCAAAGTGCAAAGGGACAAAGGTCGGCTCGACAAGGCAGGAGTAGAGGCTCCCACCAGGGAGGGCTGTTACCCCAGCGGCCCCTCTTCCCACTATGTGGAAACGAGTGAGCTGGCACAGAGTTCATTAAGCTGTAAGCCCAATTACTATCACATGGCATCAACCGTATTGCAATTACAGTCCTTCCAGGAGGCAGCCAGCCGCCGTTTCAGCAGAGAAACACTGGTTTGGACAAGGTTTATAAATGATTTTCATTAACTATCATTTACCATTAGTGCAAATAAAAGCACTAAATGCCCACTTTGCTGTAGAGAAGGACCTTTGACCCAGATTCTCTCTCTAACTGATGAGGGCTAAATGTGTTGTGACAGCTCCTAATCACATTTAGTGCAGCCCATGATTCGATGGCACAGGGTGTCCCGTCAACCACAGACAGCCCTGGCAAGGCCATTATATTCCATTTCCTTTTAGAGATATGCATATTAGGATCCCAGGGAATCAAGATACAGAAGCCTTTTCCAATCATCAGGAGTATATTTCAACAGCTTAAAAAACTCATACAGTTACACCATTACCTACAGAGAATTGCCTGCAACGAGAACATATTTCTCGTCTTTATAATTCAGGTTTATATGACTAAAATGTATTAATCCTGTCAGCCCAACTCTAGTACTGCGATAAAAACCAGTCATCACAAGTCACCAGTCAGAAACAGTCCTCTCCCAAATCCACATGGAACGGTTGGCAGCGCAGCTTCACCTCATAAAAAGTTCGTACAGCTGTGTGATACTTAATACCAAGGTGCTGGGGCCTGACTTGGTACTAACCCAGGGGAACACATTTCACAGACATCAAGGGGAAGCACTGGGAAGTCAAGACTCATAACAGGAAAATGACCGACTCTGAAACTCTTAACACCTCAAAGGGAGTGAAAACAACTAAATGTCCATCAAACATTTCAAATAAAATACTAAATTCGGAGTCTGACTCCACATTACCACCTAGCTCTCCTTTTCCTGCAACAGACTGGATCATACGCATCCCCAGCAAATGTCTGACCCCAAACAGGGGATAAATGGTCTCTAAGTACACAGCCTGAGACCATGAGGGAGAAGAGGAAGCTGATGTACAGACAAACGCCAAGGTCACTTTCTACTAGATAAGCTAAGCCAAAAGGCAGCGTATAGTTAAGCAGGAACGGGCTGGAACGGTTACGGCAGGTGTCAGTAATGACTGGATGTCTGTGCGGCAGGAAGGCTCGGTCGCTGTGTGCTGTGTTCCCAGCAACCTTGGTCTTCACTGCGGTCGGCAGGCAGCAACAAGCTGCAGTTCACCGTCTGTTCCAGAGGAAAGTGAAACGCATTATGGAAAAACGCAAGAAAAGGCAGTGTTTCTCATCTCAACACAAATATTGAAGGAAAAGAAAGAAACTACATCACCAAAGAATACTTAATCATTTGGAAGGTAAATAGATGGTTTACATTGACAGGTCCCCTCTCTATAGACTTTGGCAGAATACTACATGTTTAATTAACACCCAAAGAGCCTAAACAATTTTTCACATGGCTACCTAAACATCCTTAAAAAAAAAATTAGACCATTATTGTTCTCTTTACTTAGAAACTACCATAACTTTAAGTCGGGGAAAATGTCTTTCTCTCTGAGTTAAACTTTTAAAATCAGAGACGTGTAAAGTCACTTTAAAGAAACAGATGACCTACATGGATGGTAAAGAGGATGGTTCCTCATGGGCCAGGCACTCTGCTGGCTGTTTACTCCCATGTTTTTATAGCTGGGCACCTGAAGCACAGTGAGGTGAGTGATTTGCCCATGGTCACACAGAGCAGTCACCCAGGCATTATTTAAGGAACCTGGTGCTGGTGGCAGGCATCATTCTTCCAGGGAATTGATATGATCAACTGTCCTTGCCTCATGCCACTGAGTATTTCAGTCATGTGACTCACATGTCTAGGCTGGATACAGCATCACAACCAGTTAACTATAATTTGCCATCTGTGCCCACAGGGAGAGAATGGGTTGGCTGGTCTCATGCCTAGACTCCTTAGGCAAGTATGGCTCACTGTCTGCTCACCAAGTGGCTTTCTGGCTTGGAATCTTAGGGTGAGGGGTTGTGAATGTTTGTCCACACTTAAACCATGAGCAGTGCCCAGACAAATGAGCTCTTTGAGCTTGTGGGACTGGGCCCACAATGTGACAAATTCACAAATGTAATGACATCCTGTGATGAGATCCCCAGCAGGTTTGGGGCAGGAAATGATGGACATTGCATTGGACCTATTAGAGCTTTTCCTTTTAGTCAAATACACAACTCCTGGTCTCTGGTATCCCATGGTTTCCCAGAACGTTTAAAAAGAGAAAGATATTATAGAAAATGAAAGCCTAAGGTCATATAGTCAACCTATAAAGAGTTCATTACAACGCCCTTTAATACTGCCTTACCAAGATTCCCCTGAATATTCAGGACATGCTCTATTTGTACTTCTTCATGCTATTCTGTACCTCAGATATGGATTATAGACTCTATTGTGCTTTTTTTTCTTTACTTCAAAGTCACTAAAACTAAAACTCTGCTCCCTTCTTTAACATTATGCCTTTACGAACAGGCCACCTTTGGAAATAAAATATCCTAAATGCTTCTTCAAATAGATAGTCCATGTTTTAGCAAAACAGGGCAGTTCTGCTTAATCCAGTTTCCTTTGAAGACAAAGTGCTTTTAAATTCGATCTTTAAAAATGGGTCACCTGCAACTGTGTCAATTCCTAATGTATTCATTGCCTTAACCTTGACAGGGCCAGGCCCACCAGGCAACCTGTCCACAGACAATCCATGCTGGAGCTTAAATTAGGGAGAAAAGCATGCCGCTTTTTAAAGATCCTCCAATATCTTTAGGAAACAGAGTTGTGAGACCAAACCCTAGGATGTCAGTAGAGCAGAGGGCTTAAGAGCAAGGACTGAGGTTGGAAGCAGAGATTAGAATCCTAGCTTTGCTCCATAAGAACTACTGCCCTTGGCCAGCTATTCAACTTCTCTGAATCTGTTTTCTCACCTATAGACGGGAATAATATAAAAATGCTAGCACTCGAGCTACTGCTATGTTCCAGGCGTTATTCTGATTAGCAGTTTAAAGCTCACCACTTTATGATGAAGGTGGTATTATTACTGTCATTTGTAAAGTCGACTTCAGCACCAAGAGCACCGAGGTAGTAAACAGTGGAGCTGGAACTGGGACCCAGGCTCTCTGACGCTGACTTGCCTCCTTCATCATTTTATTTAAAACCTCCCAGGATTGGTAATGAATTAAATGAGATCATACATGTAAATCACATTCCCCAGCATGCACTAAGTACTCAGAAACAACAGGTGTTATTTTCATTTTTATTTATTAATTATTAGTTTATTTGGTGCTTAGGCGAAAAGAAATGTTGGACCTGGAGGTTATGTTATTCCTTGGATCAGTACAATTCCTGTTGGTTGAGTAAAAATATTACTTATAATACTATAATAGTAACAGCAATAATGCTGTATGAGTAAGAGAATAGTGCAGAGCATGGCTCCAAGCTCAGAAGGTCTGGGTTAAAAGTCCAATGTCACAGACTCAATGCTTGTTTCCCAACATCCCTATGTTGACGTCCTCGCCCCGAGGTGATAGTCACTGGAGGTGGGGTCTTCAGGATGATCAGGTTCAGATGAGAGCATGGCTGTGGGATCCTCCTGGCAGGATCAGTGGCCTCGTAGGAAGAGGAAAACAGAGATCTCTCCCTGGGCACACACAGAGGAAGGCCCTGTGAGAACACAGCAAGAGGGCGGCTGTGAACAAATGAAGAAGCGTCCACACCAGACACCAAATCTGCCAGCTCCCAGACCTCGTGCTTCCTGGCCTCCAGGGCCATGAGAAAAAACGTACATGGTTTCAGCCACCCAGTCTGCAGCACTTTCTATAACAGCCCAAAAAGCTGATGAAAACACCAAGACTGCTCCTTACCGGTGAGATCTTGGGCCAGATGCTTAACCTGCTGAAGCCTCATCTACCCCAGGTCCCCACTTCCTCAGACTAGAGTGAGAATCAAATCAGATAAAACAAAAGCCCTCAGCACAGTGCCTGGCGCAGAGTAAAGCCAAGGAGCAGCCATCATTTCCTGCCAGGAGGATCCCACAGCCATGCTCTCATCATTCCACACAACAGGCTCCACGTCCTTTTGTGTGAATCCAGTATGTCTCCAGATGCATTTGCTCATTTGCAGGGTCATATGCTAACAGAATTTTCCAGAAAACTCATCAGTGGTATTACTTATACATCTGAAGTTTTTTCTCTTATAAGCCCATTCACGCCATGTCTGAGCCATCTTAACACATACATAGAAGAGCCACACAAGGCTTTTCTGCTTTCCCATTTTTCTTCCCAGATCATTTTACTGAGCATTTTTTCTTGTTCATGGACTGTTTTCTAGAAGTCTGTTCTTCGATCATGCTTTTATTTTAATACGTCAATTTCTAAAGCACCCTTTGGGCTTCATGTCATACTGCTTTAATTCATGATGCTACTACCATCACGTGTACAGACTTGGTAAAACTGTCCCTGGATGATGCCTGCTCTCCGTAGCGGGGCGCTGGCATCTTCTCTGTTCCTCCACTCCTCCTTTGCCAAACTCTGGCCAGTGAAAAAGTCCATTTCATGTCCTGGAGATTAAGTATTTCCTTTACCTCATAATATCTGAATTCAGAGAAACCATATTATAGCTATGTGTTAGCTGCTGAGAAGGAGAGAGGGGTGATTTAGAGAAAGTTATTTGCTATGGTGCAGAAAGAAACAACCTAACATTTAGGCTGTGTTTCTCAATTTTCAACCAATTGAACCAGCACAGTATACATCAAACCTTAAAACCATCTTTACTTCTCCCTAGCTATTTTAGATTATTAAAAAATCTCTCCTGTCCCCATTTCCTTTTTGCCCTGTACTCTTCAGACCTCATTAGAAATGTTTATTCTGGAGAATGTAAGCTTTTGCCATACAGTCGAAACATATTGAACTTCTCTCCTTTAATCACCAATTAGCATTTTGGGTTTCTCTTTCTGTTGTATATGCACTTTGCAAGCTAGACTCTCATTTCTCTGAAAAGAGGCTAAGCCCTTTCACACCAATCTCCATGGGGAAAATGAAAGTGGAACATTTCAGCTTCCCCCCTCCCTCTCATTTGCAAAATATTTAAGATTTAAGCATCAGTCCATTAAAAAGGCATCATTTTATCACTCATAATCCTCCTTCCATGAGAAGTGAGTACATTCTGCACCTTCTTAACCAGAAACCACCTCACCGACAAAACTACATGTTCAGTTCTGGGGAATGAAGGGTCCTCCCGAGCAAGAGGATGAGCCTGACCTAAGGGCCTGAATGCTTTCCTAGAAAGCCAGCCGGGTCCCAGCCGGCCGACCTGCCAGGCAACATCCTCCCCTCAGAGGAGGCTCTGTCAGGTCAAACACAACGATGCTTCCAACGGACTGTGTCTCACCTTCCCTTTGCCCTATTTCCAATGCGGACTTACAGCCATGTCTCTATTCACACTCCACTTCACCATATACCTCATAACTGTTTAAAGTAGATCTCGTTTTTGTCCTGGCTGGGACCGCATTCTAAAGCATACACATGTTCCTTCACACTGTCTGTTTTCTGTGCTTTGTCCATATAAGTTGAATTCTAAAAATGGATAAACCATTAAAGGGTACTTATGATTTTTATAAATGTGTGGATATTATTCACTGTAGGACCAGAACAAGTAGTGCACTAGGATTACATAAATCATTTCTAATTGGAGGAGATGTTTTCAGGCATCCACTCCAGTGACCCTTTACCTTCGTCCTGGCTTCCTTTGGTTCTCTTAAGCCTTACTCCTTTTTCTTATTGATGAAACACTATTACAATCTTTTCATAAACTTCCTGAATTTTTGCATATCCAAAAATGTGTTTTGCCTTCATGCTTAATTGGCCATGCGGCTAAGTAGAGAATTCTAGGTTCAAAGCCTTCTCTGCCCTTGCTGGCACTGTGAAGACACTGTGTCTTTATGTTCTTATACCTTGCCACTATACTTCTTATACCTTGGCAAATAACTTGTTTCCTCTTCTCTATGGAAGCTTTAAAGTCTTCTCTTTGTACTCAATGTACTAGAATTCAATTAGAATGTACTGAGCATACTATCATGACTTTTGTGACAGAAACCCATCTCAGACTATTCTGTTCTTAATGGAAACCCGAGGGGTAGTACTATAATCAGACATGGCTACATGGATAGTTTAAACAGTGGTATGAGGTCCCAGCCTTTTTCTTCCCACCTCTCAGAGCTGGTCTCCTATATGTTGAACTCTTTGTCAGGGTCACACTCTCCTTAGAAATGACTTCTTTTGGCTGCATGGTCCCTGGGTCCTTAAGCACTAGGGACCTCAGAAAGGTCAGGAGCCAATCTCTTACAGCTTCTGCATGGATCTTCTGAAAAGCATGAATTGGTCAGTTCTAGCACATGGTAAAGAACTGTTATCAAAAGGAAGAAAAGCTGAACAGCTAAAGAGAAGTCTATTTATAATATACCTTACAGAAACACTAGCATGACTACGTAAAGATACATTTTATAATTATGTTTTCCAAAGCATTCTACCTAAAAGCAGATAAATAGGCAATGGCAAGAACAGGGCAATGGTTGGACAAATTGTTATATATCCATAAGATGGTAAAGAATGAGGCAAATCTATTTGTGATGACTTGGAAAGATACCCATGATATAACTAAATCAACAGAAGCCTAGCAGTGGGGTTTCTTTTCCTTCATTCTGTTTGGCACATACTGGAACTTTTTGATCTAACGAGTTATATTTCTTCTACCAAAGAATATTTTCTTCTATTGTATTTTAGCTCTGTCTTCTCTTCTCTTCTTTCTCATTAGAATCATGTTGGATGCTTAGACATCCACTTACTTTAACATTACTTACTGGTTTTCTGTCTGACTGTATAGTATGGACAGTTTCCTTGATTTTATCCTTAAGGACACCAACGTGGTCTTCTGTCCCATTTGATTTGTTATTTAGCCCATCCATTGATTTTTTTTAAATGTCAGCAATCTATTTTTTTTGATTTTCCAAAACTCTTGCCTGTTTTATTGAAGAAAGCTCTTTATTTACCCTCAGAACACTAATGTGAATTTTTTTCCGCTCTTTGAATTACAGTTGACCCTTGAACATGGATTTGAACTGCAATTCCACCTATACACAGATTTTCTTCAATAAATATATTGGAAAAAATTTTGGAAATTTGGAACAATATGAAAAACATTGTTTTTTCTGTAGCTTACTTTATTGTAAGAATACAGCATATAATACATATGACAAAAAATATGTGTTAATCGACGGTTTATGATATCAGTAAGTCTTCTAGTCAACAGCAGGCTGTTACTAGTTAAGTTTTGGGGAGTCAAAAGTTATATGCATATTTTCAAGCCCCCAGCTTGTTCAAGAGTCAATTATATTTCTTTTTAATTTAGGTGAGTTGTTCCATTCATCTTGTTCTCTCATGGTTTCCTCTTGGTTTTCATCAAATATCTGCCAAACCTTGTTTGTCCATTCATATTTTTGAATACAGAGAGAGACCATGGATTTACTTTAAAGCTATGCAAGTTTTCTTACACAAGCATCCCTCTTTTGAAAGGAAAGGCTGAGTACAGTTTCTAGGTAAGTGTGTGGGGCATAGGAGTATGTCAGTAGGCATGCGCCTGACATATACTTGGACATGGGGCATGCAAACACCATGGCAAAAATTATGGCCACAATTACCAGAGGGATGGAATAGTTTGCTCTGTTTCCTTCCTGGGCATCTGCCTTTTTTGTTTTCCTTGCCGGGTCTGTTGTAGAGATCAGGATTTCTTGCATACACAGCCCTGCTTCATGTAACGACTCCTATATTCTGTCCTGATATATTCTAAGACAAATAACTTTCTCTAGGAAAGCCCTTTAGCCTTAGCAGCTCAAGGGCAAAAGGCCTTTCCTATAAGCTGCTCTGATTATAAGGGCTGCAAGAAGTGGCCGAATGTCCAGGCTCTTAGAAATGCCATTCCATGCAATGAACCATTCTGACGATAGCTCTGCGGCCCACTCTAGCTCTCTTTGTTGACACCATGCTTGAAGTTGCTCTGGACTGTGGTCTCTACTGAGCTTTCTCCATTAGTCTAATCACATCTGTTTTCTATCTTCCACATATTCTTCAAAACTTCTGGCTACTGACCATACCTTTACTTGTTCTCCTTAAAGTTGCATCCTTTTTAAAAATATTCTTTTCTACAATTTTAATGGATGGGAGAAGACATAGATGCATATCATCAGTCTATGATTTTGAGCCAGAAGCCTCAGATATCAATTAAAGCCTAAGATTGACATATATTAAAATGATTGATTGTGTTGGGTGATGGCTAATGTGAGAGAAACATTTTGATTTTAGAGGAAAGGAGGCTGAAATATCTTTTCAGGGTGGGGAGTGGGGTTTGAGTGTCACTATCAGGATGGTGAGTGTCCACAATCCATGACTTTGTAAGCTCCCATTTATAATCTATCCCACAGAAACACTAGCATGCCTACTTAAAGATACACAGTATAATTATGTTTCCCAAAGGATTCTATGTACAAGCAAATAAATAGGTGATGGCATGAATAGGGCAATGGTTGGACAAATTACTACATATCCATAAAATGGCAAAGAATGACACGACTCTATTTGTGATGATTTGGAAAGATACTCTTCATATGTGACTACAAAAGCAAACTGTACAAGAGTATGTTTTTAATGATCCAAATTTAAAAAATAAAATCAGTATATTAATGATGTGCCTTGCTACTCTCTTAACATATCATAAAATGTTTCTAACATATTTCTTCTCTGTTCCTACTTTTTTTAATTTGTAATCTCTGCATAAACCAGACATAGTTAATGGCTATTGTCAATTAAAATCAAGCAGCAATAATGCATGAAATGCAAGATTTCCTTGAAAAAGAAAGTGTGAATAGAATATACTAACAAAAAAGTATTTTAAGTCATAGGTAAAATATTTTGGTTATTATAGAACATATTATTTCCTATAATTTTCATATGCGCACCTCCCCATGTTTAGGTATGCAAATTTAATAGCTAGTGTTGAATACTTCATGCCACAATATGAATTTATCTTCATTAAGGCAAAAATATTTTTCACCAAATAATTTCTATATGACAACTTGTTGATTTCACCTAGAATTTCTAATTGCACATCATGTATCCAGAGGTACTAAGTAATGCTCTCTCTCCTTGCCTTCCTATTTCTTCACAATCTTTTTCCTTTACTTGGATATTTTAGAGTAAAGAATAGCATAACCAGGACTGGCACGTATTAGGTGAACAGCAAAACTTTTCACAGAAACAATAAAGTTTAGACTTGTTTGTAATTTCAAAAGTGACATTTGAATACATTCGTAACATCTAGAGTCACTTAAATAAGTTTTATTAATGAGTCAATCAAAGGCAAGCTTTATTTCTGTTAAAGTGTTTTTGATTTGTAGACTTTATTTTTTTTTCTCTCTTAGAATTTCCACTTCTCTGCTTACATTAATCATCTGTTCTTGTATGTTGTCTACTTTTTCCATTAGAGCCCTTGGCATATTAATCAGAGTTATGATTCACAGTTGGATAATTCCAACATCCCTGACATATCTGAGTCTTATTTGGATGCTTGCTCTGTCTCTTCAAACTATGTTTTTTGCCTTATCGTATGCCTTGTAATTTTTGGTTCAGAGATGGACATGATGTACTGGGAAAAAGGAACTGTAATAAATGGGATGTGGTGGGGAGACATGGGATGGGGAAGCATTCTACAGTCCTGTGAGTAGATCTCTGTCCCTCACTGAGCCTGTACCCCAGACCATGACCTTTACACATGCTTCTCCATCCCCACCTCACTTCTCTTAGTGAGAGAGGAAGGCAAGAAGGAGCTTCCCTTCCGCCAGGCAGGGTAGGCTTTGGGAAAACACCGTTCAGCTAGGCGCTGGTGAAACAGTTTTCTTGAGGGCAGGCCTTGTGAAGAAGCACAGAGTGCTCTGGCGAAATTCCAATGGTTACTTGTTCTCTCCCCCATGCTGGAAGCCCATGGGGACTTTTCCCATCACGTGGAAGAGCCCGTGGGAAAGCCAGGTAGGGCTCCTGGAGGTAAAACACAACAGCATGGCAGCTGCCCTAAGACCAGGCCCCCAGGGTGTCTGTGACTCTCAAGCTCTGCTACACAGAGCTTCTGTCAGTGAGTCACTGCTCAGTGAGGTTTTGCTGCTCTGGCATGGTTCACAGGTTTCTGCTCCAGTGTTCCTGCTCTGGTAAACTGTGATCCTCTGTATTCATCTGTCTCTCCAAAGCTGGGAGCAGTGGTTTGCCCTGGTCCTCAGATCCCCGACAGATGTAAAAAGAGTTGTTGATTTATGGTTTGTGCAGCCATTTTCTTGTTGTGTGGAAAAGGGAGATGACTTCCAAGCTCCTTACATGTCAGACTCAGAAAAGGGGAACTTTATAACCCTTAATGCTAGAATCTTAAATGAAAGTGTCTATGATTTGGAAGTATCTATCTCTATTATGTATTTTAAGTATGACGAACGGAGAAAATCTTAAGCAAATTTATCCAATAAATTAGCAGCAGATCATATAAAAAGTTAGAGTCTCTATCAGATTAACACATCTTCTAATAGGGCACTCATCTCCAATGGGATGCCCGGAAACTTTTCCTGGTCATTAGAAACTGGTGGTAACAAAGCCTTTAACTCTATATGGCTGTGGAGCTAAGAGGTAGAAAAGGGATCCTACTAATTGTTTGCCTCTAATAAGAGTAAATTACTAATAAGATTAACACCTGATTTCTAAAGTAGATAAAGAAGCTATTGAGAATGAAGGGCAGCTTTCAAATCATCCAGAATTAAACAAACATATACACATATATCCCAGAAGAAGAATACCAAAAATGGCTAACAAATGCAAAAGATGCTCACCTTTACTATTAACAAAGGAAATGCAAATAAATCCTATTAGGATAGCATGTGTAAGGTCATGGTCCTGGGGTACAGGCTCAGTGAGGGACAGAGACCTACTCACAGGACCACAGAATGCTCCCCAACCCCACATCTCCTCACCACACCCCAAAGGCCTATTTATTGCAATTCCTTTTTCCCAGTATATCATGTCTGTCTTTGAAACAAAAATTACAAGGCATACAATAAGGCAAAAAACATAGTTTGAAGAGACAGAGCAAGTGATGGTAAGAAGGCTGCTCCTATGTTTCTCATAAACCTGTTTACACTGCTGATATAAGATAAATAGGTATAACCATTCTGGAAAGCAATACTGCAGGATTTACAGTATGTAAATTTGCTATAACCAGGCAGTCCAACACTGAATATGTAACTCCAAAGACGTTCTGACACAGTAGAGTATGGCTTGTGGAAGCTGGGACTGGAGCACTAAGTCTGCCACTGAGTAGATCAATCAATCCATCTGGTGGCAGCATGCCTGGAATATTATGCAGCTGTTAGAAGCAAACCAACTGGACCCCATGGATCAATATCAAAGTTAGTTTCAGGTAAATTAAGAAAGCAAATGAGAATCATAATATAAAAAACACAAAACAAGATGATACATTTTATGTGTGTCTTTAAGGATGGACACACTGGTGTTGATACCTATGTGGCATGGAGGGGGTGGAAAGCATTAAGAGGTGTCAAGGAGTAAAGGTAGAAAATGAACAAAAAGCAAGGGCGAGGCCTTACATGAGCAAACACACACACACACACACACACACACACACACACACCTTTTCCAGAAGACACTACATTTCACCCAACTTTTCAGCTTCCCCTAGACCTCCCAACTCAAAGCAGATAAGCACCCTGCCCCTAATTCTTTGTCTTTTACCTCTTAGTTTTTCCATCATGCCCCATGTCTACCTAGCAGGTTCTCAACCAATTGTGAATTGGTTCACTATTGAGCGATTAGGTTTGTTTTTAAAGCCAGGATTTTAGTAATCCTCAGTGTCCATATCCTCATTTCACCAATTGGGGCTGTTGTGTGATTTCACCAGTGACACTTAAATACACTCGAAGTGATTTGGGGCACCAAGAGAAAATTTTATGATCCTTGGTACTAAATGCTAACTTGAATGTGTCTGTAATTTGGAAGTATGCATCCCTATTATTAAATATATATGAGAAAAGGATAGGAGAAAGTCTTGTTTATACAAATAAATCCAGTAAATTAGGGACAGGCCATTAATGAGAAGTTAGGATGTCTGACTCTCAGACTAGCTCCTCTGCTAAGAGGGTGAAGCCCATCTGAATAGGATGACCAAGAGCTGCTCATAGCTCAGAACCCATTTCAGGCAGGCGGGAACAGACCACTAACCTCCCAAGCCCCAGGTCCATGAGCTTTTCTCCTTCCTCACTGGGTATATTTGCACTGATTCCAACAGATCAGGTGTTTCCCACAATGGTCTCTTTCTTGTAAGTAAAGGCACATAGCGCTTTCATGCTGGCAGGTAATTTTCAAAAGGAGATACTGCAAACTCACCCGAAAAAATACAGTCAAGGGTACAAAAAATGAGGGACCTTGTGTATGTGCGGCGATGGGGCAGGGAGGAGGAAAGAGGGTTCCACATTTCCAGATTTCTCACATGAAATCCAAAAAGGCAGGAGAACTTCCCTTGCAAATACTTTTCCACAACTGAATAAAGGCTTCCGTGTTGAAAATCCAACATGATATGGTCCTATTTCCCTGAACCAAAACCCCAACCTCCTTCATTTATTAATCACATTTTGCCATCACTGTACCACTAAAAAATTTAATTAGTTCTCACTGACAAAAGACTTAAAGGAGAGAAAGAAGAGGCTCATGAATGGCCTCCCCAAAAATGTAAAATAGTTCCCGAAGAGTGAATTAAAATGCTCATTTTAGTTTCACCAAGGTCTACATCTCCTGAGGCACTTTCTCTGATCTTTTATTTAGAGGAAAAAAAGACCCAGCTGTCCACCAGTACTTCCTGCTTCAGGCATTTAGCCCCAAAGTATGAGAAAACAGGAAAGTATTTCTAAAGAAAAAGCCCAAATACAAGGGATGAGGAAAAAATTAGAATTGATGGGAGTTTTGCAGGAGGTTGAAAATGGTGTCATTTAGAGCAGCTCTGGCTATAGATTACACGGGTCTACCTCTGATCTCTCATAAAGGATTGGAATTTGTATTGATGAAAAGGCTTCCAGCTGTAAGAAAACAAAAGTAGCAACAATAAACAACACTGATCTCTTTTCTCACAGAAGCACTATTCACGGACAAAGGAATTGAAGTGGAAAAATAACTTCAGATTTCAATCTACTCTACAGAGCGATTCACACAAACATACACAGAAATGGGCTTAAATGATACTCACCTCAGCCAAGTACGATGAGCCCTGGGTAATGGCACATCTCCCAGGTTGAAGAGTGACGTCCTACACTTAGCAATAACCCAGAGGGGTCACGGGAGGAGCAGCTAATCTAACAAGTCCACTTAACCACCTCTGCCAAAAGAGATTCTGAACATACTTAAAGGTCTCCAAGTAAGACAGTAAAGTCACTCCCAGAAACACATTTCAAAGCTTAATAGCCTACACTAGCAGGAAGTGATTTCATGTAGGTGACTTAAATCTCCCACCCTAGAGATTCAGCCTGCTGCTCCTCTTTTTGATATCAGAGGATAACTGCTGATCCTGCTTCAGTGACAAGCTCTTCCCTTTCCAGAAATGCATTATCAAATTGCTCTCCAGATGAGCTGCTGTTCCAGTGGACCTTTGCTTCTAGGTCCCCCACAACACACCAAACACTTTGGTGGCCCCTCAGGAAACCCTCCATGTCATGAAAATAAGTCACGTTTAGGGAAAGCAAAGAGATCCTTCATTTTGCCTGGAAGGAGGCTAGAAGAAGCCCATTGCTGGGCCTCTGAGAAATCCAGGTGCAGGAGACACAGAGCAACTCTGGAAAGGACACTGGAAAAGCCAGTGATTACTCACTAAGCATTTATCCTAAGGACATTTCCTAAAGTTAACATTTACTTAGTAAAGGGTACTGACATTTATCTACAAGGACGTTCACTGCAGCCCTGTTTATAATACGGAAAAACTAGAAGCAACCTAAAAGTCCAGCATTTAGGGAGTAATTGTTTAAAATGATAGGTACATTGTGTGGAATATTATTCATCCATGAAAAGTAATGCTGTTCGATGGATATTAACCCAGAAATATTTTTATGATATGGTACATGGCTACAATACCGCAGATACATAGTGTTCTAATTTGTGTTGAGTTGTGTAGGCATTTGTGTGTGTGTCTAAAAATACTGGTCTAGAAAAATACATATCAAGATCCTCCCAAGGTTATTGTCAGGTAATAGGATTATGAGACTTGCTATTCTATTTTTTACCTATGAATATTTTCTGACTTTTCTCACAATAAGCATATATTGCTTTTGGAGTGGAAAAAAATCTAGTAGTTATTTTATCTTTGGAAACCTCACTTAGTGAAGATAATTTGCAACTTTGTACAGAACTAAGTAAGTAGGAAGTTGTAATAGTCTAGACAACAAAGAAATTAGGGTCTAGGCACAGGGACATTCCAAAATGCAGCACATGCCTGAGACACAGCAAAGGAAAAGTTTAATTAGGGTTGTGAATCCATGTTTTCTCTTCTGTCCTGCGTGACTTCCCTAAAGCAGCTGTCACCCGCCTCCTTGAGAATGCTCCTCCCTCTCCTTCTTACCCTCTATCCATCCCTGCATTTTTCGGCACCCACCACTCTACATGTTGCCCTAGGCTGAGCTCCCATTACTCAGTACCTGTACCTTCCCCAAGCTCTCATCTGGCCTGGAGAATTAAATCTCCAAGCTCCAGGAGTCTGACAGCTCCATTCACCTCCACAGGTCTCAAACCAACCTCCTTGCCCCTCCTGACCAGCTGCTCCTTTCCTGGGGTGCCTTCTCTCCATCCAGTGGCTTTATGCACCCAAATTGGGCCTCTCAGGTGTACGTCTAACTCTTCCTTCTGTTATTCTTCAAGCAACTGAGGACAAGCTGAGTCATGTCTACTGCCTGAACACCTCTGCGATCTGCTGTCTACTCTTTTCTTTCTCCGGCCTCAGCCACTCCCAATCCATCTCTAACATGCTTCTGAGATACTTCTTCCCCCAGCTCAGAACATAAGTTTATTACCTCATTCCAGTGCCCACCCAACTTGCAAGATAAAGTCCAAACTGCTTTCCACTACACACAGGGCCCTTTTTTCTTTTTTTATAATCTAGTTCCGACCTACCTTTCTGGTCTTAACACTCCCCAGCACTACCACCACCACCACGCCCCACCACACACACACTCTCTCTCTCTCTCTCTCTCTCTCTCTCTCTAAACCCGCCGAGTTTTACCAAGTCCCCAAAATGAAATGCAGGCCATATGCTCATGTCACTGCAGCCTATGCCTACTGCCCAGACACTCTGCTCTCTCTTCTACCCAGCACCTGTTCTTTAGCACTCCTCAAACACTTTTTTCCCTAGTATTTAAGGCCCACTTCCCACTCCAGTCACTTTTTCTACCAGGCTGTCACAACATCATGCACATTCCTATTTTCTACGACTTATACCCCCCATTCCGTGCTGCCCTCTCACCAAGTGAAACTCTGAACAGAGTCCCTGCCCAAGTTCTCTGTTGAAGCCCTGAAAACTTAACAGCCATTTCCCCCATCTCTCCTGCAACGAGGGATGCCCACGTGATACAGCCTGGCCACTGAGACATCAGTGCAAAACTGCTGTGGAATCACTGCATAATTTTTTGATTTCTTGATACTAGAAGAAAGTGCAGCTGATCCTCCCTCTTCCTCTCACCTGGCACTCAGACATGATCTCTGGAGCTGCAGAAGCTGTCTTGCCAACATGAGGGAAAAGCCAAGAGAATTATAGAGATGGCAGCCCTGACATCGTGGAGCGCCTGGACAATACCAGCAGCCGCCAGTCTGCACACTCATTAGTTGAGAAAGATCAACCCCAGTTTTTTTAACTGTTTTTCACACTGTCTGTTGTGTACTTCATTCCTCACTGATATTTGTATGAGCAAATTAATGTAGCAACAACTATTGGGGACCTACCAGTCTCCTGACACTGCTGAATACTTGTGTATGTGTTGCTTTAATCTTTAGGCATCATCGTTTCTATTTGCAGAACTGAAGACTGATGTACTGAAAAATTAAGTAATTTCCAAAACATCACACACAGCTATGAAGTTTCTGACACAGGATTCCAACTGAGAGCTGTGCAGTTTGAAAGCTTGCTCTTTGCTCCACTTTTGAAGACCGATGCAATGAGGCTAGACCAAGGGAAGAGCTGTCGAAGACAACATGGGCTTGTGAGCCCAGTAAATGAGAAAACCCGTATCAGCTGAATCCATTTTCCAGTCGACCAATGGGCTGGTAGTGTGGGACAGAGTAGAAGCCTCGCTAACATTGGTAATAGATGGATTCCTTCCAAGTTGCCTTCACAAGGACCATCAATCCTGCCTCTCTTTGTCACAGGAGACTGGATTGTCCTCTCTCAAAATGGTTACTGCTCAGTGCTCCACTTTCTTCAAGATGCTTGCGGATTCATTCACAAAGGAGACCCATGTTCAGAGAAAGGCTGGGGAAAAGGTTGTTCAAAGCATCTGTCAGTGTGCAAAGCACCGCATGAAAGAAGATGCCATTGGTCAGAAGTGTGGATCCCATGCTTGGAATCAGGAATGCTTTTAAAACAAGTAGGAAAAACCCTCCATAATGTGAGTTAAGGGTCAGGAAACGTGTGATATAACTGAGGCTAGAGATGTGAGATCAAAATAAAAAATACTATGCTGCTCTTAGTCTGATGGACACCATACCATGGAAGAAAGGGGAAGAGCTGCATGTACATAGTTCTACCACTAACTGAGTCTTGGTCTCTGAAACTCAATTAGCTTAATGGTCCTATTAGGGGGACACACTTACTTAGAAGGTTTTGTGGGGACTTAGGTCATACCTGGCCCCTGTATGTGCTAAACAAGTGACATTGCAGAAGACAATGACAATTAGAAAAGCAGTGATGACAATGACTCAGAAGCCCCTCAACTGGATGATAACCATGTTAGCATTGGGGTCAAAATGGCTCGATATGCAAGTCAGAGTATCAGTAGACCCAGTGCCATGACTAAGTTCAGGAACAGTTTTTAAACAAGACTGATTATTTCCTGTGGAAGCACTGGCATCTTGAGGACCTCACATTATTCTACAATAATCCCGAAAAAGAAGGGTGAGCACTTGTTTATATGTCCAAAGTGTGACACCTTCCCCACCCCATTTATCAATACTTAAAAATATTTATAATATACTCGGCCACCAACTTTGAAATTATGTGATTCTTGTGGAAAATTTTACGATGGGATTAGGTTCACATCATATTAAATTTTACTCAAAGTGAAGTAATACTGACTTTTGTCACAAAACTTCACAAAGGCATAATTTCAGTTCTCATAAAATGTGACTGTTGCCAGGCAGAACAAGTTCTGGCATCTGAATCTCAAAGAGATGGTCGCTTCTCTGCCAAGATCGCCCTCTTCCTCCTAGAGAACTTACTGTATCTGGGAAGCAGCTGGCCCTTGAGGGGTCACAACGGCCAGCCTCCTTCAACTAGTCAGAGTCCAAGGGTGTGACAGGTTCTCTCTGACAGAACATAAGTGGTGTCGCCATTTCCACGCTCTTATCCCTTCCTCAGACTGGATGCAAGTAATAATTTGACCTCCAGGGATGGTAGACCATGACATGGAGGAGGGTGGATCCCTGACTCACTGCATGAAGAAAAACCACCACCGACCAGAAAACATACATGTAGGACTGACATGAGTGAGAAATAAGGTCTTATTATGTTTGACACATCATACATCTTTAGTTCTTTTCTCTTTTTAAGGGCAATTCAGCCTCTTGTAACAAACACAAATTCCATGGAGGAGAGTTACATGAAAGATTTGAGTCACTAAGACCAGTCAGGATACTTAAGGAAAAGAGGAAAAGAAAATCTAGATACAAGTAATCACAACCTTTAGGACAATTTTTAAAAATTGACCAGTATCATGTTTGCTTTGGCAGCACATATACAAAAATTGGAATGATATAGACAAGATTAGCATGGCCCCTGCACAAGGATGACATGCAAATTCATGAAGCGTTTCATATTTTTGACTCTGTGGCATCTTACTACACTGATGGACAGTGACTTTAATGGGGTATGGGGGTACTTGATGATATGAGTGAATGTAGTAACCACAAATTGTTCATGTGAAACCTTCATAAGAGTGTATATCAATGATACCTTAAAAAATAATAATAAATAAATAAAATTTTAAAAAGAAGAGAGAAGAAAGAATAAAGTTGTTTCTAGAACATGTAAAAAAGAAAAAAAGAATTGACCAGTATCGACTATCATGTCCAGCTAGTGTATCTGACAGGTGCTATTAATAGTAAGAAAAAAAAAAACTGAGCCTATCAGATATATGCCAAGTTTCATATCTCTATTTTTGTGAAAAAGTCTCAGTCAGTTATGGCCTCCATAAGTTTACAAAGGACCTTTGCTGAAGTTTCTATCTCTATGCAAATGAAAATAAGAACAGGTAGTAATCTGAAGAATCTTTTCAAGTAAATGGTTAGAGGAACCCACCTCCCAGATTCTCACCTCTTGGTACTCACATCCCTGCATTGTCTGCTGCCACACTGAACTAGGCTGACATGTGTGAACAACTGGGCACTGCAAACATGACAGAGTGTGACTTCCCAGGCTAGATAATCAAGACACTGAAGCTTCCACCACCCTCCCTCTTAGATCACTTGCTCTGGAACCAGCTGACATGCTGTAAAGATACTCAAGCAGCCTTATGGAGGGATTCACATGGCAAGGAATTCAGGCCTCCTACCGTCAACCAGCACCACCCTGGCAGTCACAGGGCTGGGATGTATCAGAGGCTGATCATGCAGCCTCGGTCAAGCCTTCAGATTACTGCAGCCCTCGCTGACATCTGGGTGCCGTGACTTCATGACCATCCCTCATCTAGAACCACCCAGACTAAATTGTCTGAATTCCTGACCTACAAAAACTGTGTGAAATAATAAACGTTTATTGTTTTTTAAGCAGCTATGTTTGGGGGTAATTTGTTATGCAGCAGTTAGTGTTATACAACTAATTCACTAGCTTGCTTTTTATATATATGGACAGAGAGAGAAAGAATGGGAGGGGAGGCAGGAAAAGGGCAGGAGGGAAGGAGAGAACCTAAGGCTGTCTATGTTTAATCTTTTTAATGCTTTCTGGAAACAGGAGAATAGATTGTGCCAGACATCATATAAGTATTATATTTTCTTCAACCCTGTCACATGATGGAATTGGTTCTACCTGTATTAAAGGCTCTTTTTTAACATGGAAGCAAAGGTTTTACTCCTAAACTTGTTACTGGCTCATGTGAAAAGCAAGTTTAAAGGTGTGTGTGTGTGTGTGTGTGTGCTGACTGGTGGAATTGAAGAAAACATAGCTAATTGAACATAGTAGATACTTCACTCAGGGAATCAGAAACTACTTCTGAAGAGCCTCACATTTCACAGAAAATGAAGACTTCAGGGCAATTTTATGCTTGTGCTGCTGCAGGGGGCACTGTGCCACTTCCATCCCAAGATTGAGAACCCACACACAACACTACTTCAGTTTTATCTTTCGTGACCGAGGGCACTTACAAGGTGGGGAAAAAAAATCTCTCATTGCCTTCACACTGTAACTGGCTGGCTTGCTGGAAGTGTCACAGAGTTTGAACACATTGGTGTGATTATTGAGGAACAGAAAGCAAGGACCATACAGTGGCTCATTTTTCTCCTTACACTTTGCAGGAGCCATCACTCGCCTGTACATTCTATTAGCTGACACACTGACAAGGCCTAATAACAGAAGCCCACATCAGAAGAGTATATCAGGAAGACCCAGAATACAGCTGAACAAGACAGCATCAGACTTATAGTACACTACCAAGGTCAGAGTGGAGCACAGTCTGATGACTGTTGAGTAAGATGCACCATTGTGACCAGCCACCTGAGGCGCAGGCCCACTCTGCTGGGAATCATGTGAAATGGCAGGTTTCTTTTTTTCCCATCCTAACGCTTTCATGATTCCTAACCTGGACTTTTTGAAGATAGTATTGGGGTTCCATGAATAATCCTCCTCACTGCAAAAAACAACAGGAATTACGCATTTGCCCATGACACACCTACCCAAGTGCAATGAAGCCGGGGTGGGTACACAAAGGCCTAAGGGCCAAAGAGGGACCAACACCTGTTTTTGTAAATAAAATTGTATTGGAATGCAACCATAGCCAACCGTGCATGGACAGTCCATAATCGCTTTCACACTCTAACAGCAAAGTTAGGTAGTTGAGACAGAGTCCCATGTGGTTCACAAAGCTGGAAATATTTACTACCTGGCCCTGTGCATTAAGTTTGCTAAGCCCTGAAATGCAGAATCACGTTTGTCATTTTGGGCTCAGAATATTTAAACTGATGTAAGGCCCTTCCCTGGCCATTTCACACAGACTAATCATTAATTGCTTGGTTTAATAAAATTAAAATAACAAATTCAGTAGGTTAAAACTTTCAAGATTCAGGTGGAGTCAACAGAATTTTCCTTCCTAACCAAGTATTTCCTTATTTATCCTTACCAAAATTTAAGAATGGAATCTGGACTGCTCATATACCTGTTTAACAGTGTTCAACCCCACTGGGTAAGTTTAAGTAGTTGTCTTTTCTCCAACATGACTTACTGAGTTGATCAACAGTATTTTATGCGGCTAAATATTCTTAGCCTTTCTTGTGTTTTTTAAAAGAAAACATGTCAACTATTTGGGATACAATGTTTTTCTTGATTTGAAAAGTCATAAGCATGGATTAATCCATATTATACAAGATAAGAAAATGCTTGTAGCAAAGTTTAATAAGAGTCTAACAGCTACAGGATTTGAATTCACTGGTTTGGAAACACAAAGCACATATATTTTGGCATTGAGAGAGAAAATCTTTGTTACGGTCTAAAAAAATTATTTTTAGGGAGGATGATTCCCATCTGCTGCCTTCAAGGCAACAGAAAGGGTCTCAAAGACTGTCCATTTTGTTATAAGCAAAGACAACACTTGGAATTCTTGGTGTAAAAAACTTTCCCTTAGAATTAGATCTGGCAAAAGGACAAATTCACACATTTGGGGGTCCTGACAACTCCAAAACAGGGAAAAGCCCTAAATATTTTCTGCTTAAACCTTCCCCTCAAAATTCTGCTTATAACTTCCCATCTACATGAAATATATACAAAATCAAGACCCTGAAAATCAAGAACATTCTCCAGATCAGGGTTTTTCAACCTTGGCCCTGGTGACACTTGGGGCCTGCTGATTCATGGCTGCAGGATATGTAGTGGCATCCAGGGCCTCTACCCACTTGATACCAGGAGTGCCCATCCCCTGGCTGACAGCCCAAACTCTGCAGATACTACTGACTGTCTGGGGGTGACGAGGACAAAAATGCCCCCAGTGGACAACCATTGCTTTAGAGAAGAGTTAGATCCCTGACTTGCCAAAAGATGGCTATTTCATTGAACCTGTACAAACCAAGTATCCACACAACTGGAAGCCAAATCAGTTTCCTTCCAAATGGAGAGGCTAGTGTCTTGTCAGTTACCTCGGCCACGCTGGAAGAAGAGCCCTACTTTTTCAGAGAATTCCTCTGTGCCAGTTGCTCTGTCATAGAGAAATCCAGACTGGGGAAGCCAGACTTCCTTCCCAGAACCAAATCAATATGTGGAAGGCATTGCGGGCATTCACAGTCGAGACTCACTTTTCAGATGTGTTATCAAAACCTGCCCTGCCTTGGCACCAATGCTGGACACCATCTTGCCACTCATCAGGGGGAAAACTAAGTAGCCTGCTTGAGTCCACTGGGGTAGACATTGCCTTACATGTTGCACTTTAACAGAATTTCTTATGACAGCGGCAACAGTCAGATGTGGTTGTTTTCCTCGTGACCCTTTTAAGTCCCCAATTCAATTACCATGCTCATTTTTTTCTGATGACTCAGCAGCAGAAAGCCAGGCTATTTTTTAGAGACTGATATGACCCTTGGCTGGAACACTTCTGTAGGACTGCTCTACCTGCTTGGTACTAAACAGACCCACAGGCTAGCCCTGAATAGGGGTGGACCTTAATGCTTTATACAGCATGCAATTAACCCTTCCTAGAACTTTTAGTTTCTCAAAGGGAACTATTAGACAACTGATGCCAAAGGAAAAGGGGAAAGAATATAACTAAATAATGTAGCGAAGTGTGTGGTGCTACTTTATGGTTATATTGGATACCCTTGGAGGTGTAAATCTCAGCTTTAGGCCAGACTTAAATGGATGCATCAAAATGAAGATTTCACATACATTTTCAAACATCACAGCAGCAGTGAAATGTTGTCTTTGGTTTTGCTTTTCCCTCAAGGACTTCCTTTTTTCTTAACCTCTTCTTCCTTCACTAGAGGGATGCACAGCAGCAAAGCCATGTGACATGTTGACATTGCCACCAATACCAACTCTCCTTGGCATTCAGGGCGTGGGCCATAAAGGAGGAGGTTTGTTTGAATTCCAGACTTGCCTGAAAGCTGAAGGTAGAGGAAAAAGTGGACAAGCATCTGCCCAACATTGAGGCTTTTGACTGAGCTGCATGCCTGTCACACATGCAATGCACACACATTTCTGTGTGGTGAGGGTAGGAAGACACAATGGTTAAGGCAAGGAGATCCCCAGGGCGAAAAAACCCACTAGCCATTCTATTTTCCCTTAGTCTCCCTCCTTGTACTTGAACCTTTCTGGGCTTCGAGGTGCTCGAAGCTGGTGACATCACAATAACCACAGTTTCATCTTTCACCCTCAACACCCGAGTGGTGAGAAGAGGACCTCCCTGATGCACAAGCCTGAATGACCCTCAGTTTCCTGTCTTAAACTCAAACACAAATAAGAAGGTAATCACTAATGGGCAATTATGGTTGCCTTGGCTACAACTCTAACTTCTGGCAAATATATTAATTTTCCTGTACCTCCGTGTGTTTGATACCTGTTTAAATAGTACATAAAAATACCAAAATGGTGTCATTATTATTGGCTTAGCCACATGCCTTTTTCTTTCCTGATTTTAAATCTGTCACCTGCATGCTCACTCCCTGGTCCAGATTACCTAGCACAGCTGGGATAGAAGAGAGCTCACATCTCTCATTTTCACTGCTTTCCATGCATTGCTACATTCCAAACAGGATGCCTAGGGGCCTCCCAGCGAACTGGATGTGTAAATAAAAGAGTTTTAAGTCACTTCAAGGTGTCACTCAAATTTTCATCCCAGCTAACAGGGAGGAAATTCACCAGATCCACCCAGGAGCCACTTTCCCTTCTCTTTTCCTGCTGACACTCAGATGATACGCGAGACAAAGGCACAGTGAGTTACATATCACCATCTTTTAGGACTAACTCCCCAGTCCTTTTTCCAGTCTTAAAAAGATCACTTTTCTCACTCATGAATGAGAAAAGAAATACAAAAAGGGCTGAAAGGTATTTTTCATTATCAGACTTTGTTTTCACATCCTCTCTTTTTCTTATTTATCCATAACCTGAAACCACCAGTAATCACCATGTACTTGGAATTTTATTCAGTGGGATTTATGAAGAAGAGGAACAGGCCACCTTATGGGTATAGCTTTGTAACTTAGTACTTTTTATCCATTGTGTAATTTGAAAATTATTCCCTGTGTTGTTGGTGCGAGCATATGGGCTCCATGATAATACTAGATCTGGGTTCTCGGCAAGTTTCTCAGTCTGTGTATTCTGACAAGCGCCATCGTAGAGATCCCTCCACGTGAAGACAGTCATCAGTAAATGGCAAAAAAGAGATGTCAATGGTGCTTCAGCTGGCGGTTCAACTACCCTCCAATAAAAGCTTTGAACTTGGATAATAGAAAAGCCATCTCTTGGACCACTTTACCAGAGACTGTTTTCTATAACAGCTAAGGACCAATACCAAGATTGAGTGGAACGCCTAAAATAGCAACACAACTTGCCTAAAGTGCTCATTTTTAAATGAGCTCTTGCTCTAAGCAGCGTCTATACACAACAGTATAGGTAGTTCAAAAACGGTTTCTAAATAATTCACCAAGAACCTGAAGCAAACCCCAGAAAGTTGGATGGTCTCCATCTTTGTCAGAGGATTGGTTTCAGAGCATCTCAGAGGGATGTCAGTCAACAAAGGCTGGGGCAGGCTAGGAGAGGTAAACTCAGTTTATTGTACGGCTGTCTGGAAGGACTTTCTGCAGTGATAGAAACATTCTGTATCTGCGATTCCCAAGATGGTAGCCATGAGACTAAAGGCTTTTGAGCATTTGACGTGTGGCTAGCACAAATGAAGAACTGAATTTTTAATTTAAGTTTACATTTAAATTAAATAGCCACCTGTGTCTACTGACTACCATATTGGATAATGCACATCTAGGAAATGAAGAGAATGCTGAGAAATTGAGTGTCTTGTCCAGGCAAGGGAAGAGAAGCAGAGAGGAGGTGGCCAGGCTCTGGGGCCATAAGACAGACGGCAACTGTGGAAAACACTGCCTGGGTTATGGTGATTTCTTTACTGCCCTGAATTCATGCTCCTGTATAAATATGGTTAGTCAGGGTTTGCATATATAAATACACACCTGTGGCCAGACAGCCAGGGGCGCCACTAGTGTCAGATTAGTTTTTTTGTTGTTTGTTTACTGTCATATTTATTTAGTTGCTTACTTGTTTATTATTTGCCTTTCCCATAAGAATGTGCACTGCCTGAGGACATGGACATTCTGGGCAAGAAAGTAGGTACTGGGTAAAAAGATTGTCAAAATGGGTGTTCATACCCAACCTTATTTGTCAAAAATACATTTGAAGGCCTACTACGTGTAATGTCTTATGTGCCGGATGGAGAAACAGCTGTGAAAAAGAGACCTGCCCCTACCCTCATGGATTACAGTAAACAGCTGATTACACAATTGATGTATGATACCACATTGGCAGGGACCTGACATATGGGGCAGGTGGGAAAGGTTCAAATAAGGGAAAGCTCCTTTGAGGTGTTGAGCTGAATTTTGATGGCTGAATAGGAATTACCTGGGTGGGAGGGAAGTGAAGGTAGGGGGTAAGGGCAATCCCAGCAGAGGAACTAGCTTGGGCACTGGCTCTGGGTAGGACACTGGTGAGCTACAAAAACTAAAAAAAAAATTTTTTTTAAAGACCAATATTACTGTCATCCAAAGATCAAACAAGACAGACGGGCAGGTGTGCAAGCTTCTAGAGTCACCAGGTGACTAGATGTCCCTGGAGCATCATTGCAGCCCACGCCCAGCCCCTTGGCCTCCCACACACCTGAACCCACCCAACATTATATGAGAGCATCCCTCCCAGGAATGAGTACACGCTCCTGGGTATCCCAGCTCCCAGCACCTTTAACTCAGATGAGATATTTGTTTGCTCAATTTCCTAAATAGGGTCACAGAAAACCATGGGGGGAAACTCATTTATCCAACAAAACCAGAGAGATTTACACACATACACTCACACCTGTGTAAGAGTTTACAAAAGGCTTTGCCCTGTACTACTGTATTTGTTCGGACAGTTCTTAGAAAGGTAAAAATATTATCCCTATTTCAGGTGAGAACCCTGAGGCTCAAAGAAAATGTGACTTGTCCAAGAGTTCATTTAGAAGGATCCCATGTCACATTATCTTCCCAAGAGCAATTCCTTCCCAACTGAGGGCCTATGGGAAATACTGCCTCTGATCCTTACTGACACAAGCCCTACGGTAACTCTGAGTGGCAGGGGTTGGGGGCTGAGGCGGGGTATGTTCCCACCCCAGGGCAAATAACCTTTGAAGCTCAAATCAGTTCAAAGGGAGAAATAAAGCAAGAGAAAACTGTTTATTGCCCCATGCTTCTTATGATCCTGCTACAAAGGACCCCACCATGCCTCTTGGGTCCAGATATGCCCTTTTTCCCCCCTGTAACCACCTATTGGTATGGAGATGGACTACTTATCTCCACCTCTTAGAAACACGTATTGATATGGAGATGTACTAAGGCCAGGTGAGAGATTCTGGAAATATTGCAATTTTACTCACACCTACCAACCACAACTACAAAAAAATTATTTATTGAGTTGAACTTTGTCCTCCCCATGAAAGCACTCCCCCAAATTGCCTTCCCTTCTGCAGCCAGGGAAGCTTTCTAAAACACACTTACTTCATGGTTGATGGCCTTGGAGCTGCCTGGGAAGTTCTACAGCCACTTGTTCAGAAAGGTAACGGATTGTCTAATTCAAATCCAGTGGCTTGCTTTGAACTTTTTTTTAAGTGAATTTGGTGAACCTGTAATCATTCCCAGGCCCTGATTCATTCTCAAATGTTATGAGTCATTTTGACACAGGGATTGAATGCCCCAGCACACTTCCAACAGTGACAGCTCTCCCATCCTGGTTGTCTGCAGTGGTCCAGATGCTTTACCTGGATCCCGTAATCAGGGTGGCCAGCTATCCTGGTGAATCCAGGACCCAGGGATTCCCAGGATGAATGAATTTGTCACTCAGTTGGTAGGTGAATCCCTATAATGCCCAGCTGTGGTAAGAAGACCTTCTCCATCCTCTTTACTAGTGAGAGACTCAACCCAGAGTGTGTTTACATGGTTTGCCCCCAGGTCCTCACATCCCCTAGGAACAAAACCAGAGTTTAAACAGATATCTGCTTCCCAGGAATCAGCCCTACCCTAGCCCTCTGAGCAACCACAGGACTGTAAATGCTGGAGATAGACACCCTTGGGCACTGAAATGTAAATGCACACCTCAAACCTCCCACTCCTCTGGAGAATTCTCACTTTTCTGCCTCACGAAGTGGACAGGAATTTTTCAGTACTGAAATAAAACTGGGAGTACTCTTTGCCTTAAGCTCAATGTCCTGATTTGCATGTCAATGCCACAGTGTTATTTCACCTGAGGGCTGCTTTTAAAACACCCAGCGCATTGCATGCAGTCTGGGCTGAGAAACTAACCTGTATATTGCAGAGAGCAGGCCTTGAGTCACACCTGAAGAGGTGGGAAATGTTAAGAGGCAGGCAGACTTAAATGTAAATCCTTCCTCTGCCATATACTGTGTATCCTCCAGGCTAATCATAGTTATTTCACAGGATTACTGTGGAGCATCAAATGAGGTCACCCAATGTGATCTACCTTGCTCTGTGACTGGAACATGACAAATGGCCAGTAAATGTTACTTCACTAGAAACTCAATATGTCCCTTGCTTTGTGATTTTATACTTCCATCAGGGTTTCAGAAACGTAAACCTATGTGAACATAATAAATTGTATCAACAATAAGAATACAAACAACACAAATTTTTTTTAAAGTGGCCAAAGGTTTAAACAGAGATTTCACCAAAAAAAGCACACAGATGGCACATGGGCACATAACAAGATATTCAACATCATTACTTAACAGGGAAAAACAAAGCCACAGTGAGATATAATTACACACCAACTAGAATGACTAAAATGAACAATACTGAGAACACCAGTGTTGGCAATGATGTGGAGCAACTGGAATTCTTATGCACTGATGGTGGCTGAAGGGCCCCCACCAGTAAGATGGCAAACTTCCGGCTTCTCTTCGGGGTCCTCGGTTCCTGCCAGCGCCACCTGAAGCCCAATCACCTCTTGCCCCCCTCCCAATCCCAGCACCTAGCCAACAGCCAACAGCCCTGTAGAAGTAACACCACAATCACCCTATGCGCCTTCCTATATAACCCAGCACCTTTCCCTAATAAAGCGGAACTCTCCGGTGAATTGCTGCTGTGTGTCGCTCCTTTCCTTTCATTGGTGCCGAAACCCGGGAGACGGGACACCCCAGCTGGGCCCTGTCTTCCCCTTGACACCAGCAGCAGCTTGCCCTCATCCTCTTTTTCCGGCGCTGGCTCATCACACTCACCACTCCTCTCTGGCCTTTAGGTAAGTTTTCCCCCCGGAGTGGGCCACTCTTCCCCGAGCTATCGCAGTGCCATTGACTGTGATCGTCTGGCAAGGCCCTGACGCTCGGGGATGAGGAGGGAACTCTCCCCACCTCAGGCCTTCACGGCTGCGGCGGACCCTCAGGCCCCTCCTCCAACAACCATAAATCCCTGCCTCAAGCCTTTACGGCTGCGGCGGACCCTCAGGCCCCTCCTCCGACAGCCATAAATCCCCGCCTCAAGCCTTTACGGCTGCGGCAGACACTCAGGCCCCTCCTCCAACAGTCATAAACGCATTCACCGTCCCTTCCATCAGTGCTGAAAGTTTTTAAGCAAAATTTCCCCAGGGTGAGCCACTCTTCTCCGAGCTATCGCAGTGCCATTGACCGTGATCGTCCGGCAAGGCCCTGACGCTTGAGGATGAGGAGGGAACTCTCCCCACCTCAGGCCTTCATGGCTGCGGCGGACCCTCAGGCCCCTCCCCCAACAGCCATAAATCCCCGCGTCACGCCTTTACGGCTGCAGCGGGCCCTCAGGCCCCTCTCCAACAGTCATAAATCCCCACCTCAGGCCTTCACGGCTGCAGCCGACTCTCAGGCACCCCCCTCCAACAGCCATAAACGAGGTGACTCCTTTGTGGATGAGAACGCTCCCTTTCACCCCCTCCTCCTTCTGCTCCGTCCGCCGAAAACGCCTAGCGCTAGGTAACTCGTGACTCCAGCCCTCTGCCTTCTTAGGGAAGTCTGGGTGATGACCCACACTTCCCAAGAAATTCCGACTCGTATACGAGTTTCCGCAGACCACCAAGGATCATCGGGGACGCCCTTTGTCTCCTTGTGGTCTGCTTCCAGTCCGAGGATCTCCGTTCGTCTTCCCCTGTTTGTCTCCTTCTCTGTCCTTTAGCCATGGGAGCCTCCTCATCCCTCCCTGAAAGTTTACCTCTTGAATGCCTGCTTAAGCATCTGGCTACCCTCTCCCTGACGCCTGATATAAAACCAAAACTTCTCCGTAAATATTGCTCCCAAGATTGGCCGACATACCTCCTAGACAATAACAAAAAATGGCCCGCAGGGGGAACTCTTGATCCTAACATCACTCGCAATCTTTTTAACTACTGCCAGCGCCTGAAAAAATGGAAGGAGATTCCCTATATCGAAGCTTTCCTCCTCCTCCTCTCCCCGCCCCCCCAAGTTCTCCTAGCCTGCAAGCCGCTGCCCCCACAGAAGTCTCCCGTTCACTCCCTTCCCCTTCTTCTCCTACAACAGCCCTTCTCCCTTCCTCCCCCACCATCTCCTCCCCATCTCACCTCCTCCGCCTTCGTCACCCGCAGATTAAGCCTGAGCCTTTCAGCCCCCCTTTAACTAGGTCCCAGGGGCCTCCTCCGTCTTTGCCCTCATCACCTATTTCTCCCCTGTTAGGGACCGCCTTTGTCTTCTCACATGTTTGTAGGGAGAATGGGAAAGCACCTTCCCCCATGTCTGAACGCAGCATGGGAAAGCACAAGCTAGAGAACAACCGGTGCAGCCCTTAGAAGTTATCTGCCCACAAAAACATGTGCAGTCCTTAGAAGTTATCTGCCCACAAAAACATATCTTGCCAAGACTCCTCACTCTGAAAATAGGGAGACCTTGAAGATGCGTAGAAACACCGCCCCTGCTTCTAAGTATGCCCTTCACCCACTTGCCGATGTAGCAGGAATGGAGAACAAAGAACATTCTGTTTACGTATTCCATTAACTGGGGCCCTGCTGTAGCTCAGTTAGTAGAGCATGGGACTCTTAACCTCAGAGTCATGAGTTCAAGCCCAACTAGAGCAACAGAGGCAAGCAGCTGGGCTGCTAGCTGGTGACATGTGGGTCCGATTCTATCTTTCTTTATTTTCTTTGCCCCCCTTCCGCACTTCAGGACCTGCTTGAATAGGCGCAGCTAGAACACGTCACTCCCCCACAGACTGAGCCAGAACCCTTCAGTCCCCCTCAGACTTGGTCCCGAGAGCCCCCAAAATTATCGCCCCCCTCCTGGAGGTAGCAGGATCCAAAGGCATTTAGGAGATTTAGCCCAACTAGAGAAACGCCTAAGTTCCTTTTCCACTGATCCCACGACATACATATCAGGGAGTTTCAATGGACCCTCCAGTCTTACAGCCTCACGCATCATGACATTTTCATGCTCCTGGCCAATACTCTCCTCCCTGAAGAGCGTAGACGAGTTTGGGACTTCGCCCAAATGCACACTACCGAAACCCACAGGACTGACCCCACCTATCCCCCTGGCCCCACTGCTGTCCCGGAACAAGACCCACACTGAGATTATAACACCGCCATGGGTCTCAGCTCTCGAGATATTTTTGCCTCCTGCTTAAAAGCAGGTCTGAAAAAGGCAGCTCATAAAGTAGTCAATTTTCAAAAACTCCAAGACATAATTCAAAAGAGAGACAAAACCCCCTCCGAGTTCTTAGACTCACTCAAGCCCTATTACAGTATACCAGCCTGGACCCAGAAACACCTGAAGGAAGACATGTCCTTATGACATACATCCTAGCTCAAAGCTACCCCGACATTAAAACTAAACTCAAAAAGTTAGAACAGGGCCCCACTACCCCACAGACTGAGATCCTAACAGTGGCCTTTAAAGTCTTCCATAACCGGGAGGAGGAGAAAGAACGCCGTAAACAAAAGGCTGATCAGGCCAATTTCCAGATGTTGGCCCAACTGATAAAACCACAACCTGGGCGCCCCTCTACAAACAAGCCCCCCCCAGGGAGCTTGTTTCAAGTGCAGAAAAGAAGGACATTGGTCAAGGGCATGCCCCTCCCCCAGATCTCCTACCACCCCATGCCCCAGATGCCACAAAAAGGGCCACTGGGGGGTCTGATTGCCCAACTACCCGAAGGGGAGGCTGGATGAACAACCCCCATCCTAAGCCCGCCGTAGTGGGGCTGGCAGAAGAAGATTGACGGGGCCCGGGGGCTTCTCGCCCGACCATTTCCATCACCAAACAGGCGCCCAGGGTTGCTTTAACAGTAGACGGTCACCCCATCTCCTTCCTCCTATATACAGGAGCCACCTTCGCAGTCTTGCGAGAATACCGGGGCCCTACCATGCCAGCCATTACTCCTATAGTCGGGGTAGGAGGTAAACAGATTTTCCCATTAAACCCCTCCCCCTTTTATGCACAATCCTAGACAATCCCATACCTTTCTCCCACTCCTTCCTGGTTATGCCCCAGTGTCCCATTCCTTTACTAGGACGAGAGATCCTTTCCCTCCTCCACATTTCCATAACTATATCCACTCCTACAGCCCCCAGTACTCCCTTTCTGATGGCCCTCATAGCCGACGACCCCCCTCTACCCAATGAAAGCTCCGGTTCTGCCCTCATACACCCTGTAAATCCCAAAGTTTGGGACATTACAAGCCCCTCTGTGGCCCTATGTCCCCCTGCCTCTATCAAATTACGTGACCCCTCTCAGTATATCTGTCAGGCCCAATACCCCCTAACCACTTCAGCCCTCATAGGCCTCCAACCCATCATTCAAGATCTCTTAAACGTAAATTACCTCAGACCCACTCACTCCCCATTTAATACCCCCATATTAGCTGTTAAAAAAACCAATAGATCTTTCCGCCTTGTCCAAGACCTTCGCCTCATCAACATGGCCGTTGTCCCTATCCATCCCTTAGTTCCAAATCCATACAGTCTTTTATCGCAGATCCCTGCCTCAGCATCCCACTTCTCAGTCCTAAATATCAAGGACCCATTTTTCTATCCCTCTAGACCCCTGCACCTGGACGGACCCATACACAAGACATTCTGAACAACTCACTTGGACAGTTTTGCCACAAAGCTTCCGAGATAGTCCCCATATTTTTAGACAGGTCCTAGCTCAGGACCTCAAACAGTTTCATCATGATCACTCCAAGTCCACCTTATTACAATACATGGACGATCTTCTACTCTGAAGTCCCTCGTGGGAACAGTCTCAACTTGACACTGCCTCCCTTCTTAACCTTCTAGCTTCCAGAAGTTACCGAGTATACCCTGTCAAACCTCAAATCTCTTCCCCTCCTGTCACTTACCTCAGATTCCTTCTATCTCAACAAAGAAAGTCCATTGCCTTAGACAGAAAATGGCTCCTCTCTGACCTGCCCATTCCCAAAACCAAGACAGAAATCCTTTCCTTTCTAAGCCTGGCTAGATATTTTAGAGTGTAGATCCCTAACTTCTCCCTGCTCCCTGTTGGCAAGACTCCTATACGACCTCAGCAAGAGCCCCCCTAAAAAACCATTATCCTCCTCACCCCGACACTTCTTCATTAAACTCTGTCAAGCCCTTGTGGAAGCCCCAGCTCTCCATCTTCCTGATTTGTCGAAGCCCTTCTCATTATACATTCATGAGAGGTCCAGTCAAGCTCTAGGAGTCCTAAGCCAATATTATGGCCCATCCTTTGCCCCAGTAGCTTATCTCTCCAAGCAATTAGACCCCACAGTTTGGGGATGGGCCCCCTGCCTACAAGCAGTAGCCGCTTGACAGCTCTTGCAGAAAGAAGCTCATAAACTGACATTCAGGGCGCCCCTTACCATTCTGTCCCCACATCACCTAAAAGATCTCTTAACCTACAAAAGTTTACAGACTCTCCCTCCCTCCAGACTCCTGACCTTACTGTCCTCTTTCCTCCAAAATCCCGTTCACCCCCTTTGCCATCCATACCCGAATCATGACTTTTTCCTCCTTTACTGCTGTCTCGCTTTTTTTCCTCATTCCTATTGTCTTCCCCGCCACCCCAGCCTCCTTTGTATGGCGATTCAAAGTCAGACAGACTTACACACAGCATCAAACAAAAGTTACTGCCCTCATTGCCACACCAGACTGCCCTCCGAAAAGCTGCTCTGAGCCTTTATACCTCCACTTTCCTCCCTCCACTGAAGTGTTCACTAGCAGCTACCCTTATTCTCCCTACCTCTGCTTCCTCTATGACCAAAAACAAGCCTATTGCAGGTGATGGCCAGACACGTACAGGAGATGTCCCTACTAGTCTTGCGCCATTCATTACATGGGTAACTTTCAGTACCCACAGTATTACTCCTCCAACCGTTTCATGAAATATCCCAACGGCTCATTCTCCTTATCAATCCCAGATCCCTGGGACTCTCGATGGGCTGCCAAAGTCACAGCCTCAGTTTACTATGGGGGGTCCTTGATCCCCCACGGTACCCTTCATATCTCTCGAAAGTATGTTCCTTCTAATTCCCAGATCTCTCAAGTTGCATCAGATAGCAGACATTCCAAAAAAGTCATTATCCAAACTCTTGACGGCGCCTCTTCATCTTCTTATCCCCACCCCTCTTCCCATTTCTCCTACTCTTCATTACAGCTCATTGAGGACACCACCATCTTTCTCAACCACACCCTTAACACAGCCAATTGTTTCTTGTGCGCATCACTACAGCGCCCACTGCTGGCCGCCATGCCCCTTAATATTTCCAACTACTCCTTCCATGCAGAAGGACAACCCCTCTGCCCCCTGGCAGACATACCCCTATGGGAACCAGATATGCAGATAATCTCACCATCCACCACTGTGTAGGCCCAACTCCACCCCACTCCAGTGCACTTCACTGCCTCTCTATCTACACCCCTACCTCCGCATCTCTAATCAAGCTTTCAACCAGCTTTTACTCAGGAACTACCAGCTTCTGGCCACAGAAGATCCCTCACCCTCAGGTGACCTCCTCACCACACACTGAGATGGACCCCTCTTTCCACTGGAAACTGTTCCTGGAAACAATGGCCGCAGACGCCTGGCTCCTGAAACCCATATCCTCTTGGCACCATTGGAATCAACAGGTCCTCAACCTATGGTTACAGGGAACCTTCATTGATTTCCAAACCTGAAGAAGTCCACATCTACTCGTCCTTACTGCGGGGAGTCCTATCAACCCTTTCCTCCCAATCCTCAAGCCCTCACTCCCTTCTATGCCCCTGTTCAGCAGGAAGCAGCCAGAGAGAAAGCAACATCCACAACCCCATAGAGGAGAAAGGGGGGAATGAAGGGCCCCCACCAGTAAGATGGCAAACTTCCAGCTTCTCTTCGGGGTCCTCAGTTCCCATCAGCGCCACCTGAAGCCCAATCACCTCTTGCCCCCCTCCCAATCCCAGCACCTAGCCAACAGCCACCAGCCCGGTAGAAGTAACACCACAATCACCCTATGTGCCTTCTTATATAACCCAGCACCTTTCCCTAATAAAGCGGAACTCTCCGGTGAATTGCTGCTGTGTGTTGCGCCTTTCCTTTCAGTGGCAATGTATGATGGATCAGTACATTTTGAACAGCTACTTTTGACAATAGATTCCAGTTTCTTATAAAGTTAGGCACACTTGCCATACCACCCAGTAGTCCCATTCCCAGGAATTCACCCAAGAGACATGAAAATGTATGTCCGCAAAAAAATAAAAAAAAGTTTATCAGAGCTTTATTCCTAAAAGCCAAAAATCTATAAACAATCCAAATGTCCAGTAACAGGTAGGTGGGTAAACCATATATAGCACATCCACACAATGAAATACTATTCAGTAAGGAATAACAACTACTGATACAAACGTCAACATGAGCCAATATCAAAGACATTTTGTTAAGCAAAAGAAGACCTCAAAGGCTGCTATTTGACTCCATTTACATGACATTTTGGAAAAGACCAGGTGGGGTGAGGGGTTGTCTGCAGACGAACACAAAGGAACTCTCTGGAAGTGACAGGAACATTCTATATCCTGCTTGGTGGGGTGCTAACACAGGTATGTGCATTTGTCAATCACACTGAACTGTATGCTTAAAAATCATGAGTTTTATTGTCTGTAAATTATGCCAATAAATCTTATTTTTAAAAGAAAATAGATTGTTAAACATAGAGGGTCTAGCCTGGGGAGGGGGATGCAACCCTGGGACAGGGTGGAGTGAAGCCTGGGAAGGATGGGCAAGGCAGACCCAGCCACTGCTTTCTGTGAACGGGCTGTGGCCAGCGCCTGTGGTTCTTGGGGGAGCAAACCAAGGCATGGGGAGCCGTTCACCAACCAGCGTCTCCGCGTGTCCCACACACTCACTTCACTTGCTACTTCTAACGCCTTCTGGGTCCACATCTGACCTAACACTGGGTTCAGAGGCCCCACTTATGAAGAATATGCTAGCAGAGTTGCTCCTCCAGCTGCCCCAGTTACATATCTGGCTGAGCTTGAGAATGCTTTAAAATTATTTTGTACAAGACAAACGGCCTAGTGCAAGAAACTGGATCCCTCTTACCATGGACTTCAACTCTGACAGGCAGGCCTAGGAGAATAGGAGGATATTCTCAGTAACAAGGCTTCCACCCAATCTCCGGTCTGATGCTCAGGTGCCCATAGCAGCTCCCAGCCCTGGACCCACATGCATGGAAGTCTGCAGAGGCAGGGACAGGAAAGTCAATGGCCACGATGGCAGGAGATGGATGTATGGGAGACACAGGACTGTGGAGTTTGGGATCAGGGGAAGGATGTTGGGTGAAGCCTGCTTACCTACTCTTTCTCTATTCTGAAGTAAATCATATTTCTTTATTCTTTTTTGTGCTTGAATGACCTTTATTCACAAAGTGATATAATGTCCTCTCTTGTCACACAGTAAATAGGAGTTAATTCTGTTCCTCTTGACTCATGGTCTTTTAGATGTACTGATCCATGACATTCCCCCACTGGAAGCCCTACTGGACAGCTTAGACTGGGACAATGGCAGCAGCCTTCAGGCTCAACCACAGTCTATGAGAGAAAGCCCCGAGGTTCCACCAGGCCACCAGGAGGCCTCCAGGGGAAATGCACCTCCGGTTGCCGCCTGCCATCCTGGGATGAGCTGCTGCAGATTTCTCAGTGTTTCTAAACTTGGACACATGTCCTACATCTGGAAAGCCCTTTCTTTGCACTTCCCATTCCTGGGATCTAGCATCTCAGGGCCTTTCCATGCCATCAATCAGCATGCCCCTCTGCAATCCACCTGCTCTCATCTCTGGATGGCTCCCTCATCTCCTGACAGCATCGTGATACACACTTAAGTGTGTCTCTTCCATGAAACTTCTCTCAATCTTGCAATTCGAGCATCTAAGCAAGTGCTTAATACATGTTGACTGAATACCTCAAAACAGATTCGTTGTAACTGCTATTTACTAAACACCTGTGCCAGGTCCATTGCTGGCAGAGTATGTACTCAGGAATGAGCAGGCCACTGCCCCCCACCCCATCTGCCACCCAAAATTGAGATACACACTGTCCATGGCCCTCCTAGGGTAGGATGTCCTCTGTAGGATGTAAGGCACAAATATTAGGACAGAAACATCTTGACATATAAATTCAAAGGTCACAGAAAAAGCTTTAGTGATTTGAGCAGGAAACCAACTTGCTTTAATTTAGGGGCAAACACAAAAATGTTAATATATTTTATTCTAGTGGACCTGAGTTCCACAAAGGTCTATATTTTCAAACATCAGGGTCCAATCACATTCACCCTTAGATCATTGGCTCAGCAGATATGCAATGTATTACTGTAAGTGGAGAAATTAAGAATTTTGAATTCCTGAAGTTGACTCCAAATGCTTCCTGTGACCATGTCATAATTCAGGGAGGGTGAGGACTTTCTAAGAAGCAGGGGATTTTGAAACTAACCATGCCATCAAGATTCATGTCCTACATTACAGTACCTGCAAGTGTCCAGCTCTGCCTTTAAGCAAATCACTTGTCATGGGGCCTCGGGTTCCTGTAAAATTTGTGGGGTGTGGAGGACCAGACTTGGTCAGCCATGTATTCCAATCCAGTTTCCTAATTCTTGGAGTCTCACCTGGCAGAAAGAATAAGGACAAGTTCTCTGCTCCCCTCTTCATTATATAAGCCAACAGGTTACATAATTTTCCTCTGTATTCTTTCTTTTCAAATGGTAGAAAATTAATGCTCAAAAATATTCCAGTTTCTTGACTAAGTTCATTTGTCTGTCTCTAACTCTGTCTGGCTCTCTCCTTTCTTTCCCTCAATTTCTCTCTTTTTTTCTTCTCTCTCCCTCACATTCTCCCTTCTTCTTTCTTTCCTCCTAAACTCTCTTGAGAAGTTACACTAATTGTTTTGCTCCCTAATAGCTATTCCCCTTGTTCTTGTAACAGCACCTTGATATTTTCCCCCAGGAATTGTACCCCATCCAGATACAATTTGCCAGAACCTTTGATGTGGATGTCCACCCTTCCCTGGCCAGGACGCAGATCATCTGACCCAAGAAAGGCCAATTAGGTAGCCTTTCCATGGATTCTAGATCTTGAGCAGAGTGACATGAAGGCAAAATATGGTTGGAATCTATTCTTATGCCATTGCCCTCAAGAGACTGACTGTTCATCACTTTCTACTACTTAGATCTTTCTGAGATCCCTTGGCTTCAGTATTTCCCAAAAACCAGTTTTATCATTTTTCCTTTAATTCTGTGATTACCTTACAACCTTACAATATAATACCTTTGCTCAAATTAAAGTTGATTTCTGTTGCTTGCAACCAAGGAGCCCTAAAAGATACAACTCTTTAGCTCAATCTTTTTTAAGTCTTAAAATGGACCACCCTGTCCTCCTGAGAAGCCATAAGTATAATGTGTAAAAGCAGGACATTCCATCTGCTTTACAAATGTCTTGTGTGTACCCCTGAAGCTGGGGCTTGGATGCAGTGGCCTTCCATCCTAGTCTCCTGGCTTTCTTGATGAGAGAGGAGCAGTTGACTGACAAGTGAGGATAAAAAGCATGCTTAACCTCCTGCCCACCAGGAAAAGGCCTGGGGACATCTCAGAGCCACCAGGGCAAAATCGAGTCACTGAGCACCAATCTGGCTTATACAATAGTGTCCGTAACAGCCCTCTGGAAAATGGAAAATTCAAGGTGAACTTAGACCTTCAACTCATTCTTCTCTTCAGAACCTTGGACCACAATAGAAATAATAATCATAATTATTTTTATGAACAATTACTGAACAGTCAGTACTGATGAAGCATTGAATCAAGAACTGTACGTTTTGTCTCATTCAGTCATAAAATAACCATAGATGGTAGACACTATAATTATTCCTGTTTTACAGATGAAAAGACTGAGGTTTGAAAAGGTTAGGTCCTTAACTGAAATTAACAGCTAGTGTACTACAGAGCCAAGATCCAAGGCCAGCCTTTCTGATTTCACTCTTAATCAGAAAGCCAACTCTCCTAATGGACAGTGACATCCTGCCTAAGGAGGGCAATTGCGGCTGGAAATCAGGGTTCCCCTGGCTAGCATGATGCAAAAGTGAAAAGGCTTCTGTTATTTTTCATGCCAGAACAAACACCCATGGGGTTTGACATCAAAGTGAACTGTCTTGATTTTATCAATTGCCTTTTCTCCTCTGCTTGTCACTTGAGACTCTGCTGTCCTCTGTGTGCTGACAAACCCTATCTTACCTGGTGCAGGAATGTGTTTCAGTATAAAATTAAAAAGACTGTCATTCCCGATAAGTTAACAGCACTCAAGAGCTTTGCCAAAGTCCCAGCTCCCACAGGGCTCACTGCAGCCTCATGCACAGCCCTCGGGACCTCAACCTTTATAATTCACCAGCTGCTCCTACCCACCAGGAAAGAAGGGACATAGTTAATCTAAAGTTAAATTTGGCTCTTAAACACCCTCTCATAGAGCCTTTTAGGTGGGAAGAAAGTTTTACATCCTGTAAGGACAGAATGGAAAATTTTGGTATGTCACACATTTGCTCAGCAAAAATTGACGGCACAATTTCAGCTAATAGTATCACACTTGTGTTAATTTCTTCATGGGGGACATACACAGCATGACTGAGTGGGAGTTAACATGAGGGGAAGCTGGGCAAATAGTATGAGAATCTTCTCTCTTACCTTTGTAACTCTTCCGTGAATCCAAAATTATTTCTAAAGAAAGGCTTTTAAAAATGCACTGGACAAGGCTGGGCAAGAGGTTCCCTACAGCACCCTGTGTTAAGACTGACAGTTTAGGATGGCATTACTGATGCGAGCCATTGAAGGGAGAATCTTGAGTTCTGTTGATCGGTGAGGTATTGATGTAGCAACAGTAATCTCTCTAGTTCAGAACCACAACAATAACACTACCTTCAAACCAAGGATTTCATAAGAGCTGAGCAACAGAAAAAAAGAGTTTGGTCATACCTCCCACCTTGTCCATAAATACATACTTTTATATAAAGCATCACGGTAAACAATGTGTGTGTAAGAGACATGGACAGACAGAGGAAGAAAAAGAGAACATATGAATGAGACAAAGCTAAATCTGACAAGAAAAAATCAAATATCACTCATCTGGGATCAGAAGAAGAAATATGTATAAGTAACTTGATAACACAGATGCAACACAATACTGAGGTCTAGTCCTCAACACAAGGAACTTTTTTTTTAACCTTTCCAAGCAAAGTTTGAGCAGTATCTATCCCAGAGTTATTTAGTAAGCAAAGTGTTTCAGAGGGTTTTAAAAGGCACTGAAAGGATGGAATAAGTAAGGCCTACAGAAAACTCTGCAAGAAGGTTTAGACGATGATCAAAGCCAGGGTCGCCAGGGATTTCAAGGTCTCCCTCTCAAGGACAGTGATCATTTCATCTTCAACTGTAAGATTCGAAGAAAAGAATTTTGTCTAGTATGGAAAACCTCTTTCCAGATAGGAGGAAGAACTCTTTGAGGTAATGGGTCAGGAGATAGCTCACTAAGTCCCCAAAGGGGGTCACGGCATTGTTTACGGACGTGATTGCTTTTTGTAACGGTTTAATATGAACCTGCCTTAAAGCACAGAGCAGGAAGAGACGGTCAGTGTGGGGTCTTCTCCAATTTGTGGAATCAAATATATAGCATATATACCAAGAGTAGTTGCTGCAGAGGAATCAGGCATTGTTGTTCGAGGAACAGAAAGCACCAGTTATGTCATGGAACTCTGGTGTAAAAAATATCCCTTGACTGATCCAGTTTTCTAACCTTTCTTTCTAGCTCAGAGACTTTCTGAGAATGTATGACCATGAACCTGCAATTTAGGAGACAAGCTGATCTGGCACTAAGTGATTTCTTTTCCAGCAAGACAACTGCAGTGAATTCATGAGAAAATAAATTATGGCCCCAAACCAGAATCTGGAAAAAAATGCCATTATTCCCTGAACACTTCTTTGATAGGTGGGGGAGGAGTGGTAATATCCACTGACATCCTCTTATAGTACCCTGGCTTGGGATAAGTAAATAATATAATATCCAAAATTCCTGTTTTATTACTCTCATGAGTGAAAAGAAAACATAATAGTTCAGTACTTTACATTTGCACATTACTGTGTTTAAATCCTAAGGTGATCATGTCCCCACCTCACCCCAAACAGCTTGGCGAAACCCCATTCCACTTTATCCCACTTTGTCTTCCATTTATATTTTAGTAGAATAATTTGGTCAGACACCCAAAGGCCTTCCCACTAATGAAACCAGGATTTGCTAAGAAAAGTCCATTTACAACTTGCCTTACTATCCATCAAAGACAAAAAGAGTTATTCAAGTCTGAAACACACAGCAGCTGTTCTCAAACTCTTAGAAGAACCAGCCGCAGGGTACCAGAGACAAGCAAAGGGTTAACACAGCTGATTTCTGGGTTAAGAGAGGCTGCAACATCATTTTTTAACACACACACCTGGAGGGGGAAAAAGTACTATTTTGTTTCCACCCCAAGAAATTGCAGACAAACATAAACCAAATCACATCAGTGGAATACTGTAATCTGAACATGCTAATTAACGATATGTAATCAACCCGCTTTCAGCCCTCTCTTTACCTGCTGTAATATTTGTAGGGTATTGCCTTCCTCCTGCCTCCCAACCAGGAGAACATCAGACAGTCTGCATGGTGCATCAAAGAGAAACAAATAAGCATAGATTTTTTGCTGATGGCAGGAATTTCTCATGCTCACGGCATATGAACCAATGATATGGAAATGGCAGCACCAGCTGTATATTTTAATTATTCCCCATACCCATTTTGCAAAAGACAATTATTCAACTAGGTAATATGATGCTCAGTTATGGTTATTTCATACAACTGAGTGCAGACAGTCATTTAAAGTAGTAAATATGCAGTCGTAACAGAATTAAATATTCATGAAATCAAAAGCAACTGCAAAGTCGAGGATATCAGAATATTAAAATTCATCATAGTTTTTACAAGGTAAATCTTGTATGTATTTGTAAGGCTCCCCAGTCCCATCTAGAGTGTGTTCAAATTCCAGTTCCTCAGTCGACTGCCATTTAAATTACAATATTGATTTTGGTAGATAAACAACAATTTCAATCCTCAGCTCAGTTTCAAAATGCAAAACAGTTTTGAACATTCGCAAATACCACCTTGTTAAGGGAGCCTGTCTCCAGATACACACAGCGACACTCAATGTGATCTCGACACGTTTCAGGTATTTGTTTAATCCTCTAGTGCCTTCGGAGAGGTCCAACAGAAACCGGAGCAGTCTCCTAGAAGACGCACTCATGCAATTCTTTTCTCACCAGAAATGGCTGTCTTCCCACACCTCCTCAGGTGAGCAAAAGGGAGAAAGTGCACTGACTGACCCTTCTTGGGTTCCACTACTCTGATTTGCCGAACCAACTTTTCCCCAACATTAGCAGCCAGTTTCAAAATGTATTAACAACTACATGTGTACACTTCACACAAACGCAGCTGAACAGCTCTAGCTTTCAAACCTGAACTCCAAGCGTGCATGGAGAAGGAAGGCTGTGCTCAGAGACAAAGCTGTAATAAATACACTCTAATCACATTACCAAGGCATTATTTTCTCGGCATTTCCTCTACAATTTTCTCAACGGAAGAGACACCAGCACCAGGGAATGGCATTTGAGCCATTTCTTCCTGGAATCCAATTACCTGAAGAACCCCTCTCTCCACAGTAAGGAGCAGCTATCCCTGGTCTACAATGACACAGCAGGGCTCCTCTGCTGCCAGGCACTTGTCCCTGCCCTCCAGCGGGGGTGCTGCCCGCGGAAAAGGAGAACCTCGGGCTTAGAGCGCCGGGAAAGCACTGTTCTCCGTTCCTGCTCTCCATTAAGCAAATGAGCCAAACTTCGCTCCCACTGTTGTCATCTTTAGGTTGATGTCACCTGCCTCCGAGGAGTCTAGAAGCCGCTGGGCAGCTCCTGAAGACATGCTTCCCTTGACCTAGATCCCCCAAACAAGCCTCGGTTACACGGCGCGCGCGAGCAGACGTCTCTGCACGCCGCTCTCCTGAGGCGCCGGGCTCTACCCTGGGCAGCACACCGCCTGTGCCACAAGACTTTGCTCTGCACACACAGACGAATACGGAAACCAGACTTCTGCACACCCTTCCCGTTCAGAAAGTCACTGTCCCTCTTCGGTCCCTTTGGACCTCACGCCGTCCCCACATCTGCAGCCCCCACCACCACACACGCGAGGGAAGGGGTGGGGGCAGCAGAGAGGTTAAAGTGACAGCCACTACTAGAGCTCCTGGTTTTGTGCAAAAGGTGTCACAGCTCCGACACTGTGGACCTACCTTGCTCTCCCCCTTCTCGCTGTGGGGTCGCGCCTCGGGATCGTCGCTGTCCTCAGCGCCCGCACTCTCGCCGGGCGGGTCATCCTGAGCCAGCTGCTGCGGCGGCGGCGGCTGCGGCTGGTGCTGGGGCCGGGGCCGGGGCCGGGGTTGGGGCTGGGGCGGCGGTGGCGGCGCCGGGCAGGCTCCGCCAGCCCCCTGGGAGCGGGGGATGGGCTCCGAGCGCGGAGAAACTCCCTCAACATCCATCTCCATCTTCCCATTCACTGGAGGGCAAGACAAAAGCGGAGCGGGGACTTGGCAGCGGCGCCCGGCGGCTCCTCAGCTGCCCGTGGCACGCATGGCTCGCCGAGGAGCGGCCGCCTCCCGCGCGCCCTCCCTCCTGCCACCCGTCGCCCGCTCCCCGCCGCTCCGCTACTGCTCGGCTCGGGCACCGGCGGCGTCTGGGCCAGGGCGCGCGAGGCGCGGTGGCCGCGCGTCCTTGGAGCGGTGGCCTTCAGGCGCCCCCGGCAGTCCCGCTAAGCGGAGCGCATCCCGGCGGCGGCGGCGGCGCCTCCCAGCCGCGCGCCCAGCGCCGGGCGGCTTGGGGACTTGCTCTCCCGCCCGGCCTCCCGATTCTCGGGGCTCTCCGGCCTTTCCTGGGGGCCCTCGGCGTTTCCCCTCCTCGCCAACCTTCCGAACAAAGTTACTGAAGAACAAACCGGATGGCCGGGCTTTGCAGGACGCACTGCCCGGCGGAGACAACGTCAGGTGTAAGTGAATCCGCCGTCCCCGCCGGCGGGCCAGGCGCCGGCCCCCCTCCCCTGCCCGCTCCCCGCCGCGCCGGAGCCGAGGAGGGCGGTTCTCCGACCTGGGAGCGAGGTGGCGGCGAGGCCGGGAAGGAGGGGAGCGTGCGCGAGGGCCAGGGGCTGGCGCGCCCACCCACCCCACCGCCCGCCTCCCCCTCTCGCAGCGAGCGCGTCGCGGGGTCGCTCCCCGGGGCGTGCGCGTGGGTGTCGGAGCCCCGCGCCCCGGTCTGCTCGGCCGCCCGCCGCCCCGCGCCGCACGGCGAGACCCGGGAACTGGAGGGAAGAGGCGGCGGCCACCCTGGCAGGAAACGCACCTACCCTCGCCTGCCGCCCGACCGTGGGCCGGACCCGGGAAGGGGTGGGGCCCCGCGCGGAGGGCGAGGCCGCGAGGCTCGCCGCGCGCCCGAGTTCGGCGTAAAGGTCGGCGGTGGAGGGTCGGTGGGGGAGACGGAGGGGGAAGCGAGCAGCCGCTGCCAGGCATTTACTGCCACGGGCTCCCGGGTGGGCGCCAGCCCGGCGGCGCCGCTCCCGCGTGGCCGGCGCTCGGCGCTGGAGGGGCGTCCTCAGCAGGGCAGCTCTCCCGGGGCTCCGGCGGTGACCCTCGGCCAGGCGGCGAGCTGCGTCTATAAATACAGACAGAGATGACAAGGGTGGACTCGGAAATTCTCAAATTGGGGCTCACCGACAGTCAGGTGATCAGGATGACTTCTAAATTTAACACCACTTGGTCCCGGGGAGTAGCTTACAACTTCACGAGAGCTGCTGCAACTCTGCACGGCCAGGAAGGATCTTCCAGCAGCTCTGGAGAGAAACAGCGGGTCACGCAGAACCTGTTTAATATTAAATAGAGCCCATTGTTCTGGGCTTGGAGTTCCATAATGCCCCCAAATGGATCAGCAGATAAATGAACTATTCATGCACTTCTTAGCAGAGTGGCTTTTTCCCCCTAACATATAATGTATCACAGATAACGCTTGCCTAATGAAACCAGAAAATTGCATTGTTTGTGACTGTTTTGCATTTCCTTAAAGATAACTTTTACATATCAAGACATACTGTCCCAAGAGATGAGGTTACACAAGAACACATTATTAGGTCCCATCCTTCAATGCAATCTCTTAATCTGTTGACTCTGCCTGTGTGACAGAAATTAATTGCCACTTTAATCAGCGTAGACAGCCAATCTGGATAATACCATGTGAACATGCTTTTGGAAAGAGAAAAGTTTGGGAACTGAATACTCATTCTCTTCTTCTTCAACATTTTTACAAACTAGATGTCAAACTCATTTTCCAAATTGGGAACTAGTAACTAAAGTCACCTTGCGCCTTAGTCTGAAATTCACTATACTTTTTGAATGATACCATGACCCTTAGTCTGCAGTTCACTCTACTTTTTAAATGATCTAAGTACCAGCCAGGAAAATAAATACAGAGCTATCTGTGCCTCTAAAGAAGTTACTTATTCTCATTTCCTCTCCAGCACATTGTAATAAATCAATTCTTATAGTAGTTTTATAATCGTAAATTATAATCTGTGTCAAGTGGTTAGCCGAGGGTCCTAGTGCATGGTGAGCGCTCAGCAATCATTGCCGGCTGTGCTGAAGATAGTAAGGTGATAGAAATTCACGATGAGCACTCATCTGAGGAGAAGAAATTGCCAGTTTAATTAATCTTTTTATGTAAATTATTCCAAAAGATATTTGTTATTGTTGCAGAATGAAGCCCTTTCTGAAGGCAGGAAGAAACTCAATGGTGTTTTGTGCAAAAGAGTCTTGAATTTGGCAGATTTTCCTTTTCCAGTGTAGAAATAAAAATTACATGTCATTTCCAACAGGAGCTGGAATAGCTGACTGGTAAGTTATTGCTTCTGTAATGTGTTTGTGAACCTCTTTCAAGGCTTAAATGAAGATTAAATCAGAATAAAGATACAATACTTCAACTAGTTCTAAATTTAGGCATGTGCTTGTGAAGAAAGAGTCCTATTGTTAAATGCAAATATTTTTCCTTTCTCTACCCTTCTAGTTTTTGGGGACACAGAATTCTTTTTTTTTTTTTTTTGCATCTGTCATAAGTAAATATGAGCTCAGAAAAAAAAATATTACATTTCAAAACTGTTGATTGCACCTAATTATGCATGTAAATTGCTACTTCAAGCATGCAGACAGCTTGCAACATTTTGAAATTTTTGCCCTAGTAGTCATCTGAGGTATTTGTGTTACTATTTTGCTTTTGCCTTAAATGACTTCATTTCCCAATTAGCTTTCCATTAATGATGGGTCTATGAATAATTTTGACCTTTTGATGTCTCTCTTTAGATGATTCAAATGAGCAAATTAGCACTTTCAACAAAATCACCCTTCTTATTGTGCATACCAGACCTTCTGAGTTTTTGAGTCTTGAGAGTTTACAAAAAGGTATCATGGAAGAGTCATCCACCTCTTGCTAAACAAATTGTGGTCCCTCGACCATAGCATCTCTACACCTGATTACTGGAAATACAGAGTCTCAGGCCCCACCCCAGACTTACTGCATCAGAGTCTGGGTTTTAACAAGATCTCCAAGTGATTGCTACCACATTCAAGTTTGAGAGGTACTGCTCTCACATCTGCATCACAGAGTTGGCCTTTCTACATTAAGATTCTTTGGCACTGTTTCTCTAAAATACTCCTTGGAAGGACTATTAGAAAAAAACCGTCTTAGAAACTTTTTTTGTAAAGACACTATAGCTCCTTCCTTCACCTCCCAATCTTAACGTTGCAGAATGAAAAGTTACATAAATTAAGAATATATCTACGTTGTTTATAGGTGGTAATGAATTGGAAGTACACGATTTTCTAAATTCAAAAGGCATTAAAGTGAAAAGGGAATAGCACTTTATCTCAAATAATAAGTTTTATACAAAGGTGGGATTGGTTCCTAAAAAACTTGATTATTCTTGACCTACTTGAAATATGAAAGTCCAGTTTCTGCCCTGCTAGGAGTGTTGATACCTTCTGTTACCATACAAGCAGAAACCACCAGCCTGTGTCTCTGCAATAATAAAACTTCAGTAATTTGGCATAAGTATGGATTAAATTTTTATGCCCCAATATTTTTAGGAACTAACAGAACTTGTTAAGGAATTTCTTTAAAGCACATAAAGGTAGATAGATACAACATTAACTTAAAGGCTACCTAGTGCAGTAGTCCCTACCTTCACTGTGCATGAAATCACCTGGGGATTGTTGTTGAAATGCAGATTGTAACTCAGCACGACAGGGTGTGGGCCAGAGAATCTGCATTTCTAACAAACTTCCAGGTGAAACCAGCCCTTCTGGTCCTCAGACCTAACAAACTGGCTTTATTACTATCAATGGTTCTCAGATTTTAATCACTTTAGGTGAGTGATCTCTTGGGGATTTTTTTAGTCTTCAGTGCCCAGAATATACCCCAAATAATTAAATTAAATCCAAATTGTTAGGCATCAGTAGTTTTTAAACCTCCCCTGGTGATTACAAAGTGTAGCCAGGATTGAGAACCAGTGCTGCAAATCAGTGATTTCTCCAAGTGTGGTCCCCAGACCAGGAGCAGTGTCACTTGGAAGCCACATAGGGACACTGCCTCTCAGGCCTCACCCAAGACCTGCCAAATCAGTATCTGCACCTTCAGAGCTCCAGGTGATACGATATACGATACATATGCACATTTAAAATTTTCAAGGCGCAGCTGTAGTCTCATTGCAACTCCTTCATCTCTTGGCTCCATAGGGACCTACACCCTTTCTGAGAAGCTTGTAGAGCTCTTATGGATAATGTTCCAGCTGATGTGGATAACACAAGCATCCCTACCCATTGTAAAACTTCTATGGTTTTCATACTTCTCACAGTGATAGAAATGTTCTGTATCTGTTTTGTTCAGTAAGTAGCCTCCAGCCACAGGTAGCTGGCACATGAATTGTGGCTAATGTGACTGAGAAACTTTTCATTTTACTTCATTTTAACAGCTGTAAATTTAAATAGCCTCATGTGGTTATTGGCTCCATAGTGGACAGGGCATCTCCAGAGTAATCATCCTTCCTCTTGATCAACCCTTATTCAAACCCCCAGGTTGAACCCAGGCCCCCCCTGCTCAGCTTTTGTACTTATTAATCCCCAGTGATGCACCAGGATGAAAAACATCTGCTCTGCCACCTCATTTACATAATAAGTAACATTATGCTTATTATTTTGAATGAGAGGAGTTCAACTTGAATTAAATGCCACCAAAAGTTGTCAAAACCTTTTTCACAGTATTCATAATTACGTAGCTTTAATTTCACAGCCTTTTCAAACGTCAGCACACGTGGGTGCGTGTGGAACTGCCTTAAGAAAAAGACAAAAGCCTGCAAATGGCTTCAGGGTAGAAGACACATAAAGACACCCCTCCCCCAGCATCGTCTTCTTGATACATAATGGAAAGTTGCATAAATTAAGAGTGCATCTATGTTAAAGATAAATATCAAAACTGGAAGAGTCCTTTCAAATTGGAAGATGAGTACAGAACAAAGGAGGGATCAAGGAGTTAGGGTGCCCGAAGGCAGCAATGAAATTCAAAACAGAATCACAATCAACAATTACCTGGAATAAAAATGTCCAATCTGTAAGAATGATGGAATGGAATGGGATGAGATAAAACAAAAATACTCATGATTTGAAGACAGGCACCAGCCCCCTGAGTCTTCCCTTCTCCAAGGTGAGAAAGACAACAGCAGCCACCATTAGAGTAGCACTGCCTACCAGCCAGTAAGTGCAATGACCCATTACCTCTGGCAATCCTCTGGGACTGGGGTATTAGGAAAGAGATCATTCAGGGAGCATTATCTGAACTGACACATCTCAGAATATAAATAAGCAAATCCCTCCTTGAGAGGGAAGAGGACAGTGTTAAAGCCAGACCTTTCCTTTGACTGAAAAGGATGTGTGTCATATCTAAGCTGAATTCGCCACAGCCTATCTTACAAAAGGAGGCTGACACTGGGAAAATATTTCATCAGGTCCTGTGCTTTGCCCGGCTGCTGACTTGGTGCCATGTGATCCAAGATTATGCCCACAAAGAAATGTGTAGCTAAGGGCAACAGCCTCCGTTCTGAGGATGGTCACTTCTTAGCAACTGAAACCAATAAATAGACTGCCATTGTCCCCAGCCAAGAAACACCAAGGGCCGACAGGATGATTTTAGGAGGTTGGTCTGGAGCTCAGAGGCCACTGAAACCTCATCCTTACTCGCATGCAGGCATCTTCAGACACCCTCACCCAGGCTCTCCTTGTCTTCAGAAAGTAAGAGCAAATTTCTTCACAATCCACATCAATCCTCCTCGGAAGGGAGAGGCAGAGTGAAGAAGAAGTAAGAAAATATTGACTTCCCTTGAGAGACTAAAAAGGCCAAACCCAGTTCTACATCTATACAACATTGCTGACATCCCATGCCTGACAATGCAGCTTATTAACTAAGTCATGAGCCCTAATCATTCCAGGCAATGTTAAGAGGATGTCCCTGCCCTTCACTTGTATAAGCATATTTGTTTCCTGGCTAAATTTAAAGGTATAGTTTATGGACACAAGGATTCCCAGGGATTCTGACCTTTAACTCTAGGTCTACAGAAAATATTCCAGAACATTGCATTTTCCCCAGGCAAGACTGGAGCAGTCTGCCTAATGAGAGAGCCTGTTTGGCCTCCTGAATCTTATACAGAATGCTTCAGCTTTGCTGAGCTGGTTCTAGACTTGATTGGTACCAAAATATCACCTTTATAACTGAGAAGGTCTAGATCGGAGGAGGTAGCTTGTTTTTGTAGGCAAATGGCCTTCCTATTTCTGAACACCAGGATCAGGCAGCCAAATGCACTTGTTGACAGCTGCTTGGGGCAGCATGCACCCTGCAGGCAGCGAGCTCCCAGAGGGTAAAAGGGAGAGGCCAGTAAGGTCAGTTCATTCCTCCCAAGTTCACTGGGCAGGTAGACACCTCTCCTCAGGCAGAGAGAGGCAAAGAGTAGAGAGATGTCAGGAGACATCTTGAACTCCCTACACATGGAAAGAAACATCAGAAGGGGAAAAGAAGTGTTAATCCCCCAAACAAATCCTGTTCCAGTATCAGCCCTACATCCATGTCCCATGTCCCTATCCCCTACTGCATTAGGGGAGGAATCTGGGAGCCTGCCCTCGAAAGTTCCACTTCCAGCCTTTTGTGTCCATGTGGTGGCCCTCTATGCTCACCAGGCCAGAGTCAGCTCAACGAGCCGTACTTCCCTCAACTGTAGAACTAACCCACTGGGTTTCAGACATCGTTGGTCAGAATTAACATTCCTCGTACAAAGCTGTCAAGAATTAAGCTCCTGACCTGGCTCTCATTAGCATCATGCTCTTATCAACTGAGCAAACTAGACATTTTACGGAGGCATAAAGCCTACAGAGGCGGTGTTCTAGCAAGAGCCTTTTATCTCACAAGTGCCTAATAAATATTGCATTTTCATAATTTGGCTTTTTAAACCAAAAATGATCTTTCAGTCCCTCATCTAGTATATTTTACAAGACCCACCTAATACAGTGCTTTGCACATGGTGGGAACTAAATAAATGGTTGAGAATGAATATTAAAAGCCTTTCATATGAAGGCTTAGAAATGTCTTTGCATCTCATCTTGGAAAATTTGGTCTCCAAAAAAGAAAAACAAGCATAGGCTCTTTGGAAACTAGGTTTCCATGACAGACTTGCTGTGGTCACATTTGTATCAATGTCACTGAACAGTGGTAGCAGGGTAAGTAGCTGGCATCTTGTACAAGTACTTTGCATCTCCATTTCCTTTTTTATGAATTGAGGCACATATTATTCCTTTCTGTTCAAAGACTCTGAGATAACAACACCAGATGTTTTCTGGCCATGTAACTATACACTGAAAGCATTCAAAAAACAGGTGAGGGTGAGAAGCCCTCAGTAGTTTGTACTGTCTGCCTTCACTTTCATCCACTAAATGGCAAACCTCTTCTCCTCTTTCTAGATATGGCTACTGGTCTCCTGGTCATTATGTCTTTTATCTGTACACTTCGCTTCTCACTTTGGAGCCAGAGTTTAAGCAACATGTACAACTCCAGTAATCATCAGGGGAGATGTTTTGGAAAACCAGGAGTTTAAATCTAAATATAAACACACAGGAAACAATCTACAGAGCCAGAAATAAACATAATACTAAATGAGCTGTAGGAAAAACCAGAGGAGTGTGGGTGAGGAGCTGCAAGATTCACCTGGATGTGTTTCCAGAGAAAAGAAAAGGATCACTACAGGGGGGAAATTGAAACTTCTTTGGGTGTTATACACCTTTTTAATACAATAGTATTTTCATGTCCCTTAAGAATATTATGTGTGCCTAGAAATTAAGGCCTAAGTAAAAGCTGGCTGTTTGCTGCTTCTCTGTGCTCAGGCTTCCAGCCCTCTGCTCTGATGACACTTGTGTATGTGTCATTGGTCACCTCTCCACTGTCAAGGCCGATGCCTTTCCAGCTCTCAAGATTAGCTGGCTTTCTGTCCTGTATTTCACACCAACCTTCTCAAGAAGCTACTCAGTCCCTTCACATCCTCGATTGCCTCACTGTGCTTCCTACTTGTCTTTTCCTATCCATCTCCACATGACCTGTTCAACTGCACACATTCTTCCGAGAGGTCACAAGACTTCCCCTTCCTCATCTCTGAAAATAGTCTTCTCTGTCACTCACAAGAGAGATGACACACAGCACTAGGCATTTACATGCAGCAACTCTTTTAAATGTCCTAACCATTCTCTGCAGCAGCCATCACTAGCCCCATTTAATGCACAGAGAGACTGAGGTTCTGAAAGTCCAGGTAACGTGTCTAAAGCCACAACCCTGCTAGTAGCTGAACCAGAGATCTGCACCCAAGCCTGTCTGACTCAAATTCCCTGATCCTTTCATTCACCTATGAACATCCATTATCTCTTGCTGTGTAACAAACCACCCCAGAACTCAATGCCCTAAAACTATAGCCATTTGTGTTGCCTACACATCTGAGATGCAGACAGAGCTGGGTGGACATGACACGCCTCGGCTCCAGCAGGAACAGCTCGCCTGGGGCTGAAAGACTCCACCGAATGGCTCCTCACACCGTTGGCAAGAGGGTGCTGGCTGCTGGCTGGCAGCTCGGGGGCCTCAGTTCTTCTCTACATGGGTTTCTCCACAGCATGGTGACTGGGGAGATCCAAGAGCAAAGACCCTAATAGAAGGAGGCAGAAGTAGTAGGCATTGCTGTGATTCGTCAAATAGCATCATTTCTGCTATACTGTTTCAGTTGAGGCAAATGCAGAGGCCCAGCCACGTTCAAGGGGAGTGAAACAGACTCCACCAAGTGATGGGGAAACGGCAATGTACTAGAAGAGGGGTAGGACAGAATGAAACATCATGATTCCTCTGTAAATCCCATCTACAAAGATGACTTTCAAATCTTTATCTCCAAGCCTGACGTTTCTGAAGTCAGTTCCATAGTTCTGATTGTCTATTAAAATTGTCCCCAAACCAAATTTACAAAGCTCTTTATTAAAACCAAGTCTTACCTTATTTGTCAGTATTTACATTATCAGCACCAGCATTCCTAAACAGCTCATATGTGGCTTTGACTCCTCTTGTGCCCACCTCCCTACAGTCAATTTCTCGAACCTATTAATTCTACTTCATCAAAGAGTTCATTCACTCACACACACACACACACACACACACACACACACACAGTCTTTGCCCTCGAGATGTTTACAGGCTTGTGCAGAAGGAATAGACAAATCAGTAACAAGGTACAGTTGCTTTAAGTATTATATTCCAAATAAACTCAGGGGGCTGAGGTTGCAAAGAGCACTAACCTAGATGTGGGCACGTGAAGGGAGAGGGCAGTGAACTCTGATCCAAGCTTAAAGGAGTTTATTCCATCTGAGCTCGCACATTACAAACAGAAATCAAAACACAACTAAGTAGAATGCCATTTAGCTCCGGATGACTTTCAGTTGGTCTGCCAAGAGAGAGTCTCTGAAGCATTGAATGAGATCCAAAGCTAAACCTCTATTCAAATTTATTTCTCTATGGACTGTGAATGTGTCCAACCTATAGAAGGAAAATTAATTGAGATTAACCAGGATCACTGTGCATTGTAATGTTTGAAAGTCAATGTAGAGGGACTTTTAAATTTTTTACAGGAATTTGAGAGAGCCTTTTCACTGACAGGGAAAGAAACCATGCATGACGCCGCGTGCCGGTGTTTGCCAGCTCGCTCTCAGACCGATTCCTAACCGTGTCTGCTGTGTCCCCTGCACTGCTCGGTGTCACAGGAAGCTGCATTTCTGGCTCCCTTGCTAACTTGTCTCTACTTAGTTTAAGTTCATGGGAGGCACTAGTGGAAAACGGAAGAGTTCGAGGTGGGGAGAAGCGGGGGGTTTTCTTCCCCTGTCTGCCTTTGCTTATCCAGCGGCGGCTGCTTCTCCTCCTGCCGGACACACCCAGCTGTCTGGTTGGGCAGCAGCGCCCCCTGTGGTTACCACTCCCACCACACAGCCTCAGATTCCGGGATTAGTAAACACACCCTCCTCCCCGTGGCCTTCCAGCCCTAGAGATTGCTTTTGCTAATCTCTGGTGGTCTCAACCTCCTGCGGCTGGCATTCCATATGTGACCCATTCTATCACAACCCTTCCCGTTTGAAACATAAGAGTGGTACCCGATTTCCTGATTGGATCCTGGCTGATACACCTAGCTAGCTTATTTTAAAAATGAGTTTTAACTGTGATACAATACACATAACACAAAATTTACTGTCTCAATCATATTTTAGTGTGTAGCTCAGTGACACTAAGTACGGGCACACTGCCTTGCACCTATCGCCACTGTCCACCTCCGGAACTCCTCATTTGCAAAACTGAAACTCTATACCCATTAAACAACTCATTCCTGCCAAACCCCAGCCCCTGGCACCCACCACTTTACTGCCTGTCTATGGCTTTGACTGCGTCAGTTACCTCACATCATTGGAATCAAACACTACTTGTCTTTTTGTGATAGGTTTATTTAACTTAACAGAATGTCCTCAAGGTTCATCCATGTTGTAGCAAGTGTCGAATTTCCTTCCATTTTAAGATGGAATAATATTCCATTGCACGTAAATTCTGTATCTTGTTTATCCATTCATCAGCTGATGGACCCCTAGTTCTGAAAAATAATGTTGCTAAGAACACAGGTCCCTGGTTTCCATTCTTTTGGGTAACATCCAGACCTGGAATTGCTGCATCTTATGATCATTCCATTTTGAGTTGCTTAAAGAACCACCAGATTGTCTTCCACAGTGGCTGCCCCATTTTACATTCTCATCAACAGCACACAGAGGTTCTAATTGCCACATCCTTGCCCACACTGGGTGTTTCCTGTCTTTTTGATAGTAGCTATTCTCAGGGGTGTGCAGTGGCGTCTCACTGTGGTGTGGAGCTCCTCTTAATACTGGGCAGTGTACTTGGAGGGGCAAAAATCATTGACTCAGCCTTGTCTTCTAGTCACACGGTGAGCAGCGAGCAGGATTTCTGGCACTAAGCCTAATGCTGCTCTCTATTTCCACAACAAGTTAAGTACGAGCCTTAAGCACTCAATATCCAAGGCTCAGAGAGGATTTCAGTGTAAAACAGCCCTTCTTCAAATGCCACATCAGCCACTTCATGACCTTGGACAACTCAGCCCACCTCTCCCTCTTTCATCAGTTTTTTCATCATTACACTGTGAATAATAACTCCTGCCTTACATAGTTAGAAGAATTATATTTTCCCTACATATCTACTTATATTCCAGATTCTTAGTTTTAAATATTTGATGCCTCATAGCTTGCTAGCTTGTTTGCATAGTTAAAATCTCATATGCTTTTGTTGACAGAGTATCAATAAGAAGGACTGAAAATGTGGGCATGTTGCTTTCTCTGGTGGCTAAGTTTCAGAGAGGTGATTCATTAAGAGTGCAAGTCCCTGATGCCTGACAGTGGGATTTCAAATCCTAACTTATCAGCAGTAAGTGTGGGTGACATTGACAAATCACTAGATTATTAAATTTCTCTGAGTCTTAATTTTTCCATCTCCAAAATGGGTACAAATAATAGTTCCTACACCTTCGGGTTGTTGCAGGGATTAAGTGATAAAATTACCTTAACCTCTTGCTAATCACATTTATAAATATACATTAGGTATTATGAGACCCCACTTTAATTGCACATTGAAAATATTAACGAATCCACTCTTGAAAGATCCCTTGAAACCTTTTCATCCCATAGATGACATTCTAGTTTGGGAATATTAGGACACATGGATAAAGAACACTCCTCCGCAGTTTGCAGCCCTTGACTGCCTTTCCCAAACTCCGGGGTGCATAGTAACTCTCCATCAAGTTAGACAGCCTGCCTGCACAGGCTGGGCAAGCTCTAGGGACTGGGTCTTCTCTCAGTATGCTTATGTAGTGGAACTTCATGGCATTGTGCTTTTGGTGTAGTACAAGAAGTCAAAGTCTAGATTTTGATTAACAACCCAAAACAGGACCAACTGTGGTCTTCTTACAAGTACAGCACTTCTGCTCAGTAATAGTCCAAACTTATCAGCAGTGTCATGGGCCTGACTCGTTTTTCCCTAAAAACGTAAACCGTAATGTCTAATTCCCCCATTCATCCATTCATTTCACAAACCTTTCTTGAGGACCTCTGCCAGGCACTAAGAAAGAAACCAGAAATGCAGAAATGCAAACACAGCTCTGGCCCTCCAGGAGATCAGGAGGCTGAGAAGCGACACAAGGGGCTATGGGACCCCATGAGCATATAACTCAGTCTGAGGGGTATGGGAGGAGGTGGTGGTTGGGCTAAATCTGGAATGGTGAGGAGATATTAACAAGGAATGATAAAAGGGAGAGAATATGCTGCTCAAGGTAGAGGAAACAATGGAGGCAAGAAGGATGAAAGTTACATGGCACATTGCTGGAAACTCAAGTGTGTAAAGGACAAATGAGAGGTTGAGGTAGAGTTTGGACAGACCCAAGTCATGAAGACCCTTCTATGTCATGATAAGGAGTTGAGGAGTTAAAATATGCATTCTACAGGGGAATGATGGTGGTATTTTAAGCTGGAAATAAGAAGAGGAGGGAGGTTTCACTAACTGTAGGGAGAAGGATAAGAATAGAGGGCAAGGACACCAACTAGGACACCGTAGCAGAACCAAGGGACACAGAACCAAGAAATACAGATTTTGAATCAGTCAGTGGCCATAGAAAGGAAGCAAAAGCACTGAATTCTAAATTAGAATTAAAGCATGAGCAATAGGACTGGGTGAGTCATGAGACGGGGCCTGTTGCTCCTAATTAAAACTTCCAAGATCACTGAGCGAAGATATCTACCCTCTAAGCACGTGTGAGTACACCAGGCAAGGTGTCAAAAGAAGGCCAAAGTAAGAGCAAAAATATGTGTGCCATGTGGCAGTTAGATTTCAACCAAGGCTGACCTTTTACCATCAGCTATGCATTGGAATATCAGAGGCCAGAAAATTCTGTGGAATTACTATTGAGAAGAAAAAAGAAAAAAACCCCACACCTTTAATGTAGCACAAATTTTTGCTTCTATGTTTACAATGTTCCTCATTCTGAAAGTCCCCTTGAAACCAAGTGTGTGCTTTTCTGTACGAAACTTCAAATAGCCAGACTCAATCCACATTGTTCTTAAGCAACTCTTCACTTAACCATATCCAACCAAAGAGAGTCCATTGGCTCTGTTTTAAGTTATGGTCCCTCACCTCTTTGAGTAACCCACTCCAGTTCTTAAAACCCTTTCCATGATGAAAACCCTCCTCATAATGACTGTGACTCTTGTTTGGCCAGGTTAGTTGCTTTCCCCTCATGCTGTTTGGACAGTATTGAAGAATAGTTAATTGTACTAAATGCACACACTTTGATTTAACTGGATCTTATGAGTGGAAATGACTTCTCACTCAGAGATCAAGGCAAGGTGAACTACATTGAATATGATTTACTGAAAATTGCACTTCCCAGCTTCCATGGCTAACTCACCATTTATAAATAAATGAATTATTTTGGTTTGCAGTGGGAGGAAAAATGACCCTGAACACCAATTCCAGACTTAGCCTTATCTTCACATGGTCTTGCCTCACAGTTTGTATACATATTGAGAACAAGGCAATCATCTGGGGGTATGTAATTGAGAGAAAATCACTACTGCAGGACCTAACTGTTGTATGTTTTAGAGTAATTTCCAGGTCTTAGTAACCTGGATGATTAGTTGTTTCCATGGTCAAGTATTAGCCACATTTCGAGATGACAAGCTGGGCCAAGGGTAGTAGATGACTGGACTCCAAAGTCAAAGTGAAACAAAAAAAGGGGATCAGGAGTGACATGAGGGGCCCATTCAAGGCTGAAGCCAGAAATGACATATAAGTCATTTGTTTCAGTAAAGATGTTTTCATCTTCAAGTAACAATAAACCAACTCAAACTGTCCTAATAACAGGGTTATTAAACACTGTATAATTTTATTGTGTTGTGGAACTAAAATATCAAACAATAACATAACTCCCGGCACAGACCGATCAGGGCTTGAACTGTATTTCACTACTTTCTCTTGGCTGTATCCTCTGTTGCATCATCTTCATCCTTATGCTGGTTCCACTTACTCAGTTAATTTCATCACTTGCCCATCCATGAACTAACCACCATCGCCAACAAAATATGGAGCTCTGATTGAAGCAAGCCCATCGCGTCCTGCCTCTGGATCTGAGGTAGTGGCCAGTCCCACCAAATCACACGTCTGCCACAGCAGGAAAGCAGTAGAATAGATGCTAGAGAGGCCTCGGTGCCCACTCCGTACCCACTGAATCAGGGGTCAGTGAGGGCAGGAGGCTGAGGCCAGGGCAGAGGGAAGGAAAAGAACTGGAAAACAAAACAGTCATGGCACCATCATCAGACTCAATCCACTAGGCACAAGAGAACCTCACGCTGAAACAAGACCGAACTAAAATGATAGGTGATTATATTCTTCCTGCAGGGAAAGCAGAACTGCTCAGGGAGAAATGAAGCCAAGGCCTACATTCAGGATACTCACTTCCTGATTTCAATTATTAAGGAAAGAACAATGATGGTTATAATGCCAGATAGCTCACGGTAGAAAATCACTGCTCTAGAATAAGAAAGAGAGGCATTCATTCTCTCCCACAACTAATGAACTATTTAGTAAATGTCTACTCTTAAAGACAAGTAGAATGCTGAAATGCTAAATGTTTCATTAAATAAAACAACTTGTTTCCCAGGAGCTGCATTCTGTGTGATGACAGGATGTTCCAAGACTGACTGAGGCCTTTGATAGGAACAAGAAGTTTATATGTTGATGTTGAATAGCGAAAGGGAAGGGTCACAACGTCCAGAAAAGTGCCTTTTACAATTTATCAAGATCTCACTACAAACACTACTTGGTCCATTTTTGTTTATATCAAGAAAGTCTGTCTAAGAATATTTAAATTAGTAAATATTTTGCACAGTACTCATCAGGTAGTAGGTACTCAGTAAATGTTCATTGAATTAAAGTATTGAGCACCTCATAAGAAGTGTGACAGGCTCTATGGTAGTTGAGCAGCCCCTGTACATACCCCCAGGCATTCATCATCCCACACACAGTTGGCTTCTTACCGTAGCCTCTGATGCTCTGCTTGAGGCTGATGCTTAGTCCACAGGCAGCATAGGTTGGAGGTACTGGGCAGTTACTGTCTCCACAAGTAACTGTCAGCCACTGATGGATGGTAACGGGTAGATAAATGCCGCAGCTCCTTTTCCTGTCACATGAGACAGCTCTGAGGCATGTGCCATGCTGCCTCACAGAGGTCCTGAGTAGGACTGTGCCCCCATCACCAGCAGCACTAAATTGCTTAGTGATATGCACTTCATTGACTTCCTTCCCTTCCTTTACTCCTGTTCCTGCCTTCCTGCCTATGCTTCCTGGGATCACCCCCTAAATTAACTCCCTTTGCTTGCAACCTTGTCTCATGATTGGCTTCTGGAGGCACACATCCCAAGACAGTAGTCTTCCTAATAGCCACTCTCCTTTTCTTCCTGGCTATCAGGATCTTAATATTTTGGGGAGAAGCAGTAAGCCCAACCCCAGGAGATGGACTATCATTGGAATATGCCAGACATGACAATCCCCGTTTCTGCTTTTCTGGCTCAACTTGCAGCTACAAGGGGGGGTGGTATGATTACTTTAGCCAATGAGATTTGAGCACAAAACTAATGGAAATTTTCTGGAGAAGTTGTTGTTCTCTTGATAAAAAGTTATAGGTGCAACTGTTCCTCTTTTTGCCTTGAATGTGATCGTGGTGTTATGTGACATTTACCGCAGCAAAGAGATCCATAGCAAAGATTTTGCTGACCCCAACATAATCGGCCCACTGAAGCAACAAGAGCAATGGCCCATCTCTGAGACCTCTTGTTATGGAGGAGGTTAGAGCCCTATTTGTCCAAGTCGCCTCATTCAGTTTTCCGTTACATGCAGCCAAAAACAATCCTAACTGACACAAATACCTAGCACTGTGTCAAGGGATGAAAGAGATCAAGAAGGAGAAGCCCATGACTGTTTCTCTGGGGAGTGAAAACTAAGTTATAAGATAATTAGAAGCACGTTTATTAACTTTAAGATAATGGGCATAATGGTTTGTTCAAGCACAGGCTGGTCAGCTAGTTGGCACAGATTCAGGTGCTGAGGGGTGTTAAAGACTAAAGGGTCTTTTAGGTCCCTTTCACTCTCAAGTTTCTGTCATTCTCTTGCTGGAGGGCAGGAAAAAGTCAGAGTAAGATTCCCAACAAGGTTCAGGAGGAAGAGAAGAAAGAAATGAGCCTTGAAAGGTAGACAGAGTGTGAATAAAGTGAAATGAAGAGCATCACAATCAGAACGAGGGGTTGGAAACACATGCTGTAGGAATACTGACAACCTGGAAGCTCTAAACTTCAACACCCCCACCCCAAAAAATGAAGGGGCAATGCAGCCGCACAGGGTAAGTTTCAATGGAGATGGAGATGTAGATATATAATAGCCATTTCAGAAGAGCATTTTCAACTGGAATATCCGCTATGTCTGGATCCAGCTGATCTTGCTTTTAAACTTTCTTAGACATCTCAAAACCAGCTCAATGGATAATGACAGAAGTGTTACCCTCTGTTACACCACTCCCTGAAGATGAGAGTGGGATGTCATCAGGTGTGGGTGTCATCATGAAATGCCCAGTGGAAACGCAAGTGGACGAGACTGATGTGGTGGAATCCTAAGATAACTGGACACCTGGGAGAAGCCTGTTGTCATTGCTCGGCATTTACAGCACCTGCAATTCATTAGCTATTCCTTAACCAAACCCTGTGAACTGGATTCTTCTTTTAAAATGAAAAAACAGAAAGAGGGACAAGGGATAAACTCAAGTTAACTAAGAAATTTTTTCCATGGTAACGTACACAAATATTACCATGAGCCTGAAAGCTAAAGTTCTATAGTGGGAAGAAATACATGGCCCCTACTAAGTCTAACCAGGACTATTTGACTGTGTATAACAATGATAAAAAAAATAAAAACTACTGTTACTTTTTTGCAATATATTATAACATGTGTTACCTTAGTCAAGCTTCACAAAGAACCCAGGTGGTAGATAAGTTGAGTAAGATCATTTTTATGTCCCAGGCACTGCTCTCAGCATACCTTAGATGTACCAGTAACTCTCTATGACATAGATATTATTATTAGTCCCACTTTACATAGGAGGATAGTTAAGCACAGAGAGGTAACTATCTGTGTCAGTCAGGATTCAGTTAGGGGAGCAGAACCACCATGTGTATTTCGGGAACAAGAAAGGCATTAAAGCAATGAGAACTTACAAGACCGTGGGAAGAGCTAGAAAAGTAAAGGTCCAGAAAAGGGATGTTGAAGGACCAGAGGAAAGTCAGTGTCGGGGACCATGGCACGGGGGCATGAGTGGAACTGGTAGGCATACCCACAGCTAGGCTGGGAGCATAGTGGGGGCCGAGTATTTGGTGGAGGGCCTGAGCCCACAGCTGGTTGGTGGCCTGTAGTCCAAGACTTGGATGTGGAGTGGGGACAACGGGCAAGTGGAGCCCATGGGTTTATCTCTCATCACTGCTGTCTCTCTGATGGCTTTTTATCCCTGCAGTATAAATTTAGTTAGAATCCTTTTATCAAAAATCTACAAATTTAACTGAAACAAATATTTGCACACTTATATAAGAGGATATTCATTCAAAATCATTCATAAGCATAAAAACATGTTTCCTTTATTACAAACAATTAAAATAATAGGAAAAGGTTATAAGAGCTACCACCATCGATTTATTTAAGACTATTTAATGATATAGGGGGAAGGTTATCATGCAATATTAAAGAGAAAAGCAATTTGATGTTTGTATGTATATTATGCCAACCATGCAATTTTTATAAAATTGTTCACCACACACACACACACACAAAAAAAAAAAAAAAAAAAAAAACTGGAAGGAAATACACCAAAACCCAAGTGGGGCATGATGGATGTTGTTTCTTTTCTTCTTCCTATGTTATGTTTTTCTCTGAGTGGTTGTACAGTATTGATCTTAATTTTTTTGTCTGCTGATGTATGTGTGAGTGTATTGTGCCTTGTTACATAAGATATCTATAGTCCCTTACCAAAAAAACCCTCTCTTTTAAAAAAACAGATCATGCTCACTTATTAAAGAAGAGGAAAAGTTTTAAATCCTTTCTCATCAGCATTTCAAATGAGTTAAAGGGGCTTTGTTTGGAGGTCACAGCTGGTCCCTGTCCTGCCCTCAGTAATGCCATATTTCCCCCTTTAGAATAGTCAACCATGGTGTGTAGACCCTCAACCTCAAGCTAGGGGCCCCACTGCCTTCCAGGCCTCTCGCTGGCCTCCCCGCCCCACCCTCACATGCACAAGTGAGCTGACCAAGTCAGTGTGGAGGCTCTGGAGGGTTAGACAACTAAAGACTCGCCTTCTATTGGGGTCATGTTGGAATGTGGCTTGGCACTGCATTTTTAGGGGATAAAGGATGACGGCCTACTCTGGCTGGTCTTTCACTCTCACTCCTGCTCTCTCCTGGTATCCTAAAATTTCATCTTGTTTCACCAAAAAAGAATTCCCTATGATTTTCTAAGTCTGATGCCCATTATGCTGCTGGCCATGCCAGGACAGTTAAATATGGAACTGGCAAACATACAGGAAGCATACTCCTAGTTAGACTACCTGGGAAGTTGTCAATGGGTTGTTCCCACATTCGTTCACTGGAAACCCTGACATGTGCAGGGTGCCCAGGAGTGGGGAAAGAAGATCAAGAGATTCATGCCATCAAGCAGAGAAGTCTATCAGCATATGGCAGAGCCCTGGCCTCCCCTCCTGCCCACTGAGGAATGCTTGATAGGTAAGCATGAAGTTGTGTCAAAGTGTTATGGGCTGTTTCCTCTGTAGGAGTATGACTCTTACTTTCCATTGATCTGGAAATATAATTTCCAGTATGTTATTAGTTCTCTAACAATGAGATCCTCATCCAGTTTTAGAGTCTCTGCACAATGCCAGCTCAGTTTCTTACTGGGTAACTTGGAATAATACACATTTGGTGCAATTGGCTAAATCATTTTCATCCTGTTTCAGCAGGTTCCAATCATGGCAACCTAATCAATCTTCTGGCCATCTACATTAATCCTGAAAATGACCCAGATAATCTGATTGGCTGCAGTGCAGCCCAGTCACAATTTCCATCACACCATCTGGTGACTCTGTCTCCTCCAAGGGTACCCCAGAAGGACCATCTGTTTTGATATTCCTTGTGTCCCTCTGAAGGAGGCAAAGGTTGAGGCCAGCCACACACCAGCAAGTCATTCTCTTCCTGCCTTTGCATGAACCAAAGAAATCCTGAAATGCACTATAATTTAGCTAATCACATCCTGCAGAGCCTGCTTGGCATTCTCAGTGAACATATCGTAATATTCAGAATGCAAATTAAACTTTATGGGTGCCATAACCTTAGCCATTTATTGCAGCAGATTCCATAATTGCCTGGTGCTGCTAATACAGCCAAGACTACTTTGGCATTTTTTTTTTAACTTTTGCAGACAGAGGTGCCATGTTGATTAAGCAATCTGGGTGTTTCTTTGCACTGTTTCTTAAGCAAATGTATTAGTTAAGGTCCTTTTTCTTATAAGCAACCAGATTCAGTCTCAGCTGGAGATGGACAGTAAAACTGACAATAAAATATATTAGAATGCTCCAGTTCAAGTAGTACTTGAGAAGTAAGTAGAGTTCACATCGTAAGGGAAAATAGGTTTGTACCAAAATGCAAGATGAGTTAGGAAAAAAAAAAAATAAGTCAGTTCAAGACCAACTGGTGGCTACAAGTTATGCTAGAAGGTTAAGGTTGGTTCTTTGAATAACTTGAGCCATAGGCATCTGTGTTTTGCACTAACTTGGAAGATAATCACCTAGCATTAGGATTATCACCGAAAAAGATTTAAGAAAGATGTGGTTACTATTGACTTACATGACACCTATGTGTGAATTAGAAAAAGGTCTCCATTCATCTGGGCAAAGCTGGCCCTGACCAGGCATATTCCACTTTATTCCTTAGTCCTTGGGAAGCCACCCCCAAATAAAATTTTCCAGGACAGCAAGACCTCCCAACCCACAAATTTTAATGACTTTGTGATACAAGAAGGTGGATATAAAAGTCTAATTTAGGAATGGAAGTAGGTAGCATTTCTGGAACATCCTGGGATATGGACTTCCCCAAGGAAGATAGCAGGCAGGAACATGGGTGGAGTTAAAGGAGGAGTTTGGAGATTTGAATAAAAACTGAACTCCAAAGATGTGTTTTAGGAAGTCCTGGATTACAGAAGACCCTTTATCCCACTGGCCTGTCAGTACAAATAAGTCGGAGTTTGGGCCATTGTCTTTTGCTGTGTCTCCCTCATGCCATATTCATGAGAACTGGATGTTAAACCAGGACACCATAGAGCTCATTCCTTTGGCAATGCTTATGTGTTGAGCTGGGAGTACGGCCATCTCAGACATGCCTCCAGCTTGTCACTTTGAGGTGAGGAACAGAAGGGAATGTACTGAATAGCTGTGGGGGCCTGAACAATCAATACCCCCAAGATTCTGCCAGAGCAGCACAGCAGATTGCATGAGAGGCCCCAGAGCTTTCCTTCTCTGTGTGCCACATGAACCTGCCAGTCCTCTCACTAGACAGTCGATTTCCCCACCTTTGTAAATGTGCTCAGCCATGTCATTTGTTTTGGCCAAATAGAATCAGATGGAAATACAGTGTGCCAATTCCAAACCTATGCTTCAAAAAACCTTGCATGTCTCTGCTAGTGCCACTGCTATGAGAAGAATATGCCTGACCTAGTCCTCTGTGCAATGAGTGCGTAAGACACATGGACAGAGCTGTCCCAGCCAAGATCAGAGCTCCCAGACAATTCTAAGATGTTTGAGTGAGCCCAGTAGATGCTGGACAACCCCTATGTGTGTGCATTATACTAAGAAGTGATTGTTGTTTTAAGCCACTGAGTTTGGGGGTAATTTGTTACATAGCAATAGCTAAATGATACCGCAGGAACTAGGCAGATCCTGGAGCCTCAGCTTCCAAGTTTGTGGACTTTTCACAAACAGCTTCCATTAACCTGCAGCAACTCCTAATTTTTGCTTTTCTTCCAAATTCCTGAGAGGGACAAATAGTTGGGGAGGATGCAGTAGAATCTCAGAGAACATAACTTTCTTAGTGTTCAGAAGCCAGAAAACCTCTCCAAAGATGGCTTCCCCACCTGGGCCACCTTCCCAGGTCATTCACTGTGAGCACTTCCTCCTTCAACCTGTATCTCCTTGCACTGATAATCACTCAGTTCCAAACACAACGTTGGCAATCAAGAAAAGCAAATGGTAATGAGAAAGAAAATGCTGTCATCATCTCCGCTGCCTCTTCATCCATTCCTGGAATTTCTCATGACCCATTTTTTCCTTAGCATAAACGTTCATCTATTTATCACAGCAAAATGTCATCACTGGGCGATCATGTTCTCTTACAAAAGGTTGCTTCCTTGAACAAGCTGGGACCTTGGGCTTCCTAACCAAGCAAGGCAGCTGTTCTGTATACTTTGGATACTAGAGCGGCTTGTACCAGCTTGAGTACTGCCCCACAGGCTCTGCGGGCATTGTCACAGGCTTTATTTGAAACCCTTTTCACGACATTTAAAAATCAGAGTAAATTACTTTCACTGAGTCCTCTGAAATAAGGGTACGATTGTTGTTTACTCTCCCGAAGAACTGAATAGCTACAATAATTACCCTTCCAGAAAAGCATCTGTCTGTGCTTACCTCTTTATTCTTTCCCTCTGTTGTATTATGAGATCTTGAAACGATACCTAAAGAGCAGCTTTCCTGGATGCTGGGATAAAATTCACTGCTCTATCATTCTGGGGATCACCTCCTTTTCTTTTAAAAAGAATTAATTTTGACCTCTTGGTCACTTTAACATGCTTTTTTAAGAATAAATGAATATTTAAATGTTGAATGCTCTGCCTCTGCACTTTAAAAATACATTTGAGATCAGAATGAATTCTGTTACTTTAAACAATTTAAAGACTTAAAATTAAAAAAAACAAATTGAAAGTGCATAAAACTGTAAATGAAAAGTTCTTTCATACCACGTTTGTCTTTATCCTACTACAAACTAGGGAGAAAATACATAGACTTACCTCACTTAAGCTGTTGAGTCAATAGCTCTTGAAAAGCTACACCAGTTTTTGTACAGTGGTTTTCCCTATCCCACTTCCTGTTTTCAGGGCACCTAATTTTTTGCTTAAAAACTTCTGAATAAATATGCCATAAGGAGTGATATTTCAACCTCACCATTTCAGACAAAGACATGCTAACCAATCTGTTAAACCAACGGTCTCTTTTCATAAAATATCATACAGAAAAAATTTAAATTGTGCAGCATGTGTAGATGACCTCAAAGTGTTTTGTTTTCATTCACATGCTGAGGGACAACACAGAGGTGGCTTCACCTACCACTTCTCAATCTGTTGGGCATGTGTGTAATTTCTGCATTTTGAAACCATCATATGTTCAGCCTTTATTTGCCTCTCCAAAGGTGTTTTTCTGTTCTATAACTTTATCTTAAAATTTAGTTGGTCTTCAAGATAACCATGAGTTCCCACAAGGTTGAAAACTTGGTGAAAATCAAGGTATGCATGTTCCAAAAATAGCTTCCTCGTATCCTTCCTCTACCAAGATAGGTGGGAAAGGGCACCATTGTCCCATTTCAGACAGTGGACTGTCCCAAAGGTCACAGGGAAAGCCATCAGCAGATTAGCAATGAGCGGTCTTGGCAGTTACAATTCGGGCAACAATTAGCCACCAACTCTGGCCAGCTCTGCAAATGGCTGCTGAGCCCTGACTCCAAGTGTCCACTTGGGAAGCAAATGGGGCAGGGCACACTGGCTGTGGCACAGCTGTTGGTACAGTTAGTAATCACCATGACTTCCAACACTAAAAGAAGAAATGTAGACTGGGTACATCACACACACTGGATTATCCAGTGAGGCCACCAGGATATGCAGTGTTGAAGACCACAGGTCCAGACCAGACTGACTTTGAACCCCTTCTCTGCTACAAGTTTGGCCAAGTTACAGACCTTTCTGTAGGTTCATTTTCTCACCTGTAAAACATAGATAATAGTAGCACCTATCTCATTCAGTGGTTGTGAGAATTAAATGTTTTATTACAAGTTTATGCCCCTACCATATGTGTTATATTTACTATATATGTATGTTATATATATATGTGTGTTATGTATCTTACATATGTATATATGTGTGCATATATATGTATACATATGCACCAAGCATATAACAAGTGTTTGATAAACATTAGCTATTATCCTTCATGTGAAGGTGTGAAGGAAAGTGGAGCATCAAAGCAAACAAACATTGCTTGGTCTTTAACTCTGAGTAATCAAGGCATTCAAATTGTCATCTGTATCAATCACAGATTTCCTGTCACTTGAAAAATTGCTTTAACAAATTCACTTACATAAAGCTTTTCTTGATTCTCCACCATAAACTTCCTATGGTTGTTACTCTGAAATACAACAGAAAGTGTGTTTGAGTAGCAGAAGCTGTCTGTGCCTCCCATGTCACCTTGACCCTGAGCATCTCAGTCCATTCTGGGGTGCACAACAGGCCAGAAGTGTGGGGAATGATCAAACTCCAGGAGCAGCTCTTAGCCAGCTACCAGTGGGAACTGGCATCTAAAGACCCCAGCTTCCTCACCCCCTGAGGGGGTACAGCTCTGAGGCATGTGCCCTATGCTGGCTCCCAGAGTTCCAGCAGGACTGAGCCCCAGCGCCCAGTGCAAACTTGCTGATAACACACCTCTTGTGGACCCTTCCCTTCCCAGTCCCACCTCCCGGCTGTACTGCCTTGTCTGATGTCACCTCCTGAATAAACCACTTGTCTGATTCCGGGGGGAAACCCCAAAGAAGACTCAGCCACACAAATACACAAGCTAAAAAAAGGTTGTTTTTAAGTAGGTTTGTCTCCATATTGAAAAGAATTATTAAAATGCACACCAAGCAAATTCAAGAAATTCCAATTTAATTTTACTTTGTGTAGAATTTGGTTGGGGCCTTAGGTATTGAATGGCTTCAGGAGAACCTTTTATGTCTTTTAAAATCCTTGGCTCACAAATGCTTTCACACAGAGAACATTTCTACCCATGATTTCAGTCTCATTTAAGACTGGAAGAATGGCTTTGTCCTTGCTTAGGGTCATTTGAACTCGGGGTGTCCAAGCTAACTTTTCCTCCTGTACCCCCAGCTCCATCTGCTGCCAACAAGACCTGAGTTTCTGGTTGAAATAAAAATATCTTTACAAAGGCTTATAAAAAGGTTCATGAGATACAGTGGTATTGGAAATGGCTCTGAAGTGTATTAATGAAGCAGAGACACACAAATTAAGTTTCCCTTGAAACACCGTGTTTCTGTAAGAAAGGAGTCCTCCGGGGAAATACTTATAAGGATTTATGAGGATTTACTGTTTATTGTTTCGTTGTATTTAAAACATTTGAAAGCTTGTTGAAAATTTTCTCTTCAATAAAATTACCCCTGAAGTCCATTAAAATTGCTGTTAAGAGACAGTCATTTCTCTGGAGAATGAATATTTAAAATTCTTGCAACTTAGAGAACCAAGTTCTTGAGGTTCTGTTAAGCCAAAAAAAAATTGTTTTAATATCCTAAAATCAAACATTTTTAAGATTGTGCTTTTAACATGAATAGACTTCAACATATGTTTACAATTATGCCAAATTTATCAGGTCAATGGCATTACAGCTCATGAAAAATAATTTGTAAGAAAGACTGAAATGTCTTTATATTTTGCTTGCTTTCCACCAAAGTTAAGTTTTTGGGTAAATTATCATCATGTCCAATTGTCTCTATTTGTTTTAAACACTTCATATTAATTAAATATACACCAAAGAAAGATATCTTAAAAATATCTTTGCTATGCAAGACTAAGCTAAAAAACAATTCTATAGAGATTTAAAGAACTCATTGTTTTCATAACCTATGCTACACAGATGCATTTAGAACTGAGAAAAAATAATTACAAATGATACTACATTTGCCTGGTCCTTAACTATTTTAAATTAATTTGCTTCGATAAAAAGCATAGTAGTAGGTTTCCTGGTAGACTATTTATTAAGTGCATTTCCTTTTCATTATTTCTAATATTTTGCTTCATAATTTGAATGGCCTCATTTTTATTTAAGAGGAAAAACATACAGTAATTACTCTTTTCAGTACTAATCTTTTTTCTTGCTTTAATAACATATTCTTCTTCCTTCCCACAAACAATCCCAGTCTTCACATAGGTGTCCTTTCTCCTTTCTAGTTCTCTCTCAGTGGTGACTCCTCCACTCCCTTCCCCTACACACATACACACCAGGATTTTTCTTTCTTGTTATCTCCCTGTTCTGGGTCTTTCTTTTTTTGGCTACTTCTCTTCGATTCTTTCTCTCTAACCTACTCCCCCCTTCCCCTATGTCTCCCTTTCTTTAATTTGCCAAGATCATGTTTATAAAAGGGAGCAAGCAAGTCAGTTAGCTTCACAGAAGACACACCTGCTGGGGCAATAGGTATACAGGGGCTCTGGTGATAATCTAAAAGGTTAAATGTGAGTTTAAGTTCTGCATCATGCCTTTCAGAGGGGTGTTTATTTATTCAAGTAAGGATAAACTTGCTTATCCAAAGCAAAATGCAACATTAAAAAATTTAGATGTCTGTGAAACACAAACACAATTTTATGTATTTATGATCACACACATGCTGTAATCAAGGCGAAGTCATTCAGTGCTCAGTTAGTTCATTGTGATGTGTTCTTTCAGCAGGAGGAAAAAGAGGTGAAGCCTACAGCACAGAATGACAGACCATTTAGGAAACAGAATTGTATCTGTTCTTCAGTTGGAAGAGCTAATTACTGATCGATTTGAGACCTTGTGTCTTGATAAACAACTATTGATTGAGCCTGATTATTTCCTGCAATGTCAGAAACATTCAAACGTATTTGTGTTATTGCAAAAGCTATATAATTTATTGGTGGGCACTAATGGTTTTAATGCTTCCAGTGGCAGTCATAACGAAAGGAAGATTACAACCCTGAATTTTCTAATGCTTCATTCTGGCTCTTAAGATTAGCCTATTTTGACTCATTAGTCAAGTTTCTGTTTATACAATGACTTATTTACATAAATTATTTAAAGTAGACCTGTATCAGGTGCCCTGTTCAAATTCAGAAAATGGGGGAAAGAGGGGCTCAGGCCACTGAGAGAGATGCAAATGTTGAGATGGACTCGGGAGAAAATCAATGAGCTAATCAGAGAAATCTGCAAATAGTGAATGCCGCCACATTACCTCGCTGAACGGGCCACGCTTTTCCAGTCTTGCGGCCTTTGAACATGCATTTTCCACAGCCTGTGATGCTCTTTCCCAGATACACACACTGATCTCTGCTCAACTGTCTTATCAGAGAATGGTTTCCAGGCACCCTACATCAAATGTGTAAAATAGTAATGCCAACCTTTGTTTCATTTTTCTTCTTAGTGTCATATCATCATTGCCCTGGCCCATACCTATTTTTTAAACTACTCTATGTGTACCCAGTAGCACTTACTTCATTCCTTTTTGTTTACTGCTTTCCTTAGCTCCTAGAAGAGAGACTGGTGGGCATTAAATATTTGCTGATTTGACCGGAAGGTAATTGTGAAGCATCAACATCATTTATTTTGATGAATGTTATCTCAGTACCAGGAAAATCACTGTGAGAAATGAAAGGTATGATTCTTCTCTTCAAAATGCTTATAATTTATTTGGTGAGACCAGCCTGTCACACATCATATTAGCTATCTAGTACTATGTAACAAATTTCCCCCAGATATCAATAGCTTAAAAACAACGGACCTTTATTATCACATGCAGTTTCTGTGGGTCAGGAATCTAGGAGTGGCTAAGGTGGTTGCTTTTCAGGGTGTCTCGGGGGGGCTAAAGTCAAGATATTGGCCTGGGCTGTAGTCATCTGAAGGTTTGACTAGAGCTGGAGAATCATTTCCAAAAGAAATGTCTCATGCCCATGTCTGTCCAGTTAGTGCTGGCTGTTGGCAGGAGGCTTCAGGTGGAACCCTCAGTTAGTGCCCAGACCTCTCTCTAGGGCTGCTTGGGTGTCCCCATGGCAGGCAGCTGCACTCTTCCGGATGAGCCCGAGAGAGAACAAAGTGGAAACCATGGTGTCTTTTCTGACCTAGGAAGTCACACTCTGTCATGTCTGCAGTACTGAATGGTCATCCAGGGGAGCTCTACCCAGTGGGAAGCGACCACACAGGAGCGCAAACAGCGGAAGCTGAGTCCTGTCAGGGGCTGGCTCCCACAACGATAAGGAACACAGCACACGTACCCAGGTGTGGTTAAGTGCTCGATTGTGAAAACATTTAAGGTCCAAGCGGCTTTGAGAACCCAGACTTATATAAACACCTCGACTCACCCTCACCTGCCCAAATTGGAATATAACTGCCTAGATTTCAAAATTTATCAGTCCACCAAAATGTTTTCCAACCTAGTGCATCTCCACCATTTGTCACAACAGTGACGACCAAAAGGACATTTAGCATCTAAATCAAGGAACAAATGTCCTTTAAGAGAGTATTTCACTGCATGAATATGAATATAATTTAATACCTAACAATCATTAAGTATATTAGAACGTGTTAGGACAGTATTTTACTTCATGGAAATATGTTCATAACCTGTAGTTAAGAGAAAAAAGCAATGGGAATAATTATTGATATTCCATGTAGAAGTACATGTTGGAAAGGCTGAATTTGATGGCAAATTCAACCCTCATTTGGACAAGGGTGTTTGTTTCAGGTATTTTCGTAACATAAACTCCATTTATTCATTTATTCACCACTTACTTACTAAATAAATATTTATAAACAGTATTTATTAAGCCCTTGCTTACTGTGCTACAGGGCAGGGATTATGATGAAAGCCCAGATCCTGGGAAGGAAGTGGCCCTTCACACACTGTCTATTGTGTGTGGGATCAAATTTATTGAGAAATAATGGTTTTGAATGAATTTAAACACAGGCAAGAATCATCATCCAAAGCCAGTTTTTCTTTGGGCACTAAAAATATAAATTACAAGTGTGCAAAACAGTCACATATGCGGAAGGAAAATAAAAGTTTTCATACTCTTATAAATAATTTCAATTTAATACAAGAAAGGTACACTTTAGAAATAATCAAGTAAGTAATCTAACATAAAAAATATTCACTGGACATGATAATACATGAAGGAAATCCACATGACAATGTTAATAAAAGGAATCAGTAAAAATGATCTTATTCTCTAAAACACCTCGACTCACCCTCACCTGCCCAAATTGGAATATAACTGCCTAGATTTCAAAATTTATCAGTCCACCAAAATGTTTTCCAACCTAGTGCATCTCCACCATTTGACACAACAGTGACGACCAAAAGGACATTTAGCATCTAAATCAAGGAACAATTATTTCTCTTAACATTTTCTCTTCGCCCTGTCCATTGCCTGGTTTATTGTTATCTCAGTCACTTTCAGGCCCAAGTTTATGGCCTAAGTTAATGCTAATTTTCATCCCTTTCTAAGGAATTAGGGGAAAAACTACAATCTCATAGTCATTTAGTCAATGTTTTTTAAGATAGGACTAACCCAATGCACTGTTGTAACAAAATTCAAGCAGAAACCAAATGTCAGTCTAGCAGAGAAACAGACACTCTCATACACCTCTGGGTGGAAGATAATAAATGACATGAAAAGCTTTACAACTGGGTAGGCACTCTGATTTTCCTCTTCTAGGAATGACTTAGGAAAAAAACTTGAATGTACACAAAGATGGAATGATAAGGATGTTGGTGGCAGAGTAGCTTATAACTGTGAAAACATGGAAACAAATGTCCTTTAAGAGAGTATTTCACTGCATGAATATGAATATAATTTAATACCTAACAATCATTAAGTATATTAGAACGTGTTAGGACAGTATTTTACTTCATGGAAATATGTTCATAACCTGTAGTTAAGAGAAAAAAGCAATGGGAATAATTATTGATATTCCATGTAGAAGTACATGTTTAGTAGGAAATAAGGTTAGGAATATCAAAAATATTAACAATGATTTATCTCTAGTTTGTAGAACTGCAGGTGAATTGAATATTCTTATTGAAATTTTCTCTTCAATGAGCATGGGTAATAGGTGGATTGCACTAAAGGCCCATCCCTGTATTCATCAACTCTGGCTCAACTGGGTGACTTGTTTTGGCCAATAGGACATTAGCTAACATGATGTTAGCAGTTGCTTGGAAAGCACTGGCATGACGGGGCTTACTCTTGTTCTTGTCCCTCTTCTATCTGCAGGAGAACATGCCTGGGCTAGCCTGTTGGAAGATGGGAGATGGCACATGAAGCAGAGATGAGCTGCCCCGATTTCCCCACCTGTACCTGCCCTAGGTCATGTGGCTGCTAGCTGGGCCCAGGTAGGTGAGAGAGCCTAACAAGATCAGCAGATCTGCAGCAGACCACAGGCATGTGAGTGAGATCAGCTAATGCGGCCAAGTGTCAGCTGACCCATGCAGCCTCCATGATAAGAAATGTCCTTCGTTGTTTGCCTGCTGCTCTGCTTTATTGTAGCACTATGCTAATGGACAGAGTGTGTGCTTGTTGTCAGGCTTGGAGGGAAATAGAAGAGAAAAGCAACAAACCCCTTTGGTTTGAACCAAAGATATCTGAGCACAGAACTTGTCAGAAAACATTTTTGAACAGGTTAGACTGGCAGAGAGCTGAAAATCATTATGAAAATAGAACAGATGCTTTAACATGTGCAAGGTCTGGAGGGGGTTCATGAACTGGAAGCATATCTCCTGGAGCTCACACTGTGATAGTGGGGATCCCTCTCGACCCAGGGAGTGCCCTCAGAGAGTTAGCAACAACAGTATGAATATGCTGCAGCACCAAGGGCTTTAATTCACTGAAGTTGGTTAAAAATTCACTAGCTCTTCCCCAACATGCATTGGAGAGCTCAGTAAAATCAAAAAGGCTACTCTAGCTGTCCGATGAATTGAAGTAATGAGGTCTATCAGTTGACTTAAACAGAAAAAATGATATTAAGCTTTCACGGAGGACAAATGAAAGTATCTACTTGCAACCTTTCTGACGGCCAGAGACCCTGTGCCATTTAAAACTCTGCCACTGCGGTGCACTATTCCCAGGCAGCCAAGAGTTTAATAAGACTTCACGGAGATACCTAACCTCCCAGTCCCAGCTGCCTGCTGGCAACCCTAAGGCGCTCACTGGGGAAGCTGACAATCTGAGCTAACATCAGGGCACCAATTTTCTCAGACATAGGAGCACAGGTGGGCATAGAAATGTCTGCCTGCTGCCCCTCCATGCATGCAAATCACAGAATGGTCTGATCTCAACACCACAGTGCCCACAACCCTTGGGTGTTTAATCTTGGAGATTCTGGTGATCACTGCCTTTCTTTACTATGAAGCCTGCCTCCCCTGCTGCATGAAGTGCTGCCCTTTATCGTACATACAAGCCTTTCTTTGAGCAAAGCCCGAGCTGCTGGGCCCAGCCTTAATTCCCAAGATTCTTCCATTCGGCCCCACACTCCAGTCGCAGGGGTTAGGTATTTGCTTTTCTCACCTTTGTGCTTTGTTCAGCCTGTGACTTTCATTGTCTCCAGCCAACCCACTCTTATACCTTTAAATTCTGGCTTTGCTTCACATGTCTCACTCCCCAGCTAGGCTGCAAGAATCGTAATGATAGTTCCATGACAGGTCCTTTGCTTTGCATGCCTCATTTTTATTTTGTCCAACAACCCTAGGAGATTGGTATTGTTATTACTATTATTATATTTAGCACCATCATCCCAACTTTCAGACAAAGAAACCAAGGCAAAGAGATATTAAAGCAACTTGCCCAAAGTCAGCATCAGTTCTGCGGGGATGGAGGTCATGTGTACTTTAGTCCTAGAGCCGAGCACAGACCCTGGCCCAGAGTACTGAATGAAGGAATGATGGCTCCATGAGGCTGTCCTGCAGTCAGAGATAACCTCACCTCCTTTGCTTTCAAGCTCCACCCTAGTACTTAACACATAACATCATAGGTCAGTCCCCCATTTCCAAATAATTGGCACTCTTACATATACATGACCCTCCCTTGCTTTGAAGCAGCCAGCCTCTCGCAGATGAGGGAATCTCCAGCTCTGGGTCTGCCTCACAGCAGCTGCTGCCCAGAGAAGGGCCAGCGATCCATTGAGAGGAAGGACTGAGGGCAGGAGTTGGAAGCTGGTTGGCCAGCCACTCACCCTAAAGAAGCATAGCCCTGCCCCCTCTGTGGTGGAGGGGCTCCAAGAGCTTGCTGGTCCACTTAGAACCATTATCTAGGATGACTGTCCCTTGCCAGCCTCCCTTCCTCCCCTGCCTCCCACATCTTGGCTTCATCCACAGTAGAAGGGGAAGTTATGAAGGAACAAGGGCAATAGACTGCAGCCAGGTAGCCAAGCAGGAAGTGGAGAGCAGCGGAAATGGTGGTGGCCAGTCACGTCGAGTACCTGGGGTCTGAACTCAACCTGTGCTGGTAGAAGCACTGAGCACCACAGGCCAAGACTTAGAGGGTCTTAAAGATCAGCTATCGTTGCCATCGGCCTGCTCTGCAATCCAAGAGGAACCAAACGAGGGGCTTGAGAGGGGAGACCTAGTTCAGGCTTGAGAGGGGAGTCCATGAAGACTGTTGGCAGCCAGGCTTCCAGCTATCTGTTGACATGAGGCTCTCTGAGGTCCTTTCTCACCTTTGGCAGGGACACCTGAGCCTGAAGGAACTGCATTAAGGGATTTTGTAATTACTGACTCCCAGCTATCTGGGAAGAGAATCCCCTTCTGCTTTCAGACATTCAATTTTTGAATGTATGTTCTGCTTTGAGAACCACCTGTATTTGTTTACGTTCTTCCATCACTGGATAGTAATCTCCAGAAGCATGGCCACATTTGCATTTCCCTCCTGCCTACTTGCCCTCTGCAAACTGCAAGACAGTTGTTCTATAAAATTTTAAATTTATGCAACTTAATTGCATGTCATAATATGGGTTCCCTGTGAAAAGCATTTGTACATTTACAGAGTGCATCCAAAATGACAGAATCCTGCATCATTAGTCACCAGTATGAAGACGTTTTCCCCCTTTTTTTAACCAAATGAAAAAGGAAGCAAGGTGATTTAAAGCCATTGCTAAAATTCAACAGTGAGGTGTCCGTTAAGAGATAGACACTGCCACTAATATAACCATCAGAGAGAATATCACAACGCTGCTAGTGGTAGTTTCTAAAGATTAACTTTAAAAAAGAGAAAAAAGGAATCCTGATATTGATGATTAGTAGATGAAGCAACACAGGAGTTAAGACAAGTGATCATTTCAAATGTATAATTACACTTTACCTCAGTAATTATAAATTGCAATGTACTTAAACACATATTCAGTTTCCTTAATAAGTAGAATAAATAGAAGATAAAGGTGATTTGCATAGAGTATCTCACTTATTTCCCACAACAATGTTCTTCTTTAGATAGTTCCATTTGTATTTACCTATGAAAAACTAGATGATCAATCTACCACTCAGACAGTAACCAGATTATGAGACAATATAGACAGTAATCAAGCACATGGGATCTGGAATAGAAATGTACTCAAATTCTGGCCCTTTTACACACTGGTTAGATGGCTTAGACGAGTTAGTAGGTAGAACCTAGACCCAAACTTAGATTTTGCAACTTGAAATCCTATGATGAAATACCAAAATGGTAAGGAAAGCCTGGGGAGTGGAATGGGGAGGGAGGTACATGCTTGTTTTTCTTTGCCAAATCAGACATTCTACCATTATGGGCATCTCTCTACTCTATGTGATTATTATAGAGTCTAAAAATACCTAAAGGAAAGAAGTGACCCACCCTTTTGAAGTCTTAGTGGTATGTTGGTGGTGTTGGCACCCTATTTATTTATAATGTCTACACATATGCTGCATCATTGACAAAGCAGTATGAGGCAGTTTAGAATAGAACTCACCCCTGTGGGCTGGCAGGGAATGGGCTGAGCCCCATCAGTGCACAGGCCAGCCGGGGCCAGATCCAGGCAAAGCTGGAAAGGGCTGGGCAGAAGGACTCAGGATAGTACTCTGGATCCAACTAGGAGGCAGAACTACTTTAATAGCAGTTCCACCCTAAGGAGAAAACAACCCATGGGCCAGACACAGCTGGAAAGCTGCCACCGCAGCTGCTGTGTGTCAGTTGCTGGAATCAGGAAGCCAAGTGCGTTAGTTAACTATTCTACTATAATGCTGTGTACACGAATCCCAAAACTTAGTGGCTGAAAACAATCATTTGAGGCAGCTCGCTTTATTCTGCAGGTCTGTGGACCTGGGCCTTCTCCATGGCCTTTCATTCTCCATGAACCACAGGGCTGGCTGTGTCATGTTCTTCTTACGGCAACAGCAGATGTACAAGAGGAAAAGAAGAACACTCAAACTTCTTAAGGCCTTGGCATGATCAGTTCAGCTCTACTTCATTTATCAAAGCAAGAGGCCAAGCCCAAAGTCATAAGGATAGGAAGTACTCTGTGCGCATGATAGGGCCGTGATAATGAGACAATGTAGGACAACATAAAAGAACTTGGGTCACTTATTCAATCAAGCACCTCCTTGGCCACATTATTCACATCCTGCCAACATGAAAACATCCCCATGCCCATCAAAGGATACTCAGAAGTCTTACCCCATCATGGTATCAGGCTCAACATTTAGGACTTCATGATCTACATCTGGTCCAGATTTGAACTGGATCTATGAACCAGAAAGACAGATCATTGGCCAGTCCCTCCCACATAATATGCAATGGTGTAACAGGGACAGGATAATCACAGTAAACACACCCATTCAAGAAGAGTAAACCTGGTGCTTAGCAATTCTGAAATCTCTGTTGGTAAATTAGCCAAGTTCCCCTGTCATGGGAGTAGGAAATGTTTCTTCATTAGACACTGGTTCTCTTTCCAGGAGAACGGTAGGTAAGCTGAGGGGTGGGGAGCGGGGTGCAGAGGGATCCCCAGTCCATTGTTCTCTACAGCTTCCAGCTCTGTCCTCAGAGATATCCTTTCCATCATCTTCTTCACTTGCTTCTGAAGAGGACATTGAAACTTCCTTTTTTGATGGTTAGAAGTTTTCCCAGCCTGTTTCCTACCTATAAAAACTGAGGGCTCAGAGGTCTTTTTTCCCTCAAACTGTTTCAGTCTCCTTTAGTTCAGTCTGTTAGTACTCTGGCATATCATGTTCTCCGCATCTTACTGGGTTTTCTATGTATTTGATTTCAGTTCATTCCATGAGTCAAAACCACAGTTTTTTTAAAGTCATGCTTTTCTCTCAATTTAATTAATTACCATTTTGATGCACCTTGGGCCCATCAGGTGGCTGTAGTACTATGCCTTTAAGCCTTATAGGAGATTTTGTCGAGCTGAAAGATCTACTAAACGTCACTTTGTAGTATTTTGCAATGTCACCACCACACCTCTGAGTCGGTCTTTACCCTGAAGCCATGCTTTCCTGCAAGCCACCTGAATTTGGTCTTTGTCTCCCCTGCTATAATTCAACAACCATGCTCTGGACTTGATCATTGTCTCCAGGCTGTATCTTAATTTGAGAATATTTTTCTGGCTGGAGAGGGTGGAAGATAAGAAACAGTTCTTTTTTTAACCCAGTAACTTCTGGGCTGCTTACAGTGTGTTTTGTTTTGAGCATCTTTCTCTTGTAGTACCTTCTTATATGCATTGTCTTGCCAATGAGTTTCAGCCCCGGGTAAGTTCACTATGAATTCAATGTGACCAAAGAAATGACAGTAAAATGTTCTTGGGGTGAAACGGTTATACCCAACTTTATTTCCATGGTGGCAGGTCAATCACTAAAATCCCATTGATTTCAGAACAAGTCTGCCTGCAGCAAGCCAGTCTCTGCCTCTGGGTCTCTCAGCCCGCACAGCCATACACTCTCTGTCCATGGCGCTGCCACCACTTCAGCCTCTGCTCTGCTCTCCTGCAGCCTTACAGCCATGCTACTGTGTCACCCAGAGCACTGGGCGGAGCTCTTTACAGAGTCAATAGCAACGTCTAGACAAGGAGGACCAGGTGAGAATCCTGGTCATGGGAACTTTCATTTTATCCACATGCATTTAAAAGCAAACAACACATTCAAAATTTTTCTTGGAAACCATTTTCTCCTTTCTCCTCTCATTTGATTTTGCCCCTCACTGTTTTTTTATTTTTACCATGCAATAAATCAGTGGGTAGAACAATCCTAATATTTAGATTTATGGACATAGAACATCCCACTTGGAACTTAAGGCTAAATTCATCTCAACCAACCAACTCTTCTAGAACTCTGCTGAGGGACATCATGAGTTGGCTTAGCCCTAAAGAAGTACTTAGAATTACTTAATTGTACTATGTCTAGATCTCCCCTTAGGACCTTATAGAAGGAAGAAAGGATAGAGCCAGATTTGGATATTGCTGGGATTTTCAAAATCTTACTTTTGTTCCCTAGAAGGGCCATGGGTACAAATCCTACTGATCTGGAAGAATATGGAATAGGACTCTACCATTTATTAGCCCCAGTAAATGGTGGAGTCATGGATTACCAGCTATTTGGTAGAGGTATTAGATGCTAGAATTGTTGATTTCTATCAAAAGCCCTACACTGGTCACCTCAGGTCACCTCTGAAAGAGCTACTCACCATTTTTTTCCACAAAGGTTCTACACCAATTTACAAAGTTTATAATAGTACCTAGATCTATTAGTAGAGAGGGTAACTGTCTGTGACCCCTCACCCTTCACTGGAAAGCCAGTAAGTTCAAAGCTACAGATTTATGCAAGTACAGAGTGCACTTCCCTCTTTATCCTGTGGGTGGCAATAAGAGATGAACCCACCAAAAGCATACAGCCTGTCTCCAATAAAGATAGAGCTGAGCCTCTTAGCTCTGGAAATCCCTGCTTAAATTCAGATGCTGGCATGGGGCAAATGGACAAGGACATCCTGGGATATAGGGTAACAGGGCTGGCTTTTGTGTTCAGCTCTACAAAGTCTACAGATCAAACTGGGGACTCAGCTTTCAATGGGCCCAGACCTTCTACAAGTTCATGGAGGCTGTAGACTAGGAGGGCTTGGCCCAGCTCATTCTCAAGAGGATCATTCAGCCACTCCCCCAACTAGACAAAGAGGGTCTCTTACTCCAAACCAAATGCCTGGTCAGAAGGCCCTGACATACCACCTTCTATCTCACATTTCAAATGTGCTGTAACTAGTTTACTTAGAATTGTAACCTTCCTTGGTGAGCAGATGCATTTTCCTCATAATGTTCTCTTTTGGGCCTAGCAAAAGGCTCTAGCTGTAAATGCAGGTTATTGCTTGCCTCTCGGCTTGCCCTAGAAGTCAGCTAATCACACATAGTCCTTGGTGTAAGTCTCCCAGAAGCAGGTGTATCACCTCAGGTTCTGTTGAAAGTAGCATATTGCCCACCAGGCAGAGGAGAGGCATGGCAGGGCAGTAAGAAGAGATATGCTCTGAGCCAACAACACAGTCATAACTTGCAGTTTTCCATGTGTTAGAATTATCATACCCACTTATGTATATTAATAGGTTTCCTTTCACAGCAACCTCTACTTTATAGCTGAAAGAAACCTAGGCTCGAAGTTAAATAACTTGCCTCAGGTCTCCCAACTAGTAGTGGGCAGTGCCAGGATCTGAAGGCAGGCATTCTGTTTTCACAATCCCATTGCTATGCCCTGGTCTATGCTACATGGTCTGCCTTGAAACCTGGGATATTTACTGGTAGGGACAGTTTGCCAGCAGGCACGATTCTCAGCCTGAGGACAGAGATACTGGTTGACTGCTCCTTCATTCCTTTTCCTGGGTACATTCTACCTGGAAATTCAAAAGCTTACATTCTCACATGTATGAGGCTCCCCCAGCCTCTTCTTGGAAGGAGATTGCAGTTTCCTCTGTAGACAGGGCCAACCCAAATGTTTCTTCTTGGAACCATTTTGAGCTGCTCAAATACAAAAAAACTTCAGTGGAAATTCCAGACTTCTACACCTCAGAACATGGCAGATCAGAATTCAGTCTGGAAATTTCAGTATCCTACCAATGCAATCTGACTTGGATGAGAACTGGCTGTCCCACCAGGAGCAATCAGATGCAAGGGATGTAACTGTTCTACCAGATAGGGGTTATATCTAAAGAATTGTGGATAAAGTCTTTCAAATACAGTTGTAGTCATTTCTTTAGTTGACTCTAAGAAGTAACAAAAAGTAATGGGATCAATTACTTCTTGAGACATTTTATAGGCTGTGGATATAACATATTGCCAAGAAAAATAAGAGTTTTCTGAAAGGCTGTGGAGTAAATCCAGCTGGAAAAGGAGGGAGCCTTACCCCTCAGTTTTATCCCTCACCACTGAGAATCTAAACATGAAGCATTGGGAGACTATCCCTAGTACTTCTGGTTCTTAGTGTGGTATTGAAATGCAAGCTTTGTCAAAGCATCAACATCTTAGAATCTCTGCTGAGATCAGAGAGTCTGGCCCAAACTTGATATTTATCGCATGTTTCTAATCTGCATGAATTGCTACCCCAGTGAGCAGCACTGTGAATACTAGAAACTGGGAGGTGTTCTTGACTCCCCACACTGTCTCATCCCTATATCCACCCTCCAAATTCTAATAATCCTTTGGTGTTGACTTAGCTTGGTTTCACTATTTCTCTCCATCACAATACCACCGTGATACTGGCTCTCATAATCTCACAATGGAATTCCCAAAGTAGTCTGCTAACCAGCAACCGAATCCACTGGTAGGTACTCCCTCTCCCTGCATTCTCTGTGTTCCTGCCATGGTGAGCTTTCTGGAATGTAACCGGGGTTCTGTTGTTGATGGCCCTTCACCTGGTTTCTACAAACTCCTTAGCTGCTGTGGTTTACCTCCTCACCACCACACATCACTCCAGCTAATCTGAATCACAGCAGGTCCCAGATGCTCTCTTGCTTTTTCTTCTCTCCTCAAGCTTTTTTTTTTGTGTGCTTTGAATACCCCTTCCCCTACCTCGTGTCCCCAGAGAGAGAGACAAGCACAGAGAAAGAGCCAGAGCTCTTTGGAACTAGAGATGAATGTGCACACACAACACACAAACTTCCATGTGCATAGAACATGACCTAGAAGGACGCTTACTAAAAAACTGTTCATGGGAATCACTATGGAATGGAGTTTTGGAGGAGATGGTAAGGGAGCTGTATTGCAAAACCTTTTTATTTTTCTATATTGTTTAGATTGTTTTTATAGTGGAAATATTTAGGTTATCTCTCTATATTCTTAATTACATTTTCCCACCCTCACTTCCAGGAATACCAATTCAGTAGGTGAAGGGTCCAGGATTCTTATCTTTCAAAGGCGCCCCCAAGTCTGTTAATCACTTTTGGGAACTGTGGATGAAATGATTGTTTCTAACATAATTAGGCAGTTGGTGTTTTTCAGAAAAACTCCAACTGTATTACACAACCATTTTTAAAAATCATTTCATTTTGTAGTAGCTTATTTCTACTACAAATATACATTCTCTAAGTATATTAGATTTGAAGTATTTGTGAGAATTGTAATAGCCTTGGCAACCATTTTAACAGCACATTTGAATAAAGGGTCTAAGTAATCACTGTAAAACATGTGTTTATGTAGTAAATTTCATAAACCATTTTAACATTAAGGCAAACAAGAGAAAAAATTATAAATACAAATATTGTTTCTTAAAACCCAAACTTTTAATAACAACTTAAATACTATTTGATTAGATTTCAAAACAATGAATAATCTCACTATATAAAATAAAAAGTTATTACAAATATTAACTTTAGTTTATAATATATACCTATTTCACTAAACATTTTTAAGCTTTTGATTTTGGAAAAATATAAATATGTGAATACTTTCATAATTAACTGTTGAAGATACCTACAATTCCCTAAAATTCAGACATCAAAGCATCTATTTCTTTAAACTTGTTAGTTATAGTTTCAATACATTCTTCAACTTTTAATTTTATCCCATCAATAACAAGGTAGTCCTCTTCATAGTGATTTTCAAATGGACTGCCTGCCACAGCTCCAGGGCTGCATTTAGAGAACTGTAAAAATAATAATACAATTCATCAGAATGACATAAAATTTACATGAAGACCAGGCTTAATTAATTACTTGAAGAAAACATAAAGTAGTGAGTAACTCCTGAAGCTAGAGCAATCACACAAAGTGTTCCGTTATGCTGTGGTGACATGGTGTTGTACCTGTGTATGGTACAACATAGTAAATGTGTTAGTACAAGAATAACTTATTATTTAGGTCCTCTTTCTGCTTCCCAACATTACACATTTTTAGTTTTAATTTTATTCTTAGGAAAAATGTGATTATTTTAATCCTGTGAGTTTTCTATATTTGCTCACTTTTATAATTATTATTATAGGGAATACAACTTAAAATGGTTTGAGTCACCTTTCCTGTGGTTATCTTCTCATAGGCATCTGAATTCCTTGTGAGTAGTTAGTCTGCTCTAGCTTAGTGGAAAAGGACACTGATAAAAACAATGCAAACATACACACACACACACATGAGATTTATAACTTTAAGGTTCATTAAAAATGGAATTAACTTCCTATGAAATTCAAGAAAAAAATTTACATGCAGTTTGTACAAGTATTTTCATGTATCACAAATGTACCTTTTAATACAAATAATTATCTAGTAAAGTCTGTCTTATTTGTATATGGATTGTCTAACTTGTGAGTTACTAAGGTGGGTTTTATAACAATTGAAATTAATTCCCTCAAAGTTGCTTGCCAAGTTAAAGCATGTCAGTCAGTGTTAATATTAGCCAAAGAGGAACATAATTAGGAAAGTAACTCTACTAAGGAAAACAATCTCATAAAATATTTCAGTCACAAAGAGAAATGAATTTTGATTATCTGTGTGTGCTCTTTTTCAGGTTAATACTTTCATCCATTGGCACAAGTGCTGAGAGTAATCAACTTGAAACCTCATATTAGAAATGAATGATGAAAACATCATCAGATTTATAACTCTGAAAATAGCTCAAACAGCATTTGCTCAGAGAATAAACCTGCTTAGAACTCAAAAATTATCAGGTGGCTTGTTTCGGTGGGTTAGCTTGCAAGAGGCCACTTTCTTCTAAAACCAAAATGCATCTCCAGCTTTAAGTGGTGTTACCTTTGGACGCATATTAATTTTTCCAACTAACTAAAAAAGGAAGGAGGGAGGGAGAGAGAAGAAATCCCTGAGGTGATCGTTACTTTTAAACTGGGAATTGCTCCAGCTTTGATAGTTGATTTCATTGCTCTTTTCCTCATTTAAAAGTGAACAAGGCCCTAAATTTCCTGAAACCATCATGAATGCCTGACTTATAAAGTGGAGAGTGGCTTATGAACCAGTCAGCAGGAGGCATCACCTGCCTGCCAGCAAGTTAAAATGGTTAATTTTTACAATTCCTAAATGCCTTTTGAAAGCATAAAATATTACAAGAATCTAAAACAAAAAACAAGCTCCTTCCTGGTGATGTATTAAAACTATGTATTTTACCTTAAGAAATAAAAATCAGAAGTATTTTTCTGTTCTATCAAGTTACCAGTTATAATGGCAAAATGGAAGCCAATTGTGGCTGTAAAAGCTTCAGGACATCTTTATGAAAATCAACCTGACTGTATTTTTTGAAAAGACAAATTGCAAGGACTGAAAAAACACTGCACAAAACCATATCGTGCTCAAAGCATACATTTGCTATATTGTATATATACATATATTGTATATTAATTATATACATATATTGCACATATATATATACATATATTGTATATTAATTATATGTATATAATATATATGTTGCCAATCTACAGATTTTGCTCTGCAAAAGGTAAGATCTATATATAGGAGACAAGTTTTTTAAAAAAGGAACTCTAATTGGAAAAATTGCATTTACAACCCAGCAAATTCAGGTACAAGTTGGTATTGCTGGTGCTGATGAAGATAACCAATTTCATTTTCTTTTAACACATTGATCTTCTTAATTGTAAATTCAGTATATATCTTTATTTCTAATCCAATAAAGGTGTTTAAGAATCATCTTTATTTTTGTTGAAGTTCTGGATGAAATCATGCAATTGGAAAGTCTGCCAAAATGTCTTGTCCATTCATGGGTGGCTTTTCTGCATCTGAGAACAGACAGACTTGGGGACCGCTAGTTACTCAAAGTGAGAACATGGGAAAGAGAAGTAGAGCAAGGAAATCCTAGTACTTACTCTCTGCAGGGAATCCCCTGCCAGTTCTAATCTGCAATAATGCTGATCTTAGGTGTCAGTTACTACCCATAGCACCTTTCCTGGTTTGCCTTATTCAACCTTCACAACAGTTCTCTGAGGCAAATGATAAAGAACTTTACCACAATACACAAGTCTTTACTGGCAAGACCAGGATGGCGGCATAGGCATTATATTCCAGTCAGTGCTCCTAAGCACTGTGCTTTCTTGACTCCAGGCACACAATAAAGCTAAATGAATGAGAGAACGAATGGAACCTTCGGGATACATGACTTCTCACTGCCATTTTTCTTCCTGACTATTTAGGGAACCAGCGGTGCCTCCTTGCTGAAGTGTCTGCCTTATGACTTATTTTCTCACACCTACCACATTGCTGCTCTGTATTAATGACCTGGGCTTGAACCCTCATTTTATTTGTAGAGACAGGGAGCTGATGTGCTGAACAGTTTGTGAACCAACTTAAAATTTATGTTGACATACACAAGTACTGAATAAAGTACACAAGCCTTTCTCAGCCCAACATAGTCGGCCAAAAGAAAGAAAAGGACAAATCTAGTTATGAATTGTGAAATATATTCTAGTGAAAAACTCTACCACTAGCATGTTAATATGAAGTATGAGCCTACTGCTATTCTTGTGCATGAACCAGGCTGGGCAGACCCTCCAGTGAGCTGCTCTTCTCCTGGCCCAACTCCTGACTGTAAATATGGGCAGTGGTGGTCACACAGGTCTCCATGTATGGCACCCCCTCAACTACAGTGAGCCCCTCCATCTTTCTTCATTGCAAACTCAAAATCTAAAATAAAAAGAGCTCCTCTGCTCAAACACAGATCTTTTTTCAAAGGCTGATGGATGCATTCTGATTTCTCAACAAGCTGTTAGTTTATTACTTTTCACTTCATGATAACCAGGAGCTCAAATTTCAGATGTGAAAACAGTTTTCCATATAACGAGCATGTGTGTCCAAGAACAATATTTGCCATTTGAAGAATATGGAGTTGCTATTTAGACCTGACAGTGATTGTCAACACTACCTTGGTCCCTGTATTTATCTCCTCTCTGTGTTCCTCTTCCCACTCATCAGGTGCTGCTGGGAGCTCCTGCACATGCTGTAGCATCTGCTCCACTTCTTTTAGTAACATTTCTGTCTCAGAGACAACTAAAGAAACATCATTATTGTAGTAAAAATGCCACACCTTAATGAATTCAACCTAATTCATTTTAACTACCCTAAAAGAGGAAGTCTTCTCAATGTTACGAGATAAAAAAATAAGTATTTTGTATAATTTTCACATATAACCTCTGTTTGACACAATATTATTACAGATGTACAGGTAAATATTTTATATTTACCCCTTAAAAAAATGTAGGTGACATTTTTGCCATGGGTAGACCATAAAGTATCTTTGAAACATCAGAAGCATACTAGAAGTTTTTTTAAAAGTCTTCTAAAAAAAAAAGCTTTTTTTAAAAATCAGGAACCAAAGGTACCAAACTAAATTGTATTACTTACAGACCAGGGTCAGCACATTTTTTCTGTGGAGTGCCAGAGAGTAAATATTTCCAGTTTTGTGGGCCACATGATCTTTGTCACAGTCACTCAGTTCTGCTGCTGTAGTGCAAACTGTACATATGTACTTAAATAACAAAGAGTGGCCATGTTCCAATAAAACTTCGTTTACTAAAACAGGAAGCCACTGGTGGCCTGTGGGCCACAGCATGCCAAACCCTGCACTAAATTCTTAAAACTACTGTTTAAAAAGGGAACACATATAATTAAATGGCAAGGCTAAACAATCCATTCCAATCAAAATACCAAGACAACTTAACTACTTAATATCTTAAAAAAAAACCACTCTAATAAAAGGTGTGTGTGTGTGTGCTGACATGACATATAACTAAGCAAAAAATCTGCTAATTTGCAGAGATAAAACAATACCCCCACCAAAGAAATACCTATTACAAGACTATAGACCCAATTACTGATTAACAATATGCAGCTGAATTCCTGACTCAAATAAAATAAACATCTTTATTTGAAATGGAGTCCTGCTGAAGGAAAGGAGGCCACCTGTGGCCTGCTGAACTGCACAATGACAGATGGAGCACCTGAGAAGTCCTTCCAAAGGCAACATGATTCAAGAGAAAGACCACAGTACACACCCCATCACCTTCCACCCTGTTTACAAAAATCTTACATAATACCTCTTATCCATGGTTCTGTACCAGGTCACCATAAATCACACTAGGTAGAGTAGCTGAAAGTTCATAGAACATGAAAACAGACCAAAGGAGGACACACACTTTATAGCTAAAATATTATCAGTGAATATGGAAACAAGGTGTTGTAAACAGGAATATTAATTTTTTTATTAAGGTATCATTGATACACACTCTTATGAAGGTTTCACAAGAAAAACAATGTTATTACATTCACCCTTATTATCGAGTCCCCCCCCATACCCCACTGCAGTCACTGTCCATCAGTGTAGTAAGATGCCACATTTGTCTTCTCTGAGCTACACTGTTTTCCCTGTAACCCCACACACCATGTACACAAATCATGATACCCCAGAATCCCCTTCTCCCTCCCTCCCCAACTGCCCTCCCCCACCCCTCCCCTTTGGTAGCCGTTAGTCCCCTTCTTGGAGTCTGTGAGTCTACTGCTATTTTGTTTCTTCAATTTTGCTTCACTGTCATACTTCACACATGAGGGAAATCATCTGGTATTTGTCTTTCTCTGCCTGACATATTTCACTGAGCATAATACCCTCTAGGTCCATCCATATTGTTGCAAATAGTAGGATATATTTTCTTATGGCTGAATAGTACTCGATTGTGTGTATGTACTACATCTTCTTTATCCATTCATATACTGATGGACACTTAGATGCTTCCATTTCTTGGCTATTGTAAATAGTGCTGTGATAAACATAGGGGTGCATATGTCTTTTTGAATCTGAGAAGTTGTTTTCTTTGGGTAAATTCCTACGAGTGGAATTCCTGGGTCAAATGGTACTTCTATTTTTAATTTTTTGAGGAACCTCCATATTGCTTTCCACAATGGTTGAACTAGTATACATTCCCACCAGCAGTGTAGGAGGGTTCCCCATTTCTCTGCAACATTTGTTGTTCCTAGTCTTTTCTATGTTGACCATCCTAACTGGTGTGAGGTGATATCTCATTGTGGTTTTAATTTGCATTTCCCTAAAAATTAGCGATGTGGAGCATCTTTTCATGTGCTTGTTGGCCATCTGACTTTCTTCATTGGAGAAATGTCTGTTCATATCCTCTGCCCATTTTTTAATAGAGTTATTTGCTTTTTGGGTGTTGAGGTGTGAATTCTTTATATATTTTGGATGTTAACCCCTTGTCAGATATGTCATTTACAAATATATTCTCCCATACTGTAGGATGCCTTTCTGTTCTGCCAATGGTGTCCTTTGCTGTACAGAAGTTTAGGTTGATGTAGTTTCATTTGTTCATTTTTGCTTTTGTTTCCCTTGCTTGAGGAGATGTGTTCAGGAAAAAGTTGCTCATGTTTATATTCAAGAGATTTTTGCCTATGTTTTCTTCTAAGAGTTTTATGATTTCATGACTTACATTCAGGTCTTTGATCCATTTTGAGTTTACTTTTGTGTATGGGGGTTAGAAAACAATCCAGTTTCATTCTCTTGCATGTAGCTGCCCAGTTTTGTCAACACAAATTGTTAAAAAGGCTGTCATCTCCCCATTGTATATCCATGGCTCCTCTATCATATATTAGTTGACCATATATGCTTGGGTTTATATATCTGGGCTCTCTAGTCTGTTCCATGGTCTATGGATCTGTTCTTGTGCCAGTACCAAATTGTCTTGATTACTGTGGCTTTGTAGTAGAGTTTGAAGTTGGGGAGCATAATCCCTCCCTGCTTTATGCTTCCTTCTCAGGATTGCATTGGCTATTTGGGGGCATTTGTGGTTCCATATGAATTTTAGAATTATTTTCTCTAGTTCATTGAAGAATGCTGTGAGTATTTTGATAGGGATTGCACTGAATCTGAGATTGCTTTAGGCAGAATACCCATTTTGACAATATTAATTCTTCCTATTCATGAGCACAGGATGTGTTTCCATTTATTGTTATCTTCTTTAATTTCTCTCATGAGTGTCTTGTAGTTTTCAGAGTATAGGTCTTTCACTTCCTTCATTAGGTTTATTATTAGGTATTTTATTCTTTTTGATGAAATTGTGAATAGAATTTTCCTGATTGCTGTGGCTACGACCTCCAGTACTATGTTCAACAACAGTGGGGAGAGTGGGCATCCTTGTATTGTTCCCAATCTTAAAGGAAAGGCTTTCAACTTCTCGCTGTTAAGTGTGATGTTGGCTGTGGGTTTTTCATATATGGCCTTTATTATGTTGAGTTACTTGCCCTCTATACCCATTTTGTTGAGAGTTTTTATCATGAATGGATGTTGAATTTTGTCGAATGCTTTTTCAGCATCTATGGAGATGATCATGAGGTTTTATCCTTTTTGTTGATGTGGTGGATGATGTGGATGGATTTTCGAACGCTGTACCATCTTTGCATCCTTGGAATAAATCCTACTTGATCATGATGGATGATCTTTTTGATGTATTTTTGAATTCGGTTTGCTACTATTTTGTTGAGTATTTTTGCATCTATGTTCATCATGGATATTGGTCTGTAATTTTCTTTTTTTGTGGTGTCTTTGCCTGGTTTTGGTATTAGAGTGATGCTAGCCTCATAGAATGAGTTTGTAAGTATTCCCTCCTGTTCAACTTTTTGGAAAACTTTAAGGCAGACGGGTATTAGGTACTCACTAAGCGTTTGGTAAAATTCACCGGTGAACCCATCTGGTCCAGGATAAAATTCAGTGGTGAAGCCATCAGGTATAGGGGTTTACTTAGGTAGTTTTTTGATTACCAGTTCAATTTAATTGCTGGTAATTGGTCTGTTCAGATTTTCTGTTTCTTCCTTGGTCAGTCTTAGAAGGTTGTATTTTTCTAGAAAGTTGTCCATTTCTTCTAGGTTATCCAGTTTGTCACCATATAATTTTTCATAGTATTCTCTAATAATTCTTTGTATTTTTGGGTGTCCATAGAGATTTTTCGTTTCTCATTTCTGATTCTGTTTATGTGTATAGACTCTTTTTTTCTTGATAAGTCTGGCTAGGGGTTTATTTATTTTGTTTATTTTCTCGAAGAACCAGCTCCTGCTTTCATTGATTTGATTGCTTTATTCATCTTGATTTTATTTCTGCTCTAATCTTTATTATGTTCTCCTTCTACTGACTTTGGGCCTCATTTGTTCTTCTTTTTCTAGTTCTGTTAATTGTAAGTTTAGACTGTTCATATGGGATTGTTCTTCTTTCTTGAGGTAGGCCTATACTTCCCTTTTAACACAGCCATCCCTACATCCCACAGATTTTGCAGTGTTGAATTATTGTTGTCATTTGTCTCCGTATATTGCTTGATCTGTTTTCATTTGGATGTTGATTCATTGATTATTTAAGAGCATGTTGTTAAGCCTGCATGTGTTTGTGGGCTTTTCATTTTCTTTGTATAATTTATTTCTAGTTTCATACCTTTGTGGTCTGAGAAGCTGGTTGGTACAATTTCAATCTTTTTTAATTTACCAAGGCTCTTTTTGTGGCCTAGTATATGACATAATCTTGAAAATGTTCCATGTGCACTTGAGAAGAATGTGTATCCTGTTGCTTTTGGATGGAGTGTTCTGTAGATATCCATTATGTCCTTCTGTTCTAATATATTGTTCAGTGCCTCTGTCTCCTTACTTATTTTCTGTCGGGTTGATCTGTCCTTTGGGGTGAGTGTTGTGCTGAATTCTCCTAAAATGAATGCATTGCATTCTATTTCCCCATTTAATTCTGTTAGTATTTGTTTCACATATGTCGGTGCTCCTGTGTTGGGTGCACAGATATTTGTAATAGTTAAATCCTCCTGTTGGACTGACTCCTTTATTGCTATGTAATATCCTTCTTTGTCTCTTGTGACTTTCTTTGTTTTGAAGTCTATTTTGTCTGATACAAGTACTCCAAGTCCTGCTTTTTTCTCTCTATTAGTTGCATGAAATATCTTTTTCCATCTCTTTACTTTCATTCTGTATATGTCTTTGGGTTTGAATGTGTCTCTTGTAAGCAGCATATAGATGGACCTTGTTTTTTATCCATTCAGTAACTCTATGTCTTTTGATTGGTGCATTCAGACCACTTACATTAAGGGTGATTTTTGATAGGTATGTACTTATTGCTATTGTAGGCTTTAGATTAGTAGTTACCAATGGTTCAAAGGTAATTCCCTTACTATCTGACAGTCTAATTTAATTCACTTATTATGTTATTACAAACACAACCTAAGCTTTTTTTTCTCCTCCTTTTTCTTCCTTCTCCATTCTTTATATGCTTGGTAACATATTCTGTACTCTTTGTCTTGATTGACTTTGGGAGTAGTTGATTTGATTTTGCATCTGCTTCATATTAACTGTTCTACTTTCTTTACTGTGGTTTAACTTCTCCTGATGACAGCTATTTAGCTTTAGGAACATTTTCATCTATTGCATTCCCTCAAAAATACACTGTAGAGGTGGCTTTAGGAGGTAAATTCTCTCAGCTTTTGTTTATCTGAAAATTGTTCAATCCCTCCTTCAAATTTAAATGATAATCTTGCCAGATAAAGTATTGTTGGTTCAAGGCCCTTCTGTTTCATTGCATTAAATTTATCATATATAACTCCCTTCTGGCCTGTAAGGTTTCTGTTGAGAAGTCTGATAGCCTGATGGGTTTTCCTTTGTATATTATATTTTTTCTCTCTCTAGTTGCTTTTAAAGTCTATCTTTATCCTTGATCTCTGCCAATTTTATTATTATATGTCTTGGTGTTGTTCTCCTTTGGTCCTTTGTGTTGGGAGATGTGTGCACCTCCATGGCCTGAGAGACTATCTTCTTCCCCAGATTGGGGAAGTTTTCAGTAATTACCTCTTCAAAGACACTTTCTATCCATTTGTCTCTGCTTCTGTTGCACCTATAATGTGAATATTGTTCCACTGGGAGTTGTTACACAGTTCTCTCAATATTCTTTCATTCCTAGAGATCCTTTTTTCTCTCTGTGCCTCAGCTTCTTTGTATTCCTCTTCTCTAATTTCTATTCCTTTAACCATATCTTTTACTATATCTAATCTGCTTTTAAATCCCTCCATTTTATGTTTTGTTTCAGATATGGAATTTTTTAATGATTGAATATCCATCCTAAATTCTTTCCTGAGTTTTTGAATATTTTTCTGTACCGCCATGAGCATGTTTATCATTTTTATTTTGAACTCTCTTTGAGTAAGATTGGTGAGTTCAGTTTCACTTGGTCCTTTTTCTGGTGTTTGTAAGATTTTGGTTTAAACCAGGTTCCTTTGACATTTCATATTTGTATGTGGTGCCCTCTAGTGCCCAAAGCTCTATTCTCTACAGCTGCTCAGCCAAGTGATGTCGGGGGTCGCAGGGGAGTGGCCCTGGTGCCTGGGGGAAGGAAAGAGCTGTTTTCTGCTTCCCGGCTGCAGTCCTGTCTCCACTTTCAGAACCAGTGGGACAAACACACAAGTGTCAGCCTCTGTACTTTGTGTTTATAGCTGCTTTAGGCAAAGCCTCCCTCTGGCTGGCCTGATGCCAGGGCAGGGACTGCTAGTTTGCAAGCCATTCCTGGCAGGTCAGGGGGAAGGCACAGCAGGCTGCATATCATAGTGGGGAGCCTCAGGGCTGAGAAGACAGCCAGGGGGATGGAGTGCCTGAAGCTCCTGAAAGTTCCCAACCTGCTGGGCAGAGAGCACCCAGACAACCATATCCCCCTATCCCTTCTCCCGAGCAGTATCTCCAGCAATTCCCACCCCTTCAGCAGCTCTCCAGCTGCTAGGAAGCCTTTCAGACTGCCCGCCTGCCTTTCCTTTGTCCCAGTGCAGCTGGATGTGGATACCTGTCCTCCAAGAATGGCTGGAGTCTCAGTCTCTCCAAGTAGTCTGCCTGTCTTAGCTTTCCAACCCCACTAATCTCCAGGGCACCATGCAATGCAGGTTTGTGCTTCCAAAGCAAATCTGCAGGGCTGGGTGTTTAACAGTCCTAGGATTCCACCCCCTCCTCACTCTGTTTCTCTTCCTCCCACCGGTGAGCTGGGGTGGTAGAAGGGCTTGGGTCCTGCTGGATTAAGGCTTTGGTATGTTACCCTGTTTCGTGAGGTCTGCTCTGTTCTCCAGGTGTATGCAGTCTGGCACAGCCTTCTTTCCTTGTTGCTCTTTTAGGATTAATTGTATTAACTGTATTTTCATATTGTATGTGGTTTTGGGAGGAGTTCTCTGTCTCACCTCTCATGCTGCCATCTTTAATCCTCAGTAACATTAATTTTTAACCTAATTGTTGAATATATGCGCACAAAGTACCCTTGTAAACTAAGCATGTTTTAAGGTTAAAAAACAGGTGTTAGTAAGGTGAAAAGTTTTACGCCATCTCCCTTCTTCCAATTCCAAAGAATCCATATTTTATTATCATCTGCTATGTTGGCAATTTTGTTTTATCTATGTCTAATGATAAGGAAATTTTCAAATTCTGCTAAAGCATTGTTTATTAAGTAATAGTGTTGAGTGAAGTCATGGGAGGCTGTGAAGTAGAATTTGCCCTGTCTTGCTTGTTGCTACAGTAGTGGAAAAATACTAGTTTACATTTATCACACTGTAGTTTTGTCTAAAAAAACAATTTTTCTGTCAAAATTTATTGCTTGCCCCATGCACTTTTATATTCAATCAACAAATATTTACTGTGTGTCTTCTGAGGGCCAAGGACTCAAGAGAACAGGCATAGAACAGTGAGCCTTCCTGGACATCTTGTCTTCCCAGCCAATCTTAGATTTTCTCTATGGAAAACTTATTTCAAAACAGTTTGAAAGCAGCATTCTGATAAGCCAGTCTACAACTTAGAATCAGTTCCTATGTTTAAAAACAAAACAAACAAAAACTGTTATTTGTATCTATATTATCTGTGTTCTATGGTAACTGCTAAAGCCTAAGAACACCGAGTATAAACCATCATATTATAGAATAAAGATATTCAATATTTGGTAGGCATAAGAATCAAATTATGGGTTTATTAAAATAAAACAATATGAATGTAACCCCATGCCTACTGAATTTTCTAGAGGATTGTATATTTTCATTGAAGCAATTTTATTAATAAAATTAACCTCTCTTTATGACAGATTTCTTTCTTGGTAACCTGTTACTTAACAGACAGCTGCTGTGGTGATCTTTATACTGATTCCCCAGACTCACTCACAGATGTTGTGTTTTCCTACTTCATATTCTGAGTCTATGAAAATTAATCTGACATTTAATGCACTATTGAGAAGATGGATTTTGAGCTATACTATAAAGGAAAAATGGCACACAAACATCTTTATATTTCTAAGGCTAGGTTAGAGTACAATCAATTTATTATAATGAATGTAATTGCTGGGTGGGATTGTAGGCTCTCTGTTTTCAGGTGATCTGGAAAAATATATGTACTGCCTTTTGATCAAAGGGTAGACAAAGTAATGGATGACTTCATAAATCAACAGGGGTTCATAACACCAACTTGACTGATATCAACTTATGCTTCCAGAGCAATGAGAGGTTTGCTTTTCTAAGTAGATATTCCTATATTATAAACAGAGTACAAAAATAATTCTCAAGAAATAGCAGTTACTATAATCTACAAACTAGGTTATCAAAATTGGTCAATGATAGCTCCAAAGACAGAGACACAATGAATGTCTTTGCTGATTGCATGACCAATCATCTTCCATCAATACTGATTAGCCCCTAGTTTTCCTGAGTTGTTTCAATTTGTTGTTGAGAGCAAAGAGGTAGCCTTACAGCTACTCCATCACTCAGAGAAAGTTAAAAAAAAAGAAAGAGAGAAAGTATCTCTTATGAGTCCACAACTAGCTTTTAAAAATGAATTTTTGCAAAATAAACCAGTGTTATTTTTCCATTCCTGATAAGAAATAACTTACTGTTTGTCTCACTAAGTCAGTCACTATTTTAAAAGCCTTCAAATGTGCATTTATGGAGTTTTCTTTAACCTCTACTTCTCTATTAAATGTTTACAGAAGCTGTTTCCTCCCTTATGTAAAGAGACTACTGGTTGTGTTACCCCAAAGCTAGCAATGAAAAATATCATCTTACATAAATTTGCAGGGCCATTTCAATGTTGGAAGTTTGAAGGCATTCTTAGAGAGGTGGAGAGTGAGGAGAAGGAAAGAGTACTTAGTTTGGTTTTATTTTTAAGTAACCACAAACATTCCTTGGTCTGCTTACAATTTAGATGTAGAAATGAGTAAAATATAGGATGAAGCATAGTAAGAAGAAAGCACCATTCCTGGAAACACAAATAGAAATAGCAGGCATGGACGTTTTCAGAAAATGGGCTTGAGGACCAGCCTACCTTTTAGCCTATAGGTTTTGCCAAGGGGTTAAAGGTAACTCCAAACCAAGAGTAGGTGGGCAAAATTTGTCTTAGTAGAAAAACAATTACGTTTCTCCCTGTCATCCCCTTTATCTTTCAGACTCAAGCCCCAAGGCCTCTGCTTCCTCTAAGGCTTACCCTATGATCCAGACTTTTCCTCTATTAATCACCCTTTTCCATGCTCACCTGTCTCAAATGGCTGGGGAACACTTCCTTTGCCAATTTAATAATGAATGTCAACAGATTATTAGTTGGTCCTTGGTAATATGTCAATCTTTAATTTATTCAAACTTTTATACACTATCTACTCCCCAGAAAGAAATAGGGTATTTACCAATAGGAAATAGTGATATAATAAAACAAATAACAAAAACCTGAAAGAAACCAAATACAATTCATTAAGGGGGATATGAAGGACAATAATTACAATTTTAAAATGCTTAGGCCAACTACCAGTGATGTACCAAAAGACCCCCATAAATTTAGCTTTAAGATTTCTGCTACTCAAAGCAACCAAGGAAACAGCTGAACACTTTTAAGATATGTGACCTTAGAAAAGTCATATAAGCTCCTAAGTGCCTCAGTTTCCCTATCAATAAAATGAGAGATATAATAGCATCTACCTTATATAGATATTCTGAGGATTAAATAAACTAATATTTATGAAGTCTTTAGAATAGTGAAGACATGTAGGGACCAAGAGCAGGCCACCTCAAGATGTGCCATTGGAACTTGCAGATTATTTTGACCTGAAAAAGCATCAAGGCCCAAAAGATTCAGGAGGATACTTTGACCTCCCCACTCACAGCTGCATAAAAAGAACTTAGATGGAGGAACCACTCCAGGGGGAGAGCTACCACCTAGACAGCTATATTATAATGTAACCTAGGGGTGGTAGACAGGGAGGGATGTGGCCACATCTGTTCAAATTCCTCTCTGTGCCCCACTGTTTCTGTGTGGCCTATCAGGTATTTCATTTATGAAACATTTACTCTTTTCATATTCCTGTGAATTGCTTCCCTTTTCCTTTGAAGTCTCAGACCTCTACCCCATTTCTCCTTGGTTCAGGGTGACATATAGACCTCATTCTCCCTGACTGCCTTAGAACCCTTGTCTATGCCTTCCCCATATGTATGTAATTAAACTTTGTTTTTTCCCTCCTGTTAATCTGTCTCATACCGATTTGATTCTTAGACCAGCTAGAAGAACCTCAAGGGGTAGAAGAAATTTCTTCTTTCCCAACAGACACATAGTAATTGTTCTAAGTGTTATTATAATTGCTACTGTTATTTCATTATCATAGATGAATTGTCCCTCAGTACTCAAAAAAAAATGAGTTATAGAAATAATACAATAGATGATATTCCTGGTATAGCAATTTTCCAAAAAATGCAGACATGCTTCACAGATAGTTATGTCTTAAATCTTTGTACAGACATAGGCACAAAGTTTAAATTATTTAATTATTCTTCAACTTTTTCTATTAATTTCCAGAAACAGGCTCCCCTTGTTGGACAGCAGGGCTACTGAATCTCTTTTGCAGATGAAGAATCATAGTTGGAGGGGTAAAATTGTTGCACTTAAAAGCTCTCCTCCTGATCTCTAACTAAGGGAAAAGAGAAGTAATTGGTAGAGCTTAAAACCATAAAGGAACAGCAAATCTGGGACATTAAACTGTCGAGATACTTTATCAGCTGGGAGTGTAAGGAAGAAGGGTCCAACAGTGGGCAGAGGTTCAAGAAGAAGATGGCATAGTTTTCCTCTATCACTTGATCTAGGACTGATACTACTTAAAACTCAGAAGAATTGAGAGATGTCAGAGGCTTGGATCAAGGAATCCACAGAAGCATGGGTTGGGGGTAACAAATTTGAGAAGGGTTAAACTACAGAAGAACCACTTTCAGCAAGTATTCAGCTAAGTAAAAAGAATATAGCAGGCCATATTTTTCTGCTCTTGTTCAAATCGGGATAAAGGAGAAAAACAGAGATCAAGTTAACTATTTTAACAATTGAGACTTTTGGAGCCATACAGAATGTGAGATGACTCAATGTGAGGGCTTCCCTTCACATGGATCACCACTGAGATGTATGTATTCACTCGATGCCCAGCTGCAATGGATTTCCTCAGTAGTATCCTGTGTGCGCTGGAGGGAGAAGGATCCCTCAGATGCACTGCCAGGGTCTCCTTGTGGGAAGTCAGTCCAGGCACAGACTGAACTGAGCTTTTCTACAGGAATATTCAAACTGATCATATGAGGCAAAGAAACAAAATAGCCAAGAAAAGGCACCTTAAATAGCAGGAAAACAGCAGCATGAGTTTGAGAGAAAAAACAGAATTTTGTAGTGGTTTAGGAGAGGAAGAAAAGGATTTTAAAAAAATAACTACTTTTTCCTTCCTCTTATTTGCCTTCCTTTCTTTTAATAAGACAATGGCTTCATTAGCCAGTTGAAGCACAGAGCCACAGGATCATGGGAGAGGGTGTATGGAACTGGTAACTTTTTGGGCCTTGATGGGCTTAATGGGCTTTGAGACCTCTTTGCATGGCTGCCAAAGTTCCACCTTGCAAATAAGCATTTGCTTGCTTTTCAAGACTAATGAAAATTCAGGAAGAGTAAAGTGCTTTGAAAGTGTAACTTTCTCCCTCCTTTCCACCCACATTCACCCAACTGTGTCCAGTGGCAACTGATTCAGTCAGAAGCCCCTGGCTGCTTTTCTTTCTTCTCTCCCTCTGGCACTAGTAGGACACCAGTAACTTTGGAAAGGAGAGGTCTGGATTGAAATGTATTGATGCTGGTATTTCCTTCCACAACTTCTGGTGCTTTATTTAAACAAACAAATAAATAAATACATGACAAAACCAGAGAAAATGTAATTCAAAGGAATAAAAACCTAGAGATAATTGAAGAGCCCTAGAATGTAATCAATACCAAAAATGACATACTAATGTTTCCAATATATGTATGTACATACAATATTTTTTTCCAAGGACTACAACTACATTTGCTGGCATTAAATATAGGCTAAAAGAACTAAAAGGTTTTCACGTACCCATGTTTTCCTTTGATAGGGCATAATCTGAACAAACACTTTCCAAAGAACATTTTAAAATAGCTATCCTAGGAAAAGAATTTGACAGATTTAGTTTCAAAAGATCAATCATGCATATTTAAACAATCAGTTATGTGTATTCACTGGTAATTGTAATGAATGGATATATATTTCTTTATCTTGAGGTACTTTTTCTTGGTTGTTTCATGCAGCAAGGCAGCATGATAGAGTGAAAAACCAAAGGGTAATAATACTGATTTGAGCCCTCACTAGGTAAAAAGTACTAATGATCTGCCAACCACTTTACACAGGCTTTTCCATGCGATCCTCCCTGCAAGAACCCACTAAGGAACTGCTGTTCTCATCTTATAAAGAAACTGAGGTTCTCAGAAACTGAGAAATTTAACAACATATGTAAATGGTTGAGCATGACAGAACAAAATTATCTGACTGCAAAATCCATGTTTTTTCCACTACATTATGTTGCTGATTTACAGTCAAGAAAACATTTGTTTCAATGCACTTTCTCTAACCATAAGATCTTGACAAAGCTACTTAACTTCTCTATGTCACAAATTCTTCACCTTTTAAATGTGATGGGGCTGCTGTGAAGTGTAACTGAGATAAGGCAGTGGAAATCCTTTGTAAAAATGTTATCATTCATTTTTTGAAAAAGGACAAAGAAGAAGAGTACTATAACATTAGGGTCAGTCTTTGACTCTGAATGGGACTCCTTTTAACACAGCACTGATTAGCATTCATTAAAAAAATTAATAAATAAGCTGTATGACTGGCTCAATGACAAACACAAAAACTTATCAACAGTGGCTTATATAGGCCTGTTTTTGGTTTGCATTACCTATTTTTAAACTAAAAACTTCTCTCTCCTCTGGTTGTTCACATAGTATTAATCTTTGGAAGTTCTGGTTCAACATTCTTTGTATAAACATAAAATTTTCTCCCTACTCTAAAACTACTGCTTATCAATTTATTCTTTTAGAAAATTTTAAATACAATGTTTCCCTAGAGAACCAGAATCAAGAATCAGGGGGAAATGTCATAATAATTAAATCCAATATATGTATTTCAATTTTATCACAATACCTTTTAATTTAGAAAACATACCTTTTCCTTTTTCTAAATTTGGGCTTTTTTTCTTCAGTATTATTTTTGGAAACTTGTCTCTGTGAAAAACAATGAAAAGATGAGTTAGCTCATATGGGACTGGATGAGCTCAGTGTAATAATTGGTCCTATGTGGTCCAAGTAATTAAGCTCAAATCAAAACTTGACCCCTAGCCCTAAACAATACCTGTAACTTGTAAGCCAGCCACTTCACAGTCACTGTAACTGCTCAACTTCCAAGAATGGGAGACTGATCCGGTATGAATACCTATCCCCTATATCTACTCCTCCTTCCTCACCTTCACAAACATATAAAATTACTAAGTAAAGCAACTTTTAAGTTTTAATACATATTTAAAGAAAATCAAATATGCAGAGGTCAGACACATGTGAAATGCAAAACTATGTAGGTGGGATTCGACATGGTGTAGGCCCACAAGGAATTTGTGCAAGGATATGGCCAAAGGGGCTTTGGAGTAGGGTTTTAATGTATAAGCAAAGACCAGATGAAGGATGTGGAGATATTGGAAACTTTATACATTACTGGTGAAAGGTGAAATGGTGGGGCTACTTTGGAATATAGTTTTCTAGTTCCTCAAAATGTTAAACGTAGAGTTACCCTATAATCCAGCAATTCCACTTCACAGCCAAGAGAAATGACAACATATGTCCATGCATACTGTATACAATGTACATAGCATTATTCATAATAACCAAAAATGGATAGATACTATGCAGTATATTCATATAATGGAATGTTACTGAGGCTTTTAAAAGAATGAGGTACTGACACATTTTATGACATTACTATTATGATTGGTGAAAAGTAGAAAAAGTCAGAAATAAAAGTCCACATTCTGTGTGATACTATTTATTTGAAATGTCCAGAGAAGGCAAATCCATAGAGACTGAAGAAAATCAATGGTTGCCTGGGCTTGGGGGAAGGTAGTAAATGGGCAGTAACTGCTAATGTGTATGGGGCTTTCTTCTGGGGTGATGAGAAAATGTTCTAAAATTAGGTAGTGGGTATTGCTTGCTCAACTGTGATTGTACTGAAACCCCTTGAACTGTACACTTTAAAAGAGTGAATAAATCATATCTCGGTAAAGGTATAATTTTTTTTTACAATTTAGAATATGGAATAATAGAAAGTAAGGAGATAGAATGCAATATATCAATGATTATTACCAAAAGGCAGTCAATGTAGCAATATTACTATTAGAAAAAAGCTGATGTTAAGAAAAAAGCATAATCAGAGATAAAAAGGGCATTACTTAATGATTAAAGAAATAATACAATTCACCCAGAAAGTATAAAAATACTGAACCTGTGTATACCTAAAATCTTAGCCTTAAATTATACAAAGCAAAAACAGAAAGAATTATAAATAGAAACTGATTGCAGTTGAAATAGGATACTTTAATTTACTTTACAGTAAAAAAATTATAAAGCAAACATAAGAATTAAAGAAGAAATAAGGATTCAGCAACACAAATAATACATTTAATCTAGTAAACACATCAAAACTGGCACTCAGTAATTAAAGAAAACATACTGTGTTCGAGCCTGAAACATTTACAAATTTGACAAACTACTGAGTTACAAAGGAAGTCTCAAAAATATTAAAATCATGTCTATTTTACAGACCAAAGCCACTCAGTGCAATAAAATAAGAAATCGAAATCCAAAAGATAGTTGAATAAAATCTGCAGTCAGTTCATAGATACAGAAGAATTCACATTCTCCTGTGACCCTTCCTTTGTTAAGAGTTTTGATACATGTCATTTAGATCAGAGTTATGGTCTTATAGTTATTTACTTACAAGTATTATCTTCTGCCCAGGTGGTACACCTCGTTGCCATGCCATATTTTGCATTTTACAGGTGCACGTGAAGTGTTCGTGGGATAAATTAATGAATAAATGTTGGGAGAAAGATATGATTAAACGCAAATATAATCACAAGGAAAAAATGGTGCCTGTGTTACTGTCCATTCTTTACTATTACCCCTGTGGATTTAGACCTTTAAGAAATTTACACAATTTACCCTCAGCTTCTAAGACAGAACCTCAGTTCAACTATCCCCTCAGCATGTTCATAGCTTCTTTTATTTCTTATCTTTCCACTTTAACCTTCTAAAGTGAGCAGTTTCTTAGTCCATTTTGTCTAAACCTCTCACAGTTTCACTAACCTTTTTTTCTTCTTTTTTCTTCACTGATCTTGAATCAAGCAAGGGCAGGGACAATTGTTTTTTAATAAGCTCAATGTTTAGTAGCTAGTTGAGTGCCATTCACACTGTAGGTTCAAAAGCCTTAACTATAATGACATGAAGATTGAGTTTAATAACTCTTAAAGCATTATTAAACAGCTTAAATACCTTAATAATCATTCAAGGGACGTTTGCATGGAACACTCTGGGAATTCACATTATTATGATGCTAACGACCAAGTAGTCTTCTCTGAGTGCTCTTGAACAGAAGGTAATATTCAAATATTATTTCTAGGGCTATTATATACATATAATACCTACATATAAAAAATATGTATGTTAAAAAGGCACATAGAAATACTGCTGTCTAAATCACTGACCTACATCTCAAAAGACAGTGTAGAGCTGTTATTTCTAGTTATTAAGGGTCAGCTTAAATTATGTGAATATTTGAGTGAGAAGTGAAAGGGTTACCATAAGGGCAAATAAGATCAAGGTAACAAAGTGCAAGCTACTTTATAAGTATTGATAGAAATACTATCATCAATCAAGGAGATTAATGTTGGAGATAATAAATTCCTTTTCTGCTTTATTGAATATTCCATAGCAGCCAAAATCCTATAGTATTTTCCAAATTGCTCTATGCTTTCCTGCTCCAAGCCTTTGATAAAGTGTGATGTGATGGAGAAGGGCACTGAATTTGGACAGGATCACAACTTGAATACTAACTCTGCAGTTCTTAGCTGTACCACTGTGTCAGCAAGTCACTGACCACTTGGATATCTAGCAAGAGCCTGGTATAATGTAGACACCTAATATTTTCTGATTATATGACCATTCTGCATTTCAGGATCTTCTTTTGTTAAAAAATGCTGAAAATGTAACTATCTTAAAGCATTTGGGGAAAGATTAAATAACGTGCAGGAAAGTATCTAAATGCTTGCCAATTGTTTGATGTAATCATCATTTAACCTGTTATACTAGCTTACTGGGCCAGTGTCAGAATTCTATCCTTTTCCCTTAGAGAATATGACAGAGGGAACTTCATACTTTGTTAGGGGTACACTTGGGTATCTATTAGTTTTCCAAGGCTGCTGTAACAAATTACCATTTGATAAGGCATCAGAAATTTAATATTGTAGAGTTTTATAGGAGAGAAGACATTCATAAGGACATCCATCATTGGATTTAGGGCCCACCTAATTCACATTATCTCATCTTAAAAATCTTTAATTTTAACAGCAAATATCCTTATTCCAAATAAGGTCACATTCTGAGGTTCCTAGTGGGCATATCTTTTGGGGGCTACTACTGAACCCACACTCTAAGTGGATACTATCATCTTTGTCTATTCTATCCCTTCTACTTCTCTTTTGTGTCACATAGCTAATTCTCTGTTGTGTAGCCCAGTGCTGTTCAGAGTAAGTGAATAATTACGCCACAATTGTGACGAATCAGCAACACTCAAGAGTTCGCTAGAAATGCAAATTCTCATGCCCACCCTAGGCCTATTGCATCACACTCTGGGAGTACGGCCCAGGAATCTGTATTTAAACAAACTCTTTACGTGACTCTTAAGCAAACTGAAGTTTTCCAGGTGCTGGTCTAGCCCACAGCCATCCAAATACAATGCCATGTAAATGTCACTGATTTTAAAGAAACTAAAGCAAGTATTCAATTATCTTCTTATTGGATGTAAAAAATAAAGAGGTATATGTATAGAGAGTATATGCAATTTACTGAAAAAGTATATATATTTAATGATAATTAGGATTGCCTATTAGATTGGCAAATGATAGAACTGCTTTTAATTGCAAAGGACAGAAAACCCATTAAGAATTGTGTTTGCATCAGATTTCTATAATCTGCATAAGATGCCTTGACATTGCCCATTTCGTTAAGTCACTATTCATTTAAATGGAAATCTTTTCATTCTTAAGCAAGAACAAGTTTGTTAGCTGTGTCAAATCTGAGGGCATAAAATTTTGATTCAGCATTTTATGCCCATGGAAGACATAAATATGTTTTGTAACCTTCTTTTGAAAGTAATTGTCACTCAATAATCACTAAAGAACTGCCTACTTTGACAGAATTTCCAAAAGTGAATCTGTGCCTTGAATTATGTACACAAACTCCTTGTCAAATGTTACCACTCAGAAGGAAAAGCCAATGTTCTCATTTCCCTTTGGAATATCTGGCGGGGGAACTATGTTTGGAATAAGGATGAAAACTAGTTTCATGCAGCACTGTGAATGAGGGCTATTACTGAATCTGAATAGCTGGAGAGTGCAAATAATAAAGTTAAGTGTTTGAGCCTAGATAATGATTGTTTTAAATATGTCTTTAAAGAGAGGGGAAGGTTGAAGTGATCATTTGCTAGCCCTATTTTGAACACTATTTCAACAGAGAAAAAACAAATCTAGTACTACATATGTAAGTTCAGTCAATTACCACAGCTCCACAGTTCATTATTCCTGTGAGATTTGGACAATATCAGAGATCAGTCCCTAGCAATATGCTGTAAATACCTTGCCGTCCCTGCACTATCTCATCAGCCACGTGTTAAGTTCACACTAAAACACTGTGGGTTTCTCTGCTTTGAGGGACTTACGAGAGAAAACATTGGAGTGTGTATTCAAGCAGCTGAGATACAGTAGTATTTTCCCTAAAAATACAAATTGACCGCTAAACCATCTTACTCAGAATGCACAAAAGTCCTATTACCACTTCCAATTCTGGCTGAGGAGAGAAGTAACAGGACAATTCTATGATTATGTACTTCATTGATAATTTTTAAAGCCTTAGATTTAATTTGTTTTTAATAGTCTTTGACTATCTATCTATACCAGGAATAAAACACAGACATTCAGGAGGATTTTCTTTCAGTGGCATAGTATAAAAGAGCACTCATATCTATAAAGAGATTCAGAATACTAAGAAGGAATTGAAACAGGGAGGGAAGCGCCCCATGAAGAGCAGAATTTATGCCACAGTTGTTTGACTGATGGAGGAAGTAAATTAGATTTGACTTTATTTGGAGACTCTCTAAAAATCTAAATGTGTTGAAAACAATTCCATTTATGTATAGTTTTTCCTAAAGTCACTAGATAATTTAGCAGGATGAATATTGGCAGAAGATACAGTTTCTAAGGAAGATTTTCTAGAATTGATATATTTCAATTAAGATCTAAAAAGCTGATGCACAGTGAATATTCTACGGTTATAATACCCATATTATATATATTGTTTTCAATTACACATTTACAAAACAATGAATGTTGAGAGCTTTATTATTTGTTTTACTATTTCTCCCTCCACTAATCTGAATGTTAAGGGTAACTGGCCTGATTCTTCAACTCATGGATTTCTATCAAATGTCCTCATTTATCCTCAGCATGATTCAAAAGAAGACAACCTACCTTCTATGTAGGAATACATTAGATGTAGAATACACAGACTGTACCCAATAGTACAATCTTCCCCCAATTAATCTTTAAAAAATTCTATCTGGATCACATGTACTCTCTGAGGATTCCAGAGGTTGAAATAGAAGACATTCTTGTACCTAGATTCATAGAAGGATATGGAAGATATACCTGCCTTGGTTTGATCTGGGTGATTATGCTCCCCAGTATGTGGGGGAGTATAGATTTATTGATTCATGATGTGTACCTAATATGTGTATTTCATGATAGAACAAATATTTTTGGAACAAAGTGAAGGTATTAAATACATAAGCAAAAAGAAAGATAAATATTGCCTCAAAGCCATTATAATTTTAAAGAATTAAAAAGTAATAATTTATAGGTCCTCAAAGAAAAGAAACAGGTTTGTATTGTCTAATATAAATGAAAAGCTGGAAGACTTGGGGCAGAAGCCAGCTATTTACAAATAAGAAATTATAGACAAATTCTAGTAAGGTATAACTAAATTCTACTAATTTTTAGTGACATTGTATTTTTTCCAATGATAACACTTCCCCTTTAAAAATAAGAAAACAGTAGGTACTACTGTTAGGCATACAAATATTTAATATATCTAGTGCAATACCTACAACCTATAAAATACACACAAACTCATTATTCAAAATTCTGTTGTATGTTATGTTAATAACCACTCTCTACCAATTGGTAATATCATTTTTGGTTTTAATGGAATGGAATGAGGAAGGTGGTGGTGAACGAAAATATTCTAAGCTTTAGGGGAAACCCAGATTCACCTTGAATGCAGCTTGATGGAGACGTAACTTATGTGTCTCTGTATCACAGAGAAAGGATTATACTTCTAATGAATATAACCAGGAAAATAAATTGATGAAAGCTGTAGAAACTAAACAACCTTTAGTTCCAAATAACAAAGGACAGCACCTGGAAACTCATGTGATAACTGGAAGTCAAGTTGAAGAGGTTTTTGTTTCTTAACAAAAGAGCAATCACATTTTGTAGAATTCATTTTATTGCCTTCTGGCTCAAAGTTAAAATGCAGAATAGAAAATGTGGAGAATTATGGTTGAAAAGTTTTGAATTTCTGGAATCTGTCACACCAGATTTTAAGTATTACTGAACTTGAATTTCAAGTGAATTAATAACTTGGGTGACTTTTTAAGTGGACATTATATATGGAGACATAAAACTAATACAACATTTCTATTATTATAAATAGTGACACCTGAAAATGATGCTTTTTGATTGTTTTTAGTAATTAGGATGAAAACAATTCTTAAAAGAAAAGAGAAAATTATTCATAAACATGAATTTCTATTTACTCAGCACTAGATCTGCACAACTAAACTTTGGATTTTTCCCAGCTAGATCACTGCATTGGGCCAAGTCACTGGTTCAGGAAGGCATTACCAATCCCCTCCCCACCACCACCTTCTCCACCGCCCCTCAGACCCGCAACCCCATTAATAGCAGGCAGCCCAGCAGCCCTGTGGAAGAAAAAACTGTCCTTTAAAACCAGCTACTAGCCAACATCTCTCCCACCACAAACGTTGGAACTTGGATAATAGTACGATCCTCACACTGTTGGTTTTTCTCTAGGGAAGGAAAACAAGGGTGTTTTCAACTGCCTTATACTCGCCCTGGTGCCCTTCCCTCTACTCCCCAGCAAATCCCCACTCCCGCAGCTCATCTTAGAGAACTACAAGAGATCAGCCTGGCTCAAGTTAGATCCATGAACTGAAAAGCAAATTAAAAAAAGGGTTAAGGAAATATTAAGTCCCAAGTAGACTTCTTAAATTTAAAGAGAAAATACAGTCATGACCACCAGAAAATAGGAACTGTGAATCAAGGGATCCTTGCTTGCTCTCATGAATGGTATACAAAAGGCTTTGGATATCCTAGATTAAACCATTTTGTCTAATTTTAATATTTTACTACTATTAGTTATCCTTTAAAGTTCCTACAGATTGAAATTCAAGATAAAAGAGTTAAATCTTGCAACCTAATTAAGCATGTTCAGTTATTAAGTTACTAAAGAGTATCCTGTTAAAAATCACACCCATGGAAGTTAGCTTCCTAACACTGTCTTAGGGGTGAAGTGTCCCTCTGCAGATTTTGTGTAGAGGGTAACTGATACTAGTAGGAAAAGAACTTCCCATTCATATTATGGTTTCCACTGATGACTTAAACTAATAAATGGACAGTTTTCTATTTCATATATATTTATTTTTATGTATTTGAAAAGTGCAAAGGCACAAATGCACATCAAAAGAGTGCACTTACATTTTAAAATTTAGGAAACCTTTTTGGGTGATGAAAATATTCTCTTTCTTGATTGGTGATGGTAGTTACATGAGTATATACATTTAAGAAAAACTCATCAAATTCTACACTTAATATCTGTGCATTTCACTGTGTTTAAATTGTGCCTTAATAAAAAATTACATTAAAGAAAAGGCAGGTCAAATAAAAAAAACCCATGGTAACTAGCAGTAGAGAAAATGGCAAAATGGTGTTGAATACCAGGATGATGCAAGTTGGGGGAACTCTGGCCTATACAAAGGTGAATGATGCCTACAAAAGTAGATCCAAAAGAAACGCAACGAAATGAGTTCTGAATCCAAAGGGTTCCTCTGGCTCACTATTCCTTTTGGAGATTTCTCTCTGCCTGGAGCTGGAAGCCAGCAGCAGGGATCTATTACAATATTTATCTTTGGGGAAAGGTGCATATAAAGCTAAGTGAATTAAGCAAGTTACAGTACATGAATTCCATATTAACAACAAGCTTATTAATTAACAGAAATATCGAGACATCATCATAAAATGTAAGCAACTTACGTTGCAATGGGGCTAATGAAAATTTCCTACTTATCATGAAAAAGTTTTGTTAATACTTTGGTGAAAAATGTTTTTCTTGTCAGAAAATATAATAGTCTAAATTCTTCATACATAATGTATAAATCAAGACAGTGATCATTAATTTTGTCTTTCAAAGTGGTATAAGTTAAACTCTTGGCATTAATAAAAAAAATGTTAGGAAGATACCCATACATACATACATGATTTCTACATATATGTAAATCCCCCAAATTGGAAAACAAAATTACAAAATCCTTTCCAAATTTCCCAGTCTTGGGATAGCATCAATTAGAAAAACGTAAAATTTTGCTTTGAAAAAAACTAAAGAAAAATGAATAGAAACAAGTTATGTTTCTTAGTATGTAATTTCTCCCTAAATTAGCACAGAAATTTTCTATAAGACTGTTAGGCAGAAAGACAAATGAGTGGGATGAAAAGGAGAAAGGGCCCCCCAAAGATGACTCAAGGAGTTGATCAAATAGAGCCAGAAAGCCAGAAACAGCTCAGAGAGTTAATCAGAAGAAGCCGCAGGGTCCCAGAGTGACTCAGGAAATGTCCAGGGTCTCCCCAAATGAGAAACACCAGAAGCACAGGCAAAGCACAGCCCCTGTTCCCATTTCACCAATCAGAACAAGCCTAGGGAGCTAACAGCTGTCAATCAAGGACCTCTACCCTGTCAAAATCACATAAAAGAGGCCTCAGAATGAGCATCTCGCCAGTCTTATTTTAGGCAGGCCTGCTTTGTACTCTAGGCGGAGTGCATTAAAACTTACTCTGCTTTCTTGACTTTGGTTTCTTGTTTCACTATATCTGATTTTCCTGGGACACTGAGCTGAGTCCTTTCCTTCCTAAAATACCAATCATCATCTCAACAGATTTTTTTCTTGGGACTTGACTAAATAATCCTAAAGTTCATCTATGTGTTCTTAAAACTATTTAATTGTGCCTCTATTGGGGTTTCCAGGGGAAAGACAAATAGGGTAGAGTAAACAATTTAGTATTGGCTAGTTTGGATAATTCTGGAAGGCTTTGGTCTACAGGGGTGATCTCCAGTTGGCCAGAATCCAGTCCTGGGACAATTTAGGCCAGTGGAAATACTGGCATGGTGCTGAGAGTTTGATAAGAAAGTAGTTGGGGGAATATGGGTTTGGGAATGATTGGTTTGCATATGAAAGATGAGCTCTTTGTTATCTCTAAGAACTGCTTAACCTTGGGTGGGGCAGTCCCTTCTCAGACAGAAAGGATTTTTAAAATGTCAAAGCATCATAATATACAGAAAGTTAATACACACACACACACACACACATACAGACACCATACAATCTGAAAAGGTGACAACTGTGAAAACAATTTTTTTTAATTAATGAAGAATCTCTATTTCACACATTAAAAAAATAATGACTAAAGCAATTTGGAATTTGTTTTAAGAGCAGTTACGTGACTATACACAAGTTAGTATTTTGACATACTAAATGCCATATTTTATATTCTGAAGGAATATTATTTATTATAAAGAAGATAAAAATAGTAAAGAAGGGAAAGATTACTTATTAATCAATAAATGATATTGGGATAACTGGTTAGTGTAGGGGAGGAAAATGTCTTAATTCTCTACCCTTCTAAATTCTCAGTTGCATTTCCTGTAACAAGTGACAGATGAGCAGGAGAAAGCATTGAAATTTATTTCAGATAAATTTTATGTGACATAGGAGCCTTCATAAGGAAATGAAGATCTGAAGCAGCAAGTTAGACCTGAGTTTTCACATAAGGGTTGATGAAGAGCGGAGTCACGGGAATGTGTGACAGGGCGTGAAGGGTCAGGAGCTAAGTGCAGTAAACTGGGAAGCGGCAGGCTTCTTCCTTCAGTTTCCTCTCTCGGTGTCCCTGTCTTCTAAGGTCAGACGCTCCTTTCCTTTGGATAGACGGATATGACACCTCTCAGCTGAGGAGCTTAGTTCCTGCTTCAGGGGAAGGTCAGGAAGTCCTCCCTGCACTTGCCCTTTCCACAGATTTCTTTCATATGAATTTGTCACTACACCAAGATACCATGTTATGGGGGTACTATGTCCTGAAGTTGTGTAAAAATTTTAATACCCTATCTTCATACCGCAGATAAAAATAAACCCATATTCTTATAATAATAGCCAACTTAAATGAAATGTTTCCTATGTTCCAAGCACTATGCTACGTGCTTTACATAAATTGCCAGAGTAATCCTATTTTGATATAACTTTCATTCTTTCCATTTAACAGGAGATAGTTTAGGGTTAAGCAGCTAATTTAAGATCACACTAGCAGTTAGGTGATAGAGCTCAATTCCTACCTCAGTGGTCTATCTCTAGACACCTTCCCCCTTATTCATGCCATTGTTATTACCTATGAAGAAGTCTATACTATTATAAGTAATAAATAAATCAAAAAGCTAAGAAACATAGATGTAATCACATTCAAATATTTAACTTCCATATTAAAAAAATGGAAAAGCAAGCACTACACTGGGAGAAGCACATAAAGAAACTGACAAATAGTATTTTTAATACTAATATATAGAGTTCATATAAATTTGTAAGAAAATATTAAGAACTCAGACACAATTTGACTCAAGTCAAAGAAATGTGAATTAAAACAACAAAGTATGATGTAAACTGTCAGCAACATCTTTATTATAATATGTCCTGATGGCTGTGGCATTTGCATGCACTGCTAGTGAGAATATAACAATTTGACAAGTTCCTGTCCCTTTCCCAGTAATACTGCTACTGGAAATTGTCCTAAGGAAACAGTCCGCCCCATGTGCTGGGAGAGGAAGCTATACTCATGAAGATTTGTATAAAAGTGTTACCAGGAACAATAGGAGAGAGGTTAAGTGAATTAAAACCTATTTTGTTTAAATGAAAGGGCAATCTTTAAAGTATGTCACAAAAGCCCTAGAAAGAAACTTTTTACTGTATAAATATACCAAAAGAACTATAAAAAATGTAAAAGGAAAACTGAAAAAAATGTTTGCAACACGTTGACAAAGTATTAGCAATTATTAACTAAAGAGAGCACCTACCTATCAACCAATCAAAACAAAACAAAACAAACCCCAGGAAGAAATGAGTATGGGTATGAATAGTTTTCTGAATAAATATAATGTTCAACAAATGCATGAAAGTGCTCAACCTCACTAACATAAAACATAAATAATAACAAATCAAATAACAATGACATTTTTCTTTTAAATATTGGCAAATATGTAAAGATTGGTGGTATCTACAGCTGGTAAGGGAGTAAGGAAGCATTGGTAGGACTGTTCAAGTATACTTGTTTTGGAGAGCAATTTGGTAATGGTTGACTAAAATTTGTAATGTTAAAAAAATATTTCAGATTTATGGGAAGCTGCATAAATGAGAGTTCCTGTATATTTTTCAGCCAGCATCCTCTAACGTTAACATAACACATAATTATAGTGTTAGAGTAGGCAGTTACACATGAGCAGGAGAATGGAGCCAGCCCATCACCAAGAAAGATCCTTCCCTAGCCAACCCCTGAGCCCTCCTCAGTTCCCTGTTCCACAGTCAAGGAGGCCTAGCTTATCAGGAGGCCCAGATAGTCAAGGACACCTAAATTGTCAAGAGGCCTCAGACCACAGGGGTTTCCCTGATTACGGGGCCTTTTCCAGAAAGTAACTCCATGTAATTACAATAACATCTAAATTTAATTAGCACTGTGGTTTTGTCCCCACTCTCAACCATGGGCTTAGCATAGGTACTTACGGGTAATGTACCTGCGCACTGAGAAAAAGGTTATATAACCTAGAGCTGTCAACCAACCTGTCAATCAAAGGACATAAGACACAGGGCAGGACTTAACTGCCATCTTAAGAAAAAATCAAAACCAACCTAATCCTCATGGCAGGGCTGCTGGTTTCCAGACACCCACTTTCCTGTTTCGAGAGTGTACTTTTTGCTTTACCCCAATAAATTTCTCGCTGCCTTTTTCGTACTATCTGGTCTCTCTACAGAACTCTTTCCTTCTACAAGACGTGAATAAGGGAAACAAAATGTGTTCCACTGATTACAACAGTACAATAGTCAATTACTGAAATAAGAAATTAACATTGCTACAAAACTACTAAGCTAAAGACCTAATTCAAAGTCACCATTTTTTCTACTGATAGTCTTTTCTTTTCTGTTTCAGGATCTAAACCAAGATCTCACATTATATTTGGTTGCTAGGCCTCCTTTGTCTCCTTCAATCTGTAACAATTTCTCAATCTTTCCTTGCATGTGGCCAGATTTTAAATGTGCACAGTCTACCCTAGCAATTTCACTTCTAGAAATTATTCTGTTGAAATTTGTGTACAAATGTGCAAAAATATATTATAAGGATGCTTCTTTCCAGATTTTGATACAATGAAACAAAGCGGAGGCAACAGGCAGAAGACTTGAACTTTCCAATTTACATAATGTGCATTCCTTGAGTTTATCCTTCTAGCATGTATTATTAAATAAATTTATAATTAAAATAAATTAGAATTTGTAATTAAAGTAAAACAGAACAAATCATAAATAAAAAAGACTGTTAATGGCTACAGTTGGCAAGGTCAAGCAGTCTAGACATTCATTCCCTTATATTAAGAACAGGACTGCAATTGGTACAATGATGTTGGGGGATTTTTTGGATGTGAGATGCTTAGCAAGTTAGGAAAATTTTAAATGTGCCAAGTCATTGAATCAGCAAGCCCACTTACAGTAATTTTTCATATAGAACTGTTTATACAAACACTTTAAAGATACTTGTGTGCACAATGATGTTGCTGTGTTTTCTTTCTTTTCTTTTTTTTTTTGAGAGGGCATCTCTCATATTTATTGATCAAATGGTTGTTAACAACAATAAAATTCTGTATAGGGGAGTCAATGCTCAATGCACAATCATTAATCCACCCCCAGCCTAATTCTTGTCAGTCTCCAATCTTCTGAAGCATAACGAACAAGTTCTTACATAGTGAACAAATTCTTACATAGTGAATAAGTTCTTACATGGTCAACAGTACAAGGCCAGTCATCACAAAAACTTTCAGTTTTGATCATTCATTATGAACTATACACAATCAGGTCAAATATGAATATTCCTTTGATTTTTATACTTGATTTACATGTGAATCCCACTTTTCTCCCTTTATTATTATTATTATTATTATTATTTTTAATAAAATGCTGAAGTGGTAGGTAGATGCAAGATAAAGGTAAAAAACATAGTTTAGTGTTGTAAGAGAGCAAATGTAGATGATCAGGTGTGTGCCTATAGACTATGTGTTAATCCAAGCTAGACAAGGGCAATAAAACATCCACGGATGCAGAAGATTTCTCTCAAAACAGGGGAGGTGAGGTTCTAAGCCTCACCTCTGTTGATCCCCAATTTCTCACCTGATGGCCCCCCTGCGACTGTGCCTGTCTTAGGTTGTTCCTCCCTTGAGGAATCTTACCCGTCTCTGGCTAACCAGTCATCTTCCGGGGCCATACAGGGAGATGTAAAGTTGGTAAGTGAGAAAGAAGCCATATTGTTTGAAAAGGTTAGCTTTTTACTTCTTTGCAGATTTATGCCCTGTGGCTTCTATGCCCAGCATTTGTCTTGAGGTATCTTTACCACTTGGAGGAATTCTGATACTCGGTGAATTTGATATGAGGGACGAATTTAATTTAAGGGTTGTAATTAGGAAGGAAGAAGAAAAGCTATAGAGGTAGCAGATGGAAGAAAACATGGGAAGATTGATTATTTCTTTGACATATCTTCTTGTAGAGTAACTTAAGCATGTATAAGTTTTAAACTACTAATTAAATTGTGCACACACATTAATATAATAGGAATACAGTTACATAACCAAAGCAGATCTATAATTACCAGCCATCTCCAGTGAAGCCAAGAAAACCAGTTAGGCACCCTAGGCATTTGTGAAAATTTGTCTATGATATAATGGATATTGTCCAACTGTACTTGAACAGTCTGGGAGAAATCAGACAAATTAAAGATGTTGCTGTGTTTTTAAGTGTAATTTGCAAATCCAAAACCAGCCTACACTATTTCATTCTATGTAAATATAAAAATGCTGTTTCCTGAAAACAAAAAAATATATATATTATATATATGCATCAAATACCTTTCACTATCTATTAACAGGCAACACTACCAGCTACCCAACTTATCTTCGTGATACACTATTTTTATTTTTTATTCTTTTTTTTCCTTCCTTCCTTCCTTCCTTTCTCCCTCCCTCCCCTGTCTCTTTCTTTGTTTCTTGGGCAAGTTGACTTAGATATTTACTCTGGTCTGCACAAGTCCTTTGACATTGTGAAATTACTTACTGAGCTGTTATAAATATTTTATAGTTCCTGGAATATTAGAACAGGAAGAGACTGGAGACAATCTAGATCTTCACCTTCTTTTTATCAAGTGGGAATTGGAGATTAGTGTGAGTTACACAGGTGGCCACTGAAGGGGGAGAGGGGTTATGAGAGCAGCAGAGGCTTGTAGATAGAGCTCTCATACTTGACCCAAGAAGCACCATTCCCAGCAGACACTTAGGAATGGTATCCAAGGCGGCAACCTTCTTAACATCTTGGTTCAAAGAGGTGAGAGCAAGTGCCACTGCAACCCAGCAGAGGCCAGCACAACTTCAACAACTTATTCCTCGAGGTCCTCTCATTATTCAGGTGAGGCAAAGGACATTGGTTAGGTTCGATCTAGCAATCCCACTTCAGGAACTTATACTATAGAAATAACTGCACCAGTATTTAAGGATATAGGTACAAGGATATTTATTAAATCATTGCTCGTAGCAGTACCAAACCACAACAGCAGTTTGAAAACACCCACACATTCATCAACACAGAACAGGTTGACTAAATATGATATATCTACTATGTACACAGGGCAGAAGGTTAAAAACAGAGTTATCTCTCATTCACTCAAGCAATTAAATCTATAAAATAACATATATAATAGGATCTCGTAAAAAAATCAAAAACATTTATACATTTATATACACACATTTGTTTATAGAAATAATATATATCAGTAAATAAACTTAAGATTTGCAACCAGGATGCGGGGCCATAGAGGCAATTATTTACTTTTTATCACCCATCTTGGTACTGTGTGTTTGACAGTGGTGAACATCCCAATGCTTATTTTCTTCATTCATGAATCAGAGATGATAATGAGTATCTTACAGAATTGTTACTAGAATCAAATGAAATAATTCATATGCATTGCCTGGCACTTGGCAGGAGCTTAATATATCACATTATAATTATCTTTTGATTTCATAGCAACAGCTTTCTTTTGTCCACCTAGTGTTTTATATAAAACAGTTCTGTCTTTAAAAAATACTGTGCTCAATATCCTCAGATCCAAAATATACAGAATAGTAAAAGCTACCATATTATGTGAAATTAACAGTCAAAAACTAAAGGGGTTACCTTGCTAATACTTTAAATGAATCTAAAGAAAGCTAATTAAAATTAAGTAAAAGTACCTACAGAACACTGTGTGGCTATGGCAAATTCCTTAACTTCTCTAACTATAAACGATCTCCTTTGTAAGAAGATAATGATAAGGTCTGCTCTACCTTCCTCCCAAGGTGAAAGTGAAAGACAGTGTTTCTGGAAATGCTTTGTAGTTGAAAGTACTATACAGATGAAGAATTGTTTGAAAGCTAGGATTGTGCCCATTCAGAAGCATGACATTCACGATTAAGAATCAAATATACAAAGCCAAATATACAAAAATACTAAAAAGTAATTTGGTATCTCAAAAAAATACTCACAGTGACTTTGAAAGCCCAAGAATTTTTTTCATGTATTACTTTTTTTTTAAATTAAGGTATCATTGACATACAATCTTATGAAGGTTTCACATAAGCAACATTGTGGTTACTACATTCCCCCCTATTATCAAGTCCCCATGACATACCCCATTACAATCACCATCCATTAGCATAGTAAGATGCTATAGAGTCACTCCTTGTCTTTCGGTTCTATACCACCTTCCCTGTGCACCCCCTATGTGTGCTAATCATAATACCCCTTAATCCCCTTCTCCCTCCTTTCCCACCTGCCCTCTCCACCCCCTTTCCCTTTGGTAACCACTAGTCCCTTCTTGGGTCCTGTGAGTCTGCTGCTGTTTTGTTCCTTCAGTTTTTGCTTTGTTGTTATACTGCACAGATGAGTGAATCATTTGGTACTTGTCTTTCTCCGCCTGGCAAAGTCCAAGAACTTTTAAAGGAAGCTGTGGTATTATGGACCATGAGAAATGCATTCCTATATTGTTGACAGTACTATAAGTCACTTAATGTGGCTGGGGTGGTTTCTTTTTAAGAATTATTATCACAATACCTATTTCTCCTGGTATTGTGAGGGTCAAATAGACAGTCTACATTATTGTTTCTCAGCTGTCTCAGATCTAATAACCCCTTTTTATAACAAATATTTTGAAACATATCATTCCCTACATTGAAATGAACTCTTAAGACCACTGTCACCTGGTAGCCAGGCACCTTTTCTTCCTTTCAGCATCCCCTTTTAGAATACTCTTCCCAAACTAGCCAGTTAGAAGCTGTACTCCTGTACTTACATTTGCCCCTGGGTATATTACCACGTTTTGCCAGTGGGATGTGAGAGAAGTGACATGTGTGACTTCAAGTTTATGTGTTCCTATTCAGCAAACTGTTTGCACTACTTTTCCACATTACTTCTTTCCACAGGCAAGAATATGGATGTGACAGTGCAATCAACTTTTGACCATACAGATGAGGACCACACTGTAGAGAATGGCATAACAATTAGAAGGAATTTGGGTGATATTATGGCACAAGGCCTCCTCCCAACCTGGATCACTGGTCCACCGTTGGTCAGGCATATCGTAAAGAGATAAACTCCTATCTTGTATGACTGGCTCAGTGTAATTGGGAGTCTCCTTGTTACAGCATTATAGCCTGTACCCTAATTAACATATCTGGCTACATAAATAATTTCAAAAAAAACCCCTGTAATATAAGAAAGAAATAAAAGAAAATATATTTATAATAAAATAAAATGCTTGTTTCTATGTGATATGTTGGGAACAACTATATGTGAAGACGTAATTAATAAGGTGAATGTTAGTCAACCTTACCATGAGTAAGTCTGGACATACACTAATGGTCAAAGTCACTCTGTACAGGATCTATAGGAAAATGTGCCAGGAGAAGTAGTTGTGGACACAAGATTAGAATGTACTTTTAGGTTAAGTAGTAACAGATCAAACATTTGTATGAGAAAAATAAACTGATCTTAATTGAAATAGAGATAATACTCTAAAATAAACTCAAATTGCCCAAGCATAGAAAATAAGTTTGACAGTCTCCCAAATGATACTGGAAATTGGAAAAATAATTTCTAATGGGAAAAATAATTCTCAATGCTATGACATCGGATAACCTAGTAACAAAATATCACAGAAAATGCATTTCCTTTCTTGAAAACCTGTAATATATCAAGGCAGACATCAAAGTCTCTAGTACTTGAAAATAACTTTTAATAGGTGAGGAAGAATATATTGATAAATTGGAAAAAGAAGCAAATATAAGACATAATAGAGAATTTTAAGGTAGACTTTTGGGGACAGTATCCTAGGAAGACTGGAAAACATAGGCTATCTAAAAATAATTTAAATATGTAATATTTGTAACATAGATTTCTTATCACTACTCTAAAATACTCACAAATTTATAAAGGATAGCAATACTATGAAATATTTCCATATGTTTATTTTTTAAAAATTTAATGAAATCAAAACACTTCATGTACCTGTTAATTTAGTAATATTTGATTTTAAGATGGTTAAAAGCATTTCAGATTTCTTGTTACATATTTGTAAATGTTTTCCATAGTTTCTTGGTAATTGCAGTCTACCTTTACAGCTAAATATATATTGTTGAAAATGTTACAATTATCTTGAGAAAAAAGTAAATTATTCATTAATTTTGAGACGTGTGTTTATTCCATTTCAGTGTTCCTTTCCATAATAAACTTTTAAATCCTTTGTTTTTTTTGTCTAACATGTTATATATTAGTATTGTTTTGCATTGAATCATTACACAATTATACTTGGAGTTTGTTGAGTCTAGCAGTGCATCCAAACCCATGCCAAATGTCAGGCAGTTCTTGTTACCCAGTTCTGTTCCATCAACGGCAAGATACCTAGTATCTTTAACCTTTGCCCAATAAAATGTCTTGTCTTCTCCCAATATTATTATAACCCAAAACATTTCCATAAATTCCTAAAATATCCCACTGGGCAGTATCTCTCAACCTACCTGTGATAAAGGACTAGTTTTTTGCCCTAATCTAAGATCTAGACTTTCTTACCAAAAAAAAAAAAAAAAAAAAAAAGTGTTACTAGGAAAAAATGAAATAAAAAACAAAGACATAGAAAATACATGCTCTATTTTATCATTACATTCAACAGACAAAAGTTACACTGTCAAATTCCTATACAAGTTTCTAAGTAATTACTCTCATGTTTTGCTCTTATCTCATTGCACACCAATAATAAATAGTTGAGAGACCAGCTCTGGTCCATGGACCACACTTTGAATAAGCACCATCCTGGAGACAGTACCACCTTAATTGAGAATCACTGGTAAAAATAAAGCAATATACAGAAATGTTAGCTATTATTGTCTTTATCATTTTTTAATCTAAATGTCCTTTAGTGGAGACTGAAATATACAATTCCATACATTAACAAACCTGTACTACCCTCACATATTTCTATCTAAATCTTCAGATATTCATACAAGTGCTATTGCCTTTCTTTCTACAAAGGCAACTTTGCTTTCTATGATGTTGAATTTCTCTCTGCAAAGGTACAACAATATTATTCAGCTACTGAAAAGTCCAGGTTACTTTTATAAGCCAAAAAGCAAAAGGATACAATAAAATCGAATTTTAAAAGGACTCATAACATATACATATCAAGAATACAAAACTGATGCTCACCTACAGGCTCATGCCTACATTCTCTTCTGTTTTTCCCCAGGTTAACTTCAACCTTCCCTGCGTCTACCCTGTGCCAATCCCACCACTCAACACACAAAATACGATAGGGACAGGCTTTCCTTTCAATCATGGTTCTTTTTCTTGTGACACCTATATATTATTTGTCCAGAAGAACTTTGTCTTAAGCATTGAATCATATCTTTTTCAGTGATGTTCTCTTAACTATCACTTGAGGAGAATATCAAGGTTCATCCTGTCTCAATCACAGTTCTGACATTAAGCAGACTTAAACATCTCTCTGAATACAATATATAAAATGACATGTTAAATTTTAAATATTCTTCAGAAGTATTATTGACTTTACAAATTTTCATTAAAAAGATTTTAGGCTTAGATTCTTACAAATGGCTGATGTTGTTCTCTACTTAACTTTAAGGTAAAGTCCATAGTAAGCCATGAATTTTAATTATTTGAATTTTCCATGAGATTGTTTGTACATATTACAATAACATGATATATAAAAAATAAAATGTCTTCGAGAGTATATGTATAAAACATATTTTAAATAAAAGCAATTATTTATTAAAAATTTCTATTATTCTAATTTCTGATAATTCTATATACTGATATAACCATAAATATTAAATTTCTAGTGTTAACCTAAGAAAGAAAACATACTCAACTAACATTTAGAAGAAAAATTTGATTATATGTCATTTTGTTTTTAAATACTAATTTGAATTTCTTTTAAAAATAGTAGTAATCAAATGGAATTTGAAGTCTGTATATCTTATGTAATAAAATATGATCTTACCCTTTTCTTGGCCACCACAGCAACTTTGCCATCTGCTTTGGATTTATCTGTAAGATAATAAAGCATGACTGCTTCAAAAAAGGACCTATTCTCTTACTGAAATAAATGCAACATTGCACATTTACATTTTTCTTCTTTCTCACACTGTGATATTTTCAGTGGTTCTCTTATCAAAATGCTAGTAAGCTCAGCTTCCCAGAACAAAGTAATCTGGAAGTAATAACATCAGGGATTCATATACTTATTTGACAAACCTCCCTTAAATCTGATTGGCTGGTTGGACATCCTTGAGTTAGCATCTAGCATATTTGATTTCTAGGCTTTAGTCAGCATGTGTGCTCTGGAGCATACAGGATCTGGAACTCAATCCCAGTTAACTCTACTTGTACATCTAGCACATTTCAGACATGGGGAAAAGACTGTATAGACAGCATCTTATTTAATCTTCATGACAATCTTGGAGGGTATACAGTCCATCTCAGGTTCATAGCTGAGGAAGCTGAGGCTAAGATAAGTTAAACACCCTGCCTGAGATTGTGCTCTGGATCCAGACTCTTCTGACTACAAGTCTCTAAGCTTTATGTCTGCTGCCTCCAATTGAGACCCCTGAGCTGCTGACAGTGCTTCAGAAAAAGACTCAGTAAGAATGAGGAGTATAACTAAATATTATACAGAAAAATTTTCAAGTTATTATTTTGATATGTGCAAAAATATGTGGGTATTGTGTGTATGAGTTAAAATATTGCCATAGCTGGTAGATTTTTTAAAAATGTACAATCTGGAATTCCATAGCTGAATCAGTTATATGTAAATACTTATTCACAGTATTCTATATATCATGTTTTATACAACTTCATATTGTGGTAATGAAAAATGGAAAGAGCTATGGACATTAATAATGAAGTTTTAGGATTATATTTAACATTAGAGAAAAATAAACAGAAATTTAACTTACTAATATAAGACTAAAATTCATCATGAGTAATATGTACACACAAAAAAAGAATATCCATGAATTTAAGAATAAATAAAGGCTTGCTATCTAAAAGCAAATTTTGCAGTAAAAAAAAAAGTTAATGGTATAAAACATAGAAATTCAGAGGAGCAGGTTATTATGTTTATACCTACAATTGGCTGGCTGCATATAAACAGCTCTCTTTCCTATGTTCAGCTGTTTACTTGAAATAATCCTTTCCTCTGCAGTACACTTTGCTCCCACTGATGAATGTACAAAAGACCATCCACCATCACAGATGATTCCTCCAATTAGGAGAAAATACCCACCTCTTTTGTAAACCCAGTCATCTTAGGCTGCAGAACTTTCTCCCTTGTATTATGGTTATTTCTATATATGTCTAAGTACTCTGCAAGATTAGACTCTGCCTTAAAGGCAGAGATCATATTCTATATGCAGTATGTACTTAATAATTTTAATAATAAGTGTATATGCATTTTGCTCAAATTCTTATATGTATCTGAAACATATTTAACATAATTTATTAATTAAAATACATAGAATATTTATGTGGTATAAGTTACTATACCAGACAGTGTAACATATAAAACACTGTATACCTCAAACCCTTAGTTTCTTTATTGATAAACTCAGAATAATAATTATTACCTCATTTGTATATTGTCAGATTTAAATAATATAATCTATGTAAATAAACTTTTAAAACCAAGTCAGGTAGATAACAGATAATCAACGATGTTCTCTTTCATTTTATCTAATTAAGACATTTTGAGGTATGTATGTGTTTGTGTCTGTGTGAGAGAGAGCAAAAGAGAGAAAAACAGTGAAAGAGAGAAAGAGGGAGTGAAGGAGATCTTAACCCCTGGAATATTAGGAAAAATAGTTAAGTGATGATATATTTCAGTACTGTATCATCTATTTAGGTGAGTCCATCATTCTTCCATTTAAATAATTATTTTGGTCTTTTTAATGTAATTGGGAATAATTGATGAGTAATGATAAAATAAAATATTTCAAGAAATAGGAAAAGATAAGATTACTGAAATTCTATAATGCATTTTAGAATTAAGGGCCCAATGGAACCTGACAGTAAAATAAAATAAATATGCCTTCATTTTACCTAAAAAATTTTTTCTTCTTGTTCTTTTGGAGACCTCTAGTAACAATAAAACTCATGATGAAATAGCAATCTGTACAAAGAGTTAAAAGTGCACAATAAAGAAACACAAAAAATAAAATTGGATCAATGGACCCATATTGTATTCTGAGAATTAATGAAAATATATTAGAAATTGGTTTTGTTTCTTTAAAATATATGATATTCTTATGTAAAATTTCAGGTCAGAAGATGAACTGGGAGCAGAAATATCCAAACCATTGTTCAAGGAGCTTCCTATGTTCAAAAATTACAGAACCATCTCCCAGTATCAACAACCACTCTGATTTTCACATGTCAAAGGGAGATTCTGGTATAATATTTATAATATTACAATCACTAGCAATTTCCCTATTAATAGTAGTAAGTCGTGTTTAACTTCAGCAACATTAACTTCACCCACTTTCTATGAGCTGAACTTACCCTAGTAAGAAAGCCTTAATTTTTTCCCTTCAGAAATCTCTGCATGTAGAGACCCTCACATACAGAGTGAAAAGCAGTTAACAGAAAATGTAGATTTGGATAATTAAAAGAGTCTTTAATCCTATTCTGAGCTCTATCTACACCACATTTTTTAAGTGCAAAAAAGGAGATACAGGTAGAAAATGAAAATGTTCCAAATGAGTAGAGATAGTTATGCCTCATGACCCATAATAGATGTTAAAAATGTTTTATTTACAACCATATTATAGAGGAACACAAATATTAACATAAATCAGTGGCTTTACTCTTTTAAATAATTGATTTAAGGCTTGTCCATACATGGCCTCAGAAAAACTGTTGATATGTTCTTTAAATGTGACAGGTCACATCATTTTCTTAAAAAGGTAGAGAATAGTCCAGTTTCTTGTCTGGCATGTAAGGAGCTTAGAAGTCACCATTCCATTCTAATGTAAAATGCTGAATAAACTGAAAATCAGTAACTCTTCCCAGATCCCAGAGAAGTGAGGCCACACGGCAAACCACTGTCTCAAAATCAGGAGAGACAGGCAAGTGAAGATGAGGTAACACAACCTACCAGAGCAGAAACCTCCACAGGAACCCGTGCCAGTATAGGAAAACATTAACTGTAACTGATGAATTGCTGGAGCCTCAGTGTGAACATGCCTAAGAGATAGAAACTCTAAGGGGACTCAGTCGTGAGGGAGAGAGACACACAACTATGAGTTTATCTTTAGGAACTCTATTGGGTTCTCACAGTGAAGATTGGAGAAAAATCCCTCAGTGCTTCACTTAGTGGGAGGAAAAATTAACCATTCTGAAATATGCCAGAATATTCATTTCTCCTTAACAAGGCCTGGCATCCAGAGAAACTATTTTACCAGAGCCTAATATATAGGATTTATTCAGAGGATAACTAACCCAGGGGAAGGGAACTATCCAAATTCGGCCTGCTGTAGCTTTCCATAAGATGGAAGGGAAGTACCAGCTTCAGCCCCCATCAAGCCATTCTGTACCATCTAAGGGGGTGAAAAAAACAAAAGAAAAAAGAGAAGTACCTGTGCAGTTCAAAGCTCAAGAATGAGACTTAATCACAGGACTATTGCATGACTCCCCAGCCATATACATCTTACCACTACACTACACAAGGCCTATCTATTTACCACAGTTTCTTTTACCTGGTACATCATGTTAAAAAATTGTAAGGCATGCCAGAAGGCAAAATCAATTTAAAGTGACAAAACAAGCATTGGAAACAGACCCAGATATGACAGAGATATTGGAATTATCAGATGGTGAATTTAAAACAACTATGATTAATATAATGTTACAAGTAAACAACCTGCAAGAACATGTAAAGTAAGGAAAGAGATGGATATTCTAAAAATAATTTTAAAAAATGATAGAGATCAAAAGTACTGTAACAGAAATAAAGAATGCCTTTGATGGGCTCACCAATAAATTGGACACAGCTAAGGAAGTAATTGCTGAGCTTGAGGATATATCAAGAGAAACTTCTAAAACTGAAAAACAAAGAGAAAAAAACATTGAAAAGAAAAAACAGAACAGACTATACAGATCCATGGGACAACTACAAAAGTAAAGATGTGTAATGGGGAAGCCAGAAGTAAAAGAAAGAGAAAGGAAATGAAGAAATATTTGAAGCAACAATGAGAATTTCCCCCAAATTAATGTCAGACACCAAATCACATATCCAGGAAGCTCAGACAACACAAAACAAGACAAATGCCAACAAAAGTGACACCTACGCATATCATGTTTAAACTGCAGAATATCAAAGAAAACAAAAAATTCTTGAAAAAAGCCAGAGGGGCGAAATCACTTTACCTATAAAGGAACAAAGGTAAGAATTTCATCCAATTCTCCTTGCAAGAGGTGAGTGGAGTGAAATATTTAAAGTGTTGAGAGAAAAAAAAATCCACCATATTAGAATTCTGTACCTTGTGAAATTATCCTTCAAAAGTAAAGGAATATACACTTGGTCAAAGTAAAATTGAGAGAGAATTTGTTGCCTTGTAAGAAATGTTAAAAGAGAGAAGAAAAGTGATATAGGTCAGAAATTTGGATCTATATAAAGAAAGATAAAGAAAGGAAGAGAATCACAGAATTAGTAAGTACCTTCATTTTACTTATTCTTAATGTATCTAAATGGAAACAATTTGTTCAAAATAGTAAAAAAGAGCAATGTATCAATTATGTGTACTTATGTGTGTGTGTGTGTGTGTGTATGTGTGTGTATATTTATAAAACAGAAATCACTAAGCCTAGATGGGTTCGCTGGTGAATTCTACTGAACATTTAAGGAAGAAATTATACTACTTATAAACTATTGTAGAATTCATTCAATGAGGCTAGTATTTCTCCAAAACTTAAACCAAATAAAGTTATTACAAGAAAATTACCAATGCCTCTCATGAACACAGATGTAAAAATCCTTAACAATATAATTGCAGATATCCAACAATCTATTAAAAAGGATTATACACCACAACCAAGTGGGATTTATCCCAAGTATACAAGGCTGGTTGAACATTCAAATTCAATTAATGTAACCCAGGACATCAATCAACAGGATAATGAAGAAAAATTACATGATCATACCAATAGACGCAGATAAAAGACTTGACAAATCCAAACTCATTCATGACAAAAAGTCTCAGCAAACTAGGAATAGAAGAAAACTCAACTTGCTAAGGCAATCTACAAAAAACTTCCAGCTAACATCATACTTACTGGTGGGAAACTTGAAGTTTTCCCTCTATAAAGAATAAGTCAAAGATCTTTCCACTTTACCACTCTTTTCAATATTGTACTGGAACTCCTAGGTAATGCAATAAGACAAGAAAAGGAAGTAAAAGGTATAGATTGAGAAAAAAGAAAAAAATACTGTTTTTGTTCACAAATGATATGTCATCTATGTAGAAAATCCAAAAATCAAGAAAAATACCCCTATAACAAATAAGTGATTACAGCAGGTTGCAGGATACAAAGTTAATACACAAAAGTCAATCACTTTCTTATTTACCAGCAATGAACAAGTAGAATTTGAAATTAAAACACATTATCATTACATAAGCATCCCCCAAAATGAAATACCTAGGCATAAATCTAACTAAATATGGACAAGGTCTATATGAAGAAAAGTAAAAAATTTGAACAAACAAAAAAACTAAATAAATGTGGGTATATTCCATGTTCATGGATAGGAAGACTTAATACTGTCAACATATCAGTTCTTCCCAAACTGATCTATAGATTAGATGCACTCTCAATCAAAATCCTAAGATGTTATTTTGTGGATATAATCAAGTTGATTCTAAAGTTTATATGTAGAGACAAAGACCCAGAATAGCCAATACAATACTGAAAAAGGACAAAGTCAGAGGATTGACCCTACTTGGCTACAAGATTTACTATAAAATATAGTAATTAAGACAGTATGATATTGGGAAAAAGATAAAAAATAGATCAATGGAAGAGAATAGAAAGTCTAGAAATAGACCCAATAAACATAGTTAACTGATCTTTGATAAAGGAACAGAGACAATACAATGGGGAAAAGACAGTGTTTTCAACAAATGGTGTTATAACAACTAGTTATCCACATGCGAAAAAATGAATCTAGTCACAGGCCTTACACTTTTCACAAAATTAACTCAAAATGGATCACATCTAAATATAAAATGCAACAGTGTAAAAATCCTAGAAGGTAATACAGGAAAAAAATCTAGATAACTCCAAGTATGCTGATGACTTTTTAGATATAACACCAAAGGCAAGGTCCATGAAAGAAGTAATTAATAAGCTGGTCTTCATTTAAATAAAAACCTTCTGCTCTGCAAAGGACACTGTCAAGAGAATAAGAAAATAATCCACAGAGTAGGAGAAAATGTTTTCAAAATACAATCTGATAAAGGACTATTATCCAAAATACAAAAAGAATTCTTAAAACTCAACAATAAGAAAATGAACAACTGGATTAAAAAGTGGGCAATGAACAGGCACCTTTCTAAAGATTTACAGATTAAAAACATATGAAAAAATGTTCATCATATGTCATTAGAGAACTGCAAATTAAAGCAATGAGATACCCATATACACCTATAAGAATGGCCAAAATCCAAAAGACTGACATCAAAAGCTTGAGAGGATGTAGAGCAACAGGAATTGTCATTCATTGCTGGTAGGAATGCAAAATGGTACAGCCACTTTGAAAGTTTGGTAGTTTCTTGTAAAACTAAACATGCTCTTACCATATGATTCAGCAACTGCACTCTCATTTTTACCCAAAGGAGCTGAATATTTATGTGCCCACAAAAATCTATATGTGAATGTCTACAGTAGCTTCAGTCATAATTGTCAGAACTTGGAAATATCCAAGATGTCCTTTCACTAGGTGAGTGAAATAAACTGGTACAAACAACAGAATATTATTCAGTGCTAAAAAGGAAAGAGCTATAAAGACATTGGGAAACAAAAATATATATTACTAAGTCAAAGAAGCCAATCTGAAAAGGCTATGTACTGTATGGTTCCAACTATAAGACATTACGGAAAGAATAAAAAGATCAGTGGTTGCCAGGTGTTGGCAGAGGGGTGGAGGTAGGGGAGGAATGGGTAGGTGGAACATGGGATTGTTTAGACCGGTGAAACTATTCCATTTGATACCACAACAGTGAATACATGTTGAATACATGTGTCTAAACTCACAGAATGTAAAACATAAAGACTGAACATTAATGTAAAATATGGACTTTGAGTGACAATGATATATCAATGCTGGTTATAGATGGTAACAACTGTATCACTCAGTGTGGGATGTTGTGCCTGGGTGGCATATGGGACCTCTGTACTGTCTGCTTAATTTTGCTGTGAACCTAAAACTTCTCTAAAAAATAAAGTCTATTTTAAAAAAACAGATGATTCTGAGGAAAAAAAGACCATCCACTCTAAAATACAGAGCATGTAAGAAAATACTAATCTTATAAATAATATGAGATCCTAAGGGGGAATTACAAAGAGACTATATGGATAATACCCTATTCATTTAAAAAATAAAATTATAGCAAATGTTCCTATATTAAAAAAGCTGTCTAGATCCAGCAGAAAAATCACTTATTTGAAATAATAGTTCATACAACAAAAACAGGGCAACCACATCATGTGGATAGGACTTTGAAATTTGTTATAGTATGACTGAGTCTATATGTACATATTATTCACTGACTCTGCAGATTTCAATAGTGAAAAAGAGTTGAATCAAATAATAGATTGCCAATTTCTGCAGAGTAGGAAGAATCCAGGCCAAAAAATTAGTAGTAATTATTTATGGGCTGGAAGAAGAAATTTTCAGGTGAAGGAATCCTCAGAGTTTTTGGAATGAAATAAATGGCTTATCTCTATGCTTCTTAACTTTTACAAAATATCTGATTATCTCTCAAAACAACTCTGAACACAGTAAAAAGCTGAATATGTACTAGAATTCACCCTGGTAAGCTAAGCATGGAATAAATGACCTATTTTGGGAACAGTGAAGAGTGAGTGTGGAGTGAATGAGTCTGTTACAGCAAAGACTGAACTCCTGGAAGTCTGTTCATGTCCCTCTATTTGGTTACTTCAGGGACAAAATGGAAGTTTTTAGGCATATGGCTCTGTACAGTCAGACTGAATTACATAAAATTCTGTAGGCAAAAATCAACAGACTTTCATCAAGAAAATGATCTGCTGCTGCAAAACCACTTAGAGATAACCCCTCTTCAGAGTCTCTGGACAAGCAAGATTGCCAAAGGACCCAGACATAAATAACCTGGTACACACAATAGCAGACAGTTCCGTAATTTACTGAGATGATGGGTCTACTGCTAGTGTGAACTGGCTGTAACATAACTAAAAAGTAAATAACTATATAATTTCAAAGTATAAATGTTTAAAAACTAAATATCTCAAAGTTCATTTTGGTTACACAAGAGAAATGTATGGTTTGTGCAAAGCATTCAGTTGTATTTGTGACAACAGGGTGACTTCACCTTTATTACTAATAAACAGAGACTATATTTTCAGTACAAGGAACAAAATCACATTTTTGGTAGTAAATATCTCTTTTCCTGGTCTCAGAGTAAACAAAAGCAGTGTGCTTGTCATTTTCCCCCCACTCTTTTCAAACCTACTTATTTGTTTTAAAATCTAAACTTGGGTGGCTGGGTTAATATTTAAACTTTTTCTCAAATAAAATGTTTTTATGGATAAGTTTTTAAAAATATCTGTTAGACTTTTCCAAAGGAGAAAAAAATATCATTCATACTTTAAAATTCAGACAATACCAAAGTCCCTATCTTCCAATAGAGTAATCTGTTTTAGAACTTCAGGTGATTAAGTGAGAAGGGGCTTCATAAGATAAAAATTTATCAGTAAGCAGAAAAATGTTAAAACATATTTAAGTTTACTTAAAATTATCATTTCATGTTACAATCATATTCTATTTAGAGTTAAAAGTGTGTTATACCTACTATAATCCTTACGATAAATTCATTTAAAAAGCTATCGATAAACTGTAACATTTATGATTCGTTTCTTTGAAAAATGACCTGAAATAGTATATTTTCACCTAATTTTAAAAAGGTAAAAATTATATTTATCTCTGCTTTAAATTTATTTAAAAATGAACCATTTTGAAAAATACTTTGCTCTGAAATAACACAGCATATCCAAGTGAACGCTTCACCCAGGGAATATATTTTAAAGCCTTGGCTTCTGATTTTGAAATACATGCTTTGAAATACACAAGAGGACTTACATAGACAGTCTAAGAGCAAAGGAGATGAGAGAAGAGCTATTAAAACTACTGCACATAAATAGTGTATGTTTGGTTAATGAAAACAGTTTCAGAGAGCAAAATATACTATTAATCCATACAAAAATGATTTATCAGTGGACAAAGATATACTCTTTCCCTATAAAGAGAAAGAGAGGTTTTGAAATGTGTAAAAATATTTTGGAAAGCATGCATATGAATGAATTCTTATTTTGGGTGGTAAAGAATAAAAAACTCATATACCCTGGTTTGATAGGTAGCACATTTCCAGTCTTTGCTCATGAGAACATCCATGAAGGAGGAATGCTTCTCGTAGGGCACTTTTATGCCACTTCGTTTTATTCTTACATTTTCCTGGCTAAAGAAACAGAAAAATAGTAAGATTCATTTTTGCATATGTAGTTCTGTTTTAAAATTGACTTGATTTAGCTGTTGAGCTGGAACTTAATCTGATTTAAGCAGTGTACAATATATTATTTAGACTTTGGCATGTGATTATTATTTTAGAGTATAGCCAATTTGTGGAAATTCTGCATTTTAATCACCAAAAGAGTCAGATTCTTGATTCACTAATATCTTAAGATGATTAAAATATTAGTATTTAAGATGTTTGCACACTTATGAAGTTACAAAAAGTTACCATCAATGTAACAAAGTAATCAATATCAAATACATTTTATTAGAATAATGTTGATTCCATTTTAAGTAACATGGCAATGATCCTAAAGAAATTGAAAAACCAAGTTTCCTATTGTAAGACAATTAATTCCATTCATATCTAGTTTTGGTAGATGTTGACATATTCATACAAACACTTAAACTTTCTGTGCCCCAATTCATCTTTAAAATGTGAGTAACAGTACATATATCTTACAAGGTTTTATAAGTCTTAAATGAAATAATGCATGACAGTTTTCTAGCACAGAAAGCACTCAATAAATGTTCTTCTTGAACACAGCACTTTTTGTAAATGTCTAATTTTCAAAATATTTTGAAAAGAACAACAGAATCAAGGAATATCTAGGTTAAAAATGACTATATAAATTATCTGGCTCAATAATTTTTCCAATGTTATTTTAGAACTTGCCCCAAATGGTTTTTATAATGTTTTAAATGTTAGTTTATAAAATGCATGCCACAATTTCCTTTTTGAAAACTCTATCACCAGGTGTTTTTTCTATTAATCCATATTTACCACTTACATATAATGATATCTTTACCTCAGATAGATAATTCATCCTTTACACAGATATGTAAATCTATATAACACCTATAATCAATTCTACATTGAAATTACACATTTAAGGCTCTTCTCAAATTCCACCTTATTCTTTAGTCCCCAAATTAATATCAACTATCAATTCCCATTACACTTAATATTTTCATTTAAACATTTACTACATTCTGACTTATATTATACTTATGAGTCTCCCCACCCATAAAATGAAAGGTCCCTGAAGACAGGGACAATAAATAATATTTCATCTCTGTGTCCTTCACAGTACCCATCTGTCTAATCTCATTGTGTTATATTTAGGTATTCAGAAAGTGTTTGTTAAATTGTATGTGGTTTTGTACACTGTTAAATTTGATATTAAAGCAGTGAAGCAATATAATCAATCAGAAATCTACTTTTGTACACAGAATAAATTTCATTCAAAAATCTATTTCCTAAAAAATGAAAATATAAACAGATCCAATTCAATAAAAATTAGAAAATTTAAACAATATCTAAGCATTTGCAGATTTAAGATGTTTTGCAGCTCAAATGTTATAATGATGCTAATTATAGATAGTGAAAAATTCCTAAAAGCTGATATAGCACCAATACTTGAAGTAAGAAATTTCTTGAGAAAAGCCAATGTGGTATTTAGCTAAAGTAAACTCTGGTGAGTTTGGGGAACTGAAAAGCTTTTTTTAAAAACCTGTATCTGTGAATCTTTAAGAATCTATCAGTAAGTTTGTGCCACCTAGTGGTAATAAAATTAAACATCTTCTAAAGAACTCAAAAAGTTAGGATACTTTTTTAAATAAAGCATTTTACCAGAATTAGATTCAGCTATGCATTGTATTTTTTAACTAGTTTGTTTTTAACTGAAAAAGTGACAGGTGCATAAAAGTATAGAACGTGCCTCCCTACACATCCCTGGTACTCAACTGTTTCTCCCAAAGGTACCCATTGTCATCAGTTCCTTTCAGTCTTCCAGAGATATTATATGCATCTACAAGCATTTACATCATTTATATAAGTATATCTATTTTTACAGAATACTAGGAAGAGTTATACACACTTTGAATTTTCAACTTGTCTTGCAGATTGCTTCACTTACTTATTGATTCAATAGCATATTCTAGATACTTAGGATCTATCGCTGAAGAAAATAGACAGTACATTCTAGCCAGTGAAATAGCATACAATAAGCATAACAAATAAGTAAAGCCTACAGTATAAGAGGTTACAAGTGCTATGTTATAAAGGAAAGGTCAGGCAATAAAGTGGTCAGGGTAACTCTCATTGAAAAGGTGACATTTAAGCAAACACCTGAAGGAGGTCAGGGAGTTAGCTATATAGGCAGGGAAAGAGCACTCCAGGCAGAGAAAAAAATGTTCCAAGGCGGGAGAATACAAGTGTATTCAAGAAGCATCAGAGAAGCCAAGGTAGCTGAGAAAGAAAGAGGGAAAGTAATGGGGAATGGTGACAGCAAGTTAACAGGAGCCAGATCACAGAGGTTCTTTCAGACCACTGTAGGGACTTTCTTTGGCTTTTCTTCTGAGTGAAATGAGAGACATTGCAGAGTTCTGATCAGAATAATAATACTTGATTTGATTTAATGTTTTGAAACAATCATTCTGGTTGTAAAGAAGACAACAGACTCTGCAGAGGCAAGTGAAGATGTAGGATGACTGACTATTGCAATAATCCAGGCAAGAAATGATGGTGGTAGACCAGGGTAGTAGCAGCCACTGCGGTGGAAAGTGGTAGGATTCTAGAATATAATCTGAAGGGAGCAAAAAGAATTTCTCGACCAACTAAAAATTGGTTGTGTGAGAAAATGACTCTAATGCTTTTGGACTTAGAAGGATGGAAGGAATTTGTTTATCTGTTGAGATGGGGAAGGCTGTCAAGGAAGTGAAATTTGTGGGGGAAGATCAAGAGGTCAGAAATGTTGCATCTGAGATGCCTATTTTGAAATTCAAGTGGAGATACTGAGTAGCAGATTGGTAAGGGAGTTCAGGAGAGAGAACTGAATGGCAGATAAAATTTAGGAATCATCCACAAGGACATAGGGTATTTAAAGCCAAGTAATAGGATGAGATATATGAGGAAATGAGGAAATAATGTATGTACATCCATATATGTGGTATGTAGGTACCATTATTTATTTGACAAATGTTCTAGTGATGATCATTTAGGCTGTTTCTAATATTATGCACTTGGAGACAATCCTGCAATTAAAAATCTTTGTCCATAAGTCATTTTTCCCATGTGAGAGTCTACTGTAGGATAAATTCCTAGATGTTGAATTATCAGGTTTAATGTATGTATATTTTAAATTTTGGAAGTTATTTTAAATCACTTCTGAATCAAGCAGTCACAATTTACAATGCCACAAACGACACGTTTCCTCATAGCCTGGAGAACACTTTTGTTACCAGACTTACAGATCTCTGCCAATATTTTTAAAGGAGAAGTGGTATGTCCTTTCATTATCATTTTCATTTTTTAAATTTAGTAATTATGAGTTTTTTATATTTTTACAGCTTTATTGACATACAGCTGACATATAACATTGTGTAAATTTAAGATGTACAAATAATGATTTCATGTACACATATACTGGGAAATCATTACTACAATAGGGTAAGTGAACACCTCTATCAACTCACATAATAACTTTTGTGTGTGTGTGTGTGTGTGTGGTAAGGACATTTAAGATCTATTCTCCCAGTAACTTTTAAGTACGTAACTGCTAATATACACACTGTGAATATAGTTACATCCCTAGAACTTACTCATTAATTTTCATACTTTTAAAAGCTATTACTTTCTTATCTGTGGAATAATTGTTCAAGTCCTATGTTAATATTTATACTGGTCTTTTTTCTTATTGCTTTGTAAGAGATTTTTAAATATTAAAAAAGTAGTTTTCTACATATGTTGCAAATATCTTTTAGTATACTTATTTTTCCTTTTTTGTTCATTTAAATCTTTTCATCTTTCTAAAACTACTTTGGATGTAAGATGTGAGATATAGCCTCCACTTCATTTTTTTTCTTGGTAGCTAGAGCCATTTGTACCCATACAACTTATTAAACAATACAACTTTAATTATTTGACTATGACATTAATTACTATATTTCTAAGACTTTTGAGTCGATTTTTGTTCTATTAATCTGTCAAGTCACTGTTAGTACCAAACTGCTTTAACAACTAGAACTTTATTATTATTTATATTTTATAGCCCTAATTCCCTATCTACGTTTAATTTTCCTACAGATTTTAGAATTTTTTTCAGTCCTTTTAAAAAATTGAGACTGCATTAAAATTAGTTTAAGGAGATTTGACATCTTTCCATATTAAATCTTCCTAATCAAGAAGAGAATTATATCTCTTAGTAGTATTTTAAAGTTTTATTCATAGATCTTATACATGCTTCTTATGCTTGTTCCAGGGTATTATATATGCTTTTTGCTATTACAAATGGGAACTTCTATCCCTTCATATTTTCATATTGGTTATATCTGTACACTAATTTTTTAAATTAAAGTATCACTGATATACACTCTAATGAAGGTTTCACAAGAAAAACAATGTGGTTACTACATTGACCCATATAATCGAGTCCCCCCCATGCCCCATTGCAGTCACTGTCCATTAGTGTAGTAAGATGCCACAAAGTCACTACTTGTCTTCTCTGTGCTACACTGTCTTCCCTGTGATCTCCCCCACACCATGTAAACTGATCATAATACCCCTCAATATCCTTCTCCCTCCAACCTCATACACCCTTACCCTTTGATAACCACTAGTCCCTTGTTGGAGTCTATGAGTCTGCTGCCATTTTGTTCCTTCAGTTTTGCTTCATTGTTATACTCCACAAAAGAGGGAAATCATTTGTCACTTGTCTTTCTCCACCTGGCTTATTTCACTGAGCATAATGTCCTCCAGCTCCATCCATGTTGTTGCAAATAGTAGGATTTGTTTCTTTCTATGGCTGAATAACATTCCATTGTATATATGTACCACATCTTCTTTAGCCACTAATCTACAGGTGGACACTTAGGTTCTTTCCATATCTTGGTTATTGTAAATACTGCTGCGATAAACATAGGGGTGCATGTTTTTTAAGTCTGAGAAGTTGTATTCTTTGGGTAAATACCGAGAAGTGGGATTCCCAGGTAAAATTGTATTTCTATTTTTAGTTTTTTGAGGAACCTCCATATTGCTTTCCACAAGGTTGAACTAGCTTACATTCCCACCAGCAGTGTAGGAGGGTTCCCCTTTGTCTGCATCATTGCCAGCATTTGTTGTTCTTAGCCTTTTCGATGCTGCCCATCCTTATTGGTGTGAGGTGATATCTCACGGTGGTTTTAATTTGCATTTCCTGATGATTAGTGATGTGGAGCATCTTTTCATGTGTCTGTTGGCCATTTGAATTTCTTCTTTGGAGAACTGTCTCTTCATATCCTCTGCCCATTTTTTAATCGGGTTATTTGCTTTTTGGGTGTTGGGTCATGTGAGTTCTTTATATATTTTGAATGTTAACCCCTTGTCAGATATGTCATTTACAAATATATTCTCCAATACTGCAGGATGCCTTTTTGTTCTGTTGATGGTGTCCTTTGTTATACAGAAACTTTTTAGTTTGATGTAGTCTCATGTGTTCATTTTTGCTTTTGTTCCCTTGCTTGAGGAGGTGTGTTCAGGAAGAAGTTGCTCATGTTTATATTCAGGAGATTTTTGCTTATGTTGTCTTCTAAGAGTTTTATGATTTCATGACTTACATTCAGATCTTTGATGCATTTTGAGTTTACTTTTGTGTATGGAGTTAAACAATAAGCCAGTTTCATTCTCTTACATGTAGTTGTCCAGTTTTGCCAACACCAGCTGTTGGAGAGGCTGTCATTTCCCCATTGTATGTCCATGTTCCTTTATTATATATTAATTGACCATATATGCTTGGGTTTATATCTGGGTTCTCTAGTCTGTTCCATTGGTCTATGGGTCTTTTCTTGAGCCAGTACCAAATTGTCTTGATTATTGTGGCTTTGTGTAGTAAAGCTTGAAGTTGGGGAGCACAATCTTCCCTGCTTTCTTCTTTCTTCTTAGGATTGCTTTGGCTATATGGGGTATTTTGTAGTTCCATATGAATTTTAGAACAATTTTCTCTAGTTCATTGAAGAATGCTATTGGTATTTTGATAGGAATTGCATTTAATCTGTAGATTGCTTTAGGCAAGATGGCCATTTTGACAATATTAATTCTTCCTATCGATGAGCATGGGATGTGTTTCCATTTATTGGTATCTTCTTTAATTTCTCTTATGAGTGCCTTGTAGTTTTTGGAGTATAGGTCTTCCACTTCCTTAGGTTTATTCCTAGGTATTTTATTCTTTTTGATGCAATTGTGAATGCAATTGTATTCCTGATTTCTCTTTCTGCTAGTTCATCATTAGTGTATAGGAATGCAACAGCTTTCTGTGTATTAATTTTGTATTCCACAACATTGCTGAATTCAGATATTAGATCTAGTAGTTTTGGAGTGGTTTCTTTATGGTTTTTTAAGTACATTATCATGTCATCTGCAAACAGGGACAGTTTAACTTCTCCATTGCCAATATGGATACTTTTTATTTGTTTGTGTTGTCTGACTGCCATGGCTAGGACCTCCAGAACTATGTTGAATAAAAGTGGGGAAAGTGGGCATCCTTGTCTTGTTCCCATCTTAGAGGAAAAGCTTTCAGCTTCTCACTGTTAAGTATAATGTTGGCTGTGAGTTTTTCATATATGGCCTTTATTACATTGAGGTACTTGCCCTCTATACCCATTTTGTTAAGAGTTTTTATCATGAATGGATGTTGAATTTTGTCAAATGCTTTTTCAGCGTCTATGAGATGATCATGTGGTTTTGATCCTTTCTTTTGTTGTTGTAGTGGATGATGGTGATGGATTTTCAAATGTTGTACCATCCTTTCATCCCTGGAATAAATCCTACTTGATCATGATGGGTGATCTTTTTGATGTATTTTTGAATTTGGTTTGCTAATATTTTGTTGAGTATTTTTGCATCTATGTTTATCAGGGATATTGGTCTGCAATTTTCTTTTTTTGTGGTATCTTTGCCTGGTTTTGGTATTAGAGTGATGCTGGCCACATAGAATGAATTTGGAAGTATTCCCTCTTCCTCTACTCTTTGGAAAACTTTAAGGAGGATGGGTATTAGGTCTTCACTAAATGTTTGATAAAATCCAGCAGTGAAGCCATCTGGTCCAGGATTTTGTTCTTAGGTAGGTTTTTGATTACCAGTTCAATTTCATTGCTGGTAATTGGTCTGTTCAGGTTTTCTGTTTCTTTCTGGGTCAGTCTTGGAAGGTTGTATTTTTCTAGAAAATTGTCCATTTCTTCTAGGTTATCCAGTTTGTTAGCATATAATTTTTCACAGTATTCTCTAATAATTTTTTGTATTTCTGTGGTATCCATAGTGATTTCTTCTTTATCATTTCTGAGTCTGTTTATGTGAGTAGACTATCTTTATTGAGAAGAATTTGTATTCTGCTGCTTTTAGGTGTAGAGTTCTGTGGATGTCTGTTAGGTCCATCTGTTCTAATGTGTTGTTCAGTGCCTCTGTCTCATTACTTATTTTCTGTTTGGTTGATCTGTCCTTCAGAGTGAGTGGAATGTTCAAGTCCCCTAGAATGCATGCATTGCATTGTATTTCCTCCTTAATTCCGTTAGTATTTGTTTCACATATGTAGAGGCTCCTGTATTGGGCACATAGATACTTACAATGGTTATATCTTCTTGTTGCATTGACCCCTTTATCTTTATGTAATGTCCTTCTTTGTCTCTTGTGACTTTGTTTTGAAGTCTATTTTGTCTGATACAAGTACTGCAACTCCTGCTTTTTTCTCCCTATTACTTGCATGAAATATCTTTTTCCATCCCTTCACTTTTAGTCTATGTATGTCTTTGGGTTTAAAGTGAGTGTCTTGTAGGCAGCATATAGATGGGTCTTGTTTTTTTATCCATTCAGTGACTCTATGTCTTTTGATTGGTGCATTTAGTCCATTTACATTTAGGGTGATTACAAATAGGTATGTACTTATTGCCATTGCAGGCTTTAGATTAGTGGTTACCAAAGGTTCAAGGTCAACTTCCTTACTATCTAAGAGTCTAAGTTAACTCACTTAATATGCTATTAGAAGCACAATCTAAAGGATCTTTTTTTCTCCTCCTTTTTCTTCCTCCTCCATTCCTTATATATTAGGTATCATATTATGTACTCTTTATGTATCCCTTGATTGATTTGGGGAATAGTTAATTTAATTTTGCATTTGCTAACTAATTTGCTTTTCTACTTTCTTTACAATGGTGCATTACCTCTGGGGACAGCTATTAAACCTTAGGAACAGTTCCATCTATAGCAGTCCCTCCAAAATACACTGTAGAGACGGTTTGTGGGGGTAAATTCTCTCAGCTTTTGCTTATCTGGAAACTGTTTAATCCCTCCTTCAAATTTAAATGATAATCTTGCCAGTCAAAGTATTCTTGGTTCAAGGCCCTTCTGCTTCATTACATTAAATACATCATGCCACTCCCTTCTGGCCTGTAAGGTTTCTACTGACAAGTCTGATGATAGCCTAAAGGGCTTTCCTTTGTATGTGATCTTATTTCTCTCTCTCACTGCTTTTAATAGTCTGTCCTTATCCTTCATCTTTGCCATTTTAATTACTATATATCTAAATGTTGTATTCCTTGGGTCCCTTGTGTTGGGAGATCTGTGCACCTCCATGGCCTGAGAGACTATCTCTTTCCCCAGATTGGGGAAGTTTTCAGCAATTACCTCCTCAAAGACACTTTCTATCCCTTTTTCTCTCTTTTACTTCTGGTACCCCTATCATGCAAATATTGTTCCGTTTGGATTGGTCACACAGTTCTCTCAATATTCTTTCATTCTTAGAGATCCTTTTTCTCTCTCTGTGCCTCAGTTTCTTTGTATTCCTCTTCTCTAGTTTTTATTTCATTTATCGTCTCCTTCACCATACCTAATCTGCTTTTTTTTTTTTTGAGAGGGCATCTATCATATTTATTGATCAAATGGTTGTTAACAACAATAAAATTCAGTATAGGGGGGTCAATACTCAATGTACAATCATTAATCCATCTCAAGTCTAATTCTCATCAGTCTCCAATCTTCTGAAGCATAATGAACAAGTTCTTACATGGTGAACGAATTCTTACATAGTGAATAAATTCTTACATGGTGAACAGTACAAGGGGATTCATCACAGAAACTTTCGGTTTTGATCACGCATTATGACCTATAAACAATCAGGTCAAATATGAATATTCGTTTGATTTTTGTACTTGATTTATATGTTGCTCCCACATTTCTCCCTTTATTATTATTATTATTTTTATTTTTAATAAAATGCTGAAGTGGTAAGTAGATGCAAGATAAAGGTAGAAAACATAGTTTAGTGCTGTAAGAGGGCAAATGTAGATGATCAGATGATCAGGTGTGTGCCTATGGACTAAGTATTAATCCAGGCTAGACAAGGGCAGCAAAACACCCACGGATGCAGAAGATTTCTCTCAAAGCAGTGGGGGTGAGGTTCTGAGCCTCACCTCTGTTGATCCCCAAATTCTCACCTGATGGCCCCCCTGCGATTGTGCCTGTCTTAGGTTATTCCTCCCTTAAGGAATCTTACCCGTCTCTGGCTAACCAGTCATCTTCCGGGGCCATACAGGGAAATGTAAAGTTAGTAAGTGAGAGAGAAGCCATATTGTTTGAAAAGGTTAGCTTTTTACTTCTTTGCAGATTTACGCCCTGTGGCTTCTATGCCCAGCACTTGTCTCGAGGTATCTTTACCACCTGGAGGAATTATGACACGCGGTAAATTCGATATGAGGCACGAATTCTATTTAAGGGTTGTAATTAGGAAGAAAGAAGAAAAGCTACAGATGTAGCATATGGAAGGAAACATGGGAGGATTGATTATTTCTTTGACATATCTTCTTCTAGAGTACCTTAAGTATGTATAGGTTTTAAACTACTAACTAATTTGCACACACACATTAACATAATAGGAATACGGTGACATAAACAAAGCAAATCTATAATTACCATCCACCTCCAGTGAAGCCAAGAAAACCATTTAGGCACCCTAGGCATTTGTGAAAATTTGTCTATGATATGATTGATATTGTCCAACTGTACTTGAACAGTCTGAGAGAAATCAGACAAATTAAAGCAGCCCATTTCTGGGATCTGTTCACATCCCATATGTTCTTTTAACCGTAGATAGTCTATAGTCATAAGATTTTGAAGTGCTACACCTTGCACCCCTCCCAACTCCTAGTTGAGTTCCAACAGTACAGATCCGGTCAAATTCGTTGTCTCACTGTATGCACATGCCAGCCTAGACATCTCCTCCTCATTCCTATGGCAACTCTAGGAGACAGTGGGCTGGATGCAGCCACAACCGCAGCATCGTCCGGATCCCTGTGGAGGCTTTTTGATGATCATCCTCCGGCACAAGTCCTCCAGAGAGTGCTGATGCCGGAAGCTCCTCCTCATATCGTATCTTAGTTCATTTTCTGGGTATCCAAGCTAGGCCTTGATCTTCTGCATAGAAACAAACAGACCCTTTGCCCACACTTTGACAGGCCCTCTATACCACTGTGCAGAACTCATTGGAGGTCAGCACACAGTAACTGCTTTTTTTTTTTTTTTATTAAGAGAAAGGAATATTATCAGAAAAGAGTACCTCCATAGCTGATCATCTGACACCCTTTAAGTGATCAACATTAAGGATATTTAAAGCATGCGTTGATCTTTGATTTACCAATAGTTTTATCCTATCAAGGAGTAATACCCTTTTCTTTCTTTTTTCTTTCTTTTTTTTTTTTAATTTTTAATCTATACTTACATGAAGAATACTATGTTTACTATGCTCTCCCCTATATCAGGTCTCCCCTAACAACCACATTACGGTTACTGTCCATCAGCTTAGCAAAATGTTGTAGAGTCACTACTTGTCCTCTCTGTGTTGTGCAGCCCACCCTCCCCTTTCTCCCTCCCCGCCATGCATGCTAATCTTAATACCCCCCTTCTTCTTCCCCACCCCATTAACCCTCCCTGCCCACCCATCCCCAGTTCCTTTCCTTTTGGTACCTGTTAGTCCATTTTTGGGTTCTGTAATTCCGCTGCTGTTTTGTTCCTTCAGTTTTTCCTTTGTTCCTATACTCCTCAGATGAGTGAAATCATTTGGTATTTCTCTTTCTCTGCTTGGCTTATTTCACTGAGCATAATACTCTCCAGCTCCATCCATGTTGCTGCAAATGGTTGGATTTTTCCACTTCTTATGGCTGAGTAGTATTCCATTGTGTATATATACCACATCTTCTTTATCCATTCATCTACAGATGGACATTTAGGTCGCTTCCAATTCTTGGCTATTGTAAATAGTGCTGCGATAAACATAGGGGTGCATCTGTCTTTCTCAAACTTGATTGCTGCGTTCTTAGGGTAAATTCCTAGGAGTGGAATTCCTGGGTCAAATGGTAGGTCTGTTTTGAGCATTTTGATGAACCTCCATACTGCTTTCCACAATGGTTGAACTAATTTACATTCTCACCAGCAGTGTAGGAGGGTTCCCCTTTCTCCACAGCCTCGCCAACATTTGTTGCTGTTTGTCTTTTGGATGGCAGCTATCCTTACTGGTGTGAGGTGATACCTCATTGTAGTTTTAATTTGCATTTCTCTGATAATTAGAGATGTGGAGCATCTTTTCATGTGTCTCTTGGCCATCTGTATTTCTTTTTTAGAGAACTGTCTGTTCAGTTCCTCTGCCCATTTTTTAATTGGGTTATTTGTTTTTTGTTTGTTGAGGCGTGTGAGCTCTTTATATATTCTGGACGTCAAGCCTTTATCGGATGTGTCATTTTCAAATATATTCTCCCATACTGTAGGGTTTCTTTTTGTTCTATTGATGGTGTCTTTCACTGTACAGAAGCTTCTCAGCTTTATGTAGTCCCACTTGCTCATTTTTGCTGTTGTTTTCCTTGCCCGGGGAGATATGTTCAAGAAGAGGTCACTCATGTTTATGTCTAAGAGGTTTTTGCCTATGTTTTTTTCCAAGAGTTTAATGGTTTCATGACTTACATTCAGGTCTTTGATCCATTTTGAGTTTACCTTTGTATATGGGGTTAGACAATGGTCGAGTTTCATTCTCCTACATGTAGCTGTCCAGTTTTGCCAGCACCATCTGTTGAAGAGACTGTCATTTTGCCATTGTATGTCCATGGCTCCTTTATCAAATATTAATTGACCATATATGTTTGGGTTAATGTCTGGAGTCTCTAATCTGTTCCACTGGTCTGTGGCTCTGTTCTTGTGCCAGTACCAAATTGTCTTGATTACTATGGCTTTGTAGTAGAGCTTGAAGTTGGGCAGTGAGATTCCCCCCTACTTTATTCTTCTTTTTCAGGACTGCTTTGGCTATTCGGGGTCTTTGGTGTTTCCATATGAATTTTTGAATTATTTGTTCCAATTCATTGAAGAATGTTGCTGGTAATTTGAGAGGGATTGCATCAAATCTGTATATTGCTTTGGGCAGGATGGCCATTTTGACGATATTAATTCTTCCTAGCCATGAGCATGGGATGAGTTTCCATTTATTAGTATCACCTTTAATTTCTCTTAAGAGTGACTTGTAGTTTTCAGAGTATAAGTCTTTCACTTCTTTGGTTAGGTTTATTCCTAGGTATTTTATTCTTTTTGATGCAATGGTGAATGGAATTGTTTTCCTGATTTCTCTTTCTGTTGGTTCATTGTTAGTGTATAGGAAAGCTACAGATTTCTGTGTGTTAATTTTGTATCCTGCAACTTTGCTGTATTCCGATATCAGTTCTAGTAGTTTTGGAGTGGAGTCTTTAGGGTTTTTTATGTACAGCATCATATCATCTGCAAATAGTGACAGTTTAACTTCTTCTTTACCAATCTGGATTCCTTGTATTTTTTTGTTTTGTCTGATTGCCGTGGCTAGGACCTCCAGTACTATGTTAAATAACAGTGGGGAGAGTGGGCATCCCTGTCTGGTTCCCGATCTCAGAGGAAATGCTTTCAGCTTCTCGCTGTTCAGTATAATGCTGGCTGTGGGTTTATCATATACGGCCTTTATTATGTTGAGGTACTTGCCCTCTATTCCCATTTTGCTGAGAGTTTTTATCATGAATGGATGTTGAATTTTGTCAAAAGCTTTTTCAGCATCTATGGAGATGATCATGTGGTTTTTGTCCTTCTTTTTGTTGATGTGGTGGATGATGTTGATGGATTTTCGAATGTTGTACCTTCCTCGCATCCCTGGGATGAATCCCACTTGGTCATGGTGTATGATCCTTTTGATATACTGTTGAATTCTGTTTGCTAATATTTTACTGAGTATTTTTGCGTCTACATTCATCAGGGATATTGGTCTGTAATTTTCTTTTTTGTTGGGGTCTTTGCCTGGTTTTGGTATTAGGGTGATGTTGGCTTCATAGAATAAGTTTGGGAGTATTCCCTCTTCTTCTATTTTTTGGAACACTTTAAGGAGAATGGGTATTATGTCTTCTCTGTGTGTCTGATAAAATTCCGAGGTAAATCCATCCGGCCCGGGGGTTTTTTTCTTGGGTAGTTTTTTTATTACCGTTTCAATTTCTTTGCTCGTAATTGGTTTGTTTAACTTTTGTGTTTCTTCCTTGGTCAGTCTTGGGAGGTTGTATTTTTCTAGGAAGTTGTCCATTTCTTCTAGGTTTTCCAGCTTGTTGGCATATAGGTTTTCATAGTAGTCTTTAATAATTCTTTGTATTTCTGTGGAGTCTGTTGTGATTTTTCCATTCTCATTTCTGATTATGTTGATTTGTGTTGATTCTCTTTTTCTCTTAATAAGTTGGGCTAGAGGCTTATCTATTTTGTTTATTTTCTCAAAGAACCAGCTCTTGGTTTCATTGATTTTTGCTACTGTTTTATTCTTCTCAATTTTGTTTATTTCTTCTCTGATCTTTATTATGTCCCTCCTTCTGATGAAATTAGGCCTCATTTGTTCTTCTTTTTCCAGTTTTGATAATTGTGATATTAGACTGTTCATTTGGGATTGTTCTTCCTTCTTCAGTGTGCCTGGATTGCTATACACTTTCCTCTTAAGACTGCTTTTGCTGCGTTCCACAGAAGTTGGCGCTTAGTGTTTTTGTTGTCATTTGTTTCTATATATTCCTTGATCTCTATTTTGATTTGTTCATTGATCCATTGATTATTTAGTAGCATGTTGTTAAGCCTCCATGTGTTTGTGAGCCTTTTTGTTTTCTTTGTAGAATTTATTTCTACTTTTATGCCTTTGTGGTCTGAAAAATTGGTTGGTAGAATTTCAATATTTTGGAGTTTACTGAGGCTCTTTTTGTGAGCTAGTATGTGGTCTATTCTGGAGAATGTTCCATGTGCAGTTGAGAAGAATGTATATCCTGTTGCTTTTGGATGTAGAGTTCTATAGACGTCTATTAGGTCCATCTGTTCTAGGGTGTTTTTCAGTGCCTCTGTGTCCTTACTTATTTTCTGCCCGGTGGATCTATCCTTTGGGGTGAGTGGTGAGTTGAAGTCTCCTAAAATGAATGCATTGCAGTCTATTTCCCTCTTTAGTTCTGTTAGTATTTGCTTCACATATGCTGGTGCTCCTGTATTGGGTGCATATATATTTAGAATGGTTATATCCTCTTGTTGGACTGAGCCCTTTATCATTATGTAGTGTCCTTCTTTATCTCTTGTTACTTTCTTTGTTTTGAAGTCTATTTTGTCTGATATTAGTACTGCAACCCCTGCTGTCTTCTCACTGTTGTTTGCCTGAAGTATGTTTTTCCATCCCTTGACTTTTAGTCTATGCTTATCTTTGGGTTTAAGGTGAGTTTCTTGTAAGCAGCATATAGATGGGTCTTGCTTTTTTATCCATTTTATTACTCTGTGTCTTTTGATTGGTGCATTAAGTCCATTTACATTTAGGGTGACTATTGAGAGATATGTACTTATTGCCATTGCAGGCTTTAGATTCATGGTTACCAAAGGTTCAAGGTTAGCTTCTTTAGTATCTTTCTGACTAACTTAGCTCGCTTATTGAGCTGTTATATACACTGTCTGGAGATTCTTTTCTTCTCTCCCTTCTTATTCCTCCTCCTCCATTCTTCATATGTTGTGTGTTTTGTTCTGTGATCTTTTTAGGGGTGCTCCCATTTAGAGCAGTCCCTGTAGGATGCCCTGTAGAGGTGGTTTGTGGGAAGCAAATTCCCTCAGCTTTTGCTTGTCTGGGAATTGTTTAATCCCGCCATCATATTTAAATGATAGTCGTGCTGGATACAGTATCCTTGGTTCAAGGCCCTTCTGTTTCATTGCATTAAGTATATCATGCCATTCTCTTCTGGCCTGTAGGGTTTCTGTCGAGAAGTCTGATGTTAGCCTGATGGGTTTTCCTTTATAGGTTACCTTTTTCTCTCTAGCTGCCTTTAAAACTCTTTCCTTGTCCTTGATCCTTGCCATTTTAATTACTATGTGTCTTGGTGTTGTTCTCCTTGGATCCTTTCTGTTGGGGGTTCTGTGTAATTCCATGGTCTGTTCAATTATTTCCTCCCCCAGTTTGGGGAAGTTTTCAGCAATTATTTCTTCAAAGAGACTTTCTATCCCTTTTCCTCTTTCTTCTTCTTCTGGTATCCCTATAATACGAATATTATTCCTTTTGGCTTGGTCACATAGTTCTCTTAGTGTTGTTTCATTCCTGGAGATCCTTTTATCTCTCTCTATGTCAGCTTCTATACGTTCCTGTTCTCTGGCTTCTATTCCTTCAATGGCCTCTTGCATCTTATCCATTCTGCTTATAAATCCTTCCAGGGATTGTTTCACTTCTGTGATCTCCTTCCTGACATCTGTGATCTCCCTCCGGACTTCATCCCACTGCTCTTGCATTTTTCTCTGCATCTCATCCCATTGCTCTTGCATTTTTCTCTGCATCTCTGTCAGCATGTTCATGATTTTTATTTTGAATTCTTTTTCAGGAGGACTGGTTAGGTCTGTCTCCTTCTCAGGTGTTGTCTCTGTGATCTTTGTCTGCCTGTAGTTTTGTCTTTTCATGGTGATAGAGATAGTGTGCAGAGCTGGTACAAGTGACCGCTGGAAGAGCCTCCCTTCTTGTTGGTTTCTGGCCTTCCTCACCTGGGAGAATAGCGACCTCTAGTGGCTTGTGCTGGGCAGCTGTGTGCAGACAGGGCTTCTGCATCCTGCCCGGTTGCTATGGGGTTTATCTCCGCTTTTGCTGTGGGCGTGGCCTGGCTGGGGCTGCTCCTCCCAAATGGTGGAGTACCGCTGGAGGGGGAGCGGCTCGGAGGCTATTTATCTCTGTAAGGGGCCTCTGTGCTCCCTGCTGCCCAGGGGATTAGAGTGCCCAGAGATCCCCAGATTCCCTGCCTCTTGTCTAAGTGACCTGTCCTGCCCCTTTAAGACTTCCAAAAAGCACTCTCCAAACTAAAACAACAACAGCAACAATGAGAGAGGGAACAGAAAAAAAAAAAAAAAAAAAGAAGGAAAAAACACTTGAGTTTTTTTTTTTGTCCTCAGGCCCCGGTCCCAGGCACCCGCTCACTGGTCCTGCTGCCCTGCCTCCCTAGCACCAGGGTCCCTGTCCCTTCAAGGCTTCCAAAAAGCACCCACCCACTGGTCCCGCAGGGAAAAACGCACGATATTCTTTGTCCTCAGGCGCCGGTCCCAGGCACCCGCTCACCAGTCCTGCCGCCCTGCCTCCCTAGCACCAGGGTCCCTGTCCCTTTAAGGCTTCCAAAAAGCACTCGCCAAAAAGAGAAAAAAAAGGGGAAAAACGCACGATTTCCTCCATCCTCAAGTGCCGGTCCCGCCATCCTGCCTCCCTAGCAACGGGGTCCCTGTCCCTTTAAGGCTTCCGAAAAGCACTCCCCAAAGAAAAAAAAAAGAAAAAAACCGCTCCGGTTTCTTTCCACCTGCCGGGAGCCGGGGGTAGGGGCGCTCGGGTCCCGCCAGTCCGGGGCTTGTATCTTACCCCCTTCGCAAGGCACTGGGTTCTTGCAGGTGTGGATGTGGTCTGGATGTTGTCCTGTGTCCTGTGGTCTCTATTTTAGGAAGATTTTTCTTTGTTATATTTTCATAGCTCTATGTGTTTTTGGGAGGAGATTTCCACTGCTCTACTCACGCCACCATCTTGGCTCTGCCTCCTCTAATCTGCTTTTAATACCCTCCACTGTGCTCTTCAATAATTGGATCTCCAATCGGAATTAATTCCTGAGTTCTTGAATATTTTTCTGTTTCTCCATGATCATGTTAATGATTTTTATTTTGAACTACCTTTCAGGAAAATTCATGAGATTGATATTTGAATCTTTCTCAGGAGTTGTATTCATAATTTTTCTTTGAACCAGGTTCCTTTGGCGTTTCATATTTGTATATAGCACCCTCCAGTGCCCAGAAGCTCTACTCTCTGGTGCTGCTCTGCCCCTGAAGCAATGTTGGGGGTCGCAGGGGAGTGGTATTGGTGCCTGAGGGGAGGAAAGAGCTGTTTTCTGCTTCCTGGCTGCTATGCCTGTCTACACTGCCAGAACCAGTGAGCCAAGCACACAGGTATAAGCCTCTATGCTTTGCATTTGTAGTTGCTGTAGACAGGTCTTCTTTCTGCCTGGCCTAACACCAGGGTAGGGTTTGCCAGTTTACGAGCCAGGTGGGGCTGGCTGGGAGAAAGGCACAGTAAGCTGCATATCACGGAGGGGTTCACTGGAGCTGTGCAGCCAGCCAGGGAGCTGAAGTGCTTAAAGATCATGAAAGCTCCCTACTTGCTGGGCAGAGTGCACCCGGACAATTTTGTCTACCTGTCCTTTCTCCTGAGCAGTAAGCTCTGTGCAATCCTTTCCCCTTTAGCAGTCCTGTTGCTATTAGGAAGTCTCTCAGACTGCCCACCTTTCTTTTGTCCCAGAGCAGCCAGATATGGATCCCTGCTTTCCACAAGGGGCTGGAATCTCAGTCTCTCCAGGAATTCTGCCTGTCTTAGCTTTCCAACTCCCTAATCACGAGAGTACCATGCAAGCACCATGAAATGTAGGTTTGTACTCTCAGAGCTGATCTCCAGAGTTAGGTATTCAGCAGTCCCAGGCCTCCAATCCCTCCCTGCTCCATTTCTCTTCCTTCTGCCGGTGAGCTGGGGTGGGGGAAGGGCTTGGGTACAGCTGAACCACAGCTCTGGTACATTACCCTGTTCCATGAGGTTTATTCTTTTCTCCAGGTGTATGAAGTTTAGTGTAGTCCCTTTCCTGTTGCTCTTTCAGGATTAGTTGTAGTAATTATATTTTCATATTATATGCAATTTTAGGAGGAAGCCTCTGTGTCACCTCTCATGCCATGTTTAATCCTCTGGGACCTTTTTAAAAAATCAATAGATGTATTCTTGATAGATATATACTCACGTAAATAGCTGGAGTAAGCATGAGGTTTGAGACTAAACACATATGGTTAGACAGGAAAGGACACTACCTTATGCTTGAGGGAATTCCAAGTTGTGCCCAAAATTGAAAAGTTCTAGAACTACTGTCTTATGTGATCTTGTTTCAATCATGTGTTAGTGGCTGACTGAGGCCCTTAAAATTATTTTTACATTTTCAAGGGTTTGAGGAAGAAGCTAAATGTTCCTTCTCCATACTTCACTCAGTGAATAAGATTTGTGCTATCACCACATATTAATATGGAGTGGAAAATTCAAGGAAAATAACATATATGTGTTTGCCCACTTAGTAAGGCCAGGGGAGAGAAATATGCATTCTGGTAGAAATGCACATCTTCCACTGCTTTGTATTTTAAGATTGCTCCTCTACACAGGAATTAATCAAGGTATAATAACCTGATAGATCTTACCCCTCAGTCTTGTATATGTAAGCAATGTGACATTACTTTATTTTTGCTGAATAAAATTGAATGTGCCAACTCTCATCCAACAAGGATGATGAGAAACCTGATCTCAGACATTCAGGGGCTACAACTTACACTTCCCTAGATTCGCATAAATTGGAAAACAATATATGGCACCTGAAGAGTGAAGAAAGGTCATTACTCTTCAGCCTATGATAGATACATGAATAACATCTTAGTTCAAGGCCCTCAGGCAATCTAACACCTTCATTGCCACACGTGGATGAAATAATCTTTTCATAGGCTGAGAACCTGTATGGCATGTGTTCAGCCTTCCTGGTACAACACAGGGCTATTCTTATCCAAGGTACTGCCACTCCCCAGGGTACTGGTAGACTTGTGTCCTCTTCCAAGTCTGAGAGGATCTCCTCTCTACCATGCTGCTCTTGGAGGCACTGGCCTCTCCGGTCCCAGTCCACCCTTCCCAACCTTTAAGAAACTCAGGCCAAGAAGACAGGTAATCTCTGCTTTTGATCCTCATGACAGAGAACTCTTCTGAGACATGGGGACACAAAGGACCCGACTACTTTTTGGAATAGATGAGAGGGAAAATACAATCAAAACAAGAATTATGATCAACCTACCACTGGTATTTGGTTGGCTATAGGGAAAAATTTCCCAGTTAGGGGACTTTGAATATTAGACTAGATAGGCAGGGATACTCTTTCCTCCCCTCCCCTTGGCACCCTACTTCTTCACTCTACCTATCATTCTCCCTTATTGGTCCCCCATAGCACTCATCAACAACTAACATACCGTTATCTTTTCTAAAAATGTGTCTTACCCAACTAATATAAGTCTCATGAGGGCATTTGAATTTTGTCTGTTTTGTTCACTTCTGCATCTAGAAGACTAGCAAATAATTGGTGTTCAGTAAATATTAAGTATTACAAATAGGCATTTTTTGTTCAGGGTGGCAGAATTTTAAACCCAGTCAGGATCAGAGATGATAATGAAGGGTTGCTACATTCTAATCCTGAATTATGTGATTACTCCTACAAAGGTAAGAGAAAAACTTGTAAACATGATGACTATCTGGCATTGTGATATGGTGATAATACTTCTAAGAATTCAGATCTGTGAGGTATTTTTTAGGCTACTGATTTATCCTATGATATTAGTAGCATTTTTCTTTTGAAAAAAAGTGTTTCTCATTTCAAGTACTTTAAATGTTAGGTAAAAAATAGCACCTAATTTTAAAACTAAAGTAATTCAATCAAACGACCTGTTTGGGGATGGCAGAGCCTCACTAAGATCCTGTAGGTATAATGATAGCATTTACAGTCCAAAATTACCATTGCAAATTTTGATTATATCAACATCAAAATGAACTGAAAAATAAGTACTTACAATTTAGAAGACTTCTCTTTTAGACACAATGTTGAACATATATTAAAAATCTGGAAAATCAGAATCATGAATACTTAGCCTGCTTTATTGAGTTTAATAAATTCATTGAAATGATTCTAAGTAATGACCATTACTTTCACTTATTTCTTACATAAGATTCCTTCAGAAAAATGGGGATATAAGTCATAGATTTCATAACCTAAAGAAATAAAAATAATTTTCCTTTGGAATGCATCTTTGCTAAACAGATGAGGATCAACACTACCGCCTATTATAAAGTGTTCTGCCTGGTGATTTATGTCAATTGCTGCTACTTATACATTTAAACTTGCAGTGTACAGCTCACTGACTAACTACATCGTCCTGATGCATCGTTCTATTTATTATCATGCCAAAACTATTGCTCTTTTCCTCTGTTGGGCAGATTGCTTTCACTTAAAGCAATTCAGTAGAAAGTTAATCACAAGGGTATCTTTTCTTCCTTAAACTGGATTTTTGCAACAGTAATGAGTAATCTAGACTGCAAGAACATTCCCATTCCTTTGATGCAAAACAGTCGCATCACATCCATGTGCACCAAGCACCCCTTGGCTTCCTAATATCAGCCTCCCTTCTAATCTGGCATCTTTAACACAGGTTCATACACTCTTTGTGTAATCAACTCTAGATTATTTAGACAGTTCTATTTAAATTATCAAACACTTGAAGCAAATAACTTAATGCTTACTCCAAGTTCTCTACAGACATAAATAGTAATCTTGCTTACTCTACTCAGCAGGACTTTAAGATCAAAATAACTTGTGTTCTCCACTCCCCACACCACTAGAAAGTGTGAACCAATTAGGATGACAAAAAAAAAAAAGTTCTAGCTCTGCTTAGTCTGATCCTTTACATCAGCCTGAGAGATAATAATGAGAATGCAATGAATACTAGGGGAGAAATTAGGCAGAAAAGAAAGAGTAAGGAAATTTGAGAGTCAAATCTTTACCGTATGATGACTTGTCTTGAAATACGGGAGTAAACAATACAGGGACTGAGTATTGCTTACAATGCTGGGAGTGGGAAGAGGGTAAAGAAGCCAAGCTATTAAGATAAAATAGGCCTAACAGACAAATCAGAAAAATCACAGACTACAAGATAGGCTACTAGATAAGCTTTTTGTTAACCTAGACTTTAACATATATTTACTAAGTATTTTGATTATCTAAGCTCTTCTCTTGTCAAGTTGGAATACACAAACTATAACATACTATGGTGGTTTCTTCTTTTTTTTTTTTTTTAAAGGAGCCCCAGTCTGACATTTTAGGCTGTCTACTATCTGGACAGAAATCCTTCAGAAAATAATTTTTATATAACCAATACATTGTTCATTCAGTGTGATGGACCTGAAATCAGATTTTGAGAGAAGGAGAAACAGAAAAGAATGCTCTGGCTTTCACAGTAGGGAGAAAAATCACCTACCACCAAAGACAAAATATTTAAAGGGGCAGGGGAGTCAACATCACAATTTTGCTGAAGATTGCCTGGCTTCTTTAGCACCACAAACTCATAAACACATTTATACATTCCACAAAATAAACAAAAATAATATGCATTTTCATAAATATCTTCATTAGCTATTTCCATTAGACACAGTAAGCAGGCATTTATGGGGAGACAATATGGTAATAGAGTGGTTCCTGAGAGTCAATGAGATTCTATTAATAAATAATTATCAGAACACTCCCCAGTATGTAGGCTCAGGAATATATATGTGTGTGTATGTATATATATTCCCAATTTAATGAGAAATAATTGACACACATTACTGTGTAAGTTTAAGGCATACAGCATGCTAGTTTGATTTACATAATTGTGAAATGATTAACACAATAGGTTCAACTAACATCCGTCTTCTCATATAGATACAATAAAAAGAAAAGAGAGAAGACAATTTTTTTTCTGTGTGATGAGAATTCTCAGGATTAACTCTCTTAACAACTTTCCTTTATATCATACATACATCATATAGTAGTTAGCTATAGTCATCATCTTGTGTACTATATCCCTAGCACTTAATTTTCATCTTGTAAGTGGAAGCTCGTACCTTTGACCACCTTCCTACCCCCATCCTCTGTCTCTGATAACCACAGTCTGGTCCCTTTTGCCATGAATTTTTGTTTGTTTGATCTTAGATTCCACATATAAGTGAGATCATACAGTATTTGTCTTTCTGTGTCTGAATTATTTCACTTAGCAGAATGCCTTCAAGGTCCAACCATGTTGTTGTTGCAAATGGCAGGATTTCCTGATTTTTTATGGCTGAATAACAAGGAATAGTATAGATTTTTAAAGAGCTCTATGGGAGGATGTGATAATGAGAAAATTTGGGACCAATGCTACAGCAAAACAAACAAACATTAACAAATCCCAGCATCAGGATACAAATGTTTGTATTACTAATGACCAGCAATTATTAAAGGTTACAAGAAAATGAAATAAATACTAGGTTTTAGTGACAGCCATGAAGAGATTCTAAATCTATGACTAAGAATAAATGCACTAAAGGTGAAGAGAGCTTGCACATCTTTGTCCAACTTTGAAAAGCCCTGGCCAAAGTTTCAGTGAATCAAGTTGGCTGACTTGACAAAAGGAGATCAATTAGATGGACTTTGTGATTTTCCAGAGTATAGATGATAGAATTTGGTTTGCTTATGAACATTAGAAGTAGATGGCCTTATGTAAATTCCAAGCAGGTTGACATATACTGTAAATACCTGGATTTTGAATTGGAAGACCTGGGCTTGAGTCCCAGTTCTGCTGCTGTGTGATCTCAGGCAAGTCATTTAACCTGAGCCTCAATGTTTTTAATGATGAATTAAGATCACATGACATAGTATATGTAAAAAGTACTTTGCAAAATATAAAGCATTTTGCAAATGCTAGTTGTCAATGTCATAAATGATCAAAACATAAACATTTGTCATTTGGTTTCTCCAGTTCAAGAAAATGAGATGGGAACTATTCACAATTTGGAGTTGGCTGGGTACATATTTTATTTCCATAGGATTTTTGTTATTAAAAAGTCCATTGTTACTTTTTTAATTTATTAATTTATCCACTTTTTATCTAACACTAAGTGTCCATTATAGTCTTAGGCACTTCACAACTTATTTTAACTTCTCAACAAGCTAATGAGGTAAGTACTATTATCATCCTCATTGTGTTGTTGAGGAAACTGAGGCACTGGATTTAGAATTTGCCCAAGTGAGAGAAAGAGCTGGAATTCATACACAGGCAATCTAGCTCCAGAATTTGTGATCACTATAAAATTTTATTCACTAAAAGGCAATTCTGTTGCACAAATCCCCAAAGATGGTGTTATAAAAAGCTTGTGCCCCATATCATAAGAAATAAATTGTGTTGAAAATAATAAGAAACTGTCATCTGGCATTTGCTGTATCAGGTAATATTTATATTGCTCAGAAAAGTTTTTTCCGGTTATTAATCAGTAGTTAAAAACTTAAACCACCAATGAATGTATGGTTAAAATGGCAAATTTTGTGCTATATATATTTTATCATAATTTTGAAAAGGAATAAAAAAAGTCAAATTTATTGTATACAGTTTAAAGTATTTTACATGTTCTGATTTCAAGTTGCAGAATTTTTTACTTTGTAAAACTTAATATGTCATTAAGTCTACAGCAAGGAAGCTGTTACAAACAAAATATGGTAGTAAAGTATTGGTAATATATTGATGAAACAAATCACTGGGAGCACATGAACACTGAGTCAACAGATAGTTTTTAAGGTCTCTGCTTATTTAACATGCTGCTATTTCCTACTGCTCCAGCCAGGCTGCCTGAGACATCTGGGGATGTTAAATAGAACTGGGAGAACTGGTTTAAATCAGCAATGAAAACAAGCTTGTGCTCATTTGCCCTGACCTTTTTAAAAGTTCGGATTGGCCTAAAGGATTTTAAGCAATAGTACAAATCGGTATCAAGTCCTAAACCTAAAAGAAAGTTAATATATTGGCTGCTATTTTCTATTCCACATTTACTTGTTTTTTATGGAATATGAGTTTATGCAAAAACAATGGTTTTATTCATTACAGACAGATGCTCAGATTTCGTTAACAACAGAATCATAAGAGCAGGTGGGAAATCTAGGAGAAGAGGATGTTTAAACACATGATGCAGAATCAGTACATATTCTGTAAGCTAAACAAAATGGTAAGGAAGTGGTAATTCTGAAATTTATTTTCAGTTAGTGTAATCTGCAGTGCTTAGGGTTTAAGGATAATAGGTTTTACCTGAGTCATGGCTTGATTGGTCCTGGTCCTTGAAGATAACTTTAAAAAAAATGTGGTGGAATTAAAAAAAAATGAAAGAGACATTAATATATCAATTTTACACTTTCACTTATATGATTATGAGTTTTGGACTTGACCAGTCCCTAATGGAAAAAATGTTACCAAAAGTTACTGTACAACTGTTTAATAATTTAAGAACCCAAACATAAAATACTCATTATAAGGCAGCCTTACTCATAAGGGGTATGACTGTAAAAGGAATTTAGTGAGTCTTGTATTTTGGCTAAAACTGATCTGACTCTGGTTTCTTAAAAGGAAAATAGGCACTTCTAGAAAAGTGGGAAAGTTATACATTGGAATTTCTTAGAAAAGATTATTGCTGTTGCAGTAAAGAGTCAATATGAGAAACCTAATTGATTCTTAATATATTTTTCCTGCATTTGATGATGGGAAAGGTAGCAACCTGCTCCACTCTATAAAATTAGTAAAGTTGGTCATATTACTTGGAATTGGACTTTTAACTTCAGTACAAGTTCACAGCTATCTAAATTCATAAGAGATGAAATCAGGAGATGACAGGTGAACTCAAGAATTTATTTGGAACAGCAAAGTCAGCATATATAAATGTGAATGAATCGAAAAAAGCAGACTAGAGATAGAGAAAGAAACTAGTTCCATTCAGTTGCAAAGAACATGAAAGAGAGTATATCCTATTCTTCTTTCAAATTCCATCAAGCAAATCCAAAGTATTCCTGAGGCACTGCTGATACAGAGGACTGGTCATTCCCCAAGGAGTCAGAGTAGGAAGCTCTACCCTATCTCCTGCTTTCAACAGGTCTTCACATTTCTGTTTACACTAGGAGAAAAGCACTGCAGCAATGGCCTCTTTCAGTCATGCTCTGAAGATTCAAAGGGTAAGATGATCAATTGGCTCTATTTCTCTTGATTTCTAGGGGCATCACATTGGTTGATTAAAAAAACATTAGAAGCATGTCACTTTTCACATATGATTTTAGTCAAAAGAAAAGGAATTATTCTCTACCTTGGTGCCAGTTTTGGTGTTCCCTCCTGTGGATGTGAATTTCTAGGGAAAGGAAATAAATAACTGTGTATTTCACCTATGCTTTCAATAAATGATAGCAACTAATGTTTATTAAGAGCTTGCTATGTAACAAGCACTCAGCTAAATGCTTTATGTGTATCATCTCAGTTAACCTCTTAAACAGCTTTCTGTGGCAGATACTATTATATAAAATCTCCATTTTATGATGAGGCATATGGAGTTTATAAAGAGTAAGTGACATGCCTGAAGTCAATCATCTGGTAAGTAGCACAGCCAGCTGTCAAATCCAAAGAACCTGGCTCTAGAGCTTGCTTTATTAACCACCATAACAAATGTGTATTTTTCCTAATATACAATAGTATAAAAGTTTACCTGGAAGATTATTCACAAATAGGTCATAGTTACAGAAACTCTGTCCAGGCCAAAAACTAAAAGATGCTTAAAAACAAGCAAATGAACAGAAAGTCTTAATCCAATAATACTGAAATTGTAGCAAATTTTGTATCAGATATGGAGTTCATACAACAAAAATTTACTGCAAGTCCTGTAGCGAAGCAGATTATTTGCCAGCAGGAACATGGTATAACATGTTACAAATATTCAGGAGTACAGCTGACCTTTGAACAATGTAGGGATTAGGGACACTGACCCCCTACCCATCCCACCAGTCAAAAACCCATGCATAACTTTTGATTCCTTGAAACCTTAACAACTTATAGTCTACTGTTGATCAGAAGCTTTACTGATGATATAAACAGTTGATTAACACACATTTTATATATGTATTATATACTGTATTCTTACCATAAAGTAAGCTAGAGAAAATAAAATGTTTTTCAAATTGTTGCAAACCTCCAAAAATCTTTCCAACATATTGAAAAAAAAATCTGTGTGTAAGCAGACCCAAACAATATATATATCTATATATCTATATATATATCTATATATATATATATATATATATATATATATATATATATATATATACACACACACACAGACAGTCCCCAATTCATAATGGTTCAGCTTATGATTTTTTGACTGTACAATGTTGTGAAAGTGATATGCATTCAGTAGAAACCAGACTATGAATTTTGATCTTTTCCCAGGCTAGTGATACATGGTACAAATTCTCCCTCGTGATGCTAGGCAATAGCAGCCAGCCAGCCCCCAGTTGGCCGTGTGGTCATAAGGATAACAACCATACACATACACAGTATTCTGTACCCACATAAACATGTGTTTTTCACTTTCAGTACAGTATGCCACTTATTACATGACATATTCAACACTACATTATAAAATAGAATTTGTGTTAGGTGATTTTTTCCAACTGTAGGCTAATGTAAGCGTTCTTAGCATATTTCAGATAGGCTGGACTAAGTTGTGATGTTCAGTATGGTAGGTGTATTAAAAGCATTTTGGGAGGAGGAGCCAAGAGTAGGACAGTGGGAATCTACTCCCAAAAACATGTATTTTTGAAAAAATACAACAAATACAACTATCCCTAAAAGAGAGACCAGAAGACACAGGACAACAGTCAGACTACATCCGCACCTAGTGAGAACACAGTACCTCACGAAGAGGGTAAGATACAAGCCACAGCCCAGTGGGACCCGAGGCCCCTCACCCCAGCTCCTGGCAGGAGGAGAGGAGTCGAAGCGGAGAGGGAGAGGGAGCCCAGGACTGCTAAACACCCAGCCCTAGCTATCCACACCAGAGCACAGACACACAGTGTATGCGTGGGGTGTTGGAAACTAGGGAAGCAGGACAGTAAGACCTGTGAGTGGGTCCCCGCAGCTGGTGCATCTGGGACAAAGAAAAGCGAATGCTTTTTGAAAGTCTTAAAGAGACAGGGACCCCACTACTAGATGGAAGCATCCCGGGTCACAGTCCAGCAGATGGAAATTCCAGGGAATTCCTATCCCCTGGGCAACAGTTCTGAGACCCCTCACGGAGGTAAACAGCCAAACAGCCCCCTGCCCAATACCCGTCCCGGGCCCCACCATAGCAGAGCAGCGGCCTGAGGCTGGCCACACCCACAGCAAGAGAGCTTCATCCATACCAGCTGGGCAAGATACAGAAACCCAGTCTACACGCAATTGCCCAACACAAGCCACTAGGGATCGCAGTTGTCCCAATAAAGAAAGGCCATGAGCAACTGGAAAAAGTCTAGGCTCTCCCAGCTGACAGATGTGTCAATAGCATATCACTGCACCTATCAACATGAAAAGGCAAAAAAATTTGATCCAGACAAGACTAACCCAGACAGCTTCAAAATCTTCTACATCTTCCCCTGAGAAGGAACCTGGGGAGACAGATTTAACCAATCTTCCTGAAAAAGAATTCAAAACAAAAGTCATAACCATGCTGATGGACTTGCAGAGAAATATGCAAGAACTAAGGAGGGAGAATATAGAAATAAAACAATCTCTGGAAGAACTTCAAAGCAGAATGGACAAGATGCAAGAGACCATTAATGGACTAGAAAACAGAGAACAGGAACGCAGAGAAGCTGATGCAGAGAGAGATAAAAGGATCTCCAGGAATGAAAGAATATTAAGAGAACTGTGTGACCAATCGAAACAGAATATCGGCATTATAGGGGCACCAGAAGAAGAAGAGAGAGAAAAAGGGATAGAAAGTATCTTTGAAGAAATAATTGCTGAAAACTTCCCCAAACTAGGGGAGGAAATGGCCTCTCAAACCACAGAGGTACACAGAACTCCCATGACAAGGGATCCAAGGAGGGCAACACCTTATAATAAGACACATAATAATTAGAATGGCAAAGATCAAAGACAAGGACAGAGTATTAAAGGCAGCGAGTGAGAATAATAAGGTCACCTACAAAGGAAAACACATCAGGCTATCATCAGACTTCTCAAAAGAAACCTTACAGGCCAGAAGAGAATGGCATGATATACTTAATGCAATGAAACAGAAGGGCTCGAACCAAGAATACTGTATCCAGCAGGATTATCATTTAAATATGAAGGAGGGATTAAACAATTCCCCGACAAGCAAAAGTTGAGGGAATTTGCCTCCCACAAACCACCTCTACAGGGCATCTTACAGGGACTGCTCTAGATGGGAGCACTCCTAAAAAGAGCACAGAACAGGCTGGTGGAGCCAAGATGGTGGCGTGAGTAGAGCAGCGGAAATCTCCTCCCCAAACCACATATATCTATGAAAATATAACAAAGACAACTCTTTCTAAAATAGAGACCAGAGGACACAGGACAACATCCAGACCACATCCACACCTGCGAGAACCCAGCACCTCACGAAGGGGGTAAGATACAAGCTCCAGCACCGCGGGACCCGAGCTCCCCTCCCCCCAGCTCCCGGTGGGAGGAGAGGAGTTGGAGCGGGGAGGGAGAGGGAGCCCAGGACTGCTGAACACCCAGCCCCAGCCATCCAGACCAGAGCGCAGACACAGTGCATGTGTGGGATCCTGGATACTAGGGAAACAGGCCAGCAAGACTGGTGAGCAGGTGCCTCAGGCCGATGCTGGAGAACAAAGAAATGGGAGTGGCCATTTTATTTTTTCCTCTTTTTTTTTTTGGTGAGTGCTTTTTGTAAGTCTTAAAGGGACAGGGACCCCAATACTAGGGAAACAGGGCAGCAAGACCAGTGAGCAGGTCCCTGAGGCTGGCGCCTGAGGACAAAGAAAATAGTGTGTTTTTCTTTATTTTTTTAAAATTATTTGATTTATTTTTCTTTTTTTTGTTGTTGTTGTTGTTGTTTTGGTTTGGCGAGTGCGTTTTGGAGTCTTAAAGGGGCAGGGCGGGACACTTAGTCCAGAGGCAGGGAATCTGGGGAATCTGGGGATCTCTGGGCACTCTAACCCCCTGGGCAGCAGGGAGCATGGAGGCCCCTTACGGAGATAAATAGCCTCCCGGTCGCTACCCCTCCAACGGGGCTCCACCATTTGGGAGGAGCAGCCCGCACCAAGCCACAGCTAAAGCAACAGCGGAGATAAACTCCATAGCAGCTGGGCAGGAAGCAGAAGCCCTGTCTGCGTGCAGCTGCCCAGCACAAGCCACTAGAGGTCACTGTTCTCCCAGGAGAGGAAGGCCACAAACCAACAAGAAGGAAAGCTCTTCCAGCCGTCACCGTACCAGCTCTGCAAACTATCTCTATCACCATGAAAAGGCAAAACTACATGCAGACAAAGATCACAGAGTCAACACCTGAGAAGGAGACAGACCTAACCAGTCTTCCTGAAAAAGAATTAAAAAAAAAAATCATGAACATGCTGACGGAGATGCAGAGAAAAATGCAACAGCAATGGGACGAAGTCCAGAGGGAGATCACAGATGGCAGGAAGGAGAATACAGAAGTGAAACAAACTCTGGAAGGATTTATAAGCAGAATGGATGAGATGCAAGAGGCCATTGAAAGAATAGAAACCAGAGAACAGGAACGTATAGAAGCTGACATAGAGATAAAAGGATCTCCAGGAACGAAACAACACTAAGAGAACTATGTGACCAATCCAAAAGGAATAATATTCATATTATAGGGGTACCAGAAGAAGAAGAGAGAGGAAAAGGGATAGAAAGTCTCTTTGAAGAAATAATTGCTGAAAACTTCCCCAAACTGGGGGAGGAAATAATCCAACAGACCACGGAAATACACAGAACCCCCAACAGAAAGGATCCAAGGAGGACAACACCAAGAAACATAATAATTAAAATGGCAAGGATCAAGGACAAGGAAACAGTTTTAAAGGCAGCTAGAGAGAAAAAGGTCACCTATAAAGGAAAACCCATCAGGCTATCATCAGACTTCTCAACAGAAACCCTACAGGCCAGAAGAGAATTGCATGATATATTTAATACAATGAAACAGAAGGGCCTTGAACCAAGGATACTGTATCCAGCACAACTATCATTTAACTATGATGGTGGGATTAAACAATTCCCAGACAAGCAAAAGCTGAGGGAATTTGCTTCCCACAAACACCTCTACAGGGCATCTTACAGGCACTGCTCTAGATGGGAGCACTCCTAAAAAGAGCACAGAACAAAACACCCAACATATGAAGAAAGGAGGAGGAGGAATAAGAAGGGAGAGAAGAAAAGAATCTCCAGACAGTGTATATAACAGCTCAATAAGTGAGCTAAGTTAGGCAGTAAGATACTAAAGAGGCTAATCTTGAACCTTTGGTAACCACGAATTTAAAGCCTGCAATGGCAATAAGTACATATCTCTCAATAGTCACCCTAAATGTAAATGGACTGAATGCACCAATCAAAAGACACAGTGTAATAGAATGGATAAAAAAGTAAGACCCATCTACATGCTGCTTACAAGAAACTCACCTCAAACCCAAAGACATGCACAGACTAAAAGTCACGGGATGGAAAACCATATTTCAGGCAAACAACAGAGAGAAGAAAGCAGGGGTTGCAGTACTAATATCAGACAAAATAGACTTCAAAACAAAGAAAGTAACAAGAGATAAAGAAGGACACTACATAATGACAAAGGGCTCAGTCCAACAGGAGGATATAACCATTCTAAATATATATGCACCCAACACAGGAGCAACAGCATATGTGAAACAAATACTAACAGAACTAAAGGGGGAAAAAGACTGCAATGCATTCATTTTAGGAGACTTCAACACACCACTCACCCCAAAGGATAGATCCACCGGGCAGAAGATAAGTAAGGACACAGAGGCACTGAAAAACACACTAGAACAGATGGACCTAATAGACATCTATAGAACTCTACATCCAAAAGCAACAGGGTATACATTCTTCTCAAGTGTACATGGAACATTCTCCAGAATAGACCACATACTAGCCCACAAAAAGAGCCTCAGTAAATTCCAAAATATTGAAATTCTATCAAACAATTTTTCAGACCACAAAGGTATAAAAGTAGAAATAAATTCTACAAAGAAAACAAAAAGGCTCACAAACACATGGAGGCTTAACAACATGCTTCTAAATAAGCAAAGGATCAACGAACAAATCAAAATAGAGATCAAGGAATACACAGAAACAAATGACACCAACAACATAAAACCCCAACTTCTGTGGGACGCAGCAAAAGCAGTCTTAAGAGGAAAGTATATAGCAATCCAGGCACACTTGAAGAAGGAAGAACCATCCCAAATGAATAGTCTAACATCACAATTATCGAAAGTGGAAAAAGAAGAACAAATGAGGCCTAAAGTCAGCAGGAGGGACATAATAAAGATCAGAGAAGAAATAAACAAAATTGAGAATAGAACAATAGCAAAAATCAATGAAACCAAGAGCTGCTTCTTTGAGAAAATAAACAAAATAGATAAGCCTCTAGCCAAACTTATTAAGAGAAAAAGAGAATCAACACAAATCAACAAAATCAGAAATGAGAACAGAAAAATCACGACAGACTCCACAGAAATACAAAGAATTATTAAAGACTACTATAATAACCTATATGCTAACAAGCTGGGAAAACTAGGAGAAATGGACAACTTCCCAGAAAAATACACAGAAAGAAACAGAAAATCTAAACAGACCAATTACCAGCAATGAAATTGAAGTGGTAATCAAAAAACTGCCAAAGAACAAAGCCCCCAGGCCAGATGGATTTACCTCGGAATTTTATCAGACATACAGGGAAGACATAATACCCATTCTCCTTAAAGTTTTCCAAAAAATAGAAGAGGAGGGAATACTCCCAAACTCATTCTATGAAGCCAACATCACCCTAATACCAAAACCAGGCAAAGACTCCACCAAAAAAGAAAACTACAGCACAATATCCCTGATGAATGTAGATGCAAAAATACTCAACAAAATATTAGCAAACCAAATTCAAAAATACGCCAAAAGGATCATACACCATGAACAAGTGGGATTCATCCCAGGGATGCAGGGATGGTACAACATTCGAAAATCCATCAACATCATCCACCACATCAACAAAAAGAAAGACAAAAAACACATGATCATCTCCATAGATGCTGAAAAAGCATTTGACAAAATTCCACATCCATTCATGATAAAAACGCTCAACAAAATGGGTATAGAGGGCAAGTACCTCAACATAATAAAGGCCATATATGATAAACCCACAGCAACATCATACTGAACAGCGAGAAGCTGAAAGCTTTTCCTCTGGGATCGAGAACAAGACAGGGATGCCCACTCTCCCCACTGTTATTCAACATAGTACTGGAGGCGCTAGCCACGGCAATTAGACAAAACAAAGAAACACAAGGAATCCAGATTGGTAAAGAAGAAGTTAAACTGTCACTATTTGCAGATGACATGATATTGTACATAAAAAACCCTAAAGACTCCACTCCGAAACTACTAGAGCTAATATGGGAATTCAGCAAAGTTGCAGGATACAAAATTAACACACACAAATCTGTGGCTTTCCTATACACTAACAATAAACTAATAGAAAGAGAAATCAGGAAGACAATTCCATTCACAATAGCATCAAAAAGAATAAAACACCTAGGAACAAACCTAACCAAGGAAGTGAAAGACCTATAGCCTGAAAACTATAAGACACTCCTAAGAGAAATTAAAGAGGTCACTAACAAATGGAAACTCATCCCATGCTCCTGGCTAGGAAGAATTAATATCGTCAAAATGGCCATCCTGCCCAAAGCAATATACAGATTTGATGCAATCCCTATCAAATTACCAACAGCATTCTTCAATGAACTGGAACAAATAATTCAGAAATTCATATGGAAACACCAAAGACCCCGAATAGCTAAAGCAATCCTGAGAAGGAAGAATAAAGTGGGGGGATCTCACTCCCCAACCTCAACCTCTACTACAAAGCCACAGTAATCAAGACAATTTGGTACTGGCACAAGAACAGAGCCACAGACCAGTGGAACAGAATAGAGACTCCAAACATTAACCCAAACATATATGGTCAACTAATATTCGATAAAGGGGCCATGGACATACAATGGTGAAATGACAGTCTCTTCAACAGATGGTGCTGGCAAAACTGGACAGCTACATGTAAGAGAATGAAACTGGATCACTGTCTAACCCCATACACAAAAGTAAATTCGAAATGGATCAAAGACTTGAATGTAAGTCATGAAACCATAAAACTCTTAGAAAAAAACATAGGCAAAAATCTCTTAGACATAAACATGAGTGACCTCTTCTTGAACGTATCTCCCCAGGCAAGGGAAACAAAAGCAAAAATGAACAAATGGGACTATATCAAGCTGAAAAGCTTCTGTACAGCAAAGGACACCATCAATAGAACAAAAAGGTATCCTACAGTATGGGAGAATATATTTACAAATGACAGATCTGATAAAGGGTTGACATCCAAAATATATAAAGAGCTCACACACCTCAACAAACAAAAAGCAAATAATCCAATTAAAAAATGGGCAGAGGAGCTGAATAGACAGTTCTCTAAAGAAGAATTTCAGATGGCCAACAGACACATGAAAAGATGCTCCACATCACTTGTCATCAGAGAAATGCAAATTAAAACCACAATGAGATATAATCTCACACCAGTAAGGATGGCTATCATCCAAAAGACAAACAACAACAAATGTTGGTGAGGTTGTGGAGAAAGGGGAACCCTCCTACACTGCTGGTGGGAATGTAAATTAGTTCAACCATTGTGGAAAGCAGTATGGAGGTTCCTCAAAATGCTCAAAATAGAATACCATTTGACCCAGGGATTCCACTTCTGGGAATTTACCCTAAGAATGCAGCACTCCAGTTTGAAAAAGACAGATACACCCTTATGTTTATCGCTGCACTATTTACAATAGCCAAGAAATGGAAGCACCCTAAATGTCCATCAGTAGATGAATGGATAAAGAAGATGTGGTACATATACACAATGGAATATTACTCAGCTATAAGAAAAAAACAGATCCTACCATTTGCAACAACATGGATGGAGCTAGAGAGTATTATGCTCAGTGAAATAAGCCAGGTGGAGAAAGACAAGTACCAAATGATTTCACTCATATGTGGAGTGTAAGAACAAAACTGAAAGAACAAAACAGCAGCAGAAGCACAGAACCCAAGAATGGACTAACAGTTACCAAAGGGAAAGGGACTGGGGACGATGTGTGGGAAGGGAGGGATAAGGGTGGGAAAAAAGAAAGGGGGAATTATGATTAACATGTATTGTGTGTAGGGGGGCACGGGGAGGGCTGTACAACACAGAGAAGAGAAGTAGTGATTTTACAGCATCTTACTATGTTGATGGACAGTGACTGAATGGGTATGTGGGGGGGACTTGGTGAAGGGTGGAGCCTAGTAAACATAATGTCTTTCATGTAATTGTAGATTAATGATACTAAAATAAAATTAAGAAAAAAAAAAGAAAGTCTATGTTGTCTACTATACATTAATTTTGTGTAAGTGATCTCATTTCTATGGGCTAGACAGCGGGTATGAATTTAAGATCTGGATCAATGTGGTACACTATAGAGACAGCATGTGAGGATGTAGGAGCTCCAGTGCAGAAAGGACCATAAAATATTAAATCCCTGGGAAGTCTAGCAATAAAACTTTAAGTTGGAATCAATACCATCTCCATCTCCAAAGGACAGGGAAATCTCAGCTATCCCTAGGTAATACATAATTTGAAATTATTCATTTTCAACCAATTTCTCATATGTATCTTTATGATTTTTCTATTTTAGTTATCAGTTCTTCCTGAGCCAACCTCCTTCCTGTCTGTTTCTTGAGTTGACTGGGGCAATGAAACTTCAATCATCTATGAATCTCCTCTTCCTGGCAAGTGGTTATCATTGAAGAGCCAGAGTGGGGAATCAGAGCACAGCAGGACAGTCTGGCATGTACCAGCTGAATCTGGGATAAAATGGAACTAAAATTTCAGCCTTATATGATGAGAACCACAGAAGAAGCACCCCTATTAGGTCAGCTCCAAGAGAGCAAGTAAAGAAAAACACACAAAGAAGAAGAGAGAAAGGCACCACAGCAGAGATTGTAGGAAAGGCAACTGGAATGGACACAGAGGAGAGAGCCTGCCCCAGGGCCTGAGGGCACCCAGTGAGTTATGCCCAGAGTCCAGGAGTTAGGGAAGGACGAGGAAAACTAACACTAGTTTTTTCTGCTCTCATCCTTGTACCAGGGGCCTGCTTAATTCAAGCAGCCCTGATGTCATGGTCTTTGCAAAAATTTCTATGTTTTCTTTTATACCTTCAGAAGGTTAAAACTTACAGCTCCTAATTCTTGAGTTTGACTATGTTTTGCATCAGATTTTTTCCTTGTCCCAGGGATTTTGGTATGCTTACTGGCATAAGACTAACAAGTTAATTCTGATAGAACTCAAATCCTGAGAGTAATACTAGTTCAGACAATTGTAAAAAATACACTTTAATTTTTTACTTATGTTTAAATAGAAATTCTTAAGAATGTCCTGCTATTTACTACACTGTCAAATGTCTAAGTCGGGAAGGTCTGTTTCATGAGAAGCTGGGAGGTTTCCTCATCCTTTAGAAAAGGGGAGGGGGCAGAGAAGGAAGAACACCCCTTCCTGTCTTCTGCGGTTACCAGCCATAAGTACCTAGGAACACACCCAAAATGTCAGGGTGGAAAAGGTGCCTCACATCAAGATGATTGGCTCACAGTTACCATGAAATGAACCTAAGTATATTATTTCATACTTAAATATTTCTACTAAAATACCCTTCCCTTCTAACTGATTTCAAGCTGAGTCAAATAAAGATACTATTTATGCCAAATATCTAGTAAAAGTCCATTCTAACATAGCTCAGATTTCCATAATTTCCTTATACTGTGGATAAAATGGAATGCCTTAATATACATACACTTACATGTATATTTGAATATATATACTTATCAACATCCAAACTGAGTCAAAGCCATTCACATCTCTGATGTCTACTTTTTAATCAAATTTCTAATCAAAGCATGGTTTGCAGATGAAAAGATTCAATTCAGACACAGATAATTGAATTGATGGATAAATATTAAACCAAACCCATGGAAATAGGTTCGGTTCACCTATTTTCATTGACCTGAGAATCCAGTCTATTCATTAATTATAGTGTGTGATTTAAAGTTTATAGAGTCAAAAAGATACTGAAAAAGTTAATATAATGAAATATTCTGTGTATGAAATCTCAAAATCTAGTTGCATTCCATAGTTAAATTTACCTGTAAACTAGAACTATAACTTAGCATCTTCTCAAGATAATTAAAATATTACCAAATGATAATCTTAAAACTGTTTCAAAAGGTGATTATGTAAATCCTTAGTTGGTTTATACTATATTACCATTAGAAAAATAAAATTTTAAACTACCCACACCTATTTTTTATCCATACTTCAGTTGAAAAAACTTCTTTAAAAATACAAATGTTTGATTTAAAAAATAGTATATACTATTTTCTTTAGAGAAATATAAAAGTAAATAATCACATAACTTTCAGGATATGAGAGAAAAATGACCATAACTTAAGTGCAAGAAGAATAAAGTTTGGTTTACCTACCTTTAATGTGATACTATAATGTCCAACAAATGTTGCATTTATCCATGATCTTGAATGAGGATAGCCCAGGAATTCTATATGATACTGTTCAACATTGCCATCCTGGTCATAGGTCACGTATTTGCCTTTAAAGGGATCAGTGCAAAGTATCCCTGGCCAACTTTCAAAAGAAAATATTTAAAATTACTTTGATGCTTTATAAAAGGCAAACATCGATATATCTGTCATAATCACATGTCAAACTTTCTCCCTAGAATTTTAATAACTTTCACAGAACTTAGACATATTCGTACTTGCATCTTTTAAAAGTAGGATATTCACTTTATATAGACAATCAGGTATATCTTTGTAGATACAGAAAGCCGTGGAATAGTGCCATATTTAAGATATACATACTCTATCAGGAGAAGGGATTAGAAGGCCAAAGAATGACCTCCAGGGCCTATAAGAGATATTTAGGTACTACTAATAAGAAAGATAAGAGAAAAAAATTCAACAAATTCATGGTAGGGTTGAATCAACTCTAACCAAACAGAATGATTAATTAATAAAATGCTAACCCCCTGACAGGCCTTCTGACGCAGTAGGAGAGAGCTGGCATTTCTTGAGACAGGACTGCCAAAGGGATACTGGGAGCTCAGACTCTGATAACACTGGTGATTATAATTACTGTGAGAAAAGCAGAAATAGAGCACAGCAGTACTATATTGTTCTGTTTTCCCCCATCTGCTCCACTGGCAGATGACCAAATTGCTAAAAATCCTCAGTACTTGAAATAAAATTTACCTTTTACAAAATAAGTCTTCAGGGATGTATTCTTTCATGACATAAACCTCTACAAATCCCCTGATATGCTTAATTTTTCCATTTGGCAAAAACAGACTAAATACATCATCAACCATGTGTTAACTATTTTACTAGTCATTCTAGATTTGGACCTACTGTTATGAGAATAAGCAGGAAGGGAAGGCAGCAGGGTCAAGAAGCTGTGACTAAGGAATATGCAGTAGAAATCTGACTGAATTTTCTAGATCGATATCCAAAACATGCATATGTAATATACCCAAACATAAAAAATCTGTACAACTGTCAGTTTCCACTTCAGTTTGCAGCATGGCAGAGTGAGAAGAATAGTGAGGTTCAAATAAGAGGAGACATGGGCTCTAGTTCTGCCTCCTGCCAGAGGACAGGCCTTGAGTGGGTAACTGGGCTTTGCTATAACTCTGGCTCCTCACTGTGCTGTTACAAACTTCAAACAGACATGTGCTTTACACATTATTGTTTTCTGACAAATTAAAATATTGTAAAGTGCCATCATTTTGGACTGAATTGTGCCCCCCAGGTCTCCTAGCCCTTTCTCACCAATTCATATGTTGAGGTCTTAACCGCCAGTATATCAGAATGGGACTGTATTTGGAGACAGTGTCTTTAAGGAAGTAACTAAGTTAAAAGGTGGGCCCTAATGCAATATGACTAGTTTCCTTATAAAAAGAGATCAGGACACTGATATGCACAGAGGGAAAAATACATGATTTCAGATGAAATCAACCCTGCTAACAACTTGATCTCAGACTTCCAGGCCCAAGAATGGAGAGAAAATAAATTTGTTTTTTTTAAGCCACTCTCTTAGTGATACTTTGCTACGGTATTAGTAAAACTGCAGTATTTCCAGAATTTCTCGCCTGGCCTTAGTCCATCTCCATATCAATAGGTGTTGCCAAGGGGTGGAGGGAAGTACCATCTCCATATCAATAGGTGATTACAAAGGGGGTGGAGAGCCAGCATGCACCTAGACAGAAGAGCATTGGTTGGGCCTTGACAGCTGGGTCTCAAGAGACATGGTGAGTAGGAATAGACTGCTTGTAAGTAATAAAAGGGTTTCTCCCACTTTATTGCTCCCTTTAACTGATTTCTGCTTCAAAGGTTATTTGCCCCAGGCTGGGAATGTATTTCCCCCTGGAGTTACTTGCAGCGGCAACTGGCAGGACTTCTGAAACCAAAATGTCTTCACTTGGGTGGGCTGCCCCTAGAGATGGTGGGGAGGTACCCCGAAACCCTGCTGTGGATGGTGGGGAGGTCCCAGTGGTGACTGTGGTGGGGGGTGACAATTCACCCTTCCCTCCAGCAGCAGTGGAGGGTGCTGCTTCACATGGAAGCCTCCTATCCATGGGGCTTCCACTCGGGGAGCCCCTAGTGGGGATTTGGTTCAGAGTAAAGCACCTCCTAGAAGGGTGGGCCTTAATCAGGAGTAGGGAAGGGTAGAGACACCAGAATCTGTGGAATTAGTCTTCCGTAAGATAGAAGACTGCTTAGAGGCCCTGAGTGGCCATGTAGTGGCCAGAATTGTGGGATGTTTGTTTCTCAAGATACTGGAAAGGGTTACTGAGGAGAGAGAGACACACTTCGGCATCTCTTGGAAGAGCTGGGGGCGTTGACCTGGGGATGCCCTTAAGAAAGAGAGACAGTTATTGAGAAGTCAGGTCACACTCCTGAAAGATAAGTGAATAGTGAAGGAGAAGGCAACAGGAGAATCCGCACTGCAGAAGGCCTTCCCAAGAGGGAAGGAGTGGTGCCTTTAGCCCCAAAGATGGTAGAGGAGATATCAGGAGAGGATGAGGGGGTGGGCCAGGGGCCGAACTGTTGCTGAGGTCACTGCCCAAGGTACCAGACCCTCCAGAATTAAAGGTCCATGTTAGGGTCTAGGACTCCCGGGTTTCCCAGAGAACAAGACACACGGACACGGAGATGAAAATCCAAGCAAAGTCTTTATTCAGCCAGCAAGCTGGGGTCGACAGCACCTCCCCTGACACGCAGGCCGAGTCCGAGCTGCCGACCCCGAAGCAACTTTGGGTATTGATTATATAGGATCTTCACAGCAGTTACATCAAAGCCCGCGCAGTTCTACAACTAATAGGTTTAAAACACACTCTATATTGTAACCAATGGGAAACATTGTAACCTTTTTAGGGAACGTGCCAGTTGCCTGCCCGCTTCAATTGTTATCTCTTGCTTACCCAAGAATGTCTATGTGACTTATCACGGGTTACATCCCCAGGCGTTCCCAGGCTGTTGCCCACTTCTAGTCATCTAACTTAGGGTAGGCGCATTTCTCAGAAGCCTCGGGTAATTTACACAAGAAAAGACTGGGTGGCTCTCGCTCTAGGCAGTTAGGTTAAGTGTCATTAGTTCTTTTTCCTGACTTGATGCTCTCTGCACTCCGTTACAGTCCACCCAGTTGTAATAAAGAAAATAAAAATGCAACAACTGTGGGCTTTGTAGGGAGAGGAGCAGCCCCCTCCCCATGTTGTGGAGCCCTCCATGTTCTGCCCCTATACCAGGATGAGCTGGGGGATATAAGCATCTGGTTTCCGCAAAAGCCGTAGGAACCTTTGCGTACGTGACTTTTTTGGCTTTGGGATATGGGGGTGGAAAACACTGTTATTTTGGATTCTGAAATGGGTAGACTGGCTACCCTGATGACTCACCCTTCCCCCTGGTAGCAGTTGCAAAGTGCCCGTCACACCACCGGGAATCACGTGCTTCTGTATTGGCTGGCAACAGCCATCAGGGCAGTCTGGCCTAATCGGTGCATTACCATACTTACCCACTAGCTGGAAAACACACGCAGAGCTCCAGCAGGTGTTACATGAAGTGGGAATTAAAAATATCATCTATGATATGGACCCCCAGGTCCCCGATGAGTTGTTGTTCACCATAGGAATGAGAAATCTGGTGCTCCATACAGCTCCCCATTTCTTTTTGGGTCCCTACTGAATATTCTTTTCTTTTTTTTTTCCTTCTGAATATTCTTGTGCCCAACATACAGCAACCCATATAGTGACACTACTTGTACTTTAGCAGATATGGGGGAGGTTGAAACAATAAGAGCACAGAAGGAAGTATGGGCTACGACTGAAAGGAGAGGTGCAAAGGGCCTTGTGAAGGTCTCCAGGATCCAGGTGTAGGTTGATTTCATAAAGGTGGGGGTAGTGAAAGAAAAACTTGGGCAACCCAATAGGATCTTGTTAGAACTATGGCACCAATTAAAGCCAGAGCAGCAGTTCCAGCTGCTGAGGTACAGGACACAGAAGCCAGAGGCAAAGCCCCATTTCTGGCCTGTATCCAGGCAAGATTTCCTGGGGAGCAGTACTCAGGCTCTGCCTGGGCCCTAACCCCCGCAGGAGGATGACTGGATGTTGTGGTTTGACTGAGGATGGGGTCAAGGCCCCCATTCTGGGGGATGTGGTAGGGTCTGGAGGCCACATGGAAAATTAGCAATTTATTGGTCCGGTGAGTGTCCAATGTGTCCTGGCATTGATGGACACAGGAGCTGAATGTTCTGATTTATGGCAACCATGAGCATTTTCCTGGGATCCCTGCTGTGATAGATGGCTATGAAGTAAGGCAATTAGAGTGAAGAAAGCTCAAATCCCAGTGTGGATTTTTACTCTCAAAGGAGTATACTATGTACATTTTTCAAACCCTAAATATATTTTAGGGGTGGATATCCTGTAGGGTGTGTGGTTACAGACCACTGCACATTATTTGTGTATGTGTGGTAAAGGAAGTTCTGAGAGGACAGGCTAAGCACCCACCTGTAGCTCTGCCTGTACCTCAGCAGGTGACAAATACTAAGCAATATAATAGGGAACACAAGGAAATTGGAGAAACTGTACAGGAGTTGGAGAATGTGGGCATGACAAAGCCCACTCATAGTCTTTTTAATTCCCCAGTGTGTCTTGTAAAAAAGGCAGACAGCTCCTGGCATATGATTGTGGATTACAGGGAACTGAATTAAGTAACATCCACTTTGCATGATGCTGTCTCCTCTATAGCAGCCCTTATGGACACCCTCAGTCACGAACTAGGGATGTATCATCATGTTGTGGACTTTGTTAATGCTTTCTTCTCTACTGACATAGAACAGAAAAGTCATCAACAGTTCACCTTCACATGATAAGGCCAGAAGTGGACATTCACTGTCCTTCCACAGGGATACTACCACCATTTGTCACAGTCTTGAAGCCCAGGACTTGGCCACATGGAAGAAACTGCAAACGGTGTGGCTATATCACTACACTGATGATATCACGCTCACATCTGATTCTCTCTCAATTTAGAAGGGGCAGTTTCTCAACTGCTGCAACATCTATAGGAGAAAGGTTGGGCTGTGAACAACACCAAGGTTCAGGGCCATGGTTTGTCAGTAAAGTTCTTGGGGGTTTGTCTGGTCAGGTAAAAACCAAAGTTATCCCAGAAGCAGTCATAGAAAAGGTCCAGGCTTTCTCTGCCGCTACTATTGTGGCAGTATTACACAGTATTACACAGAGTTTTTGGGTCTTTTGGGCTACTGGAGAGTGTTTATCCTGCAGTTGGAACACATTCTGAGGCCTTTAACTGGTTGGTACAAATGGGCACAGGAGAGACTGGGAGGAAACACGTGTAGCTGCTTTTACCACTGCTGAACTGCTTGACTGTAATGAACTTCCTCAAGGCCCTGTGAGTTAGATGTTTATATACCCGAAGACGGTTATGGATGGAGCCTTTGGCAGAAGATTGAACAGACCCACCAACCTACTGGATTCTGGTCACAACTATGGAAAGGAGCAGAGGTCCAGTACACCTTGATAGTAAGCAACTGGCTGCTGTGTACCATGCCTTGCTGGCTATGGAGTCCATTACCAGAACAGCTCCAACCAAGGTAATAACCACCTATCTCATCGCAGGGTGGGTGCAAGACTGGACCCAAAGGCCAAAGGGTGACATGGCACAGACGTCTACACTGGCCAAATGGGACTCATATTTACAGCATTACAGCTCCCTCTCCACTAGCCTCTTAAGTGGAGAACTCTAACGCTTATTGGGGCCAGTGACCTATACCAGTGCAAACCAGGAAGAACTTGCTTTTGTGCCATTGGTAGCCAAGAGTCCTTATCAGGAGGGATAAGCCCCTACACCTGAAGATGCTTGGTATACAGATGGCTCCTGTCATGGGCAGCCTCCAAAGTGGAGGGCTGTGGCTTTCCATCCTAAGACTGAGACAATATGGATGGAGAGGGGAAGAGCAGTTAATGGGCTGAGTTGCAGGCAGTATGGCTCGTGATCACCCAGGAGCCCTCCCTTATAATGGCCTGCACTGACAGCTGGGCCATCTATAGGGGCTTGATCCTGTGGCTACTGACATGGTACCATGCCAACTGGATGGTTGGTCACCAGCCCCTTTGGGGGTAAGAACTGTGGCAAGACCTATGGGCCTCTGGTCAGACTAAGACAGTTACCGTATATCATGTGACTGGCCATTTGCCTTTGGCATCCCCAGGAACTGATGAAGCAGACACACTGGCCCAGGTGCATTGCTAGAAGGAAAGCCTGCCTCTGATGTGGCCCAATGGTTACATTGGTGTTTGTTGAATGTGGGGCAAAAGAAAATACAGACTGTAGCCTGTCGGTGGGGCTTGCTGTTCACCTTTGAAGAAGTCAGCAGAGCCCAGAAGGAGGGTCTTATGTGCTCTAAGAGGGACTTAGTACAGTGAGTCCCACAGTAATATGGGACAATAGTAAAGGGGCTAGTACCCCTTGTCAGGTGGCAGATAGACTATATTGGGCCTCTGCCTGTATCAGAAGTGTATCAGTATGCCATGACTTGTGTGGACACAGCTACTGAACTACTGACTGCTTTTTCTGCACATTGTGCAAATCAGCAAATGACCAAAAGGGGCCTTGAGCATCTCTTTGCAGCTTATGGCTGGCCATGGGTGATTGAGAGCAATCAAGGTACCCACTTTACTGGACATGTGTTACAAGAATGGGTGCAGCAGTTAGGGATAAAATAGAAGATTCATGTACCATATAACCCTACTGGGACAGGTATGATAGCAAGGTACAATGATTTGTTGAAATCTGGCCTGAAGTCAGACACCAATAGTCTATGGGTCTGGTCTGTTCACTTATGGACAATGCTATGGCATTTCCAAGAGAAGCCCCAAATAGGAGCCTTGAGCTCTGGGGACATGCTAACACACCTTGCTGCCTCTCCTACACAACTGTATGTGCAAACCAAAGAGGAGTTATTGAAGCCAGGATATGGTCAGCAGAGCAACATACTGCTGCCAGCCCCAACTGCATTAAACCCTGGAGACCCTGTTGAGTGGACATGGCCCTGGACATTTGACCAGCAATGGATGGCCCCTCTGGCACCTTGAGGAAAAGGACTGGAAGCTGGTCTCCTTTGTGTTCCTGGAGTAAAAGTAGAATGGCCCCCAAAGATCATGGTAGTGTACCCAAAACGGCCATGAAGTAAGAGCATCTTAAGGGGTTGTTTTATTTTATCTTAATGGTCAGTGCATGTACCTCCTGTAGCCTTGTATATTGACCCATCTGTAACTCCTACAGGGAGGTGGGTGAAGGTCTGGTATATTAGACCAGGATGAGATTCCATTCCTGCCACTGTCTTATCACAAGATCACTCTCTCGCATGCATCCTACCTAATGGACAAGATTTGCCTATGCTGGTGTCTTTAAAACATGTATCTTATTGCTCTTAAGGTTATTTTCTTCTAGTCTCTGTGGACTGGACCCACCCCCTGTCTGCAGCTGCCATGTGATGACTGCTCTGAACTCCCTACCTGTTCAGCTACTGGCACCTATGGAATCGGCAAGATATGGACTTAACCTGCATTGGACTTTGAACCTAGCTGGATCCTCTTTCTTGAGGATTATCATGATTTTATTGCTGTTATTGTTGTATGTTATTAGTCTGGTTACAATACTCCAGTTTTCTCACACAGGGGGCACTGCAGAAGATGGGGAACTAGTAGATTGTGAGGTGAGATTTCTGAAGGGGCGGTCTGTGTGTAAAACTGCAATATTTCCAGAATTTCTTGCCTGGCCTTAGTCCATCTTCATATCAATAGGTGTTTTAAAGGGTGGAGAGAAGTAGTCCATCTCCATATCAATAGGTGATTATAAAGCAGGTGGAGAGCAAGTGGTACCTGGACTGGAGAGGTATTTTTTTGGTTTCTCTGCAGCCGCACCATGGGAAACATGGGCAAGAGTAGACGACTGCTTGTAAGCACAACACAGCCCTTGCAAACTAATATAACTATATAACTGTAACCAGGTAAGATAATTGGATAAATTAGATATTTAGATAAGTTTAAAGCCTAGAGTCAGAAATCAGAAAAACAAAATTCAAAAATTGCTTGGATTTGAGGACTACAGACTGTTGCTCTTCTAAATTATCAGTTGATATTTAAGTTATAAAATCATAAATATAGAAATATATGTCTTAACCAACTACATAAAAGCTTTTACAGATCATAAATTAACAACACAATGTAAACTAAAGAAAACATTTCACGTTTTGTACTATTAATGTAAAAAATCTGATTCTAGGAAGTTGACAAATCCCAAGTATAGGTGCCAGGAGGCGATGATAACAGTCATCAGAGATGGTGGAGTGTGAGAATGGAGTAGGTATCTGTATATTTCCTGGATGCTGAACAGAGTCCTGTGATTCTCGGACCTCTCTCTAGGGGAAGGGAAGGTAGAATTCTACATGGAAGCCCTAGATCATGGAAGAAGAAGGATCAGAGCATTACAAATTGATTCAGGCTATTGGCCTATTGGGCCATGCTTAAGATGAATACTTGAATGGAGTTTATCTTTTAAACTCCACTGGGAAATCTACATTTCTGAAGGAACCCACTCAAAAGATGACTTCAAGAAGGAGACAAATGAGAAAGAATGAGTGTCAGTTGCAATGGAGTCCCCAAACTTATGAGAAATCAAGGAACAGTGGGTCTTTTACCAAATAAACAACTATTTTAAATGCAACCAAACTGTTATTGTTACATTACATTTGTTTAAACTCTTTGTAAAATGTAAGGGGTTCATGTTTAATACTACATGATTTGTACTTCAAAGCATTTAAAGAAGGATTATTGCCAAGCAGTATCAAATTATAAGTAGCACCTACTCTGGTCAGCATAAAACAGTCTTAGGATTTCTAACACTAAAGATATGAAAGAAGGAAATATTTTGGAGTTATGATGTGTAATATGAGCTGCTACTTTTCTGACACAAATTGTGATACAACTATTTTTTACATCAAACCTATTGGGCCCAAGAGTATATAATTTAAATTATCACTCTATGAAATATGAATAAAAATAGAGATAACTAGGAAAAAGAATTATATGCCAATAAAAAAGCTTCCTTTATTTAAAGCATGTTATAGAAAAATATTGCATGCTGCTTTAAAGATAATTTATAAAATGTTCCAAATAACTGAGTACTTTAGAATTTCTTTAGGTAATGCAACGGAATCATCTGGCTCCTAGTCTGTATATCTTGGCTAAAACAGAATGTACCAAACTGCAGGAAAAACCAAGTAAAGGCAACAGATGCAGAAAACACAATGATTTCTCTCCAGCTGTGTGGATAAAATGAGAGTTCCTGTGGCCAGGATTCTCACCTGGCCCTGGTTGACTAGCTCACTGCAAACCTGTGGGCAATTTGACTCTATATATAAAGAGCTCCACCCAGTGCTCTGGGCTCAACACAGTGGCAGGGCTGCAAGGTTGCAGGAGAGCAGAGCAGAGGCTGGAGGGGTGGCAGTACCAAGGACAGAGGTCCAGAGGACGGCTGTGCGGGACAACTGTGTACAGAGTTCCAGAGGATGGCTGTGCGGGATGACTGTGCCGAGAGGCCCAGAGGATGGCTGTGTGGGACGGCTGTGCAGGCAGAGAGGCCCAGAGGATGGCTGTGCCAACAGAGGGGCCCAGTGAACGGCTGTGCAGACAGAGGGGCCCAGACGATAGCTGTGTGTGGACAGAGGCCCGAGGACGGCTGTGAGGGCACATGGACCCAGAGGCAGAGACCAGCTTGCTGCATGCAGACTCGCTCTGAGTGGATGGGATTCTGGTGACTAACCTGCCACCTGGAAATAAAGTTGGGTATAACTCTTTCACCCCAAGAATGTTTTGCTGTCAATTTCTTTGGTCACATTGAATCCATAGTAAACTTGCTTGGGGCTGAAACCCACTGGCAAGACAAGCTGCTACATCCATCATCTTCTCTACCTGGTGTGATTGAAGAAAGTTGATGTCCATTTTTTTCTATAACTTTGACTTCCATTTGAGTCCCAAGGCTGTCCACAATGATAATGCATCATACACTTTATATTGCATTTTTTCACTTTCATATTGATGAGAAATTCTGAAGTGCTGTTTGGGGCTTAAAGGTGCAGAGGGAGTATAGGCACCCAGTGGAAGGGTACCAGAATTAAAAGAAAAGTATATGATCGTTTTTAGAATCGGTGGGCAGTGGGAATGTAAATGTACAAATACAACATGGTCAAACAGATACCAGATGTTGGAATTCACTTGGGGGGAAATGGAAAAATTTGACAGAGCATTCAAAGGAAGTGCAAATATATAATGAAGAGACTGATGTCTTACAGATTTCTTATCCAGTGGAAATGACCTTTAGTAAGATAGCAATTGCCCTCATTAGAAGTTGAAGCTCAAGTCTGACTTCATTTGTATTTATACCTACCAAGAAGTACATGACTATTATTTTCAAACTGTGGTTTGGACGTTTAAGAGGAGAGCAAATTTTACTTGGGCCTCATTCCTGATTTGTGGGAAACAAAATGTATGATTTAGAATGATCACTAACTGAATGTTACATTTGCCAAGAAATCTTTGGGCTGTACTGAACTGCAGGGACTGACGGGACGAGGAAATTTCTTATCTACACACACACATATAAGTATATTGATTCATAAGCAAAAGAATGCAAATAATAGTCAAATAATATTTTATAATACTGAAAACATCTAGTAGAAATCTCCATTCATAAAGTCATACATTATAGCTAAACAGTGTCACTGGGTTGGTTTAACTTAAAGGCATATTGTGTTACTAAACTGTTTGGACTACAGTACATTAGAATGCAAATTATTTTCTATAAATTAATTTTCATATTTATGTAAAGCTTTGTAAAATGTGTAAACATGCCCAAGGTGGTTACCCTAAACAGAACCTAGTTTCCACTTGACAATGTATCTTCCAATACTGAGATGTGCACCATTATTTATTACCTTTAACTTTAGTGTTCTTTGTAGCTGAACACAATGCTCTTTTGATCAACTTTTAAAAATCATGGCTACTTAAATATTAGGGATAGTTTTTTTCTCCCTAGTATATGCAGATATCCTCATCCACAAGCCACATAGGTATAACCCAAAGGGAAGAGGCCGCCTATGTATTTTTATAAGCATATAAAAGTATACTATCTCACAGTATGGAGGTAAATGTAATTATTATAATTTGATTTTCCATGGAGCTTGCCTATAGACAAAGAAAGTGCTATTCTCTTGACATTTATTGTTTTTATTATATAAAGATTAAGTAGGCATTTCTAGCTTTTGTATCAGGCTTTCTTAAGCTTTTTATCTTTATTAGAGAAGGTCATCTCCTATGGGAAAGAATAACTGAGATGTTGATAAGGTTGAGTTTCTGAGCCTACAAAGCTGGTTTAAGGCCATGGGCTAACGATAACAGACCCAGATAATGCTACACTGCAAAGCATCTTTCCACATGAAACTTCAACATCTACAAGATTGTTTACTTAAGAATGGATGTTTGATTGGTTTTAAGTAGGTTAATTCTAGCTTTGTATTCTGCTATTGCAATTTGTTCTGTTGTCATCTTTCTATGTACTTGTGGTACTGAATAAGTGTAATTGCAATTGTAAATATAACTGTATTTGTGTTTCTTAGTCTGTATTTTAAGTCTGTGCTCACTTGTACTAAGTTCATAAAGAGGAATATATGTGATTACTTAGCCAAATGCATTCTACTCTTTCCAATAAGCAAGAGGGTAGATTAAGCTGTATTTTCCAGGCATTCTGATTGTCCTAATCATAGAGCAGAGATAATTTAGGGACTGGAGTAAAACATGTTTCATTTGTATTTCAAATCCTAACCCTCAGTTTTGCAAACATAAAACTGCAAAAGAAATTCCTAATCAAATTTCTTACACAGTATTTCAGATATAGTGACAGGAAGCAAATTCATTTCTTCAAGTTATTTAACCTTCAGAATTTCCATTAGAAAAATATAAACTCTCTGTTAACTTTAGATATGAAAATGACAGGTAAAAAATACCTTCATTAACCTCACAAAATGAGTGTTCATATTAATGTCTTTAAAAATATTTGTTCTTATATAACTATCTAGTTCCTCTTCATGCCCATCCTAATTATTACATAGGAGTCAATTAATAATACATATATTTCAACATTTCACATTTGATCCCTAGAAAAGCCCTCAGTAACAAAAGGTACATATCTCAGAGTTCTACATTTGCAAAGGTATTTAGTGTGTTAGTTTGCTAGGGCTGCCATAGGAAATACCACTGACTGGGTGGCTTAAAGAACAGAAATTCATCTTCATATATTTTTGGAGACTGAAGTCCAAGACCAAACGGTCAATAGGGCTGATGTTTCCTGAGGCCTCTCTTTGGCTTACAGATGGCTGTCTTCTTGCTGTGTCTTTACGTGGTCTTTCTTGTATGTGCACATACATCCCTAATGTCTCTTTGTTCAAATTTCCTCTTCTTATTAGAAGTCTAATCAGATTGTACTAAGGCCTACCCTAGTAGCCTATATTAATTTAATCACCTCTTTAACTCCAAATACCATCATATTCTGAGGTTAGGGCTTTCATATATGACTTTTGGGGGAAAACAATTCACCCCTAACAGTCATAGGGTAAGAACTTGACTTGAAAACCTCTTGTTTGTGTGTTCTGTGTGTGTGTGTGTGTGTGTGTACGTGCGTGCGTGCATTGGATGAAGCCCATTAGACTCTATGAAAGCACACATTCTATATTCTTCATGGAGATTAGTTGAATATGAGTGAAAACAAGGTAATATGAGCCACAGTATCTTAGCTTTGAGAATGTTAAATAGGAGAAAGTAATATAAAATAGCAAGTATTCTGGAAAAATAGTAACAATGGTTGTTATAGTTTTACAATGTCCTGAAATTTCCTCATTAGTACAAGCAGAACAACTGTAACAGTAAGCCAAAATCTGTCACACAACATTTGTAACAACATTGAGTAATAAGCTATCCACATGAATACCAAAATGAGAGCAAGTAGGTACAAACTACTGACAGTTACAAGACCCACAAATTATTAACATTGGTGTGGGAGGAAGCAGGGAGGAAGAGGGAAGGCAATCAGAGATTTGATGCATTTGAGAAATAAAACTGCAAGAAGTTCTCATTGGAAAGTGCAACAGGTTAAAATGAGCACAGCAGCCAAACGTGGGGGGGGGACTGCAACAAAATCTGAAGGTGTCTGAGCAGCCTGGGCCCTGTGAACATTTAAAACTAACCAACAAAGCTCCTTTCTAGGACAAAAGCTCACAGGGAGAAACTGCTGGGAATATAATCCAAATTGAAGGGGACAGAATCAATAAGAATAAAGGCAAGAGAAGACACAAATAAAAGTGGGGATCAAAGGCATCATCCATGAAAGAAAATGTTGGTAAATTGGACTTCATTAAAATAAAAAATATCTGCTCTACAAAAGACACTATCAAGACAATAAGAAAACAATCTACAGACTGGGAGAAAATATTTTCAAAAGACACATCTGATAAAGGACTGATAACCAAAATATACAAAGAACTCTTAAGCTGTACAGCAAGAAAATGAACAACTTGATTAAAAAATGGGCAGAAGATCTAATAGACTCCTCACCAAAGAAGATATACAGATGGCAAATAAGCATATGAAAAGATACTCCACATCATATGCCATCAGGCAAATGCAAATTAAAACAACCATGAAATACCCCTAAACTATAAGAATAGCCAAAATCCAGAACACTGACAACATCAAATGTTGGTGAGGATATGAAGCAACAGGAAGGGACTCTTATTCATTGCTGCTAGGAATACAAAATGATACAGACACTTTGGAAGATAGTTTGGCAGTTTCTTATAAAACTAAATGTACTCTTAAGATATGATGCAGCAATCATGCTCCTTGATATTTACCCAAAGTTGCTGAAAAGCTATGTTCACAAAAAACATGATATATGGATGTTTTTAACAGCTGTATTCATAATTGCCAAAACTTGGAAGCAATAAGATATCATGCAGTATGTGAATGGATATGCAACTGTGATACTTACAGACAAGGGGATATTACTCAGTGATAAAAAGAAATGACTTTTCAAAACTGCATGTCCATGAACATACATGAGGAGACTTAAATGCATATTACTACATGAAAGTAGCCAATCTGAAAGGGCTACATACTGTAAGATGTCAACAATTCTGAAAAAGGTAAAAGCATTCTCAAAAAGGCAAAAGTATGGAGACAGCAAAAAGGATCAGTGGTTGCCAGGGGAGACTGGGAGGGAGTGATGAATAGGTCAATTCATCAGGGGAATTTCATGTCAGTGAAATAATTCTGTATGATATTATGATATTATAATGTTGGATACATGCCATTATGCATTTGTCAAAACCCAGAGAACGTACAACACAAAAGGTGAATTCTAATGTAAACTATGGACTTCAGCTGACAATGATGGCTGAATGCTGGTTTATAGATGGTAACAAATGTTCCATGCTGGTGTGGGTTGCTGATGGTAAATGAGGTTCTGTGGGCCAGGAGAGGAGATATGTGGAAACTCTGTACCTTCTGCTCAATTCTGCTGATTTTTTTACAATTTTTTAGTAAACCAATTTTCAGATTTTTTAGTAATTTTTTAGAATTACCCTAAAAAATAGTCTATTAATTAAAACATGTAAATAAAATTAACTTATTTTAAAATCTGGGTGTGAATAAAGTGAAGGTTCCTATGGCCAGGATCCTCACAGAATCTAAACTACTTTGATGATGTAACTGGCCTGCTACTAGGCTACTGTTTCCATACCCATAGGCAATAAGCTATTGCTGACTGAGTCACTATATAAAGAGCTCTGCCCAGCACTCTGATCACAGGCAGAGATGAAGGAGGACTGCAGACCTGCAGACTGTTGGATGCAGATGTAATTCTAGTGCTCAACCTATCGCCAGGAGAACAAGCCAGGGAATATACCTTTTCAACCCAAGTTCCATTGTTGTTCCTTGGTCTCACTGAATCCATAGTGAACTTGCACAGGGTTGAAACCCATTAGCAAAGATACTGGGTATGTGATTTAGACAAGAAAGCTAAAATAAATTCATTCTGCAAATTCCAGTACTAGAAGAGCTGAAGCAGACTCCATTCTCTATACTCCTCCCCCTAAGTACACCTAAAAATCCTGAGTATTATATATTGAATAAGCATAAGAAGATTCTACAAAATAAAAAGAAGATAAACCAGATAGGGCCTTGAGAGCTGGGAAATGACAAAGCATTGAGTTCCCTGAGCTTTATTTTTGCCTCATAGCACTGGGTACTAAGAAGCCAACATCCTAGAAATACCAACGAGTGGAAACAAACAAGAAGACCATATAAAGCCTGCTCTTTCTAGTCAAAGGGCCAGGATAACAGAACAGAAAACTTTATAAAACAGTAACTGTTTTATTCCAGTCAAATACTATGGAAAAATCTACCACCCCTGTCTTGCCAATGGGTTTCAGCCCCCAGAAAGTTTGCTATGGATTCAGTGACCAAAAAAATGACAGTAGAATATTTTTTGGGGGTGAAAGGGTTTATTACCCGGCTTGTTCTCCTGGCAGTAGGTTGAGCACTAGCATCTCTGCCTCTGCCCAGAGCACTGGGCCAAGCTCTCTATATAGTGCAATAATAGCTTATTGCCTATGGGTGTGGAAGCAGTAGCCCAGCAACAAGCCAGTTACACCATCAAGTGGTTTAAGTTCAGTGAGGATCCTGGCCATAGGAACCCCAGCTTCCCCACAACCCCCATCTCTACCCTGACCAACAAAGGCAAAGCGGGCAGCCTGAACTTCAACCCACCCAGCAGCATTGAAGCACTCTCTCACTTCCTGCTCAGGTGGTGATAGAGAGGCCTACTGGGAAGCTGGGATTTGTATCACCTTCCAACATTAACAATGCCCTCTTGCATGCTATTAGAGGAAGGCACCCAGGGAGCAATACCAAGGTACCTTTACCCCTCCCAGACAAGGTGGTGAGTGAGGAGCCTGAACTCTCATTCCTGCCCAGCAATAATGAGGCACCTTTCCCTCCCAAGGGACTCAGCAGATACTGAGTGGAGAACCTGGACTTCCATTCCCACCTGGCAGTAACAAAGAAGTATGCTGATATTCCACCAGGGAAGTTACAGAAGTGGCCTGCTAAAACAGATTTAAATAAGATGTAAAATGAAAAAAATTGAAAGCCTAGCAAATAAATAGAAGATATAAAGAGAATCAGATGGACATTTCAGAACTGAAAATACAGAAACCGAAATAAAAGGCTCAGTGGATAGTCTCAACAGCAGAATGAATATGACAGATGAATTGGTGAACTTAAAGATAGAACAATAGAAGTGATCCAATTTAAACAGAGAGAAAATAGACTGAAAAAAAATCTATTCTTTTCTCTCCTCAAAGAATTAATTTCATATAAAAGTGCACAAGAAAGGATTATAGAACAATTGAATATAAAGTTATTATGGTAAAAATGAATAACATTCCTATAAAATGAGCATGTCAGAGAGGCAGGCTATTAAAGACATCAAAATTGTACCTGAGTGTAAGGGAAATGGAAGTTCCTATGGCCAGGATCCTCACCTGACCCTAAACTACTTGATGATGTAATTGGCCCACTGCTACGCTAATGCTTCCACACCCATAGGCAATGAGCTATTATTGAAAGAGTATATAATACTATATAAAGAGGGCTGCCCAGTGCTCTGGGTGGAGCCGGAGACAGAGGTGGGTTATGCACCTGTAGACTGCTGGATGCAGATGCGATTCTAGTGTTTGGCCTATTGCTGGAAGAATAAAGCTGGGTATAAGCCCTTTTAACCCCAAGAACATTCCATTGTCATTTCTCAGTGTCATCAAATCCATAGTGAACTTTCCCAGGAGCTGAAGCCCCATGCAAGATACAGATTTTAAATTATGCTAAGAAAATTTAGTAATGTAGGTCATGAAAAAAAATACAGTATAAATTAGAATTCAAAAACTTAAAAAAATAGGAGATTGAAGAAAAGGAAAGTTTGAAAAATGAGGTGGCAAAACTCATGAAGGAATTTTCAAATTTTTTAGTAAGCACTAAATTGGAAGGAACCCAAGAGAAAATAAGGTAAATTGCTAATAATCAGAAAAATACAGGGTAGAACATGAAAGGAAAATGAAAAGATGAAAACAGTTGAAGAAAATGTAATACCAGAAAAGACAGCAGCTGGCAGCATGAGAGGTGAGACAGAGACTTCCTCCTAAAACCACATATAATATGAAAATATAATACATACAGCTAATCCTGAAAGAGCAACAGGAAACAGGGCTACACCAGACTGCATACACCAGGAAAAAGGAATACACCTCACGGAACAGGGTAACATACCAAAGCCGTGGTCCAGCAGCACCCAAGCCCTTCCCCCATCTGAGGTCACAGGCGAGAGGAAGAGAAACAGAGCAGGGAGGGAGTGGAGGCCTGGGACTGCTGAACATCGAGCTCTGGAGATCTGCTCTGGGAGCATGAACTTACATTGCATGGTGCTCTGGTGATTAGGGGGTTTGGAAAGGTAAGACAGGCAGAATACCTGGAGAGACTGAGATTACAGCCACTTGTGGAAAGCAGGGATCTACATCCGTCTGCTCTGAGACAAAAGAAAGGTGGGCAGTCTGAGAGACTTCCTAACAGCGAGAGTGATGATAAAGAGGCAAGTATTGCACAGAGCTTACTGTCCAGGAGAAAGGACAGGTAGATAAAATTGTCCAGGTACACTCTACCCAGCAGGTTGGGAACATTCATGATTGTCAGGTCCTCCAGCACCCTGGCTGGCTACGCAGCTACAAGGCATCCCTCTGTGATAGGCAAACTCCTGTGTCTTCCTCTTGGCCAGCCCAACCAGGTTCGCAAACTGGCAAACCCTTCCCTGGCATTAGGCCAGCCAGAGGGAAGCCCCGCCTACAGCAGCTACAAATGCAAAGCATAAAGACTTACACCTGTGTGGTGGCCCACTGGTTCTGGCAGTGTACACAGGCATAGCAGCCGGAAAGCAGGAAATAGCTCTTTCCTCCCCCCAGGCACCAACACCACACCCCTGCGACCCCCAACATTGCTCCAGGGGCTGAGCAGCTCTAGAGAGTAGAGCTTCTGAGCACTAGAGGCTGCCACATACAAATATGAAACATCAAAGGAACCCTGTTCAAAGCAAAATTATGAATATACCAGAAAAAGATTCAAATGAAATTTACCTAATGAATCTTCCTGAAAGAGATTTTAAAATAAAAATCATTAACATGCACATGGAGGTACAGTAAAATAGTCAAGAAATCAAGAATGAATTCTGATTGGAGATTCAATCATTATGCCACAGTATCAGAAATGAAACATACAATGGAAAGTTATAAAAGGAGATTAGATAAGGTGGAGGAGACGACAAATGAAATAGAAATTAGAGAAGAGGAATACAAAGAAGCTGAGGCACAGAGAAAAAAAAGGATCTCTAAGAATGAAAGAATATTGAGAGAACTGTGTGACCAATCCAAATGCAACAATATTCACATTATAGGGGTTCCAGAAGAAGAGAGAGGAATGTCTATGAGGAGGGAATTTCTTAAAACTTCCCTATCTGGGAAAGGAGAAAGTCTCTCAGGCCATGGAGGTGCACAGATCTCCCAACATAAGGGACCCAAGGAAGACAATACCAAGACATAAAGTAAATAAAATGGAAAAGATCAAAGATAAGGACAGACTATTAAAAGCAGCAAGAGAGAAAAATAAGATCACATACAAAGGAAAGCCCATCAGGCTATCATCAGACTGCACAGCAGAAACCTTACAGGCCAGAACGGAGTGGCATGATGTATTTAATACAATGAAGCAGAAGAGCCTTGAACCAAGAATACTTTGAACAGCAAGATTATCATTTAAATTTGAAGGAGGGATTAAACAGTTTCCAGATAAGCAAAAGCTGAGAGAATGTACCTCCCACAAACAGTCTCTACAGTGTATTTTGGAGGGACTGCTATAGATGGAAGTGTTCCTAAGTTTTAATAGCTGTCACCAGAGGTAATAAAACCACTGTAAAGAAAGTAGAACAGCTAATTAGTAAGCAAATGAAAAATTAAATTAACTATCCCCCAAATCAATCAAGGGGTACAGAAAGAGTACATAATATGATACCAAATATATAAAGAATGGAGGAGGAAGAAAAAGGAGGAATAAAAAAGAACCTTTAGATTTTGTTTGTAATACCATATTAAGTGAGTTAAGTTAGACTCTTAGATAGTAAGGAAGTTAACCTTGAACCTTTGGTAACCACGAATCTAAAGCCTGCAATAACAATAAGTACATACCTATCGATAATTACCCTAAATGTAAATGAACTGAATGCACCAATCAAAATACATAGAGTCACTGAATGGATAAAAAAACAAGACCCATCTATATGCTGCGTAGAAGAGACTCACTTTAAACCCCAAACACACACAGACAAGAAGTGAAAGGATGGAAAAAGATATTTGGTGCAAGTAAGAGGGAGAAAAAAGCAGGTGTTGGAATACTTGTATCAGAGAAAATAGACTTCTAAACAAAGAAAGTCACAAGAGAAAAAGAAGGACATTACATAATGATAAAGGGGTCAATCCAACAAGAAGATATAACCATTATATCTATGCACCCGACACAGGAGCACCAACATATGTGAAACGAATACTAACAGAATTAAAAGGGGAAATAGAATGCAATGCATTCATTCTAGGAGACTTCAACACTCCACTCACTATGAAGGACAGATAAATGAGACAGAAAATAAGTAAGGAGACAGAGGCAATGAACAGCACATTAGAACAGATGGACCTAACAGACATTTACAGAACTTTACAACCAAAAGCAGCAGAATACACATTCTTCTCAAGTGTACATGGAACATTTTCAAGAATAGATCATATATGAGGCCACAAAATGAGCCTCGGTAAATTCAAAAAGACTGAAATTGTACTAACCAGTTTCTCAGACCACAAAGGTATGAAACTAGAAATAAATTATGCAAAGAAAATTAAAAATCCCACAAACACATGGAGGCTCACAACATACTCCTAAATAACCAATGGATCAATGACCAAATAAAAACAGAGATCAAGCAATATATGGAAACAAATGACAACAACAATTCAACACTGCAAAATCCATGGGACGCAGTGAAGGCTGTGCTAAGAGGAAAGTATATTGCAATACAGGCCTACCTCAGGAAAGAAGAACGATCCCATATGAATATTCTAAACTCACAATTAATGAAACTAGGAAAAGAAGAACAAATGAGATGCAAAGTCAGTAGAAACAGGGACATAATAAAGATTAGAGCAGAAATAAATAAAATCAAGAAGAATAAAAGAATACAAAGAATCAATGAAAGCAGAAGCTGGTTCTTCAAGAAAATAAACAAAACAGATAAACCCCTAGCCAGACTTATCAAGAAAAAAAGAGTCTACACACATAAACAGAATCAGAAATGAGAAAGGAAAAATCACTACAGACACCACAGAAATACAAAGGATTATTAGAGAATACTATGAAAAATTATATGTTAACAAACTGGATAACCTAGAAGAAATGGACAACTTTCCTTTGTGGTGCTCCTCTGTTGGGTGCATAGAGAAAAATACAACCTTCCAACACTGACTGAGGAAGAAACATAAAATCTGAACAAATTACCAGCAATGAAATTGAACTGGTAATCAAAAACCTGCCTAAGAACAAAAGCCTGGACCAGATGGCTTCACTGCTGGATTTTATCAAACATATAGTGAAGACCTAATACCCATCTGCCTTAAATTTTTCCAAAAAGTAAAAGAAGAGGGAATATACCCGAACTCATTCTATGAGGCCAACATCACTCTAATACCAAAACCAGGCAAAAACACCACAAAAAAAGAAAATTACAGACAAATAACCCTAATGAACATAAATGCAAAAATACTCAACAAAAAATACATCAAAAAGATCATCCATCATGATCAAGTAGGATTTATTCCAGGGATGCAAGGATGGTAAAACATTCGAAAATCCATCAATGTCATCCACCACATCAACAAAAAGAAGAACAAAAAGCACATGATTATCTCCATAGATGCTGAAAAAGCATTTGACAAAATTCAACATCTGTTTATGATAAAAACTGTAAACAAAATGGATATAGAGGGCAAGTACCTCAACATAATAAAGGCTATATATAACAAACCCAAAGCCAACATTATACTTAACAAGAAGCTGAAAGCCTTTCATTTAAAATTGGGAACAAGACAAGGATATGGAGGCCTTAGCCACGGCAATCAGACAACACAAAGAAAGAAAAGGCATGCAGATTGGCAAGGAAGAAATTAAACTGTCCCTGTTTGCAGATGACAGATATTATACATAAAAAACCCTAAAGAATCCATTCCAAAACTACTAGATCTAATATCTGAATTCAGCAACATTGCGGAATACTAAATTAATACACAGAAATCTGTTGCATTCCTATACACTAATGATGAACTAGCAGAAAGAGAAATCAGGAAAACAATTCCATTCACAATTGCATCAAAAAGAATAAAATACCTAGGAATAAACCTAACCAAGGAAGTGAAAGACCTATACTCTGAAAACTATAAGACACTCATGAGAGAAATTAAAAAAGACACCAATAAATGGAAACACATCCCGTGTTCATGGATAGGAAGAATTAATATTGTCAAAATGGTCATCCTGCCCACAGCAATCTACAGACTCAATGCATACCAACAGCATTCCTCAATGAACTAGAGCAAATCATTCTAAGATTCATATGGAACTACAAAAGACCCTGAATAGCCAAAGCAATCCTGAGAAGGAAGAATAAAGCAAGGGGGATTATGCTCCCCAACTTCAAGCTCTACTACAAAGCCATAGTAATCAAGACAATTTGGTACTGGCATAAGAACAGACCCACAGACCAATGGAACAGACCAGAGAGCCCAGATATAAACCCAAGCATATATGGTCAATTAATATATGATAAAGGAACCATGGACATACAATGGGGAAATGACAGCCTCTTCAACAACTGGTGTTGGCAAAACTGTACAGCTACATACAAGAGTATGAAAGTGGATTATTGTTTAACCCCATATACAAAAGTAAACTCAAAATGGATCAAAGACCTGAATGTAAGTCATGAAACCATAAAACTCTTAGAAGACAACATAGGCAAAAATCTCCTGAATATAAACATGAGCAACTTCTTTGTGAACGCATCTGCATGATCAAGAGAAACAAAAGCAAAAATCTACACATGGGACTACATCAAATTAAAGTTTCTGTATGGCAAAGGACACCATCAGTAGAACAAAAAGGCATCCTACAGTATGGGAGAATATATTCATAAACTACCTATCTGACAAGGGGTTAACATTCAAAATATATAAAGAACTCAACATGCCTCAACACCCAAAAAGCAAATAACTTGATTAAAAACTGGGTGGAGGATGTGAAGAGACAATTCTCCAAAGAAGAAATTCAGATGGCCAAGAAACACATGAAAAGATGCTCCACATCACTAATCATCAGGCAAATGTAAATTAAAACCACAATGAGATATCACCTCAGACCCGTAAGGATGGCCAGCATCGAAAAGACTAAGAACAAATGCTGGCGAGGACGTGGAGAAAGGGGTACCCTCCTACACTGCTGGTGGGAATGTAAGTAGTTCAACCTTTGTGGAAAGCAATATGGAGGTTCCTCAAAAAATTAAAAATAGAAATACCATTTGACCCAGGAATCCCACTCCTTGGAATTTACCCAAAGCATACAAGTTCTTAGATTCAAAAAGACATATGTATCCCCATGTTTATCGCAGCACTATTTACAAATACCCAAGATATGGAAGCAAACTAAGTGTCCATCAGTAGATGAACGGATAGAAGATGTGGTACATATACACAATGGAATATTATTCAGCCATAAGGAAGAAATCCTACCATTTGCAAGAACATGGATTGACCTGGAGGACATTATGCTCAGTGAAATAAACCAGGTGGAGAAAGACAAGTGTCAAGTGATTTCCCTCATTTGTGGAATATAAAACGAAGCAAAACTGCAGGAACAAAACAGCAGCAAACTCATAGACTACAAGAAGGAACTAGCGGTTACCAAAGGAGAGGGGTGTAGGAGGGCGGGAGGGTAGGGAGGGAGAAAGGGATTGAGGAGTATTATGTTTAGTACACATGGTATTAGGAGTGACAGGGAAAACAGTGTAGCACAGAGAAGGCAAATAGTGAATCTGTGGCATCTTACTACACCGATGGACAGTGTCTGCAATGGGGTATGGGTGGGGACTTGATAATATGCGTAAATGTAGTAACCACATTGTTTTTTCATGTGAAACCTTCATAAGAGTGTATATCAATAATACCTTAATAAAAATTTTTTTAAAAAGTACTACCGAAGGTAACCAAAGAAGACCCACCATAAGTAATATAGGAGCAATAAAATAAGAAACCCAGAGCAATACAAGAGAATAAACTGCTTATAATTTTAAAAAGCTTAATTGAATTTTAAAAGACTTGAAACTATTAATACTGCAAGTGTACACTGCATACTTGGGAAAATCAACCCAGATTGGGAAACCCTGAACTATACAATAGTAAATAAACAGAAATCTAAAGAAAAAGAAAACAAATATTTTAAGCATCTCAGCAGCAATTACAAAATACACATGCTTTTTAAGATAGGTTGTGCTGAGCCATAAAATAAGATTCGATGAAACTAACTAGAATGGATTTAAATTAGAAATCAATAATAAGAGACTAACAAATTTCAAAATTTGATAATTCAAAAACATAGTTCTTCAAGTATGCTTTGATTAAAAAAACTCCCAATAACTCATTTCAAAGAACAGATCACAAAGATTAGTAAATATTTCAAATTGAATGGTAATGAAACACAACATATCAAAATTTGTGGGATGTAGTGAGAGCAATACTTAGAGAGAAATTTATAGCTTTAATTGCCTATATCAGAAGGAAAAAAAGACTGGAATCAGTCACTAAAGTTTCCAATCTAAGGAAATAGAACAATTAAGCCCAAAAAAATCAGGGAAAGAATTATAATGAGATAAAAAAACAAGCAAGAAATTAGACAAACAACAGGAAAAAGATGACTCAAAAGTTTTGAAAATTCATAAATTAGCAAGACTAGAACTCAATAGTTTATTACAAAGAAACAAAAACCTTACCTTGGCCAATTCTGTAATTTTACCAAAACCAGGCTTCCAAGAGGGAGCTGTGAATAGACTATCTTAAATCCACTTTGATGAAGCTGAGACTCTTCAGGAAAATTTTCTTCAGAAATAGAGCACTCATTGTATCTTGAATCAGTGTTCATGAAACAGTACCATGGTTTGTTGTGATCAAGTTTGGCTGCATCGTCATTTGATAAGAATCTCCATTTCAAACAACTTTCATTTTCACACTGAATCCACACTTTGTTTACAAACGTGTTGTTTTCCACTGAGGAATCCATTGCAGTGCTACAGTATTCTACTATTATGTTGCCATCAATTTTTCTTTTTCCATAAATGCATTTACTCTGTAAAGTAAAGAAGAGGACAACAAAAAATAAAGATTCAAGAGTACAAGGAGAGAACATTGAAACCAAAATCAGAGAACTAGCTGTTTGATACCTTCTTTGCCCACCTCCTCTCTATATCCTATAAAGACTATACATTTTGGACGTGTTATATTTCTGCCTACCCAGAAACAAAGGAACAAAATAGAAGCATCAATCAACATAGGTATAAAATAGTCCAAAATTAAATGTAAGAAAAGTATAATGGAGAAAAAGAATAGTAGAAGGTAACTATAAAAGCTACTGATCTAACACACATCTGGCAGATACTCCAATACTTCTGCCATAACAATAGCTAAGTCTTATTGAATACTGACTATGAGCAAGGAATTATTCTAAATGCCTTAGGCACACAATTTATATAGTCTTCCCAACAACATTAGTGCAACCATTTTTACAGAGAAAATTGAAGCTAAGGAAAGTAAAGCAATTTGTTTCAGGTTACAGAGCCAGTATATGGTGGAGTCATGTTTAAATGCAGGCAGGTTGGTTCTAAATTCTGTGATCTTACCTACTAGCCTCTGCTTCTCGTGTGTGTGTGTGTGTGTGTGTGTGTGTGTGTGTGTGTGTGTGAGTGTGTGAGGCGGAGGTGTGTGGCATGATTTGATGATTCCTTTCTTTTTCTGATTCAGAGAAAAATTAAATGCAACAAAATATTTCACCACATGAAAATCTGAAATTTGTTTTTAAAAATCAAAGGAATATTTTGCTAATAGAGAATTTTTTCAGTTTTATTATGAAAATTTCAAACATGTAAAAAGTTAGAATTATATGATTAAGCCCCCAAATTCTAGTGTCAATAATAGTAATGTATATACTAAAAAATAATAAGTTAAATATAAGTAAAGCTAATTATAGCAAATTACTTTGCAATACAAAAATCTATTTTAAAGAAGACTTCAATATACCACATTCATGAGTTAGTAAAACACTACTATCCAAGTGTAAACACTGTTTAAAGAAGCCCTTAACTCATGGGTCAATCATATATTTACAGACTCATTTATCATGTATCTTTCCAGGGCCACTACAAATTGCTTTAGAAAGAAATTAGCTAATAAATATCAATAGCCATACTATTCACAACTTTTGACTTATTAATCCCACTCATGGAAACATATCCAAAGAAAATAAACTTACAAGAAATTAACCTATACATACAAAGACGAATAATATTCCCTGTGGCACTGTAAATCATATGGAAAGAGTGGAAACATCTTAAACAGGGAAAATTAAATCTAGCAGAAATATAAAACTTTGCTAGGATACACATTAAAAAAAAATCTGTTTAAGCCTTTAACTGGTGCAGAATTTTATGAGGAGCAAGACTGTAGTTTAGATTACAACTGAACTGATGTCTTTTTCTCTACTCTTCTAGTTCAGTAGGCAAGAGAGCAGAAGTTACTGAGTCCACACTTTGGAGTCAAATTAGGTGTGAACTCCTGGCTCTGCTAATCACCATTTGCCCTTGGGCAAGATATTTTGCATTTCACATCACATGTAGTGTTCCTTCCTTGTGTGTGTGTTTAACAGCTTTGTTTCTTTACGTCCAATCCTTATCTTCTTTTCCTATTTTGCCTAGTGAAAGGAAAGGAGCGACACACAGCAGCAATTCACCAGAGAATTCCGCTTTATTAGGGAAAGGTGCTGGGTTATATAGGAAGGGGCATGAATTGATTGAGGTGTCACTTCTACGGGGCTGTTGGCTGTTGGCTAGGTGCTGGGATTGGGAGGGGGGCGAGAGGTGATTGGGCTTCAGGTGGCGCCGGCGGGAACTGAGGACCCCGAAGAGAAGCCGGAAGTTTGCCATCTTACTGGTGGGGGCCCTTCATTCCCCCCTTTCTCCTCTATGGGGTTGTGGATGTTGCTTTCTCTCTGGCTGCTTCCTGCTCAACGGGGACGGAGAAGGGGGTGAGGGTTTGAGGACCGGGAGGAAAGGGTTGATAGGACTTCCCACAGTAAGGATGAGTAGATGTGGACTTCTTCAGGTTGGAAATCAATGAAGGTTCCCTGTAACCATAGGTCGAGGACCTGTTGATTCCAATGGTGCCAAGAGGATATGGGTGTCAGGAGCCAGGCGTCTGCGGACATTGTTTCCAGGAACAGTTTCCAGTGGAGAGAGGGGTCCATCTCAGCATGTGGTGAGGAGGTCACGTGAGGGTGAGGGATCTTCTGTGGCCAGAAGCTGGTAGTTCCTGAGTAAAAGCTGGTTGAAAGCTTGATTAGAGATTTTTCTGATTTGATGAACTTTATTATACAGGGTAAGAAGAGACAGGCGAGAAGAATGATTATCATGGGGCCTGCAATGGGCCAGAGCCAGGTGAGGAGGGGGTTTGTTAGTATTGAAGAGAATGGGTTGGAATTGGAAGCAGAGTGGAGGCTGGAGGCAAGGTCAGTGAGTTTGGTAATGTCAGTTTCTACAATGCTGGATTCGTTGATGTAATAGCAGCACTCTTCCCAGAGGAAGACGCAGGTGCTGCCCTTCTTGGCTGTAAGCAGATCTAGGGCCCGCCGGTTTTGAAGGGTGACCTTAGCTAGCGAAGTGACCTGTCTTTGGAGAGAGGCTAGGGAATCGGCAGTGGATGTCAGGGCTCCCTCAAGTTTGGCGTTGAGATCTCTAACTGCCCATAGAGAGTGACCCAAGGCTTCTCCCGAAAACCCTGCCCCAATGGCTGAGGTGATCGAAGAGCTACTGACTATGATGGGAAGGAAAGCAGCTCGTTTTGTGCGTGAGGGCAAGGGAGGTTGGAGCTCAAGAAATTCTGCCATGCTGTAAAGTGTAAACTGTGGGATTAGGGTGATGAGAATGCAGAGTGTATCAGAGTTGAGAGGCAGTGAGTTGAAAAGACTGGCATTACACCAAAAGAAGTGTCCCGGTTGCGTAAAAGTCTTAGGGCCGGAGGTAGGGGTGTAGATAGAGAGGCAGTGAAGTGCACTGGAGTGGGGTGGAGTTGGGTCTACACAGTGGTGGATGGTGAGATTATCTGCGTATTCTGGTTCCCATAGGGGTATGTCTGCCAGGGGGCAGAGGGGTTGTCTTTTTGCATGGAAGGAGTAGTTGGAAATATTAAGGGGCACGGCGGCCAGCAGTGGGCGCTGTAGTGATTCACACAAGAAACAATTGGCTGTGTTAAGGGTGTGGTTGAGAAAGATGGTGGTGTCCTGAATGAGCTGTAATGAAGAGTAGGAGAAATGGGAAGAGGGGCGGGGATAAGAAGATGAAGAGGCGCTGTCAAGAGTTTGGATAATGACTTTTTTGGAATGTCTGCTATCTGATGCAACTTGAGAGATCTGGGAATGAGAGGGAACATACTTTCGAGAGATATGAAGGGTACCATGGGGGGTCGAGGAACCCCCATAGTAAACTGAGGCTGTGACTCCGGCGGCCCATCGAGAGTCTCAGGGATCTGGGATTGATAAGGAGAATGAGCCGTTGGGATATTTCATGAAACGGTTGGAGGAGTAATACTGTGGGTACTGGAAGTTACCCATGTAGTGAATGGCGCAAGACCAGTAGGGACATCTGTAGGTGTCTGGCTATCACCTGCAATAGGCTTGTTTTTGGTCATAGAGGAAGCAGAGGTAGGGAGAATAAGGGTAGCTGCTAGTGAACACGTCAGTGGAGGGGGGAAAGTGGAGGTATAAAGGCTCAGAGCAGCTTTTCAGAGGGCAGTCTGGTGTGGCAATGAGGACAGTAACTTTTGATTGATGCTGTGTCTAAGTCTGTCTGACTTTGAATCGCCATACAAAGGAGACTGGGGTGGCAGGGAAGACAATAGGAATGAGGAAAAAATAGCGAGAGCACAGTAAAGGAGGAAAAAGTCATGATTCGGGTATGGATGGCAAAGAGGGTGAACAGGATTTTGGAGGAAAAAGGACAGTAAGGTCAGGAGTCTGGAGGGAGGGAGGGTCTGTAAACTTTTGTAGGTTAAGAGATCTTTTAGGTAATGTGGGGACAGAATGGTAAGGGGTGCCCTGAATGTCAGTTTATGAGCTGCCTTCTGCAAGAGCTGTCTAGCGGCTAATGCTCATAGGCAGGGGGCCCATCCCCGAACTGTGGGGTCTAATTGCTTGGAGAGATAAGCTACTGGGGCAAAGGATGGGCCATAATATTGGCTTAGGACTCTTAGAGCTTGACTGGACCTCTCATGAATGTATAATGAGAAGGGCTTCGACAAATCAGGAAGATGGAGAGCTGGGGCTTCTATAAGGGCTTGACGGAGCTTAATGAAGGAGTGTCGGGGTGAGGAGGATAATGGTTCTTTAGGGGGGCCCTTGCTGAGGTTGTATAGGGGTTTGCCAAACAGGGAGAAGTTAGGGATCCACGCTCTAAAATACTCAGCCAGGCCTAGAAAGGAAAGGATTTCTGTCTTGGTTTTGGGAATGGGCAGGTCAGAGAGGAGCCGTTTTCTAAGGTAATGGACTTTCTTTGTTGAGATAGAAGGAATCTGAGGTAAGTGACAGGAGGGGAAGAGATTTGAGCTTTGACGGGGGATACCTGGTAACCTCTGGAAGCTAGAATGTTAAGTAGGGAGGCAGTGTCAAGTTGAGACTGCTCCCACGAGGGGCTGCAGAGTAGAAGATTGTCCATGTATTGTAATAAGGTGGACTTGGAGTGATCATGATGAAACTGTTTGAGGTCCTGAGCTAGAACCTGTCTAAAAATATGGGGACTATCTCGGAAGCTCTGTGGCAAAACTATCCAAGTGAGTTGTTCAGAATGTCTTGTGTATGCGTCCGTCTAGGTGAAGATGAAAAAATCTTGGGAGCAGGGGTTTAGAGGGATAGAAAAATGGGTCCTTGAGATCTAGGACTGAGAAGTGGGATGCCGAGGCAGGGATCTGCAATAAAAGGCTGTATGGATTTGGAACTAAGGGATGGATAGGGACAACAGCTATGTTGATGAGGCGAAGGTCTTTGACAAGGCAGAAAGATCCGTTGGTTTTTTTAACAGCTAATATGGGGGTATTAAATGGGGAGTGAGTGGGTCTGAGGTAATTTTTGTTTAAGAGATCTTGAATGATGGGTTGGAGGCCTATGAGGGCTGAAGTGGTTAGGGGGTATTGGGCCTGACAGATATACTGAGAGGGGTCACGTAATTTGATAGAGGCAGGGGGACATAGGGCAATGGAGGGGCTTGTAATGTCCCAAACTTTGGGATTTACAGGGTGTATGAGGGCAGAACTGGAGCTTTCATTGGGTAGAGGGGGGTTGTCAGCTATGAGGGCCATCAGAAAGGGAGTACTGGGGGCTGTGGGAGTGGATATAGTTATGGAAACGTGGAGGAGAGAAAGGATGTCCCGTCCTAGTAAAGGGATGGGACACTGGGGCATAACCAGGAAGGAGTGGGAGAAAGGTATGGGATTGTCTAGGATTGTGCATAAAAGGGGGGGGGTTTAATGGGAAAATCTGTTTACCTCCTACCCCGACTATAGGAGTAATGGCTGGCTTGGTAGGGCCCCAGTATTCTCGCAAGACTGAGAAGGTGGCTCCTGTATCTAGGAGGAAGGAGATGGGGCGACCGTCTACTGTTAAAGTAACCCTGGGCTCCTGTTTGGTGATGGAAATGGTCGGGCGAGAAGCCCCCAGGCCCCGTCAATCTTCTTCTGCCAGCCCCACTACGGCGGGCTTAGGATGGGGGTTGTTCGTCCAGCCTCCCCTTCGGGTGGTTGGGCAATCAGACCCCCAGTGGCCCTTTTTGTGGCATCTGGGGCATGGGGTGGTAGGAGATCTGGGGGAGGGGCATGCCCTTGACCAATGTCCCTCTTTTCCGCACTTGAAACAAGCTCCTGGGGGGGGCTTGTTTGTAGAGGGGCGCCCAGGTTGTGGTTTTATCAGCTGGGCCAACATCTGGAAATTGACCTGATCAGCCTTTCTCCTCCTCCCGGTTATGGAAGACTTTAAAGGCCACTGTTAGGATCTCAGTCTGTGGGGTAGCGGGGCCCTGTTCTAACTTTTTGAGTTTAGCTTTAATGTCGGGGTAGCTTTGAGCTAGGAAGTATGTCATAAGGACATGTCTTCCTTCAGGTGTTTCTGGGTTCAGGCTGGTATACTGTAATAGGGCTTGAGTGAGTCTGTCTAAGAACTCGGAGGGGGTTTTGTCTCTCTTTTGAATTATGTCTTGGAGCTTTTGAAAATTGACTACTTTATGAGCTGCCTTTTTCAGACCTGCAATTAAGCAGGAGGCAAAAATATCTCGAGAGCAGAGGCCCATGGCGGTGTTATAATCTCAGTGTGGGTCTTGTTCCGGGACAGCAGTAGGGCCAGGGGATAGGTGGGGTCAGTCCTGTGGGTTTCGGTAGCGTGCGTTTGGGCAAAGTCCCAAACTCGTCTACGCTCTTCAGGAAGGAGAGTATTGGCCAGGAGACTGAAAATGTCATGATGTGTGAGGCTGTAAGACTGGAGGGTCCATTGAAACTCCCTGATGTATGTCGTGGGATCAGTGGAAAAGGAACCTAGGCGTTTCTCTAGTTGGGCTAAATCTCCTAAGGAGAAAGGGACGTGAACGCGCACGATGCCTTTGGATCCTGCTACTTCCTGGAGGGGTGCGATAATTTTGGGAAGCCCTCGGGACTGGGTCTGAGGGGGACTGAAGGGTTCTGGCTCAGTCTGTGCAGGGGAAACAGGTGATGGGGGCAAAGCCGCGATAATTTTGGGATGCCCTCGGGACCAAGTCTGAAGGGGCAAAGACGGAGGAGGCTCCTGGAACTTAGTTAGAGGGGGGCTGAAAGGCTAAGGCTCGATCTGCGGGAGGGGGGGATGTGGGGGGACAGAGGAGAAGGGGTTGAGGTGGGGGAGGAGATGGTGGTGGAGGGAGTGGAAGAGGGGGAAGGGAGAGGATGGGAGGCTTCTGCGGAGAAAGAGGCGGCAGTGGTAGAGGAAGGGAGAGGGGCTGTTGTAGGAGAAGGGGAAGGGAGAGGACGGGAGGCTTCCACGGGGAAAGAGGCAGCAGTGGTGGTGGTAGAGGAAGGGGGAGGGGCTGTTTTAGGAGAAGAAGGGGAAGGGAGAGGACAGGAGGCTTCCACCGCGGGGAAAGGCAGCGGCGGCGGCGGAGGGTGGAGGGGTTGTAGGAGGGGGAGGGGCCAAAGGGGGAAGTCTGTATGGCAGAGGCTCCTCAGCTGGGTCAAAGGTAATTGAAGAGGTACTGGGAGTGTGTGGAGGGGAGGGAGACGGCTTGCAGGCTAGGAGAACTTAGGAGGGGGCGGGGGGAGGAGGAGGCAGAAAGCTTCGATATAGGGAATCTCCTTCCATTTTTTCAGGCACTGGCAGTAGTTAAAGAGATTGCGAGTGATGTTAGGATCAAGAGTTCCCCCTGCGGGCCACTGGTTGTTATTGTCTAGGGGGTATGTCGGCCAATCTTGGGAGCAATATTTACGGAGAAGTTTTGGTTTTTTATCAGGCGTCACGGAGAGGGTAGCCAGATGCTTAAGCAGGCATTCAAGAGATGAACTTTCAGGGAGGGATGAGGAGGCTCCCATGGTTAAAGGACAGAGAAGGAGACAAACAGGGGAAGAGGAACGGAGATCCTCGGACTGGAAGCAGACCGCAAGGAGACAAAGGGCATCCCCGATGATCCTTGGTGGTCTGCGGAAAGTCGTACATGAGTCGGAATTTCTTAGGAAGTGTGGGTCGTCACCCAGGCTTCCCTAAGAAGGCAGTTTGCCGGAGTCACGAGGTACCTAGCGCTAGGAGTTTTCAGCAGACAGAACAGATTTCGGCGGATGGAACAGAAGGGGGGTGGGGGGAAGGGAGCGTTCTCATCTGCAAAGGAGTCACCTCGTTTATGGCTGTTGGAGCAGGGGGCCTGAGAGTCTGCCGCAGCCGTGAAGGCCTGAGGCAGGGATTTATGGCTGTCGGAGGAGGGGCCTGAGGGTCCGCCGCAGCTGTGAAGTCCTGAGGCTGGGAGAGTTCCCTCGTTCCTGAGAGTCAGGGCCTTGTCGGACGATCACGGTCAATGGCACTGCGATAGCTCGGAGAAGAGTGGCCCACCCCTGGGAAATTTTGCTTAAAAAGTTTCAGCACTGATGGAAGGGATGGTGAATGCGTTTATGACTGTCGGAGGAGGGGCCTGAGGGTCCACCGCAGCTGTAAAGGCTTGAGGTGGGGATTTATGGCTGTCGGAGGAGGGGCCTGAGGGTCCGCTGCAGCCGTGAAGGCCTGAGGCGGGGAGAGTTCCCTCCTCATCCCCGAGTGTCAGGGCCTTGCCGGACGATCACGGTCAATGGCACTGCGATAGCTCAGGGAAGAGTGGCCCACTCCGGTGGGAAAACTTACCTAAAGGCCAGAGAGGAGTGGTGAGTGTGATGAACCAGCGCTGGAAAAAGAGGATGAGGGCAAGCTGCTGCTGGTGTCAGGGGGAAGACGGGGCCCAGTTGGGGTGTCCCGTCTCCCAGGTTTCGGCACCAATGAAAGGAAAGGAGCGACACACAGCAGCAATTCATGCCCCTTCCTGTATAACCCAGCACCTTTCCCTAATAAAGCGGAATTCTCCAGTGAATTGCTGCTGTGTGTTGATCCTTTCCTTTCACCTAGGATACATACAATGTTACATAGAAGCCATAATAGTAGACATCATTTTTTATTTCAAAGAGAATGCTTTTACTATTGACTACAAAGGTAAATATGTATGAATGTTTCTTGTAGAGACCACCAAAAGGTTATAAAAATTGTTTTCCTTCAATTACCAGTTGATTAAGAGGATTTTTGTTTTGTTAATCACAAAGTAGTGTTGAATCTTATCAAATACTTTTCTGTATATATTGAGGCAAACATAAGGTTTTCCTTCTCAAGTATGTTAAATGTTATGTTGTACTAATGGATTTATTAATAACAAATTATAGTTGCATTCTGAGTAAACCCTACATGGCCATATGTCATGAGATCTTTCTCTTTAGCAGACATTGCTGTACTCAGTTTTAATAATAATTAAGAATATTTCATATATATAAAATTGGTCTAATACTTTTAATTCTCCATTTATCTTTGTCTGGTTTTGATATTAAGATTAAAACAGCCTCATAAATTCAAGTATAGAATGTCCCCCTCCTTTGGAAAGTTTGCCTAAGGGAAGAATTTCCAATTCTGTCAGACATTTAAGACTTCTAGTGTATCTACTATCTCTCATTATGGTTCTTTCACTCTGCACTGTGTTTTTTACCCTCTCTTTTTTCTTCATTTATCTTGTCAGTGATTTTTAAGTAACCAGAGTTTCAGTTTCCTCATTTATTTTTGGAACTTTATTGGAATTCTATTTGGAATCCTGTACTTTATTCCCTCCTTCCTTCTACTTTCTTTGGACAGTCTCTGTTGATCTGTTTTTTTGAGTTGGTGCTTAGTTAATTGATTTTCAGTCTTTTTTTTTTACTTTATTAATTTTAATAATTAAGAAACCACCATTTCACTCTTTCATTCTATGAACTTGACTATTTTAAATACCCCATATAATTGGAATTGTGTATTTGTCTTTCATAACTGGCTTATTTCACTTAGCACAATGTCATCCTGGTTGATCCATATTGTTGCACATTGGAAAATTTCCTTCTTGTTTGAAGTGGAATAGTCCCTTGTATGTTTTCTTTATCCATTCATTCATCACAGAAATTTAGGTTGTTCCCATATTGTCGCTATTGTGAATAGTGCTACTTCAATCATAGGAATGCTAATTTGTCTCTGAGATCTGATTCAATTCTCTTGGATAAGTACCCAGAAGTGGGATTGCTAGATCCTATGGTAGTTCCACTTTCATTTTTTTGAGGAACCTCCATACTGTTTTCCCTAGTAACTGCATCATTTAGTATTCCCACCACATGTGTACAAGTTGCCAATTTCTCCACACCTTCACTAGAAAGTCTTTTGACTTTGTGATAACAGCCATTCTAAAAGGTGTGAAGTGACTGATGTCTGTGGTTTGATTTGCACTTCCCTGATGATTACTGATGGTGAGTATCTTTTCATGTACCTGATGGCATATCTTTGTATGCTTCTATGGAAAAATGTCTATTGAGGTCCTTTGCCCATTTTTTAACTTGATCATAGCGTTTTTTTTGCTACTAGTTGTAAGAGTTCCTTATATATTTTATCTAACATATCTAATAAATATACACATATATTTGTGTATAAATATGAATATATATATATATATCCTTATCAGATAGTTTGCAAACATTTCCCTATGTATTCTTACAGGAGTTTTACATGTAAGTCTTAATTCATTTTGAGTTACTTTTTGTATATGGTTAAGACAAGACTCTAAAGTTCATTCTTTCGCATGTGGCTATCCAGTTTTCCAACACTATTTATTGAAGGGCTCTCCTTTCTCCATTGTTTATTTGTGCTGCCTTTGTTGAAGGTCAGCTGACCATTTACACATGGGTTTATTTCTGGGCCTTCTATTCAGTTTCACTGATCTGTGACTGTTTTCATGCTAATACTATACTATTTTGATTACTATAATTTGGTAACACAGTTTGCAATCAGGAAGCATGATGCTTCCAACTTTGCTCTTCCTACTCAAGATTGCTGTAGCTCTATGATTCCATACAAATTTTAGTATTGTGCTTTTCTATTCCTATGAAAAATTTCATTGGAATTTTGATAGGGATTGCACTGAATCTGTAGCTCACTTTGGGTAGTACGGATATTTCAACAATATTAATGGTTCCAATCCATGAACATGGGGTATCTTTCCATTTATTTGTGTCTTCAATTTCTGCATCAATGTTTTACAGTTTTCAGTCAACAGGTGTTCCACTTCCTTGGTTGATATTATTCCTAAGCATCTTCTTCTTTTTGATGCAATTGTAAATGGAATTGTTTTCTTAATTTCTCTTTCAGATAGTTTGTTATTTGTATGGAAATACAAATGATTTTTGTTTGATGACTTTATATCCTACAACTTTACTGAGTTCATTTATTAGTTTTAATAGTTTTTTGGTAGAGTCTTAAGGGTTTCCTATATAAGATCATATTATTTTGCAAACAAACTTCACTTCTTCCTTTCTGGTGTGAATTCCTTTTATTTCTTCTTCTTGGCTACTTGTGCTGGCTAGGACTTCTAGCACTAAACTGAATACAGGTAGTAAGAGTGGGCACTCCCATCTTGTTCTTGATCTTAAACACTTGCAACTTTTCATGATGAGCATGATGTTGTTGTGGGTTCATTATAATAAAAGTCATTATTTTGTTGAGGTACATTCCTTCTATACCTAATTTGTTGAGTTTTTATCATCAAAGGGTGTTGTATTTGTCAGATGATTTCTCTGCATCTATGGTGGTATATGTTTATGATTTGAATATGTTGAACTATCCATGTATCCCATTTGATCATGATGTATGACCGTTTTGATCTGCTGTTGAATTCTGTTTGGTAGCATTTTGTTGAGGATTTTTGCACATATGTTTGTAAAGGATACTGGCCTGTAATTTTCTTTTATTGTAATATCCTTATAAGGCTTTGGTATTAGGGTAATGCAGGCTTCATAACATGAGTCTGTAAAGATTCTCATATCTTTTATTTTTTGGAAGAGTTTAAAAAGGATTTTCACTAATTCTTTAAGTATTTGGTAGAATTTTCCATTGAAGCTATCTGGTATTGGATTTTCTTTTTTTGTTGGGAGATATTTTGATTACAGATTAATTTGGCTTACTTGTTCTTGGTCTTTTCAAATTTTCTATTTCTCCATGATTCAGTCTTGGTAGGTTGTAATTTCTAGGAATTTATCCATTCTTCTAAGTTATCCAATTTATTGGCACATAATTGTCCATATAGTCTCTTATGATTCTTTTTATTTGTGTGGTATCAGTTGTAATATCTTCTTTTTCATTTCCAGTTTTATTTGAGTCTCCTCTTTTTTCCATTAGTCCAGCTAAAGGTTTGTCAATTTGTCTTTTCAGAAAACCATGTCTTTCTTTGATTGATCTTTTCTATTATTGTTGTAGTCTCTATTTCATTTGTTTTTGCTCTGATCTTTGTTATTTCCTCCTTCTACCAAATTTAGGTTCAGTTGCTGTTCTTCTAGTTCCTTACAGTGTAGTTAGGTTTGGTATCTTTCTTTTATCTTAATATAGACATTTATAACTATAAACTTCCCTCTTAGAACTACTTTTACTGCATCCCATAATTTTAGTATGTTGTGTTTCCATTTTCCTTTCTGTCAATATATTTTTTTACTTCTCCACTAATTTCTTCTTGTTCCACTTCTTGTTCTTCTTTTACTGCTCCACTAATTTCTGGTTGTTCAACAGTAGGTTGTTTAATCTCTAATGTGTCAATTTTCTAGTTTTTCTCCTGCTACTTTTTTAAAAAGTATTTTTAACTTTTAATTTATTTTTTTTAAAAAACTGTTATCTTCTGTGTGTATCTACTACAGGTTTTTCTCCTATTTGTAGTTTCATATCATTATGCTCATAAAAGATGCTTGATATGATTTCAATCTTCTTGTATTTGTTAAAACTGGTTTGATGGCCTAAGCATATTATATCCTGGAGAATGTTCCATGTGTATTCTGCCATTGTTGGATGGAATGTTCTGTATATGTCTCTCAGATTCTTCTGGTTTAAAGTATAGTTTAATTCCAATGTCACCTTATTGATTTTGTGCCTGGATGATCTATCCATTGTTGAAAGCAGGGTAAAGAAGTCTCCTACTACTATTATATTTTTGTGTATTTCTCTGATCATATCAGTTAATGTTTGTTTTATTATTTACATATGCCAATACTGGGTGCATTCATATTTTTGTTACAGCCTCTTAAAGAATCAACCCTTTCATCATTATATAATAACCTTGTCTTTTTTTATAGTTTATGACTTAAAGTCTACTTTGTCTGATATAAGGATGGCAACCCCTGGTCTCTTTAAGTCTCCATTTGCACAGAATTTTTTTCTCCTCATGTTTTCACTTTTCATTCTATGATTGGAGAATTAGTCCATTTACATTTAAAGTAATTTTTAATAGGTAAGAGCTTATTATTGCCCTTCTGTTAATTCTTTTCTGGGTGTTTTGTAGATCTTTTGTTCCTTCCTCTTGCTCTTATCTTCTGTGATTTGATGATTTTCCATATGCTTTGATTCCTTTATCTTTATCTTTCTTACCTACAATAGGTTTTTACATTGTAGTTACCATGATGCTTACATAAAACAGTCCACTTTAAGCTGGTAACTTCAGTAACATACAAAAGCTGTTTATTCTTCACCCCCACTTTTTTCATGTCATAATTTATATCTTTTATATTGTTTATTAAAATTCTAATTATAGTCATTTTTAATACCTTTGTCTTTTAACCTTTATACTAAGTTATATGTGATTTACACACTACCATTATATAGTATTCTGAATTTAACTATTTATCTTTACCAGTGAGTTTTATACTTTCATGTTACTAATTAGCATCTTTTTATTTCAGTGAAGTACTTCTTTTATAATATCTTTTAAGGCATGTCTAGCAGTGATGAACTCCTTCAGCTTTTGTTTGGGAATATCTTTAGATCTCCTTCAGTTCTGAGGAACAAGTTTGCCAAGTATTCTAAGCTGGCAGTTTATATCTTCAAGGTTTATGCTGAAAAAATATGATAGTCTTGGGAGTTGGAAGGGGTTCCCTTGTATGTAATAAGTTGCTTTTCTCCTACAGCTTTGAAAATTCTAACTTTTGAATATTTGATTTCAATGTTGAGTCTCTTCAGATTATCTTGTTTTGGACTTTCTGGGCTTACTTGACCTGGACGTCTTTTTCTTTCCCTAGGTTTTGAACGTTTTTAGCCATTATTTCATTGGATAATCTTTCTTCTCCTTCTGGGACTCTCATAATGTGTTCATTTGTCCACTTACTTGTGTCCTATAAGTCTTTTTCATTCTTTTTTTCCTTTTTGCTCCTCTGATAGGATAATTTACACTGACCTGTCTTTGAGTTCACTGATATTATCCTGTTTGATCTAGTCTGTCACTGAACCCCTCTACTGAACTTTTCAATTCACTTATTGTATTCTTTAGCTCTGATTCCTTTTCAGTACTTGTAATATTTCTCTCGTTGAAATTCTCATTTTGCTTATGTATTGCTCTCATGACTTCAGTGAGTATGTTTATGGTCATTATTTTGAGTTATGTGACAGGTAAATCATTTCTCTCTTCTGGTTTTATCACTGGGGTGAGCTGGAGGGAGAAGGCACAGAAGTTCCCACTCTGTTCAGGCTCCCATAGAATTACTAATGATGTACCCATCAGCTTCCAGATGCAGGCTAATTAGAAACCTGGCCCTTGGGCAGCAGCTGGGAAATGATGTAGTCAAATTCCTGCGAAGAATAAACTGGAAGCCTTGTGTCTTTGTCTGCTACCTCTATGCTGAGGCTGAGGGATTAGTGGCAAGAAGTACTCACACTCTGTCAAAAGTTGCCTCTTTGTTTGCTGTGGTGAAGGGGGTCTCATGAATTTAAGCCCTTTTGGTTTTCTGAGCTAGGTGGCTTGGGAGCCAGTCCCTCATGTGGTGGCCATAAAAGTTGGGTGCAAGACGTGTAGCGAAACTCCTTCTAGGATGAAGCTGGAGACTTACTTTCATCACTGGAGTGAGTGAAAAGGGAGGAGGTGAGCAAAGTGAGAGCAGAATATTCTATACTAACATTTAATATAAAATTTGGCTTTTCAGGCTCCTGGAGGAGCCAAGCCAGCTTCCAGATTCAGCCTGACCCTCAGGCAGCAGTTAGAAGTATGTAGTCAAACCCCTTCCAGAGAGAAATAGGTAGACTTGTGTCTACAATAAGCTGAGGGGGTATAACCATGGTAAGTGTTCACACTTTCACTTAAAACCTGTTCTTTTTTAAATATGGTCCTGAGGGACTCATGAATGCTGAGTCCCACTGACTTTCAGAGCTAGGTGACTTGGGAGCCAGTCCCAAACCATTTGCTCTCAGTGGAAAGATGACAGTTGCGGGTACCCTCCCAATTGTAAAGTACTCTGCTGGTGGTTGAGGGGGTAAGCATGTCTGTTTGTCTACTTGTTTCAATGTGTGTATTTTCTTAAGTGAGCTGACATGTAGGAGTCACTGAACTAGAATCCATATTTCTCTGTGAAGAAATTGACTTGTGCATAGCCATTTATTCAGGGCATCTGTGGGAGGAATAATGTCAGGAGCCTCCTATTCTGCCATCTTGCTGACATCCTTTATATTTTGTTGTCTTTACTAGTGCCAGGAAAATATTAAACATTAGTAATGACAGCAGACATGGTTTTTGTTATCATGATTTTGATAATATTGAAGCATAAATATGGTCATCACAAAAAGGAATAAATTAAAGTCATTTTTGTTAAGGCTTTCCCCAGCTTTATGTTCCAGGACACCATCATCCATTCTCCACAAGTCCCCAGAGTGAGCTGAAAGAAGTCGGAGGAGGAGGACATGTTGGCTGCTGGATGAACTGCCAAAACCAAATATAAAGAGAGATATGGAAGATTCTAAGTCTAAGGCCAGCATTGAAAGTCTGTGTGGACAAGTAAGTTGCAGGTAAGAAGCTGGGGTATAGCTCTAGAAACAGTGAAATTATCCATTACAAGTTCATTCCAGTATGTTCTATTTATATATTTTTTAATTTAATAAATAGGAAAAATAGGCCTTATTAATAATTTAATTTAAATTGATAATGGAATCCTCACTCAGACCATATGTAACTGGTCATATGTCCTACGTGGTATGTGAGGCCTACTGTTGGAAAGGTGGAGACACCACAACTGAAAGTGTTACACAGAGGTTCTTCAATTATCCATTCACTTTTACCAGTTGCAAAGTGTTAGAGTTATATTTAATTAGTTGAGCAGGCTGCTGGATTATATTATCAACTATTCCTCACAAAATGGATACACTGTAAAATATTTCTACAAAGAAACAGCATATTGAAGAGAAACTAATAAGCAGAAAATGATTATTATCTGTCACTCAATTGCCTAGGTTTTTGTCCATCTTGCAACTGCTGGACTGCTATAAAGGAGAAAGCACTCTAGGTTTATAGTACCACTTCAATGGAAAGCTTAGGAAAATCCATTATGATAGGCTATTATAAAATGTTAAGGGGATTAAAAGATTAATTTTAAATAGCAGATAAAGTTTTCAGAATTTCTTAAGAAGTTGGGTCTCACAGTGGATAATATTGAGAAGATAAATTAACACTGAGAAAATGTCATTATCGCTTAAATAGTGAGACTCATTTTCAATTGCATCTAGCTGAAATCTCTTGGTATTTTAGGTTTGACAGACTTTATCCAGGCTAACAGAATTTATAATACAGATTATAAAACAGTTATTTTTTTCAAACCAGATTCTTATTATTTCTACTACCTCTTCTTCAATACTTTGTTGGTTTTCAAAATTACTACCACCTACAGAAGATGCAAATGAAGAGGAAAAAGAAAATATGGTCTGGATAGTGCTGCAGTCTTCAAAATGGTACCCATAAAATAATGCCTAAGTAGTCCACACTTCAGTTTATAAAGATATTGACAAATGCAAAGCTATGTATGCTAAGCACACTTGCCTTACTTGACTTCTGTTTCAATTGTTGTTTCATAACTTAGCTAACATATCGAACTAGAGAATTCAGAAGAAAAGTTAAAAATTAAATGTTAGAAAGTAGAAAACATGGACCAAGTATTCATAATCATACAGCCTTAAGTTCAGGCTGTACATTATTTATTCATTCATTCAAGGCAATGGTCATGAATGCTTACAGACACACAATTTTCATTCAGACAGCTCTACCACTTTTTACTATGCAAATTAATTAACCATTCTAAATCTCCAGTCCGTTATCTGGGGATAATGAGTACTACCTATTACCCTATACTGAGCTTCTAGCACAGTGTAGTGCACACTTTTGACACCCAATCAATATTTGTTGAATATACAAACAACTTCAAACATTATACATACCTTGAGATCTTAGTAAATGTTAGGTATGGATGGATTTCAGGATTGTCAACAAGACATGAACAAACAATAATTTGTGTTCTTGAGTTCACAGGTAAAAAGATAAAATAGAAAAAAAGGTTCTATAAAATAGTGGATAAATCTAATATAGGGTGATAAATAATAGACGTATAAAATCCTACGAGAACACAAACGATAAAATGATTCTTCTTGGGAAAGGATAGCTCCATGAAAGATGCAAAACAGCTGACCTCTGAGCTGAGCCTGCGAGGACATATGACTTAACCACAGAGAGGTGGAGGAAGGGGCATATAAACAGAGGGAACTCCATGAGCAAAGGCAAAAGGGTTTAAAAGTTTGAAGAATGTACAAAAATACTGACCTTCCAGATAGAGTCAATGGAATAACTTTTAAAATAGGAAGCGTAAGTGGATGCAGATGAGGCTGAAAAACTCCCTGAGGCAAACTTGTGAAGGCCCTTATTTACCACATTACGTTAATAGAAGTTATTCTGGAGGCAAAAAGGAGTCATTAGCTGCTTAAAACCAAGAGCATCACACAAGTCAGCTAACTTACTTCATAGCTACTAAGGCTATGAATTTTTTACATTTTACTACCTCAGATATTGCAGTGTGTCTTTCAATTGATGGCCTCCTAAAGTCATGATGAAATGTCATTGCCTATACATGAAATGAACTCGGTAATAAAGTATAAGCTCTCTGAAAAGTGTAGAGACGTGTTGCTTCATAGTATGACTTAGACAGTTGTCACTACTAAAAACATTTTAGGAATGAATCCTAGTTTTTGACCAAAACTCTTCACTGACACCTTAGCAAGAGCAGAATATTTTGCACTAGCATCAAAACTTACACAACTGTATTGTGATTTGAAAGAAAACCCCTGAGGCAACAGTGAAGCACTCTGGAGAAGCACTCTGGAGAAACGCTCTCTCACCAATGCTTTTAATGGCACAGAGGGTATTATGTGAAAAACAGGGACATCAAAGACTGAATTGAAAAGTTATTTAGGAAAATTACTCTTACATGAAGAAGTTTTATTTCATTATATTTTCTTTTTAATGTAGACATAAAACTGAGATGTGATTAAAAGTATGTCTAAATATGTCCAAAAGAACATTTTAAAAAACTACAAAATAAAAACCTTAGATATTAAACTGTTGTGTCGTAGTTTAATTTACAAGTTTTTCTTCTTTAGTACATAAAATAATGGCACTTACTATTTCAATGTTGTCATATTCATGTTATGTTTAGAAATATAGCTCTGGAGAATGTTATAGGATTGAAGAGAGGCAGAGAAATTAGAAGTAAGCCAATCAGATAGTAAGAAGGCTACTACAAAGTACATAAACATGATGAGGACTCTTTCAGAACAGTAAAAATGATGTTGTATAAAATAAGACAGATAATCAGAACCTTTCTGGGAAGATAGTAGATAGGAATTGATAACTGACTAAGTCCATTTAAGTTGCTACAAAAGAATACCATAGAATGGGTTGTATAAAGAGCAGAAATTTATTCTTTACATTTCTGGAGTCTAAGGCCATGGTGTTGGCAGATTTGCTTTCTGATGAAATCTACTTCCTTGTTCATAGATGGCTGTCCTTTTGGTATAACCTCACATGGCAGAAGGGGCAAGAGATCTCTCTGGGGTATCTTTTATCAGGGTAATAATTCCATTAAGGCTCTGTCCTCATGACTTAATCACCTCCCAAGGAAGGGCCTTCCCTCTACCACCAACACATAAGGGGTTAGGTTCAATATGAATAGAAATATTCAGTCTACAGCATTCTATCCCCACCTGTTATGGGGGCAGCAGCTCTGATCTCTGAATTGCCTTCTCTCATCTTGAACAAGGGCTCCTAGCTTCTATTCAGATGACTGACTAATCTCCTTACCGGATGGTTGTTTGGTCACACCCTTCATATTCTCTCCCCAAATTCCCTCATTCTTCTCAACATGGATGGGCTGAGAATTTTCCAAATGTTTTAAGTTCTGCTTCCTTTCTGATTAATTCTGTCTTTTAAGTCCTTCTCTCTTCTCACCTTTTATTAACAGCAGTCAAGAGAAGCTAACCTTCAACTTCAACACTTTCTTAGATATTTCTTCAGGCAAATGTCCAGTTCCATCACTCACAAGTTCTACCCTCTATGAACACCAGGGCATGAACAAAGTTCAGCCAAGATTTTTGCCACTTTATAACACATTTGGCCTTTTCTCCATTGTCCAATAACACATTCCTCATTTGGATGAGTCAGAATGGCTTTTAACTTCCATATTCCTACTAAATTCTGTTCAAGATTACTTAGGTATTCCTTAAGAAGACTGAAGCTTTCTCCATAGATCTCATCTTTCCTTTCTGGGTCCTCACCAGAAGAACCCTTCATGGGCCATTAGTTCACAGCATTGTAGACTTTTTCTAACATGAACCTCCAAACTTTTCCAGACTCCACCCATTACTGAGTTCTAAAGCTGCTCCCACATTTTTAGGTTTTTGTTACAGCAGTACCCCACTTCTTGGAACCAATTTCTGTCTTTGTCTGTTTGGATGCTATAAAAAAATACCACAGATTGGGTGACTTTATAAATAATGTAAATATATTTCTCACAATTCTGGTGGGAATTCCAAGACCAAGGTGCAAGGCAGAGTTAGTGTCTGGTGAGAATGTACTTCCTGTTCCTAGATGGCTGCTTTTTTGCAAAAGCCTCATTTGTGGAAGGGGCAAAGTATCTCTCTGGGGTCTCTTTTATAAGTGCATTAATCCTGTTCAGAAGGGATCTGCCCTCATGACTAAATCACTTCCCATAGGCTCCACTTTCAAATATCATCACATTTTGGGGGGACACAAACATACACTTTACAGCAAGAATCAATCAAACATACTGGTTTTGGAAAGGAGGGGAAGGTTCTCAGGGGTAAGGAAGGGGGGATAGTGGCAGATTATCTAAGATTTCTGTTTTGGGCAAATGGATGAACAATGAAGTTAATAACCAAATAGGGTACATAAATACGGAGCAAGCTTAAAGTTTGGGGAACAGAAATAATAGGTTCTTTATGGTCTTAAGATGCCTGTGAGTTTGCTAGATAAGCAACTGAAGTGTGGGTCTATTGCTCTGGAGAAAAGTTCTAGAGGCCCATAAGCAAGTCAGACTATAAACTCCTTGCCAGAAATCCTATGCATCTTACTCTTAAATGCCTAATCTAGATTTTACCAAATGTTTCTTTTAAAAGAGACTAAAGATTTTCTAATCAACGAGTCCAAAGGCTTGTTCTTAAACCTCCAACCACTACTGATTCATTTTCTAGTTTCTCTTTCTCCTCTTAGTCCTAAATGTAGACTTTTCTTTCTACATTCTATTCCTTGGGAAATTTCACTCAAATAGCTTCCATCTCAAGCCCTGAACTCATTCTCAAGGTTCACCTTCACACCTGCATTCCAAAAAATTTTGACACTGTCATCTGGATGTTCAAGCACCCTAAACTCATGCTAAATTGAGTTTTATTTTCCTTCAGAACAGTTTTATCTTCTCCAAACTGTTACCTAGGCTCAAATTTCACACAGGGTCAACTTTGAAACTGCCTACTTCCCCATCTCATCCATTTAAATAGCTGTCATTTTGTTATAACTTAAAAAATGAAACAGGTTTGTGTTTCCCCACCTTTTCAAGCCTACTGCTACAAATCCAGCTCAGTTCATTAGTTCATTTAGACTGCTGTAAATAGCCTACAAACCAGTCGGTTTACTTTCTCTCTCCCCCCAACATTAATTGTTTCAACTTACTGATAACAGAGTAATTATATAAACTCAGTTAAGAATTGGCCCTCTTACTAAAAGCAAAAATATTTTTCCATTGCAGATATGATTGGAAATACAGTTCCCACTTAATATTTGAAATCTCCACAATATTACTCTACACTGTAGTGATTAAGAGTATGGACTTTATTACAAGTCAGATGTAGATTAAGGTCTAAGAACATCAATTTAATAGCTGTATGACCTTGGCAAATCATTTAATATCTTTTCTTCTGGAAAGTGGGAATAATACTATCATCTACCCCAAAGAGTGTTCTGAAAGTTCTTTAAAATAATGCATGCAGCCAATGTAGCAAGTAGCACAGCACACCTAGGTGCTCATTAAATGTTCACTAGCATTATCGCCTATTAGGTTTTCAAATTGCATCAGCTTACATTATCTGCTGTTTCCCAAGCATATCCAATATGTTGTCTCAACACCTTTGCTCATATTATCCTCCTTACTCTATCATAACCTGCAAATTGACTACTTTGAAGATTCACCAAAAACCACCTTTCAAGAAATCTTTGTGTATATGCCCAACCAGCTGTGATTTCTCCCTGCTTGACCTTCATATCCTCTTCACTTCTGTTATTTACCACATTCTGCTTCATATTATAGTGATGTGTACTGCCTACTTCCCACCACTACACTGTAAGCTTTCTGAAGACAGAGATATTATTTTTATATCTCCTGCAATTAATGAGCTGATGATGGAAACATTGTTCTCTGTGTGTTGATCCCAAAATGGCCAAAAAGCGCTTTACATGAAGGAATTTTTCACATCACTTCCCTAATTTTGCTCATGTCTTCTATACTACCATGGAGCATTTGGAACTGGCTAAATATTCTAACACATGGGAAAGGGATCAGTGAGTAATTTTTATTTGTAACAATATATCACAATGTATTACTAGTTAAATTGTATTTATTAAACAGACCACAAAGGTCTATAGACCACTAAACAGTTCTAAACAATTTAATAACATTCAATTAATACAGGTATTTATGGCATTAAAGTGAAATTCATGAGCTAAAGGAATTAAGAGAAATGCATATCACATATGCATATTATAAAAATACTTCAAAGATTTATGTATTCTATGTATGTTATTTTAGAATGTTATAGCAGAGTCTGAAAAATTAGAGGGTAAAATCAATTCTTCTTGAATTGAATTATTATAATTCTGTTGTTCAACAGAACAAAGGTCTTTAAAATGGAATATAGCCAATATGAATTCTTGTGAAGCATCAATTTTTATTACAATGTATATGTATTTCGTGACTGATGTATCCCAGATGGCAAAATTACAGCATATCCAAGGAGTTCTGAACATCAGAATTTAATGACAGTGTGAATACATACAGAATAGGAATGAAGATAAATGGCTACTTATAATAGAAATTTTATTGTTTGTATGTGAATGAGAAAAATGATTGTTCTTCCAAACAAACAAAAGAAAAGTTATCATTATTCTTTTGCTCTCCAACATTGTTGTTATAGAAAGTGTATCCATTTTTCATCACAGGCTATCCCAGATGACTACTCTTCTGGGTTTGGAAAGTGGAATGGTATGTGTATCACTGTCTTCAGAGTTGGTGCATTTCAGCATTATAATTTCAATTTTCATCACTTCCATTTTCTAGGTAACATCTCATTTGTAACTACTGATTATGAGACTACAGTACTGAACCTGTCTACTTCCAAGAGAATTTAAAGCGATTGATAAAGAAAATTTTGATGTTATGGATTACAATTTCATGATATTTAAAGGACAGTAGAAAAAGATCAGGACCTGGAGTCAAAGATGTAGTTTCTAATCTTGATTTCCTAGCTGTGTTATCTCAAGAGAATTTCAGTGTTCTTACCTATAACATAAAGAGAGTAGCGCTAAATGATCTCTTAAAAGTTGTTCTGCTTTACTGTTTCTTCATTTATTCACTCTGGCTGTTCTTCCTCAAAAATCCTCTACTCCCCCTGCTGGATTATTGGCTCCCCTGCTATGTTCTTTTTAACCATTATCAGTGCACATTTCATTAGCTACCCTTTCATCACACCTGCATCATTAAGTCTTGTCTACTCTGAAGACTTGTTAAATCTTACTTGCTTAGCTCTATGCACTGTTTTTTTGTTTTCACTGTTTATTCTGCCTTTGGTTCATACAGTCTCCCTTAGCCTGGCAATCCTTTTAATCTAAAGGTGTATTTTTTTGTTGTTCATTAACATCCAGCACTTTTCATCACTGTCAATCCCCATCCAGACCCTTCAGTCTGATTATCTTCTACTGTCTCTCATGCTTTTATCACTATCTTCAAGGCAATTACATATAGCAGCTAGGATCCCCTTTAGCAAATGCTGATGAGTGTTTCACTGTCTTCCTACCTGAACAGCCAATATGATACCAAGCTCTAAGTCAGAAAGTCTAAGAGAAGTCCAGAAATACCAATTATTATGTATAACTTTAGGAAAGTCATATTACCTTATAATTTTATTTGCAAAATTATTTCATAGATTATAAAGATGAATTTAAAAAAATAAGCATATGTAATAAAGAACAGTGATAGCAATAAAAATGCTTTTGTACTAGGGACAGTCAGTTTGGAAATTCCCCAGTACTTTCAGAGTTGGAATTTTTTTAATTCTTAGGAAGATTCCATGAAGAAAAAGAAAAAACAAAATACAGAGAAGGGAAGCAAGGTTTATAGTAGCAAAAAGAGTTTGGGATTATACTGGATGAATCAAAAGAAGTTGCAGATCAATCTAGCAAAGTTTAAAACAATATAAATCTACAACTTAAAAATAGTAGAGAATTATTTGAAATTCTCATATACTACTGACAAAAGTGTAAACTGGTGGAAACTGGGTGAGGGTGGGGATTTTGCAATATGAAGCAATGACCTTAAACTGTACCCATAGAGTAATAGTATTTCATCAAAGTTAAATTACTATGATAGCTGAATTATGATCATATGATAAAAATAGTTCCTGTGTTTGGAAATACACACTGAAGTATCAAGTGGTAGAGAGGGATCATGTCTGCAACTTTTGTAAATATCGCCTTCTGCGCTGTGTGGTCAACCCTTCTGGAACCAGAAATTTGCACAAGGAATGAGAGCTGCCATCTCCATGGCCTCCTGGGAGCTGGGGAAAGCACAGTAGTGGGTGATGGTTGGTTTTATCAACTTGGCTGGGTTGGAGTACCCAGGTATTAGGTCAAATATTATTCTGGATGTTTCTCTGAAGGTGTTTTTTGGATGAGATTAACATTTGAGTTGATGGACTTCGAGTAAAGCAGATTACCCAACTCCCATAATATGGGTAGGTCTCATCTAATCAGTTGAAGACTCTAGTAGAACAAAAACTGACCTCCCCCAAGTAAGAATTTTTGCCAGCAGACTGCCTTTGAACTTGAATTGCAATTCTTCCCTGAGCCTCCAACCCACTGGCCTACACCATCAGATGTTGGACTTGCCAAATCTCCACAATCACATGAGTCAATTTCTTAAAATAAATGTCTCTTCTATACATAGATACATCCTATTTAGTGTGTGTTCTGTTTCTCTGGAGAACCTTGACTAATACAGTGGGTAAGTAAAAACATGACATAGCTCACCTACTGAAAATTTAACAGTTTCTTTCTTTATTAAGCACTCTTCTGGATATTGTCAAGTTTTTATTAGATTCCAAAGTTAGATTCCAGAGTTACAGAAAAAGTTAATTCTAATAGTTTTTCTCCAGTTTAGTCATTACTTTGGTGGAGGCAAAGAGTTTTTTTCGAGTTCCTTATTCTACCATTTTCAGTTATATCACTAGAACTTACTCTTAAATGATTCAATATATATTATACCCTAAAGTTAGCATCTGCTGTTAAGGAAATCTAGGTGTAAAGTAACTGGGAATTCTGCCTTCTATTCTTGTAACTTTTCTGTAGTCTGAAATTATGTCAAAATAGAACAATTTTTTAAATGTAGCTGTCTTGGAGTCAGGTTCAAGGTGGAAGACTGAGTACATGCCAGAGCCTTCTCATTCTATCCCAAGTGCCAGGAAATTACAGAAGAGTTTAATCTCTGTATATCCTAAAAGGTATAATAATTTTTTAAAAAAAGCAGTTCCCTCAGGTCTCCAGAAACTATGAGGAATCCTTTCATGAAAGAAGATAGGTGGGAATGAAGAGGAGGATACCACAGCTCAAACATGCACAGAAGAAAAGTCTTACAAAGATGGAAGTTGGTACAAAGGTGCACTGAGCCGGCAAGTGTCAGATAATGAATAAACGAAGGGTCTGGGACAACCAAGAGACCGACTAGTTGGAGTACTAATGTAGTGCATATAGTCATCTCTCTTTGGACCAGACAATAAGCAACAGAGATATCTGTCATCAGGTAAAGTCAATGCTGGGGTGAAGGGGTAAACAGGAACTTCAGGAGGCTAGCAACACCCAGGAAGAATGGACAGTTTTTACCACCCAGAAGAAGCTACTGGTTTGCCCCATCCAGGAATTTTGTCACACCATTCCCCTTTCCATATTTGGATTAAAGCTGAAGTAAAGAGAATTCATAAGCAATCTCAAATGCGTAGTTGAGCACTCAATCACAATAATCAAAGAGAAAAGCCAATAGTGAACGAGAGGAAACAAAACCCAACAAAAGGAAGAAATCGTTATCCATAAAACATAAGCCTAATAAAGTAAAGAGGACAGCATTTAAAAATATCTACTAACTTCAGAAAGATGTGAAAGGATATTCATTTTTTAAAATGAACCAACAGAATATCATAGAAATTTAAAACTTGTCTACTGAAATTTTAAAAAATCAACTGATAGTCTGTCAAAGTGGTCAAAATAAAAACCAATTAACTGCAAGATTGAGCCAAGCATTTTTCACAGAATGCAACCCAAACTTGAGAAAACAAGCAAAAAACAAACAGATAAACAACCAATGTGGACTGCTATTTAAAAAAAAAACACACATATTGGGTAGCTTTAAACAACAGTCTTAAACAACAGAAAACAAATTTATTTTCTCTCAATTTTGGAGGCTGGAAATCCAAGATCAAGGTTCCAGCTGATACGGTTTCTGGTAAGAGCTCTCTTTCTGGCTTGTAGATGGCTGCCTTCTCACTCTGTTCTCTCTCATACAGCCTTTCCTTGGTGCATGTGCAAAGAGGGAAAGAGAGAGCACTTTCTGGTATCTCTTCTTAGAAGGACACTAGTCCTTTCAGATCAGGCCCCCACTTTTATAACCTCATTTAATCTTAATTAATTCCTTTGGGGCCACATCTCCAAATACATGCACACTGGAGATTAAGGTTTCAACATAAGAATTTGGGAGACACATATTGAGTCCTTATCAGTAAAACCAGAACAGTTCTTTAAAAAGAAAAAAATTGAGAAATAAATCATATTAGAAATATAACTACAGAAACTTAGAAAAATTTTTAAGTTCCTAAAAGATAAGTTGTATATATTTCATTCAAAAGGAAATTTAAAAAGCCAGATATGAAGAGTGTAAGAAAAGACTGTTAGTCTCATTTAGGAAGGCATACTTAAAAAATCATAGCTGAAGCAGATTAGATTCGTAAAGCAAATCAAATTAAAATATTAAAAATTGATCATGGCCAAATAGGCAATGAGAAGTAAAAGTTAATTAGTCCAAGACTGGTCCCTATAAACTGGCTTCCCAGAAATGTATAATCTTACAAAGTTTCACGGAAACTGGCTATGGCCCATGGCCTACGTCAATCAATACTGGTCAACTGAAATCTTTGGACCCCAGTGCTACCTCCAACTCCCTTCATGCTAGGGAAGGGGCTGGTGCTAACCCAACTGTGTATACTGATGTGGCCTACTGGCATGTCCATCCTACTGTTAATGGAGGCATCTTACAGCTGTAACCACCAATCTTAGATTGCAGTTGGCCTGGGCCTGCCCTGAATGCCATGCTGTCAGAATAAGTGCTGGAATCAAAGTTCTCCCATATCATATTATCATTGTATTTTGGTTCCTGATCACACCAGGGGTGGAGTTGTTTCTCTCATTATTTATTAAGAGCTCCATAGTTCAGCAGTCAGGGTCCCTCTAATTGAATCTGTCATATGTTATAACAAATAGGTAATATATTGAGATGCTCTGCTTCAGAGTGAAATGAGAGTATGGAGACTCACCACTGAGGTACTGACCCCTAACCCCATGAGATTTCTCTAGCAAATATTGCTACAGCAACTCTGATGTGAGTGCTGCTTGGCCACCTGTATTGTTTGCATTATATGCCACATTACAGATTAAAGAAGCAAAACCATATATGATCATGATGATATTTGCCACCCCAAAGCATGTGCAAAATTCAACATTTATTCATGATTTTTTCAACAAAACATAAAGTTCAGTCTAAGCCTAGTACCATTTATAGAAACAAATCTCACTAAACCTTAATAAAAGTACAAAATAACGTATGTAACACTGAAGTAGAAATGTATTTGTATATAAAACACAAAAATCATAAAATAAATATTGATAGATTTGAACACATTGAGATTAACTCTACTGTATAACTAAAACTGAAAAAAAAATTAAAACCATAAAATAAGATGAAGGCAAGAAAGACATGGATTAATATTCAGAATAAACTATGAAGTGAATGTACTCAGTAGATGAGCTTCAGAATGAAGGGAAACCTCAAAGTTGCTTTTCTGTTTGTATTTTTTTGTTTTCATTTTGAAGTAAGACTAAATTTTTTAAATATATTCTAGTAGAAGTCTGATTATCAGTATCTAACAACAAAAAAAGTACAATATAGACTTGTGGTCTAATATTTTGATACAAAGTGTATGACCGACAACATATAGTACACTCTATGAGCAGAGAGGCAGAAGAGGGAAAAGAAGACTGTGTTTGGGGCTAGTAATAAATAAATAAATACAGAAGTAGCAGTGATCCATAGCATATAGTAGGTTCTACCACAAATGCCAGCCAAACTGTACAAAGTAAAATTAAAATATGACTCAGGAGAGAGATGATAATGGCAAAGACTCTAACAGCTCAAAGGTTATGGGAGAGCCCACTCAACTCATGACGTAGATTGTGTATATGGTGACATGTAGCATATGTAGGTTTATCCAAAAAGAAGTACAGAATTTTAATTTTAGATCAATTATAAAACTATACAATACCCATAAAAAGGCTCATTGTTTATTGTTATTTATATTATCCAATTTTTTAAATCCAGTTTTTAAAATAAACACTAAGTCACATTTTCATAAGGTGGGCAAAATATTCTTCCCTTATTATAAAAAGTCTGAACTGGTGATGTGTTTTTCCTGAACTTTTAGAAAAGCAGCAATGGCAGTACTTTGGTGTGGACTCAAATGAGAGGCTTTTAATCAAGGATTTAAGATTAAAGAGCTCCACATTCAGGATTCATTATTCAACAAACATCTCAATGTTAGGAAGGCATGGACTAAAAGAAGCCACCCAAAAAACAACCCACTCAGCATTATTACACACCTCTTTTCTTCTAGTAGAACATTTTTTAATACAAAATAAAAAAAATTTCTAATAGGTTGAAACAAACCAAATGCCCACTACACAGGCAAATACTTAATCAACTGAATTCAGAGCTAAAACTGAATTGTGCAACGAGGTTTTCAGTGAAATCATCAGTCATATAATACAAACAAAAGTCAACTATTTATAAACATGGTAACCCCTTGAAGAAAGAACCCCAAGAAGCATGAACCTTTGTTTTGCGTCATCTTGTAAGACTTGCACATTTTATTTCTCAGATGGTGTAACATATGAATAGAGTGTATTAGCTATTACGTGGTAATGCTTTGATACTATTCATATAGGATACATTATCTTAAAAGACTTAAGACTTCCCAAAGAGTAATTTTGGTTCTACTTTACAAGTCTCATATAAATTAAACACCTTATCAAATACTAACATAGAGGCAGGTGACAAAGGATGCAACATAGACAGTCAAGTCACCTCTATGTTTATTTAGGAATTACTTTCTCCTTCAAGGTATTTACACTAGAAAGCTTAGCATATACTGATTAATATTTCAGTAGTAAAGGTTTGAGTGATCAGAACCTCAGCAAAACCTTAATTCAAAATTGTTAACAAATGCTTCTAATGATAAGACTATGTGACTGAGTTATGACAAATTTATTGTGAGGGAAAACAAGCATAGCCAGTCATCTCTGAAAAACACTTCAACTACTGTATCTCAATAGAGAAGCATAAAATGTAATGGTTTATCATGCAGTTAATCCTATCTCTAGCCCCTGAAATTCCCCTAATTTCATTCATTAGTAAATTTAAAGACTTAAAAAAGCACTTCATAGTAACATTTAGCCTTCCTATGAAATAGTCATTATCTTAAATATTATGTGTACTTTTTTCTCTTTTATCAAGTTAGATACTAGTATTATATTTTGTGAAAATGGGAGAAAAGAAGAGCCAATTCAAAGCCATTCTAGTAACTGTCTTTCAGCAAAATACCAAGTATCCAAGACAAAAACAGAAAACCTAGCTGAATTACTACCCTTCTCCCTCTCCACCCCCATGCCAAATTTATATGTTGAAGTCCTAAACCCCAGTACTTCAAAATGTAACTGTATTTGGAGATAGGTCCTTTACAGAGGTACTTAAATTAAAATGAAGCCATTAGGGTTGGTCTTAACCCAATCTGACTGGTTTCCTTATCAGAAAAGGAAATTTGGACACAGACAAGTACAGAGGCAAGACAATGTGAAGACACAAGGAGAAGATGACCATCTACAAGCCAAGGAGAAACACCTAGTACAGATCTAGATCCTAAAGACTTAAATTAATATTCAATGCTTTTAAAAATAGAATTTGTATTTTTTTAATGTAACAATGAGCTGGCCTTACTAGGGTGCGAAGAAGAAAGCCTTAGATTTGAGGTATATTTGAAGGACTACCAGATGGGATTTTGGACCGTTGGTAGAATATTCTACTTCCGATTAGATCATTACCCTGGAGTAGACACATATAAACTTCACTATAACCATTCAGAGGGCTGGGTAACAACCTTTCACAAATTATGATGTTTCTCTGATAATTATTTTAAGGCATAAAAAAAGTGAATTCAAGTTGGGAATTCAGGGCTCAAGATTACACATTTGCAGATTGAAACCAGAATTTAGGCTGAATTATAAATGGAGGTATTCTATCAAGGAGTACAGGCTAGGAATTCATTTTAATCCAGCCTTCACAGATACCAAATTGTTAAATGTTGTCTTTCCTGGTCTGAGAGAGGAGGTATGTGGAGCAATAATTAGACTGTTCAGGGGTCTTCTCTCTTTTCACTGGCTGTGATTGAAACCACTGTAGATTGGGATACTATGCTACAGTCATCCAGCAGGCTTTGGCACCACTAGAAGGGGCTATTTACTATCATAAACTGTAAACATTAATAAGGAACACTGCCAGCAATGGGAGAAAAGGCATTTGAATTACGGTGGAATAAAACAAATGATCTAACAGAGTCAGGCCCTAGAGGATGAAAATGCTGGAGATTAAATAAAGATCTATAGTGTCTAGAATTTGGAATTCATAAGGAACTCAAAGCTGCAAAGAACTACTTCTGTGGCAGTATTTCAGTCTATCTCTCTATCCCCTGCCAACTTCCCCAGAAGAAACTGTATACTACAGGGTGACGATTTGCTGGGCTTCTTAGGTCAAGTGAAAACCTACACAGTAAAGTGAAGGGAAAATAGTCTTCCATCATATTTAGACTTCGAGATTTTTGAAATGGGCCCTTAGCAAGATATGGAGGAATAAAATGAAGAATTAGAAATTACAAGATCAGGTTAGGGCAGAGTTAATTTATGTGGACAGGAATTACTAAACAAACTTATACTTTACTACTAATAAAGAATTCTTAAGAGGGCATCAGTAGCATCAGGAAGAACTTGGAGCACAGAAGTGATTCAGTCTTTAGCTCTCTTTTGACTTTCAACTCTCCTCTACTTCTGCTCCCTTCACTTTAACCACTTTTATACGCACTTTCTCCCAGTAATGTCACCTCCAAAAATATGAACTGCAAACTTCTTTGATCCTCTTATTCTCCCTACAAGTCCATTAAAACCAATCATTTTTAAAGTAATGTACTCATACATTAATTTGGCTCTATCTTCATTTCTATTCTTCTCTAGCTTTGATTCTATGGCCCAGCAATAAAATTACTCCCTTAAAGTCTCCAGGAAAGCTCTCTACTTTTGAGCTTCATTGGATAAACTCAAAGATCATTTTTCCCTCTCCTGGACCTGTGCAATTCAATATTGCACAGGATGACTGGTTTGTTTTTTTAAAAATATTTAACAGCACTACTGAGACATGATTCATATACACCATACAATCAATCCATTTAAGTATACAATTTAATAGTTCTAGTATATTCACATAGTTGTACAACCATTACTGCATTCAAGTGACAGGTAATGAGGGAGAGATTCATCCTTGCCCTCAATGAGGTTATACAATTGTACTACTTTGTGATAATTTGTGAATTGTTCATCTATATTTTTGCACTTTTTTTGTATATATGGTATAGCTCAACAAAGTCTACATTTAAAAATATATTAAATTACAGTATAAAGAATAGATTTGGGAAAGATGATAATTTGATCTTGGTAGAAATATAGTTCTTAAGAAAAGTGGAGTGGTTCAGTATGTTTTAGCGGTAGAATAGGTAGGACTCATTGGTGTATTGCATATAGGGAATAAGAGAAAGGTGGGATCAAGATTGACTATGTTTTCAAACTAAGTAACTGCATCAAATTTGGTGGCATTTATATTTCCAGAAAAACAAGTTTTTGATTGTGTTAGCTGTAGCTCAGAATTTTAGTAATGAGCACAGAAATAGCAGTTGGATTTAAATATGGAAGTCACTGATGATCTGAGGGCAGTGATAGGTTGGTGGTAGGGATAAAATCCTCACTGGAGCATGCTGAAGTGTAACAGTGAAATAAGGAAATGGAGAAAACAATTTTAGATTAACTCTCTGAGGGTGTTTTTTTTCTGTGAAAAGATGGGAAAGAAATGCAAAGAAACGAGAAACCTGAAGAGCATTGTGGGAGCATAGCAAGTTATAACATGTTATGCAGGTGGTTGAGGAGAGAAGCAGCCTCGTATAAAAAAACAATGATTCAATCTAATAATTTTGGCAACAGATTAGGCCTAACCCATTACAATTTACCTTCCCCTCCACCTCCAAAGCCAGAAAGCCATCTTCTAGGAAACTTCTTGATTTTCCTTGTGCTATAAATGGTCGAATTTTTCTATTCTTTAAGTTTTGCTGTTTGGAGGGGGTGGGGAAGTGTCCTATTTTTCTCTTAACAGCTTTGAGATATAATTCACATAACATAAAATTCACTCATTTAAAGTATACAATCATTTCTTTTTATGTTCTGGGTTCCTTAATGATGTTCAAGTGTTGTTTGTTAACATTATTTGCCATGAAAAAATATGCTTTAGAAACAGAACAGAGATTTTTCCTTCTAAATTTCTATTTCAATGATCAATTTTAACGTAAAAAGTATTGCAAATAACAAGATTTCAGAAAAAACACTAGATAAACCATTTCCAACTGTTGATATTCAAGGGAGAAACTCACAGCAACATTTTGAGGACTGTTTTGTTTTTTGTTTTTTTACTTTAGGAGTCTTACCCTCATTCTATATATCTGCTCTCCCAGATATGTGAGAAAAGCAACCCTTACTTGTTTAAACCACTATTTGTTGACTTTCCAATTACTTGAGGCCAAAACATTCCTAATGAATATAGGCTTAGTCCCTGATCTCTTGCATATGAGAGGTACTCTTGGAGGAAATTAGTCATGCCTCTTTGATATCACTACAATTCCATGGACTCCAACCATGAATGAACCCTTAGCACATTTTTAAGGTTATCAGTTTTATGAGTTCTTTTTCTCTTTCCTCTTGCATTCTCAGTGATTACTGTGAACGTTTATCTCATATCATCTTTCTCATTCTCACAAGACAAGCTTTCCTTTTACTTTACAAGGACATCGCCATCACTTCTCAATACTGCAAAGCTTTTCTAAAACTACTCTCACTTATTTACCACAATTTCACACCGATTCTATTTTCTTTGTTCTGAAATACTTCTTGAGCATTTGCAATGAATGAGACATAATTAGGAGGCAAAGGACAAGATCCCTCTCAAGTAACATAAATACTATTATGAGACAAATGTAGAATGCAATGGAAGCATATGTGCACACCTACCTGAAATTTTCAGGTTGGGGGAGCAAGCTACTTAAGAGCAGTATATAAGCCAACGTGAAAAATGGTAAGCAGGAGTCAATGCCCCTACAATATGATCTCAGCAGTTTCTACCCCCTTTACATACCACTTAATACATCATACTGTAATTTAACAAAGTCCTCTAAAGACCAAAAAAGTCCACTTAGAGCAAGGTTCAAATCTACCTTGTTAACCACCATATCCCTAGCACCTAACAGTACTTGCCAAAGAGAAGCACTGAGTGAAATTTATATTATGAAATAATGGAAATAATATGAACTTCAGAGTTGGACTGACTTAGGCAGTGTTGATATTCAAAATACCTAACAACCTGGATGACTGTGCTTATCAACTGAGTATCATCTGTAGCTCTGGACTTAAATTCTGGTTACATTTCCTGAGGTTTTTAAATTAAGGCAGGTCAGTTAAATGATTTGAATATCATTTTATATCTGTATCCATTGAGGATAATTCTTAATTCATAGGCTAGTTGTAATGATGGAATTAAACAGCATATGAAAAAAACCATTTAAGCACCTGGTACAGTAAAGACATATAATAAATGTTTGGCTTCCTTTCTAGACTGCTTTTAAGTGAGTTATACCTGTAGTTAGAAAAGAAAATCAAAATATATGGAAACTGATACAGAATAAGAGCATTCTTATTTTGTCCTCATGATTTTCCTTAAGTGCTCAACAAATAATTTCTAGTTTGCTATTAAACTTTAAAATGCATTTATTCTTAATCTTCTCTATAAATTTAACATTCACTATTCCTTCATTTACCTAATAAACTTGTACCTGTTTGTCAGCCTTGGATTATACTTAATGACTCAACAGAAATTTATTAAGAGTTTATTATCTGTGCAAAATTATAATTTCATCATTCAGGGACTAGTTTATACAGATACTACTGGGTAGGTCCTAGCTTAATAAATGCTCCAAGATGCTTAATATTTTATTTTCTTATTTAGTAATGAAGAGAACTGATGTATTTCATCCAAAATTAGAATTCAAAGTAGCATGGAAAGAAACAGCTTACTGGCATACTTAAAGGCCGATATCTTTTGCAGCAACTATATTCTTCTCCAAAATTTTTCAAGGAATAGTTAACAATTAGAAATCTGATAGATTATGCTAAACGCCAACTTCAAACCTTTGTAATCAATCTGTATAATTTAGGTCTCTATTGGATGGCTGAGAATATCCCAGTTGATTCAGTATTATTTTGAGATTTGTAAGACTAAGCAACAAATACAACAAGGATAATTAAAATTAGGTTCTTTGGACTGTCTATCAAATGCAACAGTGTTTTCAATGGCTTAAAACTTTATCTGTAGGTTGAACAGGAAGAGTATTAATTTCAGACTGGCTTATTTTTCCCTATAGATATTTCTGTCCATCCTCAATTGACCTTGTCATTTATTTTCCTTATTTTAGAAATAAGTATCATAATTCTAATAAATGCTGAGTGACAACTTTTTTACTCTGGGTTCTAGTACCTGCATAATTATTGTTTCAAGAATCACTGCACAAATACTAAGAAAAAAATCTATCACTAAAGAATTTTAAAATGGGAATGTAAAAATGTAAGTAACTTTAAATTGTATGAACACAAAACTGAGAACATGCATCTTCAATATATCACATCAGGAAGCACTGAGAATTGTAATGAGATGGGATTCTTACCCTGGAAAGAAATCAACTAAATTTTGTTCCCTGTTTGTCCAATTTTCTTTTCAGTTTCTTTAGAAAGGGTCCTCTTCTTTTTGGCCTGGGAAGAAACCCTGGACTTCCTGCCTTTCTGCATGAGACGAGAATAAATTAGTTTCATAGGAGACATCCAAAAATCTCATATTCATCTTCCACCTTTCATTTAGGGCCTGCAGAGTTTCACCATGATCTCTGTGGGAAGATTGAGTCCCATCTCCACTGTAGATTCCTCTCCAATATATTCTGTGCTGAAGCTCCGTCAGCTCCATTTCATTTGACATGTTGATACCCAGTTTCTCTCAGAATATTTTGAAATGCTTTATCCACTGACAACTCAACTCCTTTTTCTGTTATGTATTTTCTTCTTTACTTTTTAACTGTTATTTTAGAAGATGGAAAGGATATATAAATGAGTCTGTAATCTTAAACAGAACTTAGCAATTTGCTTTCTTAATTTACTGTGAACATTTTCTCATGTCATTAAGTATGTACACTATTTAAGCATAGGCGTAGTTTTAAGTTTTAAAGCTGAAATTACATTCTTTATTTACTCAATTATGTATGTAGACAGTTCATGAATGTACGTAGAAATACATTCAAAGTATTTTTCCAAAACTGGCGTCACTAGATGAAGATTTTTAAAAAATTTTGTTAGTAATTGGCTTTAGACCTTTAGTTATCCATTTTTTCTTTGTTGCCTGTGCTTTTGGTGTCATATCCAAACATTTACTGCTAAATCCAATGTCCTAAAGCTTTCCTCCTATTTTTCTTCTAAAAGCGCAATAGTTTTAGCTCTTTCACTTAGGGCTTTGATCCCTTGTATTCGGTATGAGGAAGAGTCCATCTTCATTGTTTTGCATATAGATATTCAATTTTCCAAACATCGTTTGTTGAAGATTGCCTTTTCCCCATTGAATGGTCTTTGCAACACTGTTGAAAATTATTTGACCATGAGGGTTTTCCCCATGGCTCTCTCTATTTTATGTGATTGATCTGTACATACGTTTTCATGCCAGTATCATACTGTTTTGATTATGCAGCATTGTAATGTTTTGAGGTCAGCAAATGTGGAGCCTCAAGCTTTGTTCTACTTCCTCAAGATTGTTTTGGCTACTCAGGGTCCCTTGAAGTTCTATATTAATTTGAAGATAAATAGTTTCCATTTTGTTTTTGTTTCTGATAACAGCCATCCTATTGTACTTAATGTTAATAATGTTAATTAACAATCTATTTCCTTTCCTTAATGCATTTTTTCTTTTTTATTCTATCAGTCAGTGAGGGAAATACTTTAAAATCTTCCAGTATTGTGGCTTTGCATCTTAGTTCTATCTAGCTTTGCTTCACATATTCTGAAGCCCTTTTATTAGATGCATACAAACTTAGAATTTTTTTTAATCTTCTGGTGGAAGTAATAGTTTTTTTTCTGAAACCTGCTTTGTCTGTTAATATTTTATATCAGACTATGTTAGACTTTAGATTATTGCTGATCATTATCTTGTTTGTCCTTTGCTATTTTCCACAGTTCTCTTCTCCTCAGAAGTTATTTTTCCTTCATCCAATATGGCAATCCTTGTTTCAAGTAGTCTGTGTACATTTAATGCAATACTGATATATTTGGTTTTAAGTATATCATCCTACAGTGTACAAAGCAATAAAATTTATGTCACTTAAGTCTGTTTCCTAAAATATTTTTATTAAAACATCAAGAGAAGTGACAAAATTATTATTAATAAGATTATGTGTCATAACCAATATTTAAAATTTTATTATTTTCTCAGCAAAGGGGAGATTTGGGACTGACATAATCTAAGTTGTGCATAGGAAAAGTACACTTTTGCTAACTCTTAACTAAAAGAACACTTCATGAATACATCATAAATATGTCCAATGCTATGGTATATAGTTGACAATTTCCTTATTGTTCTGTAGTATTTCTTTTCTGAAAAAAGTGAATACCTCAGTTTTTGTAAAGTTGAAAGTTATTTGTAATCTTTCAAAGATTTTCATTGTTGAGTTTTATCTTTAGAAAATAAGGATTATGCAATATTCTAGTAATTCACTTGATACAAAGATGCACAAAATTTTTCTGTAGGCCTTATCCTCTTTTTCTCAATCCAAGCCATTATTTTGTCCCCGAAATCAAAGACCCATATTCCTATCTTTAAAGTGAGTTTGTTCCATTTGGGAAACTGCAGTTCTCTTCCTATTTGCATAGACAAAAATGTTTCATTCCCTTAGAACTTTGTACTATGTTTCATACCTTTATAAAAAATATTAATCAAAACAGTAAATGTTTCAATTTAGTGAATGAAATAATGTCAAAAAATAATTACATTTTTCATGAATGCAAAGGTTACTGATAATTTAAGTCCTATTTCTGTTTCCCAAGTTAAAATACAATATTTGGTGTAGATATGCTCACTTCATTTCCATTTTCATCTAAAAAGTATTAAAAATCAAGACTGAAAAAGGATAAAAGCAAAGGATAATCTGGCTTCTATAAGTCTTTTAGTTTTGAGTAATCATCTCATAGTAAATGAGTTACTATGTTCACCATATCAATAACTTTTTAAATGTACAGTTGTTTTCCAGGTTAGTATAGTTCTGCCTTATCTCTCACCTGATCTGAGATAATAAATATAGCAAACTGTCTTGTAAGGGAAATAAGAGAATTACTTCTTCAAATAGGAAATTTGGATTATTCCAAAAAAAAGGATTGGTGGAATAAGATAAAGTGGAAACTTCTGACTTCTGCCCATAACATGCTGGTAGCAATGCAATTCTTTACGAAGATTTTGGAGACCAATTGAGAATTCTGATGCTAGTTAGGATGATCTTGGGAGAAAAAGCTTTGTACTTCAGGCACAAAGGGAATGAACATCTTTGATTTCTACTAGGGAGCACTTGGTGTCAAAATAATAACAACTTTCTGGCATATATTCCCAAAAATATTTGTGACTCAGTAATGCAAAAAAAATTATGACTCAATACATTCTCATGATTTCCATTATCTGGAGATAAAGGAACCCTTCTAAATGTGATTTCATTTTAGGACAAATACATGAGAAATAGAGCCATAATTCTCAAACTGAAGTTAGAGAATTTTTCTGGGGTTCTTCAATTCTCTGAGAATTTTTAAAATTTTTACAAAATACCAATACAGTCAAAGAAAGTTAAGTATTATAAAATCATAATCAGTATCAACTGTATAATAACTAGATGAGTAAAGATAACCAATTTCAATGCCTGAGTTGGCAGTGTTTATAGGAGCTGATAGAAAAAAAAGGCTGGACTGGACAGCCAACTCACAGAACCCAAGAATGGACTAACAGTTACCAAAGCGAAAGGGACTGGGGAGGGTGGGTGGGAAAGGGGTTGGATAAAGGCAAAAGGGGCATTACAATTAGCACACATAATGTAGTGGGGGGAGGGTGGTAATGGGGAAGGCAGTATAACACAGAGAAGACAAGTAGTGATTCTATAGCATCTTACTACGCTGATGGACAGTGACTGTAATGGGGTATGTGGTGGAGACTTGATAATGGGGGGATCTAGTAACCATAATGTTGCTCATGTAATTATACATTAATAATACCAAAAAAAAAGGCTGGACTAGATTAAAAATGGCCTTTTAAAACATGAAATGACTAAGAAGTCATTTCAAGAGTTTGAGAGGAGAAATGTAATGGTAGGATTTACATTCTTAAAAAACTATTTGGATATCCATATAAAGCATGAATTGGAAGACATAAAAAGGGGGGAGAACTAGAAGAAACTATTATAATAATACAGATAAGAAACTGTGGCACAGCAGGGACTATGAAACAGGATCTAAGGATGGTAAGCACAGCAGAAAAATGCCTATGGAATCTAAGGGGTAGAATCCATAAAATCAGATAATAGATTGGCAATGGATGAGAGAGGTTATTAAAGCCAAAAGAGACTGATATAAAACGATTGTCAAGAGGAAATGATTAATAACAACAGTGAATTACAAAATAAACATGTCTTTTTGTTTTGGGACTTTGAAGAATCAATTAATTATTCACAGATGATTTAAAACATTACACCCAGAAATTATGTCTTAAATTTTATAATTATTACAAAGTCAATAATTTCACTTTTATAGCTTGTGAGTTGTGCAATGGATCTGGAAAATCTCCCTCTCCTTTGCTACATAATCTGTTTGAAAAATCTAGCTTAATTTCTTTCTATAGAGCTTACTGAAGCTTGTCATTCTTTCATTGTTGTTTATTTGGTAGCTTTAAAATGTCTTTCCTCTGAAAAGATGAGTTTGTCTTCTTAGTCTCTACAGTTTTGTTGTGAATATTTCAAAATAGAATTATTTATTCCTCTCTTCCCATTTTAAATTGAAAAAAAAGTTTATTTTCTTCAAAGGCACATACAGATGCTGTCACAAAAAAATTAATGTCACGGTAAATTTCACATAGGTCTTTGTCTTGGTGATTTATTTCTCTGGGATAGATTTTACTTCCTTATACACTAAAGAGTAATTTTGTCTGTTTAATCTCAGTGTCTAAAATAATGTCTGGCACAGGGCAGGTGTTTAATAAGTATCTTTTAAATATTGAATAGATTAGTGAATTGATATACCAAACAGCAAAGGTATAACTGTCAAGCCTCAGAGGCGGGGGTTGCTCTTACTTCATTTAGTAAGTATAGGATTCCCTCTACTGGATCTTTTATCTTACTCTGTACAATCTATCAACCCCATACTGTGCTCTCTGTTGCTATTCTCCTGTTAGTTGTTCTCATATTTCTTCTCCCCACTTCTCACATCAAGGGCTTTCCAGGACTATTAAATTTTTCTTCACCTATATGCTTCCACAAGAAAATTACTGCATTTAGTAACTGCGCATACAAGATGATACCAATGTTTTATTTTGAAGAAGAAAAAAAGAAAGCTCTGTTAGAAGCTAATTTCTATTGAGTGCAAAGCGTTTCTAGTCAAAAAGTTACTATGAAGCACAGATTTTATGTTCAGGACCTGGCTAGCTGGGAGAGACAGCAGCATATTATCTCTGTTACAAATGGAATGTAAATGTCATAGGAATTTGATATCCACTATCATCCATCCATTCAAAAAACACATGAACAAACTCCTTTCACAGCTGGTTACTTGACAGCAGTCCTTTTCTCCCTGAATTCACATTTTTATCTCACTTTCCCCAATAAGCTTATAACAACATTTTACTGCTTGAAAATATTTTAAATTGATCATCTTACCACATTTCCCTGCAACAAAAAAAAAGTGTATTTTAAAATCCCTGAGACTGTAAGTCTTAAAAATTTTCCTTAGTATTGTTGTTATCCTTAAATTACTAAAACACTACTGATGAAATAACCTATCATATATTATGATCATTATAAAATATCAAGTCAGCTTTTATTGGAAATGCATCTCATAAAGAAATGGATAGGGCCTTCTTCCCCATCCCCATTTACATCAGGTACCCAGGATGAATATTAGTTATTGATAGAAAGAAAAAGGGTTAATTCTCTTCTTATACTGTGTATTTTTCCATTCCAAATATCTGGGAGTAGGACTTCTGGTTATATTAACAATCATTCTTTTGAACTACTAAGCTATGTAGCCCAAATCACACAGGGTTATGTCATCAAAAATTATTTTTAATGATCACCTGACAATCAGTTGGGCCTTTACAAAATATTCTTGAAAGCCATTAGAAATTACCATTCTTGAAAAAGAATTAGCTACCCAGTCATTAGAATCACTCTTTTTCTAAACAAGATTTAGGTCAGATTAAAGGTATTGCTTTATTGGTACAGTGGGAGAGGGACAATTACCTAACAGGAAAGGGCACAGGTGTCTGGTGCAGGCACACACTCAGGCAAATCCATTTTAGAGAAGAAAATAGGCAAGATGACAGCCTGTGAATTAATACCCATAAATTATCCTTTACATACCCACTGGAAAGCCTTCATGTACCTCCAAGGATAAAGGTTAGGAATATGTGTTGCCCAGTTTGAAAACTGCTGCCTCAGATACACTAGATTTGGATGCACACAGTGTAACAGGAATCATGACTTTCATTAAGTAGTTCACAACTTCCTGCTTGTCTTTTTAATGATTATCTAACCACTGTCTTCTCCCTAGCAAGGCTGTATCTTTTAATTGGCTTATCAGAAGTCTTTTCCTTTGCAGCAAGATTAATACATCTTTAACATATGCTTCTAACTAAACTGTGTGACAAGTTTTAATAATTTATTTGCTGAAGTTAATTAAAACAGATGGCATATTACTACTGGATAGAAACTAACTTAATGTAATGAATATCTGAATTACATTTTGTCATAATCAGGTAGGGGTACCACTCCCCACTAAAAAAAAATTTAAGATGTTTTTACTTCACTAAATTGATAGGATTCTGCATTCTGGACAAATAATTTTGTTAATAAGACCCATTTTTTCATAAATTATAATAGGGAGGTGTATATTTATAAAATTAAAAAGAAAAGTTTACCCTCAGATAAACTTTAAAACATTGAGCTAAATAATTTTCTCATTTACTCAGAGAGAAAAGAAAAAAATATATTTCCATTCTTTTTCAACAAGTCTCATATTATTCAAGGTTCAAAAACAGAACATTTCTTCAAATTAGAAACCAGATTATCATTTTATTTCTAATGATTTGTGGGGCTTCAGCTGTTTTTAACATTCTTCAAATCTCTGCTAGCCAAAGCACACCACTTGGTGATTTACAAGCACATTACCCAGGCAATCAAAAAAGGACTGAGCCTTGACCAAAACATGAAAAATACTTTCTTTCATGCCCCAGCCTGATAAATTGAAGTGAATGGATTTAAGTGTTACATTAACACAGATTTTTAAACATTTAAAAAATATCATGTAACTTTTAAGTTTGTGGTCTTCGTTCGTTAGCAGCTGTGAATTTTCACGTAAATCTAAACGGAAAAGGGAGGCTTAACAACAATTAAAGCAATTTAAAGTAAAACCTACAGTTGAGTTCATCCTTCGACGAACTGACAGGTGAGCTGATGAATTAAAAGGCGAGGCTCAAACATCTTCCACAATAACATCAAGTTAAACAATATATAAGCCCTCGGCTGACAAAATACTAACAAAGGCGGTAACAAGGGGCGTCACTGTCGCTAATTGGCACTTTGCCAATTAGGGAATAAACTCTAGATCATCACTGTTTCTTTGTTATTCGCTTAACTCTAGAAATAGCCTTAGAACTTGAGGGCTTCCCTCTGGCTGACCCCCAAATAGTAACGAATTCAACGACCCGTAACTACAGCTCAGGACCATTTATCACCTGGAAATAACCAAGGATGGTAGCAACTCCAGGGCGGCCGGGCACAATCTGCAAATCTCATAGCTCTGCTCTAAATTCACTGATCTTCACATTCTTAAAAAAAATAAAAAAATAAAATAAAAAAACCAGTGTGCTGAATAACCATGAGACCTTGAGTAATCTGCGGAATTTGTGTTTCAAAAGAGGGCCTGAGGGGTCACAGCAGCGCCCGGAAAACAGACTGCCGCGGGGGTGACGCGTCCCACCACAAACTCGCATCGTTACAGGTTTCTCGGTTCCCGGCCACACAGGCGACAGCGCTGTAAACCCAGGAGGGCACTATTAAGCCAACTCAAAGCGCACCACACCCTCTCGGGGACGCCCCCACAGAATGCCGCCGAGAGAGCCGACCTCCCAGCCGCCGAGGCGGCGGGCCACATTCTTACCCCCTCAGCTCCGCCTCCGCGCCTCCACCGCACCGCCCCCGCCCCCAATGCGTCGCTGCCCAGCCCCGCCGCGGAGGCTCACGGGACACGTAGTACGTCGCTCCTGCTTTCTCCTCCTTCCGCCCCGAAAGCGCAAGCTTCCAGAACGCCCTCGGAGCTAGCCGGACCCTGACTTCCGGTTTGCGCGCGCGGCTCCGGCGCCGAACCTGCAGCTTGCGGAATCCCCTCTTCCGGCCGCGCGCGGCTCCCCGTCTGAGCGAGTGCTGACGAGGCTAGCACCGGTGGGCCCCCGTTCCGCGCGCGTGTTGCTGGGTAACGGGTATTCTCCGGCGGGGCGGCCCCTCCCACCGCGGCCGGCCCCTCCTCCCAGAAGCTTTTGGCCCAGCCGTCTGGCAGGACTGCGCAGGTCCTGGCGCAGCCGAGGCGAAAGAGATGGGAATCCCTCCGCGACGTTCCCGGAGTGGCTGCCTTTGCTGGGGAAGTGCCACTGTCTTCGAGGAAACCGGAAGCCCGCAGTGACCCCTGGCGACCCGGTTTGTTTTCGGTCCGTTTCCAAACACCGGGGAATCGAAACTCGACTGCCCCGGTCGGGGGGGCCTACGTAGCCTGTCTTCGGGGTGACTCACCTTGGCCGGGCTTGGCGCGGGAGCAGACCCGGGACGACCCCCCGCTGCTGTCGCAGGTCTGACAGACACGTCCTTTTTTCTCACAACCCCGCGTCCCCTGCTTGGCGGAGCGGCCCACCCCTGGCATCCCTCGCCCCTGCCGACCGTGCACCCGAGCTGTTCCAGGCCCTACTGGGCCCTTCACTTCTCCCTCTTGCTTATTTTCTTTCTCGGATTTAGTGGGGTGCCTTGGTTTTATTTCATTCATTGAGACTGGCTTTATGTCGGGAACGAAAGAGGGACGTTTGTCTAAGGACAGCACTGCCTGGGGCTTCCGAGCAAACAGTAGTCACTTGTCGTTTTAACCTTTGTATTCACTATGGTTTTCGATCGTTTGTTGAGAGACTGCCAAATACAGCGTAGGCCGAGCCCCTCGTCCCTACAAATAATGAACTCAAATTCTCGAAGATTAGGTAATATACGAAGACTGTACAAATGAAAACAAATTGCTCCAGGATGTGTTGTTGGAAATACGCTAAGGTGATAAAAGACAGTGATGTAGTAGGATTGAAAGTGACCTCACCTCTTATACATAGAAGACACTTTCTTTTTTACTATTGGAATTTTGAATTGGATTGAGTTACCCAAACACGGTTCTCTAAACATGCCGTATCTAATTTCCCACCCTGTCGTGATCATTCCCTACATGTCTGTAAACTAGGAAAGGTGCATCCCTCACAGGGTTACTACCACATATTAAAGCGATATCGTTTTGTAAAATGGGACATTGCATCCAAATTTAAGGTTTTAATATTAAAGAGGCAGTACAATGTAATGGGGAATGCGCTGGAATAAGTCAACATTAACTCAGGTTCTGAGTGCTGCATTTTCCACTTACTCACTTGACACTGGGTAAGAGAGTAAATCTCTTCCTCATTTTCTCTCTCCAAGTAATGCTTACCTCTCCAAGGCACCAAAGAATAGGTTCTAAGAGTTCTGCTGGCTCTGGAGACAACGGACTCGTTTTCATGCCTCTCCCCACCTCTTTCCAACTTTTGCCTGTCCTAGTTGCTCCACCTGTGGTGTGAGGAAGTTCTTGCCCACCTCGGAGGTCTTGCATAGATTTCGTGAATTGTTCCGAAGAGTAAATGAGATAGTTCTTAAAGGCAAAGGGCACTGACATACCATAAACACTTGATAAATATTAAATAGGAAAACAGAATGGTATCATGATTATTAGATAAAATGATGTGATGAAATGAAAATGACGTGATGAAGTTTAGTTTTCCATAATCCATTAAGAGAATCAACATGATTTTTCTTGTTCTACATTCTGGTTAAAGAATAATTGTTATATCACTACTAGAGATTCATACTGCCAATATTAGTAACATTTAGTGTATTTAAGTGCTCATTTGCATTGAGATGTATTACTTTATGGAATAATGAGAAGTAAACTGCTTTTCATACCTATGCTAACCCTGAAAGAGTCTTATGATTCCCTGTCCATACAATATGATTCTGGACTAATGTAGTTAGTGGGATTACTCAGCGTTATAAAAATGAAAATGGAGTTTTTCATACTAATGCTGGACGTTTTGGGGCACTCATTGAATTATAGGGCATTTAAATGCTGAGGTACATTGATTGACTGACAGTATCAAGAAAAAAAGGCGCTTGGTGATCCCTTCTTTTTAACTCCTTTATAAACTTCTGCCCTCTAATTATTTCTTAAAAATAGGGAAAGAGGAGTGTTGGTCTGTTTCTCTCCGTAAAACTTAATCCTTGCTCCATAGTATCTTCACTGATCCTGTGAAGTGGGTACAGGATATTCTCACTCATCAGATGTAGAAAGATGAAAATTCTAAATCAGATACAGTAGGGAAGAGGAAAGAGCCTACCAAATAGGCCTTGATTCAAACCCTAGCTCTGTCACATACTGCCAAATTTACCTCACCCCTTTGAGCCTTAGTTTCCTCAACTGTGGTGGTGAGAGTACTTTATACTTTCAAGGCTGGTGGTCTTAAATTATACCTTTTACTCAGTTCCTGGAAAAAAATGAAAATTCCTTTCTATCTGTTTAGGTTGCTATCCCATATTCACATTAAATTTTTCCCTTCACAGTTTAGGAAGGTGGCATCATCTTGATGTAGTTCAACCTATCATTTTATTGGTGGGAAAATTTAGTTCCAAAGAGGTAATCTAATCAATAATCAAGGTGGCAGGTCATAAACTATCATCTGGGTTTCTGGATTTCAGGCCAGTGTTCTTTCTACCACTAAGCTCTGTCTTCTCCAGATTCTTATTGGGAAAATCAAATCCATGTTGTGTTGTCTCTCAGAATGTTGTATTAAGAGCACAAATTTGGAAGTCAGCTTATCTGGGTTAACATCCCAGTTTTGCTGCTGATTACTTAAGTAGGTATTTAATTTTTCTAAGACTTCATTTACAAATTAGAATAATAGTACCTAACTAAGAAGTAGGAAAATGCATTCGGAGGCACTGGTGCCTGGCAAGTAAAATGGTAAATATTATTATGATGAAATTTGATGATATAATCACATTTTTTCTTAGAAACAAGACCAATCTGGTGTCATAAGGTATTCCTGCTTTCTAGTATCTCGCACCCCACTGTATATAACATATCTTAACCAAGGGTCCTCTCAATGTTGATTAAAGTGAAGACTGAAATTTAAGATCTTCTAAAATAATTCTTATTAATAATGTCTCAACCTTTTTTTTTTTTTTTAAATCTCTCTCCCCTTCAAGAACTACTGTTCTTTTCTACCCACCTTATCTGGCAAATTGTGCCCTTCTTTTCCCCATCATTGTGATACTGTGATTTATAAGAAATACATATTTGGTCATCTGAACCGAATATATATGTCTCATATACATTTAGTCTATATCCTCAGTTCCTTAGCTCATAGCTCCCAAAACTCTTGGAGTTTCCTGAAAGATAAGAACTATGGAAGTATCCTTTGTCATAATATTTGTTCTCTTGTCCTCTGTTTCTGAAATCATTTCAGAACCATATAGGTGAAATTAGTTTTGTTGTTCATACCAAGCCTCTTTCCACCACTACTGGTATTAAGGTGCTATTTTGAACAGCACCTAAAGATGGAGGCTGGTTGCCAGGGGAACCACCATGTGATTAGAAGGTTGGAACTTTCACACCCATAAGGAGGTGGTGGTGGGGGATGGTGTGGAGGTTGAATCAGTTGTCAACAATTTAATCAATCACATCTATGTAATGAAACCTCAATAAAAACCCAACGAGGAGAGGGTTCAGAGATCTTCTAGGTTGATGGCCTTAATACTCCCATGTGCCTCTGTGCTGGCCCCAAACTCCAGGACAGAAGCTCCTTTGTTGGGGACTTTGCCCTGTGTATTTCTTCATCTGGCTGTTGATTTGTATTCTTTAATATCCATTGTAATTAATTAGTGCTCAAGTGACTAAGCAGGCTTGCTGAGTTCTGTGAGCCATCCTAGTAAATTAATGGAACCTAAAGAGGGAGTGGTGGGAAACTCTGATTTATAGCCAATTAGTCACAAGTATAGGTAACAATGTGGATTTGGGATTAGCATCCTGAGTTGGAGAGGGTCATTGGAACCCCCCGTTTTAGCTGTCAGTCAGAAGCACAGATAACACCATAGCCTTGCAGTTGGCATCTGCGCTGGAGAGTGGTCTTGCAGGACTGAGCACTCTGCCTGTGGACTCTGATGCTATGGCATGTAGATAGTGTAAGAACTGAGTTGATCATAGGACACCCAGCTGGTGTCCAGAGCATTGCTTATTGATGGCATAGAAGCACTCACCCACACACTGAACCAGAGCACCTTGTACTCATTCTTGGGAATTTCATTGTTCTCGTCAATAATTATCAACATCTTTTACCTCAGTCCTTTCTTACTCTCTTTTAATTTATACCTGTGTAAACCTCTAAGAAACCATGTAATTGCCAAATGTGTAAAATGTCTGCATGTCTACATTTAGATATATTTGCCTATAGATAAATATATCTAGCCCTCCTATATTATTGTGGTGAGATAATAAATATGAAGTTAGTTTCCATAATAAATCTCCATGGAAAAGTTAGGTCATGTTTACCAGTTAATAACATAGTACTAACCATGTACACACGTTTAAGGATACTAGTTATAATTGGAATTCTGTAAATCATGTAGTTGCTACTTAGCTGTTTCTCTAGAGTAATGGTTCTTAAGTTGGAATGGGATTTTAAATCACATGAGCTGATTATTGAAAGTCCAGTTTGACATCTTCACCCTACATATTCTGATTTACATAAAACTAGTGGAGCCTAGCAATGAGTATTTTTTAAGAGAACTCCAAGTGATTTTAAGGCAGTGGTCCACACTTCGCTTTGTCAAACACTGCTTTACGCCATCTCCAGTTCCTTAGAATGTTCTTGAAAAAGACATATTTTTTGGGCATGCCCCTGTAGAATATATTTATTTTCATGATTGAGAGAGGCCCGCTTCATCTTGTCTTTGGATAATAGTTTTGATAATATTTGTTACATTTTAAAAGTTAATGTTATCACTTCCTGCTAGACTTCTTAAAATGTGTTTTGATAATTTTGCTCCGTGGTAATAATTCTCCACATGGCACCCAGTTTTTAAGGATTAAAGTAAACATGTTGTTATTTTAAGATAATTAATCATAAATAAGGTTAGATATAACACAGGATAAGTTTTCCCAAATATTAAATGTTAAAACTAACTTGTGTAGTTTGTTAAGTATAACAGTAGCCTGTTAGGCTTTTACCATTTAGCCAGCAAATCAAACTTCCTAGGCCAGCTACTTGGGGTACGCATGAAAAGAAATTTCATCACGACAGAAGTATACAGAACTGAATCCTACTTTTTGTAGTGAGGTGCTCCTCTTACTTGAGGTTGAGGAAGGATGCTTGCTAAGAAGTACAACCAAGGGCTGCACAGAGCCTACAGTGTTACATTGTGAGCAGTTTCCCTTTCAGTGTAGTGGTAACTGTCCTGGAATGTCTGCCTCCTATTATTTGCTACCTTTCTAAGATCTCCTTTTCTCTGGCCCTGCAGCTTTTAATCTCCAGAAGTCCAGTTTATACAGATTAATATGATAAATATTAACATTTCTCATACTTAATGTGATTTCATATTTTTGCAAGGATAAATTAAATTTTACATTTTCAAATTAAGATGACAGTTACTTTAAATAACTTACTAAAATTTTATGCATATCTGTGATGTTGGATCCCCTTGGGAGTGTACTTTAAAGACATGGCTCTCACTCGTGTAATTTTTAGGGCTGATAAACAATTTTCATGCTGCTTTCCAGTGCATTTCCAGGCATGTTTATGCTACATTGAATAAATACATAGAATAATGGTATTAAAGTTGGAAAAGGCTTTTCTTACAGTATGTTTTTATATTCAGAGAACACCATATAAAACTTTTCGGTGATTTATAAATAAAACAGGCAACAGGTACAAATATATAAAATAAACCAACCTGACTACTTTTGTCCTAAAAAATGACCAATTATTATACTGTATAACTGTTAAAGCAATATACCACCTCCCTCCTAAGGTACTTAAAAACTTTCCAAGGGGTTCTAAGTTTTGTAGTTCTTTATGAATTTAAGTGTGTAAAGGATTTATTGGAGAAAGAAAAATTAATTGCTCAAGCTCTGAAATCTAAGTGCTTGTGCTACTTATCTAATCTTAGCTAAGTGTTATAACCTTTCGAGGTACCAGTTTTCTCATCTGTAAAATGGTATAACAAGGTTTTCTACTCAACTTAGTAGTCATGAGAATTAAATGGAATATTTATAAAACAGCACAATACTAAGTAGTTCACTTGGTTGTGAATATATTTTACAAATGTGGTATAATATTTATGTTATGGAGTCATGTCTAGGTCTGTCTAAAGCCCACAAAATAAGAACCAAATTCTGTAGTTTCTCTATCACAGAGAGGACTGTCTCAGTTTGTCTTCATTCTGGTTTTCCAATATCTCTTTCCATTCCCCTTCTCATTCCTTCTCCCCACAGTCTGTCCGGGGTTTGAACTTGTTTGCCCTGCTGGAAGTTAGCAAACTGTGACGGCTTAAAATATCCTATGTACAATGGAAATAACCACCCTTTTCACCTGAGAGTACAGGGTTAAGAATCATTTGTGGTACCATCTTTGAAAACCACTCCTCCTCACCCTTCAATCCTCATAGCATTCTGTATTGTTTTTAATACATTACTTACCTTTATGGTATGATAACTGTATTACTTCATAACTTTCTCCCACACTAGGTTTTCCTTGCTGAGTAAATGATTGTTTCATGACAAAAATGGATGAATAGGAAAAAAAAATTACACAGCTGAGCTAATTAGAACTTTGTGTAAAGCAAAAGTAAATAGGCTGTAATCCTTACAGTGCACAAACTGTGGGATATCTGTTTTGACTTCGTAGAGCATTTTATGCTTATTTCTTGTTTTTCAGCTGTCTTCAGAAGAAAAGTTATTCCACTTGAATAAATCTGGCCCATTTGGTTGGATATTAAAATATTATAAATCAGCTATCTTAGATGGGCACAGTTTTACCTCTCCTTAAACTAGATTAACTAGCCACCTACTTGTTTTGCTTTTAAGATAATTGTGTGTATGAAAGTGTCTTATATGGAGATACATGTGCATACTTGTAGTTTGCAGTATAGGAATAACCTACACTCTCCTTTTGGAAAGGAGACGTGGGGATTACAACAAGCAGCAGCATGACTGGAATGATGTTTGCTGTGATTTCGAACAGAGTTGATTAGAGAAGAAAAGTAAACCCCTGTAGAGGAAGAAAACTTAAACTTAAACTGTTTCTCCATCATTAGGAGAAAGTGCACCTTGCACCTGAAGCAGCAGCAGGAGTAGTTATGGTTATAATATCTGTCACTTTTTTGAGGTATTGTAAGTAGATAGTCCTTCCTTATTTTTGGACTTACTTGATATACTGAGAAAGATGCTCACTTATGAGTAGGGGTTGTCACACATGATTAGAAATTTACATTTTTTAATTTCTTAATTGTTTTAATATTAAGGTACATATAATAAAAGTGCCCAGATCTTAGTGTATAACTTGATGAATTTTGACATATGTACACACTCATTTAACCATCACCCAAAATAAGATATGAAACATTCTCACTAATTTTTCCCCCTTCACTTATTTACCCATCTCCTCACCACCACCTTCCACCCTATAGTAACCACCTGTCTGATCTCTGTGAGTCTATAATTAGAAATTTGGAAATTTTAAAATTGGTGTCGGTGAACATCGAATGGCAAGTTTAACTTACTGAGACTGGTGGTAGACACATTTATTTTTGCCTACATTTCCTATAATCCTAGATATAAACAAATCACTAGAGATGCCAAACTCAGACTTTAGAGTAATTGGAAGCTGTCAGTTATATAATTAGAAAAGTAAAAAAACAGTCATAGAAAATCAGACCCAGAAAAATACACAAACAAAACCTTTCCTTAGTATTCATGATGTCTGAAATAAAACAAACTTTATAGGCGTTGATTGGTCAGAAGTTTTGGAGAAAAGCAGAGATAGTGAAACATGGATTCTGTAGTTTAATCACCTATCTTTACGTTTCAACTCTCCATTTACTATGTTACTTTGGAAAATTACTTAAATTCTTTCTATCTTACAGTCTTCATCTATAATATTCTTCGAACAGTCACTGACACTAATAAGCAATCAAGTGTTATTTCAATCCAGGCATAGTAAAAACATTTTCCAGTGATCATTAATAATCTAAAGTACACAAAATTCCATTGATAGTCTTGATTTAGAATGCTGTGTTTGGTGTTTTAAATTAAAAAATATATTAAAGGATTGTTAGGTTTTCTTAGGACCTGTGACCCCTCTTAACTGTGTTTCTAATAATGTCTTAAAAGGTTCACTATTTCTCCTAGTGTTTTTCAGGAATATAACTCTCAGATTCCTGGAAAGTCATGCCGAACCTAACAGCACAAGTAGATGTACAGAGCAAGTATATTGTTCCTGACTAATGAGTGACTGGCTGCTTCCTTAGGTTTTGGGATCAGAGTTTGATTCGAATCCTATTCTGTCCACTGTTCACTCAATAACTAATATTTATTGAGCACCTTCCACACAGGGGTAAATTGGGGACACAATGATGAGCAAAACAGATATAACCTCTGCCTTCACAGAACTGATATTTCACTAGCTTCAACTTCGGCAAATTACCTTTTCATTCCCTTCCTATAGAACATAGATGTTACCTACCTCAGAACTGTTCGGATGAATTTAATGAGATAATATTAAAAGAATGTAGTACATGGTACTGGAACACGGTGAGCAGTCAGATGTTAATTCCTTTGTTTTTTACTGTGAATGTACAAGAAATATCAGTTACTGATATGGGAAGAATATAGAGTATGCACTAAAATTTCAGTAATTGTATGTTGTAATGAATTGTGTTTAGGGAATTTTTGAAAAATTATAATTTGGGAGCTATGAAACTTACTACTTATATCTAAGAGTGAAATGTTGATGAGGAAGAAATAACATGAGTATATAGAGAGTTCAAAAATTTTTATCCTATTTACAAAAATGGTATTTCACAACTTTTGATAAAACTTAATGATAGGTTAGATTATGGGATTAAATGCTTTACAGGTATCAATTCATTTAATACTCTTAAGAACTCCATGAAGTAGTTGCTATTATAATCATACTTTATAAATAAAGAAATTGAGGCAGAGAAGTTAAGCAACTTGCCGAAAGTCACGTAGACACCAAGTAGTACAGCTTGGATCAAACCCTGGCAGTCTGGGTCCAGGTCCATGTTCTTGAACCCCTATGCTGTTCTGCCTATAAAAGCAATAGGAGTTTTTAAACATTGCCCTGTATTCACATTGTTCTAAATATCCCTTTTTTTCTGCTTATATATTCCATGAGACATTTGTAGTTCTTACTTTTATTCTTTTCAATAGCTGTCATGGATGCACTGGTAGAAGATGATATCTGTATTCTGAATCATGAAAAAGCCTATAGGAGAGATACAGTGACTCCAGTCTCAGTTTATTCAGATGAGTCTGTTGCTTCACATTTTGCACTTGTTACTGCATATGAAGACATCAAAAAACGACTTAAGGATTCAGAAAAAGAGAATTCTTTCTTAAAGAAAAGAATAAGATTTTTGGAAGAAAAGGTAATTTGCCTTCATTATGTTTTTTGATATAAAGATTAATTCAAAGTATTTGAAATTTTAAATACTTTCCTGTCCTGTCTTCCATGTTGTACTACATTTCCTAGGGTAATTTAGTGCTAATCTCAAAACCCTGAGCAATGTACTTACGCTGTGCTTCACATAGTCTATGCTTGGTGTATATTTGTAGAGTAACATTTAATAACATTCTAAATATTTTCATCTCTTTTTTCAGATTGCCTTACCTTCATAGCCAAATTTTATTCAGGATTTTAAAATCTGTACAAAAAGTTTTATACCAACAAAGGAAATTAAGTGTTAAAGGAGGAAGCTCCTTTTGTTGTAATGTACTTAAAGTGGTACTAAAATGTTTACAGATGTCTTCACCAGGACTGAAATTTCACCAGGACTGACGTCATCTTTACCTCAGCCTTCTTTTATTCTTAAACTTACAAAATAATGCTTTTAAACTGATAAGCCCAGGTCTTCTGTTTACCTTTTTTATGCAGAAACTTGAAACTCCTAAATGTTACAGAATATATAAGCAAGATTGCTGATTTACTTATAAATCATCAGATGTACTTAGCTTTGTGTATTGGGAAAGCTTCATTACTCATCCATTTATTTTTGAGTTTTACAGTTTTAACTTAGTTTATGTTAATTCAGATCAAATCAATGTGTTTGTATTTTACAAACAGCAGCTTCCCCAAAGGGGGAAGGAAATAAATTCCTAGCAACTAAGGAAATAAATTACTTGTTACAGAAACCTAAGAATGGGGCTTAGTACAGTTAGATTCATTTGGCGGCAGTAAGAAAAGGGGAGTCAATTGTAAAAATAATTAAAATTTTGTTGTATTCATATGAATTTACTTTAATGGTGATAAAATAAATTTCTGATATACTGCTGTAGAATGGGAAAAGATAACATTTTGGAGCTTACTCGTAATTATGTTTATTTTAAAGCTTGGTAGAAGAATGTGATTTCATATAGTTAACACTGGAAATATTTCTGTACTTTGTGGCTAAAAATCCTCTTGCTTCCTTTTCTGGAATAATATGGGATATGACGAACTAACCTAACATCTATGCCTTAAAAAATCAAGTATACCTTAACCTTGATAACTTTTTCTGATGATGGAAGTAAAATACTATTGGCTTGGAAAACACCTAAGAACTATAAAAGAATGATGTACTGTGTTTTAGTATGATGAATTAATATAAGACATATACTATAAAGTATAAAATAATGATTAATAAAAGCATAAAATGGAAGATTTAAAAATATATCTTTTTTTAAATTTTTTAGTCAGTAAAGCTTATTTGTGTGGAAATGAAATGTTCACTTAATTATAGTCCTTGCTTCATTCCTGTATTACAGTGATTATAATAAAATGTGGAGCCTTAAAGACTTATTTTTTTATGTAGAATACCTTCTTAAGTTTATGCTTCTAATTTTATACCATTAGCTTGTAGGAACTCGATTAGATGAAGAAATAAGTTCTGTGGGAAGAGAGCAAGTAAATAAGGCCTACCATGCATATCGAGAGGTTTGCATTGATAGAGATAATTTGAAGAGCAAGTTGGATAAAATGGTAAGTTGGTTTGGAGAGAATATCTATATATGGCATATGAGTTTCCTCCTTCAAGAGGTTTAAAACTAGAAATCTGTGAAATATTTACATTCACTTAAAAGTTGAAAATATGCCAAGACAATAGAAATTATAATAGTAATAGTAATATCTGTAACTTACTTCTGTACAAAATAAATACTTAGTATGTAATGATGTTTAGGATTTAAAAACATCTAATACTATGACCTTATTTTGAAAAGTTATGACCTGATAGAATTTGTCACTGTGTTTACAAAAAAAAAAAAAGCCAGTGAATAAGTATGTCCAAAGTCAGAAAAAAAGAAAAGATTAGTGAAAAACTGAGTTCATTTTTTCACCTTGCTTTTAAAAGCCTAGGATAAGTTTTCAGTATTAACTAAAATTTAATAGATAATACCAAACTATAGATTTTTATTGAATGTAATTTGGCATTTTCCCTACTTAACTAGAATAAAGACAACTCTGAATCTTTGAAAGTACTGAACGAACAGCTACAATCTAAAGAAGTAGAACTCCTCCAGCTAAGGACAGAGGTGGAAACTCAGCAGGGTATGCCACTGACTTGTTATGAATCTTCTAATAGAGTTAAACATTTTCCATTTATGTGTTATATCATTGATCAGTTTTCTATATCTGTATGTTAAGGCCTTACCTTATTTTTTTTAATTTTTAGGCTTTTATTAATTTCTCTGTTGTGGTTTTGCAAAATGTCAGCTCCTTTTAACTTTTCTTCAGATATAAATTACATTTTTCACATAGAAAATTTGATGATTTTTATTCAGGGCTAGTTTGTGATGAAATAGATGAAGAAACCTCTTGCCTCAAAGCCTCTTGCCCACTGGTATGTCCTGGCTTCTCCTTCCTAATGATCTGTTGCCCCACTATTAGACACACTGTCATAGAGTAGTTATAATTTTTTTTTTAATACCTGGAGGTTGTTAAAATGTGCAAATGAGATGCTGGGGTAGGAAGTTAGGTCTGGGGGATATGTGTATTAGTCTGTTCCCAGGAACATTCTGATGAAACCAGCTGAAGAGTTTGGTGGGAGGCTGAGGTTAGCTATTTTACAGTAGCTGGTTTCAACTTTTTCTAGGGAGAGACTAAAGAACTAAGTTAATGATAAGTCAGTATTCAGTTGTATTGAGTTTCTACAGTGGAATGCTTGTGAATAAAATATTTTGACATCATGTTCTAGGCCTGGTATTCAAACTTTGTAATCTCTTAAGGCACTAGATGGAGGGATTGGCTTAATGAGCCTCACTTGACTCACTTCATTTAATTTTTATCACATTTTAACCTTGACTTCAGAAACAGATTTTGTCTTGTATATAGTTTCAGCAAATGCTTAATTACTACTGTATGTTTTAAAGTTCCAGACCCACAAATTTGTACTTTAACCTAAACAGAAATCAAGGATTGGGTGATTAATACATTCTAAAACAAGAACTAATTTCTAATTCTCAATAGCATAGATCTTGGGAAGTAATTACTGTTTATTGAGAACGATTTATTATACATGTTTTATATTAGTTTTCTATTATCTACATTTTGCTAACAGTCTTTTTGGAATTGCAACTTATGTAGAAGGCAGAAATAATTTTAATGTCCATCCTTTTTATAGTGATAAGGAATTTAAACCCATCTTCAGCAAACTGGGAGGTAGAAAAATTGAGCTGTGACCTGAAGATCCATGGTTTGGAACAAGAACTGGAACTGATGAGGAAAGAATGTAGCGATCTCAGAATAGAGCTACAAAAAGCCAAACAAACGGTACTGCAGAATTATTAAATTAAGAAATTCAGTATTCTGTGTGTATCATATGCAGGGTTTAAAATTATTAAATCATAGAGTTAATATAAATTGTGACTACTGAGAGTGTTACATTCTCTGAAAAATTCACCTTCATCTTGCCCTTTAATCATTTTTGCTAAAATTTAATATATACTTATAGCATAATCCCATAATTATATAATTTTGTTGTTTTAGAAAAGCCAAATTTTGAAAAGCTTTTTTTACTTACTAAATCTGTTCTTTCAGAGTCCCTTGCCTTCAGTTTTCTTAAGTCATTTTTTCTCTGTAAAGTTTAAAGAGACTTTAAAAATTTAAAAATTTCCTCTTTTATTTTTAACTAAATAATGTAGGCAACATGACAACCTGATTTTTGGAATTAAGAAAAAAATCTTTACAGAATCTACTACTTTTCAGATGTCTAATACTTTTGGGGCAAATTTAATTTTCAGCAAAAAGCTGAGAATTCAAGAACTTGGGGGGTGGGGGAGAGAGCAAGATAGAACAACCCTGCTGAGCTGCTAAAGTGTGGTTAGCCTAAAGTCATCCACAGAAGCATAAGTTGCCTCTCAAGTTCTCACCAAAACTCTGTTTAGTAAGACCTTACATTGGGTTAGATATAACAAGAGTGAATAGATGTTTTCACATGCCATGACTGGTAGTGCTGAAGATAAAAGGAAGTGATAGAGAAGTAGGGGAGTGTGAAAGCAACACACCAAATGCAACTTTAAAATAGTTACAGGAAATTGAAAAGCTCAGTAGTCTGGAGTCAGATAGCCATTATGTACACTATATACCCTCATATATTTCAAAGGTAACCAGTTAGATAATTCTTCCTCAACTCAACCATTTTGCCCATCACAGAATCCCAGAGCTGTTTAAGGAGTGTGTCACCTACTTACAGTTCCTCTGGTACGCCACTAACCAAAAAAACTACTTCCATGCCTCCTGACTGCCAGCTAAGGGTCTGACCCTGAATCCCAAATGTCCTTAGATGGAGCTTGTAGTTCTATCTTGTGTAATGCAGTCTTCTTCAAATTTGGGTGAAGAATGAACCAGTCGTTAAGAGTAATACAGCATTCTGCCTTGGCTTTAACCAAATGAATTCCTCTGAACTGGACAATGAGAACTTGCTTGAGTGCCACCAGGCCTGACAAAGGGAAACTCTTACTACAAAAATTACTGTCAATTCCTGTTAGAGCAAAAATAGTTTCGTATTTGGGATTGAAGGTTCATTTTCCCAGCTTTGAACCTGTGACCAGGTATCACAGTTCCTTCAAAACCTTCTAGCATCCTGTCCCCCAAGGCCAGTCACCATGGCCCCTGGGAGGCTTCTTTTAGAAATATGTGCTTGCAAGAAAAGATTTGCACCTTGAAGCTCTGAATGATAGTTGTCAGTATATACATTTTGTTTGAAAGATTAATTTGGTAGTTTTTATACTTGATGGACATTTCCTTATAGAGTAGGAAGTAAGAAACTACCACAGAATCATAAAAACTTGGCTCACAGTTGTGGTGTTGCTTATTAACTATGTAACATTGGGAAAGTCATTTAACTGTTCCAAACTTGTTTTCTATAAAGTAGACATTTATTTTTAATATTCATGGCAGCTTTATCTATAATAGGCAAAAACTGGAAACATCCTTCAATGGAAGGAACAACCATTAGTAGATGTAAACTTTAGATAAATCTCAAGGAAATTAGTATTGAGTAAAAAATTCCAAACCTAAAAGTTAATGTATTATATGATTCCATTTATATAACATTCTTTTTAAAAAAAATTTTTTTTGTATTAAGATAAAGTATACAAATCCTAGTGAACAGCTTGATGAATTTTGACATGTGTATACACTCACATAAACATTGCCTAGATCAAGATATCAAACATTCTGCTTTCCCCCTTCACCTGTTTCTATACAGTGGCCATTTAAATACCATTTTTTTCACGGTGGTTGAATTAGATAATATGTAAAGCAGTTAACCACAGCGCCTAGTATAGTGTATTTACTATATAACTGCTTTAGGTATAATTTAGGGTGATTCAGAAAAGTAGTGCTTTCAGTTGTGTGTGTGACATAGTTTAGGTCTTACTAGTTAACTCTTCCACTAGATGGTGCCAGGAGATACATTTGCTTGGTTTATTAGAAATAGACTTTGCAAGATGGTAGAAACTTTGGACATCACTTTTCTTTTACTGCTGCTGAGATTGAATCTGAGACACTAAGAAACTAAAAGTTGAAGGTGAGGGAAAGGAGGAATTTTTTTTTAATGGATTTAAGATATAGTCCTCACATTCATAGAACTTACTTAGCCAGGGGGACGGGAGATTTAGAGTAAAAAATAAAGAAATGAACCAGGAAAAGGAAGAGTGGAAATGCTAATACCAATTATCAAGGGTTCCCAGTTGAAATCTTGATGTTGTGAGATGTGTACTTTTACATCTTGTTTCAAAGGTGTTCTTTATCAGAGTCCTCTTGGCTATGGGAATCAAACAAGCCAAAGAGAAAAATTTATGTTCACATTAATAATCTTGCTTATATCTACTGTAGACATATTAACAAATGTTTTTAAGATTTTACTTTCTGTGAAACATATTTTACAACACCTTCTGAAGTGTGAAATAGCATCCTACTTGGATATAATAGTGTTTTTTGGTTTTGTTTGTTGATTTTTTCTCAAGTAGTGAACTCAGTTGATTAGTGTTTGATATTAAAAGAGGTCAAGGTTCCAGGGTCAGTTCCCCTCTGGGCCTTTTAGGCTTTCTATATCCCTCAATATTCCAGCCATTTATATTCAGAACAGTTTATCCTTTGAGAAAAACACAGTAGGACCCAAGAGGTATGTCAGAAACAGTAAAATGGAGTTGGTGTACCTAATAATAGCCCATTTAGAGATTCACAGTGTGCTGTAGTATATTAAAGGTTCTAAGAAGTCCTGCTGTCTAGGAACCTGTTTAACTTAGCAATGTTTCCTAGTATTATGTAGCCATGGGCCCGTTTTCCTGTGAAACTGCCATATCATTCGGCAATAGTTGGGAAACATCCATTACTGCCTATAATACGGGCAAGCTGATGACTGGCCAAGGACAGGGTCTTTGAATATTAGAGTCCTTTCTTTTGTGCTTATTTCTAATTTACATTAGATTCTTCTGAATTACTGAGTGGGAGCTGGAAAAATGCTTTCCCATCCCAAACTGTCAGATTTTTCAAAAAATATCATTGGCTTTAAAAATGAGAAAGGTTTCTAATGTATTTACATGTTTACATTTACACTAATTAAAATGTATATTTTTAATTTATGATACAAAGAAACTAAAAGTGACCTTTTCTGATTCCTTCATTTTCCTATGGAGAATAAGAAAAATGTCCAAGGTCATGTGCTTTGTTATGGTCAGACCTTCCCTAATTCATGGGCCAATTCTGTTTGCCCTTTCTGTAAGGCTAACTGATATGCATCTTAATTGTTTTTAGTTGGTATTTTCTGATTAGCGATCCAAAAATGCTCTAGCTCCTATAATAGGAATTATTTTGATATTTCACTCTCCTTAGTTCAGAGTACTTCATGAAGTCCTTTTGCAGCTTTTTAATGGTCCACATTAAAACATATCATTTAGATTGTAAATAAGGAACAGTAAAATTAAACACTTTTTCTTTTTCAGTTTATACTGGCTACTTCTGCCATTAGAATTAGTCATTTTTGTGAAATTACCTGTTATGGTCATTTTTGTTACAGATCTTTAAATGAGAATGTACTGCAAACAAGTCTGTTATAGAGTTGTCCTAAACATACTAGTCCACTTTTAAATATCTTTTATAAGTTCTTTGTTTCATATCTGTAATCTAAACTACTAAAAGTACATAATAAGAAGTCTTTGGCCTATCATTTTCTTGCTTGTGGTAGAGGAAGTTTATGCTGAACTTTTTAAAACAGTAACCTGTTAAATTTTTATACTTTTTTGTAATAATACTAAAAAGTGAAATACTAAAAAACTTCCATTTTCTTATGTAATTCATTCAGGTGTACCTTGAATAAACAGTAGTTTGATACTTTTGTTACCTTTGTTTGAATAGAGAGTTCAGATTGTTGTCTTCAGAAATATATTTTGTAAGACTCTTTAGTTCTTTTATGTGAGAGCAATTTTATTCTTTAAAGAAAACTAAAGCATTAATAACTTTAGATAATTGGAAGTGATTTAGAAATATACAGGTTTGGATGTATTTCATTAAAATTGAATATAAAGTCTAGTTTTATGCTGTATATAGTTATAGATGTGTTCATAAACCTGAAACATGTTTCTGGTAATAAATACTGAGGATAAATGGAATGTCACAATTACAACTTTTAAACTTCTCTTTAAATAAATGACAGGATCCACCTCAGGAAGACAATCTGAAGAGCAGAGATCTCCACAGATTAGATATTTCAAGGTACAATCTTCAATATTCAAAAATAATACAGCCATCTTCCATAGGCCACTTTGTATAAGTACCTAGATTTCTGTTATGATTTAACCTTAAAAACAAATGGATACTATTTGGGTACTGCATGTAATTTCATATGATGATAGATTTATTAAAAAATGCTTTACCTGTTTCTTAACAATAGGCTTGAACTTAGGAAGGTGTATATTGTGATGCCTTAAGCTTTTGAACATTCAGTAATATTTTAGATAGGATTTTAGGGAGCTAGCTATGTATTCTGCAATTAAGTCCCAATTTTGTACTCGAAGATTAAGAATTTCCATATACACCATCACTTTGTCCTAAACCAACATCACTTTGTCTTAACAGCAAACTTGGACCACCTTAGACTTTGGTGTAACAGAATTTTCTTAGGATAAGAACAAAAGACATCAAACCTTATTTCTCAAAATGCGTATCATTTTACTTAAGTAACAAGTTCTGTGTTTTAAATTATCTGATAAATTGTTTCTGCTGCATTAGCATTCCCTCTCTATAGGATACTTTCATCCAGTGAAAAATACTGATTTGACTTCATTATTTGATCATTTGGCTTCCAAAGTTCCCTGGCCTAAATAGTGTAAGTCGTCTCATACCTATTTCTATCAAAATCCTGAGAGAAATGAGCTGATAGGGAACACAATTTGAGGAAGCACCATGTAGCCACTCTTCCAGACACAAAAGTAGGCAGACTTTTCCTAAGAAGGGCCAGCTGTATTTCAGGCTTTATGGGCTCTACAGTCTGTCTTGCAACTACTCAACTCTGTCATTCAAACCGTATTTCTGTTGTGCCTTCAACTTTTATCTAAATTTACAGCAAGGAAGTTTTTCCTTTTAAACAATGTGTCTAGCACAGTGTCTTTGTAAGTTATTTCTGGACACTGTCTTCTTTGTCAGTTACCTCCTTTTCTCCTATCAGCCTAGGTTTCCCCTTATTAATTTTGCTGTATTGGTCATTTTTATAAGCCTCTTCATTTTTGGGAAGGAGGGAACAAATATTTTAGAATCAGAGTAAGTCACATAAAGGGGACTATTTTATATATTACAAATACATGATAAAGAATGGGACTTCTGCTTCCATTCATGGGATATTTTACCTAAGTTTACATAACCACTTCTACTGAGAGTAACTTGAAAAGTCCCCAACCCCACCCCTACCAGTGTGTATTTGAAGGTATCATATGACTAACAAGATAGTGAAAAATCTTGATGTTAGGATTTGGAGGAGGATGAAGGCCCAAGGCAGTGAGTCTAGTTCAGGGGTCTTTGGAGCTATATAATTAGGGCTTCAAAGTGCAGTTTTAAATTCTCTAAAACTCAGTGTTAATTCAGAGCATCAGCTGAGAGAAGCAGCTTTTAGGAAGAACTGCCTTCAGTTCAGTGTAAAAGCTACTGTATGCTAAAGTACTATAATTACAGCATGTCCTAATGGCTCCCCAGTGCTCAGCTACACTTGGGTTTTTTTGCACATTCGTTTGCATGTATCTTACGTAAGCAGTGTGGATTGAAGACTGATTAGGTTTCCCTCTTCTGGTTAGCAACTATAAAACTAGTGGCCAAACTTGTGGCTTACCCTTTGTAAACTTTGCATCATGCATTTTTTTTGTATGGTAAACTTTCCTAACTGCATTTTGTCTTGTTCTTCCTTCATCTTATCATTTATACCTATTTCCAGTTCTATTAATGTTTGTAACTTAACCTCATCTACTTTTAAAATGGAACAATTCAGATGATAAATTGCATTTATTGTAATAGGGAAAAGCACATATAAATGTTTCCGTAAACAGTTAGATATTCATAAGGATTTTAAATTTTTTTTAGTTGGAAAATTCCCTTGTCCATATTGCCAGGCAAATGAGGTACTATATTGTTTCCCTAATAGAGTAACCCTTCTAATTACTAGAGGCTTTTTATGTGGTACTCACTGTCCACACATCACTTAATAGTAATAGCCTTGCCTATCAGAAGTTTGGCCAATGTCCTGCCAGTATAGTTTTGCCATTAGCTTTGGATGTTGCCCTCAATTTTTAACCCAGATCTAGGTACAGGGTAAACTGTTACTGTGGAACTTCTTAAGGTATAAATCTTTGCTTTAGAAGATATGGATTAGTTTAGTGTTTTTCAGACTGTGCTGTGTTCTCGTTGATCATGAAATTTTGTGAGCTAAGACAAGCATATTAAAAAATATGGAACAAAACAGAATAGAACACACACCAAGGGTGGATTATGCATAATAAGGAAGTATGGTTTCTCTTGTTTTCTTTGGGTTACAGTGTGAAATAATTGCTCACTGTGCCTGAAAATTAAAAATGTTTGAAAGACTCTTGTTTTGGAGAATCACAGTTGTTAGTGTATAGACATTTCTAAGTCTCTAGCTCTTGGCTAAGACTGTCCCATACTTTCAGTTCCTTTGGGGAATGTTAATAGTTCAGTAAATTTTCAAAAGCTAAAGAAAAACATGGATGGGTGAAGTAAAAACTCAATTAAATAGATTTTTCTTATACAAGAAATACTCATTTCAGTATTAATGTATAGTGTCAATTAAGAAAACTGGCCTTTTACACAATTTTACTTTATGAGCAGAACATGTACCCCCTCCTTGAGATGTGGATAAGCAGGTTTCATTACATTTAAAACCAAGAGGTGTGGGCTTTTGTGCTGGGGTTAAGAAGGTTGTGTTGGCAGTCAGTCATTAGACTGGTAACTGTATTGTAGGTCCTTGGTGAGTTCATGATCAAGATGGTGGTGGTGATGATGGTATGAAAGATGTTACGAAGGGCAGCAGTCAGTCATTAGACTGGTAACTAAAAGATGGCTTTGAACAGCAACATATCAGATTAGATTAAGTTCTCCTGAACCCATTTCATATTTAAAGTGAGGTTGCCCAGTTTGCCAAGTTGTTGTGAGAATGTGGGTGAGGTACCCAACCCATAATAAATGCTCAAGCATTATAAATTTTTGTTTCATCTATTTTTAAGGTTCTCATTTGGGAGGCTTTAGTGTTACATCTCAATGTTCAAGGACTTTTATGAGTTCTTCGTAGACAGCTTTATATATTACTAGGATATTGGCCTGTGTGGCATTTAAAACTAAGTTCACATTCCCAGCTGTAGGTGAGGGATGAAATTTGTACAGATCTCAAAAATACCTAGATAAGTTTTGGAATTTTGTTAAAGATTTGCCAATGAAAACTTGTTTTTCCAATCTCTTTTATAATATTTAAACATTTTGTTCAAAGAGATAGAACTAAAAATTAGTTTTTAACACACTTTGAGGAGTACATATAGTACTTTAATATTTGACTGTGAAGTGTAAAATAACTGCCAGTACATTCTTATCCACAAGGGGGAGAGCTTGTATTTAGTAATAATTCTTAGTTTTATATCTGTAGTTTTCATTTCAGGTGACATTAGAAGCAAAAGAAAAAGATCAGATGTATGTGAAACTCGGTGACCTCCTTTTTAGCTTATTTTATGCAGTCTTTATTAAACAACTGAAAAATGTGTATTAGACACTACTTGAACACCTCTATTTTACATGCTTAGCTATTTTGAACGATTAAATAATGTATATGATATTCCAGTATCCGAACACTATCTTGGGTATTTGTTTAGCTTTTCTCTAAGTCAGGTACTGATTTACCATCTCATGTCAATAATTAAACACTATTTTAAAACTGTATTAGTCATATCATGACTTACTTGCATGCATTAGCACATGTACTGTGTTGACACTTAATTGCTTTGGAATGTAACTCTGGAAAGCATACTGAATGCCCAGAATTGCATCAAGGAACCAGCAACTCTTCACACTTAGGCAGGTTTCTATGTGAAACATTCATTGCAGCATCCAATGTTTACTGGTGAAGTAGAGGTGGTTAACTAATTTTTGTGAAGTAATTATTTCACACCTATCAAAAACCTGCAAAAAGCCCTGTGATTTTTAATAGACTGCTAGTTCACAAATGACATTTACATTAGACTAAAACAAGTGGATTTTTCTCAAAAGCAGTATAGAGTTTATTCTGCTGCTTCTGTTGAAAGAATTGTAATCTGAGTGGAGTGGAAATATTTTGACAAAAAGGTATGTAACCTTACCTAATTCAAAAAAAATCTGTTTTTTAATACATCTGGTACTTGTGTTACTAGAATAGGATGTTAAAATTAGATATCAAGAGTGTTACTTTTGAAGTTTGCTTAAAGGTTTTGGTTTAAAGCTAGATAAAAATTGAAGCATGAAGTGACATTTGCCTAATTTCATTATTAAAATTACACTAACATCTTTAAGAGGCATTAATGGTCATTTTGAATACTAATGAGACAAGTTCTTACTTTTAATATTTTATGTATTGTACAGCAAAGCAAGGATGATGATTTCAGTTTACTTAGTTGGCAATTTAAGAACCTTAAAAAAGAAAATCATGAATATCCATGTGATGTTTAATGGAAAGTGAAGCTTGTAAAAATTACGTTTAATATAACTAATTTATCAGATAGTTGAGGCACAGTACGTTTTTAAATAGAAAAATTAAAGAGGCATCTGAAGTTTTTATTTCTGTTTCATATAACCCTCTCTGGCTTTTCCCTTACCAGGAAATCTTCTGGCTCTTCATGTCTTATGCTGTCATGTCACATTGGTTTAGAACCAACAATACGAGACAGCCCAGTCATACATAAAAGAAAGGAATGCATGAAACGTAAATTTTATTTAATGTAAGCTTGGGCATAAATTCAGCAATTGGTAATAGAGTTTCAGTTCAACACATCAAAACAGAATAATCAAAAGATAAATACAAATTTAAATCCATATAGGAATGAATGTCACTTTACTCCTGAATATTTGCAGATGAGGAACATACTCATTATTAACTGTGTTAACACCATTGCACATTATGGGCTGTGATAAAATCTCAATTCTGAGAAAAGAACTTCAAGAAACTCTCAAAATACTCCTTTTCTTAATATTGTTTAATACAGTCATTAGAAATAAAGTCAAAGTTGTTATGAATAAGGTCTTTTTACATATTATAAGGTTCTAATTAAATATATTTCAGTTATGAAGTGAGGAAGTTTTAGCTTATATGATCTCAAAACTAATTTGAGCAGAAATGCAGATATGCTCATATATATTTTTAAATTATTCCTTTCTGTCCATAAAGAGAATAACAATTAGCTTTTTTTTTAACCTGTATTTCAGTGACAATATGCAAAATGCATACTGGGAACTAAAGAGAGAAATGTCTAATTTACATCTGGTGACTCAAGTCCAAGCTGAACTACTAAGGAAACTGAAAACCCCATCTGCAATCAAGAAAGGCAAGTCGGTATTTGCCAGAAACCACTGATTCCAGCCAAACTGCTTGAGAGCAACTGGCTATCCTATCTTATCAAAATCTCATCAAATGAGTTTGATAAGCCAAAGTATATACAGTATGTTTGCAGCCGACCCATATTCTGCTTTGGCTTCAGTCTCATGCTGGTCAGTTTCACACATAAAGGTGTTGCTGATGTGTTTTTCTTCAGTACTGTATTCTTTTCCCCTTGTGGCTTTTCTCTCAGCCAAGTGTTATTTATGTGTATGAGGCTGAGGTGTTAAGTTTGCTCTAGTTGACCTTTTACCACAACTACTTCATATATTTAAAAAAAAAAAAAAAGGCACCAAGATACAAAAGCTATTTTTCATTCCAGTGCTACAGAATACACCTGAAAACCTAGCTCTTTAAATTTTGAAAAATTTAAATTATTTTGAAAAAAATAACTGATTATTTGGTTGTTTACATTTTTTTGTAAACTTGATTTCTCTCTCCATATAGGATAAATTGTCTCAAATGGAGACTAGGTATTATCCCCTATCTATTCCTTTTCACTGAACAAAAATTTTCATGCTTTACCTTTCATACTGAATGACTGACTAAACTTTGAGTTTTGTGTTAACTAGTAGTGGCTACTTTGCCAAAGCTGTTTTTATATCTCAAAGGAAAAACGGTGTGCACTTGTATACTGTATTATTATATGATAGCTGTGTTTCTGAGAAGTTACATAATATAAATTTGAATGCCCTAAAATTTACTTTTTGAAGGAATGACTTCTTATAAAGAATAATCACCATCTAATTTAAAATTATTTTTTGTACCTCAGATTGTCCCTGAAGAGGGCAACAAGAGAATTGTATTGTAAATAGGTCTTAGGAATGTTTTTTAGTAGGGAAAATGTTGCACATTATGAAGGAAAACTAAATTCAGAATTCTTATTTCTAGAGTTACTTATGAGTCAGACAAAATAACACGGTCCTTTGGCATGCCCTAATTTAACGTGGTTCATTTTGTTCTCACGTTTTCTAGGGTTATGTATGAGGCAACTACAAGTAGATGATAGAAATAAGACTTCTCTTGAAAGGTACTCAGTAATTTTGCAGTGAGTTTGCAGTGTCTTCGTGGTTTATATAATATAATAAAGGAGAAATGCTCTTTCCATATTTGGAAATGGCTCATTCTTGTGTCTTTTCTGAGCTGATGAATGGCAAATCTGGTGATTTGCACTCCAAGTTTGCTAGCATTTTTCTTACCACAGTGACAAGCTCGAGGCCACCACTCCTCACAACTGAACGCCATGCACTAAGGAATACAGATGAGACTAGATCACCTTAATCCTGACCTACATGTCACCCTTAAGCTGAACTCTGTTACTTTCAAGTCTCCTTCTATCCTTCCTCCCAAGAGAAAAGGCAGTGAGCATATTTTATCATGTGGCTCATTTTCCTTCTAATACTGTCAAGAGTCGAGTTTTAGTTACTCTTGGCATCCTTCTTGGACTCAGAATTCTGCTCTGGTAGGTTGAATTGGAGGTGGGGGGAAGGCTTATACTACCATTATGTTGACTCCAACTAAGTAGTAGCCTTAGAGCACCTGCTCTCTAAGCCATTACATATATATTAAACACTTTTTTTAAATACTTGATCTATTATTATGACCATTATGTGTTTTACAAGAGACAGGATTATTTTATCAATTTTATTTAAACTTGTAAGTCACAATTATTTCAGAAAAAAGTTTACTTTTGGACAACCCATGGGAGAAAAAAGATTTGAATAAGGACAGTAGTAGTATATTTAACAAAAAATTACTAAACTTAAGAACAGCTTAGTCTCCACTGACACATGAATAGGATCTTTACTTGCATTTCAACTTTATTGGTTTCCAACTTTAAAATATGAAATTCATCTTAAGAGTTCTGTGATACAGGGGGACAAGTTTACTGTGTCTATTTGTAAATGAGAGTTTGACACCTGGAGCAATTACGTGATTTACCTAAAATCACAATGTCATGTCAGTAAATAGCTGATCCAGGATTAGGACTAGATGATTTGTCATTTTTCTTCAATTCATGGTCTCCAATGATCACATCAATTTGGAAGATTAACTTTATTTCCAGTTCTAGATTCAGCCAAATTACTGAAGTGTTACCTGTTTTATGGTCACAAATGCCAGGACAGCTAACACTCAACCTGTGCTTGCTTTTTAGCCTGCGCCCCAGGAGGATGTGTGGAAGACCCTGGGAAAGACAGCATGAAGCCACAGTGGACAAATTTTACTGCAACACACATAAGACAACCCCCTCTCTCACCAAATGGCAAAACTCTTGGTCATACCACATCTTCCCCTCTACTGGGAGAGAGAAAGGTTTTATCAGAGAAAGCAGTTAACCAGTTGTGGACAGATAATGAGCAATCCATTCTTCATGATGGTACAAACTTTCAGGAACACAACTCTTATGGCAGAAATTCTCTGGAAGACAATTCCTGGGTATTCCCAAGCCCTCCAAAATCAAGTGAGACAGCATTTGGGGAAACTAAAAATAAAACTTTGCCTTTACCCAACCTGCCACCATTGCATTACTTGGATCAACATAATCACAACTGCCTTTATAAGAACTAATTCTGAAGACATACATGGTCTGATCATGAGGTTGCTGTATCTCCCTTCAGTAGTTCTTTTGAGAAATTTAACAAAGTGGATTCTGATTAAACTTTTGCAGAGTTCTTCAGCATACACACTTGCACATACTGTACCATATTATGTAGTTGATTTTCCAGGATGAAAGAGCACTCTCCAGCTCCATATTCTGGCTAAGAATCAGATATATGTTACTGATTAATAGATAAGGTGTTTCAAAAAGAGTTCTACCTTTGATGGTAATTGTAAATTTCTGTCATATAAAGAATGGAGTTAAAAATTTTTAGACATGGTTTTATAAAGCATGTGCAGTACCTAAATATCCATAAAAATAAAGGAAGCCATTAATATCAGAAAAAAATCATGAGTTGCTTTAAGTTTCATAAAGGAGCAAACGACAATGTGAATTAAGTTTTATTTGTTGACCTTATAATGCATAAAGATATGAAAAGTACCATAGATTAATAGTATCTAGATTATTTCATCTCTGTGAGCTGTTGTGTTTCTCAGTTTAAGATTTAAAACTTTTTTAATCACAATGATAAAATTTAGACTTAACAATTTGAATTTTAAGACTTGAAATAACCTGATCATTGAAGCTTACATCAATCAAGACCTAATTGAAAAAAGTGATGAAACAGTTGAAAAATTATGTGTGTGTGAATAAACTTACAATCCTATACATCATCCAATTAGAAATAGGAAGAGCATCACAAAGGATTCCATGTACTCTGTTCCTTCAGTGGTCCTAAATGAAAATTTAAATGTATGTGTAATTATATGAAGTCGTTTTCTTCAAAGGGTCTATGCCTACTTGTTATATAGAACAGTTTATAAGTTAAGACTTTTGAAATGTAACATTTTATTCATTGAGTGATTTTTAATAAACTGAATTAGGAATTTTACTTCTAAAAACCAAGTTCTATACTGTATTGCTACAGTACAATCATGAAATATTCCCAAACTCCTTGATTCTAAGTGATCTATCATTTTTAAAAAGTAGGGAGGTAACAAGAATGGCTTCACATGGAAATGAATCTAAATTCAGGATGGTGGTACTAAGAATATTAGTAATATAATGTATTGCTTGGTGCATACATCTTTTGCCTAAGATAAGGTGTTTCATGCAGGAGGCCTTTATCCTTTCTTATAGTTTCAAATATCTTGAACTCAGTATCTTAGATCTCTTCTATATTAACTGAATAGCATACATACATAATGTTCACCATACACCAGATATTTTTGTATTTCCATTATCTTACTCACTTATTCAGGCTTGTCTGTGATTAATGGAATTGGTGTCAGATGCTGGAATTTATTCTGACCAATGAACACAGCTGACTCAAGGGAGTACAATCTCCTGCCAAGTAATAGAACAAAACCCAATATGCATAAAACAAATACAAGACTCCAGGCTTTAGCTAAAGGAAGCAACTACCTGTGTAATAACAAAGCAGCAGAAACTGTTTCTCATGTGGCTGCATATGCAGGCTATATATTCTGTATGATATACAATTTAGCTTACTGGTTTGCTGTATTTTTAAACCAAGACTGGAAATTTTCCTTTGTAAAGAAAGTAAGTTGTATGAGATAATAGCTTGAATGTTTTGAAAAATGCCAAGAAATAAATTATTTTTGTTTGAAATTGAAGTGGATGTGAAATACTATCTTTGCCTATATATTCCAAGGTCAGGTATTAATTGTTAGTTGTTAATTTGATGCATATAACATAAACCAGTCTTCTGAGTGGAGAAAATGCTATTCCATCTACACATTACGGTAGGTATCAAACAAGTACACTTTCTAGAAAGTCAATGGTTGATGTTTTTAACAGCTTAAAGTGCTAAATAAATAAGATAAAAGACTATTAAGGAAAGATAATTTTTTTTACCCAACCATAAATTTTTAAATGTACACTTTATGATCATCTCTTTTACATAAGATTCAAAGAGAAATGAGAGAATGGCCCATCTACTTTGTTGACTTCTTTCTAGTCGAAACTTGCTTCAAAGGGCTTCCCTTAAAAATTTCCTTACTCTTTAGATCTTTATACTGGTAACCCAATTCAACACATCCATACAGCTCAAAAGAATCAAGAGAACAACTAACAACAAAAAAGCTACTTACTCCTTCCTCTCAATCCCCCCTATTAAATAAAATTTACATCTTCTCTAAAAGGAAACTTGGGTTCTGCCAAAATGAAACCTGATTCATAGAGCAGGGACAAACCTACATGAAACGCTAGAAAACCAAGTATAGGGGAAAATTCAGACTTAACTGAAGAACCAAATCATGTGAAAACAAAGTAATGATCTTATCCCAAAAGGCTACTTGGAGAAGGTAGATCCTAAGTAGTAGAAAATCTGTAGACTGTTGCTTAACAGAATAATATCAATAGAGGCATGAGTGAGCAAGCCAGACAGCTGAGGTGAGTGTACCTCAGAAGGAAAAAGACTTGAGTGTGGCTTAGCACTGATATTCTAAGAACTATGATGAACAGTTTTTGACAAAAAGAAGGATGAAGGTATTATGCTCTATAACCTAACCAGTCTATGCCTATGGGGAAGATGACATCTGTATAAGTGAATCTGCCACATAAAACTGAATTCATCTCTGATTCCCATCAAAATTGTTAGCCACAAATTGTATATATTTCACTGGCTTTTTAAAGTAACTGTTTTGCCTTTTTCTTCATCTGAGTCATTAAAAATGAGTTAATGTCCTGTGCTCTAGGAAATGTACCACCCAAAAGGCCAGCACTTGTGTACCCAAAGGCTCGTTCACCACTATGCTATGTGGTCTCTAGGTTTCTATACCTGCTTTGCTTTTGTCTGCTATAGTAATCTCCCTTCTTTTGATGTGTGGCACGGGAAAATGTGGTTTCTTTGGGTTTCAAAGAAGAGTGAAATAGTTCTTCAAGTGGCTCACTTGAGTAAAGTGTGGAACTTGAACATCCCTTGGTTCTTTAGGTCCTATTTGCTACTTGCTTAGTTTTAAGTCCTTTAAAAACCAGATCTGTTTCATGGGATTGGGGCCAAAGCTGAGTCTTGTCCTAGTAGGTAGTAATTTCTACTTGTGAGTTTAATGAGAACTATGTAATATACATAAGATTTACTTCCCTGGAAACTGCAATGGCTATAGTGAAGAGTTAACAGCTCATGGTGGGGAAGAGGTGAGGGCAGCGGAGTGGAAGCAATTTCTAACATACAAGCTCAACCTGGGACCAAATTATTGCATTTGGAAAGAATTTTTTTACAGTAGCTCCTGAAATCATTACTATTTTACAAAACGGTCGTTCACACATACAAAGACTTTAAAAAATATGGAAATATTTTCAGTAGCCAAATTAACAGGCCAAAGAATGCAATAATAATACATCTTAGGATATTTCCCATCAAAGATACAAGTAAAATTAATTGATGATTAAGTACTTATATCTCTTCATCTGTTTCAAATAAGCTTTAACTACTAATAACAATAATTATTAAAAGAGCATTTATGATGTCTGAGGCACTGTCCTACACACTCTATTTACCTGCAATACTCAGTTAATCCTGACAGTAACTATATGAGACATATTTTCATAGTTGTATACCTAACAAGTGGAAGAACCAGGAAGGATTCTGGTTCATAACCATTCATTCTGCTATACTGCCTAGCTAACACCTTTGAAGGTTGTCCATTCCTGCTTTCCTTTTGTTATTTCTGGCCCCCATGATTAGCCATTAGCCCAAACATTAAAAGAATAATACAGGATTCATATGGAACCCTAAAAATCAGCCTCATTGTTACAGAACAATAGTTGTGGAAAAATTTGTATGAAAAATCCGTAATGAACAGGCAAACTATATACCATTTCACTGTTTACTATCCCATTTAATAAACAACTTTGGAACTTAAACAAAAATCTTTATTTCACATAGAATTAATATTCCGTAATTTGGGATAAAGCAAATAAAACTTCCTTGAGTCCATTATTTCAGGTGATTGTGATTTCCACAAATATTAGAGTTATTGGATATTATTTGAATATTTGCCTACATGCTTGTGGGAAGCTTCTGCAGCCTTTTCTTGCTAGGAATTCCAGTTTTTCTGAATTCTTCCCTTTCCTTCAGGTATTCCATTTTGCACTCTTCATAAAAGTCTGGGTCATTATAGCTACAAGAAGGAAATGAAAATTTCCTTTTAAAGTGAATTTCTTTACAAGCATTTAATATAAGCTTATTTGAAGAATACTTAGACATCAGTTGATCAGGCAGAATCTTTAGTAGACATTTTAGTAACTGTCATAAATACACTGTAAACATTAGGTTACCAAGCCTTTAGTTAAAGAAAGAGGATGGGGGAGCCTGAGGGCTCTTTTTTGAAGAGCACTGTCCGAGGAGCCACTGACATTACAGAGCAGACAAGGAAAAAGTGCACTACAGCTAAGTATACGAAGTGCTAAAACAGGTATGGCCCAGGGCACCACAGAAATGGGGAAGATGTTGGGAAAGGGGAGATTTCAACCAAAATGAAGTGAATTGCACTTTGAAGAACCAACAGAAACACATACAGAAGACACATGAACAAAGACATGAGGAAAAACTGTGACACGTGAACCGCTAGTAAACTGGTACCACTGTGGCAGGTGATATGCACAGGAGGAGAGGCTGGAGGTGAAGCTGGAAAGGGCGAGGCCGAATCACCGAGGGGGGAGCAGAACGCCGTAAGATCAGTCTCGTGTCTTAGATGAACCTGATAGTACGTGACAGGCTAAAAACATAAGGGGCAGCAAGATTAGAGGCAGAGTGTCCAATAAGCCAGACAAGAAATGAGGAGGGCCTATGCCAGAGGAGGAGCACTTGTGAAGGATGACATGGATCCGGGGGAGACTTAAGAAATGAGATCAACAGGAAATAACCAATTAGTTAGGAGACAGAAGATTCTCAATTCTAGACGACCGTATAATTAATTCACAAAGAGTCATGGTGCAGAAGGAGTAAAACGGAGAGAAATGAGAGGGTGGTGGTCACAGTCACTTCATGGAATGTCAATAGTAAAGAACAAAGTGGAGCACTTTCTTATTCAAAGCTGGAAAAAAGTACTATTTCTTAGAGTATTTTAAGACTTGGGGTCAAGTAAAATACTTCCTTAAAAATTCTCTATTCACTTTCAGTAATTGCCACATCCCTCTGTTTCCTTCACAGCATTATCTCCTACACTGAAGCAGCCTCTCACCCTGGCCAGCCCATCCCCCAGAAGAGACTAGAATTTTCTCCCCTTATTTCTGGTAGGTGACAGATAGGACAGTCAGGTGATTAATATTCAGATAACAAGAGCCAACAAATAACAATCAAAAAACAGCTGATATTTACGGAATACCTACTATGTGCCAGGCACTGTGGTGATGTGCATCCACACAGTCCCTGACGACAGCTTCAGGATTAATCACCCATCCCACGGAGAGGAGCTGGCCCGGGCCGCACTGCCCGCTCAGCTGCGGCGGGGTGGGGGTGGGGGGCAGCCCAGGCCACCGCCTCCAGGCCATGCTCCTCTCCACTCTGCTGGGGCACCGCCCCACCTGGACGGAGGGACAATATGCTGAGCTAAGAATGAGGAGTTACTGCAATGGCTGAAACTGAGGTGTGAAGGTTCTTTAATTAACATATAAGAGAATTTAACAAATTCAGTCACATAGAAGTTCAAGAGGTTCACTGTCTCCCTAAACACCTCCTGGGTGCCCTGAGGAAGAGAATGGAAGAGTAGTGAGTCACAGAATGCAGTCTGACTCCTCTTCTGTAAAACACCTAGTGCATGTCCTGGCCTGTAAGGAAGGGCTGCTATTAAATCATTTGTACGTATTACTAACTCAAGAGGAAAAAAAAACATGTGGACTTAAGAGCATGCCTCCTCATCTGTAAAGGTAGAGATTAATCTCTCAAGTATCCAATGACAGCATTCTAAAAAAGTCTATAAATTAAAATGTACTTTCTGTGTCATCAAAAAAGAAAACAAATATAAGATCCAGATAATCACTACTTTCTTTTTATCTAATTCAGGAAATTTCCAACCATGCTGACACATACGCTTCAGAGGCTGAGGAGCAGAACACAGAAGGGAATAACGACTTACCAAAACTAAGATCTGCCAGCCCTCAACAATTCTTACTAAGGCATTCCACATTCTGTCAATCATGTGGGTAATAAAATGTGGGGCAATATAACAAAAAGCACCTGCGTTCAAAGAACTCTGCATATCTTTAAGATTCAAGGAACTACAGCAAAGTATCAATGAACATGATATTTAAGAAGTACAGCTGACCCTTGAACAACAGGGTTTTAATCGCATGGGTCCACTTATACATCCACTTAAATATACTGGAAATTTTTTGGAGATTTGCAACAATTTGAAAAAACATTTTCTTTGTTCTAGCTTAACCTATTTTAAGAATACAGTTTATAACATACAAAACAGTGTCAACAGATTATGTTAGGCTTCCTGCTAACAACAGACAACTAGTAGTTATGCTTTTGGGGAGTCAAAGGCTATATGGGGAGGGTGCCCCGACCCTTGCCATTGTTCAATGTCAATTGTATTTTAAAAATTACTGTGATGAACTACAAAACTCTAAACTTACTTTGGTATCTTTTATTTGATTTACTGCAGCTTTCCTAGGAATTACATAAATCCAAAAGAATCACAAAGCTGGAAGAAGTCTTAGAGATAGTCTCATTCAGTACTTTTTCATTAAAAGAGATCATTAATAAGCCATTATAATATACTCTATAGATCAACCTGTTCACGAAAAGGAATGTGTTAAACCATATGAAAATCATGTATTTCCATTTGCTGACCTCTTATTTTTTAGTGAAATACAATGCGGACCCATGTAACTTGAAAAGACCCTTCATAAGTATGTTGTATTGCCTAATCTTCAACAAACTGCAGTTTTAGGCTCAGCCAACAATATGACAGATTTAGTAGAAGTACAGAATATATTACATGTAAGGAGTTAAATAACATACTCTTTTCTAGTACATATATTGCACACACAACATAAAGAAGCACAAACACTGAGGCAACTACTTACTAAGCAGTTAAACATTCTTTCAATGCAGAATTTTCTTTCCGGCATTTTACTACCATAAGGATTCCAGAGTCCTTGCAACACTTGGTAAAATCTGAAATAATAAATGTGGAAGAAAAACAAATTACATCAATATAATTTTTAGCAGCCCTAAAATAGTCATTCATTTAACATCTACCACCAGGAGTGTGCTTGGCACACAGCAGATGCTCCACGAAAGATGTACACAAATAAAAGGCACAATAAGATGAGTGTCATTTACTGTGTGGACATGAGATTTGAAAGGGGCAGAGAGGACTTCCGAGAGAAAGAGTGAGGCGGCTTTGTGGAGACAGGATGTAGAAAATGAACAGCAGAGAAAAATAATATATTCTGGAAGAAATGAGTAAGAAGAGTAAAACAGGAGCTGCTTTCAGACAGGGACATCTGGTGTCCAGTCTCTGCTTGGATGGCGTGAAGACACCCCCTTTCTTTAAAATAACCTTTCAGGGTTTTGTTACATGTCAAAGAACTTGCGCACTTATGTATAAATAATGTAAATTACCATTAAAGAACACAAAATAAAATTTCACTCGAACATATCTCAAGGTAATGCAAATAAATATCAATAAACAGAGTGGAGAGATTACTCAAAGTCAGTCCAAAGTTTAAAAAAAAAATGTGCTTAGAGATAGAATTTGAGACTTTCTTCCTTACAATATTGAAAACATGAGATTCATTCTTCTGGAAACCTTCCTTTATTTGAAAAGAAACCACTTAATATTATATAATACTTAATACTATATAGACTATTGGTAAAAATACTCTAAAATGTGGACCAAGTATATCTAGGAAAAAAACAGATAAAGCTGTCTCCTAACTTTAGTCTATGAATGAAATCATATTCTAATTAAGTACAAGTAGTCTATATTATTTCCAGTTTATAGGAAAACTTTCTGGGAGCCCTCCCTGTAAAAGTGGTAAGAGAAATAAATGATTTGGAACTAGGTGTTTTTAACTCATTTAATTTATGGAGCTTTTAGATGTATTTTAATGTTTAAATAACCCCCAATACTGAGGTTTCTTAATTAAGCCAAGAATAACTATTTATGGAGTAACAGCTGTGATGGAAATAGAAATAGTGGGCACTTGATCTCTTACACTTTTCATGTAGTCAGTTTCAAACAACATATTGTTTTGCAAATGCAGTCATCCAGTTACACAAAGCATTCAATGAGAAATGACAACTTAAAAACATACCAAATTAAAAGAAATCATCCTTAATGTTTCGTGTTATGACTAGAACCACTCCACTTGTATCTCCACTAATTTATGTATTTTTAAAATCTTATGCTTATTTATCACGACCACCTTTAGCACATATTTCTAAATTTCCAGTATTTTTTTCTTAATTCGTATTTATAAATAAAATTTATAACCTCTTTTTCCCAGCATTACCAATAAAAGAGCAAAGATATATTTGGATATCAATATAATTATAAGTTTAACATATAAGCTACATGTAATATTTCTATGACCATACCATCACCTTAAAGATTTCACCTTTCAACTCTGGAACTTCAATTTAATCTAAATGAAAAACACTCAGGAGGTCTTTTTTATTGAAGGGCAGATTTTAAAATCACCTAAAATTCGTAATACAACATCTACTCTACATCTGGAATGTTAAGTTTAAAACTGTTTCCTTATACAGAACTGGGTAAGAATGAAGAGACCTACTATAAACAATGCATAGAAGATCTTTTGATAGTTACTGAATAGTAAGAAGCTTTAAAAACATAGGACTAAACATGATACAATTTGGAGAGGATCCAGGTAGATGCCAATTTTTCTTAGGATTTTCCTTCAGACAAAGATATCTGCAGTTTTAGATTGAAGTAAGTTACAATCTAAAACTAATCTTTTTCAGGAAATGGTATCTTTTAAGGGATAACTTCTGTAATGACCAGTGTCATGTCAGGTTCCAGCCGACAATGCCTCTGTGCTGCACTGCTCTAGGCAATCATCTTCCCTTCTGGAAGCTGTGAAGTTAAAAATGCCTGCAGACAACGGCCGGTCAGCTCCGTCTGAGCTCACCAGTTCCAAATGAGTGAAGGCCTGAACTAAGGCGGAGGCGAGGAAGGCAAGTTTGTCCTCTTCTTTCTAATGACTTCGCAGCTGCAGGAAACCAAAGCCACGAGGCCACAAAGTACGTTATTCTGGATAACTGACAGCATGAGCAGTATTTCACGAAGTTCATGTGAAAAACTTTGTCAACCGTTCTGACTTTATGTACATTTATTTGTAAGATTTCATAACAAAACTGTACATCTCTTTGCAAACTTTGAGTCAATGATCCCAGTAGTGTGACTTAGAAAAAAGTCAATCCCGTCCAATCTACAGACAAACCCAATTACTATAAATAATCCCAGACTGGATGAGAAGCTAATTAGAACAAATTCACTTTAAAAGCTGGAAAACAATGTTATCAGTGAGTATCTGCCAGCGAACATTCTAACAACATAATCCCATAGAGGATTTTTCAAGGGATGGGTAAAATTGTTCCACTGTGAAAACAAAAGATCAGATGACAGCATCTTTACAAGACACATACTTTGGAACAGTGGCTTCTTCATCCCACTCACACCTTAAAAATGTTTCAGTTTCCAAAGGTAAATCTAAAATATTGCTGATGGAAAATTACCAAATCATGCTGTCACCTTCATGTTTACAGAGATCTAATTATAAATGTTTATTTTTTTCAAGTTACCAAAGTAGAATGAAAATTATAAAAAATCACTTACATCCCTGCCTTCACCATAGCAACAATAACAGCTGGCATCTGTTGAATTTACTACATACCAGGCACTTCCCAGTGAGTTAATTCAGGTTTCACAGGTATTAACTGATTTAATAATTTAAAATTTATTTTTTTCATATATTCTTTCAGTACTTATCCAAAGGCTCACAAAATATCATTGATTCACTCAACAAACATTTTCAAAGTGCATACTATATACCTAGTGCTGTGCTAGGTTCTGGGGTTTCCACGCTAAAAAGACAGAGAAGGCTACTGCCCTATGGCAGCTAACAACAGTTCCTGAGGAAGACAGGCAAAAAGTGCTCACAGATGAGTCTGGTATCTGGTCTGATAGGGGAAAGGTGGGGAAGGGTAGCACAGAACAGGAACGCTGATCCTATTCAAGAAGAACTTCCCATAAGACGTACTCTGAAGCTACAATCTATTCTGAGCCAGAGCAAGAGAGGAAGAACATTCTGGACAAAGGGAAGAGCACTGGAAAAGGTCTGGGGTGAAATGGCAGGATGTATTACTGAGTAATCAGAAGAGCAGGTACATTTCGGGTTATTTGGTTGTGCGTGTGTATGTGTGTGCCTTTGTGTGCTTGGTGGATGGGAGGTGGAGGAGGACAGGCGTGTGCCCATTATGACAGACAGGCAGTGCTAAAATGGCCAGGCTCTGTCCTAAGATCAATGGAAAGAAGGGTTTTAAACAGAGGAATGGCACAATTAGATTTTCTTCTACAGAGAACTACTAGAGCAGGCAGGGAAGGCAGAAGGGGAAACAATCAGATAACTAGTTAGGAGGTTAGTACAATAATCCAAGCAAGATGTGGCAAGGGACTAAAAAGGTAGAGGCGGAGGAATGGAGAAAAGCCAATGACTCCAACTGAAAGTTGACCGATCCTCATAGTTAGTTATGAGAATAACAGATGGAATCAAGGAGAACTCAGAATTTCTTGCTGGGTATGTGACGGCACAGTTTGAAGACTTTAAAAAGAACACCAGAAAAGGAACAGCATATGATGTCGTTCTATTTGGGTGGGAGCCTGTGGTTGGGGTTGGGGAGAGCCAATGACAAGCTGCAGACATGTGCAGTGAGGGGGCCTCTGAGACACCCAAGCAGAGCTGTCCAGAGGCGGTTAGCGATACAGGTCTGAAGCCAGTCTGAAATTCTGTTTTCATACCACAAACTTACTAAAAATAACAAAAAGAAAAGAGGCTCCAGGCACACCCTGAGTAATACTAATATGGAAGGTTCTAGAGGAGACAGGAGACTGGAATGATACTGAGGACTGGTATCACAGAAGTCAAGGAAACGTAGTGATTGACCTTTGATACATAAGCAGGAGCCTCTGGACCCAATTTTGGTTTTTGAGTTTATGAGTAGTTCCAACCACTGTAAAGATATTTCACAACTTTTATTCTTTCTTAGAGGCATTCCAGAAAATCTAAGAAAAAACTGACATATTTTGTAATACAGTGAAACTCAATTCTACTTCACAGTTATCATTTAGGTTCACTGGGATCTTTGCATAAAGCTAAGATACAATACAGACTCTTAATGATCTTATTGTTTTCCTACATATTGAAATATTTTACTATATAATCCTAGGAATTATTTCATCCTAACTCATCAGTTATTCCCAACGATGCTAAAAATGACTAAAATAATAAGAATAATGGAATCACCTAGAAAGATGATGCAACAGTGAAATAAACCTTCATTAGTACATCAGTGTTCTTACTATATTGCCTAATGTAGTTCACTATCTTGTGAATATATAAAAGCACTCCTTTTTTTGCTTCCCTTGAAAACAACTGAGATTTGAGATTTTTTTTACTTTTTTACTTTGTTAGTAGAATAAGCGCCCCTAAAGATGTCCAGTCCTAATCTCCAGACCCTGTGAATATGCTAGGTTCCATGGCAAAAGGGAATTAAGGTTGCTAATGAGCTAACCTTAAAACAGTGAGGTTTATCCTGGATTATTAGGATGGGCCCAAAATAATTATAAGCATTCTTAAAAATGGAGGAGGAAAGCAGAAGAAAAGAGTAAGAAATGTGATGGTGTAAGCAAGTTCAGAGAGTTATCTTGCCGGCTTTAAAGATGGAAAAAGAGGAACGCCAACCAAATTATTGAGGTGCCTTGCTATGCACTGAATATGTGGGTCCCCACCAAATTCCTATGTTGAAACCCTACTGCCCAATCCCACTCTACCACCACATGAGGTAGTAGAAGGTGGGGCCTTTGAAAGACCATCAGGATTAGCTATCAAGGTGAGGCTCTCATGAATGGGATGAATGCCCTTATAAAAGTCCTGAGAGAGCTTGCTTCCTTTCTCTGCTCTCCACCATAGAATACAAGAAGTCAGCCGTCTGCAACTTGGAAAAGGCCTCTCACTGAAGCCAACCATGCCGGTACCCTAATCTAGGTCTTCCAGCTTCCACAACTGGGAAACATGAGGTTCTGTTGTTTATTAGCCATCATTTATGGCATTTTTTGTTAGAGCAGCTCAAGCTGACTAAGACGGGTCTGTAAAAGCTGAAAAAGGCAGAGGAGAGCCTTTTCCAGGGAGCCTCCAGAAGGAATGAAGCTCTGCCGCCCAGTAAGACCCAGGTCACACTTCTGAACTACACAACTGTAATATCACAGAGTGGTGGTATTTCAAGCAGCTAAATCTGTATGATCAGTTACAGCAATAACAGTAATCTAACACTGCCAAGAGCAGAAAAAAGAAAACTGACAAAAAGATGTTTCACATCTTTTTACTAGACAGAGGACAAATGCAAAGAAACTGATGGCAGCACTCTAGACTTCAGTGATGATGGTGGAAGTGTATACTCAAACACTATAGATCTTCAGATAGTAATGACCTAAACTCTCTCAAAACCATGAAATAATGAGTAAATAACACATTCAGAAGGACAAAAGGAAATACAGTAATATCCAATTAGCCATTCAACAGGGACTTCTCATGTAGTTTATGTAACAAGAATGTACTACCTCATCATGCTAAAGGATGTATGACAATATTCTTCTTTTGTGATATTTGTGTGCTGAAATGTACTTCATCCAAGTTCCAGACAGGTGTAAAGACAAAGATGACTAGAAGGAAACGGTATTTATGGTATGCTTAAGTCTAAAAATAAAAATGTTTTAAAATGATGGATCAAAAAAGATGGCTGTTCTCTCTTCAACAAAATTGAGAGGCAGCCATCAACATTTAAAAAATATCAATTTGTAAGATGCAAGCACAAAAGGAACCAGGATTAATGGTGAACTAGAACCTATTACAGATGTGTTTGAAATTTGGAGGCAGTATTTACAAGATAGATATGTTGCAGGTTCATGATGAACAATTAATTGCATTCAAAACCACTGACACATATAAAACTTTCAAAACAGGGAAACATGAAATACAAATATGGCCTTGCTATATTTAATTCTTACTAAAATTTCTAAAGTCCCTATCCTTCTGTTCTGTAAATTTTTTAAAACAAAATTTTAAATAAATAAATAAAAGCATCCATCAGATGACTATCTTTTCCGAGAGAGTTTGGGTTAAAGGAGGATGGTCATACTGTTAAATGCCATTGAAATACCTAATAAGATGAGGAGTGAAAACTGCTTATCAGTTTTTATGTTAAGATCTTAAGTCCAACTGTCCAGAAATAACTATGATTCACATAATGCCAGGGATGAACAAACAAAAATCCTGGTTCCTTATCACTGATGAATTAAACATAACTATAGTAAAGAGTTGAAAATAAAAGCTATTTCCTCAAGCAAGTGGTCATTAAACAAAAAATATGGTTCCAAACAGCAATGTAATATAGTGGCAGACACATGGAGGAATTCAACAATAACAATATATTATGGCTGTGTCTTCATATAGTCAACCTGGGTCTGTAACCCTCTAAGCCTTGTACTGTGCACCGTGGTTACCACTACTGAGCATGTGCAGTGCGGCTAGTCTGGACTGCCATGTGTTGTAGGTGTAAAATACAGACTGGATTTTGAAAGCTTAGAATGAAAAAAAGGGAAATATTTCATTAATTTTTATATTGATTGCATGTTGAAAAGATAGCATTTGATATATTAAATATAGCACTGAAAATAATTTTACCTTTTAAAATTAATTTCACATTTGAAAAATGTGGCCATCAATTTGAAATTATAAATATGGCTCAACATTGTGTTTCTATTGTCCAATAAAACTTACTACAATGAAGGAAATGTTCTCTGCATTTTCCTGATTGTTGCCACCAGCCATGTGTGACTCCTGAGCCACTTGAAATGTGGCTAATATAACTGAAGACCTGAAGCTCTTATTTTAATGAATTTTAATTAAATAGCCACACGTGTCTAGTGGCTACCCATATCGGACAATGTAGCTCTAGACATTTCAGTTCCTTTTACTTCAGGTTATGCAAACAGACAGCTGGAAATGAGTTGCTCATTACTTCATGATTTGAAATTTATGATCATTTTAGGCTCAGTAATCTTCTTTATCTTTCCTTAGGGTATATTTTTCTATCCACTGATCCTTTTTAAGCCTATTAAAATACCTAATCAAAATAAAATATTTAAGGAAATAAAAACTAAGCGTAAATAATCATTCAATAAACTTTACACGCTTAGCTGGTATTCAACTAACAGCTGAATAAATAATAGATAAATCCAATGAATGAGTGTTAAATTTATAATTCTGATTTTCTACTAGGTTTGAGTTGACTTAACTCACCCTTATATTTATAAATATGGTGTTTTAAAATAATCTCTCCCATTGTATACACTGTTATCTTATTTGCCTCACATCTACATTTTTGACACTGTTGTTTATCACCATTCCATACTTGAGTTTAGATACAGAGTTGCATTCAGCATTTATCCAAACACTAAGTTCAAAAACAAGTTACAAAATTCTGGCCTTTCACAGAAATTGAAAAGTTTGAAGGGGATACTCAGATTCATTACCTTCATTCACTGGAATCTAAGTATAATGGAAATAAAATGTGATTCCAAGGAGCACTCAGTATGTAGCACTTGGAACAGGGACGATTTCTATCTATGGAAAGCCAAGGCGCAATGACTCACTCATGCTGAGCAGCGTCTAAAAGTGTTCTTAACTCATTTCTCCATCCAATTGCCTTACATTGGGTGGCATTTTTTTCCCGGTTTTCCCATAATGTTTTTTTCCAAGTTAAGTGTCAAAAGCAACGAGAACACAATGATAATGGCAACTAAAAATATATTTGTTATGTACCAGGCATTATACTGACTACTTCATGTTCATTGGCTAACATGAAACAAAAACATCAGGTAAGAGGTATCACAATTTTCCTTTGCCAGATGAGGAAACTGAGCTTTAATTAAGTCACCTCATACTTCTGAGATCACAGTATGGTACAGCCTGGCATAGAAAGGTCTTTCTAATTCTAGAAAGATAACTTGCAATTACTATTGAATCCCACTTAACTCCTTTCCATAACCAGAAAGCAGGAAAAACCGCCCCATCTAGGAGAACTGCCTACGCCCACAGAAACCTTAACCCAGGCCAGATACCTCACACAAGACAACGGCTGAGACCTGGGAAATGAGGGGGCTGTCTCAGCACATCGTATCACTGCCGTCGGAAAAAATAAGCTACAGTTCACTGCTCTCATTTTAAGCAACAGAGCAGTCACCTAAAATAAAATAGTATCAGATATCTCTTGGTGCCCCCTGTAAATTACTATAATACATTTAAATAATTAAAATAAGGATTTTACACTTTAGAAAGTGGCTTCTCCAAATAGTATGTAATGAAATGCTAAATTGTATGTTTGAGATTGTAAGTGCTGACAGAATTCACAAGGCAGACACCAGCACAGGCCTAGTGTGGCCAAGGACAGTACTGAATCAGCCCATCTCATGAAACAGACGGTGGTGCATGAGGTGCTTCAACTCCCAAAATAATAGAACCCTCAAGTATTAACAGGGACAGAGGTGGAGGATTAGAAAATGACACAGCAAGGACACTGGCAGTGAAGAGGCCTGGCCTATGCCATACACTCCTGTTCTATGCCCCTCTCTGCTCCACCCACGGCCTTCGCAGTGGGGAGACCCAAGGCACTAATGGGTGCACCCCTCAGCAAGCAGCAAGGGAACTGATGCATTGCTCAACACACAGCCTCTGGCTTTCCTCGCTATCTCCTGGTGGTCTCTGCCCTCTCCCACCCCCAACAAAAAGTTGGATCCCAAAAGTAGGATCTGTGCTTTTAACAATGCAAGTAATGTGAGCAAAAAGCTAGCCTGCTGTAGTTTTTCATTCTTGCAAGCATTTCTGAAACCTATTCTAGGGATAAGTATGGGCTGACAGTGACCACTCCCCACCACTCACCGAGGGCCCAGGAAAGGATCAGCAGCCTTGTTCTAGACTTCGGGGATGGAAATGGTTAGTGTGGGAAGGGTCTTAGATGTCTCTTAATCTAAACTCTAATAACTCAATTCAGAGAGTCCTCCTAAGCCATCTCGCCATCTGAACTTGTGGTGAGAGAACTCCTTATCTCACAGGGCAGCCAGTTCCTCTGTGTGGGTGCATGTGTGTTTTGGGGAGGGAAGATTTATAGCCTGAAAATACTTGAAGTCTAATGCTATCTCTTCATCAAACACTGTACGAAATAACATTTCCATTTCTTCCTTCTCCTGGTTCAGGGCCAGTGTGAATGCTGCTCCCTCCTACTTGCAGGATGTGTCTTCCAGACTACTGACAAAAACCTGGTCACCTTCCCCATAATCTGCTGGTGTGTCAAATTTATTTATTTATTTAACATTTTGTTCCAAAAAGGATCTGAAACAGCTTCACATTTCCCTAAAAAAACAAAAACAGCATCCATGAAGACAACTGGTTCTTCAAAATCTGAAACACTGTAGTCAATTCAAATATAAAAATAAGTATGGCTATGTCTATCTTAACAAAAATAACTATATAAACATACAAGAAAAACCATTTGAAGGGAGCCATTAGAGAATGAAGTATCGTTACCCATTCATCATCCTATCTTCACTTGAGTGAAGCAAAAAAAAAAAACTTATATAAGTAAAAAATAGCCTTTTACACCATTACAAGCCACTTATCAGCTTTCTCTTAATCTAACACAGTCACACCAACAGCCAAAGCAGAAATACTACACCATGAAATACTATGTAGCCACTAAAAAAATAAGTGCAACAGGGAAATGATCTCCATGACTGCAAACGCAAACAGCAAGGTGCCGAAGAGTATGGCACTCTACCATGTCTGTTCACAACACACACACACACGGGTCTACACAGACAAATGGCTATTCGTGTCAGCACAAAATGGCTGCGGGAGAATATGTAGGAGGCTGCTGGCTGTGCTTGTTTCAGGGAAGGAAAACTGGGGGTTTGGGAAACAAGAACTAAGAAACCCATCTGGAGTGAGCTGAGGTAGTCTGCACATGTGTCAAGTTTTAAAAACTAAGAGTGGGTGTAGGGGAAGGGAGTCCAGGTAAGAGGAGCTTTGGCTTTGACGAGCAGAGCAAAAAAAGTCACCTTTCAATTTTTCTCTTGAGCAAGCCCCTTTCCCTGAATTGCTGCTTAGTAGCAACAGCTGGGCAGGGAGCCCCTTTACAGCTCACTAGGAACACCCCACTCATCACACTCTAGGGCTCGTTCTGCACTTATGGCCCAATGTCATGAAATGCTAATTGTTCTCAAATACAAATTTGAGCATTCCTTTTCACAAAATATATAGCTACCTTGATTCTACTATTCCCATCATACCACTGCCAAGTGAAAAGCACTATTCCAAGGTAAAATGACACCATCAAAAGTCATACTACTTACTGTTTTTTTTTTAATTTAACACAGTTATACCATCAAAATGGAAGAAATCTGACAATAATAATGTCTTACCTTGCTGATAAATAGGTCCAAATTCTCAGTTTTAAATAGGAAAAAGAGAATAAAAGATGATGTTTTGCTAAATTCAATTAGACATTTAGTAAGTGAGGTATCCCTAGTTAACAAGGCAAATCGATCCTTTCAGCTCTGGCTGCAGTTTATTTAAAGACTTCACAATTTTACTACTTAAGAGCAAGTCCTATGGAGGTGTTATCTCACCATTTATATTTTCACAACACTTATGATATTGCTATCACACTCTTAAAATAAATGAGAAGCCCATGCCACATTTCAGACCAGTATAATGCTACAGATTCTACTTTTATTTCTGGAAATAAACATTAAAATAATTCTGTATTGCTCACTTTATTCTTGCAATGTTGAACACACAAAAAAAGTAAAACTAAGATTTTATATTTAAGTCCCAGACATACTTGAAAAACATTTTTAAACACTTGGTTTTAAAATCAGGTGCTAAAAAATATACCATTATAAAATTCTGACAATAACAGCATTTTGTGACAAAATTATGCTTTTAATTTTCTACTAAATTGTTGTTTATTAGCTTGCTACTTTAAAGATTAGTCTGTGTATAGAAAGAATTTAGTGGTGCATTTAATGAGACAAGAAGGTAGAAGTATCAACATGAAAAGATTATTTTACATTGTAGTGCATGAGCTATTTGATAATTCTAACATTGTACAAAAGAAAGCTGCTCTCTAGATTGACCATGGTTCAGTTAACATCACTGAATATCTAATACCTCCAACTCAATTAATTCTCACCTGATTAAGATCAGACTGATATTCAAACTAAATCATCTCTCCAGTCAAGTAGAAATCAATATTTCTGATTTTACTTTTAAATTACAATAGAAAATAAAATGCATGCATCTTCAATATGCCAAGAGTAGCTTTTCTATTCTAGTCTACCATGGCATGGATAACACAGTTGATTAAAGAATTATTCTAATTTGAGCACCAATATGCAGCAGAATCTGATTAATTTGAACACAGAAATGGAATAAAGTAATTAAATACAGGGCAAATAGAAAATTGACATAAAATAAACTTGACTTCTTTAAAACAAACCTCCCTATTTATCAGCTCAAGAAGTGAGGAATACAGTTTTATTAAAGATTGATTACTCTGAGAGAAAAGTCTTATTTCAGACATAGATATGTACAACACAAGCAAAGAAACAGGTCTATTTTGATAATATTCTTTCCCATACTGACACCCACAAGAAGCATGCCCATACCTAAAAATGACCATATTATTTCTATATGACTTCTCCAGAAAACAAAGGCTATGTTGACTCATCCTTGCTGAGGAAGGTAAAAATCAGTGAATCCAAAAACAACACAATGCTTATGTATTTGTAACTGTTACTAACTACTAAATAGAACATAAAATAGATTTTCCCCCTTTTTCATTCCTTAATTCCCTTCAAATTTAAGATGGAGGAGAAGAGTAAAGCCAAATTATTTATTGAGTTAACTGAACAGAAAGTACTGTTTTGCAGGTAATACAGAAAATTCTCAAATTTTAAACAACATATTTAAGAATTCAAAATCACAGCTAAATGAACTATTAGAAATGAAAATACTACTACAACTTAGTTAATATGTGCCAAACATTGTGCCTTACATATATTTATTATATATACTATGTACACATATAAAATACTTTGCATATATTTTATATATATGAAATATATATGTATGATTTTTAAGTCTCACAAAGTAGGTTACATCTGTGTGCTAAATAATTCATTCATATATTTACTAAATAACAATTCACATTATTAGATTAACTTTTTCTGGTGTCTTAGGTATACCAATTCATAGAAAAGAATATAAGGAACCAAGAATTATACAAAGTAACCTGGAACTATAGATTTCCTAAATCCATATTCTGTGAGAAACATCCATAGAAGTTACTTATAGACCATAACTAAGGGCATGATAATCAAAATTTGTTAAAATATGATACTTTCCGAAGACTTGTGAAATCCAAGCCTAGGCAGCTTGGAAGTTGGGCCATGTACATGTTATACAAAGGACAGTCTTTACTTTCATGAAAAACTCTGCCCTATTTCTCTTGAACCACTATTTCTTTAACATGTACTTTATATACATAATATATACTATATATAAACACATATATTTATATATATAAAACAACAGTGCCAGCACAAAGACTGTAATAAACCAGTGCACACACCCCACTATTTGAAAATGAAGCTGTTACTTTATCCCAGATTATTGTTCGCCTCACAGGAATGGAAATACAGCATTACCAGATCTGAGGATTTATATTCTTTTAAAGCTAGAATTTTTGTTTTATATAAAGTCTCACAGCTTTAAATAGTTTAACTAACGTTGTTTTTCTAAGACACTGCACAGAGGAAAAACAAAATATGTCTGCATAATGGCTGCTGGCTGACACCTAATGGTCTGTATCATCACCTTGAAAAGTTTCTTGAACACTTCAGCTCTAGAATAAATTATTCACTTACGGTTATCCCCTCAAAAACTACTATCACTCGACAGCTACTAAAGCAGAAGTCCCATAATTATTTGAAACAGCATCATAGTCCTAGAAGCAGAGGAATTAAATGGAAGCGTCCCATCCCTAACTCCCCAGTCTCCGAGTCCACAGGCCTCATCCTTTCCCAGGTCCTGCGAGGCTGTCTCTGTCATGGCAGACGCAGTGCATTCACTTCCTTGCAGGAGCCAACGACAAGGAATCAAAATGGGCCCTTAACTAAATGGGCCCTTATATGTATTTATTACATATGCTGTGTACATATGATACATAAAATACTTTACATATGACATATTTTATATAAAATGATATATTTTATGTACAAATAATGAAATGGGTATTTAAAATACTTCTAATAATTTTATATAAAATATATGAAATACATATTTATGTATGATTTTTAAACCTCACAAAGGTTATTTCTTATGTCCTAAATAGTTCATTCATATATTTGCTAAATAATAATTCACATTATTAGATGTACTTTTTCTGGTGTCTCAGATGTACCAATTCATAGAAGCTGATTTTCCCTTCAAGGCCCCGCTGAACGTATTGCTGTTTGCTGAACCTCTCTAAATGCAGGCTCCAGGAACCACTTGAGGTAGAATGTTCTGTGTGAATGGGATGGTACTTTCTAAAATAAAGGAGCTTCTCTTCTTTCTCTGTTAAACCACCAAACATTTAGGAGGTTTGTTTGCTGCCTCCAAGAAGTCTCTGATGGAGCAGTAAAGCAATGATGCACTTCAAATGCAATACAAACTAAACAGCAATCATGGAAAAATGACGACTATCTCAGAGCACTGAAGGATGGACTGCCCAAGGACTGCAGGTTGATGACTAATGATAGGAGTCTAAAGGTGGAAGGGCTCCCCACAGGCTACTAGAGAGGCAGCACAAATTGGAAGGACATCCCCCCACATTCACAAAGATGGATGGAGGAATTCCAAGAAACGTAGAACAACAATCTTTACCTTTTGTCCCCTACTAGACAGTCTGTTAAACAATCTGGGACTACAAATGATGAAATGAGTAATTATTTAAAATACTTATAATAATTTTACATTGTCAGAATCAAATATAATAGCTGTTAGTTATACTTGTGAAGAAAAGCATTATGACAAAATCTAGCAGGTCAGAAACATGGAGCTTGGTCTTAAGGTACTTACAAACACTGATAAATAAGAACTTTTTATTCTATATTGTAATTGTAACTTTCATTAAGATAATGAAAATAAATAATAAAATTAAAATCTAAAATATTTAAGATATAAAAATAAAAAGGGATTTGGAAATTTTGTGTCATAAGGATAAAAGAAAGTAGAGGAAACGGCTGTCACAGATCCTATTTGTTAGATTCCACAAAGAATGTTTTTAATTTTAAAATAGAATGTCAACAGGGTTGATTGAAATAAAGAGAAATAAATTAAAGCTAAATAATTACTAAGGAAGTTTTGTTTATGGAAATGAATAATTCAGTGTTTTACAAAGTAAATTCAAATAGCAGCTGCTTTGCTGACATTAAGCTAAAAAGAGCTTTCTCAAAACTGTACAAACTTTAAAACTAGAGAATCATCAAAATTTTTTTATGTCAAGTAAAAAAAGTTAGTTTCTAGGTTTCTGGTTTTAGTATAAAATATTATATGTGTACAATGGTAATCAACCAACCACTTGAGTCTCAGCATTACATTTTTCACAGGAGGTATCTGTCACAGCTATTTAACTGAATATATGCATAATTTCTGGCCTGTTAAGTCTTATAACAGCTGGAGGGAGAGAGGAATTAAGATTTCTAACAATCTGTTCCCAACCCACTTGGTCCTAGATTTTTATCCCAATCTCAAAATGAATCTTCTGGGTGCTTTTTAACTACAATGCAGTTCCATTTCTGTCTCCTAACTACTGATTGTTCCCATCTATTGGGAAGGAGCTCTCTCCCTTCAAGAAGAAATGAGCCCAAACTTTTAAAACAAATGCACTTGGAATTGCACATAATAAAAATTAAATTTGTTTTTACTAAAAAATTTAGTTTTTGTGAGAATCAGTTTCTCATATTAGCCTCTAATAAAGAACCTTGAAAAATACATGTTGGAAATATATTCAGAGATTACCCTGAAATTAAAATAAAACAATTACAAACATCACATAAGATGAAGGGAAAACCAGGTTCTACATTTACATAGAAATTTTTTTAGGTTTATCTGTTGCCTAATGCAAACTGCAGTTGGCAACTCTCTAGTGCACCATGGAAATTTTGTAGATTGTGAGTAGCACTTGTTTTTAAAAATGAAAGAGAACAGGAAATATCATTGTACACTGTGCATTTCATCTATATAAGTGCACACATATACACAAAAATGCATATGTATCTTATGTATATGTACAGTGGATTGTAATTTAGTATATTTCCTAGTACACACCAGGTGAAAAGAATTTTTGAAAGCCACTGGCCTAGTGTATGCTAACTCTTACCCTCAATGACAACAGAGAAACAATTCAAACAATATATTCTTAATTCATTCTTTTACTAAATACTTACCTGAGCATTTTTATACATCAAGTCTTGTTCTAGGTACATGGGATAAATGAGTAAAAGAAACCAGGATCTGTGCCCTTACACAGCTTATTCAAAAGGGAGAGACAGACAAACATACAATAGTATGTTAGAATGTGGTAAGAGGAATGTGGCAAGGAAAAAAAGGAGAGGGAAGAGTGACTGTGGGAGGATGGGGACAGGGGATCGCATTTTACACAGGATAATCAAAGTAGGTCCCTCTGAGGAGAATGCTGGGGAAAAACTTAACAGAGGTGAAGGAATCAGTAACATCATTTACATACCCAATGATAGCATAATACAGATACTTTAGTTTCTAATTTTACAGATGACAGATCAGAAAACATTTATAAGGAAAATGAACATGAAGAAAGAATAAGTGTAGAAAAGACCAAATGTACAGACCTCGATTCCTCATCACAGTACAAGTGGCCACTCCCCAACCACCGAAGAGAACAACTACCCGAAGCCTGATTTCTAATAAGAGTTCCCTGAGTAACAGGGGAACGCTGAGTACTGTTTTAGAATGACAAATCTAGAAGTAATCTACATCCTCTATTTTATATAAGTAATGGACACAGCCCCATTTCCTAAAGAAGTAATGGGAAAAAATAAGCTTAAAGCATCTAGGTTAAAATGATTTTTTCTAATTCATAAAATTGAAATAGCACAAGCAAATTCAGGATCTCTGATATTATTACTTCACATTGAATTTAACTCATCTATGTTAATTTCTGTTAGTATTTTAACTTGCAATTAAAGAGTTTTCTTCTTATGAAATACAAGCACTTTAGTCACTAACTTTCGGTACTCACTAATGTTCATGTAGCTACAAAAGTTTTTTATCTTACTTACTTTGTAAAATCCTATGAAGAAATCTCCCAAATCCACCTGAAAGAGAAATTTATTTGTCCCGTATTGTAGGAGAGAGGAATTTCTTTCATATGAAAAAAAGGAAATGCTATTCCCAAATTTGCTATTTAACTACATAATCTTCAACTTTAGAAAGCTACTGTTAAAAAAAAAAAAGCAATTATAGAAATTTTTGCATATTAATGGGAAAAAAAGTACGTCTCTGCTTCACAGAACAACTGAGAAGGCTCTCGTGATTACAATGGCAGTTTTATAAATTCTGATGTAATTCACTTACAAATTGCCCCACAGTTGGCACTGGCAGGTATATTTATGGGCATACACAAAGTTACAGTAGGCAGAGAGGAAGATTCTGTGGTAGCACTTTATATGTAACTGGACAGTAATATTTTAAAGGACTTTTTTTTTTTACAAAATCACTAACTTCACATTTATTTTACCCAATTAAAATGGGTTCTCCAAAAAAATAAGTATTCTCCTCCCTTATTTGAAATCCATGCAGTTAAAATTCAATCATACATCCAAAATATAAAAGGTCTTAGGAAAAAAATTAACACATTTTATAGGACTAATGGGTTTTCAAGTTAAAGAATGCTTTTCAAAGGTGTATGCTTTGTTTTAAAACCTTGGTATAATGCCTTATGTTAGAAACCTAAGACTCAAAGCAAATTTTTGTTAAAAGCTTGTTATCTTCTGGAATCTCACAACAATCTATCTCAAAATCAATGTGTCCAGGCTGAGTGCTTCTTGCAAATCATTTCAAACTGAACTATTGGCATCATCATGCCTCTTTCAGTGGTCATCTCTCAGTCACCAGGTCCTATTAATGTTTCCTCTGATGCTTCTCATTCTCACTGTCATCTCCCCAAAAACAGACCCTCTAGCTGAGCTTAAATCAAGGGCCCCTTTCTCCAATGTCACTTCCTCCATTCAGCCTTAGCCCATATATAGAACAATCACCATTTCTCTCTCTAATGTCACCAGAGATATTCAGAAGAAAACATAACTGGATGAGATTGAAAGGATGCAAAATTAATCAAACTACTGCATTTACCTTCCCACCAAATTCCTTTATTGGGAGACTTACAGGAAATCACAAGAGGCATTATTAGCATATACAGATAGAAGATTGACTTGAGATTCAAAATAATCTCAACAGTATGTGCAACCAGGGAAAAACATTTTTCAAAGGTGAAATTTCTCAAGGATAAATGCAAATTCTTGCATTTAGGTTTAAAAAATTACTTTCAAATTTGAAAACAGAATGACAGATAACTCAATGTGACCCAAAGATATGAAACATGGCAACGCCTAAACCAAATTCAAACTTAGCATCCCAATCACAGTGGCAAAGAGCTCACAAGCATACCTGTGTTCATCTCCAGGGACCGCACACTTACATAGATCTTGACAAATGCCCATGTTTCTATAGAAAGGAGATCAGGAGATTGAGAGGTCTAAAAACCACAATGTATCTAACATACCACATTATGTACTAACCACGTCTTGGTAATCTACCCAGTGTATGTAAGGGGAAAGAGAAAATATTTAAATTTAGCGAGAAATGAGGCTCAAAAAAAGGAATGAGCCTCTGATTAGTAAAGTAGGCTTAAGTAAAATCTGGATGACCCTAAATGTAAGAGTTTAGACTTTGTCCTATAGGCAGAAGGACATGAGCTAGACCTAAACTGTACACTTCAGAAAGCTTTACCTATCTAGCAACAACATTTAGGGTAAAGTTAGGGAAGAAGAAGAAAAAGAAATTTTCTAGAAAATTTCTAGGAAAGTTAATCTATATGCTAATAAAACAATACAGGTAACAAATATCAAAGACAGATCTGAATAAAAACTGCAGGATATTGTAACCTTCCTCAATAAGATAAACAAAAGAATATTTAAAAAGGAGAAAAAATTGGCCAGTTGCCACAATACAAGAATAGAGGAATAGTCTCATACTATAAATGTCAACGAAGAAAGAAAAGATTCTGGCAAGGCTCAGCATGGTATGGCTCCTAGGCCCCAATTTTACCCACTACAACACACTGGAAAAAATAAATAAGTTAAAAAATCCTGAGAATTCTCACAAATACAGCACTCCTTGTTCTTGAAAGCAGCAGACTCCTGGCATAAATAAGAATCCTTGAGAAAAATAAAAAACAAACAAAACCCCCTTAGAATAAAAGCCTCTACCCACCTTCAGAGGATCTCAGCAAAGCTAGAAAAGCCCCCAGGGTATGTCATTTTTCAGGGCTTCACACTTAATAGAGAGGACAGCCCAAAGGGAACCCCACAGGAAAAGGGGAACCATTCCTGAAAGCTATTTAACAACAACACTGTATTGGCTACAGTGCTCCTTCCCCCCAACTCTGCCCTCCAGGCTTCAGGGAAGAGCAGAGAACACCTTGGCCCTCACATTATACAGCCCACAAGGGAAGACAAACATATCAGAAAAAGGTGGCAGGAGTGTGAAAGAGAATTCAACCACAATTTTTCAGAGAAACAGCAGGGCAACTCTACAACCCTAGGGAAAAAAAGATTTGTCTCAAATGTCACACTATATAAGAACTTATTAAAAACATAAATTCAAGAAAGCTAGACTTCAAGGAATAGTTGATAAAAGACCATGAAATGAAAGAAGAGATAAAAATATAAACTGAAGACCAAAACAAACCCATAGCAGTGCTAATAAATGTATTAGAGTCATGTAAGGGACAGAAGAGGCACAGCTAAAATTCAATTAAGAGCTTTTATAAGAATAACTTAAGATTATCACACTAAGTATAGAGGAAAATTAAAAAGAAAAAAAAAGTTAATGCAAACAGAGAAAACCAAGATGTGGCAGGCAAATACTGTGGCTGGACAGCTTCTAAGAATGCCTGGAATGACCCAGCCTCCTGGTATCTGTGACCTTGTGCAAACTACCCCCATTGAGGATAGGCCAAACATACTGATTTCCTTCTAATTAAAGAATACGGCAATGTGGATGGGATGTCGCTGCCATGATTAGGTTAAGAAGGATCATGTTTCTTTCTGGTTAGCAGATGCTTCTATTGCCTTCCCAGCTTGCATGCTTTAATGAAGAAAACTGCCAGGGAGACTCGTGTGACAAGGAAAACAGTTGGCAAGGAACTCACTGTCAGTACAACATCCCACGGGGGAGCTGAAAGTCACCGACAACGACTGACTGTGCTTGGGAGCAGATCCTTCTCCAGTTGAGCTTCAGATGAGACTGCAGACCCTGAACCACACCTTGACTACCGCTTTTGAGAGACTGAAGTAGAGAACCCAGCTAAATCACTTTGGATTTTTGACCCACAGAAACTGTGAGATAATAAATGTGTGCTGCTTTTAGCCACTAAATTTTGGGGTAATTTGTTATACAGTAAATAACATCAAGTACTGACCCTGTTTCAAAGTTCCAAGGATGACTGGTTTTTTTGAGTTACAGAATTCAAAAAAGGAAACAAAATATTTTTAATAATTTGTTTTTTCACACGAAGAACTGAACCTACAAATCATAGTACATTCATAGTATGTCATAGAATAACATAATATATCATGGTATGTCATAGAATAACATAGTATATTCCAGAAAGAACTGATACTACAAACTATACTCAACATCTACCCTAAGTAAGTTACCAAATTCAAGTATAAAGAATGAACTTTTCTCAGATTCAAGCAGAAAAATCAAATCACCTAAGGCCAGATAGTTGTGAGGTGGTGAGGTGAGGCAGGGATGAAAATCAGGCTGGCCGCAGACTTGCCAGAGCAACTTCAGTGCCATAAAATACTAATGCAATGTGTACAAAATTCTGAGGGAAAGAAAATGTGACCTGATAACTTTATATCACCCTAGATGTCATACACATCCCATGTCATACATATATGGCAACAAGCAGTCATTTCCAAACATGGCAAATATTGAGGATTCTAGAACCCAAAGACTCTTAGACAATTTGGCAATGAAAACTAGCCAACCAAAAGCAATGGATCAAAACAAAGAAATAAGGAGAGAAGATGTGGGGAGCACTGAATTTATGGTTAGAGAAAAGAATATAGGCATTATAAACTTTGACAATGTAAAAACACAACTTAGAAAAGCTAAGACACAGGATGTGGTTAGAGAAATGGTGAGCATAATTATAATTTCAAAGCAGGGAATCACCTTTCCAAAATTAGAATATGAAGTTTAAAAAAAGCAATTACTTAAGCTCTTTTATAACTTTTATATAATTTTTTTTTCTTAAGATTTGAGGCAAATTTACAAGTAATGCATTTTTTAGTCAAGGAAACTTTACCTGAATTTCAGCAAATCTGTCAGTTTTGTTTTGTTTTGCTAAATTCAACTTTAAAATATAGTATATTTTATATAATCCATTCCACATATATTCACAGAGATACCTGTATTCGCAAATGTTGAGACTAACGGTAATTTTGGGGGTCTCATGTTTTCTATATTCTCTACAGTACAAAAATTGAGTACTTATAATTCACATTAAAAGATTGATGTAATTTTTCAGTAAAAGAAAAAAATTAACAATAAAATGCAGGGGGAAGTACATAATGAAAACCTGAATAGGGAAAAAGTCTCACTTACTATTGGAAAGATTCCTGACCTGGGCCAGTTAACCTTAAAGACTTCATCTAATTATAAGCTTCTACATCACAGAACTGTCCCTAAATAAAAATCTTTGCTACATGAAAATTCCTATTTTTCATTATCTCAAATCTAGACTTTTTTACTTGGCTTTCAAATAGCACAAAAATGTGACCTGAAACCACAACTAGTCTTACATAATGAGGCTAATCTTCACTATCCCACAAATATTTTTGCTATATTCAGCTTTTATGTTTTAACTCCTATTTGGGTTATCTTCTAAACAGGTAATTTAAATGTTAACAATTTATAGGCTATTTCTTCCCCAACACTTAGTAAGATAAACAAATTTAGTAAAAAGAAAAAGAAAAGGTAGCAATCTAACCTAGCTAAAAAAATCTATTTATAGCACAAAATTCTTCCTACACTAAAAATTTCAGGAAAGGATTCTTTTAGAATTTGTAAAGCATACACAGACTTTTCTATATAAAAACATTTCTAAATTAATACTGCTTGTATTACTTAACATTAAGTATTTAACATTTAGGTATTAAATACTTAAAAACTTAAATACAACCTAAATGAATATAAAAATTTGTAAGTATTAGGTTAAATACATTTTGTTGAAAAAGTTAAAGACAATTTTTTATATTTTAAAAGTTAATAGTAAAATGGAAAGGTGATACAAATAAATCTGATTTGAAATATTTAACTTTGATACAGTCTTCCCAACCAACTATTTCATATCAGGCATTTTTAAAAGATAATTCTTTGTATTTATATAGGATGTTATAGTTTGCAAAGTGTGTCAATATTCATTTTGTTTACCTCCAAAATAACTTGACAATTATAATTATCTGCAAAGTACCATGAGCCTGTTCAAAAAATACAAACTATAAAAAGTTATTTTAAACTGTTGTGTAAGAAACACTTAATGAAATTTTATAGATACACCATAGTTACATTAGTCAAAGTCTTGTTCAACAACAAAAAATTTTATTTGTAAGTAAGCAGCTAAAACTTTGTTTTCTTCTCAACCATGATTAAAATGTTTATATTCCTTGTTTTAATTTTGCAACACATTTAGAATGGAAGTTACAGTTCTGGATTTCCTCTTTAATAATAATTATAAAATCTAAAATTATTTTTAGTTGGCTTCTTGAATAAGATGTGAAACTTTCTTAATAAACACAACACTTACTGGTAACTTACACTAATGGAAAGAGCAACATAAGTCAATGTAAAGGTGAATATGGTTTAACTATATTCCTAAGAACAGGACTTCCATATATTTCTACCACAAGATGGAGATAAAGTAGATGTATTTACATATTTCAAAAATATAATCTTCATTAAAACATTACTTAGCTCTTAATCAGAAATATATGCTGGTCTTCAAGACAGAAAGGTAAAACTACATCATATGTAATCATTTTCAATTAAAGTCATTCCCAAAATATTCTTTTGATAAAAGAAAATACAAACACATATAATGTTTTCATGCTTCAATTCACTTATGACAGGAAACTACTAGTATTAAGATAACATTTAAAAGTACACTAAAGAAGATGATTCGTATGCGTACACCAGCGCTATCCAACAGAACTTCCTGCAATGATGGGAATAATCAGTACCTGCATTACCCAACATGTAGCCACAGGCCACATGTGGCTGTTGAGCTTCTGAAATGTAGCTAGTGCTAAGAGAAATTAAGTAACTAATGTGACAAGAAGCTACTATGCTGCACAGCACAAATCTGTATCATAGCCTATTTAATATTTTAATATATATTAAATATCACAAATATCAAAATATTAAGTATGAGAAACTAAAATTAATATTTAAAACTTGAATTTAAAAAATAAAATGATTACAAATTAATGAAAACAGGTTCTGGCAATTAATAATCAAGGTTTTTCCAATACCATGAGAAAAAAAATGAGAAAACTCTATATAACTTTAAAGCTTAAAAAAATATTGCATACTCAAAGGAGTAAAGTTTTACAGCATCCTTCAAATGGAATAAAAATTATTAAAACACACACACAATACATGCAAATCTTTTAAAAACACATCAATAATACCCCCATGTGAATTTTCATACCTGATATAGAAATGTGCTTAAAACCTGAAAACATTTAAATATCTACACACAAAATAAACTCCATATTTAACGTTTACTCAAGGCCAAGTTTATTTAACATTTTCAATAATGAAAAAAAAAACTTGCTCCCTCTTAACAAACAGTGAGAGTCTAACTACGATTATAAAGTAGAGCTCTCTGTACCAGAGACAAACTGTAAGGAGATGCAAGGCCCTCCGCAAGGCAAAGCTGGGAGCTCCTTAGGCTAGACAGCCGATGGCCAATGAGGCAGAAACTAGGAGAGGTATTTTCACCAATCCAAAGAGACCAATAAAAGGCACTGACACCAAAAGAGACAAAGTTCAAGATCACATCGTGAAAACATAGACTCATGATGAAACCACTTCAGTGAGATCTGTTTTGGGTTTGGGCTTGGGCAGATGAGAGGAGGGAGCTGACCTAAAAGTGCATTAGAGGTGACTCCAATGAGACAGAAGACTGCCAGGGAAGAACTCATGGACTCCTCACCAAGTAATTCTTGAAAATATGTTGAAGGTTGGGCTGTTCTGGACAGGTCCTCTGACTTCAAAACAAATCAAAAAACCCAAAAGGGATGTTTAATTAAACTATCGGCAGGCTATAAAATTGGGATGTCTCATTTCCAATAAATAAATAGTCAAAGCAACTTGCTGCTGTCACGCTCTAACAAAAAATGAAAAATAGAACCCCTCTCTTCAGCAGATTATCCCTCCCCCCAAAGATCTCATTAAATTAGTTCTACATGTGTTGTGTTAAAACTGAACCCCTAGAGGGCAACTGAGCTTCAACTTTTACTTCACAATACTTTAGTTCCTAAGCAGTTTATAGACATCATGACCTATTTCCTAATACTGCGGAACTTTTGCTTTAAAACAAATGGGGAATTAAAAGAAAGAAAACTGAAATATACCAGCCACTAATGAAAAATATAATTATGGAATATATTCTTTAACAGTGATAATTTAAAGATGAAGAAAATGGTATATTCTTATAGGCATATTCCTGAACAACACCATTATAAATGAATATTTGAATATTAACACTCTCAGTAGGAACTATGTAGCAGATAGGAAAGACATACTTAACAAGTCTATTTAATATAAATGCTCTGCATAACTTTACATTCATTAAATGACACTTTAAAATTTATAGGAAAAAAAGGTGAAGAATCCAATCTCCATAACTATTAACCCCACATAAACCATCCAATATAATCCACTACAGGAAAACCAATGTCCTTTCAAGGTCAAAAAGTATAAAGAAGTTTCATGGCCAACTGCCCATCAAGCTAATTCTATGTCATGAGGTAGAAGTGTTGATATTCAAACAGGCACATTCAAAATACTGATGTAGAAAAAAAAAAAGTTATTGTATCAGTGTGAAGGAATAATACTGTCAAGGCCACTATCCTATACAACTCAACAATGGTATATCTGATTCAGGTTTTTTTTTTTTGTGAAACTCAAAATTGGGCATATACAAGTCTAATATGTATATTCCACCAGAGTAACATAACAGAATGGACTGAGATTTTTAACTGGACCATATACAGGATTACAAACATAACTTGATAATCTGATTAATCATGTGGGTTTTTTAAAAATCCAAGTAAGTTTTTTAAGGGATCAAGTCTCATATTTGTACCTATAACTCTATAATGCGTACTTGCTAACTGGAACAAAATTTTAACTCAATCCATAAGTAGTTTTTTTATTGTAACTGTCACCACACAAGGCCTTCGTTCCCAGCAGAACATGTCAGCATTGCTCACACTGCCCTCAGCAGCAGACAAACTGTCCTGGTGAGGGCAGAAACATGCACTTGCTGGTTAAAGACCTTTCCTTCACATCACAGTAATTTTCTTCACTAAACTGTAAGCCAATTATTCACATTACATCCTGTGAACTCAGGGATCTAAAATGATTACAAATCAATCTCTGCTCATTTAGATTAGAATCTATATATGAAATCTGACAAACCAAAGAACGTACTGATAGGAAGAGAGGCCCCTGAGGAGCGAGAAGCTGGTATGCCATAAGATTAGTACTTCTCAGAATAGGAAAGAGGGACAGGGGGTGGTCAACAAATGTACAGGATAAAAAGAGAGGCAAGGTTTAAAACTGCAAGAGCGTACTTGGCTTCATCATTTCCTAAGAGTTTGCTAAGAACCTCTCATCTAGTAGAAAAGAACTTGAAAGCTGGCCTAGATAATCTGGGGCTCAACCTCCAAGACGGAAGGGAAATAAAGGTTCAAGACCTAGAAAACACACACAAACTAAGAAGAGCAACAACATCACAAACAACAAAACCACCACCAAGTTTATATGGAGAGTGCTCTCTCTAGGTAGTGTAGTATGTAACTTTCAGATAAACAAAATGAGCTTAGGACAGGGGTAAAGTCCACAGGGCCCACTGCCAATGCCAAATGCTGTTTAAGGGACAGTCTTGTGCCTTTGGCTAATCTCTTCTTTCTCAACCTTGGCTGCACGTCATCAGATCACCCTGGGAGCTTTATATAAAAAAAAAAAAAATCAGTACCTTTTTTTTGTGGAGAGGAGCCTGTGCATTGGTATTTTTAAAAATATCCTCAGATGACTTTGATCTACAGCAAGGGCTGAGGACCATGGATCTAGCCTATGTGTCAGAGATGAAATTGAATGAACTTCAATTGTCAGGGCAGAGTAGAGGTCCTACCATAAGAATTTGATGATTTGAACCTCAGTATCTGAGTAGATCTGACTGGGGGAAATGTGGAAGGAAAAGATAACACAGAAGAAATCACATGAAGCCTTTATCACTGAGGCACTGGGTAAACAGATCCACTCTGAAATCATGGGCTACTAATGAAATTAAAGTTTCTTAATAAACTCAACCATATAAGTCAACCAAATGGTCTCCTAAAGCCAAAATAACAGAAAAACAAACAACTCATATTTTTCGGATAATACATTAAAAAATACGGTTAGTCAAACCTTCAGGAAGATCAGAAATACAATTTTTCAAAAGTTTAAATTTTATGAGCTTCACATAAAATATATCCATGAGAGGTATACCAGGCAAAGAATAGGATGCAACATATGTTAAGTTTGTACCCTATACTGACACATTCTAGGATTCAGTCAATGTCTAGCTCCCTTCAAAGTGAGTTTCAAATTTCCAAGTATAGCCTTGACTCCTAGGATGGTTTAGTTCAGTTTGTGCAGGTGAGTGATGACAAAAGTTAAGCAATGGCTATCACTGCATTAATCTGTACCAAGTTGGAACAAAGTTCCTCCTACTGATCCAATAAAGGTATCTTCCATCACAATAAAGGGCTACTGTCTGTCTAGAAATGTCAGTCAGAAAAATCACCTAAGCTCAGGGGACATGGGGAAGGCAGTATAACAGAGAGAAGACAAGTAGTGATTCTATAGCATCTTACAACGCTGACAGACAATGACTGTAATGGAGTATGTGGTGGGGACTTGATAATGGGGAGAGTCTAGTAACCATAATGTTGTTCATGTAATTGTACATTAATGATAGCAAAATTAAAAAAAAAAAAATATATATATATATATATATATAATATATATATATATAAATCACCTAAGCTCAAGGATCCAAAAGGCTTAGAAAGACAACTATAAGAGTGAGACAATATACTACTGAAGAGAGAATTGGGTTCTAATCATCTTAAACCATGGTATTTGATCTTAACCATGATTTGCACTGAGGCTAGTCAATTACCTAATCTCTTATATAAAGGATATTGGAAAAGATGATATTTAAAGATCCTGCCCATCACTTAAATTCCATGCAAGACTTCATGCAAGACTTGGTTGCTTGGCAGCATTACTAACTAAGGAGGTGCTGAACTATGGGAATAGTCTGTAATAAGCACATGGCAAAGTTCAGAGAGTCAAAAACATTCAAAATGTGTGTATACCTGGAAATAGTGTAGTAAAATAAAATGTCGTAAGTCAAATCCAGGAAGACTATCTTAAGCTTTCCTACTAGAGATATTTAAAATCCTCTGAATCCATATTTAGAGTTAATTTTGGGCTGTTCTTAAGTTTGGCCATTAAAACTAGTTTTAAGGTTATGGTGAAGAATCAAAGGGATAAAAGAATTCAATATGAACAGATTATTCATTCATGCTTTTGAAAGCTAAGGGCATGGGTATTATATTAGAATGCAGGGAAAAACTACTGGTGTTGATTAGGGGAAAAAGCAATGCAACACTGAACTCTCAGATTATGTAAACAGAAGTCAGTTGCCTTTCCAGAGAATAAGCTGCTGGTCAGCTATTTAACCATTCTTAGACCAAAGGCAATTTTGCTTTAGCTTTGGGGACTTAAAATGTTAGATTTAAAAATCTGACACATCTGATGAATCAATTTCTCTAGAAAAGGTAATCGATGCCTAAGGAAACCTGTAAGAACAAAAAGAGATGATGTCACTGTTAGCTCGTGTAAGATCTATACTGCAGTTAATGCTCATCCTCACACAGCAGCCTGACACTTTCCCTAATGCCAGGGGTTATGCTACAGCAGTCTGAGACAGGGATGTCCCTTTAGCTCTGGCAAACACACATCATTGCCTTGTCACTTTAATGGACACCTTCTACTCTAAAAAGAATGCAGAAAGCCAAAGTTTAGAAAGCTAAGTTGTCAATTCATCTTGTGCTCTGTTGCAGAATTTATCTTCTTTCAGTTCTATCTGTAATAGAGTGATTTTCTGGGAAGGGAGAGATGAAGACAGGAGAGAGGGAGGGAGAAAAGGAAAGACTTCAGATGGTTCTGATTTCTTATCAGAAAACAAATCTAAACTCCTGTTTCAAGTTTTCAAGGCACTCCAAACTCAGGCTTGACTCCCAGTCTTTTTGTCATTATCCCCCAAATGCACCACCAGTCTCCTGAGGTCAGTCTCCTTACAGCTATAGAGAAAAACGAGGCGCATTCTGACTTCTGTGCCCTCAGTCCTGAGTCTGTGGTCTGACGTGCTTTTCCAGCTTCCCTGCACTTTCCCAAACCATTAGCCATACCTCAAGGTCCAGTCGTTGCCCATGTTCTTCAGCAAGTCTCACCTAAGAATTCAATGGCTTTTCCTTTTTCTAAAATAGCATATAGGTATTTTGTCATAAATTGTTTTATATGGTGTAGTTCTATTTTACGGATGCCTGGTTTGTCTCTTACTGATCAGACAATAGGTTCTGAAGCAAGTCTCATACTTCTACACTGCCTATATAGTACTTCATACAATGCTGAACATGTAACAGGCATTCAGTAAATATTTAATAAGAAGGTTACTAAAATTAATTCTGTAAGTTAAGAGCAATATGCTTTTTTTAATTTCTGAAGAAGCAAATGACTCAATCTTCTTTATACTCAATGAACAAATAACTGACAAATATTAAGAAATATTAAAAAACTTAGGAAAAGAACATATTTTAAAAATCACCAGTACTCCCAACACTTAGAAATAACTTAACATTTCTTCTTGCTCGATGTCTTCATAGTATAAAACATAATTTTAATTTAAATATTTCTTTTAACTATCTCCCCTATTGTATGTAAGCTCTGTAAGACCCAGGCCTGAATCTGTTCCTGTCACATTTACATATGCAGTGGGAGGATGCACAGTGTGTGCAGTGCTTCGTGCATGTTCAGTGATCATAAAAAATTGATGGAATTACTTAATTTGGTAAGCCCTTTCTGTAGTTTTAAAATTTATTTAATTAAACCAGGAGTAAGTACGTTTTTTTCAGTAAAGAGACATATGGTGCATAGTGAGCTATGTGGTCTCTGTTCCAACTATTCAACTCTACCACTGCAGCATGAAAGCAGCCACAGACAATCCATAAGTAAATGGTCATAGTTGTAAGGTTGAAGGCACTGCAGGGAGGAGTGAGCACGTCAGACACTGATGACGTGCCAAAGTCCCCAGCTGCTGCCCCCTCCCAACCTGAAAAATGTGCCTTAGGCTAGCCAATCCTGGCGCCGCTGTAAACCTAAGCTCTGCCTCCCCCTGCCTTCTTTAAAAACTCGCTGCCTGCCCTGCTGAGTGTTACTTCCCCAGCCTGTGATAGCCAGATGGGGGAATATCACTCAGGAATTGCACTCAAATAAACTGCCTGGTCCTTTGTTGCCTCTCATCGCCTGCTTATTTCAGCTAGAATTTATCTTACAGTTGTGTCCTAATAAAACACATAGTCAAGCAGCAGGCAAGAGCTGACCATCAGGCTATAGACAGCCAGCCCCTGAAAGAAAATAACCAGTCTCTCAAATCAGTAATGCATTTATGATGATCACAAATATGTGCATACTGTCATTCCCTATACCATAATTTATATAATCAGACCCTGTTAACATACATTTTTGGCAATATTCCATATTACATATAGTGCTGCTGAACATACTAATGCAAATTTTATTGAGTATCTCCTGTCATTTCCTTAAGATACATTCCTACCGGTTGAATTGCTACATCAAGGAATACCACATTTATGAATTATTGTTAATACTTAAAATACTCATACACCCCTGTCATGACATACTGCTAATCTGCAATTCTAGCCAGAAGTGTAAATACAGCTTCTCCAAAATCTCATCAATATTATATATTATGTATGTTTTCTTACCCACAAATATTTCAGCAGGCACATGATTAGAGTTCTGTACTTTTTTCATATTAAGTAACAGTTATATACAATGAAATAAATAAACCTTAGTTAACTATAGCACTCAATGAAACAAAAGTATACACCTGGTGCAACACAAACCAACAAAAACAAAACATTAAGATCACTCCAGTAATTTTCGTTAGTGTCCCTTTCCAGTCAACACATCTCACTCCCACCGTAATGGTGCAACCATTGTTTGGATTAGTCTAGCCTATTCTAGAATGCCATATAAATGTTAACTATTCTAGAACATGTTTTTTTAAAGCATGTACCCTTTTATATTTCACTCCTAATAAAGTTTTGAGAGTCATCTCTGCTGTCGTGTACAACAATAGCTTGCTCAATGTTACTGCTGAATAGTGTTCCAGTGTATGACTATACCAAAATTAGACTATCCCTTCTGCTTTTGAGAGATCCTGGGCTATTTTTAATCTTTGGCTACTATGACTAAGCTACTGTAAGTATTATTGTACACAAATGAAACTTACATTGAAATGATTTATTTCTCCTGGGTAGAGTTCCTGGATCATTGGGGAGGTATGTGTGAAGTAAATGCTTCCGTGTTTTAACTGTAGCTCTCCCACTAGGTATGCAATTCCAATTACATGAAGGTTATCCCTATGATATACCACAGGGCCCTGAGGTTCTGTTAATTTTTTCTTCATTTTTTCCCTCTGTTTCTTTAGAGTGGATATTTCTACTGAACTATCTTCAGGTTTATTATTCCTTCTGTCAATTCCATTCTGAAGTTTTTGTCAGATATTGTATTTCTCAGCTATAGAATTTTGATTTGGGTCTTTTTTATTGTTTCAAATTCTGTTAAGATTTCCTATTTATTCATTGTAAGCATATTTCCTTTATATTCTTAAGCAACAATACTCAACTGATTCAAAATCCTTGTGTGATAATTCCAACATCTTAGTTACCTTGAAATTAGTCTCCATTGACTTGAGAATGGATGTCTTCCTGCATCTGTGTACACTGAACAATTTGGCACTGTATCATGAATACTATGAATGATACCATGTAAAAAGTTTGGTTTTTATCCTGTTTCTCTAAGAATATGTTTTTTCTTTTTCATTTAAGCAGTCAAGTTTCTTTGCTCAACTCAACCTGCAGAACCCTGTCTCTCTACAATGTATGCAGCTCAAATTTTCATTCAGTTCCTTTCGACTTAACTGAGCTGTGTGGAATCTGCCCCATATATAGTTCAGTATTGAGCCATAGATATAGGCAAAGCTTATACATAGAATATGAGGCTTCTCTTCTCTGGTCTTCTTCTTATTGGGGTTTATGCTCTTCCCCTCCTCTCACTCCACTATACACAAATACAAACTTTCCAGACCAAAGGCTATTTTCTTTCAGTCAATGTTGGCCGCACTACAGGATGGAGACTCACCCAATGCTATTCCCTTCTATCAATGAGACTCCCCTCTGATTTCCATTTGCTTTTGGTTACTTTCCAATGCCTTCAGGTAGTTGTTTATAAATTTGTTCATTGTTTATAGTTGTTTTCTACAGCAGGACAGGTGTAGTGAGGGCTATTAGGCCATGCCAGAATCTGAACTTCTCCATCATGAATGTTTAAATCATATCAAGTTTGTAAGCTTCTTACAGTATTGTAGAGTGTGATTTGCAATTAACCCATTGAAAGCAAGGACAGATATTTTTCATGTTTAATAATACGTTAACTTACCAGAGAGAAAGTTTGTGTCCTCTGCCAATCTAATTTTTTGAATGTATATTCACCAGTTCCTTACTGATAGTTGTCTTTATACATAAGGATAGCAAACTTTTGTGAAATTTATTACAAATATGTTTTCCTAGTTTGTGATCTATTATGAGTACAGTATATGACATACAGAAAATTTTATTTTCTATATTTTATAGCTTTTGTATTATAAAATAGAACTCTTGATTCCTTAGTTTTATCTTTTAAAGAAAGATATGATCATTATGGAGGATTTTTAAAAAAACTATGAAAATAAAAATCACCCATAATCCACCTTCTTTTTCCCATTTCCTTTTATGGCTTTTTAAAAAACTTGGGTATACTTTCCATTATCTGGAAGTCTGTTTAACACTATCTGCAGAAGTTGAAATTATATACACTGTCATAACCCAGAAATCTCATTTCTAGGTATATAACCCAACAAAAATGAATACATACAGGTACCAAAGGACATGAACGAGAATAGAGGCATTCTTTGCATGAAAACTGTAAATCACCTAAATATCCATCAGAGCAGCATGGATAAATAAATTGTAGCACATTTATATAATGGTACTATATGGCAATGGAAATGAGAGAACTATCACTACATCAAAACACAGATGAATCTAATAAACCATGTTCACTAAAAGAAACCAGACACAAAAGATCACACACCATATGATTCCATTTAATAAACACGCAAATGAATCTATGCAGTTTGCAAATTAAATGGTGGTTACCTTTGTAGAGAAGGAAAAGGAGAGTGGTTGGGAAGGAGTCCAAAGAAGACTGGCTTCTGGCAATTTCTATTTCTTGACCTTAGTAGTGGTTACACGGATATGTTTACTGTCATAATTCATCAAGCTATACACTTATAATTTGTCTGTGTAGGATATAAAATCTTCATTTAAAGAAAGTATTGTTTTCATTTTGGAGAATATGAAAAAACTATGCATATGAAAAGAAATAACCTATGATCCACGTGCTTCCTCCCTTATTTCCAGATACTTATCTTTAATTTTAGTATAAATTTTTTTGTTCATACATCTAACATTTTGTCAGAATTACACCAAGTATGATTTTACATGTTTTTTTACCTAGCATGACATGTTCACATTTGCTAATGATCTCTCATAAAATCAACTATTAATTTTCACATTTTATTGAATGATCTCTTTTATAAGATATAAAGTAATGAAAATCAAAAAAGAAGTTTCAATCTCAGTAAAAATTAAACTTCAAGGAAGTAGATACTGTTAATATAAAAATAAGACATTTAAGCTCAATACGTAACTCAAATTATTATGTTGTGTGGGTATGACTACCTTTTAATGAGCAAATGTTCTGTAGTTTGTATATGTAGGGCTGTAGCCCCAAAAAGAGTACCATAGAAAATAATATTAGAAATGTTCTCAGAAATGAAATAAAAATTTTAAATTGCTTAAGATACAGAGAGAAAATAACTTTTCTTTCTTGGTGAAGTCTGAGGTAACTAAGAGAGTACAAACAATGCAGCAATGGAAAAAGTAGTAGCTAGAAATAAACCAACATATGGGCAAGAAAGGACCAACAGGAGGGAAAGCGTATCATCACTTACCAAATCTACCACTCAGGACTGATAACTGATCTAATGACACTCTCTTTATGATCCCATTCACAGTGTGCTAGGCAGCCACTCCCAACTAATTATATTGGCACAGATGAACTAACTATATTCACCATCTTTGACACAGTCAACTGGTATGTTAACGGAAAGAGTGCTAGGTTGGGAATTAAGATATCTGGATTCTAATATCAACATGATAGATAAACAAGTCATGTGATATTAAATAGGTAATTTAGTATCTTTATTGTGGCATGAGACTATGGCCTTATATTCCCCACTGTACGTAGCACCGTATGTATTACACATGGGCAGCACTTAAGTCTGTTGAATTAACAAATCAGTGTAGTTATGATTGGTTCAGGAAGGACAGTTTTAATCTATCACTATCCAATTTGAAAATGTATACTATACATAACTAAGAAAACTTGCACTGTTCACACAAAAATATTAGAAAAATACCAGAATGAATAAGCATTCTACTCCTCCCATTTCCCTTTAAAAGAGTGATTGCTACTGTTTAATGTGAGGGTTTCAAAGTTAGATGTCTAATACACACCTCAATGTTAACATGTCCAAAACTAAACTCCTGATCCGTTAATCATCAAAAACTAAAATAAAATGATAAAAGTTCTTCACACAGTCTTCCTCTTCTCTGTTAACTAAAATTCCATCCATTTTACTTATTCAGGACAAATAGGGAGTCGTCATTTTCTCTGTTGCCCCTATCATCAAATACATAACATGTGTTCTCATTCTCATCATCTCCATTGCTCCACCCTTCTAATCCACCATCATCTGTCACTTGAATTATCACAACTACATCCTTAACCAGTGTCCCTGATTCTGCCCTTGGCCCTTATTCCATCTATTCTTAACACAGCAGTAAGGACACTATTAAACAGGACATCAGACCATGTCTCACTCCACTGTTCTAAGCCATCAATGTCCTCCCATTTCTCCCCTTAGTGCCTACACATCCTCAGTACTTACAAGACCCTAAATGATTCTGCCCCCATCGTGTTGATGAACTCCTCACTTTCCATTCTTCTCCTCAGTCATTCCACCCTGACTAGGGACCTTTCTGGTGTTCCTCAAACATGCTAGCTTCAGCTAGTGCTTCACGGACTTCATACATTGTGTTCAAATCATTCTTCCAGAGATCTGCACATCTCACTCCTTCACCTCCTTAAAGAATTTTGTCCAAATGTCACTTTTTAGAGTGAGACCTACACTGACACCTACTAAAAATCCGACCCCATTTTAATACCAACACTCCCCACTGCCCTTACTCAATTTTATCTTTCTCCAGTGACTTACATTTACTTATAACTGTAATGGCAGATTTTTTCCTGTTTCATTCCCTGTTCATCTCTGATGAACATCTCTAATAGTCACTGGCACACAGAAATAATAAATATTTTTGAATGACTATGCTCAATAAAACTGTAAGGTTTCATTCAAGTGCCTAAGGGAATGTGAAAATTGTTTTTCCTTTGTAAGTACATTTTTACGGACGTAATAATTGACTAATACTAAAAGATACTCAAAGAGGATTACCAAGTGCTAACACATTGGAGACAACCAATATATTAAAATATGATGCTAGATAAACTTGTGGGTCTCACAGTAAAATTTCTATCACATTTGTTTAAGTGAATACTCTAAAAAATTTGAGTAAGTCACAAGAAATCATTACTATTTAGAACTACTTTCTGATTTAGGATTTACTCTACATTTTTCATCCCTCGAAAAAGTAAACCATAAAAATGAACTAGAAGAAGAGATACAAACTAGACTGCAACTGTAACATCTGATTTAAAATTTGCTTCATAAAAATTATACATTGTTTTCATATAACTTTGTAAATGTAACAAAATTATGAATATAATTCTTTTATCTGTTTTATACATTATAGTGTGAAACTAATTCTAGCTCCCCCAAAATAGAACTGTTTTTTTATACTGCTCTAAATATACCAGTCTAATGCATTCCAAGGTTTTGTACAAACCAAATTTACACGTTTTATTATTTTCCCAACAGATATACAAGATTCCTGTAAGAATGTATTTCAGTCAAAATATAATTATTTGTGAGTATTTGCAAAGTTTACCAGTCACAGGCTCTGATTATCTGGAAAGAATGCCAATTACAACTCAAGGATCATCAAGTAGCTTAACTGAAGTGTGATTTTGTATCAAGATTTTATATACAAGGGCACATACTACTTAGAAACCATAGTTAATTTTGGATTAATTTCTCATAAGATGAAAGGACTTAAGTCTATTATGGCAAAATAATTGAAAGCTGATGTCTAGGAAAACTAAGAAAGTGATAAACACTTGTTAATGAAGTATTGGCAGAACACTTTTAACTCCTATTTGATATTAATAACATATATTCATTTTAACAATATTTCTAAATTTCAAGATACATAATTTTTTGCTTCTGTGTTCAAATGTAGACTTTTCACACTTAGATCTTCAAAGATAAGTTGCATAAATTAGTTGTTCAAAATCTATCTGTCCTGACAAAATTTCCTACTACTTTAGTCATTTAAAGATTTAACTTACTTCTAAAACTAAAACATACTGCACTTTTCTCTGTGAGAAGAAAACTAGCCATTTTATTCGTGAGTATTTATGTTCAATTATACATAATTTCATTATAAAATTGCCCTGTTATTCAGAAATAAGAAAATCATAAGCCAGTTAAATCCTACAACAGACATATGAATTAACTAATGTAACTGAGACCCACTAAATCATGGGCAATGGCCATTAAATACTTTGTTCAGTTGTTTTAAAAATAATTCGGCTGTATTTTTGATTGATACAGACCTATTAGTCCTAATGTTACTGGCATGACATCAGGCCCAATAGGCATACACAAATACTTATGGCTTATTAACTTTATTGTGTCCCTGTGCAGAAAAGAGTTAGCATGGAAGGCCTGGTACGCTATCCCTTAAAAAGCCCTGCTTGCAAGGGTGGCTCTTAGTTGGCATCTAAGAACGTGGATTTTGGGAGTGTTCCCACCATTCCTTAATTGGTAAGAGCAGCTCACTGCACCTAAACTGTTTGTGCAAACCATATGGTTTATGCTGACCACCTGCTTTCTTTCCTTCAGGGAGTCTAAAATTTTGGTACATGTGACCTGCACAGGCTGTCCATGTGACCAACTCCCAATAAAGGAGAGGACTGAGTCTCTAAGGAGTTTGCCTGATAGACTACACCTCACAATTCAGTGCTGGAGTTGGAATTAAGTGCATCCTAAGTGACTGTACTGGGAGAGGACTCTTGGAGGCTTGTGCCTGGTGTCCTCTGGACCTCACCCCATGTGCCTTTTCCCTTTGCCGGTTTTGCTTGTATCCTCTTGCTGTAATAAATTTTAGCCAGAAGTATCAAAAGAATAATACAAAGTTGAGTTTTCTCTCTGAATCAATTGTTCAATTGCTTTTCTTTTGGCATATGCTCTTCCAACTGAGTTTTAATTATGTCAAAGTTTATGTAATAATAAGATCAGAATTCTTAATTCTCTAATCTCTAAGAGAAGTCACCTTTACTTAACAGATCAAAGTTGTTTCAAAAAAAAAAGGTGATGAACATTATTTTTCTCTTCAAAAAGAAACAATAAAGTATACCTATTTTATAAATACAAATCACCAACAAATCACCAAACCTAGGGATGATCTTGAGGACCCCCAACAGAGTCCAATATGGGTCCAAAGAAGAAGAACTCTGCTTTATTTCTCTTTATATTTCTTAAGAGTTTGTAACATATATCTTGTACATAACAGATATTCATCATATTTGGTGATTTTACATTTATCCTCCTAATACACCAGTCTGAACATGTGTTGTATCTCTACTTCAATGCTAGTTAACATTGGTGAGCTGGTTAAATGGCAAAAATATATGCGATAACAATGGCACAATTCAAACAAAATGAAAGTTTTTGGCAGGTTCAAGCCACATAGTTGGATAGAAGGTGGATTACTTTGACTATTTGCAGTCTGTAGCCCTCCAATTTGTTTTAATGGCATTTTGGTAGTTCTCCATCTGCAAACAGCCTAAAGAATACCCCAAGAATTCTTAATGTGACTTTGATTTTTGTTAATTCATGTATCTTTGGAATTTAGAGAAATGTGCCATACTTCAGTTGTGAGTGACAGAAGAGGACAGGCATTTTATGAGCTTCTGTGTTATTTAACCACAGCTCTGCCATGTTTCAAAGAATCAAACAATCCATACTTCCTTATATTTTATATAATGCCTTTGGAACTAATCCCCCTTACTGGCCAAAAAATTGTAAAGACTGCAACAGAGGATGCTGATACAAAAGAAACATTAAAATAAGGTAAAAGAAGGCCCCAGGGATGAAAGGAGTCGGTGTATAAGAGTATTTCTAGGTGAAAGAAAGTTCCAGGACACCTATGATAGTGTCAGAGTCATTTTTTGGTCTTGATCTGCCATAGCAAAAGAACTAAAGAGTCTTATTTTTAAAGCAAACTTCATTATTCAACATAGAAAGTTTGTATGAAATGTCAATTATGCCATTCAAAAAATTATGCAAAGAAATGTAATGAAAGAGCAAATTAGTGACTCTTCCTCCCATGGAGACTATCTCCAGAAGAAAAAATTATATTACTCTAAAGCATACTTTACCAATATATATGACAAATAACATTTTTAGAAAAATTACTAACATATAGAAATGTAAATCATCAAATTAGCTGAGTCAAACACATGAGAAAAGTTATGTAATGGAAAGTAACCTCCAGAGGTCATTGAACCTTCTTCCTAAAACACCTCAAGTAGGTAACTCTGAAATCCAAGAAGGATCGATTCTACCATCAGTTTTGGTGGAAGAGGATTTCTGTTTTGGCTTTTGGGAGAGGAATAAGACTGATTGGCCATTCTAAAATTTCCCTTCAGTTCCATTCCCTATGTACTCAGATTCACTGTGCTAATGTCTCCAAATATACTCTGGTTATTTATCTTAGTGGTTCCATTCACTGCCAATGCATCACTGGCAAAAGAATAATACAAAGTTGAGTTTTCTATCTAAATCAATTGTTCAATTGCTTTTCTTTTGGCATATGCTCTTCCAACTGAGTTTATAATTATGTCAAAGTTCATGTAATAATAAGATCAGAATTCTCAATTCTGTAATCTCTAAGAGAAGTCACCTTTACTTAACAGATCAAAGTTGTTTCAAAAAAAAAGGTGATGAACATTATTTTTCTCTTCAAAAAGAAACAATAAAGTTTATCTATTTTATAAATACAAAGATTCTCAAGGTGACACCAGTTTAACATCAACAGTGCTTAACTGTCACCGAAAAGCTGAGGTTTTTCTGGCTTTAGGATATGGTTTTCATTATATTGAAAGGGCAAAATTAGTAGAACTTTATAGATATTTGCTGCAGATTAGAATCATATAACTGTAGATGAAAGTTAAATTTTAGAAGTATTAGGGTATATAACAAACATTCTAATAATATTCACTACTTAACAAACCTGAATGTGTTTAAACATAAGGAGACATGTGCAACGTACACTAAATCAGTGGATAGTAAAGGCCAATAGTGTACAAGGAGGCTGGTTAAAAATTATAATGTAGAGAGAACTAGTAAGAATATAGCAACCTGGATGAAATTGATATTCATTAGGGTACTCTTCACATCAATAGGGAGCATTTGGACTCTTTGGTCTTTATCAGTGTCCCAGCTGGTAATGGTTGAAGGTTAATGCCTTACCCCGTTCTGTTCAATTTTCTATCCTAATTAGCCCTCCAAATCTATAGCTGTGAGCACCAAGTGTCTGTGCTCAAAAGAAACTAATTAATGCTAGCAAATTAGATCAAGTCCAAAGATCCAACAGCCAAACTCTTAGTTAAATGCTCCTTGTTAATAGGAAGCGTAGCTGTCAATAACTGCTGTCGGTGACTATAATGAGGCATCTTTCTTTCATTGAAAGTGATTTCATTTCTCTTTGTCCTTGGAAAAGCTGTTCCATTCCCTTTACAAATCTAAGTTGCTGGCAGTCTGACCCAATTCTTATGATCAGCTGGGTTGAATTGACACGAAAAAAAAATCAAACAAGAATCATGTTTCCTACATAATCATGTTTCAGACATTTAGCAGAAAAGTCAGATCACTTATTAAAATTCCTGTATCTTTATCCAAGAACTATACAATTAGCATGCATAATGCTTTTATATAACATCCTATAATTATTTAATAAAGCAATGACTATAAATGCTAAATAAACTATAATGGAAGTGCCCTGATGCTAAATTACATCTTATTGTTCAGTTTAAATGTAGTGGTTCTGCTGCTCTGCTTGGGCAATATACATGGCTGATACAAGGTATGTTCTTTCCTAACTCACATGGTTCAACAGGGAGAACACTAAGGATTATTCTTTACAAAATCACCAATTTTAGATACTAAAATTTAGTTTTGGATCATATGGTCTAAAAAAATCAATATGGTTATCTATAAAAAATTAAAATATTCCAAAATCAATTGTTATAACATGCTCTAATAGGGACAGATGTACTGAAATAACCCAAATGTATCTCAAATTTTAAGATGCTTTCAGTCTTCAGAATATTTTAAGTATTTTAAAAAAACAAAACAACCAAGCCAACATCCTAAACATCAGAACTTTTGATACAGAAGTGAAAATTAAACATTTTTTCTGTACCATTACATACAGTTGTGCAACATAAATAAGTATTTTAAAGTTATACTCTACATCTTTCATTTCAAAGACCAAAAACAAAGTTTGACTAAGAATAAGCAAATGTAGGTACGAAGCCCAATCATTGCATTTTCATCTGAATCATGTGAGTAAAATCTCAACCTATAACTGTGTTAGCAAGCTTTCTTTTATTGTAGATACAGGAATAACATGTCATCAAACAACATAAATACAACTGATGCATCTAACTTTGGACCAATATATCAGAAATAAGTAAATTTTCCTGGTAGTGGAAAGTTAGCTCTGTGACTTTATTACCCATTTTTAATTTTTATCCTCCCTCACCTGAATCAGCATATGTATCTTTTAGTTCAATGAGGCAGGTGGAGGATTATCTCTTGAGACTATCAGCATGACACCTGCCAATGCCAGATGTGCACTGAACTCTGCCTGCAGGTGCCAATGGGTTAATTTCTCCTGACACCTGAGGGGTGGGGGTTGTGGAAGGAAGGTGCTCTGATTAAACAACTAATTCACAGCAAAAGCATGAGTATTACCATAAATAATATTCCTAAATTACTGATAATTAATAAATGTACTTACGGATACATGTTATTTAAATGTAAGTTATGAATGGATTAAAATTAACACAGGTCATAAACAGTCATTTAAGAAACAGAAATGACTATCACTTAATGTTAGTTCTGAGGAACTACCCTTCTTTTTCTGCCTCCATCCATCCGTCACAAAGAAGACAGCACCAATTTCTGAGGAGATAGCATCAGAGGGACAGAAGTGTTCCTAGTATCCAAACCTTATTGACATGGCCCTGAAACTACAGTTGTTGATATACAGCCTGGCTCCCCTATAAAGAAACCTGCAATGGGACTGCAGCTAAGCCCAGCCTCCTAAGAATTAATGTGGTCCTTCAATGAGGAAGACAATAGGGGAAAGTGAAGAAGAGCCAGGAAAATAGTCAACATCAGCAAAATCTCACTATGACTTCTTTTAATGGCAGTTTCAACAGGTAAATTTCTTTAAAAAGACATTTGCACGGTAATACTGCCATCTCCTTTTCTAATTACCCATCCTTTATGGCCTCATTTTTCATATTTCACTGCTTTGTTTACATTTTTCACTATAATGTTACATATTAAGCAATGATATATCTCTATAGTTACAGAATACAGGAGTATTTCATATTAAAAACATTTTCCAAAGAAAACATGCATATGTGGTACCTAGTACATGCATTTACATAATTATCTTTCACTTAGAAATGTAAAATATAGAAAAAAACAGATTCAATGTAAATGTTTTTGGGATTCATTAGCTATTCAGTAACAGACAATGACAACAAAAATAATCTTAAAATATATAGCTATATAAATATATCAATAGAGGAAAAACAAGTACATGTTACATTTAAGATTTCTTCTTTCTCTATCAAAATCTCCAGAATAACTTATATTGGCAAAATACCCATATCAAGTTTCTCAATATGTAACTATACTAGGAAAAAATGTTTTTTTACTAGTAATTGGGGAGAATATTTTTAAATTGTAAATGAATCAAACACTGCCTGGAAGTTCTGACAGCTGAAATACTGGTATCTCAGTGTAAGGGTGAGAAGCAATTCATACATATTAATTCACTGACTACTTGACTCTGAAGCTAGGGATTAAATTCAGATCATATTATAAAAAATATATTTCATCTTTATATGAATATTTGAATCTTACCTTGAACTTGTTCAGAACATCTCTCTCGGGCCTTTTCTCTCATTATTTTAGGGATCAAAACATCTTTTTCAACATGTCTGAGATGCTGCTCTGAAAAAAAAAAAATCTTTGATATAGTGAAGTCTCAAGTAACTCACCAGTTTAGGAGGAAAAACGCACTCTCTGGTTTACTTAAAAGCCTATGTAAATATGTTAAAAACTCTCTTATAACCCCATAAAACTACAATAATTTTAGTCACTGAAAATCATTCTAATTTTTTTTTCTTTATACAACAGAAAAATTGTGAGGGTCATAGTAAATATCTTTTTAAAAAGTTCTTCAACCTATACTTCAACACTTTTATTTGACAACATATTCCATGCAGTCTTGTCAAAATTAAAGTCACAGACTAACACATAATTTTTATTAATATAATTCAAAAAAGGGGGATTTTTATCGATACTGAGTCCCAAGGACAGATGAAAAGATCCAAGAATCAGAGACACATGTATAGTCCCTCTGACTAGTAAAAAGAGTAGCCTAAGAAAGAACTGGCAGAAGAAAAAGTGGAACTACCTGTGCATATAAAAAGAAAGCATGTTTGAGATTTCTGTGCATTTTAAACACAACTACCACAATTAGACTAAAATGGTAAACAGCACTTGCTCGAGTCCGACAGGCTCCTTAAATTCTTAGAGAGCCCTGAAAAACAACGGAGTAAGTGCCCTTGGGAACCAAAATGGTTCGGAATCTCTGCAAGACAAAGGCAGATGAAATGAGGTTAAAGGAGATAATCAAACACCCCAGTTTTTCTCCAGGAAAAAAACTGATGCCAGAAGTGGGTGTTGCAGCATGCTCTGATGCAGCAAAAATGGGGAGCAAGCAATAGATTTCCCTGCAGGAATCTCAAGCATTATTGGTTGAGATGCCTCAGTAGGAGCCAGTGGGTCCCCTCTCCGGCTGCCTTCACACCCTGGGTAAAAGAAACAAATAGCCAGGTATTTATCCCTAAAAGATGAGGAAGTTTTCCCAGTATCTAGACAGTGGCACCTAGGAAGACCAGGAACCCCTAAGCTCTCCCTGGTACTATGTGGTTCCCAGAAACTTCTGGATGCAAACATCTGTGAACTGATAATAGTATTTTCAGAGAAGGTAGCAGGATATCTCAAAAAACTAACAAAATCAACAACAAGAGGAAGGCGGAGCCAAGATGGCGGCGTGAGTAGAGCAGTGGAAATCTCCTCCCAAAAACACATAGAGCTATGAAAATATAACAAAGAAAAATCTTCCTAAAATAGAGACCACAGGACACAGGACAACATCCAGACCACATCCACACCTGCAAGAACCCAGCGCCTTGTGAAGGGGGTAAGATACAAGCCCCGGCCCGGCGGAACCCGAGCGCCCCTCCCCCCGGCTCCCGGCGGGTGGAGAGAAACCGGAGCGGTTTTTTTTTCTTTTTTTTTGGCGAGCGCTTTTTGGAAGCCTTAGAGGGACGGGCCCCCGTTGCTGGGGAGGCAGGGTGGCGGGACCGGTGAGGAGGTGCCTGGGAACGGCGCCGGAGGACAAAGAATATCCCGCGTTTCTCCCTGCGAGACCTGGGGGCGGGTGCCTGAGACCGGTGCCTGAGGACGGAGGAGGTCGCGCGTTTTTCCCCTTTTTTTTTTTTTTTCTCTTTTTGGCGAGCGCTTTTTGGAAGCCTTGAAGGGACGGGGACCCCAGTGCTAGGGAGGCACGGTGGCGGGACTGGTGAGCGGGTGGCTGGGACCGGCGCCTGAGGACAAAGAATATCCCCCGTTTTTCCCTGCGGGACCGGTGGGCAGGTGCCTGAGACCGGCACTTGAGGACAGAGGAAATCGCGCGTTTTTCCCCTTTTTTTTTTTCTCTTTTCTGCGAGTGCTTTTTGGAAGCCTAAAAGGGACAGGGACCCCGGTGCTAGGGAGGCAGGGCGGCGGGACTGGTGAGCGGGTGCCTGGGACCGGCACCTGAGGACAAAGAATATCCCGCATTTTTCCCTGTGGGACCGGTGGGTGGGTGCCTGAGACCAGCACCTGAGGACGGAAGAAATCGTGCGTTTTTCCCCTTTTTTTTCTCTCTTTTTGCCGAGTGCTTTTTGGAAGCCTTGAAGGGACAGGGACCCCGGTGCTAGGGAGGCAGGGCGGCGGGACTGGTGAGCGGGTGCGTGGGACCAGTGCCTGAGGACAAAGAATATTGAGCGTTCCTTCCCTGCGGGACCGGTGGGTGGGTGCTTTTTGGAAGCCCTGAAAGGACAGGGACCCTGGTGCTAGGGAGACAGGGCAGCAGGACCAGTGAGCGGGTGCCTGGGACCGGCACCTGAGGACAAAAAAAAAAAAAAAAATCGCTTGTTTTTTCCTTTTTTTTTTTTCTCTTTCTTTCTGTTCCCTCTCTCATTGTTCCTGCTGTTGTTTTGGTTTGGAGAGTACTTTTTGGAAATCTTAAAGGGGCAGGACAGGTCACTTAGACCAGAAGCAGGGAATCTGGGGATCTCTGGGCACTCTAACCCCCTGGGCAGCAGGGAGCACAGAGGCCCCTTACGGAGATAAATAGTCTCCTGGCTGCTCCCCCTCCAACGGGGCTCCACCATTTTGGAGGAACAGCCCCAGCCAGGCCAAGCCCACAGCAACAGCGGAGATAAACCCCAAAGCAACTGGGCAGGAAGCAGAAGCCCTGTCTGCGCGCAGCTGCCCAGCACAAGCCACTAGAGGTCGCTATTCTCCCAGGAAAAGGCTACAAACCAACAAGAAGGGAAGCTCTTCCAGCGGTCACTTGTACCAGCTCTGCAAACTATCTCTATCACCATGAAAAGGCAAAACTACAGGCAGACAAAGATCACAGAGACAACACCTGAGAAGGAGACAGACCTAACTAGTCTTCCTGAAAAAGAATTCAAAATAAAAATCATGAACATGCTGACAGAGATGCAGAGAAAAATGCAAGAGCAATGGGATGAGATGCAGAGAAAAATGCAAGAGCAGTGGGATGAGATGCAGAGAAAAATGCAAGAGCAGTGGGATGAAGTCCGGAAGGAGATCACAGATGTCAGGAAAGAGATCACAGAAGTGAAACAATCCGTGGAAGGATTTATAAGCAGAATGGATAAGATGCAAGAGGCCATTGAAGGAATAGAAGCCAGAGAACAGGAACGTATAGAAGCTGACATAGAGAGAGATAAAAGGATCTCCAGGAATGAAACAACACTAAGAGAAATATGTGACCAATACAAAAGGAAAAACATTCGTATTATAGGGATACCAGAAGAGGAAGAAAGAGGAAAAGGGATAGAAAGTGTCTTTGAAGAAATAATTGCTGAAAACTTCCCCAAACTGGGGGAGGAAATAATCGAACAGACCATGGAATTATACAGAACCCCCAACAGAAAGGATCCAAGGAGGACAACACCAAGACACATAATAATTAAAATGGCAAGGATCAAGGACAAGGAAAAAGTTTTAAAGGCAGCTAGAGAGAAAAAGGTCACCTATAAAGGAAAACCAATCAGGCTAACATCAGACTTCTCAACAGAAACCCTACAGGCCAGAAGAGAATGGCATGATATACTTAATGCAATGAAACAGAAGGGCCTTGAACCAAGGATACTGTATCCAGCACGACTATCATTTAAATATGATGGTGGGATCAAACAATTCCCAGACAAGCAAAAGCTGAGGGAATTTGCTTCCCACAAACCACCTCTACAGGGCATCCTACAGGGACTGCTCTAGATGGGAGCACCCCTAAAAAGAGCACAGAACAAAACACACAACATATGAAGAATGGAGGAGGAGGAATAAGAAGGGAGAGAAGAAAAGACTCTCCAGACAGTGTATATAACAGCTCAATAAGCGAGCTAAGTTAGGCAGTAAGATACTAAAGAAGCTAACCTTGAACCTTTGGTAACCACGAATCTAAAGCCTGCAATGGCAATAAGTACATATCTTTCAATAGTCACCCTAAATGTAAATGGACTTAATGCACCAATCAAAAGACATAGAGTAATAGAATGGATAAAAAAGCAAGACCCATCTATATGCTGCTTACAAGAAACTCACCTTAAACCCAAAGATAAGCATAGACTAAAAGTCAAGGGATGGAAAAACATATTTCAGGCAAACAACAGTGAGAAGAAAGCAGGGGTTGCAGTACTAATATCAGACAAAATAGACTTCAAAACAAAGAAAGTAACAAGAGATAAAGAAGGCCACTACATAATGATAAAGGGCTTAGTCCAACAAGAGGATATAACCATTCTAAATATATATGCACCCAATACAGGAGCACCAGCATATGTGAAGCAAATACTAACAGAACTAAAGAGGGAAATAGACTGCAATGCATTCATTGTAGGAGACTTCAACACACCACTCACCCCAAAGGATAGATCCACCGGGCAGAAAATAAGTAAAGACACACAGGCACTGAACAACACACTAGAACAGATGGACCTAATAGACATCTATAGAACTTTACATCCAAAAGCAACAGGATATACATTCTTCTCAAGTGCACATGGAACATTCTCCAGAATAGACCACATACTAGCTCACAAAAAGAGCCTCAGTAAATTCCACAATATTGAAATTCTACCAACCAATTTTTCAGACCACAAAGGTATGAAAGTAGAAATAAATTCTACAAAGAAAACAAAAAGGCTCACAAACACATGGAGGCTTAACAACATGCTACTAAATAATCAATGGATCAATGAACAAATCAAAATAGAGATCAAGGAATATATAGAAACAAATGACAACAACAACACTAAGCCCCAACTTCTGTGGGATGCAGCGAAAGCAGTCTTAAGAGGAAAGTATATAGCAATCCAGGCACACTTGAAGAAGGAAGAACAATCCCAAATGAATAGTCTAACATCACAATTATTAAAACTGGAAAAAGAAGAACAAATGAGGCCTAAAGTCAGCAGAAGGAGGGACATAATAAAGATCAGAGAAGAAATAAACAAAATTGAGAAGAACAAAACAATAGCAAAAATCAACGAAACCAAGAGCTGGTTCTTTGAGAAAATAAACAAAATAGATAAGCCTCTAGCCCAACTTATTAAGAGAAAAAGAGAGTCAACACAAATCAACATAATCAGAAATGAGAATGGAAAAATCACGACAGACTCCACAGAAATACAAAGAATTATTAAAGACTACTATGAAAACCTATATGCCAACAAGCTGGAAAACCTAGAAGAAATGGACAACTTCCTAGAAAAATACAACCTCCCAAGACTGACCAAGGAAGAAACACAAAAGTTAAACAAACCAATTACAAGCAAAGAAATTGAAACAGTAATCAAAAAACTACCCAAGAACAAGACCCCGGGGCCGGACGGATTTACCTCGGAATTTTATCAGACACACAGAGAAGACATAATACCCATTCTCCTTAAAGTGTTCCACAAAATAGAAGAAGAGGGAATACTCCCAAACTCATTCTATGAAGCCAACATCACCCTAATACCAAAACCAGGAAAAGACCCCACCAAAAAAGAAAATTACAGACCAATATCCCTGATGAATGTAGATGCAAAAATACTCAATAAAATATTAGCAAACAGAATTCAACAGTATATCAAAAGGATCATACACCATGACCAAGTGGGGTTCATCCCAGGGATGCAAGGATGGTACAACATTCGAAAATCCATCAACATCATCCACCACATCAACAAAAAGAAAGACAAAAACCACATGATCATCTCCATAGATGCTGAAAAAGCATTTGACAAAATTCAACATCCATTCATGATAAAAACTCTCAGCAAAATGGGAATAGAGGGCAAGTACCTCAACATAATAAAGGCCATATATGATAAACCCACAGCCAGCATTATACTGAACAGCGAGAAGCTGAAAGCATTTCCACTGAGATCGGGAACCAGACAGGGATGCCCACTCTCCCCACTGTTATTTAACATAGTACTGGAGGTCCTAGCCACGGCAATCAGACAAAACAAAGAAATACAAGGAATCCAGATTGGTAAAGAAGAAGTTAAACTGTCACTATTTGCAGATGATATGATACTGTACATAAAAAACCCTAAAGACTCCACTCGAAAACTACTAGAACTGATATCGGAATACAGCAAAGTTGCAGGATACAAAATCAACACACAGAAATCTGTAGCTTTCCTATACACTAACAACGAATCAATAGAAAGAGAAATCAGGAAAACAATTCCATTCACCATTGCATCAAAAAGAATAAAATACCTAGGAATAAACCTAACCAAGGAAGTGAAAGACTTATACTCTGAAAACTACAAGTCACTCTTAAGAGAAATTAAAGGGGACACTAATAAATGGAAACTCATCCCATGCTCATGGCTAGGAAGAATTAATATCATCAAAATGGCCATCCTGCCGAAAGCAATATACAAATTTGATGCAATCCCTCTCAAATTACCAGCAACATTCTTCAATGAATTGGAACAAATAATTCAAAAATTCATATGGAAACACCAAAGACCCCGAATAGCCAAAGCAATCCTGAAAAAGAAGAATAAAGTAGGGGGGATCTCACTCCCCAACTTCAAGCTCTACTACAAAGCCATAGTAATCAAGACAATTTGGTACTGGCACAAGAACAGAGCCACAGACCAGTGGAACAGATTAGAGACCCCAGAAATTAACCCAAACATATATGGTCAATTAATATTTGATAAAGGAGCCATGGACATACAATGGCAAAATGACAGTCTCTTCAACAGATGGTGCTGGCAAAACTGGACAGCTACATGTAGGAGAATGAAACTGGACTATTGTCTAACCCCATATACAAAGGTAAACTCAAAATGGATCAAAGACCTGAATGTAAGGCATGAAACCATTAAACTCTTGGAAAAAAACATAGGCAAAAACCTCTTAGACATAAACATGAGTGATCTCTTCTTGAACATATCTCCCCGGGCAAGGAAAACAACAGCAAAAATGAGCAAGTGGGACTACATTAAGCTGAAAAGCTTCTGTACAGCGAAAGACACCATCAATAGAACAAAAAGGAACCCTACAGTATGGGAGAATATATTTGAAAATGACAGATCTGATAAAGGCTTGACGTCCAGAATATATAACGAGCTCACACGCCTCAACAAACAAAAAACAAATAACCCAATTAAAAAATGGGCAGAGGAACTGAACAGACAGTTCTCCAAAAAAGAAATACAGATGGCCAAGAGACACATGAAAAGATGCTCCACATCGCTAATTATCAGAGAAATGCAAATTAAAACTACAATGAGGTATCACCTCACACCAGTAAGGATAGCTGCCATCCAAAAGACAAACAACAACAAATGTTGGCGAGGCTGTGGAGAAAGGGGAACCCTCCTACACTGCTGGTGGGAATGTAAATTAGTTCAACCATTGTGGAAAGCAGTATGGAGGTGCATCAAAATGCTCAAAACAGACCTACCATTTGACCCAGGAATTCCACTCCTAGGAATTTACCCTAAGAACGCAGCAATCAAGTTTGAGAAAGACAGATGCACTCCTATGTTTATCGCAGCACTATTTACAATAGCCAAGAATTGGAAGCAACCTAAATGTCCATCTGTAGATGAATGGATAAAGAAGATGTGGTACATATACACAATGGAATACTACTCAGCCATAAGAAGTGGAAAAATCCAACCATTTGCAGCAACATGGATGGAGCTGGAGAGTATTATGCTCAGTGAAATAAGCCAAGCGGAGAAAGAGAAATACCAAATGATTTCACTCATCTGAGGAGTATAGGAACAAAGAAAAACTAACGGAACAAAACAGCAGCAGAATTACAGAACCCAAAAATGGACTAACAGGTACCAAAGGGAAAGGAACTGGGGAGGATGGGTGGGCAGGGAGGGATAAGGGGGGGGAAGAAGAAGGGGGGTATTAAGATTAGCATGCATGGGGGGAGGGAGAAAGGGGAGGGTTGGCTGCACAACACAGAGAGGACAAGTAGTGACTCTACCACATTTTGCTAAGCTGAGGGACAGTAACCATAATGTGGTTGTTAGGGGGGACCTGATATAGGGGAGAGCATAGTAAACATAGTATTCTTCAGGTAAGTGTAGATTAAAAATTTAAAAAAAAAAAAAAAGAAAGAAAGAAAGAAAAGGGGGATTACTCCTTAACAGGATAAAACTATTGGTAAATCAAAGATCAACGCATGCTTTAAATATCCTTAATGTTGATCACTTAAAGGGTGTCAGATGATCAGCTATGGAGGTACTCTTTTCTGATAATATTCCTTTCTCTTAATTAAAAAAAAAAAAAAAAAAAAAAGCAGTTACTGTGTGCTGACCTCTAATGAGTTCTGCACAGTGGTATAGAGGGCATGTCAAAGTGTGGGCAAAGGGTCTGTTTGTTTCTACGCAGAAGATCAAGGCCTAGCTTGGATACCCAGAAAATGAACTAAGATACGATATGAGGAGGAGCTTCCGGCATCAGCACTCTCTGGAGGACTTGTGCCGGGGGATGATCATCAAAAAGCCTCCACAGGGATCCGGACGATGCTGCGGTTGTGGCTGCATCCAGCCCACTGTCTCCTGGACTTGCCATAAGAAGGAGGAGGGAGATGTCTAGGCTGGCATGTGCATACAGTGAGACAACGAATTTGACTGGATCTGTACTGTTGGAACTCAACCAGGAGTTGGGAGGGGTGCAAGTTGTAGCACCCCAAAATCTCATGACTATAGACTATCTATGGTTAAAAGAACATATGGGATGTGAACAGATCCCAGAAATGGGCTGCTTTAATTTGTCTGATGGTTCAAGTACAGTTGGAAAATATCCATCATATCATAGATAAATTTTCACAAATGCCTAGGATGCCTAAATGGTTTTCTTGGCTTCACTGGAGATGGCTGGTAATTATAGATTTGCTTTGTTTATGTCACCGTATTCCTATTATGTTAATATGTGTGTGCAAATTAGTTAGTAGTTTAAAACCTATACATACTTAAGGTACTATACAAGAAGATATGTCAAAGAAATAATCAATCCTCCCAAGTTTCCTTCATATGCTACATCTATAGCTTTTCTTCTTCCTTCCTAATTACAAACCTTAAATAGAATTCGTGCCTCATATAGAATTTACCGAGTATCATAATTCCTCCAGGTGGTAAAGATACCTCGAGACAAGTGCTGGGCATAGAAGCCACAGGGCATAAATCTGCAAAGAAGTAAAAAGCTAACCTTTGCAAACAATATGGCTTCTCTCTCACTTACCAACTTTACATTTCCCTGTATGGCCCCGGAAGATGACTGGTTAGCCAGAGACGGGTAAGATTCCTCAAGGGAGGAACAACCTAAGACAGGCACAGTCGCAGGGGGGCCATCAGGTGAGAATTTGGGGATCAACAGAGGTGAGGCTCAGAACCTCACCCCCCCTGCTTTGAGAGAAATCTTCTGCATCCGTGGATGTCTTGCTGCCCTTGTCTAGCCTGGATTAATACTTAGTCCATAGGCACACACCTGATCATCTGATCATCTACATTTGCCTTCTTACAGCACTAAACTATGTTTTCTACCTTTATCTTGCATCTACCTACCACTTCAGCATTTTATTAAAAATAAAAATAATAATAATAATAGGAGAAATGTGGGATCAACATATAAATCAAGTACAAAAATCAAATGAATATTCATATTTGACCTGATGGTTTATAGGTCATATTGCATGATCAAAACCGAAAGTTTCTGTGATGAATGCCCTTGTACTGTTCACCATGTAAGAATTTATTCACTCTGTAAGAATTCGTTCACCATGTAAGAACTTGTTCGTTATGCTTCAGAAGATTGGAGACTGACGAGAATTAGGCTTGAGATGGATTAATGATTGTACATTGAGCATTGACCCCCCTATACTGAATTTTATTGTTGTTAACAACCATTTGATCAATAAATATGAGAGATGCCCTCTAAAAAAAAAAAAAAAAAAAAAAAAAAAAATCAACAACAAATAGCCAAGAATCACCTAAATTTGATGAAGGACAAAACAAGGAAAGGGGAGAAACCAACTGTAATTAATCAAGAAGTAACCAACTCCTAGAAAAGGTAAAAGAGTAGAGAAAAAAAGATTTTAGAGTAAGTATAATACAATGCAGCAAATAAAAAGGCTTGAGTCCTAAAACAGAAATGGATCCTAGATTACCTAAATATACTTTGATAAAATGTCTGAAGCTCAGAAATACTAAAAACTTCAAAAGGGAAAAAAATATTACCCAAAGGAATGAGAATCAGATGTATATCATGTTTCACTGGCATGACATGGATGCAAGAAGACAATGGAGAAATAACTTCCAACTTCTGAGAATTACTTTATATCCAAGAATCCAAGAGCCAATTAAGAGTGAAGTTAAAGATATTTTCGGATATATAGGGACTCAAAAGTTTACCTCTTTCAGACCCCTCTGAAAAAGAAGTGATCCCTATTGTTGTACAAGGCACTAATCAAACTCAGTGATGTACAACACTAAACATTTTATTATGCATAGGGATCCTATAGGCCAGGAATTCAGAAAGCTACAGCAGAATTGACTCTTCTCTGCTTCACAATGCACAGTACTTCATCTGTCAAGACTCAGATGATGGGTTGATTTCAACAGCTGTCAAAACCAGGGTGGAGGACTGACTTCCAAATGACTTCTTTCTTCACTCATGTATCTGACATCTGGGCTGGAATGGCTGAAGGATGGGCTGAGCAAGGACTGTGAAGCAGAACACCTACACATGGTCTCTCCATTTGCTTTGGCCTCTCACAGTACAGCAGGCAGGTTATGAGAGGGAGCAATCTGAGAAGGAATGTCTAGAGAGCAAGCATTCCAAGATATCCAAGTGAAAGCAGTATGGCCTTTTCTGACCCTGTTATTATGGAAGCCATACAGCACCATCCTTCCTTCATTATATTGATTTCAAATCACTAAGGACAGCCTATACTCAAGTAGAGGAGTATCAGGACTCCATTTACTGTGGCAATGCCACGTTATAGAAGAGCATGAGGACAGAAGATAATGTTGTGGCCTTCTGCATAAAATAAAATCTGACACAAGACATAATAGAGAATATATTCCGATAAAATAAAAATGAATCCATGATATAGAAACATGAAATATATAAAGCACATTAGAAAAACCTATATTTAAACTTATACATTAAAACTATAAAGTGCTTGACCATGTCATCAACTAATTTGACCTAACCGACATTTATAGGATAATACACTCTGTAACAGCTGAATATTTACTAATATAAACCACAGTCTGGGATATGAAACAAATCTCAATAAATGTAAAAGAATTCAAGTCATACAAAGTATGTCACTTGACACCAGTATAATTAAATTAGGTATCAGTAATAGAAAGATCTTTTGATAATCTTCAAATATTTGGATACTAAATAACACACCATTGAATAACCCACAGGTTTAAGAAGAAATCAAAAGGGAAATACATATTTTGAAATGTGTGAAAATGAAAATACAACACATCAAAACTTGTTTGATACAGCTAAAACAGTGCTGAAAGGAAAACATATAGCTCTAAAAGCTTACATTGGAAAAAAAGGATGGTCTTAATGACTTAACCTTGTACACTGGGAAACTAGAAAAAAGAAGAGTAAACTAAACACAAAGTAAACAAAAGAAAGGAAATAATAAAGATCAAAGCAGAAACCAATGAAATAGAAACTGAAACAAACAACAAACAAACAAAATGATACATAAAAGCAATGAAACCAAAGCTGGTTCTTAAGAGCATTAAAATTGATAAATCACTAGCCAGGAAAAAATAGAGGTCACACACATCACAAAAAATGCCCATTTTTAAATGATAATACTATATTTAAATAATTTTTAATTTAATTTTAATTTTAAACGTAATTATTTTTAAAATGTAAGCCAGTAAATTTGACAATTAAGATGAAATGGCAAAATTCTCTGAAAAACACAAAGCTAAATTCAAGAAGACACAGATAACTCTGTATTGAAGAAATTAACATTTACTTAAAAGCTTTCTCACAAAAACAACATTTTGGTGAATATGACCAAACATTTAAGAAAGAAAGAATATCAATTCCATACAAACTCTTCATAAAATTGCTCTGATGCCAGCATTACTCTGATACCAAAACCAGGCAAGACATTACAAGAAAACTACAGTTCAATAGCACATATTTTTACATAGAGATGTAAAAATATTTTTAAAAGTAGCAAATTAAATCCAGCAATATAAAAAAGGGTAATACTTCATGACCAAGTGAGGTTTATTCCAGGATTGTAAAGTTCACTTAACATTTAATAAACAGTAAATGTAATTCATGATATTACAAAACTGGAAAAGGAAAAACAGTTACCACAATAGACACAGAAACTACATTTGACAAAAATCCAACATCCATTCCTAATAAAAACTCTCAGTAAAGTAGAGACAGAAGGAAACTTCCTCAACATGATAAATACATCTACAGAAAAAAACCCACGACTAATATCATGTTAAATGGTGAAACATCAGATATTTTCCCCTTAAGAAAGGGAACAAGAGAAAGAAGTCTGCTCTTACCACTTCTATTCAATATTATAATGTTCTTAGCTAGTGCAATAAGGCAGGAAACATAAGTAAAGAACTTCCAAATTGAAAAGGAAGAAATAAAACTGCATATGTTTATTGCCTATAATGATTGTCTATATAGAAAAGATAATATGATTGACTACACAGAAAATCCAGTGGAATCTACAAAAGAGCTACTAGAAGTAATGAGTTTCACAATATTTCCAGATATAAGATATACAAAAACTGAATGGAGATAATAATTTAAAAAATCAGAAAACTAGAAGATAATTCAATAATACTTATCTAACTTGAAAAGTAGAAAAATACCTTTTTAAAAAATCAACTGAGACTCAGGGACCTGCAGGACAAGAATAACAGATCTGTTGTTCAGTTTACCAGAGTTTGGAAAAAAGGAAAAAAGAAAGCAGGGCTGAAAAAATATTTGAAGAAATAATGGATGAAACCTTTCCAAATTAGGCAAAAGACATAAACCTACCAATTCAATAAAACAGTTTAAAGCCCAAGGAAACACACACCTGGATACATCATAATCAAACTTCTGAAAATGAAAGGCAAAGAAAGATCTTCAAAGTATTAAGGAGAAACACAGGAAAACAAAGATTCAAACGACAAAGGATTTATTATCAGAAACCAGAGGCCAGAAGGAAGTGGCACATTATTTTCCAATACTAAAAGAAAAGAATTGTCAATCAAGAACTTTATATCCAGCAAAAACATTCTTCAGGATTGCAGATGAAATAAAGGCAACTCAAATGAAGAAAAGCTAAAGTAATTTCTTGGCAGCAGACCTATTCTGAAAAAAATAGAAAGATGCTATTCAGAAAGGAAGAAAATAGTAACAAAAGGAAACTCAGCACAACAGGAAAAAAGAAGGGTGATAGAAGGGGTAACTGTAATAAACTATTCTTTGCATGAATTTTAGAAATTATTTTTGACAGAAGCAAAGCTTATAGCATTCTCAGTGTATGTAGTGGTAATAATAAAGATGACTATATCATAAAGAGGAGAGGGCAGAGTGACTTTGGTGTTGTAAGATATCTACATTCCACATAAATGATGAAGTGTTGATGCCACTAGACTGTGATAAACTATGTATGTATAGTGTAATCATTAAAAAAATAACTAAGAAATTTTTAAAACGATAGATGAAATGGAATACTGACAAATTGAAAGTATTTTCTCTGACCATAATGTAATCAGCTAGACAGCAATAACAGAAAGATAAAAGAAAAATCTCCTAATGGTTGGGTATTAAAGAACACACTTCTAAACAATTCATAGGTCAAAAAAGGAATCATCGAGGGAAGAATACACTGACCTGAAAGAAAAAGAAAACAAAATCTGTAAGACAAAGCTGAAGCAGTGCTTGTAGGTAAATTTATAGCAATAAATGCTCATATTGAAAAATAAAATCTCAAACCTTCCACCCATCTAAGCTTCCACCCATCAAAACTAGAAAAATAAATAAATCAACCTCAGACAAGTAGTCGAAGAAAATAATAAAGAGCATAAATCAATCAATAAAAATGACAACAGAAAAACAAATGAGACAATCATAATGAGCTTATTTTTTAGAAAGATGAATAAAATTGGCCCATATAGTTTCATTAGCAAATTCTAAGAGATATCTAAAGAACAAATAACACCAATTCTAAAGTCTCCTTCTACAGTCTTTCTCTTTATGAGGCTAGCTTTACTGACAGAAAAGTACAGGTAGTATTTTTTTAAAATCCACAGATCAATGTCCTTTATAAATATAGATATAAAAATCCTAGCAAAATATTAGCGAATCAAATCCAGCAATATATAAAAAGAAAAATATACCACACCAAGTTGGGTTTATTCCAAGGATTCAAGTCTGGTTCACTATTGGAAAATCAATGTAATCTATCATACTAACAGTCTAAAACCAGAAAAACCATATGATCACATCAATTAAAGCAGAATAAAATGTAATAAAATTTATCATCATTCATTAAAAACAAACAAAACTCTCACTGAACTAGGACTAGAAAGGAACTTCTTTAACCTAAGCAAGTGTATCTGCAAAAAACCTACAGCTAACAACATACTTAATGGTAAAACACTGATTACTTTCCCTGTAAGAATAGGAACATAGACTAAAATTGCACAGAACTATACATATTCATAAATTGCATGTATATAAAAAACTGGTGAAAAATGAAAAGGTCTATATTGTAGTTAACAGTTGTGTACCAACTTGAATTTCCTGCTTTTGATAATTGCACTACAGTTATGTCACTGTTGGGGAGGCAAGCTGAAAGGCACATGAGACTCCATATATACTGCTTTTGCAACTTCCTGTGAGTCTATCATTATTTCAAAATAAAAAGTTAAAGGAAAAAAGCTTCTAGAAGAAATCATAGAAGAAAATCTTCATGACCCAGAGTTAGAGTTCTTATATATGACATCAAACTCACAATCCATATGAGAAAAAAAATAATTGATAAATTAGATGACCAAAATTAAAAACTTGCATGCTCCTAAAGCCCCTACTAAAAAGATAAAAAGACAAGACACATACTGGAAAAAATAATTTCCAAATCTCTTATCTGACAAGGACTTGTATCCAGGATAAATACTTCTTCAAACTCAACAGTGAAATAGCAATCCAAGTAGTAATGGGCAGAAGACTCAACAGACACTGTACCAAAGAAGATGCACAGATAGCAAATCAGTATATAAAGAGATGCTCAACATCATTAGTCATTACAGAAATTGAAATTAAAGTAAACCAAGATACCAAAGACCTATTAAGGTGGCTAAAATTTAAAATAACGATAATACTAAGTTTCAACAAGGACATGGAGTAACTGGATCATTCATACATTGCTGCTGGGAACATTAAATGGTACAACCACTCTGGAGGATAATGGGACAGCTTCTTACAAAGTTACACATACACTCACAGTAACACCCAGCAAACACACTCCTAAGGACTTATCCTAAAGTAATGAAAACTTACATTCACACCAAAACCTGTACATAGATGTTCACTGCAGCTTTATTTGTAATAACTAAAACATGAAAACAACTCAAAAGTCCTCCAGTGAGTGAATGGGTAAACAATGGCTTATCCAAACAATAGAATAATCCTCAGCAATAAACAGAATGAGCTCTTAATATACAACAGCAGCACTTTGGATGGATAGATTTCAAGGGCATTGTGTTGAATGAAGAGAACACAATCTTAAAAGGTTACGCATTGTATTACTCTATTTACATAACATACTTAAAATGACAAAATTATAGTGATGGAAAACATAATTACTCACTGGTAAGGGTTAAGAGTTGAAGAAGTAGTGTGCCTATGAAGGGGAAACTAGGGTTTTTCTTTGTGGTGACAAACAGTTCTCTATGCTGATTGTGATCATGGCTATCTGAGTCGTAATAAAACATCATATACCTATGCACACAAAATACATGTAAAAACTGGTGAGATTCAATTTAAGATATGTACCTGAGTTAGTAGGATACTAATGTCAATTGTTGATTTTCTTGGCTGTAATGAAGTATAGCAGTGTATCCCAACTTTTCATTTTTGCCCCTAAAGGAGCCTTTTTAGACATTTTTTTCCTAATGCCCACTATAAATTGTTAGTATCACAAACACACCGTCTGTTTATATACTGCATGCAAGACAGTGGTTTATACATTAAAAGAGCAAGATTATTTTCTCACTCTAATACTAATTTTTGCCCCTTTGAGGGCAATACCACACTCACTGAAAGCATGTACTATGGTTATATAAGATAGTATCATTACAGAATGCTAGGCAAAGTGAAAACTGCACTATTTTGCAGCTTGATGCATTAAACTATTTCAAAATAAAGTTATAATGAAGTTTGAAAATGTATAAGGAAGAGCAAAAAAGCAAAATAGCCAAAACAACATTAAAACAGAATAACAAATTTGGACAGCTTATACTACCTGATTTCAAGTCTTACTACAAAGCTACAGCAATCAAAGGGGTGTAGTAATAGCATAGTTAGAATAAACAAAAAGATTAATATAACAAAATAGAGTCCAAAAATACTTCCACTTACATATGTCAATTTACTTGGACAAATGCATGCACCAAGGCCAGTCAATGAAGAAATAAAATTTTCAACAAATGGAGGTAGACGTGGTTAAACATGAAAAAAAGAAATCAGTGTGAACCCTTGACCCCTACTTCACAGCACCCACAAAAATTAGTTTGCCATGGATCATTAACCTAAATGCAAAAATTAAAACTATTAAACAAAAAAACTTTCAATTCCTTGGAGTAGACAAAGATTTCTTTAAAAAAGGACACAAAGGCACTATGCAGAAAATAAAAAAATTAAAAAACTGATTTCATCAAATGTAAAATCTATTTAGCAAAAGACACTGTTCAGAAAATTACAAGGCAAGACACAGACCAGAAGAGTTTACAACACATACATCTAACAAAGGACTTGAATTTAGACTATATAAAGAATTTTTATATATCAACAAAAATACAAATAACCCAGTAAAAAAAGGGAAAAAGGGCTTGAATGGACTCTTCCAAGAAAAAGATATACAAATTATAAATATGTACATGAAAAGGTGCTCAAATTCATCAGTCATTACAAAAATGCAAATGAAACCTATGATATCATTTCACACCTACCAGAATGACTAACATTAAAAACAGTGACAACACTAAATGTTAGGGAGCATGTGGAGCAACTACAACTTTCATATTTTGCTGGTAGAAGTGTGAGATGATAAACTTCTTTGGAAAACAGCTTGTTAAGTTACAAAGTTAAATATACACAACCTATTTTCCACTCCTAGATATTGATTTACCCAAGACAAATTAATATATGTCCAGAAGCACCCTGTACAAGTCTGTTTATGAAAGTATTATTCATAATAGCCCAACATTGGAAACAACCTAAATGCCCAGCTGAATACTACTTAGCAATACAAAAGAATGAATTACTGATATATTTATGGATGAGTCTCAACATTTTTGTTGAGAAAAAGAAGGCAGTCACAAGAATACATACTGCATCATTCAAGAACATGCAAAATTAACCTATGGTGATAAAATCCATGGGACTTGAGAAGGGTATTCTCTGAGGGTCGCCTTGATTGGGGTATATACATTCATCAAAACTCACAATCTGCCAACTACAGATATTTTACCTCGATTTGTTTCCTTGTTATAAATCTGCACTCATAGTAGGTGATTTTAACCTGTAATTATCAGAAAGTGAATAATTAAGTAGACAAAGAGCTATTTAATTTTCTCCTTAAAGATACTGTTCATGTTATTAGATTTATTTCTATTGGTAAAGGTATCTTTACCTATTTATTTTTTTGTACAAGTTCAACTGTATTGTCCTTATAACCAATACAACCTTACTTAGCTTTCATTAATTCTAATAAATTGCCAATAGATTCTCTTCCAGTTTCTATGCAGACAATCGTAGGGGCAGCTTTGCATCTTTCTTGTTTCTTACTGTCTATGCCCTTTAGAAAAATGGCCAGTAGTAATAGGAGGGCCTCTGTCTTGGTTGCTCAAATTTTGTTTAGAATTTTTATAGTTATCTCCATGTTGAGATTTGCCTATTACTTTCCTCCCTTATCCTTGTGTTGTTTTGCTATCTAAATAACATTATTTTAAAAATAAATTAGGGATCTTTCTCTTCCTTTGCATTCTCTAGGACATTTTGTAAATGATAAAGATTATCGTCAATTCCTTGAAAGTTTGGTAGACTCCACCTGTCATGGTCAGTTTTATGGATCAGTTTGGCTATAGATCCATTACTCACACACTAATCCAGGTGTTGCTGTGAAGGTATTTTGCAGGTGTGGTTAAAATCTGTAATTCATTGACTTTAAACAGATTATCTGAAATAATCCTGGTGGGCCTGCTTCAATCAGTTGAAAAGCCCTAAGAGCAGAACTTTTTCTGAAGAATGCCACCTGCAGGCTGCATCTGCAGCTCATGACCAAGGGTTCTAAGGCTGCTGTTCCTGACAGCCTGACCCTGCACATTTCAGACTTGCCTGTCTAGCTTCCACAAGCACATAAGCCAGTACTTGCTGTATATATGTGTTTGTCAGGGCAGGAAGGGGTCTGTGTATCTCCTACGCACTGTTTCTCCGGTAGAACCCAGGCGATACAACACCTATTGGAGCCTGGGTTCTGGAGTGTTGTATGTATGCATACACTTATATGTGAGACAGAAACAGTTTTAATACTGATTTAGTTTTCCAAGGGCTTTTTATTTTTGAGTCAGTGGCAGTTTTAGTTAAGTTCATATTTCTCAAGGAAACTATCCATTTCATTTAAATTTTCAAAATAATGACATGATGATATTCATGTTTTTTTTCTCTTCACCACACCTCAGTTGTATTCCAGTTTTCTCTGTCTATGCCAGGGGTTAACAAACTGTTAAGGACCAAGTATAAATATTTTAAACTTTGTAGCCTATCTACCATTTCTGTGAAGTATTTTCCTTTTTCTTTTTTTAACAATCCTTTAAAAATGTCACTATTCATAGCTTATAGGCTGTGGATAAAATTAAAGTTCCTGTGGCCAGAATTCTCACCTGGCTCTGGTGGTTGGATAGCTCACTACACATGTGGACAATATGTTGCTACTGACTCTATATAAAGAGCTCCACCCAGTGCTCTGGGCGACATGGTGGCACAGCTGCAAGGCTGTAGGAGAGGAGAGCAGAGGCTGGAGTGGTGGCAGCACCGAGGACAGAGGCCCAGAGGATGGCTGTAGAGGCAGGGAGGCCCAGAGGCAGAGACGGGGTTGCTGCATGAAGACTTCCTCTGAGTGGATGGGATTTTAGTGATTGACCTGCCACCATGGAAATAAAGTTGGGTATAAACTTTTCATCCCAAGAACATTTTACTGTCATTTCTTTGGTCACACTGAATCCATAGTGAACTTGCCGGAGGCTGAAACCCATTGGCAAGACACAGGTTTTACCAGAGTTTGCTGAATTCTAGAGACACATGAATATTGATTCACATTTTCCACTCCTGATGTTAAATCATAAATAACAGATATATATAAATAAATTCTGCTGAAGATGTTCCCATTTGGTAGCATACCAACAACTAAATATCAATTTCTAATTAATTATGATTTTATTAACATTACAAAGCTATCTTTAACACTCCATTACAGATGTGGCATTTTTTATTCATAAAAATTACAGAGTGCAGGAACAACAAATGCTGGCAAGAATGTGGAGAAAGGGGAACCCTCCTATCCTGCTGGTGGGAATGTAAACTAGTTCAGCCACTATGGAAAGCAGTATGGAGGTTCCTCAAAAAACTAAAAATAGAAATACCATTTGACCCAGGAATTCCACTCCTAGGAATTTACCCTAAGAATGCAATGGCCCAGTTTCAAAAAGACATATGTACCCCTATGTTTATCGCAGCACTATTTACAATAGCCAAGAAATGGAAGCAACCTAAGTGTCCATCAGTAGATGAATGGATAAAGAAGATGTGGTACATATACACAATGGAATATTATTCAGCCATAAGAAGAAAACAAATCCTACCATTTACAACAACATGGATGGAGTTAGAGGGTATTATGCTCAGTGAAATAGGCCAGGCAGCGAAAGATAAGTACCAAATGATTTCATTCATCTGTGGAGCATAAGAACAAAGTAAAAACTGAAGGAACAAAACAGCAGCAGATTCACAGAACCCAAGAATGAACTAACAAGTTACCAAAGGAAAAGGGCCTGGTGGTGGGGTGTGGGTGGGAAGGGAGGGAGAAGGGGAATAAGGGGCACTATTATTAGCATACATAACATATTGGGGGCACATATTGGGGGAAGGCACTATAGCACAGAGAAGACAAGTAGTGACTCTACAGCATCTTACTATGCTGATGGACAGTGACTGTAATAGGGTATGTGGTGGGGACTTGATAATGGGGGAAATCTAGTAACCACAACATTGCTCATGTGATGGTATATTAATGATAGCAAAATAAAAAAAATTACAGAGTGACTCCTTCAATGTCCATGTTTTACATTTGTATAAGTGCCTGAAAAAAAATTTTTTAAGAGTTTGCTACTATAGTCACATGAATTTATACTGAGATAAAGAATCTGGATACCACCACCAGGGAAAATTTCTAAAACTCTAGCTTCACAACATTCTATCATCACCTGAAAGTCAATTAATTTTCACCTTTTTCACAAGCTGAATTTCTTAGCTCAGATTTTGCTTTGGGGCTCATGTGTTCTTGCAATATGGCAGTACTACTAGATTATAAGGCTACCAACAACAGCTCTTGCTATAAATCCACAAAGATAACAGTGAAGCATATCAGATTACAGAATCTCTCATTTGAAAAGAAGTGATGCCAGAAGGGCAAGGTATGTCATTTTAACAGTGAAAATGTTCTACTTTAGCAAATTTGATTCTTATTTAAGTAATTCCACTTATTAAAAACTTAATTTATGTTTATTTGCTCATGAAGACATTTCCATGCTACTGTTCACTCTGAAGGAAAAACGAAAACAAAAAAAATACTTGTAGTAAATTTGCAAGTGTTCTCATTAGCAACAGTTCCTATCTTTAGGACCCCCACCTCTTTATCAACTACCAAGAGCCTCACAAAAATGAAGGACCCCAGGCAGAAGGCATCATGCACAACACAATCAGACCAGAATTCTCATTCCAGAAAGCTCAGTGGACTCCACTTCTCAACAGCACAAAGACATGGATGATCCTGATCAAACTTTTGTCTTCTTGCCAGCTTGTTCATACCTTTGTTATAACGATACTGTAAAATGAGGAAGGGGGTGGGGTGGGCAGAGGTATTTAGCCTGGGAAAATTAATATAGTGAAAATCAGTGTTCCTTTCACCTTTCCCTTCAAGCCATATGTGAACTGACAAAACACACACAAAAATCAGTAGTAGGAGAGATTCTCCTGCACCCAAATATTCCAGCCTGTCTCCGGCTATGACGCCTCAAGAGGAAAGCAATGAATGTCCTACAGTCTTCCTAACGGCCTCTTCAGATTAAGTATTTTGATTCCACTTTGCAGATAATGAAGTGGAAGCTCATACCAATGGCACTTTTCACAGAACTAGAGCAAATAATTCTGAAATTTGTACAGAACCACAAAAGACCCTCAATGGCCAAAGCAATCCTGAGAAAGAAGAATAAAGCTGGAGGTAGCACACTCTGGATTTCAAACTATACTACAAAGCTACAGGCATCAAAACTATGGTACTGGCACAGATACAGACACATAAATCTGTGGAACAGAAGAGCCCAGAAACAAATCCATGTTGTATGGTCAAGTACTATATGACAAAGGAGGCAATACTATACAATGGGGAAAAAGACAGTCTCTTCAATAAATGGCACTGAAAAACTGGACTGCTACATACAAAAGAATGAAATCGGATCGTCTTACACTATACACCATGCAAAAATAAACTCAAAATGGATTAAAGACCTAAGTGTAAGACCAGAAACCATAAAATTCCTAGAAGAAAACATAGGCAGTGAACTCTTGAATATCAGCATTAGTAATTTTTTTCTGGATATGTACCCCACTGCCAGGCAAGGAAAACAAAAGCAAAACTAAACAAATGGGACTGCATTAATCTAAAAATCTCCTGCACACCAAAGGAAACCATCAGCAAAACAGAAAAAGCAACCTACTGAACAGGAGAATATATTTGTAAATAATGTATCCAATAAGGAGCTAAAATGCAAAATATATAAAGAACTCATATAATTCAACACCAAAAAAATAAATAACCCAATCAACCAATGGAGAGAGAACCTGAAAAGACACTTTTCCAAAGAAGACATACAGATGGCCACAAGACACATGAAAAGATATTCAATATCACAAATCATAAAGGAAATGCAAATAAGAACCACAATAAGGTTATCACCTCACACCAGTCAGAATGGTAAGTATCCAAAAGACAAGAAATAACAAGTGTTGCCAAGGATGTGTGCAAAGGGAACCCTTGTACACTGCTGGTGCAGCACTCTGGAAAGTGGTGTGGAGGTTTCTCAAAAAATACCGTATGAACAAGTAATTCCTCTTTTGGGAATTTACCTGAAGAAAACAAAATCACTTATTAGAAAACATACATGCACTCCTATTTATTGCAGCATTATTTATAATAGGGAAGCAACTTGAGTATCCATCAGTAGTTGATTGGAAAAAGAAAATGTGTACGTATCTACAATGGAGTATTACTTAGCCATAAAAAGGAATTGAAATCTTGCTGTTTGCAACAGCATGGATGGACCTGGAGTGCATTAGGCTAAGTGAAGAGAATGACAAATACCACATGATTTCACTTATATGTGGAATCTAAAAAATAAAACAGATAAACAAAGGGGCAAATCAGACATAGACCCATAAACACACAGAACAGACTGGTAGGAGTGTGAGCAGTGGATGAAATATATGAAGGGGATAAAGAGTACAAACTTCCAATTATACAATAAATTCATCATGGAGAATAAAGTAAATACAGAACATAGTTACTAGTATTTTATCTTTCTATGTTGACAGATGGTAACTACACTTATGATAGTCAGCATTCAGTAATGTATGTAACTGTCAAATCACTGTTATATACCTGAGACTAATGTAATATTGTATATGAACTATACTTCAAGAAAAAATTTAATTAAAATAAGTGGAGACTCACATAAAAGTCTTTGATAAAGTGGCAATGCTAAGATCAGGTAACCCAGATCCTAAATCTTCTTCCATATCACTACTACACACAAATGCATGTACTGGTCACCTACTTAAGGGCATTTCAGCAAACAAGGTTTATAAGATTCTGAAGTTATGCCAAAGCATGAAACAACCCTTAGACAATAAGACTTCGTTTCAAAAGCATCAATTTGAACAAGCAGATTTCAAACCTTCACAGTTCATTTTTAATGAGAAAGTAAAATTAAACGGAATTCTGATTCTCTGATTCCCAAGATAGAGAAAATTATTATCAAAGAAAAGAGCAAGAGGAGTGATCTGTCATTTGGCTGAAAAACACCTTCAAAGAGAGTAAACATCATATATTAGGTCAGTCAGTAACAATCTCATTTTTTGTAAGCTCAGAGTCTAAGAAAATACAGAAAGCACATCAATGAGGTATATGTGCTTATTTCTGTTTAGCTTCTGGGTCAAATACCACCTATACCCCACAACAGTATGCTTCATTTGAACTTCTCTGTCCTATCAGCTTTCACTGGTAACAACCACCTAGTTCACACTAGACATGCCCATTTCCCAAAAGTACCTATTTCTTGGACCTCAGATTCTGCAGATTGCTAGGTGTGAAAACTTCGTCTTCCACCCACATTACTTTAACCTAGATGAGGCCAGAAAAGGACAACAAATCTTAATATATCAAAGCAGGAAATAAATTTATGCAGTAAGACATGCCAATTTGAGAAGTGTGTTGCCATCTGCATTGTGGTGGTAATTTCTTAAATGAGAAAATTTCACATTTACTTTACTTGGCAAAACTGAAAGACTATTTTGTCCCATAAGCACAATTTCCTTTTGATATCTAATAGAAATTCAGTAATGTTATGGGAGATGGAAATAGATATGTGAGAAAGGAATAGAGGACAGCATGCCTGTGTGTTCTCAGCAATGTAAGCCGCATTTATTTTTTCTCTGATGTACACCTAGAACATGATAGACTACTCTCAAATCTACTCAATGCCTTTGGCCATCCTATCTCTATCAGTTCTTCATCTTACAGTACTTCATAAAATTTCTACAGAAAACATGTAACACTCTGATAATGGAACAGGGAACTATTTTATATTGAGAGATTATTCACTTATTTGAAGATTCAAACTTTGCTTAAATCACTCACAGCACCTCTCTTGGTGTGGCCTCCAGAGCCAGTCTGAGTTAACAAGAAACCAGTTCCACAATACAACTTTTTTGGAGGGTAGCATTTCCCAGGATGAATATCTGCCACCCTCACCCGATCGCCCTGTAACCTTGACTGGAATCTAAGTTAACCTTCTGAACAAAAAGTTGCCAAAATGAGGACATTAAAATTAATGTACTGTAGAGGCTGACAGCAAATTCTAAAGGTGTCTCAAAAATATTCTAAACATAGTAGTTATACCAGAAAAAGTATAAATTCTTTCCAAGCTGAGGTTTGCTCCTATCCCGCTGTGGCAACCCCACAAGGTTCTATCTTTAAAGATGATGTTTATTATGCTGAGTCCTCAGTGTCTTTATCTACCTTCAGATTTACTCTGCCCACATTTTTAAGTATTCACAGGTAATTTCCAAGTTCCAACATCACAATTTCAACCTAAAATTTCTACAATTTACATCTTCATTCTGCCATCCCAGTGATTATGTTATCCTTCTCATCTAAATCAGCTTACATTTCTTTAGTTTGTAGAGGGAAGGAAGGAGTGGAAGAAGGAATACACATCATCACAAGCAGGAGAAAGTAGGAAGAAGCTGTGCCTCAAAAAGCTCAAAGCAGTCTTACAACATTACCCAGCAAAGAACTGTAGTCAAACTCCAGCTCAACTTTCCACCTTTTGCCATCTTCTATCTCTTATTTTCTCATCAAGAAGTCAAACTCAACATTTATTCCACCTCAAAGTGCACCCTGACCCCAGCACCTGCAAGTGACCTCTCCTACTTCAACCCAAGATTGTGCATACATGAATGCTATTGCTCTAGCTGCATCTGGATGACAGCATGTCACCTCACCTGTGCTGTCGTCTCCTGATAGACCAGTGGTTGCTATAGATTGAATTGTGGCTCTCCCGTTCATGTTGAAGCCCTAAACCCCAATATGACTGTATTTGGGGAAGTAATTAAGATTAAATAAGGTCATATGGGCAAGGCCCTAATCTGGTAAGTGGCCTTTGATAAGACCCAGCAATCCAACCGGCTGGCACTTTGATCTTGGACATCTCAGCTTCCCAAACGTAAGGACACAAATTTCTGTAGTTTAAGCCACGCAGACTATGACATGTTATTAAGGCAACCCGAGCAGATTAAGACAGATCTTGGTGCCAGTTCTCAATTCTGGCCATATCCAACAACCACCTCAAAGGGCTTTATGCCTGTGCACCACCACAGACCAGTTAAGTCAGAAATGCTGGAGTAAAAATCAAGCTTTATTATTTTTAAAAGCTCTCCAAATTAATACGCAGCTAGATTAACAATCAGTGCATAAAAGTTAAGTTTAATGAGGTCAGACACAACATCCAATTCATCTCCATAATTCCCTCTAACTCCTAGAATATAGTAAATATGCAATAAAACTGTTTAATAAATGGCACATATTTTAAAGCATTTCAACGTTTGATAATTATAGAAATTCGTTCTGTTAACAAATATTTATTAGGCACCCACAAGTTACCCATCACCATGCTATGTGCTGTACATTACCATGAGGTAAACACACAAGGCTTATTTTGCAGCATAAATATATGAAACTCTCTTTCGGTTAATCATGCTCAGTTAATTAACATACTCTTTGATCTGTAAGAACCTCCCAGGAACAGTTCTTTAACAAAAACACAATGCGAGATAATAAACACATCATTCTTAAAAAATGTTTCCCTAAGAGGGAGCCAAGATGGCAGCGTGAGTAGAGCAGCGGAAATCTCCTCCCAAAACAACATATATTTATGAAAATATAACAAAGACAACTCTTTCTAGAATAGAGACCAGAGGACACAGGACAACATCCAGACCACATCCTTACCTGCGAGAACCCAGCGCCTCGCGAAGTGGGTAAGATACAAGCCCCAGCCCGGCGGGACCCGAGCGCCCCTCCCCCCAGCTCCCGGCAGGAGGAGAGGAGTCGGAGCAGGAGGGAGAGGGAGCCCAGGACTGCTGAACACCCAGCCCCAGCCATCCGCACCAGAGCGCAGACACAGTGCATGCGTGGGGTCCTGGATACTAGGGAAACAGGGTAGCAAGGCCGGTGAGCGAGTCCCTGAGGCTGGTGCCTTAGGACAAAGAAAAGCAAGTGGCTTTTTTTTTTTAATTATTTATTCAAATTTTTTTTTTTTTCGGCGAGTGCTTTTTTGGAAGTCTTAAAGGGACAGGGACCCCAAAACCGGACGGAAGCGTCCCGGGAAACTTAGTCCAGAGGCAGGGAATCTGGGGATCTCTGGGCACTCTACCCCCTGGACAGCAGGGAGCATGGAGGCCCCTCACGGAGATAAAGAGCCCCCAGCAGCTCCCCCTCCAACGGGCTCCACCATTTTGGACTAGCAGCCGGAGCTAGGACAGGCCCACAGCAACAGCAGAGATAAGTTTCATAGCAGCCGGGAAGGAATCAGAAGACCTGTCTGCGCGCAGCTGCCCAGCACAAGCCACTAGAGGTCACTGTTCTCCCAGGAGAGGAAGGCCACAAACCAACAATAAGGGAAGTTCTTCCAGCCGTCACTCGTCCCAGCTCGGCAAACTATCTCAATCACCATGAAAAGGCAAAATTACAGGCAAACAAAGATCACAGAGACAACACCAGAAAAGGAGACAGACCTAACCAGTCTTCCTGAAAAAGAATTGAAAATAAAAATCATAAACATGCTGACGGAGATGCAGAGAAATATGCGAGAGCTAAGGGATGAAGTCCGGAGGGAGATCACAGATGCCAGGAAGGAGAATACAGAAGTGAAACAAACTCTGGAAGGATTTATAAGCAGAATGGATAAGATGCAAGAGGCCACTGAAGGAATAGAAACCAGAGAACAGGAACGCATAGAAGCTGACATAGAGAGAGATAAAAGGATCTCCAGGAATGAAACAATATTAAGAGAATTGTGTGACCAATCCAAAAGAACAATATCCGTATTACAGGGGTACCAGAAGAAGAGAGAGAAAAAGGGGTAGAAAGTGTCTTTGAAGAAACACTTGCTGAAAACTTCCCCAAACTGGGGGAGGAAATAATCGAACAGACCATGGAAATACACAGAACCCCCAACAGAAAGGATCCAAGGAGGACAACACCAAGACATATAATAATTAAAATGGCAAGGATCAAGGACAAGGAAACAGTTCTAAAGGCAGCTAGAGAGAAAAAGGTCACCTATAAAGGAAAACCCATCAGGCTAACATCAGACTTCTCGACAGAAACCCTACAGGCCAGAAGAGAATGGCATGATATATTTAATGCAATGAAACAGAAGGAGCTTGAACCAAGGATACTGTATCCAGCATGACTATCATTTAAATATGATGGCGGGATTAAATAATTCCCAGACAAGCAAAAGCTGAGGGAATTTGCTTCCCACAAACCACCTCTACAGGGCATCTTACAGGGACTGCTCTAGATGGGAGCACTCCTAAAAAGAGCACAGAACAAAACGCACAACATATAAAGAATGGAGGAGGAGGAATAAGAAGGGAGAGAAGAAAAGAATCTCCAGACAGTGTATATAACAGCTCAATAAACAAGCTAAATTAGGCAGTAAGATACTAAAGAAGCTGACCTTGAACCTTTGGTAACCACGAATCTAAAGTCTGCAATGGCAATAAGTACATATCTCTCAATAGTCACCCTAAATGTAAATGGACTTAATGCACCAATCAAACGACACAGTAATAGAATGGATAAAAAAAGAAAGACCCATCTATATGCTGCTTACAAGAAACTCACCTCAAACCCAAAGACAAGCACAGACTAAAAGTCAAGGGATGGAAAAACATATTTCAAGCAAACAACAGCGAGAAGAAGGCAGGGGTTGCAGTACTAATATCAGACAAAATAGACTTCAAAACAAAGAAAGTAACAAGAGATAAAGAAGGACACTACATAATGATAAAGGGCTCAGTCCAACAAGAGGATATAACCACTCTAAATATATATGCACCCAACACAGGAGCACCAGCATATGTGAAACAAATACTAACAAAACTAAAGGGGGAAATACACTTCAATGCATTCATTTCAGGAGACTTCAACACGCCACTCAACCCAAAGGATAGATCCACCAGACAGAAAATAAGTAAGGACACGGAGGCACTGAACAACACAGTAGAACAGATGGACCTAATAGACATCTATAGAACTCTACATCCAAAAGCAACAGGATATACATTCTTCTCAAGTGCACATGGAACATTCTCCAGAATAGACCACATACTAGCTCACAAAAAGAGCCTCAGTAAATTACAAAATATTGAAATCCTACCAACCAACTTTCCGGACCACAAAGGTATAAAACTAGAAATAAATTCTACAAAGAAAACAAAAAGGCTCACAAACACATGGAGGCTTAACAACATGCTACTAAATAATCTATGGATCAACGAACAAATTAAAATAGAGATCAAGGAACATATAGAAACAAATGACAACAACACAAAGGCCCAACCTCTGTGGGACGAAGCAAAAGCAGTCTTAAGAGGAAAGTATATAGTGATCCAGGCACACTTGAAGAAGGACGAACAATCCCAAATGAATAGTCTAACATCACAATTATCAAAACTGGAAAAAGAAGAACAAATGAGGCCTAAAGTCAGCAGAAGGAGGGACATAATAAAGATTAGAGAAGAAATAAACAGAATTGAGAAGAATAAAACAATAGCAAAAATCAACAAAACCAAGAGCTGGTTCTTTGAGAAAATAAACAAAATAGATAAGCCTATAGCCAAACTTATTAAGAGAAAAAGAGAATCAACACAAATAAACAGAATCAGAAATGAGAATGGAAAAATCACGACAGACTCCACAGAAATACAAAGAATTATTAAAGACTACTATGAAAACCTATATGCCAATAAGCTGGAAAACCTAGAAGAAATGGACAACTTTCTAGAAAAATACAACCTTCCAAAACTGACCAAGGAAGAAACACAGAAGTTAAACAAACCAATTACAAGCAAAGTAATTGAAACGGTAATCAAAAAACTACCCAAGAACAAAACCCCCGGGCCGGACAGATTTACCTTGGAATTTTATCAGACACACAGAGAAGACACAATACCCATTCTCCTTAAAGTTTTCCAAAAAATAGACGAGAAGGGAATACTCCCAAATTCATTCTATGAAGCCAACATCACCCTAATACCAAAACCAGGCAAAGACCCCACCAAAAAAGAAAACTACAGACCAATATTCCTGGTGAATGTAGATGCAAAAATACTCAATAAAATATTAACAAACCAAATTCAAAAATATATCAAAAGGATCATACACCATGACCACGTGGGATTCATCCCAGGGATGCAAGGATGGTAGAACATTTGAAAATCCATCATCACCCACCACATCAACAAGAAGAAAGACAAAAACCACATATCATCTCCATAGATGCTGAAAAAGCATTTGACAATATTCAACATCCATTCATGATAAAAACTCTCAGGAAAATGGGTATAGAGGGCAAGTACCTCAACATAATAAAGGCCATATACAATAAACCCACAGCCAACATTATACTGAACAGCGAGAAGCTGAAAGCATTTCCTCTGAGATTGGGAACAAGACAGGGATGCCCACTCTCCCCACTGTTGTTTAACATAGTACTGGAGGTCCTAGCCACAGCAATCAGACAAAACAAAGAAATACAAGGAATCCAGATTGGTAAAGAAGAAGTTAAACTGTCACTACTTGCAGATGACATGATATTGTACATAAAAAACCCTAAAGACTCCACTCCAAAACTACTAGACCTGATATCGGAATACAGCAAAATTGCAGGATACGAAATTAACACGCACAAATCTGTGGTTTTCCTATATACTAACAATGAACCAACAGAAAGAGAAATCAGGAAAACAACTCCATTCACAATTGCATCAAAAAGAATAAAATACCTAGGAATAAACCTAACCAAAGAAGTGAAAGACCTATACCCTGAAAACTACAAGTCACTCTTAATAAGAGAAATTAAAGGGGACACTAACAAATGGAAACTCATCCCATGCTCGTGGCTAGGAAGAATTAATATTGTCAAAATGGCCATCCTGCCCAAAACAATATACAGATTTGATGCAATCCCTATCAAATTACCAGGAACATTCTTCAACAAACTGGAACAAATAGTTCAAAAATTGATATGGAAACACCAAAGACCCCAAATAGCCAATGCAATCCTGAGAAAGAGGAATAAAGTAGGGGGGAATCTCACTCCCCAACTTCAAGCTCTACTACAAAGCCACAGTAATCAAGACAATTTGGTACTGGCACAAGAACAGAGCCACAGACCAGTGGAACAGATTAGAGACTCCAGACATTAACCCAAACATATATGGTCAATTAATATTTGATAAAGGAGCCATGGACATACAATGGCAAAATGACAGTCTCTTCAACAGATGGTGCTGGCAAAACTGGACAGCTACATGTAGGAGAATGAAACTGGACCATTGTCTAACCCCATACACAAGAGCAAATTCAAAATGGATCAAAGACCTGAATGTAAGTCATGAAACCATAAAACTCTAAGAAAATAACATAGGCAAAAACCTCTTAGACATAAACATGAGTGACCTCTTCTTGAACATATCTCCCCGGGCAAGGAAAACAACAGCAAATATGAACAAGTGGGACTATATCAAGCTGAAAAGCTTCTGTACAGCAAAAGACACCATCAATAGAACAAAAAGGAACCCTACAGTATGGGAGAATATATTTGTAAAGGACAGATCCGATAAACTCTTGACGTCAAAAATATAAAAAGAGCTCACCAGCCTCAACAAACAAAAAACAAATAATCCAATTAAAAAATGGGCAGAGGAACTGAACAGACAGTTCTCCAAAAAAGAAATACAGATGGCCAACAGACACATGAAAAGATGCTCCACATCACTAATTATCAGAGAAATGCAAATTAAAACCACAATGAGGTATCACCTCACACCAGTAAGGACAGCTACCTTTCAAAAGACAAACAACAACAAATGTTGGTAAGGATGTGGAGAAAGGGGAACCCTCCTACACTGCTGGTGGGAATGTAAATTAGTTCAACCATTGTGGAAAGCAGTATGGAGGTTCCTCAAAATGCTCAAAATAGACTTACCATTTGACCCAGGAATTCCACTCCTGGAATTTACTCTAAGAACGCAGCACTCCAGTTTGAAAAAGACAGATGCACCCCTATGTTTATTGCAGCACTACTTACAATAGCCAAGAATTGGAAGCAACCTAAGTGCCCATCAGTAGATGGATGGATAAAGAAGATTGGTACATATACACAATGGAGTATTACTCAGCCATAAGAAGAAAACAAATCCTACAATTTGCAACAACATGGATGGACCTAGAGGGTATTATGCTCAGTGAAATAAGCCAAGTGGAGAAAGACAAATACCAAATGATTTCACTCATCTGTGGAGCATAAGAACAAAGGAAAAACTGAAGGAACAAAACAGCAGCAGAACCACAGAACCCAAGAATGGACTAACAGGTACCAAAGGGAAAGGGACTGGGGAGGATGGGTGGGTAGGGAGGAATAAGGGGTGGGGGGAGAAGAAAGGGGGTATTATGATTAGCATGCATAATGGGGGGGTGGGAGAAAGGGGAGGGCTGTACAACACAGAGAAGACAAGTAGTGATTCTACAACATTTTGCTTTGCTGGACAGGTATTATGTCCATCATATGCTGTAAAGGGGTTTGTGGCGGGGACCTGGTATAGGGGAGAGCCTAGTAAACATAATATTCTTCATGTAATTGTAGATTAATGATAACAAAAAGAAAAAAAGAAAAAAGGGGGATTACTCCCTGATAGGATAAAACTAACTCCAAATCAACGATTAATGCATGCTTTAAATATCCTTAAATTTGATCATTTAAAGGGTGTCAGATGATCAGCTATGGAAGTACATTTTTCTGATAATATTCCTTTTTCTTTAAAAAAAAAAAAAAAGCAGTTCCTGTGTGGTGATCTCCAATAAGTTCTTCACAATAGTATAAAGGGCATATCAAAGCGTGGGCAAAGGGTTTGTTTGTGTTTATACAGAGAATCAAAGCCTAATTTGGCTACCCAGAAAACGAATTAAGATACGATAAGAAGAACTTCCAACATCAACATGCTCTGGAAGACTCATTCCACAAGATGATCATCAAAAAACTTCAACAAAGATCCTGGCGCTGTTGCAGTTGTAGCTGCATTCATCCCACCAGTTCCTGGACTTGCCATTGGAATGAAGAAGGAGATATCTAAGCTGGCCTGTGCATACAGTAAAACAACAAATTTGACTGGATCTATACTGTCGGAACTCAACCAAGAATTAGGAGAAGTGCAAGTTGCAGTGCTCCAAAATCTTGTGACTATAGACTATCTACTGTTAAAAGAACATATGGGATGTGAACAGTTCCCAGGAATGCATTGTTTTAATTTGTCTGATTTTTCTCAAACTATTCAAATTCAGTTAGACAATATCCATCACATCATTGATAAGTTTTCACAAATGCCTAGGGTACCTAACTGGTTTTCTTGGTTTCACTGGAAATGGCTGGTAATTGTAGGTCTGCTCTGGTTATGTAGCTGTATTCCTACTATGTTAAAGTGTGTACGCAATTTAATTAGTAGTTTGAAACCTATACATGCTTATGTTACTCTACAAGAAGATATGTCAAAGAAATAATCAATCTTGCCATGTTTTCTTCCATCTGCTACTTCTATAGCTTTTCTTCTTCCTTCCTAATTACAACCCTTAAGTAGAATTCGTGCCTCATATCGAACTTACCGAGTATCATAATTCTTCCAAGTGGTAAAGATACCTCAAGACAAATGCTGGGCATGGAAGCCACAGGGCATAAATCTGCAAAGAAGTAAAAAGCTAACCTTTTCAAACAATATGGCTTCTCTCTCCCTTACCAACTTTACATCTCCCTGTATGGTCCTGGAAGATGACTGGTTAGCCAGAGACGGGTAAGATTCCTCAAGGGAGGAACAACCTAAGACAGGCACAGTCGCAGGGGGGCCATCAGGTGAGAAATTGGGGATCAACAGAGGTGAGGCTTAGAACCTCACCCCCCGTTTTGAGAGAAATCTTCTGCATCCGTGGATGTTTTGTTGCCCTTGTCTAGCTTGGATTAATACTTAGTCTATGGGCACACAGCTGATCATCTACATTTGCCCTCTTACAGCACTAAACTATGTTTTCTACCTTTATCTTGCATCTACCTACCACTTCAGCATTTTATTAAAAATAATAATAATAATAATAATAAGGGAGAAATTTGGGATTCACATATAAATCAAGTATAAAAATCAAACAAATATTCATATTTGACCTGATTGTTTATAGTTCATAATGCAGGATCAAAACCGAAAGTTTCTGTGATGAATGCCCTTGCACTGTTCACCATGTAAGAACTTATTCACTATGTAAGAATTTGTTCACCATGTAAGAACTTGTTCGTTATGCTTCAGAAGATTGGAGACTGTTGAGAATTAGGCTTGGGGTTGATTAATGATTGTGCATTGAGTCCTGTATACAGAATTTTATTGTTGTTAACAACCATTTGATCAATAAATATGAGAGATGCCCTCTCAAAAAAATAAAAAAACCAAGGAAGAATACAAAACTATATATAATAAATCAATGTGCATATACATAAAAAAATTTAATATTTTTCCCCTAGTCTCTTTAATTGAAAACGTTAAATGTAATTGGGGATGGTGGGGAGAAGGTTAACTTGGGAATCAATGTTCTTACTTGGGCACAGCTTTGTCTGGTCCACTTATATCCGGTAGAATGTGATATTTTTCACATCTACATATCTAGACATTTCTACAAATATGTTATTAACAACCCTATACAAAAAAAAATGATGCTAATCCAGTCAATGAAACATAAACTTGAAGTTACTTCTTTTTCTGTGAACTTTCTGTACTGAGTCAAGAATTCCTTGAAACTAAAAGCAAGTATTTAAAATCATCTAAGTTCAAGACTTAAAAGCAACCTTAGGAGTTATCAGATCTCACTCTCCCTACCCCTCATCCTCAAACCTCAGATCAGCCATTAAGAATACTTTAAGGGCCTGAGGTTAATGGCAAAGTCTGAAAGAGTCTCAATTCCCAAATGCAACAGCGCCTCTGGGGTTGAGGGCAACCTTTTGCCCTGTAGGTGTGATTATCTGGCTCCTTTCCAATCACCTAGATGCTACTGTATTTAGTTAGAGAAGTGAAGCCACATGAAAAACAGCCACTCTTTACCACACAGGTAACATCCCACTCTCCACATCATGTTTTTCCTCATCTCTCAAATTCTCTGATACATACAGACATTATTACCTCTGTATATTTCACTGTATTTCCCAAGGAACAAACTCAAGATCTACAATGAAAGAAACTCTATAGCCAGGTTATTTACTACTTTGGTGGTATTTTAAAAATTGTTTCGAAAGGTTGAGGGGTGGTGACCATCAGGGAGAGCCTCCTGTGAAACTTATTCTAAAGTGAGGTGTGAAAGATGAACAAGAACTAGACAGATTTGGGGATGGGAGAGGGAAAATTCCAAGAAGCAACATGTCAAATGGTCTAGAAGCAAAAACAAACAAAACAGTTAGGTATATTTTAGGCACATGTTACTCAAAGTTTTTTTATCACAATCCCACAATACTTTACATCTGGATACAGTACACACAGCTGGGGGGTGTTTAGATAAATGTGAGCAAGCATCTCTCTTACCGGACCTACCACTCACCAAACTCTCGTACCTGCCCATACTAAAGTTCCTAAAAGACTCAGCTAAATCATTTTTAGGATAGAGCTGGTATCACTCCAGCAGGAATGAATGCTGAAGCATTCACCTGCAACTTCTCAGGGCTGCCCCTGGGCACGGTAGCACTTTGCCCTTTTCCTTCCCGTTGCCCCCTCCCAACCTCTGCAGTGGGCAAGGACTGACAGCACGAAAGCCCAGCTCCCTGCCTCCAAAGCAGGACAAACCTCACTCTCTATGGTGCACGAGAGCTGATCAGGCTGAGACAGTCGTCCCTGAAACCAACATGCTCAGCTTCCTCCCTTCCCTCTCCTGGTCCCCTCACTCCCTTACAGGCTTTTTCCTGAGAACACTCCATTAATAAATCACTTGCAAGTAAAACACCCAAGTGGTGGTACCCAGACCTGACACTCAGGTCTTGTTCTCTAATATTGAGCCCAAACAAAGGAACTGGTGCTTATCAGAGATGTGACTAATTCTGTGGATGGGCCAGCATAGGTACAAGATGAGCCAGGAAGATGCTGTGTGAGAAAAAAAGATGCCCAAAAAAAGGATGGGACTGTCTCACAAGGACCCATAAGTTCGTGTGAAGGAACTCTCACTGGCCAAATCTGGGAAAATGTGAGCACCAAAATATTACATACAGTAGCAAATTACAAACCATTTAAAAAAAGGAAGTCTTGAGTCCACACCAGTAATACATTTGTAATAAATAAGCAAGAAACAAAGTGACATTTGCTTACAGCAAAATGTCAACAACCATCTAATAAATGTGTAAAGAATGCTGAAGGCAGAAAATAATCATTTTGCAACCATCATAGGAAAGACTGAACCAGGCAAAAATCATCATTGGAGGCTACAACAAAGGGAACTAGTTGATGAGGAACAGACATTTGCCTGGTCTTAAATGGTCTCCCTATAGATTACTTACTAATTACCAGAGGAAAAACATGGCAAAGAAATGGAACAAGACCTTGACCGAATTATTAAAATTATGCCACTCATGAGAGACAGACACCACGTTTCCGGATGTGACACCCCGAGAAAGACACATCTCCACTCCTGTGGTACTTGGCTGAGAACACATAACCCAATCTAACCAAAAGTCAGATAAACACAAAATGAAGGGAAGTTCTACTTGTCACTCTTGCTTAAAAACTTGCAGTCTATCCACTGTTTTTAGGATAAAATGCAAACCCCTTAAAATGGCTTTCAAAACCTTGCATGATTCACACTCAAACCCCTCAATGGCCACAGCACACACTCCTTTTTTATCTCAACTCTGCTGTCTTTCTTATGCTCTTTACTTAAGCCAGCATTTCCTAAATTCCAAAATGCAACTCACTGATGGACTGTTAAATTAATCTAGTGAGGCAACAACAATGTATTTTCTACTGCAAAAATACTTTCAGTTTACAAGTATGTAAAATGTATAAGTTAAACAGATTTTTAGCTCTGAACTACCAATCTAAAGTCTACGAGGAAACCAGAGATAGAAGCAGTATATCAAAATTTTCTAATCAACTACATAACCTTTTATGTGTTAGTCATATGCTGCTCAGAAAAAAGATTCTTCAAATCTGCTTAAATACTAAAAATTAAAATTTTCCACTGAATACAAATGCTAGCAGCCCTAAAGCTAATCTATGTACATCCCCATAGGAACTGTAAAGGGAACCCGTGTGACGCAAATACTCCAAGAGCTGCCATAATGAAATCCTCCCAACATACACACACCTTAAACATTTGCACAGGGTTTGGCTTGAAATTCTTGACCCTACTTTCCACCTCATAAGCCTTATAACTCTACCTTCCTCCCCTTCATTAGAAGGTCTCTCTGTCTCTCTCTCTCTCTCTCTCACACACACACACACACGTGCATGCACACATACACACGGAAACCTCTCTCATGCTGCCATCGTCCTGCATTCAGAAGTAGAGAACAAACCCACACTAATTGATGGGGAAGGGAAACTACCTTTCCGGCTGAGAAGATAGAAGAGAAAAAAATGGAGAGAGGAATTTCTTCTAGTTACTAGAAAGAGAAATCAAAATTATCAAGAGCCCAAGTTCCTGTGGGTTTTCATCTGGGAATATAATGTCATAAGATTTACCTGGAATCTGGAAATAGCAAAGGCAAAATTGAGTGTTCTTTCAGAACAGTAACGGGCATGACTTCCCATTACTGGGCTATTTTACAACTTGTTAGGGGCAGAGGTTAATGTGCCAAATAGAGACAGAAATAATTTCTAACCAGTGGAAAAGCTAACCCCAAAAGATTACAGCTTATGACAGTGATATGAATTAGTAAATTTTTATCTAACCCAGCAATCTATGAAACTGTCTTGTTATCTAGCTTCTCAAATGCTTTTTTGGGCTGTTTTCTCCATTTTACTGGTTCCCTCACTAATTAACAAGTTGAAGAAAATCTTCATTTTGTATTTGCATTCAAAATAAACAACTTCTTAAATTTTCAATCTCCTAAATTGGCTGGATTTTTAAAATATACAATCCTTGTAGGAAGGATTATAAATCAGTAAAGTTTTAACTTGGAGTAAGACTACACTTACATGCTATTATAGGAGAATGAGGTACACTGGATACTTCTGAATAATTACTCTATGATCAAAGGTCCCATTTATGGCTAAAGATGTAGGGATAATTTCCTCTGGGAATAGAGAGAAGATTACACTGATAAGAAAACAAAGCTGAAGAATAAGTCAAGACTGGGGGGAGTTCACAACAATGGTTCTCTTCTACTCTGCATATTAGAACTGTCTATGGACTCTTTTAAAATATCAGCAGCTTGGGCAAATTAAACTGCAGTATCTGGGAATACAACCTAAGCACCAGTATTTTTTAAAAATTTCATCTCTCTCCTCAGCCACATTTCCTGGGTGTTTTGGACTCTCTCCAGCTTTTTCTCCCTGCATTCAAACAGAAAATAATGAACAGGATTAGGATTATGGCTGATAAACTCATAAAGAGTGCTATCACCTCTATGTCAGCAAAATGGAAAACAGTTTAAATAAAACTATGTATAAGTATGTAACTACATTTTGCTGTTGGGTTCAATTTCTTGGGGGGAAATGCACCCTACAAAGTTAAAAGCTGCTTTCCAATAAAGATCAAACTTGTACAAAGATTTTTTAAGTCTACCATAAACCAATGGGAAAACAGATTTTGCTGTGTAAACCTCATTTGGCACAACTATCTTATTCATCTACTCAGAAAATACTCAGTGTGGGTGTACACCATTGTGGACTGTGAAAAGAGAAATACCAAATGTGAACCTATGACCCTCACAAAAATGAGTTAAAAAAATTTTTTTAAAGCTAGCTGCAATATGTTTGTATTCCAGAATTTATAAACAGACAAGGAAATGTTTTAAAAATCTTCCTACTTTCTGACTCTACCTTCTTACTTTCCCATCCAATTTTGCTTCTATCCCTGCTGTTATCAAAGTTTCCAATGATAGAGTTGTAGATTTGACCACCCCTAGCCACCCAGGTGCAGAGTAAAAAGCCTAGGAATTATCCTTAATGCCTCCCTTTTCTCATCAGCATTACTCAGCGCAACAGGAGGTCCTGTCAAATGCTCCTTCAAAAGATCTACTGAAGCTTCATACTTCTTTCCATCTTTTTTAGTATCATCCCAGGCCAACATACTAATATATTTAGCCTGGATCACTGCTACCATCTCTTAACCTGTCTCACTGCTTTCACTCAGGACCCTTCCTTCCACTATGCATGCTACCATTGCAGCCAGGGGAGTAGACACCAATTTTATGTCACTGACTTCTTTAAAAGCCTCTAAAAGCTTTTGATAACATCAAGAAAAGTCTAAATGCTTTCTTACCGTAGCCTACAGGGCCTGGAAGCATCTAGCTCCTGACTAATTTCCCAACATCTTTCCTTATGGATCTCATCCACACTCTTGCCCTCATTCCCATCAAATATTTTAAGTGTTTGCTACTCTGCCTAGCATACACTTTCCTTACCTCTTCCCAAGACTGCTTCCTCTCATCCTTCAGATTCCAACTCAAATGACACTTACTCCTAGAGCTCCTGACTAGCTGCTCTATCTAAAGTAATCCTCGCTTCACCATCTACCACGTGACACTGTTTGCTTTCTACATGGGCATCACAATCTGTCAAAGGGTGTTCGGAGTGGTAGGGGTGGTTGACTTCCTTCTACCACTACAATACAAGCTCTATTCAGAGCAGGGATCTCATCTGTCCCTACAGCCTAGAACAGCACATGACAGATAATGGGCACTCAAGTATTTGTTTAATCAATAAATACTCAAATGGTGGCTTGGTCTATAGCACTGGACTGGAAATGGAAATTATATGAGTTCTATCCAGACCTGGCTCTGCCAGCAATGAGCTGTGTGTTTTCAGCACACCACAAGATTGGAGTGGATTAAGAATAACTGGACAATAAGAAGAAAACAAATCCTACCATTTGCAACAACATGGATGGAGCTAGAGGGTATTATGCTCAGTGAAATAAGCCAGACGGAGAAAGACAAGTACCAAATGATTTCATTCATCTGTGGAGCACAAGAACAAAGCAAAAACTGAAGGAACAAAACAGCAGCAGACTCACAGAACCCAAGAATGGACTAACAGTTGCCAAAGAGAAAGGGCCTGGAGGTGGGGAGTGGGGTGGGAAGGAAGGGAGAAGGGGAATAAGGGGCATTATTAGTAGCACACAGAACGTTGGGGAGCAGGCACCGGGAAGACACTATAGCACAGAGAAGACAAGCAGTAACTCAATAGCATCTTAATATGCTGATGGACAGTGACTGTAATGGGTTATGTGGTGGGGACTTGATAATGGGGGGAATCTAGTAACCACAGTGTTGCTCATGTGATTTTATATTAATGATACAAAAAGAATAACTGGACAGTAAAAAAGTGGAGACAGCAAATATGAAGATTTCTTCTAAATGTCCTTATCCATCTTAATTCAGAAATACAGACATACGGAAGTCTTTAACCTGGGATGGGCTTCCTTATCTGTAGGAGGTTACTTTGTCACTTGCAAATCAGAAACACTCGAATTACATTGGTTTAACCTACTTTCCAACCTGAACTTTTCTTACCCACCCTTATTTACACCTTACTACCCCCAAATCAAGATATTCACCCTGCCACCAAAAATCACACACTGAACTTTACTGCCTATACATTCGCTCATTCTGCCACCTCTTCTCCAACTCCAACCTGCTGGATCAATTGTTAAAGCCTGATCCAATCATCTGGCCTCAAATTGGGAGGATCGTTAGGTGTTCTGGAAATTCTCTGTGCTTCAACGTAGAGTGCTCCCCGATTCTCTCTCTACCTCGTTTCATAATCCCTAAAATGGAGATAGTATCTACCATTCCCACCCTATTGTTGGATAACTGAGAATACTTAGCTTGATAATGAACTCTTCAATAAATGTTACTAGTTGAAGGCTACACGTATTTTCCGTTCTCCTTTAGGCCACACCAAAGTGACTTTTTCATTTCTAACCTCCAAAGATTTGAAGTCAGTTCTCTTCCCAATACCTTGAGTTTCCGTATCTACAAAACGAAGGGACGGGACTAGACCCACTACCATCCCCTCTAAAAATGAAGTTCCAACCATACTCTTACATAACAGCCCAGAGCAAAGGCGCCGCAGGGAAATAACTTCCCTAACACAGTTTACAGCGACGACCGTGCAGGCGAGCTTCGGTCAGGTCAGGGCGAGAATTCGAGGCAAACAAACTCCGCGGTAAACCAAAGTGGGGGTGCAAATGGAAATCAGAGTAGCACGGGGCAAGACCTTGGGGGTCCCAACTCTTGCCACAGTGTTGGATCCTCTGATTTGTTTTTAAGTTGGGCTGCAGATATTTAAAGCAGTGTCCCAAAGGGACGAAAAATAGGAATGACGAGGAAGAGCCCTGCCGCGTCGAAGAGGAAAATGTTTGCCAGCCACAAATGGACGAGAGCGAACCCGACGCCTTTTACTTAACCCTAACCCCAACAAGCGGGAGGACGACCTAGACCCCAAGGCGGCCGGGCGGGCGCGAGGGGCCGTGTGAGGAAGCGGTGCGACCTCAGAACGCGGCACTTCTCCCGGGCCGGCCCCGCCGCAGACCGCGGGTACAGCCCCTTAGGAGCTCCTCAGCAACCCCAGCTCCCGCCCCAGTACCTGCGGGGTCGAGCGCCATCTCGGCTGGCGGAGAGGGAGGCAGCCGCGGGCAGCTCCCACGTAGGGGGAGGGAGGGGAGGAGCCTGAGTCCGGCGGCACGTGCGACAGCCCGGAGCCTCCCGGGGGAGGAGCAGAGAGAAGAGGAGGAGCGCGGCGCCCTTCGCAAAGCGCCGCATGTGCGCTTTCCTCTTCCTTAGTCGCTACTTCCGCCGCCCATTGCGCCTGCGCCCTCCTGGCCCCGCCCTTAATCTTGCAACCATCGTGGAAAAGACTTCGCGAGGGAACCGAGAAGGGGGCGTGGCTGTGCGCGCGCCTTGGGGGCGGGGTCGTTTTCTGCGCGCGCAGCCCCGCTCGATCCGAGCGCGAGCACGCGCTTGCAGACCTGGGGAGGTGGTACTCGAGCGGAGGATGCGGACCCTCTGATCTGCGACGCGCTTGGCGACACGCCCCTCCCTCCTCACGCGCCCTCGGAGAACCTGAGGAATCATACTTTGTTTTTTCTACGTTAATGTTCATTCATTCATAAATGTCCATTTCATGCCTGCCAGCTTCCAGCCATGGTTCTGAATACGTGTGGAAAATAAATGAACAAAAAATAAGGTCCCTAATTCTCAAGGAGCACCTCGTTAGCAGGGGAGTCAGAGACAAGCGACACTGTTATATATGATAGATGCCGCGCGTTTGGAATGTGCACAGCTCGTTCTACCGTAGAAGTGGCATAGTATCATTCCGTGTGCATTATCATTATTTCTCCTCTAAATCAGCATCCTGTGGCTCTCCTGGAGATTAAAAATAAAATACTGAGAGCTAGGGGGTGCCTCTGTTTTGTGAAATATCATCAGGGTGTGCAGATTTGGGTGGTGTTACAAATCTTGTCAAAGCTGTATGTTTTTATGAGTAAAGTGAAGGAAGGTGATGGCCATCCTCCTGAAAAACCCTAGCTGCCCTCTTCTCAGTGGAAAAAACTTTCCAGGTGACAAGTATGCACATTTCCACTCACCCACCAGCCTTCAGAAATGCTTCCGTGTCGTGTCCACGTTCAGCTCGCTCAAACCTCCAAAGGGTGAAATGCAGCCGGGGACAGATGGGACAGATGTTAGAAAAACAAGGAGCAGCTGCTTCTTCCCTGTGAGGGATTTAGGGCTTTCAGAATGATCCCCTCCCCGCCTACCTAACGTCCCTCCTCCCCTGCTGCTGCTCCAGCCTGGTCAGTTGGCAGAAACGCTGACACCGTTGAGCAGGGCTGGGAAAGTGGGTCTCTGCTCAGCAGGTCTTCCGTTTAAGGGCCTATTTGGGCATAACCACCCTTATTACAGCTGTAGGTTGAGGTGCCAAAGTGAAGAATTAATGTTTCACTCAGCTAAGCAGGAAATCGGGTCCTTTTTCTTGTATGTTTAATAAATATGCTTAGAAACCCAGTAAATTCATTCTGGTGCCCCTTTTCTTTTTCTGGAGGTGAAGAATTTAGTTGAGAAAGTAAATATTTTTGAGGAGATGAGGTAGAGTATAAAAACACAAGTCAGACACATTTAAGTAATTAAACTAAATCTTTCTATATGCAAAGGGGCATCAAGGTCAAGGTGAGGAGGAGGGAACTTGGAGCACTTTTGTCAGCAATCTAGGTATTCCACCTGAATCCTGCACCACAACCTATTAGCCTTGTGCCTTGAATAAGTCCCAACATTTCTCTGGACTTACATTTCTAATTTGCAAGGTTATTACAAGGAATAAATGTGGTATCAAATAAAATTGTTTCAGTCACTTAAAGACCACTTCTACAGTTTTTGCCATAACTGAGTACATCACTTGAACCACTATTTATTTAATATTTTATTTAAATCAACTAGAAGAAAACCCACCTGGACCCTATCTCCCCATTAGCCTTCACGTAAGCAATCATCTCTGTAAAATCATGGAATTTGTGTGCCCCATAGATGGACTGCTAGACATATCACACTATAAGAAGCACCAGCAAATATAGCACCTACTGCCTGATATATAATAATGTATCCCCCTCAACTCTCATATAAAACTAGGTTGTTTGGGTAAAGCCTTTATTATCTAACTGGGAAAGATAAGCCACTTATTAAAAGCTAAATCATAGAAGTTTAACTAGCAATCAGAACAAAAGAAATTTCCTAAGATACCAAATTATTAGTAGACAGTTCCTTGGGGAATAACTACAATAGGAGTATAAGAGTAAAGAGGAAGGAAATGACATTTTCCAAGAAATGAGAAACTATGAATTATCCCACCATGATATTTAGGGCTCAGACTATTTCTGGCACCTAATAGCCCCATGGTAGCCTTTGACAAAGGACTGAATGCCAGGGTGGTTAGGAAAGACTTTAAAGATGAGGTAGAAATTATAGCTGGCTTTCAAAGATGGGTTTACATGGGCACACAGAGAGGAAGGCATGTCATGGTAGGACAAAAAATGAGCAAAAGTATCTGGGATTCAAACTGTTCTTGAAGGACAAATTGGAAGGATGGAAGGTAAGGAATGGAAGCACATGAGTAAAAAGCACAGGAGAGGGAAGCTCAGGGCTGTGTGGCAGGCATGTTGGAGGGTAAGACCTGAAGCCACTTCAGTGCATTTGAGGATTTGGGAGGCTAGGGAAGTTACAGAAATGAGACTGAAAATGTTAGATGTAGCCAGAGTCCCAAGGCCTTTAAACATTAGTCTTAGAAGTGGTTGAATTTTTTGCTGTAAGTAGTCAGGAGTTGTAAGGGTTAACAAGTAGCAAAATGATCAAAATGATGTTTTTTCAAAGATTTTGTGTGAGATAGATGTAAGGTGGTGAGGAGAGAGCCAGGGGATGAGCAGAATGATAAAGGGGCTGTTGTCACAGTTCAGGCAGGATCCAAAAAAGCCTGATCTAGGATATTCAGAAATGTAAAAAAGAAAGGATGTATGTATGTGAGTGAAATTGTGCAGGAAAAATCCATACTTCACAATTGGCATTGGGTGACTACCACAAAGAGTCAAGAAGGATTTCTAGACAATTCCATTCTTTGGCAAATGTATACAGACAAATGAGAAAATCATGGCAATGTACCCATTCATGCCTCAAATGATGGATCCTCATTCCTGGAGAGCAGTGAAACAGGGAGACAGGTCAGGAGGAAGTGCAGTAACCCAAGGCAGCAAAGAGAGCAGCTGATCCATGGCAGGGCCTGTGAAGTCAATGAGAAATGAGATATTTAGCATGTTGACTAGATATGGATACACACATGTATAGATTTCTTAGTCTAATATCCAAGGAATGCACAAGTACAAACAAATATCTAGTTTATTGAGACAATTCTGACTAGATCCAGCATCCTTTTGGCTCTATGTTGATAACCAGTTAGTTTTAAAAATTGAGATGGGCAGTCAGCCCCTGCTTACTCAGCCCAACTCTGCCCAGCAGCAGAATTAAAGACTCCAGCTGCAGCCCTTGCTAGGCTATCTTTGAGCCAATGAGAATTAGATCTGGAAAAATAGCAGAAGCCCCATCCCTACCAGTAGATGGAGTTTGGAACTAGTTCTTGGCTAGAAGATCCCTATGAGGGGCCCTAGAGGCCCTGTCTGCTCTCTGTGCTGCATGATTTCCCCCAGCTCTCCATGGCCTGTATCCTATCTGAGTTGAATGGATTTAGGTTCAGACCAACACTTACATTAATTTGCCAGGTCTGTCATAACAAAGTACCACAGACAGGGCAGGTGGCTCAAACAACAGAAAATGTATTTTCTCACAGTCAGAGGCTGAAAGTCTAATACCAAGGTGTCTGCAGTGTCGGTTTCTTCTGAGAACTTTCCTGGGCTGGCAGATGGCCATCTTTCTCCTGTCTCTTCACATGGTTTTCTCTCTGTGTGTCTGTCCAAACTTCCTCTTTCTATAAGGAGTCCAGTCATATTGGATTAGGGCCCACACAATAACCACATTTGACTTAATTACCTCTTTAAAGACCCTATCGCCAAACACAGTCACATTCTCAGACACTGGGCTTAGGATTTCAATATATGAAATTTCAAAGTACACAGTCAGAAGATAACAATAGTCTAGTTCTTTACAAGGACTAGAACTCTTCCCTGAATCCCAAACCCTGACAGCCTGCCCAGCTTTAGCATCTCCCCATGACAACATACTTGGTCCCTGTTTTCTTGGTGGTGTAGTAGGGTCTCTTTGCTATGGCTCAGCTCACCTAGCCACTTCAGCCAGCTCCTATCTGCCCCTCATTGACCACATCCAGTTGATCACATCTGCTCCTTTAATATATCTTTATTTCATCTACCAACCACACTGTTAGAAATCTCAGTCCAAGATCTATCCTCATTGGTAGGGATGATGATGACAGCATCCTACCTTGCTACCTGTTCCTAGGCTTTCTGTCCTCCCACCCATTCTTTCTAATCCATCTCACCCAGAACAGAAAATATAATCACAAAATTTCATATGTAAAATCCCTCAGTGGTTCCTCATATCAATAAAATCCAAATCCTTTCCTTTCACAAGATTCATGAAAGTCTTTATAGACTAGTTGCAGCCTGCACCACCATTCTTTCATAATCAGCCTGCTTGTAGGCCACAATTTCCACTGTATAAGTTTACTTGCAATAGTTTATTAAAATGTCTGGGGAGACTTTTCTGTGCACTGTCCCAAAAAACCAGATAAGATTTTGTGCTGAACATAAAAACTTGAAAATGATTTCAGAAAGAATGTGTAGTGGAAGTGAAGGCCCGTGGAACTAAATGAGGCTAAATTCTCATTCCTCTGCCCTTACTTTTTAACTTTTGTATTGAGATATAACTTATAAAGAGAAAAGGGCACAAGTATTTGAGCAGCTAAATAGTCTTTACAGATGTGCACACTTTTGAACTACTACCCATGTCAAGATACAGAGCATTTCTGGTCATCCAAAGGTCCTTTGGTACTCCCTTCTAGTCAAACATCATACCCCATAAAAATAACCACTCTCTTGACCTTTATAATACTTGACTAGTTTTGCCTATTTTTTAACTTATATAAATATATGCATGCAGTGTGTTGTCTGCCTTATCTGGCTTCTTTTACTCAGTGCAATAGCTGTGAGACTCATTTGTGTTGTTAGATATGTGTACACATCTGCTCTCCCACTTCTCATTCGTGTTTAACAAATCATTTCTCTTCCTGAGCTCAGATTCCTTAAGAACACCATCCCTGCATGATTGAGTTGAGCATCAAAATGACCTGTAATGAAACACTGATAGTGGTTTCTAGTACCTAGCAGGCTGCTCCTAAATTCTAGCTATTTCTACTGTGATGATTATCTTTTGCTTTTAGAAAACTGTTCTTTTGAACCATTATTGCTTTGTGTTCAGTTTTTTAGATGTAGTAATTCAGAGCCACTCTGCCTCCAGGACTGAAATCTTGGTAACAATATATTTAAATTAGTATTATGTGAACACCCTTCAAATGAACAAAGGAGATTTAACAGTGTACCCTATCACTTATCAGGTGAGAAAAAAAAGTGGGAAAGAAATCACCTCTCACCTCTGCAGAGACTTTCTATATTTTATGTTTTGTTTTCACCGTGTATTGTTTCCTAGGTGGCCACCTTTGAGACAGATGACAATTTTTCTGGGGTCAGAGACTTTTATTCCTCAAAACTACAATAAAAATAAAAATAATGACAATGCTATGATATAACTTACATTGGATTTCCCTTATGTTGGTCTCATGCAGATGCTATGATCCTTTGTAGAGTTTCTCACAGGAGCTGGAAAACTGAACAAATAAATACCATAAGTGCTTTTTGTTATATACTGAGTCTGAAATATCAGTGACATTACAGTTAGCTGACTGGCTGCACTGAGAACATCTCAAAGATCTTTGGCTCATTTAGAAGAAATAAAGTCAATGAAAATTTCAGTCAATTACACCAAATATCTCTGCACTATTAATCTGACAATAGACAAACCTCCTGAATTCATTATCCACTACTCCCCAGAATGGAGAACCTACTACGTGCCATGCACTATGCTGAGACGTGGGAAACAAAGATAAATAAGATGAAGTCCCTTAAAGAAATCAGAGTCTAGAAGGAGAACAACAAACACATGAACACATAATTATAGTCGAACATGACAGATGGTGTGGGAGCCTAGAAGGAGGAGAAATTAATTTGACTTTCAGAAAACAAATAGAAACAGAAATGCTTATATTTGAAGAGAGTCTTAAAACAACAATTAAGAAACTTACTTCAGAAGGGAAAGACGAGAGTCCTAATGGACAACATTTTGCTGAATAGAATAGACATAGGATGACCATCATGAACAATGAACATGGTTGAAATAGCTATGTAGGCCACTATTATTTGGAGCCATACAGACAAGACCCAAGGGGGAAAATTCATATGTTAAGAATTGCTGTCATGTTACAACACTGTCTCACTACTGCAATGCCCAGACAAACCAACCCCATGTCATCAATTCTGGTATCTTAATCAACCATGAAGCAGTAAATGCAAGTGAAGAGCCCCTGAAGGCTCTGGTCTTGACTTTCTGTAAAGAAGAGCGCTTACACTAATATATTCCATTAGCTAGATTCTGTGTCATAAAGCCAGAGGTGCCAAGGTGTGGATGAACGGTTTCCTATAGAATAAGGTATTGCGGTCACAAGACTCTGCTCTTTGAGAAGAGAGACTGTGTCTTATGCACCATGTGGCATCTCTCACAGGATTCAGCATCTGGCAAATGAAATGTTTGTGGCGTAAGTTCCTGTTAATTGAGACTGTATAAGGGCACCCTGTGAAACTAATATGGGTCACATGGCCTGTTGATTATTTCTCCTCCAAGCACTTCTATCCTCCTCTCTGTCACTGAGTCCTGCTCTAGTTCCTGATTCGGGCTCTATTTTTGTCCTTTCTGATCTCCAGCTAAAGATAATTCCAGGCTCTACATGGTATAAGAGATGTTTCTGGCCAACAAATCCCTCACCTAGAACATAAGAGACACATTTCTGGCTCTTGGCATCTTGCTCTTCTTTTGGGAACTGCTCCTCCCCTACTTTATTATATAGTTTCTACCAATGTCCTCATGTTCTTGCTCTTTAACCATATTCTTTTGTCCAAGTATAAGTACTTAACCTTAAACACACCAATGAAACTTTGCCTTATTATACAATCGTACAGGTCACAGAACTGGAAGGGAACACATGGAAATCTGATCCAGAGTTTACATTCTTAACTTCTCTTCTGCCATATGAATGCCTCCCTCTCCCAACTATGCAGTGTATCATTGGGAATACATAAAAGTCCAGGAGTGCACATGCACACACACACCCAGCCTACTGTCTCCAGGAGTACCCCAATCCACTATTTGTTCTTTTTACTGTTGTGAGCTGGGTCTATTCTAAATATTAGATTGTGGGTCTAAATATACCACTATGTCCCCTGAGGCTGAAATTGTAAAATGCAAAATGTACAAGCCATTAAATAGCAAGCTTTCTGCCATGCAGAGAGAGCTATCACTAAGGAGGAAGAAACAGTGATGCCCGCCAAAGAGACAGAGAGAGTCAGGAGTGAGGAAATACAGATGGAATTAGAACCCCTCGCTGTAGTTGCTTTGAGAGTCTGCTCTATTCTTGCTTTTCTGGGTCTTGGCTGCTTGAGACACACTTGTATAAAGGATATGCCTTGTACCCCACTCCAGATCTTCTCAGCCCCACCACTTCTTTGTGGCCCCTAGTTCTGGGTAGGCTTCAAACATCTTCATGTAAGTGCAACCTGGCAGCACCTTGTGCCTTTCATTTGCTTCTCTGACTCTACTCCATGGAAGACACACAGGGACCCTCTCCGAAGTCACATATGTACAACCCAAAAGTACAGGAGAAGTTAACGTCCATGGGGCCACCTTGGTCAATAGTGAATGGAATCCTGTGGATAAATGTGTCCCTCTTCTTATTTCCTGGAAAGACAGTTCTGAAGTACATTTTATGAGATGCCTCCAGAGGTCTCATGGTATCCAGGCACCCATAAAACTCAATACATCTTCCCTGCAATACCTTTCCCTCCTCTCCTGTTGCATTCCTCCCTGTCCCTCAGTCCTGCTCTCTGGGATTACATTCCAAGATAATCCCTTTGGACACAGTCTAGACTAAAAGAACACTTGTTTATTACCTCTCACAATTTGTTTAAATTGACTCTAAGTTGGTTCCTGCCCCTTGCTACTCAAACACATTATTCTAATTAACTCAAAGACCTGCAATGGTCCCCTCATTGCCCATAGAATAAAGTCATACCAGTGACAGAAATGGACAGGAACACATGGAAATCTGATCCAGAGTTTACATTCTTCTTTTGCTGTGTGAATGTCACCCTCTCTAATTCTGAAACATACCTTTGGGAATATATAAAAACCCAGGCACTTACACACACACACGTGCACACACACACACACACGTGCACACACACAAAACAGCCTACTCTCTCCAGGATTACCCCAATCCACTATTCATCTGTTGTTTTTCATTTTGAGCTGTGTTTAGAAAAAACACACTTTTACTGTCTAGATATTGTTGAAGTTCTAGGTTGTTTCTAGCTTTTCTTTTAAAATAAGCATTGAGATAAAAATTCTAAAAATAAAGCTTTCATCTCTAGCTCTGCTTATTTCTGAAGGATAATTCCTAGAAGTAGAATTATTGTGCCACTTGCTGTGGATACATTGTCAACAATGGATAAAGTCATTAGACAGATATTTGCTAAGTTGATACACACACACATATTGTTATGATTTACTAATTTTTATTAGTAGCGATATTTTGCATGCTTAATAGCCTTTTAATTGTATTTTTATGAATTGTTCATATTCTTTCCCATTTTAAATTAGACTGTTACTATTTTTCAAACTGGTTTATATATTGTCTTTCTATATGAATCCTTTGTCTTCTAACTTTTATTACCTCCTATAGATCATATCTCCAAATGCACTCACATCAGGGGTTAGAGCTTCAACATAGGAATTTTGGAGGAACTCAATTCTGTCCAAGACAGAAAGAGTTTTCTCAATTATCTTTGAATCTAAGTCCTGCCTTTCACTCCCTATATCAAATCATGCTGTGTAAACTTCTGTAATACTGCATATCTTTCTTCCTTCACAGTTACCAGTTGTTGAGCAGGGCCATGTACTTTCCCACCTGGACTATAGGCATACGTCATTTTATTGTGCTTCACTGTATTGTGCTTCTCAGACACCACATTTTTTTAAAATTAAAAGTCTGTGGCCACCTGCATTGAGCATGTCTACTGGTCTTACTTTCCACTAGCATTTGCTCACTTCCAGTCTCTGTGTCATTTTGGTAATTCTTGCAGAATCTTAAACTCTTTCACTATTATTATATCTGTTAGAGTTGTTGGTGATCAGTGATTATGACTTGCTGAATTCTCAGATGATGATTAGCATTTCTTAGCAATAAAGTATTTTTTAATTAAGGTATGTACTTTTTTTAGGTATAATGTTATTACACACTTACTAGGCTACAATATAGTATAAATGTAACTTTTACATGCAGTGGGAAATGAAACAATTCATTTCACTTATTTTATTGAGGTTGTCTGGAACTGAACCTGCAATTACCTCCAAAGCATGCCTGTGTTTTTGCCTCCCAACTTCTCAAACCTCCAGGCTTTCTCCTCTCCAGTTCATTCTATGCACCTCAGTTAGATCATGCCTTTAAAAAACCCCCTTCTATCTTATCATGTCATTGCCTCCTGACAGCCCTTCAGTGACTCCAGATTTTTCACAAGTTAATTTCCAAACTCCCAGGCCTACCAGGTCTACATCTGGCCTACCCTGATTTTATAGTCCCGCTCCTTTCCACTTATCACTATTTTTCTGGAGCCTCAATTCATTCTATTTTTATTCATTCCTTTCAGAAAGGCTGTTACACTTCAGAGGAAGGGTAAACCAACCTTAAAACCTTTCGGAGATACTTTGTTTTCTGTCCAGGACACCTCCTCATGATTACAAACCCCTTTTTTAGAGACCCAACTTAATCCCACAAATAGAAAGTGGCACCAGGGTTCCAGAAGATTCCACAAAAAGCAAATTTTTTTTTGGTCATTCCCTATATAATCTGAATATTGAAAACTGGCAAATTTTCCAAGTTTTTTCTTTGTTCACACAAAGACCATAAAAGGAAACAGATCTCTCAATGTTTGCATTTTTCATCACCTTAGAAATTTAAATTTTTAGATTTATTTTCTATTATTAAACAGAAACATTAAATACCCCTACATTGTCACCAGATTTAATGAATTGGAAAGGTTTTAAAAAGGGGTCATATTTACTATAGGTCATCTTAAAAATGTTTTTTCTTTTGTTCATTCTATTAATGAATGTTTTGTTCACTGATAACTATTGATGACTAGATATTATGATTTTAGTCTGTTGATTAAGAAGCAAATAAACTTCTTGCATTCGTCTTTTTGACTGTGTCTAAGGGAATAACAAGATAGATAGCATCCTATGACTCGCACTTCCTGCTCACCTGAAGCTCTGTAAACTCATACTGTGGAAATGGCTCTGCTCAGAAGATATAAAAATATTGGGACTTGTACAATATTTGTATTAGATTTTGTCTATGACTTGATGGAAATTGAAAAAGAGTCTGCCCAAGAAAGAACAAATCTGTGGGTGTTCTTTTATTAGATTGAGAATGGAGTTATCCAATGAATTTCCCACCATATCTTAGCTTCCAGGAAACTTGCAGTATTTTAATTGCTAAACTTCATAAATTAACTCAGCCCAGGTCCCTGATATATCTGTTATTCTCCTTCTTTCTAACAGGTTTTGTACTTTAAATTCTTAATTGTCTTATTTACATGTTTTAAAAGATGAATTCAATCATTTATTGAACTTGTGGGGGTTTTAAAAGATACAAACAACTGATGTGATATATTGATGAAAATCACCAGAGAATTCCCACATACAGTTTTCCATAACAAAGTTAATCAAGTTTCTTATAGAGATGACATTAATAGATACTTGCTTTAAATAGAATGATGAAATCTAGTTTTCATGAAATACACAGTAATTGAAAAGCTTCAGTTTCATTTTTGTGTCCATATTCTCTTCTCCAACACCAAGCTTTTTACCAGACCAACTAAATTACAAGCAAAGAACTGACAAAGATTTATCAACTTTTCCCACCATTTTAATAACATGGTCAAGAGGTCAAGTTCAAAGGATCAAAAAAAAGTGGCAAGAAAAATAAGATGCCTGATTAATTTACAAATGGAGAACTATTTTTCCAATAAAGTATCTCCTTGTACAAGTGGGGCATCTCAGTCTAGGCTCAGAGCTCATAGATGAGTTTGGCAGCTGGATTTACTAAAGAAAAACAATGAGAAGAAGCTACAGGACTTTGAAGTAAGAGGGAGAAGTAGACCTTAAATGACTTGTCCAAAGGAAAATGAGACTGTGACAAAGCCCAGCCAAGGAGCCCGAGTTCCTGTAGGGTAGTTATAACGGGTTGTGTAGTGTTCCATGTGGAGGACTTCCCAGTTGTTTTCCGAGCAATGGAATAAGCTGATAGTTGGTTAAAGTAACCATTTTGAAGGTCAGGATTTATTTGAATTTGTAAATTCTTTCATGTCTGTTTAAAATCTATGCCCACTATTGAATTATAGGCTAGGCATTGACATAGTTATTGGTGATACAATGGTAAATAAAACAGTGCTCATGGCCCTCAACATGCTCATGTCTGCAAGTAGGTTTTTAATTATGAGACTGAAGCTGAGAAGTGGGTGGGGCCTTGTGGGGACTGGGCCATATGGGCTTTTGTGGGGTGCCTAATCCAGCCCTGGCTTGAATGGGGCTGGAATTGAGCGGTCCAGGAAGGCTTTTGAGAAGGACTGACATTAAAATGTGATAACAATAGGAGTAATTCAGGCTAAAAAACAGGAGAGCTGATTGAAGAAAATATATGCAAAAACTCTGAAAGAAAGAAATCCTAGTGGGTTTCAAAACCCTAAGGAATTTCAGTTTGGCTGATGCCCCAGTGTAAGGGTAAGAGACCAGATTGCCGACAGGACCCCTTCACCTTGTAGGTTGCCATTAACAGGGTTGGCCTTGATCCTGAGAACTGGAGAGGCCACTTAAAGGTTAAATAGTGAACAGTAAAATTTCAAACAGGGACAGCTCATTCACTGCGGCTCCAGGGGTCACAGGTATGAATAGTTTTAAATAATCAATGTTAAGATCCTCAGCTTCCTTTTGTATTCATTCTTAAAACCGATCCATTTGAAAATGCACACCGTCAAGGTGAAGGCATGACGCGGGTTTCCTTGCCCTCTTACACTATAATGATTGCCTTTCTTCACTCTTTGTATAAAATAGACATACCCCTCATCTGTTCTGAGTCTTCCACTGGTGGGTCATGCAGGGGTGACAAATAAATGGACAATCCAAAATACTGGTATTGATGAAGACTTCCTTATCAACACACGGTACATCAGCTTGTAGGTTTGAGATTTCCCCTTGTTTAAAAACATTTTTATTAAGGGTAAAACATGCTATCAGAAATGTTAGTATATTTTAGAATCAGATATAGTGCAGAGTGGAGATGCAGGAGTGATGACAATTTTTACTTAACGATTTTGTCCCTTTCATTCCTGAGTTGTCTTCAAAGAATGCAATCCTCCTGAGAAGAGTTTGGTGAGAGGAAAGAAAGAATTTTGGTCAGAAACGTTGATGAGGATGGCACCTTATTATTTCAAATCTGAGCAACAACTCGAGGCAAAGTTGCTTTCTCTATCTATCTTTTTTGGAAGTGGAGCAATCTAAATTTTAGAAGGCAGGTTAGGAAATAAGAGTCTGCAACAAACAATTTCCTGAACATTTTCATCCTTGTTAAGGAGAAAAAGCTTCTCCAACCAATGAGAGAACTTTCATTGCCCTGAGTTCCAATCTATACAATTTGCTTGATTTCAAGGAGAAAAAGGTAGAAAATAATTGACTTATTTTCAACAGACTTCACAGCTTCAGTAAAAGAAATATGTAACAAAATTAAGTTCATGTTTTATTTTTTTGTTCAGGTTGTGGAGAAACAATCTGGTTACTTTTTCGAAGGGATTACTGAATGCTGTAAACCCATGAACTTTTCGCTTAGACCAAGTCTGCTTTCTGACTCTCATCAACCTCTCTAGTCATCTATTTATTAAGAGGATTTATTATGAGGATAACTTAAAAGAAGTATGTTGTGGATTCTATTCTAAATAACGTACTGAACAGCAGTAATTAATATATGGCAATATCTTCTGTTTACATTAAATTTTGCAAACTATATTCATCCAATGTTCTGAAAGCAGCATCAGTTTATTGTGATTAAATACACTATTTGAAATGTGGAATTGCCGCTTTAAGTCTGTATTCCTTTTCACCATGAAATGATATTACTATACCATCTATATCTAATAATTCTCAAGAGCCCATCTTAATGTCTACCTTTCATGATTTTTAAAGCATCAAGAAATGACCTAGAAAACTGGACATCAGCACAAATGTAAAGGTATTTTCTTCACATGCAGGAAATATCCAAACATGTGGAATTACATATATATTATACTATATTATAATATATTTTAATGTAGCATATATGAATTTTTATATATAATATATATGAATTTAAAGCCTAGCTTTGACTTATTTTAGATCCATAAATAAGCTGCCTCCAAGTGAAAGAGTAAAATTAATTGTAACCTCACAAGTTTTATTAAAGCGTTTTTTGGTATACTTTTCAGATATTGACTAAGTAATTAATAACTGGTCAAAGATGCTTTCACAAGCTAGAGGGTGTTTAGTTGTTTGCTTTTTGTAAGGTTGAAGGAGGATGTAATTGAGTTATCTGTTGATACATCATTGTAAAATAATTTTTAATAAAACATCATATAATTTTTATGATTATATTCCTTAGAAGGGGTTTAAAGAAATGATTATCATTACTATAACAAAACTCCTTCCTAGCCCACATAGTAATTTATGTGATCAAAGCTGCTAAAAAATTAAACCTATAAGGCCAAATATAGTCCTAGAATTTATTCTGAATGCTGCCTCTTCCTAGAAATAAGTAATGTTTATCATACAGATACATAAACTAAGAGAAAAAAAGACATATGTATCTCATTAAGAGGTGACTTCCTTATAAAATTTTCCTTTTATGTTTAACCAGTTTTTCTAAATGTGTTATATATTCATGTTGTTTTCATCAATTATATTGTAAGACAAGTATAACAGTAACTCAAAGCAGTTATTTAATACTTAGAGCCTATGATCATGGGAAATCAACACTACTTATAACACATATATACTTTCGTGCATTGGGGTAAGATAACTAACCAAAGGCTAGTAATTAATCTTTAGGATAAATAAAACCTGTGGGAAAAGTGAAATGGAAAGACAACTTTGAGGGGACAAAAGCTATGACATTTCCAATTGTTAAAGAGCTTGTTCATGTATTTTGTAAGAGGACAATGACAAGCATCAAATCTTATTTAAATTCACTTTGACATATTCAAAGAGGATGCAGTTATTTTTTTGTTTCATTGTTTCATTATACTGGATGTTCCACACTTTCCAATTATTTAAATTTACAGTGAAAAAATTTTAGGCCATCTTAAAAATGTGTAAGAAGGTATACACGTTTGAATATTTTTTGAAATTTCTATAGGGGTTTGTAAGCAAAAAATATTTATGACCACTGTAGAACAATCTCTGAGTGCAGTATGAGACAGAACAGAAGGGGCAAAAGTGGAGGCAGAAAGACCAGCTAACAGGACTTTGCAACCTGTGAGGCAGGACAATGGCTGCCGGACTGGGTAGGGCAGTGGTCATGGATAGAAGTAGATGAATCTGAGATAGACTGGGGTGTAGTAAATAGCATATGATGAAAGAATCAACATGGGGTATATGAGCGGGAAGGGTGCAGATACCACCAGGTTTCTACTTGAGTAATTGAATGAATAGTTCCTCAGTCACTGACAGAGGCAACATGGTGAAGGGGTAGACATAGGGGACAGAGTAGTGTCCCCTGTGTGTGTGTGTGTGTGTGTGTGTGTGTACAGATACTTTCATATACATACAGCTGGCCCTTAAACAACACAGGTCTCAACTACATGGGTCCACTTTTACATGGAAGTTTTTCAATAAGTATATTGGAATATTTTTTGGAGATTTGCAACAATTTGAAGAGCACATTTTTTTTCTTTAGCTTACTTTATAGTAAGAATACAGCATATAATACATATAACATACAAAATGTGTGTTAATAGACTGGTAATATTATTGGTAAGGCTTCCAGTCAACAGTAGGCTATTAGAGTTAAGATTTTGAAGAGTCAAAAGTTATGCATGGGTTTTCGACTGTGTCTGGGGACACACCTACACCCACCCACGTAGTCAAGGTGGGGCAATAAGAACTACAAGTTTGAACAGTTGACAGCATACTCATTTGGTGCTGATAGATAAACTACTGCTAATTAATAGAATTTTTTGAAATTCTATATAACAAAGTAATTCATGATTAATCTGTGAATTGGAAGATCATGTGTTTTATGCTTTAAGTTTTTCCATGAAAATGCAACTTTATAACAACTTATGTCACAGTTTTTACTATCTGAAATCGATTCAATAGACAAGGATGTCTATTTAGTATAACCACTGGGCTAATTTAGGGTGGGGTAATGAGTCAGATATGTAGCTACATTTCAAGGTATTATCACTGTCTTGAAAATGCCACAGTGTAAGACAACAAGTGATTATGTGCCACAAATATTCACTTCAGCTTTAAAACATAAATATGAATAAATGTTTTTATTTAAAGGCTGTTAGCATAATGTACACTGAACAGTGGTTGTAAAACTCAGGTTATTAGGTCTGCATCTTCCAACAGTGTCACTGCCTTTTCCCAATTATCATTTCTTAAAAAAGAACACACAAATACACTCAGAAAATTAACAAAATAATACACATGGAGCTTATCTCCCTGTTTGGATTTTTGACATCAGACTACCAAAAGAGAACTTGCTGTGATAGACTATTCAATTACCTATTCAGATTAGTCTGCATTTCAAATGGAAATTAAAAAGTCCAGAGGAAAAATCATCACTTGACTATTTATTCACATGTGATTCTCAGTTCTTGGTTTCTCCCAGCTTATGTTCTTGAAATACACCTCTTTTTTTCCTTCTTAATCTCTTGCATTGAAAAATGCTTAATTAGGGAAGAATCTGAAGTTTTCTTCATTCTTTTTTGAGGAGTCATGCAATTAAAAAGTTGAGAAGCTGCTTCAGTGTTTGAGGAGCACAGATTACACTGAACAATCCACCCTTAAAAATTAAATAGAATGTTCTCATCATAAAGAACTCTGCCTTGCAGTCATTTCTGTAATTCTGTCTAACATTCATATTGTCATTTGATTAGTTAATCATCCATTTTCAAAGGTGTGAATGTGTTTTCACACTTCTGCTAAGACAGTGTTAACTATGAAACTATAGATAGCAATAGAGATTAATTATCTATTGCACAAGTTCCCACACCTTGTGCTTACCAGATAGAGGAAGAGACTACATGTCTTAACACAGGTGTGATTTCAAAAAATGGAAAAAAAACACCTGGTCAAAGGAGTTCAAGGAGTACTTTGAATTGACATATCTTTAAAATGTTAACTGCATTTACACATTTAATTTTATTTCATAGAACAACTGATAACAAGATTTGTGTCCTGAGTGGATTGGTGCCTAGCTTCAGTTAGGAATGAATGAGTGCAGTGAAGGCTTTTGCAAATCAGTCTTTCATGGAATTAGGAAAGGAAACAGGACTGTTTATCAGATTTTAACCATAGCTGTAGCTTCAATAGGACAGAGCCAGATATTTTAGCGTTTGTCCTCTGAAAGGTTAATTAAATACATTATACTTTAAGTAATTGAGTTTTTCCATAAAAATGCAACTTTATAACAACTTTTGTTTTGTCAGTTACTGTTTAGCATTGATTCTGAGCACTCTGATAACTCAAATATTAATAATAACTATTATTACAGTTGTAATTGTAATAATACATTCTTAGCTGGCTTTTGATTGTGTTGCTGCTCTCTGACCCTAATGATCAAGTCTGTTTACTTAAAATGTGTCTTACCACATCTTTCAGGACTGATTTTTTTCTATCTTCAGTGAATTATTGGCCTTCGTACTTTGATGCATAGGGTATCATGACTGAAAAAAGGGACTAAGGGTAAGAAGTTTATCTATAACCCAATTCTTTGGTGAAGTAAAGATATGCTCAAATAGCAATCCATCATGAAAGATAATAAATTCCTCAGTCCTAGATCAGTATTAGTTTTGGTTCTATACTAATGCAAGGTGAAATTGATCATTAACACCCTAAAAGTCTTCTTTATGATGTAAACCAGTATTGAAAAGGAACAAAAATTTACTTCTCATTCAGCAAATGTATCTTCCATCTGATATGCTTTCTGCTTTCTTCTTTCTTCAGACATGTGAGTGGAAGCATTCTCCCGGGTATAGTTCTGTATGGACACTAAGACAAGCTTGCGGATCTCTGAGCAGCTGCCTTGCTCTTTAAGTGCTCCTGTTATAAATTTATAGCCCTAAACTTCTTCTTTCTTGGTCTGGGTATGTCATCAGGCAAGCAAATGCCAAACCATTAGGGATTTGGGTAGCAAGAAAATGAGATTAAAAAACAAATAACATTGGTTTGCTGGATAAAGTAGCACAATATTCCAATATGTCTAACCAGTCTGTGAGCTGGTTAGACAAAGGAGTATAACATTCAGCTATTTCTAATCAGTCTACTAGTAGCATACTACTTTGTATCATTACAAATGGGCTGGCCAATTCATATTTATTTACTCTTTCCTAATCCAAATTCCAAACTCAATTCAATGAATGAGAATGGCCATCATTTAGCACCATGGCCCCATTTAGATTAAGGACACCTTTGTTCTCAGGCTTATTCTGACTTTACTGGAGGGCCTGAGTTAACCAGACACCTCCTGGACAGTTTAGCCCTAACAGCATCACTGATGAGTTTACAACTAACTATACAACAGCAACATTTGGTTGAAAAGAGAGTGAATTGTGACCGAGGCCAGAGACTTGTTCTTGTAAAGGAGATTCCAGGAAAGAAACATTCATCTTCACTGGGTGTGTCTCTTGAAGAAGAATGCCATGCCCTCAAGGGTTTATTCTAATCTTACAACTTGCCCATCTGAGACCTAAGAGAGAGCAAGTACAAATGGACTAAAAGAGAGGATCTTGGGGCCTGGGAAACTGCTTTTCCCCAGAAACTTCGGATCTTAATGTTTAAGATTTTGAATGCTTTGATCAGCTTCAAAACTAGAGTATGCTTCCCTAAGATAACCATGCACATTTTAAAATGCGCTCATTTAAAACCATACATTGTCTGGCCTCATTGTCTATAGGCCCCCTAATTTGGGGTAAAAAATACAGTACCTGAAGTTAAATTCTCGTTGGGTTCTGAAACAGAATGGGACATGAAGCAGATGACCTCTACCCTTCCTTGGAGGAGTCTGAGCCAGAGAGGATCCTGTGGATGACTTTATCTCCTCTGCATCCCTGTCTCTGGGGACATTCTCCAGAATAATCTTAAGATGTACCAGAGCCATCTAGAGACCTTAGAGTACATCAGTATTGTGTGTCTTCCAAGAACAGGTCAGAGGAAGCTTAGTGATTTCTGCTTTGGTCCCTTAGAATGCACTCTTTGGTCTTGCTGCATGAGAAGTCCAGTGCCCTGAGACCATCATGCTGGAGAGGCCCTGTATAGGCAGGCCAGTGAACTCCAGACTTCCAGCCATCCCCGCCAAAGTGCTTTGGACATGGAAGGAGGCTCTGTCTTTAATTCTCACCCCATTTTCCAGAGCTTTATACCACTGAGTGACCTGTCAGTGTCACACGGAGCAGAAGAATCACTGCTGAACCTTGCCCAAATTCTTGACACACAAAATAATGAGGTACAATTAAATGGCTATTGTTTGAAGCTATTACATTTTTGGTGTGATTTCTTATGCAACAAATGGTTACTTGGAAAGGAGGTAACAAAAATAGCTCCATAACAAAAATCTTAAATATGGGTCGTTAGCTTTGGGACTGGGTAGATTCTGGTAAGGTCTCAGATATATCATAAGTATAAGCTCAAAGAGCTTCAGGAGGCCACCACTGAGGGCTCTTGTGACACTGAGAAAAGTGTTATTGAAGATGGGGAAAATTGGACTCTTGCTATATACTGGCACAGTTTGACAATGCAGTTACTTGTAAAGACTTGGAAAATTGAAAGGGTTCTTAAAGTACTTATGGGGTTGCCTCTGGAGATTTCCAGACAGAATGCAGAAAATGCCAAATGGTCTCTTCTACTGATTATGAAAACTTACAAAGAGCAAAGATTAAATAAAGAACTCTTAAGATTTTGAGTCAAATTTGGAGGAATTATAAGATGTTCAGGACTTCCTGGGCTTGAAAATAAAGCTGTTTTCCATCCCCCATGTCTCCCAATAAAAGATTTTCAAAATAATAAGTGGCAAGATCAAAGCCAGAGCCATCAGTAGAGCATGGTCTCAGAGTAAATATGTAGCCCTTTATTAGGATCTCAGAAAGATTTAAAGGCAGGCCTTCATAGTCCCTCTCAGTTAAAAAATAAGGCTTTTAAGAATTTCAGGAGTGTTGTCCCACAGCAGCCTTTTACATGAACCAGATAAAGAAAGACCTGTTTCAGAAAGAAATGTGGATATGGCTTTGTTTATTGGAATTTATTATAAGTTGATATAAGAAATCCATAAAGTTGTTAAAGGAATCAGAACAGCAAGGACTAAATGAGACAGAAATAATACAAAATTAATTTATATGGGTAGGAAGCTAAGAATGCTACCTTGCTACAAACACAGGCATTTCTTGGATGGAAGAGAAATGATGAGTCAGAAGGAGAAGCCAAGGGCCCAAAGGTCAAAGCTAAGAGGCAAGAATTATCCACTGAGAGGGAGAACATTAGGGCCCTAAGCAAGGGATTAAAGTGGGGCCATGTGTCTGACTGGATTTCCCAAGTGCTGTGGTCCCATGACTGCTGTATCCTTCTGTTCCTTTCATTTTTGGATGGGACTTTCTATGGTTGGATGGTCATCCAATCTCTGTCTCACCATTACAGATTGAAAAACCTTTCTCTTTAGTTCACAGGTCCTATGATCAACGACCTATACTCCGATGAAAATATAGCCACCAAAAGATGCTCATAGTAGCTTCCTTCACTGTGATCTCCACATGGAAATAATGCAGACATTATTCAACAATGAAAGAGGCCAGACACAAAAGACTACATACTATATGATTCCGTTTATAATAAATTCAAGAACATGCAAATTTAAGCCATGATGATAGGGGCTTTAGGAATAGTTGGCCACCTCTAGGGTCTGAGGAATTGACTGGGAAGTCATAAAAAAATCTTCTAAGGTAATGGAATGCTTTTTACCGTGGTCTGGGTGATGATTATGAGGATGGACACATATGAAAAAGTTAATTGTGCTAAACACTTAAGCTTTGTGCATTTTTACTGTGTCAGTTATATCATAATTAAATGTAAGTGAACATATTGTCATTGTACTGGAAAATGCAAGTATGGCTATCTTGCCTACTGTTTAGGCAGCATGCATATGCGCCAGGAGAATTCTCTTAGTATTTCACTATTCTTTGAGTCAGTCATTAGGAGAGACTAACAGGGCTTCCCTCTCTTCCTTTTGTGCATAAATTACCTATGAAGGAACTCTTATAGTTAATTCTTACAGTAATCACATGATTTAATTGGTGCTATTGTAGTTCTTGTTTATTGTTATAATATCCTTTCATTTCTTACCATTCTCTTGCATTAATTTTGCTCTTTATATTTCAATTGTGACTTGTCCTGATTTTGGAATCTATCACATTTCATCACGTTTTTTCTATAACATTTCAATGTCGGCATTTCCCAAATCAAACTTCAAATCACAGTAAACATTTATAGCCATATTTATTTATGGCACTCATTGGTATTATGCAAATTAACTCCATTTATAGCACAGTAGCTTTTATAACTAGAAAAAAAACATTATATATTAAATATATTTTGTTTTCAGATGCGTAATCTGACGTTTTGTTTCTTCCTTTTTTTTCCCTTTGCTTCAGATAAATTCACTGCATATTGCATGTTCCAAATTTAAACCTGACACCTAGATAGAAAACTGACAAACAGGAAATGACTAAAGGAAGAGGCTCTTCCTACCATGTTTGATACCATCAAAATAGACGCTTTTAGCAAAATCTTTTTCTTTTCTTTTTTTTGGGGGGCACAAAGGGGTGGGACAATAACAGTGTCAGTTTATGCCCTCATCCCTTTGTTCTTATGTTAATAAAAGTGATTGTACAATTAGTACAATCTCTTCCAGTACTTGCCTTCTAGCTTAGTCTGGGTCAAATTCTTGATGAAGATTTGGTGCAGACTATTTAGTTTTTACATCTTTTGCCTGAAGAGTTACAAATCAATAATGATAATGAAATGCAATGTATCCCTTTTAGGGTATTTCCCTTAGCCCTTGGAGAAAAATAATTACATTCCTATTTCTTCATTCCTAATGAAGAAGGCCTATCAGTACACATGTGAAGAGAGAAAGCTGTTGTCTATTGACTGAATGCAGGACCTTCAAGCCAATCCCTTAGATACAAATGTTTCCATCTTTTAAACAAAAAGTAAGACCTCGAAATAGTCTACAGTTTAAGTGTGAAATTCAGGATGTTTCATAAGTAACCATGTAGGCCTCCATAATTTAACTTTTCCAATCAGATTTTTTATTGTAAGAGTGGTATGTGCTCATTATATGAAATGAAACAGTACAGAAGCATATTTTGAAAAAGTTAAGTGTCTCCTGCCCTCTCTGCCTCTCACCTAAACTCTCTTCCTGCACAAAGTAACAATTACCAGCTTATAGGGGTCTTTCCAATTTCTTGTATTTCCCACTGAACTGTAACGTGTGTCTATATAACAGTCTTCTCTTACCTTACCCAAGTAATACTACACATAATAGCCTAAAACTGATTTTGTCCGCTTAAAAATATAATGTGTATAACTTATCTTAATAGTAATCTATTGCTCTAAAACATTTGAAATAAAAAACTTTATGGTTAATTCTAACAATTATTTTTACTTTTTTATTTTTACAAATAATATTTTGTATTGATAGAGAATAAAATATTACAAATGAGACTCAAGTCCCCTTAATCCTTGCTTTGTTTTCTGCCCCATCAGTACCTCTCCAGGTCACCACTCTTAGCAGCTTTGTAAATGTCCTTCTGATCTTATTCTTTGTATTTCTATATCTGTACTTACAAAATCATAACAATTTATAGCATTGTTTTTGTGTGTATTTGATTAACTTAGACATTTTTCCACTGTAGATAATGCTCCACCATGTTCTTTTCTACCAACAACTTGCCCTGTTGACAAAGTTAAAGGCATTTTCTACTATATATCTTTACTAGCAGTTAAATTAAGCACCAGTATTACTAACTGTGATGGTTAATTTAATGTGTTAACTTGAATGGGCCAGGGGATGCCCAGGTAGCTGTTTGAGCATGATTTCTGGGTGCATCTGTAAGGGTGTTTCTAGAAAAGATTAGCAATTGAATTAATGAACTGAGTAATGTGGTGAACAAATTAGCAGTTGAATTGTTGAACTCCGTAATGTGAGTGGGCATAATTCAAGTCATGGAGATCCCGAATAGAACAAAAAGTTAGAAAAAGGTTGAATGAACTCAGCTAGATTGCTCATGCTGGGACACTTGTCTTCTCTTACCTTCCATACTCCTGGTTCTCAGTCCTTCAGACCTGGACTGGAAACTACACCATTAACTCACTGACTCTCAAGCCTTGAACGACACCCTTTCTGGGTGTCCAGCTTACAGATGGCAGATAATGGGAGCTCTCAGCCTCTATAATTATATGAGCCAATACCTTATAATGAATATCTTTTTGTATGTGTGTGTTTGTGTGGTTATATGTATAATGTATAGTATATAATATATATGTTTATACATATATAAATACATATAATTCATGTGTGTGTGTATATATATTTGTGTATATATATACATATATCTCCTATTAGTTCTACTTTTCTCGAGAGCCCTAATACACTAGCCATAACATATAATTTTGTAGACAGAAAATATTTTTATAGCATTAATATAACACATATTTTTGTTCAACTATGATACATTAAGACTGTGCTAAATGTTGCAAGGTTAGCATAGAGGGACAAAGCATAATGCAGTGGGAGTTTAAGAGAGAGATTTGATCTCTCTGCTTTTGGTGGTGGTAATGGGGTATTTGGGGAAAACAGGATTACAGAGGGTCTCCTAGAAGCTCTAGTGGCATTTGGGACAAAATTTTGATTTTATGGAAGATCAAAAGTGGCCACAAATTATTTGACATGCTCCCACTTAGTCTTGGTTGGCCTGTGACTGCTCTGGCAAGAAGAGCACACCACCAGCGACGCTATGCCAGTCTTGGACCTTGCCTTTCAGAGGACTGACAGCCTCAGCTTTGGTTTCTGGGAACCCTGAGGTGCCCCTAGCAGTCTGACTACCTTTCTGTTGAGTGAGTGAGGGGCCAAGGTGAGCCTAAGCCTCCAGCTGTCCCTACCAAGGCATGATTTAGGGGTTTGCTACTACACCAGAGCAGGGCTTATCTTGACTGACAGTTCTCAAAGCAATCTCATATATTTGAACTGGTGAAAACAAGAAAACGGCATGACTTAGAAACAGAAGAATGAAAATGAGATAGAGGGATCCCCCAATTTCTCTTAATCAGCAACTCTTTCTGACTACAGACTTCTGATGCCTTTTCAGTATAGGAATAGTGCTTCAGACTATTAGGATGTCTTTTATATGTAGCATGGATTTTCATTTGGAGGCTTAACCAATTAAAACAATAATAATAATATTTATGTCTCCCTCAGAGCTATCAGATCATTTTCATATTACTTCATTCATTCAACAACAATTGATTGAGTGCTTGTGGTATTACGGTATGAGTTCCTGGCAATATAACAGAGAGAAAAAAAACAGCATAGACTCTACCCTCATGGAAGTTATAGCCTGGGGGTTTACACAGATATTAATCAAATAATCTAACAGAGTTAATGCCACAAAGGAAAAGGCATTTCTAGGATGAGTTTGTTGTCAAGCCACGTAGTAAAGGAAGTGATATACCCTTTCCTGAGGAATGATGTTTGATTCACAATCTGTAGAACCACTAAGAGTTAAAACGAAGAGGGAGTTGGTAGGAAGAGAGTATTAGTTTCTTATTGCTGCTGTAACAAATTTCCATAAGCCATGGCATAAACACAATTTATTATTTTGTAATTCTGGAGTTTGGAAGCCTAAAATGGGCCAGCAGCGCTTCATTCCTTCCTGAGGCTCTAAGGCAAAATCAGTTTAAGGAAAGGATTGCCTTTTCTATATCCTAGAGACCAGAACATGCCTCGGCTCACAGCCCTCTGCCAGCAATGGAATCACTCTAAGTTCTGCTGTGTGGTCATTTCTCCTTCCCTCTGATGTTGAACTTCCTGCCTTTGTCTTATAAGACCCTTGTGATTACACTGGTCCCACCTGGAAATTCAAAATCATCTTCTCTTTCAGGATCCTTAATCACATTTGCAATGTCCTTTTGTCATGTAAAGTAGCATATCCACTAGTTACATAGACATCTTTGAAAGCCATTATTTTGTTTACTACAGAGTAAGGAAGAGAGGGAATAGCATTTGTTAAATAAAGCTCTGAAATAGAGGGAGCGTGTCTCACTGGAGGAACAAAATGAAATTGCTGTGACTGGAGGATCAGAGTAAGGAGGGAACAATGATGGTGTGACATTGGCCTGGAGAGAGATACCAGGTCTGGATCCTGCAGAAACCTGTTGTCTTAATCAGCTCAGGTTGTCATAACAAAATACCATCAACTGGGTGGTTTAAACAATAGCCATTTATTTTTCATATCTTGGACTTATCATGGGAGTCCAGGGTCAAGGTGCCAACAGATCAGTTCCTCCTGAGAGCTCTCTCTTGGGCTTGCAGGTGACCATCTTCTTGGTGTATTCTCAAATGGCAGAGAGAGAGCAAGATCAAGCTATCTTATCTTATTTCTGCTTATAGGGGCATGAATCCCATCATGAGAGTACCACCCTCATAATCTCACCTAAACTAATTATCTCCCCAACACCTTATGACTGGAGATTAGGTTTTCAACATATGAATTTGGGGCGGATACAATTCAGTCCATAGCACCTATAGACTATTTCAAAGGTTTGGGTCTGTTACTATCTTAGGAGTACTTGGAAATATCTCTATGTATCACAAAAAGATTACCTAAATGAACTCTTTAGATTATTTCTAGCCCTGAAGTGCTGTGGATTCAAAATGTGCCAATTAAAAATTCATAATTCAATCTCATAAAATGGAGATAGTAGTAGTACCTGTTAGACAGAATTGATGTGAAAAAAATTTTTAAATCCAATGTAAAGCACTTTTTACAGTGTCTGGGACATATGAAACACCTCAGAAATATTAGCTACTGTTACCTAACTATGCAAAGTGAAATATTCTGGGGTTAAGAGAAGGAACTATATTGTTGCCTAACTCCATGGGATTTTAAATGAAAGGGAGTGAGGTGGGGTGGATGGGGTATGACAGACAAAAATGAAATGGCAACCTAGAGAATGTAAAAAGAAAAAACAACAACAAATAAAGTGGCTATATATTTGTATTCCCTGGTGAATTCAGTTCAAATGCACAAGACAGATTGAGTGGATAACAGAATAAATGAAGCACAGTTTGAAAATCTCTGGGAATTCTGAGATGACTTAGGCTTCCCTTGATGGAGATGAAAATTGTAGTGAGCTGAATGCTGGACCTATGGTGTATTATCAAAGGACAGGGAACCCCTTATTCAAGCTAAACACTTAGTGCTGTCATGCTGATGTGACAGAGAATGACACTCAAGTACAGATATGGGGCCATTTTATCAAGCCAAGTACTCTACTTTGTTATATTCTGGGTTGAAATCTGTTAAGGCATGTAGACAGGTTTTAAGTCAGTCTGGAATGGTAAGTTTTCTATGCAACCTGTAAGAAGTACTGGACTACTAACTAGTATGTAATGCTTCTTCAGAATCACTTGAATTTACACTGTCTTGGGATGACTTTCTCCAGAAGAGATAGAGACAAGGATTAGCATGTAATAGTTTATTTGGAAGGTGATGCAGGAAGGAACAGAATGTAGGGGAGCAGAGAAGGAGGCCAGGAAGAGAGGCACCCAGTATGGGGTGAGTGATCCAATGAGCAGGTTATTGCTTGGCTCAAGTCCTGCCAGGGCCCAGATCCACAGGAGACCTCTAGGGGAAGGCATAGAAGCCTCCTTCAAGCTGCCATTTCATGAAGGTGAAGGGCTGGGGTACTTATACACCTCCTTCCATCCATCATTGGTCAGACTGCTTGGGGAAGAGGAGGTCAACATCCGTGGACCACACCTACTCTTCCAGTCAGAGAAAGCCCTCACGCAATGCTTGAGGAAGAAGTTGAAGACAAATTCAAGCTAGAGTGTACCAAAAGTATTCGGGTGTCTGCTGTACACATCTCCCACTTAACACTCTTGACATCTCAAAATATGTAGAAATGTACATATCATGATTCGACTGTCAAGGTCAATTGTCTCTTGCTTATTCAAGGATATTGCTCTAACAATTTTTTCCTCTCTGCTGCATCATCAGAATTTTCTGATCAACAAATCAACAGGATTTGTTTCTGCATCATTATAAAAACATGCTCTGCCAGTTTTCCTGCCATGTCCACTTCTCTCTAGTTGTTGACTGATTTCTGCCTTCCCCTTTACTGCAGTTCATTGAAAATATTATTTTGTACTCAAAGTCTATTAAAAACATATTTTTGCCCAACCACTCCACAAAGAGAATAATGAGGTCATCAATAACTTCCATGATAATAATTCCAATGATCAATTCTCAATTCTTATTTTACTTGATTTATTGACAGTATCTGACACAATTGTATATTCTGATACACAGAATAAGCTTTTTTTAAATAAACTTTTTGTGATAAACATTTTTTTCCACTTACTTCAACCCAAACTTCTCTTTATAACTCCATTCCATTCCAGTGGTTCTTACCTCAAACAATATGCAACCCCTGCCCCCACCCACCAGGGGATTTTTAGCAGCTCTAAAGCTGAGGTTTAGTTTCTTGCTGGCTATTGCCCTCCACTTTTAGAAGCTGAATGCACCTCCTTGTCACATGGCCACTTCTCTGACACGGCTACTTACTTCATCAGGCCAGCAGGAGTGTCTCTGGAATCTGTTAGCAAGGCAGAGTCTTACACAACATAAGGTAATCATGAGAGTGATGCCCAGTCACTTTAGCCAGATTCTATTGGAAGTTATGTCTCAGGGTCCTCTCATACTTACATGGAGAGGATTACATAAAGGCATGAATATCAGGAGGTGGAGACCATGGGGGGCCAGCTCAGAGTCTGTCTGCCACAGACACACATACAAAATGATTGGTAAGAGTTTCATGAAGGGCCTGTTTACAAGGAGAGGGATGGGCAAGATTAAGAGGAGTCAGCAAGAGATCCTAAGACACCCCAGGGCTGGCAACAGCAGGGAGCCTTTATTATTCCTAGGCTCAGTGGGAGGGCTAGGGGCTGGAAAATATGTCCTACAGCTGTCCTTGAAATTGGGAAAAATGACATGAGGATTTGACTCAAAAGGAGATGCAGTTCTGAGAACAGACACGGCTACTATCAACTTGCAGCCCAGAATGGAGAGCCAGAGACATTAACAGTCCAGCTAGCAGTTTTCAAAGTATGGTATGGGGACTCCTTGGTGTCCCCAAGACCTTCCATAGCTATTTTAAGAAATATTTTTTAGAATAATTCTGAGATATTTGCCATGTTTATCTTAATTTTTTCATGCGTATACAGTGGAGTTTTTCAGGGACTACACAATGTGATATTGCAACAGATTGAATGTTGAAGCAGATATGAAAAGCCAGCTGTTTTATGTTAAGCCAGATAGTAATGAGATTTACAAAAATATGAAACAATGCCAATTTTATCACAAATTATTTTTGGGGAGGAAAATATAGTTATTTTTCATAAAAATGTGTTATTTGTGTTAATCTAAAATGGAATTATTTTTATTTTAAAATATATTAATACGTGAATGTAAACATTTTCAGTTTTAATATTTAATATGGTGACTGCAATAGATATCATTTCTTGCTTTAATTTCTAATATTCATTTTCAATTTTAATATGGTGATCTCAGTAGATATCATTTTTGCTTTAATTTCTAATATTCATAGATGTAATTTTTCTCCATATCAATATCTGTATCAATATCAATTTCTATAATATATCTGTATGTTAATAGAAAACATTTTTTTCTAGTATGGTAAAATCAATAGATACAATTCTTGTTTAAATTTCTCATATCAATAGACATAGTTTTTAAGAGTATGAATGCATCCTGAGATCAAAATGTTGGAGGCCTGCTGCCGGAAGCTCATCCTTCTGCTTTCTGCCTTCCTGCTGGAGGTTCCCATTGGTGGAACAGAAGCCAAGAGGAAGAAGCCATCATTTGGGTTGGTGTATATGTAAAGGTTAGCTTCCTACAGTACAAGGCAGGGCAGATGAGGTCAGAGAAGTGGATGTTGTGAAGCATATGAACATCTAGCAGAGATTATCTTTGTGCTTCTAGACAGAGTTTATTTTTGTGCACTGGATTGGGTTTAACCCAGTGTCTTCAAAATTCCTAAGAAAATACACTACCAAATCATTTTACTGTTCATTTCTTCCCGTTTGTGCAATTGTATAGCAAGATGATCAAATGACACATCAGGCGTCATTGTGGTAGTTCTGTTTTGCTATTCATGTTTAATGAGACTCATAGGTTGCAGAAAGAAAGCTGGTAATTTTCAGAGGTCAGTAAAACAAGAGGTAAATATTTGTCAGTTTTTATCCAGTAGATTGTAGGAGCATACAAGTTTCCAGTCAATAGAATTCCAGTGAATTCTGTTATGAATCCAAACCACTGGTGCCCTTGACATTGGGAAGCTCATAAGGGCCCTAGAAAAAAGTCTCTGATTCCAACTCTACATCTTGAGACCTTCTCCATGCAGCACCTCCTGTCTGCTTGAATCTTAACTGTCCCTTTGCCCCAGTCTTGAATTTTTTACTCTTTAGCTCTTAAACGGTTTCCATCCTTATCTCTTTTCTTGCTTCATACAACTAGGCTCTAGGTCAGCTCTGCTCCACTCCAGTGCTTGTTCCTGAGTCTTAGAACTGCAGGTCCTGGAAACGATCCCCTATGCAGAGGCCACAGCTCCATGTGTCTGGCACAAGCCCTTAGCTGACATGGAACAGAATCAAACTGCTAGGCTCTGCCACTGCTTGGATCACAGACCCCTCACAACTCTGAGACTTTTTTTTTTTTTTTGGCTTGAATCTATTTCATTGGCATTAGAAGTTTTTATTTAGAATTAAATCCACAATCTATACAAGTTATTTACAAGGCATGAAAATGGAAAACAGCACAAAATACAATTGAGGTATAAGCTAAGAGCACAGTATGTCATGTTTCAATAAATATAATTTAAAATTTGTAAACTAAGTGACCAGATGTCTTGTTTTATAGTAAAACCATATAAAATATTTATTTCACCTGAGGTAGAGGACAGTTTTGTGTCATGTAATGCAACCAACCACAGCAATTTAACCATAAACTGTACATCATTGGCAAGATTTTAAGTTGAACTATCAATGTCATCAACAATTTGTTTCAACAGTTGCAGAACAGATATTTCATTTACTGCCTTCACAGGTTAGAAATTCAGAAATAATTTAAGACTACTGTGTTTGTTGGCTTAAAATTATTAGGATAAACAAATACTTCTAACAGGATGGTTAAAAGCAAGTACATTGTATTTCTCCCAAACTATAATTCCCCAAAAGTTGTCCCCAGCAATTCTTTTAGTAGGACTTTTTTCTACTATAACTACTTTAAGTATGCTGTGCTTTATTTTCAAGTGAGGGATTTATATTGAAGGAAAAAATCTCATAAATTTCTTTTACATTCACTAACAATACACTATTTTGTTTTCTGGGCTTAATTTTTAAGTTTTTACATTTGATCACTTCCTAATTCAAAAACAGTAGTACTATATATTTAATTCTATTACTTAAGAAACAGGCTCCAAATTGCATTATGTAGTTTTAGAAACTATTTAAAACTGGAAAGATCTTTAAAAAAAAACTGTCCTTTCAAACAAGATGCAATACAGAATACCCATATAAATTTATTCCAATAATGGAAATTCTTAAGTATTCTCTACTAGAAAAAAATTGTCTTGTTTATTCAATCCCACAATATATAATACAGCAGTAATGTGTCCCTTATTGCTGGCAGCTTCAATAAAAACTATTAACAAGTAGTTCCAAGCACAGAAATTGATGTACAGTATGAGCACTTTTCATATTAACTTTTAATGTCCTGTCGTGTGTATTAAATGCATGAGCAAACAGAAATGAGGGTTCTTCCCTAATCAATCAAAATTAGTATCAGTTACTGAGGAAAAATTTTAAAGGTGATCAAAAACCTTCAGCACCAGCTTTACAAATAATTTTAGGGAAAAATCTTGAGCATGTTTCATATTACTCAAGTTCCCTTATCATTTCACTTTCCTTTAAACAGAAGCCATAGATGTGCAAATAAACTGGTTGTTCTCTCATGACCCCTAAAGTATAGATAACCTGCAGATTTTGTACTCAGTCTATTTCACCTACTTTAGTAACTGGTTTTTTATTCAATATGTACAAGTGATTTACATCTCAACTGGTAATATATTAAATGTTATAAAACTAGTTTAAAAAGCATAAAACATCCTCGCTTTCATGGACATAGAAACTCAAATGAATATGCTTTATAAAAGAAAGCACAATCCAAGTTTACATCATCAGTCAAATCCTTTCATGTTGTTACAAGTTGCATTTATGAAATCAGGGTAGTTTAGAGCTTCCTCAGTGACAGCAGGTTTACATTTAGTACCTTTATAGATTTGGTGGTACCTTTTTTTCATAGAGTATAGAAACTATCATCACCCAAATTAAACATTACCCATCACTCAATCAGCTAAATCATCTATCATCCTTCTAAAGATGCTCTAGCACTTCTGATAGGCTATTACTTTAATGCAGCTTTCTTAAATATTTTTGTATTTTTCCTAAAATAACATCACAAAGTCTGAGGAAAAATCTGCTGGCTTAATGAACTGGCACACAAAACAACTCTGAGACTTTTATCATCCTTAGACCCTTGTCCCTGAGAAATCTCCTGATGGGTTTTGTAAGTCCCTTGAAATTGGGAAAGGTGACATGAGGCTTTTGACCTTAAATAATGAACTGACCTACTGATACATATTTCCATCTTTTCTGAGGTAGTTAATTTAAATCAGTTTCTAAGGCCTGATTAATTCTGAGAAAAATTTAAGACACAATTTCTGCCTGTATACCACTGATCAGAGTTTGCTCTTTAATTTCCAGGCTGCCTGCCAACTTTCCTACCTCTCCCATTAAGATTTGCAGCTTTGTCGGGGTTTATCTTAGTTTGTAACTTGCTGTCTTCAAGTCTCCCCTTTTTAATTTGTTGACTTTGATGATGTGATCTTTTGTTCCCTGCATCTTAAAAGACAGGGATGTTCAAGTAACACAAATGTCAGGAACCAAAGAGGGTGCACGGCAGCTTGGTGTGGCAGAGTAAATCCAAATCACACCTCTTATGACACAGTGTTGGAATTGTGCATTCAGAATTGGAAAGCAACTGGAACTTGGTGGGTAAAAAACATAAAGAAGAGATTGTAGAGGGATCAACCTTCTGTGATGAAGGGATGAAGTTGTACATGATTGACAGTGGTGCATTGGAGGTATTACTAGGTGCACTTCTCAGACACCAATTGGGACCAAAGGATGAGGTTCAGGGTTTTCAACACAGCACTTTGTCAATGAGAATTTGCACAGACCAACTAGTACTGAGAAAAGAATGCTTCCCTTGTTATTTCTAAGCTGCTTAGTTATTGGCCTCTTAATTTTCCCATGGTATTCATACTCACTCTTCATCATTTTTATCTTGTATCTCACATTCCATGAAACTTAATATCTAAACTTGGTTTTCATGTTTCACCAAAGCTCTTCTGCTTTTCATACTTTTTTTTTTGCCATCTTTCATGGATTTATTATTTATATCTTGGTACTAATAACTTATAGTTAACTGGCTCCATTATAAGGCAACAGTAGAAAAGTAGTTTCTGCAAATAGACTTATAGTAACAAATCTATCTTTTAGTCTAGTATTCTAACATCTAACATACAATAGGTGGTTCCCAAATATTTGTGGACTGAATGAATAAATAAGTGAATCAAAAGTAGTCTTTATGCTTCTCTAACATGCACAAAAACACACAGTTCTAGCAATAATCCTACATTTTTACAACATAATTATCAGCCATATCACCTTGAAAACAGGCACAAATGTGTATGTGTATGTGTGTATTTTTGGTATGTTTGAAAATAAAGCAAAGTATATGCAAAGCAGAGTAATAATAGGTTACAGCCATCTGCAAGTCAGTGCAAAAAAAAAGGTGTTGCCAGATTTAATGTTCAAATGATAAACATTCAGTAGAACATTCTAAGTGAATCTCAGAGGTTCATAAATAATTAAGTATAATCTACATTTAAATTATACAAGTAGTATTGTGCTTTAAATTTAAGAGATGTTTGGATTGATTTTACAGCTTGAAGACTCAGAAATGGGTTCTTGCCATCTTCAAGATTTACAGTTTTTATGGTATAAATTCCAAGAAGAGAAACAAGTATAGTTTACATTTTGGCTCTGTTATCCTTTCAGTTATAAAATAATTTCTCTCATAGGGATAGAGGAGTCAAGACTTCCCTTTGTCCAAGTTTTCCTGAGATGAGGCTCTAGCAAATGGGTCTCTGAGTGGATCTTACCCTTTCTGTGCCTGTGAAAATATCACAGTATTTTATTTCCAACTGAGCATGGGACTTAGCCACACAGGTGTCCAGATAGTTTTTGGGTTGATGTTGTCTGATATCCCCAGCTTAGGTCATCCCTCACCTGAGGAAGAAAATCATTTGCCAAGTACCTTTCTCCATCTCATAGCATATTTTGATGAAAGTGGCTCTTCTCTTCCAGAACATTGCTTGACCATCATTGCCCAGCTCAAGGGATTTCCACTGAGGCCTACTGAAGAATTTTCTTTCTTTGGAGGTAGCTTACACACTGATATTTTTTAAAGTCTGACTTCCTTCTTGGCTCCTTTGAGGCCTAGAAGGAAGATATGCTCATGTGGGAGAGCAGCAGAAAGAGCATCCAGCTGTCTTGTCAGGGTTTTAGCTTGTCCTCATGGGTCCATCTTCTTTCTTCTTGCTCCAAAATGCACTCTCAGGCCCTAACTTCCCAGTGATTTTCTTGGATGCAAGCTTCCCAAGGGCTGTGGTCATGTCAGTCCTTTCACCACTGAATGCTCAGTTGCTGGAAGTGCCTGGAATGCAGTGTGTGCTCAACAACTGATGGTTGAAGTCAGGAAAGAAGGAAAGAAGACAGGTTGGCAGATTATCCACTACTGGTGCCCTACTTCTGTGGTTTGGCCATTGTACCTTCCTTACTATCATTACTTGGTGAACATGATTCCACAGGCCCCTGAATTGTTTGTCCTGATGTCACTGGCTTCTGCTTCAGTGGCCATCCTAAAGACGGTGGGCTTTTTTCTCTAGTCATAGAAATGTATTAATTAGATGTTTTCTGCCTGGAATAACAAGACTCTTTGGCTCAACTGCTTTAAACAACAGGAATTATTTCACACAGGAATTCCAAAGGCAGGGCAGCCCCAGGTAGAATTAAGGCCCTGATTCTGCTTCTCGGGGATTCTTGCGGCTCTGTCCTCCCCTATACTGGCTCCATCTTCCCAATATTTCCCTTCACTGTTGCACGATGACTGCACCAGTTCCAAAATCTCATCTAGCCATGACAAAATCCAGAGGCTAAAAATAAACTGGCTGTCCCTATCTTCAAAGTCCCTTAGCTGACCTTCCTTCGTGTCTCATTGGTCATAACTGAGCCACGGACTCTGGCTGGAACAGGAGCACCACGATCAGTCTGGACCACCCAGGCCCTTCTCTGGAGTGGGTGAGCCAACATCCATTGAAGTTAGCGATACTGGGAAAGAGGGTGGGAACTGCAGGCAAATCGAAGTTGTGTTAACAAGGAAAAAGGGAATAGATATTGAAAGGAAACAGTCCTAGTGTGGGTTACCCCCAGAAGCAGATTCTCATAAGTGTATAAGTTGTTTATTTAGGAGATAAAACCAGGAAACACTGGGGAAGTAAGGAAGTGATAGAAGGAAGGGAAGGTTGGTAATAAAAGGTGTGTTATAAGTCACGTTGTAAGAATGGGCAACTTAAAATTAATCCAGCTGGGGAATCCTGGGAGTCAGTGTAGACATTTCTCAGAGTTCCCGCCCAAGCTGTGAGGAAGCCAGAGCACTCCTCTGCCAAGCCCCCGTCTGCCACTGGCAGAGGGTTCCTCCCGTGGCATTAACCCTCAGCTCCTCCATACTGTTATCCTCGCAGGCCTAAAAGAAACCCTCTGGCAGGGAGCCATGGGGGCTTTTGGTAGGACAAGTCCTCCAGACATGGGCGGAGCACTGCCAGCATCTGCTACAGCAAACACAGCTTTGCTGCCCACAGGGACTATTTAAATTTGTAATTTCATCTTCAGACTTATACAACAACAATGCCAACCCCCAGACAAAGTTAAAATAAACGTAATTTTCATCATACTATGTGCTTTATAAACAGGAAGTTGTTCCAATGGAGCAGCAGAGGTTTTTGGAATGAATTGCATGTTCCTGATTCCCACTGAGACTCAAATGTCAACTTTGAAACAAGGGATGGCAGGCGTGGGCCTATGGAGAAGTCTGCCTCAGATTCTTCTCCATTTAAAATTCCTTCTTATAACACTGTATATATTTTAACAAGGCATAATATTTTCAAAGGAAATATCTTTTAAACATGAATGACTTAAGTAGCTCTAAGATCTTTAAAAAGAGTCACATTTTAAAAGATTTTCCTTTTTAGAGCAGTTTAAGGGTCACAGAAAAATTTAGGGGCAGGTACAGAGATTTCCCATATATACCTGACCTGAATATGGATGTCATTATCAACATTCCCTATCAAAGTGGTACTTTCGTTACAATTGATGGCCTGCGTCAACACATCATAGTCCTCCAAAGTCCCAGTTCACATTAATGCCCACTCTTGGTGTTCCACATTCTATGGGTTTGCAAAAAATGTATAGTGACATGTATCCATCATAATAGTATCATACCGTGTATTTTCACTGTGCTAAAAACCTTCTGTTCATTCTCCTCCCCTCCCCATCTGCCCCTGGTAATCACTGGTCTTTTTACTGTGTCCATAGTTTTGCCTTTTCCAGAATGTCATGTAGTTGGACTCATACAATATGTATCATTTCAGATTTTTTTCACTTATACACACTTATGCAATATGCACTTATGGTTCTTCCATGTCTTTTCATGGCTTGATTGTTCATTTCTTTTTATTACTGAATAATATTCTACTGTTTAGAAGTACCATAGTTTGTTTATCCATTCACCTCCTAAAGGACATCTCAGTTGCTTCCAAGTTTTGGCAATTATGAACTAAGCTGCTCTAAAGATCTTTGTGCAGGTTTTTGTGTGGATGTTAAGTTTTCAGCTCTTTTGGCTAAATACCAAAGAGCATGGTTACTTGATTGTATGGTCAGAGTACACTTAGTTTTGTAAGAAATTGTCAAACTGTCTTCCAAAGCGGCTGAGTGTTTTGCATTCCCACCAGCAATGAATAATAGTTCCTTCTGCTCCACATCCTCACCAGCATTTGATATTGTCAATATTCTGGATTTGCCCATTTTAATAGGTGTGCAGTGGTTATCTCATTGTTTTAATTTGCACTTCCCTGTAACATATAATGTGGAACATCTTTTCATATGCTTATTTGTCATCTATATATCTTCATTGGTGAAGTATCTGTTAAGGTCCTAATCCCCAGTATCTCAGAATGTAACCTTATTTGGAGGCAGGGTCAGCGCAGAAGAGATGTGCTTAGGATGAGGTCATATTGGAGTGAAGTGGACCATACTCCCATATGACCGGTATCCTTATAAAAAGAATGCCATGTGAAGGGACAGACACTCACATGATGAGAATGCCATATAAAAATGAAGACAAAAATTGGGGACACGTACTTATAAGCCAAGAAATGTTGGTTAGCTGGCTGCCTTTAAAAATGGAGGCTATTAAAGTCACTTCCATCACCATGGGAACAGAGATATTTTTGTATAAACATCTGGCTCCTGTCCACCTGTCCATCTCCACTAATCACCCTAAACTCCTGCCATCTCTGACCTTCTGATGTGCCCATGTTCCTGCTTATGGGGCTTCCCTCCCTCTGCATTATTCCTTCTCCTAGTCCTGGGCTTGCACATCTACTGGAATTTCTTTACTTCTCTAGACCACAGCCCTCATGGTATGCCATATTTCTAGTCCCCCAATGCCCATCACACTTCATAATCTTTATCTGGTTAATTGTTTCTCTTCTGTTAGATTATCAACTCCATCAAGAAGGGAACACGTCTTTCTCATTGACTTCTGTATTCTGAAACCTAGGATGCCACCCATCACAGAGTACTTGCTTAGTGAATGAATGAATGCACAAATGTGCAGTTCTTTCGACACATTTGCTGCACTTGGGCACTCTCTCAGATTTTTACATCTGTGCTTTTATCCTAAAAATATAACAGTTCCACACACCAGGCATCAGCACAGGATTTATCACCACCTCCTGATTCATTCTCAATTTCTAGATGTCAGGATATCCTGCTGTCCACAGCATCAGTGCTAATCTAAAAATCTTCAGCCCTTTATTAGCTCTCAACATCTAATGAGTCACCACATGTGGTACTTGTTTAAAATTGTCTTGCTTTTTTGAAGTGTCTGGTGCCAGATATCTGCTCTCTTGTCCCTTTAACAGAAAGTCTCCTTATTGCCATCATTATGGTCAAAATTGGTGAATACACCTGCTGTCAGATTTTAGTGGATCTCATGGTGTGCAATCAGCTGTTGTTTGAGCTCTCTAATTTCAGCATTCCAAAATTGGTAGATCAGATCCTGTCTGGAACAGATAACTCTTATGGCACAGAGAGGTGGATATATAGTTCTAGAAGCTCCATACCCTGACTACCTCTGAATTTGTGTGATCCCAAAATCAAGATTGTGGGCTTAAATGTATGCTTACCCTCAGCTAGCTGTACCCAAAATGATAATGGGAAATGGGTTTTAAATAGTGGAAACTTTTAGTTATCATTCTTTCTTATTTGTCAAGGATGGAGCTTCTAATTCTTTAAGGATGTTTGTATATACACAGAGATCATCTAAATCACTCCCCTGGAGAAGCAGTATGACAGAGCCTTGGACCAGGAATGCATGAGGCCAAATCTCAGCTCCCACAGAACTTGTTATGTGACCCAGAGTGTCAGTTTCCTCAACTGAAAAATGCAGATTATAGTAGTAGACCCTTCATAGGGTGGTTATGCATATGACATGCTTAATACAGGGCTGGAAATGTACTATGCACTGTATTATTATCATCACCAATGTTATTCCATTTTGGTTACTACCCAGTTAACAAAAGCAGAGAAATTAAAAATCCATTTGCCAGATTTCTTTGGCAAAATACTAGATTTTAATTACTACCAAAGTCATACTTGAATTTTGCCTAGGACAAGTTACATTCAGAGGAGGAAGAAATTATGAAAGTAATTCTTCATGCTTTAAAGCTGTTTACAAAGTCATTACAGTAAATTGTCCTGCCATAATTCATCTCCCTGTACTATTTTTCTCACCTGTTACTTTTCCTTAGCACACTATTTTGGCAGACCACACAGTTTTTTACAACAGCTTATAGGTTTGTACAATGAACTAAAGGAGATTTCTAAATACTTTTTCTTTTTAAAAAACTGAAGAAGCAACATATATTAGCTGTAACAAATTTAAGGAATACAAAATACAAATAAAAATTATAGTCCAAACCAAACAACAACAATTAAAAAAATCTTTTCTATTCCAATCCTAATTTCCAGGAATTATAACTGATAATAGTTTGGAGTATATTGGCATATATCCTTTCAGATCTCTCTCTCTGTGTTTCTGTCTCTTTATCTATTTCTGTGTGTGGGGGAGGGGGTATGCATATATATATATATATACATATGTACATATATACATATACATAAATATGCATTATATCGGATCTATTATATAATTTTATTTAAAAATGTGATCAAAGAATATTATTTTATAACTTGGTTTTTTCCTCTAAAAAACACATCCTTGATGGTTGTCTATCAAGAAATATAAAAATGACTCATTCTTTCAGGAAAAAAATGGCTGTATCAATTTATACTTTCACCAACAGTGAATTATGTTGCCTGTTTCTCTGTTATTAAGCTTCTAAGTGTTTGCCAATGCATTTCATTGTTATTTCACTCATTCTTTCTTCATCGGTGTGATTAAACATCTGAATATGAGCTTAGTACCTACTTTTATCTCTTCTGGGACGATTTTTAATTAGATTGTTTGCTCTTTTCATTATTGATTCGTAAGAACCATTTATGTATTAAGGATATTAGCCCTTTGTCTGAGTTAAGTGTCAAATATTTTCTTCTAATCTAGATTCAAACTACATATCTTTGTTTATGGTATCTTTTGGTGTGCAAAAGAAGGAAATTTTATGTAGTCAAGTCTTACAAGTTTTCCTTCATGGTTTCTACATTTCTTGGTGAACTTTATAACGATCTAAGTAAGATTATGAAACTATTTTACTATATTGTCTTCTATAATATTTATAGTTAAAAAATAGATTGAAATATTCACTTGAAGTTTGTTTTTGTGGGTGGTATAAAGTAATCATATTTTTTTCCGATTTTCCAAATAGATAGCCAATTGTCCCCAAACTAGTTATTGAATAGTTTGCCCTTTCCCTGCTAATTTAAAATGCCATTAAGTTCCTGACTATAACTTGAATTTGTTTCTGGACACTATTTTTTTCTATTCATACAGTAGAAAGATTCTTAAAATTATTGTAAGTTTTTCTTAATAGTGTAGTGAAGCTAACTAACTGTTCAGCCCACTTCAAAATTTGGCATGAGCAAATTCTACTCATGAAGAGTAGGTTCATTTATATCTATCTAATTTACTAGTATATGCTTAGAAATTTTGTAAAAAGGACTACATGCAAATTATATTTCAACCATAAAGGGAAACTCTACTACGAACAATATCTGAAATCAATGGTAAGAATAAAGGTTAGCCTGTGAATGCATTGTTGAACTGCTACATGAAATTTTCTTAAATTTTATATTCTGAGGATGCCATTTCCTTCTTTGCCTTCTTTACCACACCTTCCAGCTACATAAAAACTTATGAATACCACATAGAACTAGAGGGAAAAAAATCTTCTGAGAAGATTAAAGCTGCTTGGGGAGGAAGGATGACAAGTATTTGTTATTCAAATTCTGATTATAAGCTGTTCAGGATAATTGTAAAATAATGGTGTTGTCAAAACATGTGAAAGATAGAGGAAGCCTCTTCTATATTTTTCTGGAATGACAGAAGAGAGAAGACTGTCACCTTGTCCTGAGTCTAAACTGCATGTAGTCTTTGTAGTATCTTAATGTAAAATGTTTTGATTTTATTTCGTTCAAATGGATGGAGGCTGCTATGTTCACATTTAGCAGTTTTCAGTTTTACACAGATAAAATCAGTTTCTCCCTCATGTAAAGGAAATGCTCAAATTATTCCTCATTTCTGATGTAGCCCTACCACTTATAAAATCTGCTTGAATTTTTCAGGTTTTGATGGTTTTGTTAGGTTTGTGTAATTAAAGTGCTTGAGTTTTGACTCTCTTTAATAAAATAGCACACTGAAATCTAGTTTACCATTACACTGAACTTTAGCTCCTAGAATGACAGGAAAGTGTTATAACAAGTGCTCAGACATATGCATTGATCTTGGGCAACCTGTAAAAACAGTAAGTGACATGAAGCTTAGAGCTGCAATAGCCTGAGCTAATTCTACCCTTGAATCTGTGGGTACATTTCTAAGAACTGTTGACCAACAAATGTATCTTTGTCTTCAAACAATTCAAACAAAATGGACTTATGTGTTAACATTTTCAAAGCTCAACACTAATTGGGATCCTCCTCCCCTTTTCTGATAGGTTTTGGCTTTTTCTTACCATTGTTTCAAAATCGTATTTTCTCCTTATCACCAAAAATGCCGTTTGAAAAAGGGAAACATACAAAGAAGACAAATGATTCAGTCTTACTGTTCACTTCTCTTTGTGGAATACAAACATACAAATACCACATCTGCCACCCCCTACCCCACCCAAAGATCAACATGTCCACATTTTATCTGTGACAGGGCCCAGTTTAAATGGCATCTTACTTTTCTTGATTGCCCAGATAATTCTGTAAGCAAACCTAGCCTCCTTGAGCTCTTTATATTCATCTTTTTAAAATTCCATTTTAGCTTCATATTTTGTATTTCATTTACCTATCTTCCCCATTACATATACACTTCATGAGGATAATCTATTAGTCAAGAGTCATCTTGTTGCAAGAGTGAAAAATCACAGCTTAAGCAAAACAGATAACTTATTGTCTCAGAACACGGAGAAGGCTAATGGGCTTCAGGTATGGCTGGGTCCACAGGCTCAGTTACTCTCTCTCCTTCTTTGCATATCTCAATTTGGCCTCATCCTTTTCACAAACATTTTTAAAAACATCCTTTTCACTGAACAATTTCTTTTGAAAGAGTGCCTCTTATTTTATAAATATGGCAAAAAAGTTCCAAATAAGACTCTATTAGTCTATTTTAAATAATTTATCTGTCCCGAACCTATCACACTAGCCAGAAGAAAGGAACATGTTCATTGGCAGGCCTGAGGCACACGCCCCATCTTGTGACTAAATTTGGGCAATAGAAGAAAGCAGGAAGAGATTCAGGGAATGCAGAGCTGTATGCTAGTGAGGGCATCCCTGTTTGATTTACCTTTAAGTTCTCCATAATTCTTAGAGGGTGCCTTGGTAAGCACATGGTAAATACTCAGTAAGTATTTTCTGGATGAAGTGACCGTATTCATTAATTACTTTCTATCCAGTGGCAGATGAAGAGGAGAGCATTAAGATTTTTCCAGGTATTTTGAACTCCTTTGTGGCCTTCTGACACAATTACGAAGACCAAGCTTGCTGTTTAGAATTGCTTTCTAAAAGAGTTCTGTTAAATTAATTTTACATAAAAGGAAAAGAAAGCTAAAGGGGAATAAACACTTGAATATGTATTAAAAAGTAGAGAGAGAAAGAGGTACTTATCTGGGACCTATAAAAATGGATAGCTTCCATTTGCTGCTCCTGATTCCCTGTCCATCTGCTCCGTGCCTGGGAAGCTGATCTGTAGGACAGCATCCACAGCTTCTCTTGCCCTTTGGTTTCCAGCTGGGTTTAGCTAATGGGAGACATCTGCAGAAAACCAGAGGGCGGGAAGTGATAAGGATTGGGTGTTTGTTCCTCTAATTTCTGCATTGCTAGGTCATTGTGGGTTGGCTACAAGTCTCTTCAAAAGGCCGTAGTTCATTTCATAGAGCTATCACTCTAGATTTTGACAGCATCTCCCCCTTCAAGCCTAAGGATGGTAATGGCTATCAACCTTACACCTTGTTGGTCTTGCTAAACTCCTTTCATACCTTTATACATAATCCCTTCACTGAACTTTCCTTAAATGACCCAGTTAGATGATGCTCTGTTTTCTTGCCTGATCAAAATGAAAAGCAAATGAAAAATAAAAGACAAACAAAGCCCATATTCTGACAAACCTAAAATGTTTACTTTGTGGCGTAGAATGAAGAGGAAGACATGGTTTTTTGATAACTGTATCATTGGAGCCCTCAGTGTTTGTGCTTTGTGACATTTGCCCCATTAGAGCTGCCCTTGAAGATCATTCTCATGGAATTTTATTTGTATAAAATACTTCTTTTTCTCAGGGATAACACTCTTCCAGGTCCAATAGCCAGTTGGCATTTACACATGTTCATATTTTGAAAACTAGAGTTTTACTTCCGTAGACAAGGACAGTATAAATCCATCAGCCCTTTCCTTAGGCAGAAGCTTTTAACTAATGAACTAAGAAAAGAGGAGGAAGAAAAAATGTTTCATTCATCACCACTGCATCAAAACCTTTCTAATGAACCCGTTTTAAAAGAAACAGCTGCACATTTCACTTGCGTGGAGTTTGAAAAAAGAAGTGCTCCTCTCATGCCAATGAAAGCAAATTAATATTAAGGTATTTCAAATACTGTCTGCAAGCATTGTTATCAGGTACGGAGTTTCATCATGTTCTTTGGTTTTATAGTAAATTACTTTTGCAGCGAGGGTAAAATGTATTATTCTCCTTTCACTGTGACATTTACTCCCAGCCTGCTTCTACCAATGCAGCTGCCATGGAAGTCCGTGCTATTTCTTTTCTTTCTCTTTTCATTTTAAAGGCATATATGGGAGTCATCTGACCCAGGTTGTACATGAACTATACAGCATATGGTTGGGGTAAAGAACACCGTATCTTTTGTTGAACAGTTTTTGTATTTCTTCCCAGTCTTTTGCTTCTCTGGTCCACAAATAAGGCTAATTACAAAGGGGGAAAAAAAGGTGGGACTGGTGGAGAGGGAGCCTTTAAAACCATTCCTTTTGCAGCATGGAACAAAAGAGAGTACCAAGGGCATGGCTAGGCCTCTACAAAAAAGAAAAGAGAAAAATCACCTAATGAGGATGTCGAGATAAGTGCTTGTGAAGAAAACTGGCAAAAAAGAGCTTTTAGTCTAAAAAATCCATAAATAAGTGTGCATCAGATGGGTACTAGAGCATTTTTAACAAGACAGGCCATGAAAACTGTATCCTTCTGTGCAAGAGCTGTGCGCCTTAGAAAAAAACCCTCCTTTCTTTACAAGATATTTTTCTTTTGAAAATTAATTTAAAAAGAAATACTTGAAAATTAAGATGCTTTATTCATGTCTCTGAATCCATGTTAGAGTGGATACTGTATGAAGAGTTGTTTTTGAGACATAATTATCAATGCTGCCGGCTTCTGAAGGGGCCAAAGGTTTGGCATGAGTCTATGAAGAAGTTTTTTAAGAGCTGAACAGAAGAGATTTGGGCCTCAGAGACTTCTATTTTCACTTTTAAGATAGGGACATAAGCAGATAGATTTGAAGGCTGTTGATTCTATATGGCTCTTCTTTCTGGCTTTCCCGATATGCTTGAGGTTTGCCCAAGGAACCAAGGCTCTAGAGGTCAGAGGTCTGACCCTAAATTAGTTAGAAAAATACCAAAGAATCATGGACTTTTAGTTTAGAAGGAACCTTCAGTTATCTATCTATATAAAATATAAAGGAGAAAGAACTCTCTTGACCTTAACTGAGATTTAATTTTGTTGTGCATTGACAGCAGTGTGTCTACCTTGCATTTATTTAAAGAAGAAGCTAGGAATATATGTCTTAATATTCTGCTACCATATATATATATACATTGCTGTAATAGTTTGAGGATGTAATTGGTTAATCTAAACATTTTCTTTTCCATCTCTTTTTTTATTTTGCTGCTTGGTCAGGCGAATATAACACGTCCTCTGTATATGTTTCTCCTTTTCTTTCAGTCGTCATCTCTCACTTTAATAGGATGATAAAGATTTTATTATCAATTTTGCCTTACGTTTTCAATGCCCATGATTTTAATACAGAAATGATGATTTTATCTTTTATTCTACATGTTCGTATAAATAAAGATTTTATGTTTTTCTGTGGAGTCTGTTGACTTCAAAGTCTAAACTCTTCTCCTGCCGTTGGACATCACAGGTTGTTTTTATTTCCCAGTGTTGTAACTATCGCTGGCCCTCCTCTGCTCAGGACCCTCTAGTGGCTCTGTGCTGCCCTCAGAGTAAAACCCCAAAGGACCCCCATCCGTCTCCTCCTACTCCCTCAGCCCAGTGCTGATTTTCCTTGCTCACCTCTGCTTTTCAGTTTTCTCTAGCACTGATCACATTCTAACATAGATCAAATATCCTTATTGCATTTATTATTTATTGTCTGGTTTATTATTTTTTTCTAGTTTATTTTATATTATTTTTATTCTGGTTTATTATTTATTGTCTGGTTTCCCTTGTTAGGCAGAGATTCCCACCTTTTATCTCCTCAGTGTCCTTTGGACATCTACAATACTTCCTGCCTAGGCTACAACAGGCAGTCCATAAACATCTGGTAAACTTAACTGAGCTCTACAAAAGTAAAATTCTTGAACTGTTTCTTTTGTGAATTGCTTTCTCCAGGTATATTCTGTGGTCCTGTAAAGAGCCTAGTATAAGATAAATTTTTGATCATTGAGTATGAACATTTTCATGATTTCTAATAAAAGTTGCCAAGATTATCCTATAAAGAGATCATCATTTGTTTATATTGCAAGATAAATATATCCATGTCCATATTTTTCTACAATCTAACTAGCTTTAGATTAAAATATAAATAGTATATCTAGTATGCTGAGAGCAAAATTATGGCTAATTTTTTGTTTTACTGTGATTTTTACAACAGATATTGTTTAGTATCGTTATTTTTAATTGGTTGATATTGTTAAGATTGAGTTCATTCTCCTTGGTCCCTGTTCCCACCCAAACAAAGAATTGAAAAGCAGAGACACAACAGCAAAACAGAGTCAGAGTTTTATTCTGGAGGAGTAGGCCAGAGTCAAGGTAGACAAAAGTCCCAAACTTTAGGGGAGGGGCTATTTATCGTGACCTAGCTGGGAGGCACTGCTTTGATTGACAGGGTGCGGTCATTTGATTGACAGCTCTGGTTATACACCCATTCCTCTTCGTGTGCATGTCTTTTCTCAAAATGCACACAGAACAGCCCGTAGAGGGGAGCAAAACAGTAATTTTATTTTAATGCAATTATGATGAGATTTGATTTGGGTGGTTCTTAGTTTTGTTCGATGTACTCATCCTTGGGTCAGGTTGGGACCAGTTTAGTTTGGTCCCAATAGGCAAAGAAGTTCTCTCCCAGCAAAGCCTTTGTTGTCTTCATGTGGGCCCCCCTGCCTAGGCAGATTCAGGGTATTTTTTCCTTGAACCTTAGCTACCCCTTCCCCGGCTGCTCATATCTATCTTTCTACCTAACAATATGTTCAATAATTTCATTACATATGCTATTATGTATTATCTAAGTTTCACACTTGATTAATTTTTCCATGTTTAATATCCATTCATTTCTGGAGCTTATTATGTTTTAGAGGTCTGGTGAGGCTCGCAGTTGTACATATCAGTTTTATGTTGTATTCACTAATTTCTTCTATTTGTTTGAGTATTTTGTTCTGTTTTCTTGTGCATCATAGTTATGCAGATTTTCATGTATGGAGAAATGGAAAATGTTGCTTTTTTTCTATTGCTTCAGTTGTGTGGAAATTAACAATTTTCTACACTAAGGACACATTGATAATCTGAAACGTATTTATATCTTTGCTTCATAAAAAATGGTCTCTGGACTACCAGAAACCTACTGAATAAGAATCTGCATTTTAGTAAGATCCCAGGTGAGTGTGCACATTACACTTTGAGAAAATCTGTTTTAGGTAGCTTCTCTCCTCTCCTGAAATTAAGAGACTAGTTCTGCTATGCTGTATTGGAAACAGTGATGGTTCAGACATACAGCTATTATTGCTTTGGGTTGTTCCCTCAGCCAATGCAGCAACCTTTTCTAGATCAATCAAGCACACTGGCTTTGAGGTCAGACAGACCTGGATTCAAATGATGCTCTATTATTTACTAACCTTATTGACCAAATCCCTTAACTGCCCAGTGCTTACTTGTTCAACTTGTAAAATAGAGATTAAAAAAGTACCTATCTGAAAAGTATATTGTGAGAATCAAATGAGCAGATATTTGTAAAGCAATTAGCACAGTGCTTAATGCATGGGAAGCAAGCAATAAATGAGAGCTATTATAATTATGAACTCACTACAATCCTGAAAACCTGTAGTGTCCTAAGAAGTGGTTCTCAATCTGCTTAGACTCAAAGATTTTGTGTCTCCCAGTATTCAGACTCAAAAACCAACAAGCAAGCAAGCCTCTACCTAGAAATGAAAGAGAGAAAAGGAAAGTAGTTTATAGGGAAACTTTTTAAAAGTCCAGGCATGGTTATACAAGAAAACATAAAAAGTAGTCACATGTTTACTTAAAATTAAAGTTCACACAAATGGCTGAGCTATGCCGCTGTCTGGTATTGGGGGCTCAGATACCACACCCAGCACTATAGTTGGGAAATGGTTTTTTGAAATGGTGAACAGTTCTTTGTAAAATTCTGAACAAAACAGAAGACAGTCACCCATGGAAATTACATGGCCATTATAGAAATGTCAGTGAATCTAAAAATTGTGCAAAATAGGCTTTGCTTTAATACACAAAACAGAGTTAGGTACTGGGCTCAAGTAATGAGGGTGTTCACCTTCATGAATGTCTGGTATGAATGCTAAAGTTGTATTCACTGCTAGACAAATCTTCATTACATGGGACCATTCTGCACACTGAGGGACATCTAGGTTCCCTGGAGAGAGCCAGCTAAGTGCCAGTAATGCAGTAACTAGAACAACGAAAGGTGCCCCCCCCCCAAATTTCCAAAAGACCCTCAAGGAACAGTATTGCTCCTGTAGAGACACACTGTCCTTCAATAAATGGAGTGTCCTTTCCTAAGTATCTTTTTTGTCTTTCATCACTGGAGCTGACAAGTAATATAACCTGGTGTAAATACAACGGAAGAGGGGATATCCAAGAAATAATTACACACTTGTAATTTTAGGTCAAAACAGACAGAACTTATACACAATGACATTTTTCATGGACCTAAAAGTAAATGCTTTCTGGACTGAGTGACCCACCACAGAAGGATTAAAACTTTCTCTACTTAACTCTGGTGGTATTTTCAGATACAATTTAGAACATTTTACAGTGATACCATGACACTACAAATTGTAACTGACTTTCAGAGAACAGACTTCAGCTCTTCAATGCCCCCAAGCTATGTGATCTTACATTAATACACACTTTGTCGAATCTGATTGCTTAATTAGGACCCAGAGTTCCTGTGATAGTTGGAAACTCCTCTCTTTTTTTTTTCACCCTGGCAAAAACTTCATAATACAATATGATCACACAATTTCATGATGAACAGCTCAAAACTCCAGAAGTCATTAATGTATTTTTTTAATGGTTGCTGTTAACGTATAATTAAACACCATGACAGATGTTCGTCAAGCAAGTTTCCACAGGGATTATTTTTATTTATTTGTTTATTTATTCATCCTCTGAGATTATAGTGGCAAATTCAAGAAGGAAAAATTTTGAAAAAACAACTAAATGATCTAATAAAGGTGGTGAAATAAAGTCACAGGAATAAACTAACCAACCCATGTAACCCTTTGTTTTATGTGTGTCTGTCTTTTTCTACTTTTGGTGTGGAATGCACCTACGGGTTACATTCAGAGGGTTTCATGTAGCTTGCTAAAATTTCCCAGTGAACAATTTTGTGACAGAATGTGAACGTCTATGTCCCCTTTGACAAGTTTGCTTTTTCAGAACTTGGATCCTGCTCAAATATTTATGCATGTAATTCATGACAGTGCCTCACCTATATAAGGAAGTGGGGCAAAATGAGCAGCTATCTGGCAAAAGTTTATGTTCCCCTGTAATCGCATAGAGCTGTTGGAAGGAAGAGGTTTTTAGCCATAGACACCATTACTCATCATCTCTGTATCTAGGTGGGCCTCATGACTGAGTTCTAGCCAATGGAAAGAGGGTGGTAGTGTGGTGTGCCCCTTCCAGCCCTGGCCAATAAAACTCCCTAGACCATCTGCCATGCTCTCTTATCCTTCATGTGCTAACTCACACTTTTTTTGGAAGTCATGAATAGAAGACCACAGAACCTCTATCATCCTGGTCCCTGAATCACTACGTGGAGCAGAGCACCCACACACTCTTCCCGTGTATTGGACTTTACAGATGCCAGAAACACACTTCTGCTTTTTTAAACCAAGAAGATGTGGAATTTTATTCATTACAGCAACTATTATAGTTAGTAGTATCTTCAGAAGTGCTAACATTCACTATTGTGTATTCAAAATCTAGAATTTCTGGCACAAAGTAGGACCTTAATGAGCAAATAAAAACATGGTCCCTATAGGAAGGCAGAGAAAAATGCTGTATAAGCACAGTTTCTCGGTTTTCTAGGGAAGTCACTGTCAGACCAGATGAGAAGTTATCTTAAAAGAAGACTATACAGCAGATATTGTTACTTGCTTGTCTAAGTCCACTGGGCCAGTATTTTCTTATGTGACTTGGGGGCTCAGGAGACAGTTCGATAGTAGTTCCATGTCATTGAACAGCAATAAAAATAATGGCTGAGTCAGAAACTCTCATGCAGTTTCATAGAAAGGCTGTGAGGGAAATTTTAAGAAATGTCAAGTTGTGATCTCTGTGAGCTAACTCTGGGTAACCACCTGCCACAAGTAAGAAAAAATGTCATGCAGTTGCTCCTAAGGCTAGGCAAGGAAAAGCAACCCCATAGGACCATTTATATGTACTTTTTCTGTAAGAATAATCACTGTTATTTATGGAGAGCTTATCTGCCAATATCCAATATCCATGACAAAACCATTTGTGACTGATTGTAGTATTCCATTCCGCCTGGATAAGGATATGTTTCCTTGATTGTGCCAAACACTGTCACATACATTTTCATACTTATGTTTTACATATCATCATCCCCCATTGCACATGTTGGGTAGTAGAGGCCCAAAGTTGTTAGTGAATTAATTTGCCCAAGGGTACCCAGCTGTGTGCTCCCTCTGCCCTTTTCAGTCTCTGCTCATTACTTCCTAATATTGCTGGGTCTCGTACTTCAGTTGTGATTCTGAGCATCACCCACCAAATCACCAAGAAAACCACTGACTTAGCATCAGAAACAAACCCTTAGATAATTAAAACTAATTCAGGTGCAGCACATGTGGCTGTGACCTGGGTTTGGAATAATTTCCTTTCACACACTTGCTGCACATGTATTTCACAAACAGAGCATCTCTGTTGTTATTGCTGTTTTCCTCATAATAATAGATGGTTTTCCTTCGGGCATACATCTTTACCATGTGACACTACACCTTCATTTATTTTTCTTCTCTGGTGGGTCACTAGCCATTGCAAAGTGTTCACTGTTTGTTGAACATAGCTCAAACTGTGTTTCCTAGAGATATCTTTCTTTCTTGCAAGCATCGAATCATACTACCTCTAAAAAACAACTTTTATACTAGGGTTCAACTTTTTTCTGTAAAGGCACAGTAAATATTTTAGGCTCTGTGGACCACATGGTCTCTGTCCCAGCTACTCAGCTGTGTCCTTGTAGTGCAAAAGCAGCTATAAACATCATATAAATGAATGAATGTGGCTGTATTCCAGTAAAAGTTTACAAAAATAGTCTGTAGGTTAGAGTTGACCCATAGGCTGCAGTTTGCCAATACCTATTTTTTTTCAGGTTCTCTTCTTTAAAGTGAAGTTAACATATATTATATTATTTTTAGGTGTACAACACAGTGATTCGATAATTTGTATACATTATGAAATGCTCACTACAATAAGTGTAGTTACCAAGTTGTTAACAATATTGTGACTATATTCCTTCTGCTGTACTTTTCATCCCCTTGATTCATTTATTTTATAACTGGAAGTTTATACCTCTTTATCCCCTTCACCTGTTTCACTCACCCACCCACCCTTACCCTCCCCTCTGGCAACCCCCACTTTGTTCTCTGTATTTATGAGTCTGTTTCAGTTTTGTTTGCTCATTTGTTTTGTTTTTCAGATTCCACATATAAACAAAATTAATGCGGTATTTGTCTTTCTCTGTCTGACCTATTTCACTTGACATAATACCCTGTAGGTCCATCTATGCGGTTGCAAATGTGCAAACACCTATTTTATACACATATCACTTTCTATGATTAGATTTCATTTTTCTCCCAACATGCATTTATTTCATAATTTTCCTATTTTGGAGCCTTGATATCGATATGTAAAGAAAAGTAGATACTCCACTGGGATATTTTAGGATTGTTAGAGTTCATGCCTACTCTAAAACAAATTTGTGTAAGCAATCTTAGGATTTAAGAAATGTTTTCTAATGATGAAAGGAAAACATGGAGTGGAAGATGCACTAACATAAAGGAAAATTAACATTGGATAATTAATATGAGATAATTAATATGAAGGTATAACCATTTATTCATTCACTGAAAATACTTGTTTTGTTTCTTTGCTCCAGGTCCTGGAATTTCAATGTGAAAAAAGACAGATATGGTCCCTTCCATACAGAATTTATGATTTAACTGGAGAGACACAATTTAACAAATAATTCTTACAAAGCGGGGTGGAATGTATGGACCTGGCAAGTACAGGATGAAATGGGAGCTTGACTAGAAAGAAGGAGCGGGCTGGAGTAAAAGGATGGGAGGAAAGTGATATAAATGGGAGGAAAGTGACAGATGGTTTGAATTTAAGGAAGAAAGTTGAATATCTATCTACATTACTTTGAAAAGCTAGTGGCACACATTAAGATTGGGAGTGACTATCTAAGGATTGAGAGTTTTGTTTTTTAAATATATTTAATGACTTTTCAAGCTAACTGGCAGGTTGGGGTGCAGGGCAGAGGAAAGGGTGGAAGCAGTAGGTGTAACTAGGAGGCAATTCTAAATGAGGAGTTTGGTTGTGTTAAGGAAACAATAAGTAACTAATTTGCCTGGGGCACGGAAGGCAGGAAAGAGTAGTTGGAACAAAGGTCAGAGCCAGATGGCGGGAGGCTTTGAATGCCAGGGTGAGGAACAGGATTGACTTGAGCAGACTGCATCCCCTGAGTAGGCAAGAGCAGGGTCTGAGCTGGGCAAGTTTTAGGAAAATAACAAGAATTTGAGAGGAAAAGTCTGGAAGCAAGAAAACAGGTACCAGACTTTATGAATTGTCCAGGTAATAAAAGGCTGAGAGATGAACAGGGTTATATTGTATTGTGAAATTGCTTGTCTTCTCTATAAACTCCTTTGAGTTAAATGCGGCATCTGTTCAGCTGCCTGTGGCACAGTTTTTTACTGAATGAAGAACAGCACTGTATTCACTGGCTGCTGACAATGTCTCTCCTTGTGCTCTGCTATGTTTTAATTATGTTTGACATTCATTGCACACTATTATCCAGTGGCAGCAAATTGAAGAAATGCAGCTTCATTTGAAGTCAAACAAAAGTGAGGACATGTAATTATATAGTAATATATTATTACTTGGAAGCCAGGAGATTTTTAGGTTTGATATACCCGTGGCTTCCTACTTACCACCCTACTCCTGTTATCTTGATTTGATTCAATTGTAAGAAGCCTCAGCCCACAATTTAATTAAAAACATCTACCCTAAACCAGAAACAGTTTAAAAAGAACAAAGAATCCCAAAACTACATTAGGAATTAGGAGAAGGTGGTACTTTTTCATTATGGAAATTTTCAAACACATAACAAAGCAGAGAGACTAGTATAATAAACCCCATGAACACATCACATGGCTTAACCTGATTCATTTTTAACCCCTCCAACTTTTTACTTTCATTTCCTACCTGGATCATTTAAAAACAAATCTCAGCCACCATTTATTTCAACTATAGGTACTACAAAACGTATCTTTAAGAAGTATTTTTCAAACACAGACATATTACCACTGTAATGCTTAAAATAAAAATAATTCTTCAAAATCATTAAATATGTAGTCATGGTTTAAATTTCTCCAGTTGTCTTACAATGTTTTTATGATACTTGTTTTTCCTTGTTGTTATCCAAATGAACAAAAGCCACACATGGCAAAGGTTAATATAAACTTAATCTCATTTAATTTATAGGTTTCCCCCACTTTTTTATTTATTTTTTGCCTGTTACTTATTTACTAAAGAAACCAGGTCATTTGTCACAGAATTTTCCACTTTCTGGATTTACTGATTAGTTGTGTATAACATGTTATTCTAGACCTTGACTTTCCAATAAAATGACAATCAGACCTACAGGCTTGGTAAGATTTGGTTTTATCTTTTTTTGCAACAATATTTCATGGGTGGTCCTGAATTCTACTGTATTAGGAGGCATTTAATGTCTAGTTGTCTCTCTTTTGGTGATGTTACAAGATATGACTGAATTCATGTATTGTCAACCTGGTACAGCTATTATGAGGTTCTCCATTAGTTACTTTGAAGCAAAAGTTCAGAAAGAAAAATAAGAGAAATGCTGGAGTTTTTTTTAAAAAAACCTTGTCTATTATTAGGAACTCATGGAATTTTAAAAAATTTGATGTTTTAATACATTGTAATAATATTTTTTGAATGTACAAATTACTCCAATTATTCTATCTTTGACTAAAGGGAGCCCCTTCAAGTTGGCTTCCTCCTTTTGACTTTCCTTCAGTGTCTTTGATAATAACTTCCTTGTTTTCAGCATAACAAGAGGCTCACTTTATATTGCCTGTAATCAGCCACTTCTCCAAGTCCTGTCTCCTTTTAGTTGTAAATGGTATTTAGAAACCACAATCTGGATACTAAGGGTGCTTATTGGCACAGGGCTGGTCATTGTTTCTAGGCCTTTTGAAAAGGCATAACTAAAATGTGATTTTTTTTTCAGGAAAAAATGCATCATGAGTTCATAGTAATATTTTCAACATAAATTAAAATTTTTTATTTAACTTATTAGATTTTATAGTTGTAACACCTTTCTCATATGATGAAAATCTTGGTTTCTAATGACAATTGCTATAATCATATTTTTGTTTGGTCCTAACAATATAGTTTCAAAATAACCATATAAATGCTATTACTAAAAATATGATTATTAAACATGCTTGGATTTCTTTGTTCTTTTTGTTTTTAGGATATATCACACTAAAGCTGTATAATTAAATATATAATATACAGTTTATATACATAATAAAGTCATATATGTAACAAAAATCATCAAAATAATTTCTGTCTGTACAGTTAAGCCTACAACTGTGTTCATTTGTTTAACTTTGTTTTTATTTGTCTAGGGTTTTTTAAAAGTTAGGTGTATCAGGGTTCTCCAAAGAAACAGAACTACTGAGATATATAGGTACGTAGAAGGAGAAGATTTATTATAAGAATTGGCTCACACCATTATAGAGGCTAAGAGTCCCACAGTCTACCATCTGTAGGCTAGAGAAGCAGGAAAGCCAGTGGTGTAACTCAAAGACTACAAAGTTCTGAAATTCAAGGGTAGAAGTCCTGGTCTGAGTCTGATGGCCTACGAAACAGGAGCACCAAAGTCTGAGGGTAGAAGGTGGATGTCTCAACAGTAGCTGAGAGAGTTAATTTATATTTCCCTCCACAGTTTTTGTTCTACCTAGGCACTCAACGGATTGAAAGATATCCATTCACACTGGGGAGGACCATCTGCTTTACTCAGTTCACCAATTCAGACATTAATGTCTTCTGAAAACACTCTTACAGACACACGCAAATATAATGTTTTATGACCTATCTAGGCATCCTTAGTCTAGTCAAGTTGACACATAAAATTAACTACAATATTTGGGTTACTTTGGTTTTCATTACATAAAACATTTACATAGGCCCAAAGACAAAACTACGAACCTAAGTGCATCCAGGGGGTGTAGTTCCCCTCTCTATCATCTCCACCTTGCTCCCTCCTAACCATTAGAGAGAACCATTCATATTCTTCCACTAAAAAAAAAAATTGCATGTACTTTTCTATTCCTTGTTTGTTAAAAAAGGTAAAATAGTATACATACTCTTCTGCAAAAGACAGTGCTTAGTAGTCTATAGAAGAAATTTCTACAAATCATTGCTACTCTTATGAAAATAACTTATTTTTATTAAAATTCAGATCTACTCAGTAAAAAATTACTATATTAACATAGACTTAGGAGAAAAAATTATATCAAAATGAACTTTGTTAGGCTAGAATTCTGGTAGTAGATGAAGGAAAACACTTTGCTCACTTAATGATTGTCTATTCAGCATTTACTTGTGCAGGGGACATTGTTTTTAGGACTTTCCAAATGTAAACTTGTTTATTCCTTGTAAGAACCCTATGATATAAGTGCTTTTATTAACCCCATTTGAGAAATGAGGAAACTAAAGGCAGAGAGACTTACAAATTTGCCTGAGATATCTAGATATTAAACAACAGAACCAGGATTTGAACTGAACATCCTGGCTTCAGAATCCAGGCACTTAATTGATCCACCATGCTGCCATCCCCACAGTCAGACATTCACCTTGTATCCTTTGGTTTGCAACTCTAATCAGCATTGCAGTGAGTGTCCTTGAAGATAAATCGTAATTCTCAACAATTACTATTTCCTAATAAGGATTATTTACCTGGGTGGGATTTCTGAGTTGAAAGATAAACATATTTTAAAGTAAACATCTTGGAATTTTTAATTATCTTAAGCTCCAAAAAGTGAGAGGAATCCTTTTGAGTATGGTGACAACATGTCCCCATGAGTTTTTTTAAAAATTCAACTCTATTGAGGTATAATAAAATGCATCCAATCTAATGTTTTGGCAAATGTATACAACCATGTAACCACCATCAGAGCCAAGAAATAGAACATTCTTAGTGTCTCAACAAGTTCCCTTGTGCCCATTTTCATTTCTTGTAAGTTTTAAGAACTGGTTCCTTTTACGTGCAGTATTGTGTTTAGAGGGACAAAGAAACGTTTTAGATATAGGCCATCTCATTCCCAAATGAGCTATCTCCAGGCAGAAATGAATTTTTATACTTGTCTGTTTTCTTTTCTGCCAGAATCCATGTCAGAAAGCATTGACTTGAAGCTATCAATATTAAACGCTTCTTTCCCTGTGTGAGTTGAAAGCTGACATTCACTGCACTGTTGATACCATGCCTGAAATTCTCATGTGTCATGTGTTACTCCCACCAGCCTGACTTGTCTTTCTGGATATGTACATTTGCCTTCATTTAGGTAAAGGAACATATTTAAATAGCTATAGCAGCCTATTTCCCTGAGGGATTTTTATACATCTGTCCAAAAGATGGGAGAGTTTAGTTTTTGAATGATTAGATTCACTTTTAATTGAAAGAATTAGAGTTCTATAGACACAACCAACTATATTAGCATGGAATTATGCAATATTATAATTTTTAAACTGGCGTCTTTGTACAAGATAAATAAAGACCAAAAAGCTTACATGGCTTGTACAAGGTCACACCATGTAAGGTACAATTGGAATTAAAACCTTTCCTAATGGGATAAACTACCTCTTCTCCCCAAATCTCAGACTGCTGTCCCAGTTTCAAGTTCTTTCCACAATATCACGCTGCCATTCCATATTGGTCTTCCTTGAGCGTGGCTGTTCTCAGACACAAATTACAGAAATTAAGACACTGTATTCACAGTGCTATGAGAAAATTCTCATGGCCCAAGCTTTTAGTATCATTCAGATACCAGTGGCAAATTAAACTTTTTATACCTGGGCTGTATTTCCTTGGTACAATGGAGCATGCTGTGCTGGGGGTGGGGAAAAGCACATGTGTAACATCTCTGTGAATCTAACTTTGGATGCCAGTCACCACAGAACAGAGCCACCCAATCACCAATTGGGAAGGGAAGTGCTGCGTGTTTACAGAATGTTCCCTTGTGATACTGTGGAGAATCTGACAAGATAGTTGGAACTACGTAACCTTGAAAGCTAGTGACATTTTTTTTACTGCAAGTGGAAAACATGTCCATTTGGGAAATGTAAATAATAACAATAATAAAATTGTAAATAACATACAAATCACCCCAGTATTTAAAAATTGATTTTCACTTTTAATATTTCGGTATGTATTTTTCTAAACTTTCATTCTTTATTAGTTTACTTTAAACAATACAATCAATAGATGAGTAGCATTTCCTTCCTATTAGATGCAGCAGGGTACATTAGTTAAGTACACAGACCCTAGATTACCTGGTTAGCATTTGGGATCTGCCAATTATTAGTTATATGGCCTCGAGTAAGTTAATTTGCTCATGTCTCAGTGTCCTCATCTATAAAATAATGATAATTTTACTGCTTACTTCTTAGGGATGTTCCCAGAACTAAATGAATATAGGTGAAGTATTTAGAAGAGAACCTGACACTCATTATTATCATTACAATATCATCCTTACTATAGAACAATTCAGTCAATATAGATACACTGAACGTCCCTCTTGCCTACTACCTCTCTCCGCAGCTCTAGTACCTCTGCAGAGATAACCTGCATTACATACACAACAAGGAACCTGATCATCCCCTGGTGTGATCTCTGAGGACAAATTTATGATAGTGTTCTGGCTTCTGCTAGATTAAGCACTAAGAGAAACACTTTAGCCATCCTGAATAAGCTCTTTGAATGGAGTGAAATTCAGAGAAGGGCAGGAATTGTTCAGCATTAACTAAACGGATTCCCTTACTGTGGAGAAGGTAACTTACTGCTCAATAGCCCCGCCTCAGATAGGGGGAAGCACATGATCCAGGCACTGCTCTGACCAGTCTTGGTTACTGCTGACAAAGTTGGGCAACATAGTTTTTACACATTTCTCCCATGGCCTATAAAAAAAGAAGGTGGAGAGCAACAGGAGCAGTTATGTCTGAGTTCCATCTCTCTTCCATTTCAGAGATTTTTATCCTCTGAAACCCCACCTCACATATTTCCTGAATCTGACTCTCACTTCATGGTGGCGGTCTGGTCATTCTCCCTAATTGTGGGCTAGGGTTCTGCTCACAGCAGGAGTCATCACTACAGATAGGTCTTAGGTTTTCATTTTGTATTTCTCATCACCATTGGAGAAGGAATACCTCTTTTTTACTTAGTTCAAATTCTGGGCAAAATGGGTCTAGATTGGGTCAGGTGCTGACCTTCAGGAAGAATCGACTATAGTCAGGGAGATGGGGTCCTGTAAAATCATGACAGGCCCTGCTAGAAGCACACACTGCGAGTGGTGGAAGAGCATTCCTCGCACGGCGGAGGTAGGACTGGGCAGGGCATGCTGCTCTTGGATGGGCATGAGAGCTGAGCAGTCCACAGCACCGCCATGACCCTTCTTAATTTCCTTCTGCTCTCTGCCTGTGCATCACCTCACTTTCATTACTCAGCAACATGCTGTGGGTGTGACTTTTGCTCTTGTATGCCATTGGTGCCATCTGCTCCTGCCTTGTCCCCTTTGATGTCATTATACAGATGGCAAGGGGCACAATGGGAAATGGCACTTAGTTCAACATGGCAGCTCTGTATGCACCGAGCCTTCCTTTGCATCAGTGCTGCTGATAAATAATCCTGCTGATGTGTATGTCTAATAATGGAATCATTATTACATTTTGGTTTAGCCTCTGAAATCCCATTATAAATTATTGGAACTGTATGCATCCATTCTAAAATAAGCATTTCCACAGTATGGGAGTAGTATACATGATTTTTTTAAGGGTAATTTGGTAAATTTCTAAGAAATGATGACAACTTGCTATTAACAACCTACTGAAGTTCAGAAATATTGTTAATATTATAAACAATGGAAAATGTCTTACAAATGGGCTTGTTAATTTGACCATGTAGGTGTCAAAGCTAATCAGTCAGCAGCTACGGCTAATGCAGGAAAGAAGAAAAATTAATATTCATTAGACTCTTGTTTACACTTCTGTTGTCAAGGTTAATCAGTTTGCTTTAAGCACAACGTTTCACTCTTATTAAAGTCATTAGAATCCTTCAGTACACGAAGAACACTTGGATTTCACAAGTGTGTTTGATTTATACAATGTACACATTGCACAGGAACCCAGGTTTAGGCCATGTTTTGCTGGGATTTAGACATAAATCTTTATATAAAACAACCAATTATTATTATTCACAATGGAAACAGTAATTTTAAAAACTTAGGTATTGGTAGTATTCTCAGTTGCAGAAACTAATTAGCATTCAGCCTTTCAGCTTTAACACAAACATTGCATAGCCACATATCAATGCATTCACTACCAGATACTTGATGATGCAAAAAGGATTTGGGGTATTTTTGTTTACCTTTGTATCAAAAATAATCACTGTAAATGACTGAACTGTGATTAGAAATTTTTACTGAAGAATTATGTATGCAGCTTGTATTCCATGGATACAATCTATTCAGAAGATCAGTTTTCTCCTTTAACAAATAAAAGAGTAATTTTTCATGCCCTTCCAAGTGTGGAACTATCAATCTTTTGGAAATCCCAGGTTAACATCATTCCAACTGACTCCTCAATGAACTGTAAATCTGGCTTTCCCAGGCCAACAGTACACATGGGGGGAACAAGATTCTGGGATGGCTCGGTCACCGCTGATCACTCTTCCACCCTTTATCATCCATGCAGAAATCTGGTTTTCCAAAGTTCCCTTTCAGTTTAATTCCAGAGACAGAAACTACAATGGACTATTCAGCAGACTGTCTACGAACTCGAATTCCTTGTGATTCTCTGAAACCTGCTTGCTACTAACTGTTTTGATAACTAGAATCTGCACAAATAGTAGTCTATTCTTTTGAGTTTAAAACAGCGATTCAGGATCTCAGTGACTAAGATGCTGTAGAGACATGCCTCTTGGCTCTAACAAATAGGACAGGTGGAACAGACAGTATTCCTTCTGTATGTAAGTCACATGTTCTATGATAGTGACTGTGGAGGGGCCTCAGAGGACAAAGGACTCTTGAACAATTGCCAGAAGAGGATTTAATATGAATTATTCTTGAACCAAAAAGTTATTTTTAGCAAATGTCACCTAAATTTTAATTAGTATCTACCCAATACATTCAAGGGTTATCCTCAAACAGTAAAAGGAACAAGAGGCAAAAAGAAAACAAACAAGTAAACTGCCAATGAAACTAGGAGATGCTCAATTCAAATAAAATACAAATATAGAAGAAATGGAGAAGTCGTAAATGATGTAGCAGGTGGGAGGAAGGTCAAGTGATTGAGTGTGTTCATGTGTGAAAGGTGATAAGCAGCAAGCAAATTCAGCCTTTAAAATCTGGGAGAGGCTTAGAATTGGAGATAGTTTCCAAAAACGGAGATCTTTAGTCTGCACTTCTATTTTGCATGTTGAGAGAGCTTCCTTTAGGTTGTAGGTGTATTTTTAAATATTGATGTAGGTGCTGAAGGAGACAGTAACACGAATGCTGACCGTGATGTCCTCTGGGCCCCAGAGCAAGGCATTAAGGATACAGGCATCAGGAGGAAACTGGGTATCTGTTCTATAGATTAATCAAACTAGAGATTCTGGATTGGGGACAGTAGGCAGAGAGGACAGTGGGAGAGGGTGCCGTACTGAAAACTGTGTCACCCAGAGAAGAGGAACATCATCAATGGATCAATGGTCAGAACCCCCCCGGGTTTCTCTCCCCATCTATTTCCAGAACACCAGCAGCCAGGTTATTTATTCTGCCCTGTTATCACCTCATCTCCAAAACAGGAGCCTGGAATTTCCCTCTGCAGAGAAAGCAAACAACTCCAGAAGAAAGACATGTTGATACTGACATGGGGAGTCCACGAGTCAAAAAGCTGGTGGGCCTCTATGGCTTTGCATCGTGACCACCTACACACAGCACCCTTGCACAGACGTCCGACAATGTTTTGGTGCCTCACTCTTAAACATAAAAGGACAGCCAATGATAACCACGTCTTTGAGGATAATCTCCAACAAGAAATAAGGAGACTGAAATAACCAAAAAGGGAAAAGCACAAGCCGAGGGGGAAAAAAAAAAGGAAAATCTCAAAACATTAGAGAGATATGAGAAATATTACACAATTAAAATGAGAACAGCATGCCGTTAAAGGAAATGGAAAGGGAAATTTAAAATATGAAAGTAAATATGATGAACTCACTGGAAGCTTTGGAAAAGAAAGGTGAGGAAACTTCCCCCAGCTGTGAACAAAACTGAAAAGAGATGCCAATAGGAGAAAAGGAAAAGGGAGGTCCGATATCTGACTAGTAGAAATTCTAGGGGGAGAAACAATATAGAAAATGGTGAGGAAGAAATACAAGAATATTTCCCCAAAAAGAAAGATATGAGTGACTACACAACGCATGTAAAGGATCCACAGTTTGGCACATGATTGTGAAATGTCAGAATATTAGGGACAAAACTGATCTTGAGAAAGAGTGGTCACATTAAAAAGAATAAGAATTAGAATGACATTGATCTCATCAATGGTGACTCCACCTGGTTTCTAGACAGAATCGAGAGAAAAAGGTTGTAGGTGTATTTTTAAATATTGATGTAGGTGCTGAAGGAGACAGTAACACGAATCCTGACCGTGATGTCCTCTGGGCCCAAGAGCAAGGAATTAAGGATACAGGCATCAGGAGGCTGCTGTATTTTTGTAAGAAGTTTCTAGTACTCTTTCATACCTATAATAATTTGTATGTACTATATGATAAAAATAGAGACAAAACCCATTTCAAGAAAATAATCTTGAATTATTTAATATCTCATTCATATTAAACTCTCATTTCAGAGAATAAGCAAACAAATAAATAACTGATATTTTTGGACCCAAATCAGGGAAATAATACAATTGTAAAGTGTATGGCTATAGGTTATGGTATTAGGTGAATGAAGAAAGCAAAGAGTAAGAATATAGGCCCTTTTTCATTTGAGGATTTGAAGACATCATAAAATACGTAGGTTTCATTGATATTATCGTGACTTTTAAAAGACAGCTGTAATCACCCTTTTAATCTTGCCCTTAGAATTCACAATAAAGACTTCTGAAATCATTCAGCAAGCAGAGAAAATAACCTAATTGATTGTTAAGGAATATTTCTTCAGGTTCACTTTGTCAAAAGGGTGTTAGTACTTGTTAAGCCTAACATCTTGACCATGACATTTTAGTATGTCAATGATGACATAAAATTCTGAAAGCACTCTTTTTCAGGTGACTTTTCTGGAAACTGAGATTTATTAAGAAGGGTAATAACAATCCAAATATATTATCGTGGAAATCTTGAAACTCCTGTTTCCTACCAGGTCTTCTGCTGGAGAATTGGTAATGCATCAAGATTTCAATAGTACAGAAGATGTTAAATTATCAATGAGGGCAGATGTACAAGGAAGTCTGCAAGTATGACAGTGAGTGTATTTTTCCTTCTCTACATCAAAGTAGTAAAATGGAGACATTTCAATTACCTGCTTAAGAACCCTGCTGGTTTCCTTTTCCCTAGCATCTAATATTTGAATTCCTGTATCTTTTATTCAATAACCTACATCGATTTTCTCTTCTTTCTTCTTCTCAAAAGTCTGTCAGCTAAACTAGGTGAAAGTACTTGTTTTTTCCAAGTCTGGATATTTTTTTTTCAGTCCCACCCTTGTGTTTTCATCTGTATGTCTGTCTTTCTTGAATGCCTTCATTTTCCCTTTTACAAAACCTTACTTTTCTCCACCTTAAAGCTTTGTTTCAAAGCCCTACCTACTCCAGCAAGCCCTTCATAATTGATATTAACTGTGGCTGTTGTTTTGTTCTTATTGTTTGGTTAGTTGATTGGTTTTCATTACTCTAAGCCCTCAGAAGAATTATTTGTAATTTTATTAAAAACTTAGTTTTCATCATGGACTTACTTATGGGAAATTACTGACTAACTTCCCTCCCTTGTCAGGACATGCCTTCTGCTCCCTACTGGGATTTCAACTCTATAGTGCCCTGTGTAAAACTACTAAAACCTTCCTTTTCTTCCTATGGATATTATGCTCACTTTAAGTCATGGATCCATTGTTCTCATAAATTTGCTTCATGTGCTCAGAATGTCTGTTGTCTATAGTGACTGCATTCCTCAAGCATCTAGATATTTTGGCCTGTGAGGGCTTGTTCCCTGGGGACTTGGGCAACACTGGCTGGCATTGTGTGGGGTTGTAGGTAATCACTGGTACCCCTTCTGATGAGTTTAGGCAGATCCCCAGAGCACAGCACTCCAGACATCACCACATGATGATTGACCACCAGGGGGACAAGGACTGAAATCCACTGCTTCTGATGTTTCGGAGGACGAGATGTGTGAGTGGATACCCTCACTCTGAGTCTGTCCACACTGAAGCAGTGTTTTGATACCTTGATATTATGCCCAAACCACCCACCTGGGCTTATTTTGTAGAAGTTGTTCTCACAATGGCATCAGGCTTGCAATGACCCTTCTGTGGCAATACGGGTGAGAAGCGAGAGCCGAAGGTGGAGTAGTTCTCCCACGCCTGCACTGGAGACCCCTCTGCCCTGCCCCCTGTCCTTTGTCCTTTCAGTCTGAGCTCTCCTCCAGCTATTTAGTTTCTCTGGGTTTTCTGGGGAGAAGATGAAGCCCTAGGTACCTGTCCTTTCAGGAAATATGCATAGCTACAGGGTTTCTTAATGTTTTCTTAATGTTTTTGTCCCACTGACCCTTTTGGAAATCTGATCAAGCCTATAGACCTCTTCTCTGAATAATATTTCTAAAAGAACAATACAGAAGGCATACCATACAAAGGAAAATATCTGTATTAAAATACATTTACAAAAAGTTATTAAAATCCAATTTATGATAGTTAAATATGTGTTTCTTTATTAATACATAAGTAACAAGATCTAGTGTTCAGTTTAATAACAACTATGGCATCTGATGATGTTGAGTATCACTATTGCCAGATGGCTGAAACAACTGAATTTTGATAGGGAATATGTGATTTCCACTGATGAAAGAATCCACAGATACTATGAATATGGCAATTTGTATATTTTTAAAATTAGCAACTTTTTAAATGTTTTAGTTAAAGATCTAAACTCTTGTGTAAATGTAGCTCTGCCTTTCTCCCTTGCTCCCAGTACCTCAGTTACTCTCTCTAGAAGCAGCATGTCTCCTTCCAAGGAAATTCAATGCATATACAAAGAAGAAGGGGAAAGTTATGCATTTTACTTGTTCACTTAATACATATTAGAGATAGTTTCATTGCAACTCATACTTTTTAATGGCATGTAGCATTCTGTTGTGTGAATGGACTGTAATTAATTTAACCAGTCCTCTGTTGACAGACGTCCAAGGTGTTCTCAATCTTTAGCTCTTACAAATAATGTATATACAATTTTGGAAACATGGATTACATGTGTTGCACAAACCACTAAAAATGAAATCGCTCAGTCCAAGGGTAATTTGGAAAAATTAATTTAGAAGAATTTGGCTGGATTGTCCTTTAAAGGAATTGCATCAATTTCCACTCCTATACCGAGCATACGTGAGAGTTGTATCTCGTAAATGCACCGGTTTTGTCTGGAACCTGTCACTCTTTGGAAGAATGCTGAGAGTAAATCTGCAGTACTGCTTCAAATGTTCTCCTCCCCTTTTGTTTTCCTTTAATTCCTCATGCCAATATTTAATAGAATATGGTTGTTTTCCTGATTCATTGGCTTTTTTTTTCACTTTTGTGGCGATGCCTGATTTTTATTTTACATTCCTGGGAGTGGCAGAGATCTTTCATCTGAACCCTGGCAGCATAGATCAGGATGTTAGAATTTGTTCTAAGAAATAACTTCCAGCAAGTAGTTCATTAAAGCGATTGCCTGTCAGAGGGAAGTGGGGTGGTGGGTTGTGTGACAAACCTGATCTATGTCATATTGGAAGTTTAACACCAACTTCAAAGCATGTAATAGCTGTCTTTCTTAGATGCTTAACTTATAAAGTATGTTAAAGATAAACAGTGCCAGTAATATTCTCACAGTGATGGGGTGTCATTTTGTTTCCACAGTTACCTGTGTTTCTATTGGCTTAAGACTTTAGATGTGTAGCTTCAATTTCTGGGTTCTTCTTCAACTAGATCAATAGTAACACATTCTTCCTCCTCCTAGTAAGATAAAGCAAGTTGTAAATGTCACTTATGAAGAGGACTCCCAAATGCTACAAGGCTCCATTAGATTAAACTCAGCAATAAAATATTTCTAAGTATGTTCTCAGAGAAACTCATATCCTAGTTTTCCTTATTTGACATCATCTTCACCAGTTAAGATAAAACACTTCAAATAATATTAGCACTCTTTGTAAAGTCATTATGATCTGAATCTCTTTCTGGTTTTAGCTTTGACAATTTATTCTGGTAACTCTGAACTTTAGACATGCTTATTTCAGCCTTATTGAGGCTTTTAGGCTAAAGGTTTTCTAATCATTGCAGTAAATGAGCCCCAACCAAAATAGGCTCTCCATGGGAGAAGTAGGATAATTAAACAAAAGTGGTGAGAGTTGCCTAAAGTGATGATAATGAGTAAATGGATTCACATTTACAGGATCTCCTGAAATCTGATATAAAAAATTGACCCTTTGGCTAATCTCAGAGCAATTAGGTACTCATGGAAACCTAGTGAAATTCTTCAAGATTAGATAAGGAGAAGTAATAAGTGTGAATAGGGGAAACAAAGAAAATTCATACCTTGGAGGCTTATTTGGATTCCTATGAAAATACTGGGAATCAGCAGGAGAACATATCAAAGAGAACTGAGTATTGGGGAAACACCAGAAAGGTTTGGTTAGAAATCAATCTTCCTATGCTCTTCTTCGGTGAAAGGCAATAAGACTGAATGACCAAAGGGAAGCTATAACTGCCATAGCTCTTGGCTGCACTGACTCACTGCCTGGCCACTGTCTCCAACATAGCTCTCAGTTCTATCCTGTGTCACATATTCATTGACCCACCATGTGTTCTGGGCAGATCAGCGGTTAGAGGGTTCAAAAATAACTGGTGAGACTGAGTGTCATGGTAAATTGTGTCATCTGCTGCATATAGAATAATATTAAACTTCTCCCAGATAATTGATTAAAAGGAGAGCTAATTAAATGTACAGACAGTTGTATCCCCTAACTAGGGATTTTGGCATGGCATCTATACCTTAGGCCATTCCTTTTGGGGTATCTACTACGCAAAGAATATAGGGAAATAAACTTAAGAACTTAAACTGAATAGAAGAGTTTCTTAGTAGTCATTCACATTCAACCAATATTTTCTGAGTGCCTAATATGTTCCAGGCACTATACTAAGATGCTGAGGATGTAGCTCAGGAACATAAAGTCCCTGCATTTGTGCAGCTTACATTTTATTGACACCATTAATAGTAACCATGATAATTTTAAACAGTGAAACGTGGGTTAGGAGTCCTTATATTTGAATATCTTCAAACATATGAGAGCTTCTAATTTGGGAAGATGAATGGGTAATGAAAATGTGAAACACACACATATATATGCATATGTGTATATATGTGTATATGTTTATGTAAATATTAGCCCTAAAAAACGAAGGATATCCTGCTTTGTGACAACATGGATGGATCTTGAGGGTGTTATGCTAAGTGAAAAGCCACACAGAGAAAGACGAATACTACATGTTCTCACTTATATGTGCAATCTGAAAAAGCTGAACTCAGAAATGGAGAGGAGAATAGTGGTTGCCAGGGCCTGAGGGGAGGAGAGATGGGAAGATGTTGGTCAATAGGTATACACTCCAGTTATAAGATAAGCTCTAGAGAGGTAATGTACAGAGCGGTGACAGTAGTTAACAATACTGCATTATATATTTGAAAGTTACTAAGAATGTAGATATTAAATGTTTTCACCACAAAAAAGAAATGGCAATTATGTGAGTGATGGAGGTGTTAACTAACATGATTGTGGTAATCATTTCACATCTACATGTATTAACTCATTGCCTCAAGCTTATGCAATGTTGTATGTCAATTATATTTGAATAAAGCTGGAAAAAAAAGGATCATATGTTATCCCATATGTATGTATGGAGACAAAAGACTAAAGGATGCATTCCTTCAACAAACTCCTTTCAATTTTCTTAAGTTATTCCCATTATCTGATATTAAAGGTCAGTAGGACGTTAGGGAAATAATAAACCTTAATATGAGGGCAATGAGACAGGTAGAAAGCTCATGGAATTCTAGCCTATGTTTGTGTAAATGTTCAGAATGAGATAGTTAATATTCTTCTACCCAGTACTTCAGTCAAATTAGGAAGTGTCTGTACTTGGATCTAAGAATCTCATAGGAGAGATAATGAAAAATAAACTATGACAATATGAGGTTGCTCAGCATAATGCAGGATCAGACAAACATGACATGTGAAAATTTATTCAAAAAACTGCAACATTTTTTTTTTTGAGGCTATGTGAGTTTGAGTCACTGTTCTGCCCTTTGTCCTCCATGCAGCCTTGGGATATTAACTTAATTTTCCTAAGTCTGTTTCTTCATATGTAAAAGGAGGACAGTAACACTGCCTTCTAAATCAGTCAGGATGACAGTGGCTTCAGGTAACTGAAAAGCCAGCTAACCTTGGCATAATCCATAAACACACTACTTGTTTACTTATCAAGATGTCTAGAGGTACATGGCTCTAGGGTTAGTTCAGTGGCTTCCTGGTGTACAGGTAATATGTGCTTTGTGATTTCTTCGACTTTTCCTCCATTGTTGAAAAATGGCAGCAGTGGCTCCAGATTCTTCATCCTCACAATTTAAAGTTAAAATCCATGAAGCGGTAAGAGCAGGTGCAGGGATGAGACAGAGAGAGAAATTCTCCAAACATACCTCTGCCTTTAAAAAGGAGGAAAAGTCTTTCCCAGAATTCCACTGGCAGATTTTCCTCTAGTGTCCTTGGTGAAACTGAATTCCATCACAACTCCTAGCTGCAAGAGAGGCTAGGAAAGAAGGCATTTTGTCTGCTATCCTCTTCAGCAGGGGGCAGGCAAGAGAGAGAGAGCTGACAGACATAGTCACAACCACCTGAGAATGTGACTGTAAATATCAAACAGGATGAAACATGTAAAATAATTTTCACAGGCACATGTTTTTAATATTCAAAAACTGGTAACAATTATTTGCTTTGAAGAGAAAACATTTTAATGAAAAGGTTTTATAGTTTCCTTAAACTGTTTGAATGTTGTGGTACATGTGAAGAGAACAGAATTGAAATCATAGTAACTTCCTATTAAATCTGCTTCAAAATAGTATTGGCTCCATGTGGTAGTGAGTGCATCACAATAATATTTTCAAGCAGATTTGCAATGATCTCTGTTCTTTAGGTGTGAACTTGCATTAGATAAGTCTAAGATTCCTTTTAGTTGAAACTTCTATAATTTATAGTACAGCAATCAGAGCCTCAATATAAAAGATCCTTCTCTTAGCTTAAAATGGACTTAATTTGTGGTTGGGCTAGATTGCCATATTCTGGCTGGATCCAGAATTTCTAAAATGAGGATATGAAAAGTCTAACGATTACAACTCTATAATTGCAATGAGATGCAATTCATTCATTACCAGAGAAGAAAATAGTTGCTTAGCTGCTGAAGGATACAAAATAATAGTACATTTTTCCTGTTCAGAGGTACAAAATCCATCTTATTTTTAGGTTAGATCTTGAAATTCTCAATACTGATATGTCTTCAAGTTAAAAATGAACATTGCATCAGTAGCTTTCCCACAACTTCTTTTTGGATTGCATATTATTAAAATGAATGTATATTTCTTGTTATATGAACTCCTTGATTGCGTGTGCACTCCTCTCCCTTCATTAGGATTTGGTAAGAGTAAATTAATATGTTAGAACAGTGTAAACGATATTTGCTATGTATGATTGGTTTCCCCTTCCCAGGCCTGCCAGGGGAGGGAGGTGTTATATCTCAAGAGACCCTTTTACCATCCAAGTTTTAAATAAAATGAAACTTGTACACACTCCAACACACCATCTTGAGATAACCTCAGGCCCTGAAGTACACTGATAAGCAGAATGATCACAGCCAAGTCATAAAACTATCTTTTTAAAAGAATAGTGGATGAAAAACATCAGTAGTGACTGAAGGAAGGGCAAGGCAGACTTCTTCAAATTGAAAAGGACCCTAAAAATAAGATGAACAGTGAAACCATATTCCTAAAATTCATATTTTCATGAGCTTCAAGCTATTCAAGGAGCTCAAAGCAAATGTGTGAAGTTGCTTATTAAGAGGCTCAATTAATCCCTATGCCAGCAACATTTCTTGTCCTCACATTTGCTCTTTGACCTCTTTCCATTTGGCTTCCACTCCACTGGTTCTGTTTTGGTCACCAATGACCTACAGTTTGCAAAACCCTGTGGCTATTTTTCTATCCTCACCTTACTTGTCTTCTCAGTATCATTCAGCAAGGGTGACAACTCTGTCCTAGATGGCTTTGGTGACATCACGTTCTCCTAAATTCTTACGTTCTTTGCCAACTGCGAATGCTCAATATTTTTCTTTTCTTTTTTTTTGCCAGCTTTTCCTGCTTTATTCCAGCTCTTACTGGATGGAGGATCACTGATCTTGGATTGGGTTCCTCTTTCTGTTTCTGTTTTCTGTTGACACTCTGTAAGGCTTGAAATTCCATCTTTAGCCAATGCCAATCTGTCTGCAGCCTAGGACTTCTCTGAGATTTTTTCAAAGAGATTTCAAACTGCACACACCTGGAATGTGAGCCATGGCACACCCTTCTCCCACTTATTGCTATGCAACCTCATTCTTCCCCAATCTCCCCACAGTAAAGATGCCACACCCATGCAGTTAATAATACCTGAAACCTGGGAGGCATCCTGGTGTACTCCATTGATAACACCTTCACATCCAGCCCATCAGTAGTCCCTGTTAATTTTTCCTCCAAAACCTATGTCAAGATATCCACCTTTTTCACTTCCACCACCACTGCCTGGTCCAAGCCACCATCATCTCTGACCTTGTATGCTGCAGTAGCCTCCCAGCTGTCCTCCCAGCTTCCTTTATTAGCTACCTTGTAATTCATTCTTTGCACAGTAGCCCAAGTTGCAATCATAACTATATTACTTTCCTACTCAAAACTCTGAATGAGTTCCTCTTGCAAGTTAAGTACAATCCAGACACCTTACCATGGTATGTGAGGTGGTTCATGTTCCAAACCCTGACAATGTTTTCAACATGATAACAGTCCCTGCCCTTTCTAACTAAGCTTCAGCCACACTGGAATGATGCACCAATTCTTTCCTGCCTCAGGCCCTTTGCAATTGCTGTGACTTCTTGTAGAACATTCATCCTCTGGTTGTTTGCATAGCTTGCTCTTCCTCATCCCTCAAGTCTCAGTTTAAATGCCACCTAATCAGGGGAATGATCCCAGAGGGAAAAGAGCTCCCTTCTTACCAGTCCACATACACACGTAAATTACCAGGTATGTCATTCTCTCTGGGATTTTAGGCACTTCAGAATCAAACCTGGAAACAATGTGGAAAGCAGAAGCAAAGCCAGTATTTGGGAGATGAAATACATTATGTTGACAAAAACAACTTCATTTGATCACTTATGCTGGACCTTTCTAACAAGAATTACAAATTATAAAGCCACTACGGGTCTAGCAGCTAACTGAAACAAACGTGATGGACAGCTGGAAATAGTGAACTAGTCAGCAAGTGTTTGTGTAAAGATATTCAAGAATGACATTTTAAAATGCTGTCGATGAGATATTAAGCTTTATTGAGGGCTAAATTTGGGCTATGAACCACCAGTTTAAGGTCCATATCTTTATCTTTTTTGAGTAGTCAGTTCATTCCTAGATATATATCAATTCTTTATGTTTCTATAGGTGCATATCAGAAATCAATATATAATCATACAATCAACAGTGTAGAGCCACCCATTCATTAACCCTTTAGACATTTTATTTTTTTATCAAAATTTTTTAAGATTATCATTTTAATGTTAAGTATTTTAATATGTGTGATTAATATTTATCAGTTAATATAATTTAATATTTATAATTTGGAGTATGATAAATTTAATATTATACAAACAATATTTACCTACCCTAGTTCCCTGAAAAATCTTTGTATGCTAGTCAGTGTACTTGGAATGACCCTAAAGGGGGTTGTGAGAAGATCTGAAGCATGGGAGTGGTCATTTTTGTGTTGTAGGTCATCACGTTTGTGTTTTAGAAAATCATTCCACAGCAAGGATTAGACTGAGTAAAAGTCGTAGAGTGGGTAGTAACTGTTTGTAGTAATTTACATGAGAACTGATGAAAGGCTGGCAGTAGGGAGAGCTTAGAAAGATGGAGAAGAAATAAACTAGAAAATCCAGGTTAAGAAAAGCAACAACAGACATGTACTCAAGTTGTAAATTTCCTAACAGTCATGAAATAATGGGAAATAAAAGATGTTACTCAATAAAAATTACCTAGGTAAAAGACTAAATCATTCAGGACCAAATTTTTTCTTGAACCCCAAGAATACATTATGTTTCTATAAGGACTATTTCCCTGCAAAAGACAGTCTGCATCCATGTGGTCATATCTTATCTTAGCCTTTGGTGAAAGGGAAGGGTAGAATATTGATTCATAATTCAATGAAGGAGGTTTATAAGGAGCTAAAGTAATATTAGACAGACATATTATTTTCTTATGACTTAACTAGCATGGAGAGAGAACTTTAAAAATCTAGGAGATAAATAAATGGCAAATCTCTTAAATCCATGTATTTCAAACTGCAAATTATAACCTATTAAGAGTTTTGAAATCAGTATAGTAGGTCATGAGCAGCACTTTAAAAAATGAATCAATAGATTTGAATAGAAAATTTGTATTTAGTAAAGCCAAGTGTTAAAACATAAAACTGTGTGTGTGTGTGTATGTGTGTGCACATGCACATGTGTGCACATATACATATGGCTCAATACATTTCTAATGCAGGTCATGCTAAAAAGCAGTTTCAAAACTCTTTAGAAAATCCTCCAGCATGCCTCATTTCAGCTCTGATTCTAACTGAGGTCGCTGCAGAGTGCAAAAGGAGGCTCTCTGGGCTGGCGTTTAAAAGCAGATGCAATCAAGCATCTTTAGATATGTGAAAAGAAAACTGGTGCCACTTGAGGTTATGCCCAGATAGAAATAGCTCCTCCTCACAATATGCTACACAAAAGAGAAGGCGGGCCAAATGCTTTGGATCTGTCCAAATGCTGAAAAAAGCCCTAGGTTGAAGCTGCTGAGCTCCATCCCTCAAGATTCATCGTGGCTAACTCAGAACGCTTACTTTTGAGTAGGAGCACATCTAGGTCAACCTGCCAGAATGTGATGGCCATGAGATATATGTTGTTTGATGTGAAAAGAATTCTATTTTCTCCTTCTCTGTAATCTCAGAATATTCACAGAATACTTCACTTCTGGTCAACAAGTGTGGGGGTTTTCTTCCCACACCAAGCAATTCTCAGATGCCAGCTGGGTGTCTTGTAATTTAACTCAATTATGACACTATCTATCTGGATCCCACAGGTAAAGAGCCAAGCCCCACAAAACTTCCCACATTTCAGATGGTAACCACAAGTCCAGATTGTCACCCAGAATCACCCGCTCTTTTGACTGAATGGCTATAAAGTGGAGGTTCTCACAAACCTCTTCTCAGGTTCAGTCATTTGCAAGAGTGGTTCACAGAACTCAGGAAAACAGGTTATTTATTATTATCTGTTCATTGTAAAAGGCTACAACTTAGGAACAGCCAGATGTAAGAGATGAATAGGGCAAGGTATGGAGGAAGCAGCAAGGAGCTTCCATGCCCTATCTGGGTGCACTAACCTCCCAGCACCTCCACATGCTCACCCACCCAGAAGCTCTCTGAACATTGTCCTCTGGGGGCTTATCGAGACTTCATTATAGGCATGGTTGATTAAATCATTGGCCATTACTGATTGACTCAACTTCCAGCTCCTCTCCCCTCCTGGAAAGTGGTGGGTAGTGTGAGAAGGGCTGAAATATATAACCCTCTAAGCACAAAGTTAGTTCCCCCAGCAACCAGCCCCCACCTGCGGTTACCTGGGAGCGTTCCAAAAATCACCTCATTAACATAAAGTCAGGTGTGGCTGAAAGACGCTAGTAATGAATAACGAAGTCTTAATCACTCTGGACCTATTTCAGAAAAAAGAAACAAAACTAAATATTATAATGAAAGCTGTCCCTATGGGTCTTATCAGTTGGTAAATTATGAGAGTTGCAGGAGCTAAGTGCCAGAGACCTAGAAACCTTGACAACGACCAAGATATGTGTTTCTTATTCCATGATATCAGAAGTATTAAACATGTAAATCAGAGGTCACCACCCAAAATGCCCTCAGGTGTAAGGTAAGTGAAATAAATGCATGAATATGTGTAGTGGATTAAAACAACAACAACAGAGAGAGTAGTCGGGACCTGGAGAATTGGAAAGTGTGTGTCTTTCTAACAAGGCGAGCCAGGACCTAGCTGCAGTTGACTCTAGTCTCCAGGAATGTGAGCCCAGTGTTTTCAGTCCCCCACAGTTGTTAAGAACAGTAATCTGGATTTTATGTACAATGACGTATTTTTAAATATCGCCAATGTAGTTTTTAAAATTTAATGATTGTTTTGTAGGCCAAAAATTCCATGGGGGTGATCTGCTCAAATTGCTGCTGGCGGCCAATTTTCACTTAGATCAGATGTTTTTTTTCAATCAAGAAATCCTTTCCTTTAAATGGAATTTATGTAGAAATCCAACAAATAAAAGCAACAACAACAAAAATGCTTTTCTTTGTGGGGTGGGGTGAGGCTGGAGCAGCACCCACTAGTCTCTTGTCTTTCTAGCCCTGCTCCATCATTAGAATCTAAATACCAAACATATGGCTTCTTTGAGAAGGAATTCTTTTTCCTTTTTGTTCAAACTGGCAATTTGCTAGCATCCTTATAGTGTCACATCATCAACATGAGGAAGGATGGTTGTCTTAACATTTTTATATATGTTGGGGCAGGACAGAATATATAGATCATTTAAATGGGAATGATTAAATTATTTAGGTACAAATTACAAATGAAGGTATCTAGACACTAACCCTGTTTTAGCCCATTTTAAATTTGAATCATCAAAACCCATTCTGATATTGCCATATAGATTCAGAAAAATATTTAAAGTCCAAGATCTGTATCAAAGTCATTGTAAACTGGTCCATAGAGCAGCCTGGCATTCCTTCTGGAGTAAGGCAGAGTAAAAAAAAAAAAGGTCGAGAGAGACCCTGTCTATGGAATCAAAAGCTGTTAATAGATCAGTTAATACTGGGAAAAAGAGAATTTTTCATAACTAACTTCCCATTAAGGTGAAGGGGACAGGACTTTGAGCCCCATAGTTAAATGGCATGTTTAAAATCTCTCTGTTAACTAGTCATAAGATGGGGCTAGAATCCAGCATTTTCTATTCTGAGATTATGTTCTGATTTTTCTGTACCTCCTCTATACAAATAACACAAGATTTTTTATATCTCTGTGCAGAATGTTTCAGGCATCTGATTCAAAATAGTTTTGACAAAAGCCATATGAAATTAGATATGTTACTGCTATACAGATTTTGTTTTAAACAGATGAAACTATTGTATAAAACCAGTTGACAGCCTTTGGGAGAGGCAGTCTAGACTGCTGAACATAAGTGCAGTGGAGAAAACAGCCTGAAATGGGGGTTATTACTCAATAAATCTCAAGTGCTTGATACAAATTTCGTAGTTCCTCTGACCTTACTAATTTCCTTCCCGAACACTTAATGAGGTGGTAGGACTGGAAATTGACATACATAGAAACATGATTTAGATGTATTCTTTAATATATTTCACACTATTTATTGCAGAACTATATTTTATTCAATTTCCTGAGCATAAACTCCCTCAAAAAGAAAGCGGCTTTTGAACAAAGGTAATCTATCAATATTTTCTCTTTCTTTTCTTGCCTCCTGCCCACAATTCCCTTTTTGCTAACTCCTACTGAACTCTTGACCTTGGGTAAAGATGCAACTTTGCGTGAATATTTGAAAGTGACTTTTGGAGATTTAGCCGCTAAATGCATATGATAGAAGCCCAGCTTACCTTGGAGGCTTGCAGGGTTTTGAACTTCCTGTGCCTGAAAGCAGGCCAGTCTGGGGAAATCCAGCTAATGTCTCCCAGCTGTGCAGGGAAAGTGTGAACAGCTCTGTCAGAAGCCCTGCCTCTTTCCCTTCTTTTCTAGACAGTCCCTTATGTTCAAACCATCACTTCTCATTTGCCCTTTGGACAACAGTCTTGGAACCACTGCTTTACTGCCCAGAGAGGAGCCAAGTGAGGAGTCTGGAGCCAGTCTTGCAGTTCCTCTGGACAAAAGAAGTTTCAGACTCAGGTCTGGCCCTGAAATACACACAAAGAAGGCTGACAGAAAATATATATTCATAGCTATGGCCTAAAGGTTGCTGGCTGGCCAGTTGATAGATAATATGAGGAGAAATGGTATTTTTCTGAAGTTGTAGTTCTTTCCAGGTGAAAGCATTAAATGTCATCAGTGTCCCCGGAGCCATAGGAATCCAGCATTTTCTATTTCTTGGTGAGTTCCCACAGCATGTTTGTGAGAATGCTGGCGCTGTTGTCTGATCCAGTTTGTTGGAAGAAGTAACAGAAACAGAGGGGATGGAAACCTCAGAAATAAATATTAAGTTTTAGTGATGGGTCATTAACTCTCAACCTTAAATCTTTATCAAAAAGCAGATATTGAGTGCCTGAATATGCTCAGCACTTTTTGTGGCAAATACTTAACCACCACCCAGCAGCCATTCTTGCTACCCCTTTTTTCCTATAGCAAAACCCTCATGACTTGATAGACGCTGGAAATTTTGGAGACTCACTTTCCTAGCCTCCCTCACAGGTAGAATTAATCATGTGACAAAATTCTGACCCATGAGACTTAACAAGTCTGGTGACTTCCAAGAAAGGTTTTCCCCCATAATTAAAAGTGATAGGAGTGAGAAAACTCTTTTCCCCTCTCTCTTTTTGTTTAATCTTTTGATATTAGAATGAAGCTTCATAAGAACAGGGACTCCATATGTTGTGTTCATGGTTATGTTCCCATATTTACAACAATAATCAGTACCTAGCAGTGTCTCATCATATTTATTTACTGAATGAATTACTGAATGCAAATGTTTATGAGACAATGTGATGTCTGGAACTGCAGCTATTTTGTGACCTTGAAGCAACAACCTTATGACACAGCCACCACCCTGAGGACAGCACAGTGGAAGGTCCTAGATGACATTGTTGAGGTACTGACACAGACTTATGGCCAGTTACCTCTAAATTTTTAAAAATATCATACAAAACAATCCCCTATTTTTAAAACTACTTTTCATTCACTCATTCATTCATTCAACAAATATTTCTTAAGCGCCCAATCTGTGCTAGACTTTTCTCTAAACTCTAGAGATGATGAAAATAGTTTTTATCTCCAGTCTAGTGGAAAGAGACAGTGGATGAATTCACAACTAAATGTATTTTGTATGGTGACAAGCATGATGGAGAAAAACAGCTGAGTACAAAGGGATGGGAAGGGACAGGAAGTACTGAGATGGGGAGGCACTGTTGCTGTTTATATAGGGTAGTCAGGGAAGGGTTTACTGGAAAATTGATCTATAAGCAGGAATGGAATAAGTGAGAGAGGGAGTCATGTCAGAGGAAAGAGAAATACAAAAGTTGGGGGATGAGAACATACTTGGTGTGCCTTCATGGCAAGTGGGCCTGTGTGATTACAAAGTGAGTGAGTGAAGAGATTAGTATAAATGCATTCACAGAAGAATAGCAGAACTTTGAATATAAACTGTGTTGGTCCACTTATGTATGAAGGTTTTCCAATAAATATATTGAAAATTTTTTTTGTAGTTTTATGACATTGAAGAAACATTTCTGTAGCTTACTTTATTGAAGTAATATAGTATATAATACATATGACATACAAAATATGTGTTAATCAACTTTATGTTATCACAAAGTCTTCTGGTCAAAAGAAGGATATTAGAAGTTCAGTTTTTGCAGTCAAAAGTTGTACCTGGATTTTGATTGCATGGGGATGTGGCGTCTAGCCCCCACATTGCTTGACAGTCAGCGGTAGTGGGCAGCTGGATCAGAAGACTATTGCCAGGACTTTGGCTCTGCTCTGTATGAGAGGGGAGGCCACTGGGGCCAAGGGAAGTTTGAGCTGTGACTTAATTGGACATATTTTAAAAGGATCTTTCTGACTGTTGTGTTAAGAATAGACTGTAGGGGGGTACTGGTGGAAACAGAGAATCGTTTAGAAGGACTTTGGAATACTCAGGGAGAAGATGGCAGTGGGCTAGCAAGGAGAAACTGGTGAGATGGTTAGAAGAGGTCAGATCTGGATGCATTTTGAGGGTAGAGCCATATTTTCTAAGGTATTTTAGATAAAAACTATGATGATATACTATGGTTTCAGAGATTTATTTTCTACTTATTTGAACATTTACTCCCCTACCCATCAACCATGAATTTATCACATATCCATGACCTGTTTAAGAAAGGTTTTTTAGGGATTCACCATTTTATAATTAATATGAAACCATCCTTGAAGTGATGGCTATTTCTGTCATAATCACCTCTAATCCCAGAAATAATTCTTGAGAAGAAAGAAAAATGCTTGTGAATTTCAGCTCATATTTCAGCTTGGAACAGTATTAAAATGTTCAGGTGTACCTTGGGTTTCTTTCCAATACTGAATGTTAGTCAGTTATCAACTTGATTCATAGGATTCAGTCTTTAAAGCATTACTGAAGATGGTATTGTCCCACTTCCCTATTTTAAAGACAGAAAGGTAAGACTCTGACTATTCCTGTGGGCCTCATTCTCTTCATTAGCATGAGGGGACAGTGCTAAATGGCTGCCCAAGGGCTACTCTAGCTTTATAATTTCTATGATTTAACAATTTTAAGTTTGTTATAGTATCACACTTCCTTTAAATGATGAATCACAATAGTTTGAATTGTATTCAGCTTGACCTCAGGAAACCCACATTCTGACTTTATTTTCTTCTCCAAGGAATACCTAGGACATGCCTACACATTCCACCCCGGTTGTCATTTGCCAGTTCAGCCAACTGACTTGCTCTGGACCACAGGTCAAGGGCCATTCTACTATTGTTCTCTTCTTGCCATTTTTAGGCCAGCTTTTCAAAGGCATCCTTGTGTCCCTGGACCACTGTATTTTTTGCAAAGGCGGCACTGTAACTTTTGTTGAGAATTTACAGATCTTGAGAATAATGTAGTGCAATTCCAGTGCAGAATGACTATTTGATTCTCTCAGTCTTATGAGTCCCCACATTCAAATAGTTGTACCATGGATTCTATGAGGTCCCTCCTGTTCAGGGTATTTTCTTGGCTTTAATGTACTCATGGTCAGATGACTATGTAAAAGGACCCATTTAATTGTTCCAAAATGAGGTTCTGAAACACATTTACCATACCTAATATGGTAGTTATGTTAGTTTCCTGTGGCCGCTGTAACAAATTACTATAAATTACTTCTGTTGACTGGAAACCTTACCAGCAACATAGTCAATTAACACATATTTGTATGTTATATGTAATATATATTGTATTCTTTCAGTAAAATAAGCTACACATTTTTTTTCAAATTGTCACAAAGCTACAAAAATTTTTCCAATAGTTTTGAAAAATTTTGCAGCAATTTTTTACAAACTACAAATTACTGAAACAGCAGAAATTTACTCCCTCTCCATTCTTGAGGCAGATGTTCAAAGTCAGCATCACTGGGCAGGAATCAAGGTGTCAGTAGGGCATGACTCCCACTGGATGCGCTGGGGGAGAATCATTTCTTGCTTCCTCCAGCCTCTGGTGGCTTCCTGCATTCCTTGACGTGTGGCTGTGTCACGCCAGTCTCTGCCTCCACAGTCACCTCGCTTCCTCCTCTTCTGTCTGTGGCGATCACCCTCAGCCTCTGCAATTCTGACCCCAATTCAGATGTGTGGTTTTTACCAACACCCACCACGCAATTCTCCAACACTAGGGTGTCCTATGATTCACTTCAATTCCAACACTATCTACGTTGATCTTATAGGTAAAGGGCTTAGTCCTACAAAACTGCCATCCCTGTCCCCTGCCCCCACTTCAGAGGCCAACAGCAAGTTCAGATTGTCAACTGTATTTCTGACTGACCCCAGCCCTGGGTTTCATTAATTTGCTAGAATGGCTCACTGAACAATTTTCCTTTCACCGCAGTCTAAAACTTGCCTACCATACCAAAGGGAAAGGAACTGGGGAGGATAAGGGGGGGAAGAAGAAGAGGGGTATTAAGATTAGCATGCATAGTGGGGGGAGGAGAAAGGGGAGGGAGGGCTGTACAACACAGAGAGGACAAGTAGTGATTCTACATTTTGCTATGCTGATGGACAGTGACCGTAATGTGATTTTTAAGGGGGACCTGATATAGGGGAGAGCATAGTAAACATAGTATTCTTCATGTAAGTGTAGATTAAAGATGAAAAAAAAAATCAGTTCCTGTGTGCTGACCTCCAATGAGTTCTGCACAGTGGTATAGAGGGCATGTCAAAGTGTGGGCAAAGGGTCTGTTTGTTTCTATGCAGAAAATCAAGGCCTAACTTGGCTACCCAGAAAATGAACTAAGATACGATATGAGGAGGAGCTTCCGGCATCAGCACTCTCTGGAGGACTCGTGCCGGGGCATGATCATCAAAAAGCCTCCACAGGGATCCGGGTGATGCTGCGGTTGTGGCTGTGTCCACCCCACCTTTTCCTGGACTTGCCATTGGAATGAGGAGGGAGATGTCTAGGTTGGCATGTGCATACAGTGAGACAACGAATTTGACCGGATCTGTACTGTTGGAATTCAACCAGGAGTTGGGAGGGGTGCAAGTTGTAGCACTCCAAAATCTTATGACTATAGACTAACTACGGTTAAAAGAACATATGGGATGTGAACAGATCCCAGAAATGGGTTGCTTTAATTTGTCTGACTTCTCTCAGACTGTTCAAGTACAGTTGGACAACATCCATCATATCATAGACTAATTTTCACAAATGCCTAGGGTGCCTAAATGGTTTTCTTGGCTTCACTGGAGATGGATGGTAATTATAGATTTGCTTTGTTTATGTCACTGTATTCCTATTATGTCAATATGTGTGCGCAAGTTAGTTAGTAGTTTAAAACCTATACATACTTAAGGTACTCTACAAGAAGATATGTCAAAGAAATAATCAGTACTCCCATGTTTCCTTCCATATGCTAACTCTATAGCTTTTCCTCTTCCTTCCTAATTACAACCCTTAAATAGAATTCATGCCTCATATCGAATTTACCGAGTATCATAATTCCTCCAGGTGGTAAAGATACCTCGAGACAAGTGCTGGGCATAGAAGCCACAGGGCATAAATCTGCAAAGAAGTAAAAAGCTAACCTTTTCAAACAATATGGCTTCTCTCTCACTTACCAACTTTACATTTCCCTGTATGGCCCCGGAAGATGACTGGTTAGCCAGAGACGGGTAAGATTCCTCAAGGGAGGAACAACCTAAGACAGGCACAGTTGCAGGGGGGCCATCAGGTGAGAAATTGGGGAACAACAGTGGTGAAGCTTAGAACCTCACCCCCCGCCCCCCGTGTTGAGAGAAAGCTTCTGCATCCATGGATGTTTTATTGCCCTTCTCTAGCTCGGATTAGCACATAGTCTACAGGCACACACCTGATCATCTACAATTGCTCTCTTACAACACTAAACTATGTTTTCTACCTTTATCTTGCATCTACCTACCACTTCAGCATTTTATTAAAAATAAAAATAATAATAAAGGTAGAAATGTGGGATCCACATATAAATCAAGTATAAAAATCAAAGGAATATTCATATTTGACCTGATTGTTTATAGTTCATAATGCGTGATCAAAACCGAAAGTTTCTGTGATGACTGCCCTTGTACTGTTCACCATGTAAGAACTTATTCACTATGTAAGAATCCGTTCACCATGTAAGAACTTGTTCATTATGCTTCAGAAGATTGGAGACTGAAGAGAACTAGGCTTGAGATGGATTAATGACTGTGCATTGAGCATTGACCCCCCTATACAGAATTTTATTGTTGTTAACAACCGTTTGATCAATAAATATGAGAGATGCCCTCTCAAAAAATAAAATAAAATAAAATAAAATAAAATAAAATAAAATAAAATAAAATAAAATAAAATAAAGTAAAATAAAGTAAAATAAAATAAAATAAAATAAAATAAAATAATAAAATAAAATAAAATAAAATAAAATAAAATAAAATAAAATAAAATAAAATAAAATAAAATAAAATAAAATAAAAAATAAAATAAAATAAAATAAAAAAACTTGCCTACCAAATGATTAAAGGTGGGAAATTCCATTGTCTATTTCCCCCAGGGAAAATTGTATCTCCAAACTTACCTCAGAACTCAGTAACTGATCATCAGTACATTTCTTAAAATATGTGTCATTCCATCTTTTTATTAATAACAGCTTTATTGAGATATGATTGGATATAATTCACATATCACTAAGTTCACTCTTTTAACATACATAATTTAGTGGTTTTTAGCATATTCACAGTATTGTGCAACCATTGTCACTATCTCATTTTAGAACATTTTCACCAACCTGAAAGAAACCTTGTGTCAATGGCAGTTGCTTTCCATTTCTGCCTTCCACCCTTAGCATCTGGCAACAACTAATCTACTTTCTGTCTCTGTGGATTTTCATCTTGTGGATATTTCATACATATGAGATCACATGCTAAGTGGTCTTTTGTGACTGGCCTCTTTAGCATAATGTCTTTAAGGTTCATCTATGTTATAGCACGTCTCAGTACTTCATCCTTTTTGTGGATGAATAGTATTCTGTTGTATGGATATACCACATTTTGTTTATCTATTCATTAGCTAATTGACATTTCCACTCTTTGGTTATTATGAATATGCTGCTATGAATATTCGTATACAAGATTTTATGCAGACATATGTTTTCAATTCTGGATCATTCAATCTTAGATTTACATGTGGACCACCAACAGTCCAGACTAGTCCTTTTTCAAAATGTTTCTTCCTATTTGAGATGATAAGGCTACAAACCTGTGGTACTTTCTTATGACTGCTGTAATAAATTATCACAATTTTGACTTAAACAACACAAATTTATCATCTTACAGTTCAGTAGGTCAGAAATCCAAAATAGATCTCTTTGAGCTACAATGAAGGTGCTGGAAGGTTCTAGGAGGTAATCAGTTTTCTTCTCCTTTTCCCCATTTCCATAAACTGCCTGCATGCATTGGCTTTTGGCCTCTTCTACCTTCAAAGCCAGCAGACTTTCTCATATTGCATTGCTGTAACTCTCTCTTCTGCCTCCTTTTTCCACATTTAAAGGACTCTGTTTATTCTGGGCCCACCTGGCTATCCTTATTTAAAGTTAGCTGATGAGCAACCTTAATTCCAACTGAAATATTAATTCCTCCTTACCATGCAGCACAGCATATTCACAGATCTGGTGCAGACACCTATGGGGGGCCATTATTCTGCCTACTGTATCTTTTTAGCTGTCTTAAAGGTCTGCTCTTAATTCTTAGACATACCCACACAATCACACATTAAGAAAAAGCAATACCATATAGATACAAGACAGTCTACATGATACCTAACAAAACAATCCATCTGCTGGGAATGCAAAATGCACAGCCACTTTGGAATATAGAGTGGCAGTTTCTCACAAAACTAAACATACTCTCACCATGAGCTCCTGCAACCATGCTCTTTGGTATTTACCCAAATGAGTTGAAAACTTATGACCACACGCAAACCTGCAGCTTTGTTCATAACTGCTGAAACTTGGAAGCAACCGAGATGTCCTTCAGTAGGCGAATGGGTAAACAAATTGTGGTACGTCTAGGCAGTGGAATATTATTCAGTGATAAAAAGAAATGAGCTATTAACCAAAATAAATAAATGATATAGTGGAAACTTAAAAAGCTATTTGTAAGTGAAAGGAGCTAATCTGAAAAGGCTACATATTCTATGATACTAACTATATGACATCCTGGAAAAGGCAAAGATAGGGAGATGGTAAAAAGATAGGTGGTTTCCTATCTTTGCAGGGAGAGAGTGAGGGATGAATAGATAAAGAACAGTGATTAACTCCTGCACCTTAATAGGTGGAGCACAGGGAACTTTTAGGGCAGTGAACTTCTGTGATACTATGAAGGTAGAAACATGTCATTATACATTTGCCAAAACCCACAGAATGTGCAACAACAGGAAGAGTGAACCTAATGTAAACTGTAGACTTTAGTTAACAATAGTATATCAACTTTGGCTCACAACTATAACAAATGTGAGTGTGAAGCAATCAGGGGGCATATGGGAACTCTGTACTTTCTACTCAACTTTCCAATAAACCTGAAACTGCTCTAAAAATACATTTTATTAATTATTTAAAAAAATCAATCTATAGAGATGCTCTTTGACCACTGTAAAGGAAAGGTTTCATATTATTTCTCAGGGAAGTATACCTTCTTGGATATGCTCTCTCAGATCTCTGGATTTCAGAAATCTTTCTCTCATGTGTACAAGTAAAAGCGCCTTGGCATGTTTTTCCCCCAAATAAAGGTCAATTGGCTTAAAAAATAAATTTTAGTCCCTATCTCATATAAAGTAACTTTAAATGACAGTTTTTACAGGATCAGCTCATTAAAGTTTCAAATATTCTCAGAATCCAGTCTTAGTCCCTATTCACCCTACTATGCCGTCTATCATCCTAACGTGTATTGTTATCCCTACACTATGGAAAAGAAATCCATGAATAGGTCTCCGTGCTTAGAAGCTATTTATATTAACAGAAATGCAGAGGAATTTCATAGCTATTTTTACACTTTTTAAGTCATCCTTTGACCTCCCCCTACCCCCCAAGGGGTTTAGTCCTTTAAAAAGAAGAAAAGTCTCCAACAATGAGGAGTGAAATAGACATCTGAGCATTGCCATCATTTCTTGTTTTCTGTGAGGATTTCTGGCAGGTCAAACTTGCTCACCATTAACACTTCTTTTCAAAAATTATGAAAATGTGAGTCAATCACCGAGAAAGTGGGTTTATTTAAATCTTAGGCAAGATTCTGGGCTGGGAATGGAAATACTATCTTAAGGGAAGGTTAAAAAAAGAACTTACAATTAAATTCAAAAACTGCTCAATTGGTCATTCTTTTATAGTGAATGCACATCAGTTAGAATCTATAGTAACTTCCTACAAACAGCTGTGAGGTATCTGTGATTTTTATCTTGGCTGGCTAATAAGCCTGTTACAATTTCATGGATGCTGGCAGAAAACATGATTTCTAGGCCAGAGACAGAGGACTTTATTATGCATGGTACAGCAAACAACATGCGTATGAACATGTTTGTGTCAGTTACACTGTTGCTAAGTCCCAGAGGGGCCACACATGTGGGCCTAGATGGATGCAGTAGGTTACATTACAGGAGAGCAGCCATAAGCTTTGGGGACCCAAATTTTTTATAATGGTCCATAAGCATATGACCTCACTACTCTGAAAGAACATACTAGCTTCCAAGGGCTGTAGCAAACCTACTCCTTGCTCTGGAGAGATGTATTATCTCTATCAGTCAAGGATTTTCACTATATGAACATCTTTGAAAAGATATTCTGGATAAAGGGCATCCAGTGCCTGGCTCATAAGACATGTAGAAATGCGTGACCCATGGAGAATCATATTCCCATCTTCCCTTGAAGTTTCTGACCCATGCTGTACTCCATACAATAAGATGATTGTACTGACCAGACAAATTCATACTTATTTTCAATAAGTGTTTGGGTGTTCCTCCCTATTAGAGGAAGTGATTTGTGCAAAAGTGTTCTCACCTAGTGCCCCATATATATATATATATGGGGCACTAGGTGAGATATATATATATATATATCTGATTAGTGATATATAGTCAGTGATCAGAGATGAATCCAAGCTAAGGTAATGTGGGCATTGAACCAATAACCTTGGCCTCTGACTGAGCTAGAAACTATTTATTAGTTTGGCCAGACACTGGGAGCAATTGTGAGATCTTCTTTTGCCTGCCCTGGTCCCCAAAACCCAGTCAATCAGCAATCTCACTGACACAACTCTTGGCTCAAACCCTCCCCTCCAGACCTATTCGCCATGTTCTCTCCTTACCTTGCTAGACCTATGTAATTGTCTCCTCTCTTTCCAGTCTTGTCCAACCGTACTCCACCATTCCCACAGCTGCCAAAATAAACTTCTAAAATGCAAATCTGAACATGCCACCTCTGTTCTGAAATATCTCACAAACTATAGGAAAATCTCAAACTTTTTAGCCCGGGACATTCTCTTCCCATAATGTGGCTCCTGAGTAAAACTTTGGGCAAATGTTCTTTTTATCCCACCTTATGCCTCTAGCACTTTCAATCTGCAAAATAGGGATAATAACAGTACTTACCTCCTAAATTGCTATGAGAATAATGTATGTTAATACATGTTAATTGATTAGGACAATGGCTCATAATATTTGCTCAATAAGTCTCATAAGAAGAATAATCCTCCATCCATATTGAACTGCTATCAATTTCTCCAGTAGGCTATATCAACCATTGTCAACTCCTTGAGGGCTTTTTGGATGCTTTTATCGTCTTTGGACACAATGTTGTTGCATCCCAGTACCTGTAATAAAATACTCCTTTTATTTTTAATCCTTCCAGTCCACTCTCCTTATTGCAGAGTAAAATCTAGGAGATAGGGTTTATGTTTACCCCAATTTGGATTCCTAGGGCCATCCCACTGTCTGGTACATAAAAGGCACTTAATAAATATTTGTTGAGCAACTGTGTGCTGCTCCTGTTTTCGTGGATACAAATATGACCAGCAGATCTTTCCATGACCTTTTCAAGTCTTTAAGTTTTATAGCTACAGCCATTACTTATAGGTGTCTGTCTTTTCTCCTTAAGGCCCTTGCTCAGAAAATCAGTAGTTTGTGTTTGTCACATCTCAGGATGTCTCCTCTGCTCCTTCCCTCCCCCACTGTGGCTCTAAGTATTATGACATGAATAAAGCAGGAGTCAAATTCATGCTCTTTTTTACTGATAAATTCTACTAAGCAGGATTTTGGATACTGATTTTTGAGTTGCTCTAGAAACTCAATGTGGAAATATCTCATATAAGATGATCCATTTATGTAGGAGTTAAATGAGAGGAAGGTGCTATTTTGTCTCACTCTCCCTGCTTATAAGGTTTCATTTTTGTATGTAGTTTTCCATGCAGATGCTAGAAAATAAAAGAAGAAATATATTCAAGGAATTCCCTATGTACCTAATTATCTTTAAGAGTACATGATTCTGATCACTTAATTAAGGTGGAATTCACTAGCTTTCTCCATTGCAAAGCTAATGTTCCTCCTTTTGTAATTAATAAGTATTTATAGGGAGATATATTGAGATTATGTAAATATTCTGTTCCTCATCAAAATTTTACTCATATCCATTTACTAAATATCCACTGACAATTCTTTCCTTGATCAATTATTACTATGATGGTTGCAAAAGTGATGATTTTCAAACTGACATCATGTGCCCCTTATGGGATGCATTAAGGAAAAAACATCACATGTGCAGTGTTCCTACTATAAATACATAACCTGAATATACTCAGGATATAACAGCAGACAAGCCAAAATTGAGGATCTTCTTTAAAAGAACTGGCTTATAATCTTAAAAATGTCACTATCATGGAAGAAAAAGAAAAGCTGAGTAACTGTTACAAATCAAAGGGCCCAGAAAGATAAGGCAATTAAAAGTATTGTGTGATTTTGGATTGGATACTGAACTGGAAGAATTTGTTATAAAGGACATTATTGATGCAACTGGTGAAATTGGGATATTAACTGTGAATTAGATAATATTTTGCCAGTTTTCAATTCCACAATGAAGATATGTTAGGAGAATATGTTGCTTAAGTAATGCATAATGAATATTGAGGAGTAATGGGGGTGATACAGGTGACTGACTCCCTGTATGACAAAGCTATCTTAAATTTGTTTTGAATATGACAAAGCTTTCTGAGATACTCTATTAGAAGTCTGTTCTCCTTTCAATTTATACTTCTTAACTGCAAGAAGCTTCTCTGTACATGTGATCTCCAATTGCAGAGAAACCTTTATTTATAAAAACAAAATTGGTGAGGCTGCATAGTAAGTAAGGGACATTAGAAGCAGTAATACAATCAGGCTTTTGGAAATCCGGAACATCTGTCCTTGCAGTTCGTGATTCAAGGGCATCTCCAGAACTCCAGCTATCTTTACTTCCCCTCAGTGGATTGCAGTCATTGGTACCTTACCTGAAAACTATGCTATTGCTATTCTCAGGACTTAGCTTTCTTTTTTTAATCTCTGATTCCCTCTACTACATCTGTTTCTCCTTCTGTGTCTTGCATTCAAAATTTCTCTAAGAAATGTGTGATGGTTACTTAGTCACTATCCCAGATGAGCATACAGTTGGGCAGAGTTCTCACACCAGTCCATCTCATGAGCAGCTGGGCTCCATTATGTTTTCCTGAGCTCAGGATCCTAATTTAATATATCTCAGAACCAACAATCTAAAGAATCTTAGCAGTCTCAGTAACAGAGATGGTAGTCTGTGTTATAGTGTGAATTCATGGTCCAATGGGCTGTGGTCAGTGTAGAATATTCATAGAACCTAAAGAAATTTATGAGAAAAGAACCACCTGTGGTCAGTTTCCTCAAAGGGAACATTCCTTCTCCCTCATTCAGGCCTGTTAGAGGATGGGCTAATGCCCATCTGTGTCAATCTACAGCTCCCTCATTGAAAAAAATCAAATGTACTTTCTCTATCTAAGCCGTAGGGCAGGTATCATGAAGGCATGGTCATTTGTGCCATGCCACATGGAGTTTGAAGTCTAGGAGATTGGCTCCAATTCCTATCCCCTATTACTTAGCTACATGGCTTTGGAAATTAGCAAGTTGGTATCTTCAAAAAAAAAATTTTTTTTAATTGAAGTACAGTTGATATACAATGTTATATTGCTTTCAAGTATACAACATAGTAATTTGATAGCTATATACATTATTAAATCCTCATCCCAACTAGTGTAGTTACTATCTGTCAATGTTAGATGGAAGATGTTACAGAACTATTAAACTAGTTTGCATGTAGATTTCCTCATTGGTAAAACAAAGTTGACAATAATAGGTCATTGAAGGGTTAAACTATGAAAAGGTTATTGTGGGAATTAAATAAGATAATATATATAAAGCACTGAGTATAGTGTTTGGCACATAGTAAGTGGTCAGTAAATGATAATGGTTATTATCACAAAATCTGCTTTAAAGCTACTATGTGTCTGTTGCTAAGGGCACATCTGTGGCTAAGTAAATACCTTTTTATTAGTAAATTAACTTGTGGGTATGAGAAACTCCCCTGTATCTGCACTTTCTCTGCTTTCTAATTCCCTTTTTTAAGAATGAGTTTAAATTTTTGAAATAACCGAACACTCACAAGAAGGTGCAGTAAGTTCCTCCATATCCTTCATCCTGCTTCCCCCAAAGATGACATTGTCATTGTATATAACAGCAGTATGTTGTCCAAACCAGGAAACTGATATTGGAACAAACTATTAGTTCAACTACAGACCTTAGGTGATTTACATTAGTATTTTTTAAAATTTCTTTCAATTCTTCTCTCCCTCAATCCATTTCTTTCTTTTCTTCCTGAAGCATTTTTAGTTTATAAGTGAGTAATTCTAAGCTAAGAATTAACGAAAGTGAAGCATTCTGTTCCATTGTACAGCACCACAGAATGGGAGCCCTCCATTGTAGCAGCCATCCTGCTCCTAGAAAGATGGGCTGAGACCTTTCTTTAAAACACTGGTCCTTCTTGACACCCACGAAGGATGTATTCTTGAGGACAGTCCAATCCTTCTACAGGTACATAGGGCAAAAGGAATTTTGTCTTGGAATACAATGATGAAGAACTTTAGTCACTACAGCTGGTTAATTTACATGAGCCCTTGAATATAATGATCCTTTGAAGTTTGACAACTTGACTTCAAAAAGATGAGAGACACTATATCAGGCAGAATACTGAGAGCCACAACACTGGCTTCCCAACCCCCATGGATTGATGGGAATAACCTCAACGGAGCCCTAACACTTCCCCCTGAATCCTGCAGTGGGATGATACAGATTCAGCGAACAAGGCTGTCAACTCTGGGAACTGTCCAGGGCAGGAAAGGAGACACTTTGTTACCATTCACTGGGTACTCATTTTCTTGCTGGAGTGCCTTCCAAAGCCTTGTTCATGTAATATACCAGGAGCCCCATTATTGCCAGCATGGTGTACTGACTTTCATAAAATATCTTAATAGTCATTTATTCCAAACTGAAGTAGGTCACACGGAGCTAGTCTGGAAGTTCCTATAGATCCTTGCCCATGAGAATTACCCTATGGTAAGTAGTGTTCTTTGAAGCGTTACCTGAATAAGGACATCACATTACAGCACAGCTGTGACATTGCAGATACCATCATAACCCTTATTGCCATTGAAGGAAAATTCCAGTTACTTTAAAGAATTTATGTACAGAAATAGACTCATAAACATAGGGAACAGACTGGTGGTTGCCATTGGGGAGAGGAGTTGGGAAATGAGCAAAAATGTGACAGGGATAAAGAAGGACAAACTTCAAGTTACAAAGTAAATTAGTCATAGGAATGAAAATACAGCATGGGGAATATAGTCAGTAATATTATAATATCTTTGTATGTTAACAGATGGGAGCCATACTTATTGTAGTGAGCATGTAGAAAAGTATGTAATTGTCAAATCATGATGTTGTACCCCTGAAACCAATATAATATTTTATGTCAACTATATTTCAATTAAATAAATAAAAATAGAAAAAAAGATGAAAGATCGGAAAGAGTTTTCCTCACAAAAGAAAAAAATAAGAGTTTATATAGCTCATGTGTGTGTTGATATTTAGGGTATTAAACAGTATCGATATTTGTGTTCCGCTTTTAAAACCTTAATGTGTCATGGGTTTTACTAATTTGTCAACCATTTTTGTTAAGTCATGGGTACACTTACTGTGTTTGTGATCTCTAATGGAATTAATCTATTTCTCTCCAATAAATTTATCAATTTCTTGACTGTCCATATATTTATTTTTGGAATCATGACCTCGGCCTAAAATAGATGCTTGAAAATTTTCTGCAGATGCTTTTTGTTTTATGCTTTTTATTTTAAAACACTTATAGACTCACAGGAAATTGCAAAATAGTTCAGAAAGCCCTGGGTACTCTTTCTGCAGCTTCTCCCAGTGGCAATATCTTATATAATAGTATATCAAAACCAAGAACTTGACACTGGTAAATACAACACAAAACTGAATAATGTTCAGATTTTGCCAGATTTTGACATGCATTCATTAACATGTGTTTGCATGTGTGTGTATACAGTTGTATATATATTTATCCTATGGGTTAATTCATGCAAACACTGCTGTAATCAAGACAAACAACCGTTTCTTCAGTACAAAGAAACTCCCTTGTGTAACCCCCTCACCCACCAATCCCTACCATCTGGCATGATTATAGTGTCTTATTTACAGTTCCCACAATCTTTGACTGATTTGAGTGTTTCTCTTCCCCAGAAAAATGCAAGCTGTAATTATGGTATGAAAGTTCCTACTTGTTGGAGTTAGGGTAGCCTCTGACTTACACCTATTAACCAGGTAGTTTCTATCTGGGGTAATGCTTAAGTCAAAATTTTGAGTTTGCACTGCTCTTCATTAAAGATGCAATGACATAGAGAAATTCTTACCTTTTAAATAGTAGATGCTAAGTAATTTCTTCTAAAAGAGAGGACTAACTTTGGAAAAATACATCAAGAAATGCCAGGACAGAAGATGCAGCCTCAGAGGTGAGTGTCAGAACTCCTGAGGAAGGGAAGAACTCAAAAGCAGGAGTTTATTGCTTTGCATCTCAAAGGGAAAGGGAACTGGGAATAGGACACTCGGGAGTGTGGACTGTTACAATTCCTTTAAGACTACTTACATTGCTGAACTGAGCCCCTCTTTCATCTGAGCCCAGAACTCTTCAGTAAAGTCTGCTAGACTCAAGTTCATTCATTTATTTTCATGTATTCATTTAGCCATCCGGTCATTCATCAAATTGTAATGGAGCACCTTTTATGTGAATGATTGTTGTGGAAAATAAGAAAGGATTGAGTTCTGGGTAATGAAATGAGTGGAACAGAAGACACTTCCCGAACCTAAGGCTTGAAAACTGTGCCGGATCTGAGAATATAAGCCATCATCTTTTTACTCCATCCCTGAAACTTTAGGTTGCACTACTAGACTTCTGAAAACAAAGGAATCTGTGGGGGTTGAAGATATTGTTCCATTTTGAAGGGGCAAAATTGCTAATGGCCGTATGTTTTCCTTTGTTACAAGTCTTTAGAGATACTTGAACTTTCATCAAAAGTTTTATTTTAGGTCACCATAACTTTTCAAGAAGCTCTTGTGTCACTACACTGTTCCAGTCATTCTCCAATAAGGCTTATTTAATTCTGATAATGAAATCACTGTATGAGAATGAATCCTGGTCTGTCTTGTTCCATCCTTCCCAACCCTTACAAAGGTGCCTGGCACATATTAACAGCTCAATATATACTTGCTAAAGGAGTGAAAGTAGCACCAAATTAATCATTCAGTTTTTAAATCCAAACAGTGTCTTTGTGCACTGTTAAAGAAGCAAAGTTGTTGACTTATTTAAAACTTTAATATCATAGATAATAATGTGTTGGTGATTATTTGCTAATAGGACATAGCCCATGATACCATCTTGGTTTCCTAAGTAGAACTTTTGCATTAAAAAAAAATATAATTCGATCATGGAACATCTGTAATAGCCTCTAGTATTTTCAAGAAATAAAAGCTTACTTTAGGTAGCTCATGTTCTCATCCAGATTTTGTGACATCTTATTACTGAGAAGTATCAGTTTGAACATGTGTCAATCTAAATTGAAAATATGCCAGGTTTATTAACACCAGCATTAACAGACTTTTTAATTAAGTTGCTGAGTATGTTAATAATATAGTTTACTGTTGTTTCTGAAAAGAGTTCTATAAGCATTTCTTTTTTTTTAAACTTTTATTCCATACAGGTGTGGAGTGGGGCAAAGTTTCAACAAATGTGCAAGAATCCAAGTGAAATTTCATGATGTGTTGTTTTATTGCTATGAAAATAAAAATGTTTTAATTTGATCCTCAAAACATAAGGCTTGCTTATGCAAAACTTTAAAGGTACTATTGAATCAGTTAAAATTTGATTTTTTTAATGTATAGATTGGTCCTCTGGAATCCTGGATTTTGGATAGGTGGTTGATGGCATCTTCAAGATTTCTTTATAATATAGCTCTCAGTGTACTGAAAGTGAAAATTACATTTTTCATGCTTTTTTTGTACTTGTAAAGATTTCTACTTTTCCTTTCTTATGCTGTAACAAATTTTATGCTCACTGTCTTTTGTGCTAAACATATAATGCACAAAAGGACTTACATTCATAAAAACTGGAAAAATTGTAATTTTTCAGCCTTATTACATAATTCAGATACCCAACCAGAAAGCAGACCTACATTTTCTGCACTGGAAGGCATAGTGCTTTAAAGATTCCTACTGTTTACATGCTGGGGCCATTTCTTGTATGGTATTCCAAGAATCTTTTCCTAAGATGTGTTGCTATTCACATTCATTAATTTATCTGTACCAAACCAAAACAAGCTGGGTATTAGGAATGTGTTCTTCTTGTGCTGAAAGACTTGATTCAGATCTTTAAGTCTAAAGCTAGGTTTGTTCTAGCTCATGTAACCTCATCAATTTTTTTATTTCTTTCTTTGCTTATCATTTCTTATATCAGCTTGGCCTTCTGTATCCAGCCCTTGTTTGAAGGTATGGATTCTTTTAAAGAAAACAAACATGTTTTTAAGAAAATGCTATCTCTCCTAACAAGATTACATATCCATTTTAACTTCTAATCCATCTCAGGCATAGCTTTTCTCAAGGAGTCAACTTAGCCCTTGTGGTAGATTGATTGCAACAAGGTTTCCAAATTTTCCACTCGTCCTCTGCCCTTGCTTTTTGCTCTGTGACTTTGCAGCCCTTTCTAGAAGAGACTCCATTTTCCCCATTTCTTGAAGCTGGGTTGAATTTGTCATTCGCTTTGGCCAATAGAACACAGAAAAAGTGGCAATGTGCCAGTTCTGAGCCTGGGCCTTGTGGACTTGGACCCCTCACTGTGTGAGCAGCCTACGTTAGACTGCTGGAGGATGGGAGACCACATGGAGCAAGCTGGGTCCTGCCACTTGAAGGCTTCCTGGACCTGCCCTCCAGCCAGCTAACTGGAGATGCCTGAGCAAGATCATCTGAGGTCAGCTGAACCCCTCACCGAGCACCAGAATCACCCAGCCAACCAACAGATTTGGGAGCAAAATATTTTTATGTATGTCACTGACATTTTTGGTGGGTGCTTGTTACACAGTGTTGTTGTGGCAATAGACAACTGATACAGCCCGTAATGATATATTTTGTTTAATTGGCTGCAAAGATTCTTGGGGAGCAACATTAATCAAGCAACTCACATTGAGTTCTATGTGCCTAGTATCTCTAGCCTTGAGTAGGGGCTCTAGAAATAGTTGTTGGCTGAATTTACAATAAATAAATTAATACACTGAACATACTATATAGGTGTTATATGAGAGGCTTTTATTGGTTTAAAAAATTACATTTCCATAAATTATAAAAAATTAGGAATAATTCTCTCTACAAATCCCAGAGGAAGACCTTATGTTAAATTTTCCTAGATGACCAAAATGAAGATCTTTGTCACCTTGCCCACATCCTTGGAGCCTCGGGCAGAACTGGTGTTGGTGTCACCAAACTGGTGGCTGCTCTGTTTTGTCCTGCTCCTTGATGTTGAGGGTTCCCACGAGTATCCTGGGTGCAGACCACCTTCCAGCCTCATGACCATCAGTCTTGCTGGTGCATGTCTTGGTTCACTTCATTGGTTCAAGAAGATTAGACCTAGTCTGACCCCATAACCTGTGCCCTAAATCTTTGTGCTCTCAACTACATTTGGCTTTCTCTTATTTGCTACCCACGTGCAGTGCAAATGTGATCAAACAATTTAACTACTCTAGACCTTCATTTCCTCATTTTTAATATGAACACATTGGTTTAGGATGGTCCATAATGGCCTCTCCAATTTCCACTATGTTTTCTTCTTTGACTCATAAATTACTTAGAAATATATTTCACAGATAACTTGTACATCTCATTGGAAAAATGTCTATTCAGATCCTGTGCCCATTTTTTTTATTCAGGTATCATTGATACACAATCTTATGAAGGTTTCACATGAGCAACATTGTGGTTTCAACGTTCACCTATATTATCAAGTCCTCTCCACCCCATTGCTGTCACTGTCCATCAGTGTACTAAGCTGCAATAGAGTCATTACTTGTCTTCTCCTTGCTCTATTGCCTTCCCCATGGCCTACCTATTTTGTGAGTGCCAATCATAATGCCCCTTAATTCCCTTCTCCCTCCCCCTCCCTCCCAACCTACCTTTCCCATACCCTTCCTTTTGGTAACCTCTAGTCCCTTCTTGGAGTCTGTGAGGCTGCTGGTGTTTTGTTCTTTGCTTTGCTGTTATACTCCACAAATGAGTGAAATCATTTGGTACTTGTCTTTCTCCACCTGCCTCTGCCCATTTTTTAATTGGATTGTTTGGTTTTTTTTTTACTATTGAGTTGTAGAGTGCTTTATATATTTTGGATATTGATCCCTTGTAAGACATAAGATTTGCAAAGATTTCTTCCCATTGAGTAGGTTGCCTTCTCATTTTGTTGATCATTTCCTTTGCTGTGCAGAAGCCTTTCAGCTTGATGTCGTCCCACTTGTTTATTTTGCTTTTGTTGCCTTGGTTTTTGGTGTCAAATCTAAAAAATCATTGCCAAGACTGATGTCAAGAACCTTACTGCCTATGTTTTCTTCTAGGAGTTTTATGATTTTAGGTATAACATGCAAGTCTCTGATTCATTTTGGTTTGATTTTCATGTCAAGTTTAGGATAGTGGTCCAGTTTCATTATTTTGCATGTAGTGTCCAGTTTTCCCAGCACCATTTATTGAAGAGACTCTTTCCCACTGTATATTGTTGCCTTCCTTGTTGTAAATTAATTGACCATAAATGCCCATTTCTGTGTTCTTTATTCTGTTCCACTGATCTATGTGTCTGTTTTTATCCCAATTCTGTACTGTTTTGATTATCATAGCCTTGTAATATAGTTTGAAACCAGGAAGCATGATACTTCCAGCTTTGTTCTTCTTTCTTAAGATTGCCTTGGCTATTTGGAGTCTTTTGTGGTTCCATATAAATTTTAACATTGTTCTATTTCTGTGAGATATGCTCTTGAAACTTTGATAAGAATTACATTGCAACTGTAAATTTCTTTTTGTAATATGGATATTTTGACAGTATTAATTCTTCCAGTCCATGAGCATGGACTATCTGTCCCACTTATTTGTATCATCTTCTATTTCTGTAATCTGTGTGTGTGTTTTTTAGTGTACAGGCCTTTTGTCTCAATGGTTAAACTTATTCCCAGGTATTTTATTCTCTTTGATGCAATTTTAAAGGGAATACTATCTCATCTAACAAGTTTGGGATAGTTTTCTTAATTTCTCTTTCTGATAGTTCATTATAAGTGTATAGAAACACAACAGATTTCTGTGCAACAGTTTTGTATCCTGCAAAACATTACTGAATTCATTTACTGCTTCTAAGTTTTTTTTTTGATACTAACAATTTTCTCTCTGTGATGTGTATTTTTTAATCATTGGGTTTAGGGTTTTATATATGCTATTAGCACATTCATGTATTAGTTCTAATTGAGGCCATCATGCTAGAGATGGTATCTTTGCTACATCAGGTTTAATAGGATCTCTGAAACATGGTAATGTGACCACTGAGTTTGGTTGTCTTATCTCTTCCAGAAAAGAAAGGAGATGAGAAACAGTCATGGTAATATAGAACAATCAACAGTACAAATTTAGTTTTTCTTCTAGCTGGTAGCTCATTTAGGATAGACCTCAGCTGCAGAGAGCTGTCCTGACTGAAGTGATACCCTTTTTTGGGGCATCCTACATCCAGTGTCTAAGAAAGACAGGGCTCTTCAGACACAATCATTCCAGCCCAACACAGGACAATGCTGACAGCCAGATGCCCTGTCAGGCTGGTGAGGCTCTCTCAGGCCTGCCACTTTGATATCTCTCTGTCTCTGCCCAATCCTGTTTCCTCTCCTTTCCTTTCACATGCACTGATCATGACTCTCATACATTTCCTCTATCCCATCCTCTGTCTTAGCACCTGCAGTTGCATAGAATCCAAACTGTGACACCCACAAGTGCAATGCAATAAACAAATACAGATGTGATACAATTGGAAAGTGGCTCCCAAACCCACAGACCTTTTAACAGGTTAGCTGTTCAAGCTCATCCTAGTCATATATTAAAATCCCAGGAATGCAATCTGGTATTTTACACCAGTAAATGTTTATGGACTCTATTTGTAGCATCGTGGTGAGTTTTTGTTTGTTTTGTGGTGTTGTATTTTCTTTATTAATATTTTATTCTTCCTTTCAATTTTCGTCAAAAATAAGATGTTTATCCCCTGTTCCCTCAAGGTCGTCCCCAATAGCTAGGACCAGAGACAGATAAGGCAACTACCTTTAGGGAAGAAAGAATGGCTGCTACTCTGTTTCCTTTCTACCCTTCTCAGCTGGCTAACTGGAGCTGCAAACCTCCTCCAGGTTCAAAACATGGGAAGGACCATCCCCAAGGCAAACAGTGCCCTTTCCTCCAACCACTGAAGGAGAACAGTTATCCCCCAGATGCTCACTGTGGTATCTAATGGTTATCATATCTGAGCACTCCAACTGAATTTCTAATATAACAACGTGTCCCATACAACTATTTCATCTTTCTTGTGCTTACTATTTGTCTGATCTATTTTCTTACATTCTTTTATTTTTAATTTTCTGTGACTTTATTCCCTAAGGAAGTCCCTTGTGGAAAGCATATAGGTGGGCATATTTAAATTCAGTCCATCAGTGTAGATGGCAAAATTTGCCAGCTTTCCAGGTAATTCTCACAGCAGCTTTTCTGACGGTCTTGGAGCTGGCAGGGGTTGCTGGTGTCAGTCTCCACCTCATCTTTCTTTTTCCCTCCATAAATTGCAGGCTGCCCAACTAATCAGCCTATATCTTCAGTCTCTTCATTGCCTTTTCTCAAAATTCAGGAAATGACTTGATTGGTTCATTAACACAGAGACATCAAATAAGTGTTCACCTCATGGAAAAATTGCATCCTAGTGGACAAAAGGATGATTTAAAGCTAGGAGAAAAAAACACCTAACTTTTGACTGGGCAAAGTATTATGGGCCTGTTGAGGGATATTACTCCAGGAATCTGTCCAGGCAGGAAAAGCCAACCTTTTGTTTGTTTCCCCATGAGGGATTTCTACAAGGAATAAACAGATATTTTGAGGTACTGTGAACACAAAGATGTAGCATGAATAAAATGTTAATATAGAAGGAGTGAAATACACTATGGCGTTGAAAGGCTTTATTTTCTGTATTGGAAGACAAGACTACTGTATCCATTAGAATTCTTTTAGCTGCACATAAAATATTCTCCCACTGACAGTGGCTCAAGTACTATGACATTTCATTGTTTTACATAACAAGGAATCTAGAGGTACCAGTTTTAGGGCAGCAGTTCAAAAATGCCTGAAGTCCGAAGTTCCTTATCATCCTTCTGGTTTACTATCCTCATAATCTGTTTGTTTGTTTTGATCTTGGTGCATATACCTCATGGTCACAAGACAGCTGCTGTAGCTTCTGTCGTCATAAATACATTCAAAGGCAAAGAGGATAAGCTGATCAGAGAGGCAACAAAAAACAGCTCCCATTAGAGAAGAAAAATGTTTGATTAACCCATCCCTTCCTTGCAGACTTCCCTTTAGATCACATTGTAGAAAACAGAATCAGCTTTTTCAAAGAACAAAATTCTGCTCTTATTAATGGATTTTTATAGGGAGATGCTTAGCCAGTCATCAATGTTCGCAGCTAAGATGTGCACTGTACTGGGGGCTCACCTGCCTAAAAAAACTTGCTACTGAACAGAGCATTGGGTAGAACCTGTATTTGACGTGGATACGCATGGACAAGAATGACGATTACAGGACCAATGGCTCGATCAGAATCAGCTAGGGGGGCTCAGAAATCCACTCGAGGATTTCTAAAATAAAATGTTTGCCAGGTTTCAATGACAGTTTAAACCTTAGTAAAGTTAGTTACTTTTCCTCTTCAAAATTCTTTCTTCTCCTGTAAATCATCCCAAGAGGCACTATTAACTTATTTCCAAGAAACTACAGATTTCTGACATAATCTGGATATTGTTCCCCAACCCCTGGAAGAAGGATAGCACTAGATAGCATTCAGTTTTGGACTGAGATTGCTCTCTCTGCTTGATTACTTGACTATCGCTTCAGAATCTCTCTCAACATAGTGATTGGGGTAGCAATTACCAACAGATCAGAGTTTGGCACTCAGGATAAAATGACACCTGGCTTTTTGTATTAATGGTGGTTTTGTAGTTGAGATAGACAATGCATTCTTTTCTTCAATTCATTTGTTCTTTTATTCATCCATTCATTTATTCAAAATTAATCAGCCTCTTATCATTGTCTGGTACTTTGTTAAAGCCTGGACATATTAAGTAAATCAGTCATGTAAGAACTGAACAGAAGTAAAATTTAAATTTTGGGCTCAACACCACTGCAACATTTAGTAAATCTGAAATAAATAATAAATGTTAACTATGACATTTTATTTGCTTGTCTCTTGGTTCTGAATGCATGAAACTTTGCTGTGCTGTGATCATTTTCCAATGAAGCCCTTTTGCAAAGAACCTGGAGGGGAACAAGGGATCCTGAAGCATTCAAGTACTTCCCTTGTCCCTTTCACAACAAAGCAAAACCAAACACAGCACCATATGCCAGAAACTCAGGCTACGGAAGACAGGATCATCTCAGGGTGTCCGTGGCTGCCCCAAACAGCAAACCTGGTGACTCCCAGTTGAGCCTAACTGTTTCTGAAGATGAAACATTTGGTTTGTGACAGTTTCACAACAGTGGTTTGGGGTCACAGCAGAAATGCAGGGGAGGTGCACTTTGGTGAGGCTCGTCTCCTTTTTCATTTTATGCCATGCTACTGTCATCATGATTTTTTGGACAGTCCCAGGGAAAATGCGGGCAGAACGTACCTCTCATCGGCAGCGCTGTAACTGTGGGGCTTGTGCAGGCACATTGGCATCTGCAGGCACATCTTTAGCAAGTTGGCAGCCTCCGTGCCCTTTGCAGGTTGCAATCAAACCTGCCTTCTACAGCAGCCTCTTTCTGGTTGATTAACTTTAATGTAATTTTAATTAAAAACCACAGTGTCAAAGGGTTTAGCTACTCGAGAAATGAGCACAGACTGCGGCCCAGTGGCAGCAGTCACTTGGAAAATGGAAATGTGTCTTGACAACGTTGTGCAGGGGCCAGATAAACAGGGTTGCTGCAGAGCTTTGCTTAAGCACAGAAAAAAGAGAAGGGAAGATCACAACCAAGAGGCTGACTTGTACATCAGGGACTCTCATGCATGAATTTCAGGTGCCATCCACATTTTTTAGACCTTGTTCAGTCCTGGTCTTGGCACAAAATACTCTCTACAATGGCTGGCTGTGACCATTCTGTTCTCCTCTTGGCACACTAGGCCTAAATCAACACACAAATCTAGGTTAAATATGAATCAAATTTCAGACAGGAATAAGCACAACTTACTGTATTATTCGATTGTAGAATGTCTGTCTCACTATACATGTTTTGTAGGAGGCTGGAGATTCTGAATATTAGAAATAGACTTTTCTTTCAAGGAAATGTGTCCTCTGGGAAAATGATACTTTAACTTCTTTACAAATAGTGCCAAGGAACTAAAACTGAATGACTTTAAAAAAAAAAAAACTGTGTTACTTGAACTAGAGGAAATAATCTTGCAAATATTCATCATGCTAAGCTTAGAAAATAGATTTTATCTGCCTGATCTTCGTGTGCATTAAAATATAAATATTTTAAAATTTCTAGTCAGACTGAAGATCTTACCTTTTTTCAATTCCTATTTTCCTTTAATTTTCTGGGTGATGTTCAATAATGTTCAGAACAGAAGACTGAAATGTGGCCTTGTGTGGGGGAGGTATTTTATTAATGCCAATGGAATGGCCTTTATTCTTCCTCAATGTAGCTAATTTTTCAGAGCATAACTCTCAGGAGAACACCTAGTGACGTCAATTCTTCAGAGGAGAATTTCCTCCACCAGGTTTGTGGGATGCTGGGGCGGCTCAGCTGACAGATGGGGCCGGTACAGGTGGGCCCGGAGCCATCTGAACAGAAGGGGCCCCTGGACCCCGACAGAGAGGATAGACAGAACGGTGGGGGAGAGTTTAGAGCAGTGGACGGGGAGGGGAGAGAGAAGGCACAGAGGATTTCTACACCAAATCCAGCAGAGAGGAAGAAAAGCAAAAACAAGCAGATGGGTGGACAGGGAGAGGTGATTTGAATTGTATAACTTGCTTAAGTGACTAATAAAAAAAACAATCTCTGGGGATAGGACTTCATGGTGGGCAGTCGCAGAAAATTAGAAATTTACCTAAGATTGCCAAAGCAAAGAAAAACACAAGGAAAACAAATAGGAAATGAAGGTATAACCATGAATTATGTCTGAGTTTGTAGGATGAATCTTCTGCAGGCCCCTGTATGTATGTAGAACCATTCTCTGCCATTTCTACTGGTAAAGAGCCTCTCTTATTGCTCTCAGCTCCATTGCTTTCTCTATTAAAAGATAAACTGAATCTGGATTGTTAGTGCAGCAGGCGACATATTGATCACAATGGACAAAGAACAGCTCAGCACATTGGTAAAGTTCCTGTTATGGCAATTAATAAAAACACCCACCAGAGCAGGATCTGAATCAGTTAAACCAGAGTATTTAAAACTATCTTCCCCAGAATGCTCCTTTTGCAGGATATTTATATGTATGTTTTGGAAAAACGCTTCTATGGGGAAACGAATGTGGGGAGGCCTGTGTTACACATCAAATAGATTTTTTTAATTGCAGGCCTTCTCAGAGCCTTCATGTGTTTTCTTACATATGAAGCCTTTCTTTACTTTTCATCAGGGAGCCTTTCAGGAAAGCATTTCTTGGGCTAGTGTACAAAGTACACCCCTCAGGAAACAGAGGTAGACCTTCTTGAACCAGGCGGGGGCACACAGGGCTTCATCCTTGCCAAGTCACTTATCTGCATGGGTATACATATGATGGTTGTGAGCCTGTGTTTGCATTGCAGCCTGTGTTCACTGAGGGCTGACACTGCCATTCAATGGAGGCGTTATCTTGTACCTAATAATATAAATCGAAACACTGAACACACTCTATTTGCAAGTGACCACAGCAGGGGTGTTGTTTGTATCTATTTTGCAGTATATATTTTGAATTAAAGATTTTCTACTTGGTTAGAAGTGATAATAAAAATAATTTCTACAAGTTCTGGCCTAAGCACCACCTGGGATGGATTCTGGCCATACACACAACCAGTGTATTCCCACTGAATGCCAAGCCTGCTCTTGATTTTTTTTTTTTGTTTACAATTTACAGTGTCCTCTTTTACAGTGATCAACAAGTAGCCCCTAAGCTCTATGAGAGTAGAGACAAATATGTCTTTGCTCACTCTTGTGTCTCCAACACTTCTGTAGTCTGAGCTCAACAAATATTATTAGAATTAATGTGTTATCCTGCTGGCTAATGTTGGATACTAGTTAGGAAATATCAGAAAGCATGAGACTCTAGTAACACACAAGATTAGAAATAACTTTGCTCAACATTATCAGCTAAAACAATGTTTTCCTTTTCTTTTCTTTTGTTGAAGGTAATATTGAGCACAGTTCTGCATAAGTCACTCTGCTATGAGTCCTTGGAGATAAAAGATGAATATAGCAAGGGAGAGCCTAGACAGCAGATCATCTGATGGAGTGTGACTTTAATACAAGATTAAACCAAATTGGTGGGTGGGAATGGGAGAGTGTAGAATCAATACAAAACTAGCCATGCTCAGTCCAAGCTTCCACATGGGGAAAATGCACCATATTTAGAGTCTGTTTCATTCACATGAGCAGTGTTGGAGTTGCCTTGGTGGGGACAGCAGAGCAAACCAGGGGAAGAAGGGAAGACGCTAGATGAGAGAATATGTTTCTTCCATGTGAGCTCACAGAGTCCAGATCTTGGCAGATGACCCAACAGGTATGAAAGAGACTCAGCATCTCCTTCTAGATTACAATAACCCCCACATTTCCACAGTGTATTTTCTCCGTACCTTAAAATCCATTATTGCACCTAATCCTCACAACAGTTCTGGGCGAAAGGTATCTTTATTTGAATTTTACAGGTCAGGAAAAAGAGGCTCAGGAAGGCTAGTGTCATGGTCTTAGCAGGCTCGGGAGCTAGTAGGCTCACAGTGGGTTAGTGTGAGTTTCAATCTAACTGGTGCATCTCTGAGTGCTCTTTCTTGAGTCCTTTCCATCAGTGTAACCACCAGGAAGGCAGGTGGTTTTCTTTTTGCCCCAGAATTCCCACGGTAGCACTGAACAAATGAAGGTGCCCAGTCTATGCCAGTCTAGGTGGATCTGGCTTCACCTGAGCCCAGGGGCTGTGTTTGATGATATCCCACATGCTGTGAGCATGCAGCAAGGCTTAGGCTGGATCCTTCAACTTCCTATACTTAGTAAGCAGTAATAATAGCATTTGTTTCCATCACTGAACATCTTATTTTGTACCACGCATTGCTCGGTATGTTTTGTATGTTATTTGCCTATCTGCCCACTAACTAAAAGCTCCTGGAAGGAAAAAGTATATGTTGACAATACTTGAACCTTAAAGAAACTGGGGATCTCAACTGAAGTAGAAGTTACACTCTACCTTTCAAAGGCTGTAGGCCATTTCCCACATGTAAGCTTTGTTCAGGACTATGAAGACACTACCACACAAACACTAATTGGATCTTTAGTCTTGATAAAAGTTTTGGTTTCATAAACAGTTCAATTTAGTACATCCAAAATAGCCTGACCTTTCGTCTCTGTTGGATTATAAACTTCATTCCTTTATTCCCTTACTGCCAGAATCTTTCTTGCTGTGGATATAATAGGTACTCAATAATTGTTCAGTCAGTGATTAGCATTGCATTTTTTTCTTTTAGGGGGAGACTGAATTTGGTAAGTGCAGGAGATAGGACATGGCAGTGGCTACTAATGGTAAAGTTTTGTTTTCCCAAATAAATTTGACTGCCAGTCTGATAATGTGCCAATGCTGGGCAAAATCCATCCTGGCACTTCCCAGATACCCAATGAATCTGGAAAGCAGAATGATGTGTTTAATTCTAATTGATATTTGCCATCAGCCAATTTGAGAAGAAAATGGATATTTCTACAAAGTTTGGGGTTCAGCATTCTGAATTCTTATTACATACCCATTAACTTTCTGTGCACTGAGGTTTGTATAATGCTAAGGGTGAACCACTACTACTTTGAGCCAAGGATTCTGAGCTAAACATTTTTACATCCATGATTTAATTTGATTGGTATTATTTCTTCCATTTTTATAGATGGAGAAATTAAGGCTCAGAGAGGCAACTAACCAAAGTATTAAGTATAACCTAGTCAGTGGTAAATCTCAGCAATTCCTTTACTGACAAACTTAACTTTCTTTTTGCTCTGCAATTCTGTATCCTGTTTATAATTCTAGTATTGCATATATTATAGTATATTGTAATTATTTATGTGTATGCTTATTGCCCCCAGTAGACTGTGACTGTTTCTAGAGGAGGAATTAAGTCACACTCAACATTGAATTCCTCAGCTTCTAGCACAGTTCTGTTGCCATAGATTAAAGCAATGCTTCTAAATTTTTAACAGGCATGAGAATCACTGGAGGAGAATGTTAAAATTCATATTTTAAAAATGAAGATTTCTGCTCTATTAGGTCTGGGATGAGGCCTGATATTTTGAATTTCTAGCAAGTTCCCAGGTAATGCTTCTGTTGCTGGTCTAGGGATCAAACTTTGGTTTAAAGCATTCAATAAATATTTATTCATTTTAATTGATTTGAGTCTACTATACAGATTGGGGAAATATAAGTCTCAGACATTTAGCAGTTCCTTGCAGGGATTAACAATTTCCTTGGTTATAACATCCTATCCATCCTAGCTAGTGAAAATGACACTTATGAAATTTGGAAATCTCAAATCAAAATATAAAGTAACAGGATAGAAAGAAATGTTACATTGCCTTTCCCCTCTTCCATTCTTAAGGTGACCAAGAAGATTATGCCCAAACAAAGGACTTTGTTTTACTGAATGGGATGTTGGCTCTGTCATGAAAGGAGAGGAGCAGATCAAGCTGCATGCACTTACATAGGACAAGGATGAGTAGAGAACCGGAGAGGATGATTGGCATGGAGGGAGCAGTGATGATGGGGAGAAGCCATGGAGGTTAAAGAAAGTTGGCAAAGAAGGCTACAGTGAAAGACAAGACACTGAGAAAGAATAAAAAAGTGAATGATGGCAGATGACTCTAGGAATGGAGAACATTTGAGAAGAAGAAAGACAATTTAAGAGGCCTTTAAGAAAAAAGTCTGTGGTGTTACATGTTATAAACCTCCTTCTTCTTTCTCTCCCCAAAATTGTAGATAGAGATTTCCATGGTGAATTGCTCTTTTAGAATTGCAGTGTGAGGACCTCCATGGGTCCATTTCTTAGAGAAATAAATGTAACTCATGAAATTTTATTTTAAAAGGACACAATTTATGGTGGAAATTGAGGTCATATAGCAAATGAAACATTTATTCAAGAAAATCTGCAAAAACTAAGTAAGAAAACTAGAGTCCATGGCACTTGCACCAGGACCCACCCCTTTCCTACCTGACCCACCTCCCAACTCAGTTTTAAGAATGCTCCGCTCTGGGTGTGACCAAGAAGACAGAGCACCCTCAGCTCTCTATTAAGGGATACAGTATCTTGCCAGGAGAGGAAGGCCCCTAGCATTTCTCATCCAACTCCAAATTTCAGAGGTTACATTATTGGTGAACATTGCTGAGAGGCCAGAGTCTCCCTTCCTCCACCCAGACCCCATTTTATGGATTGAAGACTCTATCAGGTGTGGGTAGAAAGCTGAACCCCTGATCACCCTCACCCCCAGCTTGCTAGTCCAGTAAAAATTCTAAGCCAGTCAGGAAAACTTAGGAGACCAGAGGCTGTGGTCCTTACTCAGTGACCAAAGCAATGTCCCAGTGATTTTTTCCAAGTGGAGGGGTATTTCCTCAAGCACGCAGAGCTCTGAAGTTCACCAAAGGAACTGACTTTACTTGAAATGAAGTATGGGAGACATTTGAGCCTAACAGGCCTCTCAAAAACATTGGAAATTTTGGTGACAAATAATTAAGAAGAGGCAGATGATTCTATGAGAAGAACAAGCTAAAACACTGGCCAGCCAATTTACTAGAGAGAACCAGAGAAAGAGACATCTGGGAGTAGCCCTACTGGCATCAGAAGAAACCTCAAAGATTAGCCTCAAAAATGATCCCTGCTTGAATTCAGACTGTGGACCAATCTGTACTTGAGGGCATTGTTGAAAACAATAGAATATTCATCCAGCAATTAATAGACCCTAGCAGCTGGGTGTGAGACCAGGGGCAGACAACTTAATAGAGAGATCAGAGAAGGGCATGCAAAGTGAGCCCTGCTAAAGCTGGTCATCCCAGGCTGACTATGCACGTGCTCAAGACTGCATCACCTGAGAAATTGCAACACTGCAGGGGAAATGGATCTCACTAAAAGTGTAGCTAAGTCACTAAAAAAGCAAACAAGCAAACAATCATAAAAACCAGCCCTGGAGAATGAGTGAATCCGTACCCTGAAGGTGAATCAGTACCCAGAGTTGCTACAACACATTTCTCATGTTTAACATCAACAACAACAAATCACAGGATATGCAAAGAAACAGGAAAGGGTGACATATAGACAGGAAAGGAAAGGGTGACCTATAGACAGGAAACACAATGGCAACAGAAACGGACTGTAAGAAGACCCAGATTTCAGCTGTAATACAGACTTCAAGGAAACCATTACACATATGTTCAAAGAAAACTATAGGAAAATAAGCCTAGAGAAGGTAAAAAGAAGACACAATTTAGACTCAAGACATAATCAGTTGAAAGTAAAAGGATGGTAGAAATAGATCATGTAAGCAGCAGCCAGAGGAAAGCTGGAATGGCAGTAGTAGCATAAGACAAAAGAGACGTTAAAATAAAAAAAAGTCTCTAGAAATAAAGAGAGACATTTCATAATGATAAAATAACTGGTATATCAGGGAAAAATATACAACAATGGTAAACATACATAGACTTAACAGCAGAACCTGAAAATACATGAATCAACCATTGACAGAATTTCAAAGAGAAATAGACATTTGAGCAATAATAGTTGGAGACTTCAATACCCTCCTTCAATAATGGATAGAAGAATTAGGCAAAAGATCAACAAGGAAATGGAAAGTTTGGAAAACCCCATATATAAACTACAAGGTGTGTCTATAGAACACTTTATCCAATAAAAGCAGAACACACATACTTCTCAAGTATAAATGGAATATTGTCCAGAATAGATCATATGCTAGGTCACAATACAAACCTTAATGTTTTTAAAAGAATGTAAATCATAGGAAATATGTTCTCTGATAACAATGGAGTGGAATTAGAAATCAACAACAGAAATAAATTTGATAGATTCACAAATATGTGAAAATTAAACAAGGCAGTCCTAAATAACTAATGGGTTTAACGGGAAATCACAAGGAAAATGAGGCAATTCTTTGAAAAGAGTGAAAATGAATACACAACATACTAAAATTTACGGGATGCAGCTAGAGCAGTACTGTGAAGGACTTTTACAGCCCTAAATGCTTATATTAGAAATGAGAAAGACCTCAAATCAGTAACTAAATTTCTACCACAAGAAATAAGAAAAAGACGAACTAAACTCAAATCTTGAATAAAAAAGTCAGTAGTAAATATTAGAATGGGAATTAATGAGACAGAGAATAGAAAAGCCAAAAAGAATCAGCAAAACCACAATTGGTTTTCTGAAAAGATCAACAAAATAGAAACCATTAACTAAACTAACCAAGGTGGGGGAAAGAATGTTCAAGTTACTAAAATCAAGAATGAAAAAGAAGACATTACAACCAACCTTATAGAAGTAAGAAAGATTATATGGGATGCTATGAATAATTGTACACTAATAAATTAGATAATTTAGATGAAATGGGTGAATTCCTAGAAAGATGTAAGCTACTTAAATTTACTCAAGAAAAAATAGAAGATATGATAATATTTATAAAAAGTAGAGATAGAACTAATAATCAAAACACTTCCCACAAGGAAAATCCTAGTGCCCAGTGGCTTCATTGTTGAATTATATCAAATGTTTAAAGATAAATTAACAGCAATTTTTCAAAAACTCTCAAAATAGAGAAGAACAGGTAACACTTCACAATCCATTCTATGGGGCCTGTATTACCCTGATACTAAAACCAGACATAGACATTACAAGAAAAGAAGATTACATATCAGATTCACAATAGATGGAAAATCCTTCAACAAATATTAGCAACACTAACCCAGCAACATATTAAAATTGATCATACACTATGATAAATGGGATTTATCCCAGGAATGCAAGTTTGCTTTAACACCTGAAATCAATTAATGTGATATGCTACATTAATGCAATAAAGGACAAAAAACACACCATCATTTTGACAAATGCAGAGAAAAATATTATTTTTTGGCCAAAAATCCAGCACTACTTTAGAGAAAAAAATACTCAACAAACTAGGAATAGAAGGAACTTTCTCAATCTAATAAAAGGCAACTACAAAAACTCATAACTAACATAATACTTAATGATGAAAAAGTGAATGCCTTCCCGCTAAGATCAGGAACAAGACAAGGATATATGCTCTCACCATTTTTATTAAGCATTTTCTGGAGTTTCTAGCTTGAATAATAAGGCAAGAAAATGACATAAAAGGTATCTAGATTGGAAAGAACGTAGTTGCACTGTATTTGTGAAACTATTTTTGTACATAATCTTGTATATAGGAAATTCTAGGGAATTCACTAAACTAATAGGTTCAGCAAAGTTGCAGGGTATAATAACAATATACATAAGCAATTATAGTTCTATGCAGTTACAATATGCAATCAGAAAATAAAATTAAGATAATTCTATTTTCAGTTACATCAAAAAGAATAAAATACTCTGGAATAAATTTAACAAAAGAAATGCAATACATATTCTGAATACTATAAAATATTTGTTGAGAGATATTCAAGAACGACTAAATAAATGAAGAGACTTTCCATGGTTAAGGATTAGAAGACTTAATATTGTAAGATTGTAATAGTCCAAAACACAAGAGTCACACAATTTCTATCAAAATTTTACCTGACTTCTTTATAGAAACTGACAGGGTGATCTTAAAACTCATATGAAAATTGATCCAGAATGTTCCTTCCCTTCCCCCAAAAAATCTTGTAAACAAAGTTAGAAGACTCACAATTTCCTATTTCAAAACTTCAAAGTTCTAGCAATCAGTACTGTGTGGTATGGGCAAAATGATAGCCACATAGATCAGTGGGATTGATTGAAAGTTCAAAAATAAAACCTCACATTTTTGGTCAATTGATTTTTTAAAAGGATTACTAGAAAATTTAATGGGAAGAGTGGTCTTTTATACACTGGACAACTGGATATATCTTTGCAAAAGAATGAAGTTGGACCTTACCTCACAACACATAGAAAAGAACTCAAAATGAATCAAAGACTGCTTCTGTGATTTTCCTCCTCAAAACCCATGCTCCAGTTCAATCAAGGGAAGACAGCAGACAAATTCTAATAGAGGGGCATCTTACAAAATACCTAACCAGTATTTCTCATAAACAAGGAAAGTCTGAGTCAGTGTCATAACAAGGAGCCTAAGAAGATATGACAACTAAATGTAACAGGAAATCCTAAAACATAAAAAGGAAATTAGGTAAAAAGTAAGGAAATCTGAATAAACCATGAAATTTATTAATAATGTACCAATATTGGTTCATTAATTATAAGAAATGTACTATGCTAATGTAAAACGTTAATAAAGGAGAACTCTGTGAGAGGTCCATGGAAACAGTCTATACTATGTGCAGTATGTACTATATTTATACCATTTACAAATTTCCTGTAAATCTAGAACTATTTTAAACATAGTGAAAAAAATGGATAAAAGACCTAAATGCAAGAGCTAAAACTGTAAAATTCTTAAAAGAAAATAAGGGCATAAATCCTCATGGCCTTGGGTTAGGCTTTTTTTTTTATGTAAGATATCAAAGGCACAAACTGCAAAAGAAGAAATAGATAAACAATACACCCACAAATTTTCCTGTCTCATTCCCCCTATTTGCCTGGTTGTTTCTGTGACAAATCATTTACGTATCAATCTTTGTTTCAGAATCTGCTTCTGGAAAACATAACCTAAAGCAGACCCCCACTCCTCCTGCTCATTTTTCTCCCTGCCCACCTGGTCCAATTCCCTTAGCCCTGTGGGATCTTTCATGCTCAACAGATCACTTTGATAACCAATACATTGGATGTTTGTCTTTGACATAAAGTTTTTGAATTTATTTAGATTTTTCTGATTGTAAAAGTAGTACATGCTCATTGAAAAACAAATCAGACAAGTCAAAACCACTGTGTGTTTTGACTCCACGGCTGCTGACTTTCTTATTCCTGCTTTTGGCATTCACCCTAATATTGCTTCTGCTCTCATAGAATTGAGGGCAACCCCCAACCCCTCCCCACTGGTGTTCCAGGGTTTTTATTGGATTCTCAGAGAGTAACCTGTTGTATAATTTGTGAGGGAGCCAGTACTTTTGTGTGTGTGTTCTCTGCTCACAAGTACACTTGTTCCAGAGGCTGAACTAGACTTTTTTCTTCCTTGATACAATTCCTTGAACTACCATGATCAGGGATCATAATTCTGGTGCAGTGGGAAAGAGCCATCTGTCTCAAAATCTTTGCCATTTCTCCCAGGAGGTATAGCAGGACTTCTTAGGCTCCTTGTTATGACACTGACTCAGACTTTCCTTGTTTATGAGAAATACTGGTTAGGTATTTTGTAAGATGCCCCTCTATTAGAATTTGTCTGCTGTCTTCCCTTGATTGAACTGGAGCATGGGTTTTGAGGAGGAAAATCACAGAAGCAGTCTTTGATTCATTTTGAGTTCTTTTCTATGTGTTGTGAGGTAAGTAGAATTTTTAGATGGACACAACCTCAGGCTTGCAAATGAGACCTATACTTGCTCAATTTATACTGGTCTGCACTGAAGTTGTTTTCCTTCTAGGTTAAAAAAAAGTTGCTTGCAAAACTACTTTAAGAGAAACCACATCTTATTAGGAATCATGTTGTTAATCTCTAATAAATATGGTTGAAAAGTTTGAAGCTTTGGAAAATTGTAAGAGCTACAAATAGATTTCAAGTTCTAGAGTACAGGAGATGTTTATGACTGTGGTTCTCATCCTAGTACTGTGTCTGACACTAAGTATTAGAGTCAAGTCTTTCCAACCCACACTTCCATGTAGTTTCCAAGTTTTTTTTTTTTTGAGAGGGCATCTCTCATATTTATTAATCAAATGGTTGTTAACAACAATAAAATTCAGTATAGGGGGGTCAATGCTCAATGTACAATTATTAATCCATCTCAAGTCTAATTCTCATCAGTCTCCAATCTTCTGAAGCATAACGAACAAGTTCTTACATGGTGAACGAATTCTTACATAGTGAATAAATTCTTACATGGTGAACAGTACAAGGGCATTCATCACAGAAACTTTTGGTTTTGATCACACATTATGACCTATAAACAATCAGGTCAAATATGAATATTCGCTTGATTTTTGTACTTGATTTATATGTTGATCCCACATTTCTCCCCTTATTATTATTATTATTATTATTTTTGATAAAATGCTGAAGTGGTAGGTAGATGCAAGATAAAGTAGAAAACATAGTTTAGTGCTGTAAGAGGACAAATGTAGATGATCAGATGATCAGGTGTGTGCCTATGGACTAAGTATTAATCCAGGCTAGACAAGGGCAGCAAAACATCCACGGATGCAGAAGATTTCTCTCAAAGCAGGGGGGGGGTGAGGTTCTGAGCCTCACCTCTGTTGATCCCCAAATTCTCACCTGATGACCCCCCTGCGACTGTGCCTGTCTTAGGTTGTTCCTCCCTTGAGGAATCTTACCCGTCTCTGGCTAACCAGTCATCTTCCGGGGCCATACAGGGAAATGTAAAGTTGGTAAGTGAGAGAGAAGCCATATTATTTGAAAAGGTTAGCTTTTTACTTCTTTGCAGATTTATGCCCTGTGGCTTCTATGCCCAGCACTTGTCTCGAGGTATCTTTACCACCTGGAGGAATTATGATACTCGGTAAATTCGATATGAGGCACGTATTCTATTTAAGGGTTGTAATTAGGAAGAAAGAAGAAAAGCTATAGATGTAGCATATGGAAGGAAACATGGGAGGATTGATTATTTCTTTGACATATCTTCTTGTAGAGTACCTTAAGTATGTATAGGTTTTAAACTACTAACTAATTTGCACACACATATTAACATAATAGGATTATGGTGACATAAACAAAGCAAATCTATAATTACCAACCATCTCCAGTGAAGCCAAGAAAACCATTTAGGCACCCTAGGCATTTGTGAAAATTTGTCTATGATATGATGGATATTGTCCAACTGTACTTGAACAGTCTGAGAGAAATCAGACAAATTAAAGCAGCCCATTTCTGGGATCTGTTCACATCCCATATGTTTTTTTAACCATAGATAGTCTATAGTCATGATATTTTGGAGCGCTACAACTTGCACCCCTCCCAACTCCTGGTTGAGTTCCAACAGTACAGATCCGGTCAAATTCGTTGTCTCACTGTATGCACATGCCAGCCTAGACATCTCCCTCCTCATTCCAGTGGCAAGTCCAGGAAACGGTGGGGTGGATGCAGCCACAACCACAGCATCGTCCAGATCCCTGTGGAGGCTTTTTGATGATCATCCCCCGGCACAAGTCCTCCAGAGAGTGCTGATGCCGGAAGCTCCTCCTCATATCGTATCTTAGTTCATTTTCTGGGTATCCAAGCTAGGCCTTGATCTTCTGCATAGAAACAAACAGACCCTTTGCCCACACTTTGACATGCCCTCTATACCACTGTGCAGAACTCATTGGAGGTCAGCACACAGTAACTGCTTTTTTTTTTTTATTAAGAGAAAGGAATATTATCAGAAAAGAGTACCTCCATAGCTGATCATCTGACACCCTTTAAGTGATCAACATTAAGGATATTTAAAGCATGCATTGATCTTTGATTTACCAATAGTTTTATCCTATCAAAGAGTAATCCCCTTTTTCTTTCTTTCTTTCTTTCTTTCTTTCTTTCTTTCTTTCTTTCTTTCTTTCTTTCTTTCTTTCTTTCTTTCTTTCTTTCTTTCTTTCTTTCTTTCTTTCTTTCTTTCTTTCTTTTTTTCTTTCTTTCTTTCTTCTTTCCTTCTTTCTTTCTTTCTTTCTTTCTTTCTTTCTTAATTTTTAATCTACACTTACATGAAGAATACTATGTTTACTATGCTCTCCCCTATATCAGGTCCCCCCCAACAACCACATTACCGTTACTGTCCATCAGCTTAGCAAAAAGTTGTAGAGTCACTACTTGTCCTCTCTGTGTTGTGCCGCCCCCCCCCCCCCTTCTCCCTCCCCCCCCTCCCTGCTAATCTTAATACCCCCCTTCTTCTCCCCCCTGCTTATCCCTCCCTGCCCACCCATCCTCCCCAGTTCCTTTCCCTTTGGTACCTGTTAGTCCATTTTTGGGTTCTGTAATTCCGCTGCTGTTTTGTTCCTTCAGTTTTTCCTTTGTTCCTATACTCCTTAGATGAGTGAAATCATTTGGTATTTCTCTTTCTCCGCTTGGCTTATTTCACTGAGCATAATACTCTCCAGCTCCATCCATGTTGCTGCAAATGGTTGGATTTTTCCACTTCTTATGGCTGAGTAGTATTCCATTGTGTATATGTACCACATCTTCTTTATCCATTCATCTACCGATGGACATTTAGGTTGCTTCCAATTCTTGGCTATTGTAAATAGTGCTGCGATAAACATGGGGGTGCATCTGTCTTTCTCAAAATTGATTGCTGTGTTCTTAGGGTAAATTCCTAGGAGTGGAATTCCTGGTTCAAATGGTAGGTCTGTTTTGAGCATTTTGATGAACCTCCATACTGCTTTCCACAATGGTTGAACTAATTTACATTCCCACCAGCAGTGTAGGAGGGTTCCCCTTTCTCCACAGCCTCGCCAACATTTGTTGTTGTTTGTCTTTTGGATGGCAGCTATCCTTACTGGTGTGAGGTGATACCTCATTGTAGTTTTAATTTGCATTTCTCTGATAATTAGCCATGTGGACCATCTTTTCATGTGTCTCTTGGCCATCTGTATTTCTTTTTTAGAGAACTGTCTGTTCAGTTCCTCTGCCCATTTTTTAATTGGGTTATTTGTTTTTTGTTTGTTGAGGCGTGTGAGCTCTTTATATATTCTGGACGTCAAGCCTTCATCGGATCTGTCATTTTCGACTATATTCTCCAATACTGTAGGGTTCCTTTTTGTTCTATTGATGGTGTCTTTTGCTGTACAGAAGCTTTTCAGCTTAATGTAGTCCCACTTGCTCATTTTTGCTGTTGTTTTCCTTGTCCGGGGAGATATGTTCAAGAAGAGGTCACTCATGTTTATGTCTAAGAGGTTTTTGCCTATGTTTTTTTCCAAGAGTTTAATGGTTTCATGACTTACATTCAGGTCTTTGATCCATTTTGAGTTTACCTTTGTATATGGGGTTAGACAATGGTCCATTTTCATTCTCCTACATGTAGCTGTCCAGTTTTGCCAGCACCATCTGTTGAAGAGACTGTCATTTTGCCATTGTATGTCCATGGCTCCTTTATCAAATATTAATTGACCATATATGTTTGGGTTAATTTCTGGAGTCTCTAATCTGTTCCACTGGTCTGTGGCTCTGTTCTTGTGCCAGTACCAAATTGTCTTGATTACTATGGCTTTGTAGTAGAGCTTGAAGTTGGGGAGTGAGATCCCCCCTACTTTATTCTTCTTTTTCAGGATTGCTTTGGCTATTCGGGGTCTTTGGTGTTTCCATATGAATTTTTGAATTATTTGTTCCAATTCATTGAAGAATGTTGCTGGTAATTTGAGAGGGATTGCATCAAATCTGTATATTGCTTTGGGCAGGATGGCCATTTTGACGATATTAATTCTTCCTAGCCATGAGCATGGGATGAGTTTCCATTTATTAGTGTCCCCTTTAATTTCTCTTAAGAGTGACTTGTAGTTTTCAGAGTATAAGTCTTTCACTTCTTTGGTTAGGTTTATTCCTAGATATTTTATTCTTTTTGATGCAATGGTGAATGGAATTGTTTTCCTGATTTCTCTTTCTATTGATTCATTGTTAGTGTATAGGAAAGCTACCGATTTCTGTGTGTTAATTTTGTATCCTGCAACTTTGCTGTATTCTGATATCAGTTCTAGTAGTTTTGGAGTGGAGTCTTTAGGGTTTTTTATGTACAGTATCATATCATCTGCAAATAGTGACAGTTTAACTTCTTTTTTACCAATCTGGATTCCTTGTATTTCTCTGTTTTGTCTGATTGCCGTGGCTAGGACCTCCAGTACTATGTTAAATAACAGGTGGGGAGAGTGGGCATCCCCGTCTGGTTCCTGATCTCAGAGGAAATGCTTTCAGCTTCTTGCTGTTCAGTATAATGCTGGCTGTGGGTTTAGCATATATGGCCTTTATTATGTTGAGGTACTTGCCCTCTATTCCCATTTTGCTGAGAGTTTTTATCATGAATGGATGTTGAATTTTGTCAAATGCTTTTTCAGCATCTATGGAGATGATCATGTGGTTTTTGTCTTTCTTTTTGTTGATGTGGTGGATGATGTTGATGGATTTTCGAATGTTGTACCATCCTTGCATCCCTGGGATGAACCCCACTTGGTCATGGTGTATGATCCTTTTCATATACTGTTGAATTCTGTTTGCTAATATTTTATTGAGTATTTTTGCATCTACATTCATCAGGGATATTGGTCTGTAATTTTCTTTTTTGGTGGGGTCTTTGCCTGGTTTTGGTATTAGGGTGATGTTGGCTTCATAGAATGAGTTTGGGAGTATTCCCTCTTCTTCTATTTTTTGGAACACTTTAAGGAGAATGGGTGTTATGTCTTCTCTGTGTGTCTGATAAAATTCCGAGGTAAATCCGTCCGGCCCCGGGGTTTTGTTCTTGGGTAGTTTTTTGATTACCATTTCAATTTCTTTGCTTGTAATTGTTTTGTTTAACTTTTGTGTTTCTTCCTTGGTCAGTCTTGGGAGGTTGTATTTTTCTAGGAAGTGGTCCATTTCTTCTAGGTTTTCCAGCTTGTTGGCATATAGGTTTTCATAGTAGTCTTTAATAATTCTTTGTATTTCTGTGGAGTCTGTCGTGATTTTTCCATTCTCATTTCTGATTCTGTTGATTTGTGTTGATTCTCTTTTTCTCTTAATAAGTTTGGCTATAGGCTTATCTATTTTGTTTATTTTCTTGAAGAACCAGCTCTTGGTTTCGTTGATTTTTGCTATTGTTTTATTCTTCTCAATTTTGTTTATTTCTTCTCTGATCTTTATTATATCCCTCCTTCTGCTGACTTTAAGCCTCATTTGTTCTTCTTTTTCCAGTTTTGATAATTGTGATGTTAGACTATTCATTTGGGATTTTTCTTCCTTCTTCAAGTGTGCCTGGATTGCTATATACTTTCCTCTTAAGACTGCTTTCACTGCGTCCCACAGAATTTGGGGCTTAGTGTTGTTGTTGTCATTTGTTTCTATATATTCCTTGATCTCTATTTTGATTTGTTCATTGATCCATTGATTATTTAGTAGCATGTTGTTAAGCCTCCATGTGTTTGTGAGCCTTTTTTTTTTCTTTGTAGAATTTATTTCTACTTTCATACCTTTGTGGTCTGAAAAATTGGTTGGTAGAATTTCAATATTTTGGAGTTTACTGAGACTCTTTTTATGAGCTGGTATGTGGTCTATTCTGGAGAATGTTCCCTGTGCACTTGAGAAGAATGTATATCCTGTTGCTTTTGGATGTAGAGTTCTATAGATGTCTATTAGGTCCATCTGTTCTAGTGTGTTGTTCAGTTCCTCTTTGTCCTTACTTATTGTCTGCCCAGTGGATCTATCCTTCGGGGTGAGTGGTGTGTTGAAGTCTCCTACAATGAATGCATTGCAGTCTATTTCCCTCGTTAGTTCTGTTAGTATTTGCTTCACATATGCTGGTGCTCCTGTATTGGGTGCATATATATTTAGAATGGTTATATCCTCTTGTTGGACTGAGCCCTTTATCATTATGTAGTATCCTTCTTTATCTCTTGTTACTTTCTTTGTTTTGAAGTCTATTTTGTCTGATATTAGTATTGCAACCCCTGCTTTCTTCTCACTGTTGTTTGCCTGAAATATGTTTTTCCATCCCTTGACTTTTAGTCTATGCTTGTCTTTGGGTTTAAGGTGAGTTTCTTGTAAGCAGCATATAGATGGGTCTTGCTTTTTTATCCTTTCTATTACTCTGTGTCGTTTGATTGGTGCATTAAGTCCATTTACATTTAGGGTGACTATTGAGAGATATGTACTTATTGCCATTGCAGGCTTTAGATTCGTGATTACCAAAGGTTCTTTAGCATCTTACTGCCTAAATTAGCTCACTTATTGAGCTGTTATATACACTGTCTGGAGATTCTTTTCTTATCTCCCTTCTTATTCCTCCTCGTCCATTCTTCATATGTTGTGTGTTTTGTTCTGTGCTCTTTTGAGGGGTGCTCCCATCTAGAGCAGTCCCTGTAGGATGCCCTGTAGAGGTGGTTTGTGGGAAGCAAATTCCCTCAGCTTTTGCTTGTCTGGGAATTGTTTAATCCCGTCATCATATTTAAATGATAGTCGTGCTGGATACAGTATCCTTGGTTCAAGGCCCTTCTGTTTCATTGCATTAAATATATCATGCCATTCCCTTCTGGCCTGTAGGGTCTCTGTCGAGAAGTCTGATGTTAGCCTGATGGGTTTTCCTTTATAGGTTACCTTTTTCTCTCTAGCTGCCTTTAAAACTCTTTCCTTGTCCTTGATCCTTGCATTTTAATTACTATGTGTCTTGGTGTTGTCCTCCTTGGATCCTTTCTGTTGGGGGTTCTGTGTAATTCCATGGTCTCTTCGATTATTTCCTCCCCCAGTTTGGGGAAGTTTTCAGGAATTATTTCTTCAAAGAGACTTTCTATCCCGTTTCCTCTTTCTTCTTCTTCTGGTATCCCTATAATACGAATATTATTCCTTTTGGCTTGGTCACATAGTTCTCTTAGTGTTGTTTCATTCCTAGAGATCCTTTTATCTCTCTCTATGTCAGCTTCTATACGTTACTGTTTTCTGGTTTCTATTCCTTCAATGGCCTCTTGCATCTTATGCATTCTGCTTATAAATCCTTCCAGGGATTGTTTCACTTCTGTGATCTCCTTCCTGACATCTGTGACCTCCCTCCGGACTTCATCCCACTGCTCTTGCATTTTTCTCTGCAGCTCTGTCAGCATGTTCATGATTTTTATTTTGAATTCTTTTTCATGAGGACTGGTTAGGTCTGTCTCCTTCTCAGGTGTTGTCTCTGTGATCTTTGTCTGCCTGTAGTTTTTGTCTTTTCATGGTGATAGAGATAGTTTGCAGAGCTGGTACAAGTGACCGCTGGAAGAGCTTCCCTTCTTGTTGGTTTGTGGCCTTCCTCTCCTGGGAGAATAGCGACCTCTAGTGGCTTGTGCTGGGCAGCTGTGCGCAGACAGGGCTTCTGCTTCCTGCCCAGTTGCTATGGGGTTTATCTCCGCTGTTGCTGTGGGCGTGGCCTGGCTGGGGTTTCTCCTCCAAAATGTTGGAGCCCCGTTGTAGGGGGAGCGGCCGGGAGGCTATTTATCTCCGTAAGGGGCCTCTGTGCTCCCTGCTGCCCAGGGGGTTAGAGTGCCCAGAGATCCCCAGATTCCCTGCCTCTCGTCTAAGTGACCTGTCCTGCCCCTTTAAGACTTCCAAAAAGCTCTCTCCAAACCAAAACAACAGCAACAATGAGAGAGGTAACAGAAAAAAAAAAAAGGAAAAAACGCGATTTTTTTTTGTCCTCAGGCGCCGGTCCCAGGCACCCGCTCACTGGTCCTGCTGCCCTGCCTCCCTAGCAACAGGGTCCCTGTCCCTTCAAGGCTTCCAAAAAGCACCCGCCCACTGGTCCCGCAGGGAAAAATGCGCGATATTCTTTGTCCTCAGGCGCCCGTCCCAGGCACCCACTCACCAGTCCCGCCACCCTGCCTCCCTAGCACCAGGGTCCCTGTCCCTTTAAGGCTTCCAAAAAGCACTCGCCAAAAAGAGAAAAAAAAAAAAAGGGGGAAAAATGCGCGATTTCCTCCGTCCTCAGGCGCTGGTCTCAGGCACCCGCCCACCGGTCCCGCAGGGAAAAACACGCGATATTCTTTGTCCTCAGGTGCCAGTCCCAAGCACCCACTCACCAGTCCCGCCACCCTGCCTCCCTAGCAATGGGGTCCCTGTCCCTTTAAGGCTTCCAAATAGCACTCACCAAAAAAAAAACTGCTCCGGTTTCTTTCCACCCGCCAGGAGCTGGGGAGAGGGGCGCTCGGGTCCCGCCGGGCCAGGGCTTGTGTCTTACCCCCTTCGCAAGGCACTGGGTTCTTGCAGGTGTGGATGTGGTCTGGATGTTGTCCTGTGTCCTGTGGTCTCTATTTTAGGAAGATTTTTCTTTGTTATATTTTCATAGCTCTATGTGTTTTGGGGAGGAGATTTCCACTGCTCTACTCATGCCGCCATCCTGGCTCCACCCCCAGTTTCCAAGTTTTATTGATTGTAACTTGGAAATACCTTGAATCTAAGCTCTTCCTGTCAATCAAAATATTTGAATCTAGTCCTTGTTCTGGTAATGTAGTACTGTATGGCTATCCCAGTTTATAGGCTTAAGCACCAACCATTTTATGATGATTCATTTATTATTATTTTGTGAATCAGGAATTGCACAAGAGTCAGCTGAGTGATTCTTCTGCTCCACTTGGTCAATCAGTGGTATTCAGCTGACCTGGTCTAGAGGATAAAGAGAAGACTGCTCATATTCTCTGTAGCCTGTAGTCCCTCCATGCAGTGTAGCTGGAATTCTTACATGACAACTGTGGACTTGAAGAGGCTAAGATGATAGTTGCCACTCCTCTTCATGGCTAGACTTGGAAAACGTATAGTGTCTCTTCAGTCATGATCCATTAGTCAAAGGAGTCAGAGACTCAAGGAGAGAGGCACAGACCCTCCTGCCTATCCAGCTAATTTTGAACTGCTGAAGTCCTCATCTCTTGTTTGACATCTCTCCCAATCCCAACCTATGAACATGCTTCTATGAGATTTTCTTTCTACTGCAGAAAAAAATAAATCCTTTATTTTTTCCCTCCCACACTTAACATTATCTATTAATCTAGCTGCTGCTTATGTAATTATACTCAGGTTTTGTATCATTACATAAAAAACCTTTCACAATCTGGAATCAATCTGTGTTCTGAACATCTGTCTTGCCAATGTGTTTCAGCCCCAGGCAAGTTCGCTATGGATTCAATGTGACCAAAGAAATTGACAGCAAAACGCTTTTGGGGTGAAAGGGCTATACCCAACTTTATTTCAGGTGGCAGGTCAGTCACTAGAATCCTATTCACTCAAAGCGAGTCTGCATGCAGCAAGCCAGTCTCTGCCTCTGGGCCTCTCTGTCCACACAGCCGTCCTTGGACCTCGCTGTCCACACAGCCATCCTCTGGGCCTCTCTGCACAGTCATCCTGCACAGCCATCCTCTGGGCCTCTGTCCTTGGCGCTGCCACCACTTCAGCCTCTGCTCTGCTCTCTTGCAGCTGTGCCACCATGTCACACTCAGAGCACTGAATGGAGCTCTTCATATAGAGTCAACAGCCATGTATTGCCCACAGGTGTGCAGTGAGCTAGTCACCCAGGGCCATGTGATAATCCTGGCCACAGGAACTCTCATTTTATCCACAACGTCATTTTCCAGCACTTCTCTGTAAGAACCTCTATGAGTCACAGAACATACCATATCCTTTCAGGATTCCAAGGCATGCATTCTCCACCTCTCTCCTTGACTTCCCTGGGAAAAGATAGTATTTACAGAACTCTGAATTTCTAGACAATTCTGTTCAGCGTATTTTTGTCATATTATATTGCCTGCTTATGTGTCTCACTCTTTTGCTGTATCTCTCTCACAGGTTTTAGCAGTGAAACAATATTTTTCCTAACCCTCTGACCTCTGGTCAGAGTTTTGTTTAACTGCTGATAATGCATCTTTAACACTGCTTCTTCTGTCTTCAATGAATAGAGTCACTTAGTTTTTGAATGACTTCTTATCAATCCATCAGAATAGCACTTGAAACTTTTCAAAACAGAAGATGCGAAAGAAGAGAAACAAAATTGTGATGAGATTAAAAAACCACTTTCTATGGAGCTGCAGGGGTGGTGAGGAGATTCATTAAAATAATGAACATAATAGAAAGAGCCTGTACAGCTTCTGCTCTCAAACTAACTGTTTTCACACATAGCTCTTCATGTTATCGGAAGGACTTTTTTTTTTAAATTAGCCTTGGGAATCAAACAATAAATGGAACCATAGTTTTCCATGCCCTGATGTGTTTGTTTTCTATTTTAGATGTGAAAGGGAAATATAATGAGGATTCCTTCATGGATCTGATAAACATGTATCATGAGCAATAAGAGAAGACAGAGCCAAGCAAGGGTGTGCTGATGTCCCATTATCCAGAGAGACCAAAGAAGTGATACGGTTAAGCATTCTACCTCCAGGCTGCCAGAATCCAGGCCTGATTCCAGGGTCCTCGGGTTTTTGCTGGATTAAGGTGGCAGTCCTTGGTGCATGGCTCCTCCGCATGGGTTGACATCTGCCAAGCCTAGGAGATCACAGAAGGGGGGAGACAAGCCGGCTCCTGTCATCCCATAGTTTGAGCCCCTGGGTCCCAGGCTGGGAGGGGAACCCTTCTTTGGGATGCAGAAAAGGCATCCTATCACTGTGTAGGAACTCAAAGGTCTACTTGCTCCTCATCCTCACCCTGAGTTTTTCAACTTTGCCATGCTCAATAGTGTTTAACCTTGGTGATTTTTTACTCTTCAAAAGGTAGTCTTGCAACAGTCTTATAGACAGGGTCCCATTTGTTTTTTTGGCTGGGTGTTCTTAACTCCTTACCTAGTGCTCCCCGTGCAAAGTGTGCTCAATAAATGTTGCTTAAAATTAAGTCATTCACTCAAATATTTATTGAAAATCTGGTGACCAAAACAAGGATAAAGTTACTACTGACCTTCAAATCGCCAAACCCACTGATCATTCCTTACTGCTCGTCCTCCCCTTTGACATCTTAGTGGGCTCCTGTGGCCTGCCTCCACTTTGCAGACCCGCTGCCTGGCCCTTCTTGATAAGCTTACCCTTCTTCCTTTGCCATTATTCAACAATTGTAAGGAACTGAATTTGTCCCCAGTAGTGCATGGCTAGTTTGAGTCAGAGCCGGGATGAGAACCGAGGTCTGTATATAATCAAAGACCAAGAAACAGCCAAATCTTGATGATTCTATTCATGGAGAAGAAACCCAGATGGATCTACTTATAATGCATGCTTCCAAATCAAAGAATATTTTTCCTCCTAGGACATTGTTAGGACATGGTCTAGCCAGAAGATATTCAGGGAAAATTCACCCCTTTACCTGCCCTAGGGAAGTGGGAAAATTCAATACTTGAGCCATTGACCCAAGAGAGTAATCCACACTGGAAATTGTGCTGAAAGTAGTCTTTTAAAAGGCCCTTCTGTCTTTATTATGATTGTAGGACTGCTGAGTCTGCCCAAGCATATGAGGTTGCAAAGAATATTTCTTTTTATTCAGACTTTGCATTCTCTATAAAGTGAAAGGATTCTTGGCACATCATCGGCAATTACTGTCAAGGTTTTCTGCATAACATAGGTTTTTTAACTAAGCTTTAACTCAATAGACATCAGGCTCCAGTAAAAATACATGTGGACTAACACGAGCAGAAATAAACATAATTCTAATCAATTTAGCTGCTGACAAAAGCATGTGGTTTCATTGCTTGAGGCCAAAGTTTCAAGAGTGGGCTCTGATTTCTCACCGGCACACCCCTCATTTATCTGTGCAAATAGGGTAATTAACTATCCAATTACCAGATTTGCATTGGCAAATGGGGGCTTTGTGTGGGTAAGGTTCTCCATAGTTTGGGACCAGCTGAAATTCAAGTCTCTTTTTTTTTAAATCAATCCTCCTACAAAAACAGTGATGATGAAGTTCCCATTTTGCCGCAATCTGAAGCTGTGGCTGAAGATTTCCCTTTATTTTGATGATTCAGTGAAGCAGAGAGCCAAAGTTGGAATCTCGAGCTTTTTCGTCCATACTCTCTTCTATGAAAAATAATTAAGCATTTCAGATGCTTTCAGACTGAGTTTTTTTCCTGCCAGGTCTGTAGATTATGGAAGATTGTAAATATTCTTTATGAAGATCTAACCGTAAGTAACCACTAGGTTTAAAAACCATTCATGAAAGAACTTTATTCTTTTCTCTCTCAGTTCATAAAGAAAATCTAAAATACGTCCCATGACTTTCTTGAACTTCAGGTAAGAAGTTTTCTGGAGACTCTTAGCCACAAAGCTGGTGTCCATTCAGTAACTAAGATATTCTTTCTGGGTCCAGTTCCAGTCAAGACAGATCCTGCTCTTTTAAGTGAATGCAGTTAAAATCCCGGATGGAGTGCACAGAGCAGTGCTCTGAGGAGGCTGAAAAGTTAACGGCCACAGGCAGATTGGAACTCAAGTACCACTGAACCAGCATAGTTTTCCCTTTTCCCCACCAGTACCTCCTGCTCTAGATGCAGAGAGAGCTAGAAACCGGGACTATGCGCAGGTACGCACAGAAACAGCTCCAAGAGGAACCCTTTCATTTGGGTCTGAAGAGAGAAAAACAGGACTCTGGAGTCAAAGAGAGAAGGGGAAACCCCCTTTCTTTGCTTTCTCCACCAGTCCAGCTCCCAGGCAATCCTGTAGCCATGATGGTGGCAGTGGTAGTGGTGGCTATTCAGGGACCAGAAAGGCGCCTTATCTCTGACTACAGCAACCATGGACAAATTCCCATTGTCTGTTTTCCTCTCTATTCTCTTACCACTGGGTCCTGGAGGCAGAGACAGCAGGCCCCTTTCTTTTTCTCCACTTAGCCTTTCATTTGCAGAGGGCTTGTCTACTTTTGATCACATTTTTTTGTTCCCCTGGGATATTCCTCTTCTACACTGACCACCAAATAAACTTTCATCCATATATTTCATGTCCATGATAAAGCAACATCTTTGATAGAATCTTCCCTTTCCAGAAATAGCTTTATCTACCTCTATTATAAGACTTTGTTACCATAGTCTCATAATTCTCTCTAGTTTGTAGGCTGTTGTCTTCATCTGTGGATTCATTCCCACCCTCCAGTGCTTGATTCAGCACTTTCAGTAAGTGTTTAAGTAAATGATCACATTTATTGTCCTCTAAATGAAATATTACAAGATATGCATTAAGTTATTAATTAGGCATTGAAAGTGCCTAAACAATAATGAATCTATATGAATAATTTTTATAGTTAGAACTGCCATACAATTTATGGCTGAAACTGGGGAATGTTTGAGAGTGAAGAAGAAAAGGTATGAAAATACTTAAAATGTGGTATGTGATCTATAACAGATGCAAACTGGAACATATGTAACCCTCATTATGGACTTGGTGGCAAGTGCCACCTCATCCCTTAATTAGGGTTTCTTCATGACTTCTTCTCTAATCATTGCTCTGGACTTGTACATATCTGGATAGACCTCTCTGGAAATTAACGTTTTGACCTCATGTCATATGCTAGACCCAGCCCACTAAGGAAAAGTAAGAGATGAAAGCTTTAATACTGCTTTCATAGAATTACTATCTTTAGGCAATGTCCACATTTCTTTCTGTCTTTGTCTCTTACCCTATTCCAAGCACAATTTTTCCCAAGCAGAAGAGGACAATTTCCTGGATGTTGTTAATGCATTGTCTAGCTAGAAAATATTCAGAGAAAATTCACCCCTTTACCTGCCCCAGGGAAATGAGAAAATTTGATGCTGAGCCATTTACTCAAGTGAGTAATTTTTTCTGGAAATTGTGCTTACAGTAGTCTTTTAAAAGGCCCTTCAGTCTTTATTATGACTCACTGCAAGTTTTAATTAGATGGAACATTATGGATAAACAGGCTTACTTTTAGAATCATTCTCATGGGTTAAGATATAGGTTTTGCCAGTATGGCTTCTATCTCACTTACCAACTTTACATTTCCCTGTATGGCCCCGGAAGATGACTGGTTAGCCAGAGACGGGTAAGATTCCTCAAGGGAGGAACAACCTAAGACAGGCGCAGTCGCAGGGGGGCCATCAGGTGAGAAATTGGGGAACAACAGTGGTGAAGCTTTGAACCTCACCCCCCCCCTGTTTTGAGAGAAAGCTTCTGCATCCGTGGATGTTTTATTGCCCTTGTCTAGCTCGGATTAGTACATAGTCTACAGGCACACACCTGATCATCTACAATTGCTCTCTTACAACACTAAACTATGTTTTCTACCTTTATCTTGCATCTACCTACCACTTCAGCAGCTTATTAAAAATAAAAATAATAATAATAATAAAGGGAGAAATGTGGGATCCACATATAAATCAAGTATAAAAATTAAACAAATATTCGTATTTGACCTGATTGTTTATAGTTCATAATGCATGATCAGAACCGAAAGTTTCTGTGACGAATGCCCTTGTACTGTTCACCATGTAAGAACTTATTCACTATGTAAGAATTCGTTCACCATGTAAGAACTTGTTCATTATGCTTCAGAAGATTGGAGACTGACGAGAACTAGGCTTGAGATGGATTAATGATTGTGCATTGAGCATTGACCCCCCTGTACAGAATTTTATTGTTGTTAACAACCATTTGATCAATAAATATGAGAGATGCCCTCTCAAGAAAAAAAAAAAAGATATAGGTTTTGCTAGTTATTATCTATGCAACTTCAGTTTTACTCAGTTTTTTCATCTATAAATTGACAACAATAATGATATGGTCTCTGAGGGGTGTTGGGAGGATTTAATGAAATGATGTGCATAAGAGTGCTTAGAAGGGTGCTTAACTAAAGTAAGTAGTCAATGTCAGCTCTCTTTAGAATGGCCATACAACCCATTGTCCAATGTGGACACTTTTGAGATTGAAAGGCGACTCTACCGATAATTTGTTGGGATAGCAGGGGAAAAGTGAGGTTAACCCAGTCAAATCAGAATATGTGTTTGCCCAGCTCCTGTTCTGTAAATAGCCTTCTACAGTAGCACTCTGATTACCAATTTCCACAGAATGCCACAGAAAGGGAGACAGTTGCCTACTTTACACAAGCCCCAAGGTCTAAGGGAGATTTAAATCTGAGGGACTTTCTCAGGGACTTAGTTTATCTTATCTAAAACAAAGTCAAATTCTTGCCAAAATGGGCAAGTTCAGTTTGCCCAACACTGAATTGAGAGATGCTCTGTCTAATTAATTAGTAAATGTTGTTTAAACATCTACTGCTTTGTAGGAGGGATACTTCTAGAATGGTCAAGAAGGAAGGAGCTGGTAAAGAGCTTAATAAATGAGTCTCAAACCAAACCTCTTAAGAAAGTTACATCAGCACCACTACAACAATAAAAAAGAAAACATGAGAGAAGCTTGTTGAATCTCTGAGTGAAACTAAGTTTCTTTTTCAAATCAAGAATATTTTCCCCAGCATACGCTCTAATACCAATTCTGGGATAAGCCTGAATCTAAGTCTTCTACAATTCTCAAACAAGATCAAACTTGGAGGACCATTTACCTAAAACCAAGCTAATATTTAAATGTGTTTTATTTGCTAGAAAAATGGATTCTTACATGGGCACACTTAGTCTCACAAGTATCAAGGCCCATGAGTTAGACATTTCATGGGACCCACATCAGCATCCTGGGCTTGGCTTAGTTTCCTCCTGTGCTAATTGTTATGGCTTCCATTCTTCCCAGGAACAGAATCTTAAAATGACTAGGAAACCTGCAGCTCTTCACCTTTCCATTTAGGACTCAGGGGTCTTGACGCTGAAATGACCTTCCATCCAAAGGCTGACTCCTTATAGCATCATTTGGCTGTCTTGCAGAGAGAACCAAGAACCTAAGAGGGGTCAGTGGGAGATAAAGAAAACACAGAGGTAGCAAGAAAGACACAGAAATCAAAGTTGGGTCGACAGGAGGTCCACTGTCTGCTGATAGCCGACCAGTGGCACAATTTTAATTCTTTGCACAGCTTATATACACAGGCTCACTTCCGTGTGCTGCCCACAGTGATCTCACTTTGGGGATGTTTAGCTGCCTGCTGCTATTCTTGCATCTCCCCTAAACTGGGGGTGGTGCTGGCAGGCAGTTCCTTGAGCAGAACCTGTGGTATGTGGTGGCCGTGCCTCTACACATCCAATTCTCCACACTCCCTGTTTCCATCAGCTCCTGCTTGACTTTCCCAAAGCTCAGCTTCCTCTGGAAAACTAATGTGGGTTATGGTTCCAGTTTGCCTACTCAAACGATCACATGGTTCTCCCCATAATAACAAAAAGAAGTCATCCTAGGTGCCACAGGCTGTACCGGTAATTGTGAATAACCTATCTGAGGAGTATCCCAGTTAGTTATATATTCTATTAACTTGCAAGTTAATGAAGCATCTTTCTGCTTCCTCCCTTCACCAACACTGCCTCTAATAATCTTGGTAAGGAGATAGAATTCATTTTTCTGTCTAAGAGAATACTCTAAGCATGTGTGTATGCATTTTTGTGCCATTGTTCATATCCTGTTTTTTTCCAAAAGTAACTTATTTTTCCTTTGTAAATACAGTTTTTTCCATTATATTTTTATATAGTAACATTCTTACAGTCTCCAATGCAAGGGTTGGAAAATAACAGCCTGTGGGTCAAATCCACCTGTTTTAATAAAGAAAATTTTATTAGAACATGAGTATGATCATTTGCTTACTTATTGCCTATGGCTGTTTTACACTGCAACACAAGAGTTGAGTAGCTTTTACAAAGACTTTATGACCTGGAAAGCCAAACAAAATTTATTATCTGGCCTGTACAGAAAACATTTGTCAACCCCTTCTCTAGTGTAATCATTCTAAACACTGATAGTCATTGCATATGCATGGCATATTCTGTTGAATATATTCTCTATCTAGGATATATATATCTTAGAATATATATTCTAGGACATAAATATATCTTAGAAATAGGTTTAAGAAAATTTATTCTTGACATCAGCTTTTGTTTTTCTTGCTAGGCTGAGTCCCTCTTAATCAAGATTTCTTATGTAAAACACAATAAATTCCCAGTAATGAATACTTCATGATTACATGTATTCAAATGTCCCTCACGTAAATCATGCCTCCCAGTTGCATAAAAACTTGAGGCCACAATTTGGTACTACCACAAGAACAGACCCATAGATCAATGGAACAAAATAGAGAGACCAGCTATAAACCCACATGTATATGGCCAATTTTTCAACGAACTAGAAAAAATAGTTATAAAATTCCTATGGAATCACAAAACACCCCAAATAGCCAAAACAATCCTGAGAAGAAAGAATAAAGCAGAGAGAATTATGCTCCCCAACTTCAAGCTCTACTACAAAGCCACAGTAATCAAGACAATTTCATATTGGCACAAGAACAGACCCATAGACCAGTGGAACAGACTAGAGAGCCCAGATATAAACTCAAGTATATATGGTCAATTAATAAATGATAAAGAAGCCATTGACATACAATGGGGAAATGAGAGCCTCTTCAACAGCTGGTGTTGGCAAAACTGGACAGCTACATGTAAGAGAATGAAACTGGATTACTGTCTAACTCCATACACAAAAGTAAACTCGAAATGGATCAAAGACCTGAATGTAAGTCATGAAACCATTAAACTCTTACAGGAAAACATAAGCAAAAGTCTCTTGAATATAAACATGAGCAACTTTTTCATGAACATATCTCCCCAGGCAAGGGAAACAAAAGCAAAAATAAACAAGTGGGACTATATCAAACTGAAAAGCTTCTGCCATCAGTAGAACAAAAAGGCACCCTACAGTATGGGAGAATGTATTCATAAATGACATATCCCATAAGGGGTTGACATCCAAAATATATAAAGAGCTCACACACCTCAACAAACAAAAAGCAAGTAACTCAATTAAAAAATGAGCAGAGGATCTGAACTGACACTTCTCCGAAGAAGAAATTCAGATGGCCAACAGGCACATGAAATGATGCTCCACATCGCTAATCATCAGAGAAACACAAATTAAAACCACAATGAGATATCACCTCACACCAATTAGGATGGCCAACATCCAAAAGACAAACAACATCAATTGCTGGTGAGGATGTGGAGAAAGGGGAACCTTCCTACACTGCTGGTGGGAATGTAAGCTAGTTCAACCATTGTGGAAAGTAGCATGGAGGTTCCTCATAAAACTAAAAATAGAAATAACATTTGACCTGGGAATTCCACTGCTAGGAATTTACCCTAAGAATACAGGATCCCAGATTCAAAAATACATATGCACCTCTTTGTTTATTGCAGCACTATTTACAATAGCCAAGAAATGGAAGCAACCTAACTGTCCATCAGTAGATGAATGGATAAAGGAGAGGTGATACATACACAAAATGGAATATTATTCAGCCATAAGAAGAAAATAAATCCTACCATTTGCAACAACATCAATGGAGTTGTAGGATATTATGCTCAGTGAAATAAGCCAGGTGAAGAAAGACAAATACCAAATGATTTCACTCATCTGTGGAGTATAAGAACAAAGCAAAAACTGAAGGTACAAAACAGCAGCAGAATCACAGAACCCAAGAGTGGACTAACAATTACCAAAGAGAAAGGGACTGGGGATGGTGGGTGGGAAGGGAGGAATAAGAGGATTAAGGGACATTATGATTAGCACACATACTATAAGGGCAGTACAGCACAGAGAAGCTTACTATGCTGATGGACAGTGACTGTAATGGGATAAATGGTGGGGACTTGATAATAGGGAAAATAGTAACCACAATGTTGCTCATGTGAGATCCGAACATAAGAATGTACATCAATGATACCTTAATTTAAAAAAAAACTTGTGGCTAGTTAATGAAATTTACAAGTACTGAATATATACTCCGTGTTCATTAGTATGTTATCTATTTGGATGGAGGGAGGAATAAAAACATTAAATGTTTCCCTACACTCAAGGACCTTGTAGTCTTGATGGGGAAACATAATCCTAATAATTAGGATGATTAAAAACCCTTTAACAACTAAAATGTGTAAAAACAGATCAATAGCACACAGAAGTCAGAATTTGAGCTTTCATTTATTATCATTAATTTACGAACATTAGTTGAGCCTTTGCCTTGGGCCAAGCCCTTTGCCTGACCCAAAGACTAAGGTAAAACAGAACAAGTCATGGCTCCTGGCCTCAGGAAGCATATAACTAGAGACAAAAATCAATTACCAAAGCAGAATAAGATTAGTCTTTAGAAGAATTATCCAAGTCCTCCAACAGCTGTCTCGACGTGTTTCTCTTAAGCATCAATGTCCTTTTTTTAAAGGCTCAATCTGAGGGGAAAAGAGAGGGCATCTTTTTATCTTTTTTTTTAGATTAGTGGTTCCCAGATTTACTGCATGTTGCAGTCTTTGAGTGAGTCCTGTGTGCAGCCAAGATTGTGAGCCCCTGGTTTAGAGCAATTCTTCTCAAATTGTAATGTGCATGGAAATGACCTGGAGTCCTTGTTAAAAATGCAGATTCTGAACACAGTATGACATCCTCGACCAGAGGAGACTTTCCATCTTGTCTGCGGAGGGTGTCTGACGAGCACCCCCTCAAGGCCCCTCCTCTCTGACTCATGCACACAGAAGCCCACATTGGCTGTCAAGACAGTTTTCTTTGCTGTTAGCTCCGGTTTCTGCTCCGATGTACAGTACTGCTATCTCCAGAGGGGCTCCTCTGATAATGGCATCTGAGGGCATTCAATTAGCACATTTCAGTTCTGTCTGGTCAGAGACACCTCATAATTTCTTCACTAATGCGGGTGGATCTTTTTCTCTCTCCAAGTCATTAGGCATCCCTTCCATGTTACTTTTCACTTTCCAGCCTGTAGTAGGTAAGGATTCTATTTTAATGCCGTCTCAACACATCTGTGTATTAGGGTAATTTAGGAAGAAACCAGGTGCTAACTTATTTTTTTGAAGAAAAGAATTTTTGTTTTTTTTTTCTTGAATCCCACTGAGACATTGATCCTGCCTCCTGTCTACTTGAATCTGAGTATGAAGCCTTGACATTAACAAGTAGGGGTACTGAAGGGTGGGTCTGGAGATGGAAACTGAATCTAGGGAGATGGGGGAGGCAAGAAGAGGGGGGCAAAGAGAGAGAAGACTCCTCAGGTTCAGGCCTGGAGAGTAGAATGTATGAACTACTCCCTTTGGGGGAAGGATAGATGTGGTGAGTTCCTCATTTTGTCCTAAATCCTGGTCTCTTAGGAAGGAGGAGGTCAATGGGGAAAAATGAGATTTGGTGATGCTTCCCCACATGTGAGCTGGGTGGGCAGACTCCCAGTTGCAGGGTCTCTCAAACTTTAATATGCACAGGACTCCTCTGGGGATCTTATTAAAAATGCAGATTCTCATAGTTTGGGTGGGGGTGGGTCTGAGTTTGTGCCTTTCTCACAAGCTCCCTGATGATGCCGAAGATGCTGATCTGAGGACCACTCTGAGGTGTAAGGCTCTACTGGCACACATCTAGGGCCGTGGTGCACAGCCTTGGCTTCTCACTAATTCACCCGGAAAGCTTTAAAGAAACCCTAATACTCGGGCTTCGCCCTAGACCTATTATTAAATCAGAAATCCAGGGTTTGGGTTCCAGGCATCAGTAATTTTGAAAGCTTCTTGAGTGTCTCCTGGGCTAAGGCGGAGCCAGAGGACAGCAAGAAACAGTTCTGAAAGTGTGGTCCCAGGACCAGAAGTGTCAACATTGCCCAGGAAATCATTAAAAATGCAAATTATTGGGCTCTCCCTTAGACCTACTTAAGTGGAAACTCGAGAGCTGGAGCCCAGCAATTGTGTTTTGGTGACTTTTCCAGATGATTATAATTGTACCCTGAGATTTGAGAACTGGTATTTAATATATCTGGCCTCTCAGACTGGTGTGATGGTGGGAATAAATACATTGTAAATAGTAAAATGGTTCCAAGTAGCCTCTGAAGGTGAGAAGTAGGAGCTATTGAGTACTTGCTATTTGCTACATGAAATACCAAGCAATTGACTTACCACACCTCATGTATTGGCATAACACCCTTGACAGGTTAATATTAATGCCTCCATAACACGAATGAGGAAATAGAAAATCCCAAAGGTTAGGCAATTTGCCAAAAGTCACAGAGCAGGTAAATTAGGACTCCATCCCAGGCCTTTCTGGTTACATGTGCTATCTCCTAATGCAGGCTAGTCTTCATGGGGAATAAACAGAAGTGTAATTCACTCATTCTGCAACCCTTGTGATCATGTAAGACATGCCAGGTCAAGCTACAGCTGTTCAGAAGTGGTCCTTGTTTTCATGAGCTCAGGAGCCAGTGGCCTTCAAAGAAATCTGGCCATTATTGCATAGAGGGATATATTCTGTGATAGTTAAATACCTTGTGCTGTAAGTAAAAGTACCTTCTTGAAATAGAAAAAGATCCCAGAAGAAATTACATGTGAAGTAATACCTGAGGTATGCTTATAAAGAATGGGATCCTAGGAGGTAGGATGGCAACTGTTTCTGGAAGAGAGGCCAGTATATTCAAAAAGCCCGGAGATGAAAGAGTGTGGTATCCCAGGGTGGTTGGGATATTACCTTGACTTACAACAAATCACATTCATTTTAAATTCCTTTTGTAACTGCTGCAGTTTGATCAAAACTATTAATTGGATTTTTTATTTAAAAGCGATTCCTTTTCTGCCAAATAATGAATTTCCTGTGATCCTAACACCCAACCAAATTATTCACCATTTTCACACTTGGCTTTCACTGAACTGGAATGAACCTTACAATGGTTTTTGTTTGCTTGTTTGTTTTTCAGATCAAGAGGTAGAAGATGAAAGCTTGCCAAGTCTATGGAATAAATTTTTAGGAAAATTACAAGTGTCCAGAATGTCAGGATTTAACTGTTAATGTCATTTGGAACTAGATAATCTATAACTAGGTTCCTACAGCTTTGTTTGAAGCAACAGCAAAGAAGTGATGCTCCATAATACTTTGGTTGGGTAAACAAATGCCTTTCTTTGGAACACATGTCCTAATTATTCAGCATCTTGGCAGCACCAGGGGAAATAGAAACTTAACATCTATATTCTCGTCAGTCTTTGAAATAAACCGAACCACTCCTTTACTAGAGGTTTAAAAACCTAAAAACTTAGGAAAAAAGGTACTATCGTATGCTACTCATTCTCGTTCAGAACATTCAGTGAAGCTGGTATTTGTTTGCTGTCCCTGGTTCCCCATCTCTTCTGTTTCTCCTCATTTTCCCCTCCTACCCTTTCCACCTCTGAGGAGTCTTCCCAGATATAATATTACCCAGTTTCCTGAGTTATCCGTAGCTGGCCTTGAACATTTCTGTTAGGGGTTTGTGATTAGGACCTGCACTCTGGGACTGCACAGACCTGGATTCCATTCGCAGATTCAGCCCCTACCAACAGAGCGTAGGCATTCAACCTCTGTGCTGCACGGGCTCCTTGTCAGTGAGATACAGTGATAATGTGGGCAGAATTTATAAAAGTAGCAGGATAATAGTCTGAAACCATTAAATCAAGGAATTGTGTAAATCATGTTCTTTTGTAATCTGATTTTTAAGGCTGTATGAAAGGCTTATCACCTTCGAGGAGAGCTCACTCCCTGCCTGGGTCAAACCGCTTACTGTGTATCTTCTACTCTCAGAGCTAACTTCCTTCCTCCCTCCTTCCTCCCCTCCCCCCTGCCATCTTTCTATCCTTCCTTCCTCCATTCCTGTTTATTTTTAAATGTACATATAGTAAAGTTGACTTTCTTTTATTTGTGTACAGTTCTAGACACTTTCTTAAAATAGACCTTATTTTTCAGAGAAGTTTAAGGTTCACAGCAAAACTAAAGGGAAAGTATGGAGATTTCCCATAAGCCCTGTCTACACACAAGCACACCCACCAGGAACTCCTCCACCAGAGTGATCTCCTTGTTAGAATTCATGAACCTACATTGACACGTAATTATCCTCCATAGTTTACATGAGAGTCCCTCTTGTCTCTGTACCTTCCATGGGATTTGATCAATGCATAATGACATGCAGGCAGCATTATAGTATCATACAGAATTGTTTCTTTTCCCTGAAAATCCTTTTGCTCTGCCATTCATCCTTCTCTCTCTCTTAAATACTAGCAACTGCTGATCTTTTTACTATCCCCATAGTTTTTCTTTTGCCATATGGTTAGAATCATATGGTACATAACCTTTCCAGATGGGCTTCTTTCACTTGGTAATATGCATTTAAGCTTCTTCCATCTCTTTTTATGGCTTGATAGCTCATTTGTTTTTATTGCTAAATAATATTCCATTATATGGATGTACCACTGGTTATTTATCCATTCACCTACTGAAGGACCTTTTGGTTGCTTCCAAATTTTGGCAATTATAAATAAAACTGCTATAAATATCTGTATGCAGGTTTTTGCATGACAAAAGTTTTCAGATAATTTAGGTAAATTTAACTATTGCTGGATGGTATGGGAAGAGCATGTTTCCTTTTGTAAGAGACTGCCAAACTGTCCTCCGAAAGTGGCTGCACCATCTTGCCTTCCCACCAGCAGTGGGAAAGTGCTGCTCTGCATCCTTGTCAGCATTTGGTATTGTCGGTGTTTTGGATTTTTGTCATTCTAATAAGAGTGTAGTGGCATCTCCTTGGTTTGCTTTAATTTGCATTTCCCTGATAACATATGAAGTCAGTCATCTTTTCATGTGCTTATTTGTCATCTGCGTATCTTCAGTCAGTGAGTTTTAACACATTTGTGAGAATGGTTCCATCATTCTAAATGGAATGATCTTCAACCAAGTGACAGGAATTGGCACAAAAATATGGCCACTTCCTTAAGCCTTGAGTGAATAACTCTGAACATATGCTTTATACTGCAACCCTGAGCTCTCCCATGGGACTAGGTCCAGTTGCCCACAGTGGTAACTGGCCTATAATACATCATTTACTCACTGCTTTCCTTTCCTTCTCCCCCTTCCCCACTCCTCTTTTGGTGATTTCTACTCCTCCCAAATAAACTACATCCATTAAATCCTCATCTGCTTCTGAGAAACCTACTTAGGATTTTTGGAGAACAAGAACTCAGGGTTATGAAGTGAGGAAGTCCAGCTAGGCAGGAAGAGGAAGGGGTGAGTCCTGCTTCTGGGCCAAGCACAATGTTGAATAGCAGAGAGGCAGGACGGGTAAAGAGCAGAAGTCAGATGTCAGGATTCTGATTCCATCACCCTTAGCCCTGCACTTAAAGTGAGAGGACACTAGACATTGTCAGGTAGGCCTAGGAGACTCCCACAACCTACCACAGCTCCTGGTCCCAAACATAGCTAAGATCTCAGAGAGAACCACATTTTCATCCCTGCACCATGGCCTCACGGAGGGGGATGACAATATGACAGGCTGGCAGAGGGACTGGAGAGTCAGCCCTGGGGAAGTGGTCTTGCTCTGCCTAGTCTGCACGTGGCATGAAGGGTTTTCAGATGTTCCTTCCAGTCCTCATGTGAGGACACAAAGATTCAGAGACAGGACGTGGACTGGAATACACCCTGAGATGATCCAAGTGTGCATGCGTGAGGATTTCCTCAACAGAATTGTTGAGGTCAAAAGGCCAGGACCACAGTTTCTAGTGGTAAGTCATCAGGAAGTTTTGAATGGCCAGGGAGAGCCCATCTGCTCTTGAGTCCATGCGGCCGTTCAGACAGCCTTCCAGGGCCAGAGGCCTGTAGGGACCCAAGAGATACCACATGGGTCTGGAGTCTCCATTCTGCACTGGCACCTGACATATAAATTATAGACACTTTGTTTCAAAAAGAGCAAGTATCTGAGAGATACCACACATCCTAAGAGGCTGTTGAAACTCAACAAAAATAAGCAACATAATTTGGTGATTCTGACATGTAATGTTGTTTCTCCATTGAAGAATCATGAAGAAGATTCAATCAGGTATAAATAAGAAGCTGACATTTCTTTGCACATCTGTGAAACAGTGTGAGAAAACTTAGAACCCACTACATAAAGATTAGAGCTAATGGACCGAAAGCATCGAACCGAGCACATGGCCCATGGTGAGAGCTCTCCGTAAGAGCTCGGGTCTGTCACTGACACCACAGTGGTGATCTGAATGAAATCTGCTGTCATAAGAACCTGTAGTAGCTGGTCTGGGAGGAGCAGAAGGTGACACAAGTCTTAGTTCTATTGTCATTCTTCCCCAAACATCCCAGTGATAGGGCAGCATAGTGCTCAAGATTCTAAATAATGGTCTTGCAAGATAGATGGAGCCCTAGACTGGATCTGGGGCACTGGCTCATTGAAAACCTTTTCCAAGTCTAAGAGTTTGATTTGATTCACTGGTATTGAAGGGTTGAGATAGGACTCATTTATATGAAGAATTGCTATTCAAATTAACTAAGCCAGCCCAGCCTCCACCAGGACTGCATTCAGAGACCATGTGCTTGCTCTTTCCTCCATGGAGTTTAAATTCAACGGAATAGAGGCATAAAACAACAACAAAGGCCATCATATGCAGCTGAAAGATTTCAGTCCAGTTTCTTCCCGTTAATCTGCCAGGAAAGGCAGATTAAAAAGGCATCGTTTTCTTTGGCATATGTAGTGTACAGTCACCTTGCCTATTAGATTCAAACAGGGCAGAAGAATAGCGAGGGAGGGAAAATTTGCATATACATTTCCATTAGGGTTAAAGACATTTAAATCCGCATTACCCAGACCATAGGACAATGAATGCCCCATTGTGGACAAGGCTGAGTGCGCGTGGCTGCTGTATTGGCAGCTTCTAGTCTTGCTCTGGGTGTAATATTTTGCGACTCATTTTTCCTCAAGCATAGAGTAATAGGCTTTAACTTTGCTAAGCTTTTCTGCCAGGGCTTCGCCCCCTGCTGTTCCATTATATTGAACTTGTAAGCAGGACGTTCTGTCCAGCTCACCCAGATTACCGGCAATGCGGCCCCGCTGAGGGGCTGGTGTCAGGATAAGTGTTAGGGAGGGAGCTCCCCATCTTGGCATGCTGTTCTCATCTTATTAAATTCAGCTTTGTGGAAGCAGGGAGCCTGCCTCTCAGCCACACTGGCTCACGCCCGATCCAACTGCTACTGTCAGACAATATGAAAATAGGAACCACCGCAGCTAATGGCAGGTGCTGCCTCACCGCTGAGAAAACAAGTAGCAGCAGCAGTTCTGAAGGTTTTTGATGATGATGATGATTTCACGAACCTGTGTGACTGTGTGTTTTATTCTCTTAGACACTTCACTGAATTGGGGCTGGATTCAGAAAGCTCATGCTTCTGAGAAATGAAACAAGTCACTGTGCTTTCAGTGGTGATGTATAGGTGTTGGAGAGGCCAAGGAGGAAGGCTGCTATTTCTGCATTCCTTGCTGTAGGTTCCAGAGGATCTGAAGGAAGCTCACATTTAAATTTAAAAAAGAAAAGAAGTACCCATAAATCCCTGGGACAGGAGTCCTTCCCCATGAACTAATTAAAGACTTGTATGTTAGCATAACAAGATGACAGAGACTCTGGTTAGAGAGGTGAAACCATTGAACAAAACAGAAAATCAGATCCTGGAAGTGAATCATTATGTGGGTTTGAGAGTCGCCATCTTCACGCCACAGTCCTGCCTTCACAGGTGCTCTGGCTATATCCTGCTGCAGAGCAAAGCACTCCAATATTTACTGCCTTAAAACGACAGCCACTTTATTATTCTCTCTATTCTGTGGGTTGGCATGCTGGAGAGTGGGCATTTGAGGGAAAAAGGCAGCTTAAACCTCAACAAGGTTGGAACTCAGAGACCACTTGAATGCTGTTTCTCCCATTGGTTTTAACATAAGCTCTGGTAGGTGGTTCTTCTGATCTCACGGTCAGGTTGAGCATTCGGGATCCTTCACTCACAAGTCTGATGAGCACCTTAGCAAGGACACCTAAGCCTGGGGTCTCAGCTGGTGGGAGCAGCTGGGACGGTTGCTTGCTCTCTCTTTTCTCCAATAGATTTCTACGTATGATGTCTCCACATGGTCTCATCAAGAGGCCAAGAAGGGGCCAAACAAGATGACTTAAATAGCTGGACATCTTACAATGTTGCTCAAGGCTGCTAAGGCCTTTTAAAAGGCTTAGGCCTTAGAATGGTCCCAGTGCCACTTCCCCTGCATTCTGTCCATTGAAGGGAGTCTCAGGCCCAGCCCAGATTCCATCTCCAACTGGACTACATGGTTCATGGGGGACCATGTTTGGACCCCAGCTAACATATCTTAGGTCTAACGTACCTGGGTCTTCAGCCTCCCGCAAAAACTGAGTGATGTCATCAATCCTGCATGATACACCTTCTTACAAAATAATTTGTCTATTATTCTAAAACTCTCTCCGTCGAATTTAAGTTTTAAGTCTCTTGGTTTAGCTGTCTATGAAATGGAATTTCCATTGCAGTATAAAGTTCATTTTGAGATAACTGAGGCTGCATTTGGTAAGGTGTGTGGTTGGATGGAGAATGTGGAAGCCAAGGTGTTAAGTGCTTGAGCCAGGATGAAGCCATAGATGTATCTTTTTAACAATTTCTTTAACAAGTAACACTGAGTTTATATTAAGCCTAATAACCTGGAAATCTGAGAGAGGGGAATTGTGGGAACATGTGACCAAATCCAGCCCTTCGACTTCATCACAATTCTAATCTGTTTGCCCCACTCAACCTAGAAAGCTGGGGTGGTGAGACCCTGTGATGAAGTGATGTGAGGCTTTCTTCCCTGTTGTACATGGAGCTCCTTTGCAGAAACCCAAGAAAGAATTTACCTTGTGGAGGTTTTCTAAGGGAAAGGTCATCACTGGCCTTCCATGAGAAGGCTGGGTATCCCTAGTCCCCAAGGGGCCTAGAAGGGGCCAAACAGGATGACTGAATGTTGAAGAGAAAACATAGTAAGTGGGGAGCAGAACTATTCCTCAGCCCAGGTATCTCAGCAGCAGGCCAGCTACTAACCTGGAGGCCATGGATGGGGTCACATCACTTCCCCTTGGCAGGAAAACTGCCATCCATCAAACAGACCTGAACTCCATGAACCCTACAGAGAAATGTAGCAAACCTTTATTTGAAAAATGTATAGACTTAATAAGAAAATTTGGTAAGGTGGTATACATGATATTTTAAATAAACTACAGCTCTCATAGATGCTAACTTCAAGTACTTAAAATTGGGAATGGAAAGCATTTCACTCATAATAACAACAGAAACAATAAAAACACCTGAGGTTGTTTCTCCCCAAATTTTTATTTAAATTCCACACAATTCTACTTAAAAATCAAATTCCTCCCTTGGATTTAGTTACAATTATATTAAAATTTTTGAGAAAGCATAAGTCCTCGAGAATAACCAAGGTAATTATACAAAGAGAAGGTGTTGCCTTATCAGATCTCAATACCTACCATAAACTAGGGCTGGATAATATCCCATTGCAGATTAACCATAATTAGTTCAGCCATTCGCTGAATGATGGCTAACTATTGGCTGGAATCAGTGAATATCCTTGTATACATGGCTCAGGTGCTAGTGCGTATATTGCTGTGGGACACACACCCAGGACTGGTGTTTGCTGATTGCCCATTCATCTCTGAACTCAGCTAGGATTAGGAAAAGCTCTCTTGTTGCATTGTTGGCTGACGTAGAATGTGCATTCATTGCACCTCTTTAATAACTTGCACAGCTCCTTTTAAAGCTCCTTTTAAAGAACTGTTCCTTTAAAATTTAGAAAGATCCCAAATTCAGGAGAGTTTTGAGAACGAAAATATGTGCAAGAACTGAGTCTGAACTCTTCCTTTTGTGGTTGGGGGCTTTTAGACAAGCCTTAAAAACAGTGAAATGGTGAATAATTTTTAAAACAGATTATCAAAACACTTGTTTAGCTCACCGCCATAGGCTCTAGTACTCTTGTATATAACCTTTTTTAAACATTACCTTGAATTATCTCAATGATACATAAAAGCATAATAAAATAACTGTTACTCAGGTACCAACTACCCAGCTTGTTAAATCTTAGTATTTTCCTCTATCACTTTTTAATTTTAAAATCAAACATTTTAAATACAATTTAAGTACTTCTGGGTTCTCATTTCCCTCCCTCCTTTCCTCTCTCATCCAGAGGCAATCATTACTTGGAATTGGAAGTTTATCATTTCAATGCAACTCATATGGATTTTCCACATTTATATGTACTAAATAACACTTACAACATTCCTTCCTGTTTTCTAACTTTATAAAAATAGTCTTATATGCTGTCTTACTATTTTACCTGCCCTTTTTAGACAATATGTTTCTGAGATTTATCTGTTTGATACATGTAACTTTACCTAGTTAGACAGCTACTTGTTATGGTATATGCTTGAACAAATGTATCTATCCTCCTATTAAATGCACATTTTTATTGTTGCCAACTTTTTCCTATTCTAACCAATAGTGCAGTAAACATTCTTGAAAATAATAAACATTCTTAAACCTTGTAGCAATGTGGAAAATTTTCCAGGGTAGTAGTTAAAAAAGTGTGGTGCAGGAATGTATAGTTTTCTGAGATGCATTCAGAATCTGCTGGGTTAAAACAATTTTCATCACAACACTAAGACCCTATTTGATTCTTTCATTCTTATTCCTTCATAAGTGTACAGTGCAGTTTTCCAGAAGCTGCATGAAATGTGATATCACAACAGATTGGATATGGAAGCAGGTATGAGAACCCAGCTGTTTTCTAGCAAACCAGACATTAAAGGGATTTGAAAAATGCAAAGAGAGCCAGTTTCATACTGATTTTTTTTGAGAATATTGTTATTTTACATAAAAATATGTTATTTAGGTTAATAAGTAATGGATTTGTTACTATTTTTAAATGAATGAATGAATGAATGAACATTTTTTAGTTTCTCAGTTGTAATTTTTAATTTAGTAAATATTAATAGTGTTTATATTTACAACCTACATAAAACTTCTTTGGAGTTCTTAGTGATTATTAAGAATGTAAAGGGGTCCCCAGAAGTTTGGGATTCTTTGTGCTTTTGTACAGGGCTTCCTTGTGTGAACGTGAGCATGTGTTTTCATTTCTCTTGGGTGAATACCCACAAGTAGAATTTCTGGGTCAGGGATTATTTGTATATTCACCTTTTTAAGAAACTGTCCCACAGTGTTTCAAAGTGGTTATACAATTTTACATTCCCTCCAGCTATTTATGAAAGTTCTAGTTCCACATCCTTGTCAAATTCACTGTTTAAATTTGTCTCTGTAATTTTAGTCATTCCAGTGACTATGACATGATAACTCCTTGTGGTTCTACTGTGAGGGATATTATTTCAGAGACCCTTTCCTCTAGGCTAAATCTGGCCTGTCTTTTAAAAATGCAAAGACCCCAGGGAATGAAACAGAACCATCAATTGTAGTCTTTTGTCCTTCCTTGCCCAGAACCATTTATCAGGTAATTGTCTTACATGACAAATAGTGAGGATAAAGGCAGTAAGGTGTGAGCCAACGTGTGAGGTTCTGACCAGTGATGAATACATACTGAAAATACAGTGCCCTCATATCACATCCCAGAGCAGATTGTTTGGACTGAGACTAAGTTAGAATGAGTGGATCTTTTAAACAGTAACATTACTATGTTAGTATGGTAAATAGCACGACAGCAGGGCACAGAAGACTCCAGTTTAGGAACCAGCGGTGTGGCAGAAGTACACTAGACTTGGGGTCCACTGGAGATTGGGTTCCAGTCACTCTAGAAGGATTTTAACTTCCCTGAATCCCAATGTGTCATTGGAAATATGTTAATAATAAAACTTACATTTCAGAGTGGTTTGAAAGCATTGAATAAGATTAAAATTATTTACCGTATTTACATTAGATTAAATTAATGGCATAACGTGGTTTCTCAGTTCATCTCCTATTCCAATCTCATTAACATTTTCCACCCCTGCCTACAATGACCCTGAGAAGGTGGAAGATTTCAGACCCTTGGGGGCTAAAGTGTGAAAGGAATGTTAAATCCATGCAAAGATGATGGCCTTAAGGGCTTCAGGACAGGAATGAGGGAGAAGGTCTGAGGGAGAAAGTTCGTTCTCTGAAGGCATGTGTGGCCAAGACTGGTTAATTCTTTTCCAAACCCATTTCCTTCTTTTCCTGGGGAGAATTAGACCACATTCCTCACATTTCTCATTACAGTTGTCTGTGGCTAAATGACCAAGTTCTGACCAGTGGAATGGGAACACAAGTGACAGTTGCCACATCCACGCTTGGTTCTTGAGAAACTTCCCATAATCCTCAGCTTTCTCTTCCTCCATCTGCTGTTTTGATCAAGAGAATGAGGTGGAGGCTCCTGAAACCGTTAGACGGGATAGAGTGATGAGGTGGAAGGAGCACAGGACCCAATTCCCACACTACAAAGTTACATGAGCAAGAAATAAACTTTTATTATGTTAGTTCCATGAGATATTGGCCGTGTTTGTTACAGCACGTCTCCTCCCCTAACTCATAGAGCAGGCACGTCTTCCTATAGCTTTCTGTACAACTACCAGAGATTTTAAACTGATGCCTCCCAGGCGCTCATCACGTACTTGTTGAATTGATGATAAAGGAATAAGTGAATAATTGAGCAGAAAAAAAGATATGGATCAAGGAATGGAGGTTGGAAGAAAAAATGTTTGTTTGCTCAGGCCTGGCCCATTGTAGAAGTAATTTTAATCTCCTTTCCCACTGGGTTTTAACCTGGTTTCTCACAGGCTTATCAAGAGTTGGGAAAGCTAGAGAAGGTGACATCCAAAGGTTATTTATTAGCAGTTTGTTATTTCCCTTCCTAAGTTCAATTCCTCTCCTTTAAAAGTTTCTATTGCTATAAGGAGGGTGTGGAGAAGTTGGGGTTCCTATGACCAGGATCCTCACTGAACTTAAACCACCTGATGATGTAACTGGCCTGTTGCTGGGCTGCCACTTCCACACCTGTAGGCAATAAGCTATTCCTGAACTATATAGAGAGCTCGGCCCAGTGCTCTGGGCAGAGGCAGAGACGCTAGTGCCCCACCTACAGCCGGGAGAACAAGCCAGGTAATAAACCCTTTCACCCCAAAGAACGTTTTGCTGTCAATTTCTTTGGTCACAGTGAATCCATAGCAAACTTGCTCGGGGCTGAAACCCATTGGCAAGACAAAGGGATACCTGGTATATATATGTATGTGTGTGTGTGTGTGTGTGTGTGTGTGTGTGTATATATATATATATATACACACATATATATTATATATATATATTATATTTTATATATATATATAAATTCAAACCAAACTGAGCAAAATAATAAATTATATTTGAAAAGATATTTCCTTGGCTTTTATTCCTGGGAATGAATGTCTCTACAGTCTAAACATCAAAGACAGAATGAATTTTGAAAAGTGCTGTATAGCCTAACCCTGCTTATTTACTGGTTCTCACCTCCTTAATAATCTACAAACTCAGTACATCTCACAGAAAACCCAGTAGTCTCACCCAGCCTCTCCACCAAGATTTCATAGCCAAGAGCTGTAATGAGGTCTCCTGCAAGTGTAACTCCCATTATGTTTACCAAATATGTTATGGTATCTTTACTGAAAGATTGTTGTCAACAGTGTGCCTCTCAGGGCACAGTTTATAGGGTGATTTAGTAAACTTACATCAGTTTTTTTTTTTTTCAATTTATCTTGCCTCCCAAGAAATGTGTTAATCTGTACTGGGCCTCCTTGTCATTGGTGTGAATTATCTGATTTTTACTGTTTCCAAAAACATTTTGCATATTCATAAAATGTTATCATTCAAATGTACAATATTAACCCAGAGTGGGTTTAAAGCCAAAAGTAATTAATTCTGTTTCAGATGATTCAGTTAGAGTTGGAGTAGGGACTATATGCTGGTTTTGTCTTATTACATCTAGAGAAGCACAGGCAATATATATATTGGACTAATAATTATGTTAGATTCTTTACAAAGTCATACATTTTCTGATTCATCTAAATAATAGTAAATTAGTCATAGAACATAGTACATAGTATATGGTACAAAGGTACGTCCAGCTTTAAGAAAATTCAATATGAAGAGCCAAGCTAATGAAGAATTTAAAATATGGGGCAATGATTTGCATCACAAATTAATTATTTGCTTTATAGGAACCTAGTAATTTATTAGTACTTTGACCAAAGTTGCTGAGGGGTTAACTTCAAGCATGGGTCAGAAATATCTTCTTTAAAAAAAAAAATGTAAACATTTTAGGCTTTGTGGGCCTGTGGTCTCTATCACAGCTACTCGATTCTGCCTTTATAGAGTATGTATGGAACAAAATCAGCCACAGAGAATAAGTATACGAAAAAGTATGGCTGTATTCCTGTAAAAATTCATTTATGGACATAAAATTTGAATTTCATAAATTTTAGTATGTCGTATAATAGTCTTCTCAGGATTTTTTAGAGAAATTTATTATTATTATTATTACTATTATTATTATTATCATCACTTTTAGCTCCTAGGCCATACACAATCAGGGGACAGCTAGTTTTGGCACACGGATTATAATTTGCTGGCCCCTGATTTGACATATAGTGAGCAAGTCTCAACTGGTGATAAGAATGAAATGAAGGTAAAAGGCTGCATTATCACAGTGTGTAAGGAAAAAAAGAATCAACATAGAGGCCTGGTTTGGAAGGCAGTTTAATTGCTGGATGGGGCTTTGGTGGTGCGGCCTAGGTGCAAGCAGAGAGAGTTCCTGTGACCCTCTGGAGCACTGACTCTGCAGGGGAACTCACATCTAGTGCTCTTTCTCTGTGTCTGTATATTTTTTTCTCTCTATTTACTCGGAGCTCATGCTGAAGAGATGATGGCATTTTGAATCTTTCAGCCTTCTTGTTTTCCAATTTACCTGTCTGCCTTAGACAGTATAAATTTTAGTCATGGGTGACTCAGAACACCAAGACAGATTCTGGGTCTCCCCTCTGGAGATTCTGACTCAGAAGTTGTGGGGTGCGCCCTTGGAATCTGCGCATTTAACAAACCACCCTGAATATTTTGTTAGGGGTCCTTCAGCTGGTGGGCAAAGTACTCATTACTCTCTTTTCCAGTCCAACTCTTGCTTTGGTCTTAGTCTGTTTTTCCATGTGCTGTTCCGCTCATTGCTTGGTTTTAAGGCTCTGCTGTGGCTTGCATTTGGTCTCTTTTGAGGGACAGCTTATGGGAAGAAGTTCAATGTATCCTTACCTCCCCAACTGTGGCCAAAGTAGCTTTTCAAAATAGCACACTTTCCATGCTGATACCTTGCTGAATCCTTCAGTGGTTTCCTGTGCATTTGGGATCAAAGTCAACTCCTTGGCAAGGCCTGCCCAGTCAGTGCCTCATTCACATTTTCAACCTGACTTCTGTTGTAGTCACACTGATTACCTTTTTTCCCCTACATTCTCTTTACGCTTCTTCCTGCCACAGGGCCTTTGCACTATAATTCCCTCTGCTTCTTCCACTTTGCCTCCTCCTCCTCCTGGTTGATATGTATACAGGCTTCACATTGCACTTCCAGTGACATTCCCTCAGGAAAGTTCTTTCTGACTTCAGCTATTAGAAAGTACTCTGTTACAAGGTGGCACTTGTCTCAGGGACAGTTTTACCCTTGTTTTTGATTATTTGGCAAAGGTCTGTCTTTCCCACTAGACTATGAGGACAGAGTTTAAGTTAATATTTGGCTTACATTTGTATCAGCACATTGCCTGCATCAGTAATCATTTGTTGAGTGAATTAGCTAGTGAATGAATGAATGAAGGAGAGCACATTCTATGTTAGGTACTGTGCTCCAGGCAATTAGAAAAATTGAGTAAGTGTTCTGCAACCACAAGATACACCAAGCCTCCCATGTGAAGCCAGCAGTGAGGAATCTGAGAGGGCTTCTTGCCATCCTGCTACCCTCTGTGTGTAAGGAGGTTGTCCCCAAATCAGCATGGTGCCACAGCCGAAGAGGCTGCTGGGACCAGAGGAGAGGGATATGACCCCACTTGTAGCTGACTAATATGGGGGAGAGCAAGTATAAAAGAGGAAGGATTTCTTGAGAGAATGGGTTGTCGTAAAATTATGGTTACCAAATGCCAGTGAGAAGAGAGAATGAGGTAGCCCAGGCTTTACGTGTCATATTTGTATGGCAGGAAAATACCAACATTTTTTAGCAGAAGTTGTGTGTAAGGGTTCAAACATGCTCTACCAAATTGCTTTGGAGAAAATCTGATGATGAATGGCCAGATAACTGCTTAACTGCCTGATTCTAGGTTTTCCACTTTTGTACAAGTAGGTTTTATTACATTTATGATACGTAAATTGTTTGCATATGCTCATAACATGCTTTTAGCTTATTTGTTTTTCATGTAAGATTGCCAGTTAACTTACATGGCTACTATGGAAATGCAATTTATTTCTTTAAAAAAACCTTTGATTTTGAACATCAGGTAGTGAGCTAAATAAAGTTAAAATAACATTTGTCACAATTTTAATTTATTTTTTTAGCAGAGATATTACTTCATTTTCTTAGCATTTAGCACATAGGAGGTGCTCAATAATGTTTATGATTAAAAGATTAAGCTGTTTGGTTATGAACAGAAAATAACCCTTTCGTTGGAGCTTAACCTTCCATTTAACAACTCAGAGACACATGTGTGTTGGAACAAAACCTCTAACATCTTCCTCTTTCTTTCTATTCCATATAGTTTCTTCTAAATGGTTCCCAGGGGGAGGGACCTACACTGTCTTCAAGGAATTTTAAGGTCAAGATACCATAGTGTCCCAAGGTCAATTAGCTTTCACTGTGTAGCAAGCCACCCCAAACCTGAGCTTGAAACACCAGTATTAATTTAGTTATATTTCCAGGTGTCAGTTCTCTGGCCTGGGCTCAGCTGGGCTTGCGGAGGTACCTGCAGCCAGGTGCCAGTGAGACAGACAAACTCCTCCTGAGGTTACTGGCTGTCATCGGGGACAAGAGGGTGACTAGCTCTCTCTTACCCTCCAGCAGGCTAGCTTAGGCTAACTGGGCAGACTTCCAACAGCAAGAGCAGAAGTTATAAAGTGTCTTGGGGCCTAGACTCTGAACTGGCACACCATCACTTCCACTACATTCTACGCATCAAAGCCAGCCACAGGGCCGCCCTGGAATCACCTGGTGGGAAGAGAGCCTCCACTTCTGGCTGAGTTGCCGAGTTACCTCACAAGGGCCACTGATACAAGGAAAGGTGCTGGAGCGTGGGTGTTGTTGCCATCAGTCACACTCCTGAAGAAACCCTTCTCTCCACTATCAGGACTGCTTCTCTAAGTCAAGTCAAAAGCATGTTCCAGCTTACTGACAGCTTGTTAGAGCCACATCTTTGATGGCCACAAAGGCCAATATTCACTATCCTCCCTACAATCGCTTTTCCTCAAGTTAATGGCATTAATTTCCTCTTTAGCTCTCTTTTATCTTCAAAAATATGTTTGATATTTTGAAAAACAGAAAAAGAGATGCTTGAGAAGGAAAGATGGCTATATGTACTAGATACCTTTGAATCTTGGAAAGTTCACCATATCTGAGAATAAGGCCTAGTTGTCAGTCCCTTACGCTAAATAATCATAATGGATGATGATAACAAATCACAGCTAATGCTTATACCGCACATATTTGTTTCAGGCACTTTTCTCAGTATTTTACCTTGAATCCTACAACAACCCCCTGAGGTAGGTACTAGAATCATCATTCTCATTTTATAGATGAACAAACTGGAGCACAGAAGGATGAAGCCAAGTTCTCAGGGTCAGACAGAAGGAGAGTGGAAATTTGCCTGCAGGCCGCCTGACCTCAGAGCCCATGTTTTGAATCACTACCAAGTCCTGCCTACTGGGTGACTTTGTACAAGTCACCCCACCTCTCTGAACCCATATCAGCAAAGTGTTGTTAATACCTGTGGGTAATACCTACCCATAGATGTATGGTGAGACTGAAATGAACCAGTATACCTGAAATTCCTTGGGAAGCTGCAAATGTAAAAATGTAAGACGTTGTTATTTTTATCAGTGACCCGACATGGTCATGTGCTTTGCTAAGAACTTGAGAGGTCCAAGTAATGCACAAATTGTTATGTGGTTCCTATGAGCTATTTAAAAACAGGAGCGGATGGTGTCTGTTTAAATGCAAATCAGTCTACAGTGTTAACAAAGTCAACACAGGAGTGTGATTTTGGGTTAACTACTCTGGTAGTGAGGTTTTATTTTCCTGCCACATGCCCTTCCCATAGTCTTTCTCCAAAGATGAAGGCAACTTTCCTTGTGACATTTGAGGGAGTAATAGAGAACTCTAGTTCCCCTTGAAGGCTGTGCACCAACTCCCTTGTTTTGCTGGAAATTGTAGGGCTAAATTTATGTGCATTTCCCCCCCTCCACCATATATATTTTCTAATTGATATGTCTTTATCATCGTGAACCGAATTTACAGCACCAGGCATGCAATGTGTTATTTTTGGAGCAGTGCTGTATACACTGGAAAAAAATTGCACATGGGGCAACAGACAATTGCTTTTGGGGACTGCACAGATTAGTACATCATTGCATACTAACAAAGTGCTAATTGCTCCTTTTGACCATGGGCCCAGTTTACAAAGCTTTTGCACAAATGTGCTCTGTGCACTAAATTACAAAACTAACACTGCATTATTTCTCGGTACAGCTTGCAAATTCTTGTAGGGCAGTATGCATTAGCATTAATTAAAGCAGAAAGGGAGGGAGAAAGAGAGGAAGAGAATGCACTAGCAGAGAGAGGGAGATGCTCATAATTTCGAAAGAACAGACAGGATGCTAATTACTTAAGTTACAAATATTGCACTTGTTCTGGGATATACTAGTTAAAGCAAATATATTCCCAAGGCTTATCTTTGGGAAACACAGTTTCAAGTCTGCAGTAAGTATGAAAATTGGTGATTAATATCTAAAATATAAAGAGGGACTGGCCTTAGCTGTCATACACTTTATATCAAATGTGTGACTAATTCTTGAGGGAATTGTTTTGTATTAAAGATTTCAAATAAATTCTTCCAAAGCAGCTGAGAGAATCTGCCACATGGTGAATGAATGCAGTTTCAACTACAGAAAGCATGAAAGGTTCATGTATAACTTCACCCTATTCCTTCCTTATTTAGTGTAGTAACTTGCATCCTTGAGTTTAGTACATGTAAGAATAGATTCACGGTACTGGTGCATGAGCTAAAGTACTTGAAAATGCCTTAGAGTCAATAATTTCTTTATTTAATAAGTTTTTTGGAGCATCTAGTATGTGCTAAGCACAGGGAGTGCAACTAGCCTTTATCTCCAAGTGGCTTTGAGCCTATCTGGATAGATGGATCCTGTAAATGGCTAACAGTAGTATAAAAGGACAAAAACCTCACTTGAAGAATGTACAGAAGTGCTGCTATGCGAAGATAAGGCTGATGACCATTTTTGCCTGAAAGGGTTAGGAAAGACATGGAAGATGGGGGGACTTTCATATTGCACCTCAAGATATGTACAGGTGACAGACAGAGCTTGGATTGACACCAAGTAGGGTACAGTGAAGTAACGTGGGGTAGTATAACTCAGAACTTGGACATGGCGAGGTGATGGGCAATGGTAAACAGATTTGAGAACCTTTACAGAGATAGACAAATCTAGCTACTTGTCTACCTAAAGACAACAGAAAGGGCAGAATGAAGAAGATGAATGGAGACTGTAGTAGGATTGGTCAGCTCCCTGCCCAGCATCTTCTAGGATTGCTTAATCATTTCCAGGCACCCAAGCTCCTGGGGTATTTTTACTTTCAGCCAACATCTGGGTCTCAGGGGCCAAGCTCAGCTTACTGAAATTCCTTTGTCTGCATGCACAGAGAGAGGAAAATGACTGGGAATTAAGGCACCTAGTACCAGCCCTTAACCAAAGACTAATAGCAGTGGGTTATAAACCCTTCACTATCCTCACTCTTGATTGAGACAACTTTGACATATGACCTACACCAGTGTTTCAAATTTTGGTATGCTTATCAATCACCTGAGGGATCTTGTTAAAAATGCATATTTCGATGCAGCAGGGCTGATGTGGGGGCTGACACTCTGACCTTCTAACAAGTTTTCTGGTACTATCCAATGCCACTAGTCTGTGGACTACAATTTGAGTTGCAAGGAATCACCACGGTGTCCAGAGTCCCCTGAGGGACCGAACCAAAGTCATCCCCACAGAGCTTTCTCAACATTGCTTAGTTTCCCTCTCTTCCTAGTGCTGCTTCTCTTACTAGATTTTTCTGGGAACACTTCTTAATAAATCACTTTCACACAAACACTTAGCTCAGAGTCTACATCTGGGGAATACAACTTAAGATCAAGTGCATGAGTTTGGCTTTGAACAAGTCATATTTGAGGTGCAAAGAAATACAGATGGCAAAATGTTCAATACGTCGTAAGCACTAGTGGTTATCATACCTTCCTTCTCTCAGTTGTCCCCTCTCAGTGTCCTGAGAACACAGAACATTTTGCAGACCTCTACTGACTTGAGTTTATCCCTACAATTTGAAAGACCAAGTTTGTTTTGTTGGATGCTTGTTTAAAATCTTTGAAAACTGATCATCTATAGCGGTGTATGTGGCAAGTCCCATAACCAGAATATTCTGTTATGTAAGTGCTTCTCAAACATTAATGTGCCTAAGAATCACCTGTGGATCTTGTTAAAATGGAAATTCTGATTCCATAGATCTGGAGGTTGGGGGAGTGGGGGCCAAGAATCTGCATTTCTAACAAGCTCCCCGGAGATGCTGCTATTGCTGGTCTCCAGACCACACAGGACCACACTTTGAGATGCAAAGATCTAAAACACATTTCACTTATTCTGAAGTGTAATTTTTTAAGGAAATACTCTGAGGATGAATGAAACACCAATAGGAGTAACAGCTGCTGTTCATTACATACATTCATGAGGTTGGTAGCGCTTGCTCTGTGTTGGACCTAAATTGTTGTCCATACCAACTCATTGATTTCCCACAATGACTCTAAGAGGTATAAGAATAAAGAATGGTTCATCTCTTCATAAGGCTGATCTCAGTTTTATGCTGAGAACTGCAGGATATATGAGTGTTAAGCTGTATCTGCCCAACTATTTGGAGTTGTTTTGCTAGTAACCACGTTATTTCTAAGAGGAGAGGACATCTTCGGGAAATGAAGAAAGCCTTTCATATTCTTATCTGGGAAACCATGGAAAGGAACCAGAGAAAGTGTTTGAGGCAGCAATAAATGAAGGTGCCTCCATGGATGACGACACAGGTGACCACCTGTTAAAATTGTTGGATTGATTTCAAAACTCAGTTTAACCCCCTTCCCCCACCCCTGTGACTCAGCTGTAGGCAGTTGAGTCTGGAAATGACAAGGATGACTCAAGCTTTGAAATCTCTGTGAAAAGAGGAGACACCTCTTCCTGCCCACAGCGGTAGCTTTTTCCTTCCAAATGTTAAGAGCCCACACTTTAAGAGATTACAGAATTGTAAAATATATACAGAATCTTTTGACTTAATCAAAATGAATATTTCTCCAAATCTGATCCACTTCTTAAAAAAAAAGAAAAAACTGAACTAAGGTTCAACTGGCAACCAAAAGATGAGCACATAGCTGTATTTTCCTTATTTTCAGAAACCAAAAGTTTATATAGAATCAGGCTGATTTTGAGTTGTGAAGAGAAGCTGTTTTCTTTTAAATGAGGCTTTAATTTATGCTATGACTTGGAAGAAAAGTATGGGCATATCTGTTTCTGTCTTCACATTAAATATCCAGGATCTTTCATGAAGTAGATGTTATAGCTACTCTCTGTGACACAGATTTAAAGATGATTGTTTAAGATAGGACAGAAAGAAGCAAGCTGGCTATATGGTGGGGAGATAGCATGCTATGTCCCTGGGCTATGAATTAACTTTGGGGAATGCGAGTGCACACTTTCTGGTGTTACCCTATGTATGAAGTAATCATAAAGTAGAGCTGCAATGAATCCAGTCTGCAAGTCCACTCTTCTGTAAAGCGAGGTATCTTTTTTTAGCACCCGGGGAAATGCACATGATGGCAAACTCAGGCAACAGAGATTAGACTCAGCCTGTCAGTTATGCCTCTTTAGCTAATGAGCTGAGAGTAGGTGGGATTCCAACCAGAGGATGGAATAATAGTGTTGGATGTTTAGAACAGAAAGTAGTCTCTCCTGCCATTGGGAGGGGAAATTATCTTATGAGGTTGACAGAAATTCCCAGACTGTGTTACATGGACCAACAGGTGCTGTGGGTGGGAGAAGTGAAAGGGCTCCTTGGCCAAACAAGCTTGGGAAACCGTGTGGGCCATATCTGCTTGTGGAGATGCGCTAGGCACACTAGCATGCCAGTGGCTCTGAGGAGGCCTGCATCGTGTTTATGTTCGTTAAAAAAGGATTCTAACATTCTGTGGAACTTGGCTCAGGAAATGGGAGAGAATTTTTGGAAAAGCAGTCCTTGTGGAGAGAGGTGTCGTCAGTTGTCCACAAAAAAGAAACAAGGAAACTTCATTAAAAAGTACAGCCATAATTCTTGACTAGAAATGTACTTCAGGCAAACTGAAAGAGACAAAATTGGGTTGAGAAACTATGGGTGAGTTAAGAGTTTTGCACAAAAAGCAAAGCCAATCACTTGTTTGACTTAAGGAAAAGAAAACAATTGCTTGATTTAAGAGGTAAGGAATCTGCTCAATAAGGCCATTTCTTCCTATGCTTTTGGAGGAGTGTGTGGCAAGAGGTGGTGGTGAGGGGTGTACCTCTACCTTCTGTTTCCTTGCAAACAAAGTGTTCATTATTATTTTGCAGAAATTCTAGAAAATTCTATTCTTTCCTATGTCTTGGAGGTAAGATAAGATTTTTCAAATAAAAAATGACAAAATCAGACTATTTGAAATCAAAAGCGCCAGCTTCAATTCTTGGTCAGCATGACAAAGAAAACCGAGGTGCCCAGCTTCCAGGCAGAGTTGTACCAAACACAGAGCTACAGCCGGAGAAACTGACTAAGATTTGTAGAAAGAAGTAAAAATGCAGCTAGGAGGGCATGAAGTTGGAACTCTCCTCTTTCCCCCAGGCTTCCCTTCACTATCTTTTGTCAATCTTGTTTTGAACTGTCAATGCCTTCACTGACGCTTGGGGACTTCGCAGCTACTCTGGAAGGGAGTAGGGGCTTTCTGCCTCACCACTCTCCTTTTTCCTTCCTGTCTTTGTTCAGTTCGTGGCCCTAGTGCCATGCTGATGTTGAACAGTCACTTCGGGCTTGTTAGTCAAATTACGGTGATTAATGCAAACAGCCAACATGAACTTCGGGCTGCTCAGATGTTAGATAACCCACAAGCTGGCAGGGAGCCATCTTTCTACATATCCTAAGTGACTCAGACATCTTTCAACACCCAAGAAGATCTTCCTCAAGCACAGAACTCTGTGATTCTTAAATGACTCAGACACCTTTCAAAACCAAAAGACAGCCTTCTGGTATTTGATATAAATGTGTTGGCCAAGCTCTTTTCAGATGATAAAATTAATGAGACTGTTCAAAAACAAATGGCTTCTGGTGAAAAGGTGTTGAATCATATTGTCTTCTTCCATACACATGATGCTGATCCTTACTAGAGGTTTTTCAACACAGTCCAAGCCTCCACAATCTTTCCTTCTAACTGTGGTCATTTTCTTGAACTGGGTTTGAGAAACAATTAAATATCCCCTCCCATCCCTGGTTCACCTTGTATATGTGGTAAATGGTGATGTGTCCATTGCTTTCCTAATTTCAAGCAGATATTTTGGAGACCAATAAGAAAAATAAGTAGAAGAGACTTAGAACTTTGCAAGAAACTTCCTGTAGAAATTTGAGAGGCGATTGATTATTACATAAGAAGGAAGCCTCAATTCTGAAATTCTCCAGAGACTATGTCACCAAACTTTCTTACCTAATATGAACTTAGAGCTCTTGCCACAAGGGATTTCCTCTCTAGATTGGTACATAAAAAGACAACTATGAGAAAAAGGTCCTATCAACATAAATTACAGTTTTATTGCTGGGAGGATACCCTATGAAATTAATGCACCATTTTATATTCTATGGAGTATGCTTAGAAGATTTGACTCACAAAATTTTGATACAGTTGACTTTGTCCATCTGTTTCTTTCCTGGGGGCCCAATCAAGCAAGGCCAGACTTGAGGACCCAGTGCTTCATTCCATCCCCATTCCTCATAGCTCGTTGATAACTATGTTATTTACTCCATCATGAAGAATGGTCTGTCTATGATGCCACCATAGGGAAGTGAGATAATTAAATCTGGTATTGTTTTGATCTGATTTTTATACCTAATCCATTATTTAACACTGAACTATGAGTTAAAGCTGAAGATTAATTTATTTGGAGATAGTGGGCTGACCTAGGAAGGTCATCTAAATGTGACTGATTTTTAAAGTTAGGTTTAATGAGGTATTATTTACATAAAGAAAAATTCATCCTTCTAAGTGTAGATTTCTATCAGTTTTGACACAGTTATGTAACTGCAATCACTATCAATACCTATAACATGACCATCACCCCATTCCCTCAGGCCACATGTAGGCAATCACTCCCCACTTTCCTAGCCCCTAAGCAGCCACTGATTTACATTCTGTCTCTGTATCACACAGACTATAGTCTTTTGAGTCTTTCTTTTACTTAGCATAATGCCTTTGAGATTTATCCATATTATTACACATGTCACTAGTTTATGACTTTATACTGCTAGGTAGCATTTCCTTATATAGACAAACCATAGCTTATTTATTCATCCACTGACTGAAGGGACTTTGGCTTATTTTCAATTTTTGGCAATAATGAATAAATCTCTATAAACATATGTGTACAGGTTCTTCTGTTCATGGTTCATGGTTCATGATTACTGATTTTTAAGGCAAATGTGTATTTTACTTCATAAGAAAATGCCATGTTCTTTTCCAGCATCAGCAACTTATAAAAATTCCATCACCAAATTTCTAAAATAAATTTTAGCCATTCTCACACTGGTGTAGTGGGATCTCATTGTGGTTTAAATTTGTATTTCCCTAATCATTAATGTTTAATCTCTGAATATGCATGGAATTTCCAGATATCTTTTTGTTACTAATGTCAAAGATAATTCTGTCACCATCAGATCACATATTTTGTATGATTTCAATTCTTTTAAATTTGTTAAGGTTTGTTTTATGGCTTTAAATATGGTCTATCTTGGTGAGTGTTCCATGTGCAACATAAAAAGGACTCCTGTTCTGCTGTTGTTGGGTAGAGTGTTTCAGAAATGCCAGTTGTTATGTCAAGGTTGCTGATGGTGACGTTGTTCAGGTTTTCTCTAAACTTGCTTATTTTCTGTACCCATATTCTATCAGCTAATGAAAGAAGAGTGTCAAGGTCTTCAAGTACAATTATGGATTTGCCTATATTTCTTTTCAGTTATGTCACTTTTGCTTCATGAATTTTGAAACTCCCTTGTTAGGTGCACACATATTAAGGATTGTTATGTCTTCTAGGAAAACAGAATCCATTATCATTATGATATTCCCCTTTTTATTTCTAATAAAATCTTCCTTGATCTGAAGGTACTTTCTCTGATATTATTATAGCCACTTCAAAGTCTATTTTCAAATAACATAATATTGCTTCACTAGAATCTTACTTTCAATTCTTTCCTTCCTTTTTGTGTTATTGTTGACATTTATTTTACTTTTACACATGCTCTTTATTTACAATGCAATGCTGTCATTTTTGTAGTCAGTTACCTTATAAAACAATTAATAATGCTAATATATATATATCTTTTATATTTACCTTCATTGTTTACCAGTTTTCAGAGCTCTTCATTTATTTGTATAGATACAAGTTTCTGTCAGATATCATATCTCTTTTACCTGAAGAATTTCATAAACTATTTCATGTAGCCCTAGACTATTGATAATGAAATCTTTCTGATTTTAGTTGTCTTAAAAAGTCTTTATTTCACTTCCATTTTGAAAATATTTTAACTGAGTATAGGATTCTGGGTTCACCATGTTAGTTTTTAGTAGTTTAAAGATATCATTTAATTGTCTTCTGGCTTACATAATGTTTGTCAAAAATCTGCTATAATTCTTATCTTTGCTTTCTGAAAAGTAACATGTTTTTTTTCTTTTTCTTCTGACTGCTTTCAAGACTTCCTCTTTATCTTTGATTTTCAACAGTTTGGACTTAATATAACCAGGTGTGTGTGCATGTGTGCATGCATGTGTGTGTGTGTGTGTGTATCTGAGTGGGGAATATTGATCCAGCTTGGGGTTCTCTGATATTCTTTGGGTCTGCATTTATATCTGTCATTATTTTTAGAAAAATTAACAGCTATTTTCTTTTCAACTATTTTTTTTGTCTTGATTTCTCTTTCTGGGATACCATTACTTGTATGTTAGAATGTTTGATATTGTCTCACAGCTCTTGAATGCACTGTTCTTTTTTCCCCTCTCTGTGTTTTCATTCTCTTTTCATGTTCACTGATTATTTCCTTGGTTGTGTAATGTCTGCTCCTGAGCCTGTCAAAGGCATTTGTCATCTTTGTTGTTATGATTTTATCTCTAGCATTTCCCTTTGATTTTTCTTTATAGTTTCTATTCCTCTGCTGAAATTCCCTATCTATGCATGAATGGTGTCTCTTTTCTCCACTGGAGATTTTAACATTTGTCATAGTTATTTTACATTTCCAGCTTGATAGTTCCAACATCTGGTCATGCCTAGGTCTGTTTCTGTAATGGCTTTCTTTCTTGGTTTTTCTTGCTTTATATATGTGTAATTTTTATTAAACTTGACATTGTATGTAGGATTGTGTGCTGATAGGCCTTGTGTGTGTGCTAGGTCAGTAACATAGAGTTGAGTCAATCAGTCTAGAACTGAGCTGGGTCTGGGCTCTGTCATTGCTAAGGTCTCATTCACTACACCACTGGCTTCAAATTACTATCCTATGCTTGGAGTGGTGGCTGAGACACTGACTATTTTTCTTAATGATTCTGCTCGCCCCTCAGCTTTCAGCCTTTCCTGGAATCACAGAGAGGGTTTCTCTTTCTGAGCCAGTCCCAGTGTATCCTGATAATGCTTGTTCCTCAGTGCTGGCTGGCTTGGGGAAGCTCCCTATTGTTCTGCTCTAGCCTTAGTCCCAGGGATTCTGTGTGCTTGAGTCTTGTGTGTATGGGGAGGGGGGTGTATCTCAGGGATCCTTCACCTCCTGCACATGCCAGGCAGACTGACTTGTATCTTTGCCAGTCTTGTGCAGATTTTTGCCCCTGTCCCAATAGTAGAAGTCCTCTAATGTCATTTGTACAGGATCTTGAGCCCACAAGACTGCTCTTCCCTGGGGATAGAGGGAGTTTTTCTTGTCCTTTTCCTTCCTGAGACACAATGGGTTTTCAACTATGATGTTGGGGTGACACAGTTGCCGTCTCTCCTCTAGCATGTTAAGGCTCATGTTCTGTAGGATAGGAGGGTGCAGGTGGGATTCCAATCTTCTCTCCTGCAGCAGCCACTCCCCTTCTTGAGGCTTTTGTGTGAGTGCTTGGAAGAGTAGCCATGGGGAAAACTCTGTGAATTGGGGGGAATCCTCAAATGTCTGAGCATCCCACGGGTTCTGCACTGTCATGGTTGCCCTCACTCAGTCTTCAGCGATTTGTTTAAAACTTTAGCTGACTTCTTTGTGCCTGCTTGTGTAGTACCCAGCATCTTCACTGCAGCTTCTGCTTCAAATGAGCCAAAGCTCTTATCCCGCCTTTCCCTGGAGGAGGCTATCTTTCCTGGGATTTCAGGCAGTTTGTCTTCAACCTTAGCAATCTGAAGAGGTGAAGAAAAGTTATGATGTTGTAATTTATTCAGTTTTCTTGTTTGGTTAGCAGGTATAGTCTCTCTTGTTTTCTAGGCCACAGTGGAATTCTGAACCATGATTTTTTTTTAAAAGCGTAGGGAATGGGTCAGGAAGGAGTTGGGAAAATTCCATTCAAAGGCACATTCCTAGTAGAACTTGCCAATAATGTACCTTTGGGCTACAGATCTGAACTTGAATTGACCTGGCAGAACAGGAGGGGTTTATTCTCTTATTCTGAATTAGTTTTTAAAATCCTAAGGAAGTTAGGTTGATTCCAGTTTGGACCTGATTCCTAACCTTATCCCCTCAGCTGACCCAGCAACTCAGGATGGGTACGAAGTGTATCCTCTGGCTCCTGATTACTACAGTATATTTTCAAACTCTTTTACCCACAGTAGCCCAGCCCTTCCTGGTGTGTGTCTGTAAATGTAACCTAGGCCATCTGGTCTTTTCCTCCTGGGAGACCAAATGTTATCTTCCCTAGTGCCTTCATTTGATAACACTGTGTTCGTGAAGCGATGACGCTGCCTAAATGGAAATGAAAGGATAATAGAGTATCAATGAGAAACCATCAAAAAGCAGTGCTACTGTTTATCAAGCACTGCCCATACCAGGACTATAGAATGAAATCTTGAACTGCATTGTCTCATTTCATTTTCACAACAAACTTATGGGTAAGTGCTATTACCATCCCACTGTAAACATAAGGAATCAAAAAATGAACTCAATAGATGGTTTTTGGTATCCATGTGCAAAATAATATAATTCAACCCTTATCTATACACAAAAATTAACCCAAAATGGATTAAAGACTTCAATGTCAAACCTGAAACCACAAAATTCCCCCAAGAAAACATAGGCAGTAAATTTCTTGATATCAATGAGTCTTGGTGATAATTTTTTGGATCTGACTTAAAAAACAAAGGCAACAAAAGAACAAAATTAAAAAGTCAGACTATATCAGACTAAAAAGCTGTGTACAGCAAAGGAAATAACCAACAAAATGAAAAGGTAATGCACTGAATGGAAGTAAATGTCTACAAATCATATCTGACCAAGGATTATTACTCAAAACATATAAATAAAACACAACTCTATAGCAGAAAACAAAGAATTCAGTTAAAAAATGCAGCAGAAAGTCTGACTAGACATTTTTCCAGAGAAGACATGCACATGTCCAACAAGTAAATGAAAAGATATTCAACATTACAAATGATCAGGGAGGTGCAAATCAAAACCACAATGAGATATCACTTCACACCCGTTAGAACAGCTAATATATATATATATATATATATATATATATATATATATATATATATATATATATATATATATATATATAAAGAAACAACAAGTGTTGGCAAGGCTGTGGAGAAAAGGGAAACTTCGTTGTGCAATGCTGGTAGGAATGTAAATTGGAGCAGCCGCCATTTCCTCAAAAAATGAAAACTAGGACTACCATGTAATCCAGGACTCCACTTTCAGGTATTTATCCAAAGAGAATGAAAACCCTACTTTGAAAAGATATATGCACCCCTATGTTCATTACAGTATTATTTACAATGGGCAAAATATGGAAACAACTTAAGCATCAATGGATGAATGAAGGTATGGCATATACATATGCAATGGAAAACTAGTCAGTCATAAAAAAGAATGAAATCCTGCCATCTGCAACCACATGGAGGGACCTCAAGGGCATCAGGCTAAGTGAAATAAGTCAGACAAAAAAAGGCAAATACCATACAATTCACTTATATGTGGAATCTAAGCACAAACACAAAAACAAAAACAAAATCAAAACCTCTCCAAACTCATAGATACAGAGAACAGACTGGTGGTTGTCAGAGGTAAGGGTGAGATGTGGGCAAAATGAGTTACAGGAGTCAAAAGGTACAAACTTCCATACACTTCCTGTAGTAAATAAATAATCCATGGGGATATAAATGTGACTCTAGTTAATAATACTGTATCACATGTTTGAAATTTGTTATAAGAAAATGAAAAAGAATCTGAGGCATAAGGAATGGAAGTAACTTACATAAGTTTGCAGATCTAATAAGAGGAAAATCCAGAATTACAGCCTAGTATCTTAACTACTCCTACAGCTATTAGTTGATGCCAGTTTGAACTGCACACTTCTACTTATATGCAGCATTTTTTCAATTAATATATTGGAAAACTTCTTGGAGATTTTTGACAATTTGAAAAAACATTTCTTCCTCTCTAGTATACTTTATTGTAAAAATATAGTATATAATGCATATAAAACAATATGTTTTAATCATTGGTTTATGTTATTGGCAAGGTTTCCAGTCAACAGTAGGCTATTAGTACTTAAGATTTTAGGGAGTCAAAAGTTATACATGGATTTTCAACTTCACAGTGGGTCAGCACCCATGACTCCCAGATTTTTCAAAGGTCAAATGTATGTTGATATGTGCCTGATATTTTCAATTGTTCAATTTATAGAGTGATGTTTCTCAGTAGAATGTCTTGGGTTAATGGAAGTTTTGTGTGGAAGAGACGACTTTGGAGATGATACCAAGGGTCATAGAGAAAGAACAAGTTTCATTCCCACTGAGAAACCCTGTCATCTCTGGATTGTGGAAATCTTCTGTCTCTCCCCAGTGGCAGAAGCCTGCTCAGATGTCACCCTCAACAACAACAGTAGCTGTGACAATAAAAGGCAGGCAATGGAGAGTATAACCAAAATCCTGAGTCCCTGCCTCCCACCTCAGGGTTGACAGGCTACACTGAGACCTGTGGCCTGGGTTTGGGACCCAGCTGCTAAAAGCACTTTCTTTGGTTTTTCCTAAGTGGGATCTCTAAGAAGGTCCATGATTGTGAGTGCTTTAGACAGGCACAGCTGTGGGGGAGCAGGGGAACATAGTGTTGCATTTCTATGAAGAAAACAGGCTGACCATATATTTGAATCTATCCAAAGATGCTGAATGTACTTCTTTGACTTAAAGGGTTTTTTTGTAAATTTTGAGGCAGAATAATAACCTCCACGTGATGGTAATCTGTTTTTGTCCAGTCTCATATACATTTCACTTTTCCTGAGCTTCTTATGGAACATGACAATACATTTCATTCTTATTATAAAAAAATACTAATGTCACACACTGTGTAGCTTTTTACATTCTGCAAAGCATTTTACATATATTATCTCATTTCATCTTATGAGAGCAGTAAGGCAGATGGAAAAATTGAAGCACTTTGTGGCAAGAAGGCTTGCATTAGAAAACAAAATAAGAGAGACTCAGAACTGGATCTCCATCCTTTGTAAAGATGTGACTTGACACAGCTTGTCCCTTGGGGACTTATGGTCCAGGCCCCCTGTCTTCATCCTGGAGATGAGGTGGTGGGACCATACCATTCTTGTTCTGGCTTCCTGTTTTCCTTCCCCTGTGCCCCCATTGCTTAGAGAATCCTGACCAGTTTATAGTTCTATCAACAGTACATGTCTCCCCACATCTTCACAAATTCCAGTGTAATCAGTTGTTAAAAGCTGTGCCCTTCTTGTTACAGGTGGAAATGGCATCTTGTGTTCTTTAAATTCATCTTATTCTTATTAGAGGTTCAATATCTTCTCATAGACTCATAGACCATTTATATTTCTTCCTTATGAATTGCCTCTTTATTCTCTGATATATGTTAAAAGATCTCCATATTTTCAATATTTTCAAGCCAGTTGTCAAGTATTTCCTGTACAATCTACATATATGCAGTTTTTTCTTTTAAAAGCTAATCTAAAAGTTTTGTCATTTGTTGAGAAAGTTCAAGCCATTTCATCGTATTCTGGTTACATGTATATTTGGCCTTATTTCTGCTATCTTATTTCCTTTTCTATTTGCTGTAATCTTCTTATTCCTGCCACTGGAATGGTTAGATTTTTTTTGTTCCTTTTCTGAGTTTGTGTTGTGTTTTTGCTTTGTTTTACAACCTGGGGCTCTGCTTTCACTGGGAAGGTTCTTTTCAGTGGACAGAGAAGGACAGAATTTAGGCTTCTCTAGCGAACACCCAAAGCATGGTATCTCCATTTAGGGTTGCCAAATTTAGGAGACAAGTTGCTTTAATATGCTGCAATTCAAGAATGAGCTGCTATGCTATTTTATATCCAAATTTAGAGTTGCAGTCCACTTTTCTCTCCTAGTCCCAATCTCACTTTTCATCCTCAAAACAATAGCCCCTGACTTATTTACAGACCATTCTTGTAGTTTTAACCTGGGCACAACACCCTGGCCAATTGCTGAGTATGGGGCAATGAATGAGGGTGGACATCAACTGGCATAGCTATTCAGCGTCATTCAATTATCTATCTCAGAGATGATCACCTGACTCAGCCCTTGCTGAGTTTCCGTGCAGAAGGGTCGTACTGCCTTAGGCAGCATCTTTAACTCCCGGCATGATTTGAGATTGCCAGTCCATTCTTTGATTTTTCTATGAATAAATCATTTCTGCTTCTGTCTTCCAAATATCCCCCAAATTTTGGATCCAGAAATGGTACCTTTCCTCATATACCACGTTTAACTGGAACTACTGATGTTTTACATACTTAGAGGCTTAGAGAAGGCAACGTTGAGGAGTAGGAGATATCCTCCAGAGATAACATGTGGTTTACAGGACTGGTAAAATAGGGAAGGAGAACCAGTCTTGGGAGCCAGCTCTACTTCTCCCATCCTTGTGCATATAAACAACAGTCCCACTTTTTAAATGGTATTCTCTTCCCTGTCCCATTCTTTAAGAAGATGCTGTTCACCTAGTCTGATCCAGCTATGTGAGATGTGCCAGGAACCATCAAGAACACAGTGCTGTCTTTGGGTAATTGGGGAAACCTGGCAGCTGGGGCATATAAAAATGTCTGGGGAACCCATGCTCCCCTCACCCTTTTGTTAATTTATTCAGCCAAAGCCTGTTGAGTGCCTACAGTTACCATATACCCTGTTAAGCTGGGTTCACTGTAATAAATACAATAGGCAAGCTTTCTGTTTTTATGGAGCCCATGGTCACTGTGGCTTCACATTGGCCTTCAGCACTTGGCTTCTACTTTTGCTTTTTTATCTCAAGTCACTTCTGGAAGAGACCATACTAATCAATGCAATTAAGCAACTGCTTTAATGAAACTTTGAAACTGTCTCTACCACTGTATCACAAAAGCAAAGGATTTTACCAACATTTAAGTTGGGTCAAGAGGTTCACACATTTTTAATGACTTTTGTTCTAGGTCTCTTTAATGCTAGTTCAAAGTTAGTATGTTGATTCAGTGAAAGCTTCTGAACCACCTTTCTCTTATTGAAGGGTGTATTTACCTCTTAATCAAATGAGGGCATATAAACATGCAGTAAATGTAAGAAATGGAGTGAGATTCAGAATGGGATCAAACCCTGAGATAATGTGTGATTTGGGGAATACCAAGGACTCATTCCTGGGCCTCGTTCTCCTTGTCCAGAAATTAAGTAGATGGCCTTAGATGATTTCTACGGTCTTCTGGCAGTAATGTTTATTGGACGTATGCTAATAAAAATATAATACAACAAACTCTGCTTTCATCTCTTTTATTTCTACCCACATAAAACTTCCCTTGGGGAAAGTGGAAGTTGTATGGATAAACAACAAATGAGAGAGATGGCAATTGAACCTACAAAGCAATAGTCTTATAAATGCCCCAGACAGCTGTTGGGTGGTACATCTTAAATTCCCTAATAAGATGTTAGAATAAGATACTTTCTAAAGAAGGGCTCATGTTTTAATAACCAGATAGATGCCTTCTGTGTCATCTGCGGAGCCCTAAGGATGATAAAGATCACCCTGGGGAGAGAAGCCAAAGCAGTATGATTAAGTTTCCTTTTATCAGAATGTGCGATGCAGAGTTCTTTCTGGGCTTGGGGTTTGTTCCCTGCTTCTCCTCTCTGCTCTCTCTCATCCCTCCCACCTCTCACTCCTGCCTCCTTTCAGAACACAGCTGGCGAAAGCAAGCTTTGGGACCGGAAAAGGCTAGGACTTACTTTCGCTGCAATTCACACCTTTCCCAAGTAAATTCCTTAGAAACCCCAGTAATTGGTGAATGATGTTTATTGACGTGGTCTCCTCAAATTGTCCCCGGGACAGGGTGAGACCTGGTCATCCATTCTTCCAGCAGCCTTTTGCTGTTGCTCTGTTTAAAGGGTCCCCTGTAGACTGTACAGGGAGTGTGGGTCCATTAAGAGTTGTCCCAAGGCTCTAAAGATGTTTCTCTCTCTTTCTACTTCTTTTTGTTCTTGTGTAACCTCTTGCACTCCCCTCCCAAACCCACTTATATACCTGTTGGGTATGCACACACACACACACACACACACACACACACACACACACACACACACACACATACATATTTATATGGAGCCTGTGGAATACACTGAAGAGCCTACGCTCAGGAGTCAGATGGCCTGGTTTTTCCATTTAGCAGCTGAGTGATCTTGGGCAATTCACTCCATCTCTCTGTGTCACATTTCTCCTGTATCTCAGGGTTGTGAGGGTTAAATAGCCCATCCTTGACTGGTATTTAGCACAGGGTTTGGCACACTGTAAGAGCTCTATCAGCGTTAGGTATCATGCTCATGATGAATTGTCATTGTGTTTTCATTCCTTTGGAGTCCTGGGGAACGGACACCTTTGGCAGTGAGAACGGTGTTCTCAAAAGACCAGCCCAGACTGAGCTAGGTTTCCATGTGTGGGGACAGGGTAGGTAAAGTACCATGCAGCTTGCCCTTTGTTCTCACACGAGTTCAAGTCTTGAAAACAGCTAGGGGACTGTTTGGTAATGGCCTCCAAGTGCCCTTTCAAAGTAGGCAAAGTTAAATGTCACTTGCCAGGTGCTCAAATTTAACTCTAAGGCAAGTCAGTTAAGGGAGCTCGTTGTATGAAGCAGAGCTGGGCAAACGATCTGCTGTGGTCAAAACCATTCTGGCAAAGCCCCATCGTGCTCTCTGTCAGGTACGTGCCCCCACTGCTTCTGCATGAGTTTCCCTCTACATCACCTGGGAAGGAGGGCGGGTGGGTGGGGACTTCTGATGTGATGCTGACAAATACAAGCAATGGGAAACTTGACAGTTTCTGTCCGCATGAGCAATCTGTTTCCCTTTTTTCTCAGTTGTGATGGGCTTTGGTTTCAATGAAGTTTAGTTTTGAGTTTCAACCTTAAGTCAACTCTGGTTGCAAGGTCACTGTGATTGCCATGGACCAGAGCTGTAGCTGATGCACAGGGCTGCCAGGGATGCCAGCCTGCTGGGGAAGGACCCGCCCTCCATCTCCCAGACTTGGCTTCCATCGGGGGAAACTAAAACGCTACTCCTCTCAGATTCCCTCTTCTAGTTTAAAAGTCATCCACAAAGACAGCAAATGAGAGATTCTTAGCCTGCATACACCTTGTTTTTGTGGACAGTGAGTCACAAATTTTCAATACTGCTGAGAAGAGAGAAATACTCAAGCAGAAGACCGTGTATCTCGTACAGTTGAGGGAACAGTAGGAACAAAACTATCCTCCCTCCCTTTCCATTTAATGTAATAAAAGATTCTAGCTAACATGCATAGGGCTTGCCACACGAATGTCCCATAGCTTAAAAATACAGGTCTCTGAAATAGATGTATTTTATAAGAAACCAAAAGAACAGAAAATAGGAAAAGTGTTCCACCACATGAAGTAAGCAAAGCTTTGTGTAAATGCCAAAGAAGCTATCAAAAACTGGCTGTTGGAAGCTATTATGATTTTATCAGGGTTCTGTACACTATTTAAGGTAGAAAGTCCTGAGCTTTCATGAATACAAGCTCTTCTTCATTTTTGTGAGTCCTGAGGCCTGGAAGGGGACAACAGTGATGACAGTAAGCCCACTGGGCTGATGTCTGGTGGAGCTGTCGAGTGGAGGTATGAGAGTGGTGTCTTGTGCTTGTATCGTGGGCTTTTGCCAGTCAGCCAGCATTCGTTCATTCATTAATCCATTTATACGTCTAGTTAATGGTACTACCAAAAAGTTATAGCCAGAGCTGTCAGCTAGAAATAAAGGGGAGCTGTGATAATGGTTAAGAGACCAACTGTGACTTCCTCTGGGAGATCTAGAGATGCCAAAATGCTGTCCTCTGAGAAAAACAGAATTTAGGAAAAATCTATGCATTCAAGATCATCAACTTACAGGCATGAAGCTTTGCTTACAAGATTTGCAAATTCCTGCAAGCCATGGAGGTTGTTCAGAACTTTGTCTGTTGATGGGAGATGGGAGGTAATAAGATTCTGGGAGCTGCCTGGGAAATTACCTGCTATGTCTTTTGCCTTAACTGGAAAATCCAAGTGTCCCTTCCAAGGACCCACCCCAAGTCCTCCCCGAGGAGGCAGCCTTTCTCCCATGGGCCCTGCTCTGTCAAAGTCTGTGAATCCCATTTGCAGTAAATCTTATACCCAGAAACACACTCTGTAATTGATCTTTGTCTTTGAAGTATGGGTTCACCCACAAAATGTGACTCAAAGACACATAAAAGAAGTGGCAACCCCCTTGGCCAAGGCTAAAGTTATTTACCTTGTGAGAGAAGTTAGTTTTGAGATTAGTCACACCTTATGCAAGATAACCTTTGCCATCCCCTGCCCACCTTCCTGACAGTTAATTTTGAAATAAAGCCTTTTCTTTTTCAAGATGTTTTGAAAAAAATAATAATAAAGGAAAACCTCTGACCAATTTACATATGTGGTCATATCAGCCTTCATAAGAGTTTTGAACTATGTCCCAGGCTCATGGGTGGAAATATGTTTTATTAAGTGACCTGCTGGTACACCTCTGATCCTTGCTTCCTCCTCATTGCATCTCTAAATGCGAGGAAGAGAATTTGGGAGCTTTAATGTTTAACTGATTACATTTCAGCCTCCCAAAATAAGATGATCATGGATTTGCATATCTCTTCTAAAGGTGTTAATGTTTGAACTCCAAAACACTCATCCTTACTTTCCAAAATGTGTGATCCAATTCCATAATAGTCCTACAGAATAATCAACAACAAAATGAAAACAAATCCATCTATTGGACTATGTGTTCACCCATACCCACGTGAAGACTAAGAGTCGTTAGCTACATCTGGGGGACTTTATCACAATCCAGATGTCACTAGTTCAATGTGAGAGGAGCATAAATAAACTAAAATTAACAGGCCCAATGCATGTCTCTTAAAATATGTATTTGCTATCTTTTGTAAAACTATGAAACACTATTTTGTAAATACAATTCAACTATCCACAGCCAATGTAAAAATTCAGATTAGCCAGAAATAGAAAATGAAAAAATGTAGTTTTCCCTCTCTGCCTCTTTAGTAATATCCCTTCAGATACTTTTTCTCTTTTTACATAGAAGATTCCTTTTGGACTGGTGTTTTTCTCAGTCAGTAAATAAGCAATCACAAATATTTACCAGGAACCGTATCTATACGAAGTATAACTCATCCTTCTAAACCATATTAGATCTTCCAATCCCCCCAGGTGGGATGTGACCTATCTATGAAGGTATCTATGTACCATTGCAGGTGACCTTTCTTTCTCTGTTTTTCCATAGCACTTAGTACATTGATTTATGCTAAATTGCATTCATATGTGATTTTTCTAGTGCATAGGCCACCTTGCACAGATTCTTATACTGTATCACCTCACATCCTGGTTCCCTTGGCAGGCACGCAAATGTTTCAATTGGCTTGTAGATGACTGCATCTCAACTCCTCTTCTTATAAGGAGGCTAGTCCTATTGGGCTGGGGCCCCACCATTACAATTTCATTTAACCTTAATTACTTCCTTAAAGGTTCCATCTCCAGATAAAGTCACATTGGGAGTTAGGATTTCAATTTCAGGGGGACATGTACAGTCCATAATACCTGGTATGATGAGCAAGATTCTGAGATGTCCTCTAGATTTCCCTCCCCTGATACACATGCCCCAGGACTACAAAGAAGATGAATTCTACTCCGGGATTAGGTTATGTTATATGACAGATTTGACCCTCAGATAGGGAGACTATCCTAACCTAGTCACACAAGACCTTTAAAAGCAGAGTTGTTTTTTTTTTCTGGCTAGTAGCAGAAAGAAAAAAACACACAAAAAGATCTTATTTTAAAGAAATTTGATGCAAAGAAGATTCTCTGTTGCTGAAGTGGTGAGTCACATAGCAAGGGCTCAAAACTGGTCTGTAGAAGCAGAGTGGTACTGGGCTGATAGCTGGTAAAATAAGAGGAACCTCAGTCCTACACCTATATGGAATTAACTCTACCAACAACTTGAGTGATGTTGGAAGTGGAGTTTTCCCCAGAGCATCCAGATGAGAACTCAGCCTGGCCAGTCCCTTGATTTCAGCTTTGCAGTGTCCTGAGCAGAGGGCATTATGAGCATGCTCTGTAGGACTTTCAACCTACAGAACCGTAAGACAGTAAGGGGGTGTTATTTTAAGCTGCTAAGCTAATGGTAATTTGTTTAATACATTACTGATACACCCAGGTATTAATAGGTCATATGGGTCACCCACAGACCCATGGAACAAAAACAACTGAAGCTATTTTTTTCTGCCACCACATCCATGTCTTTTGTACCAAGCTTCTTAGTGTTTCTCACACCTTAATATAACATGCACATCTCCTGGGGATCTTGTTAAAAAGCAGATTCTGAGTAAGCAGTTCTAGCAGGAGTCCTGAGATACAGCATTTCCAGCAATTCCCAGGGGAGTTTGCTGGGGTCTGAGGGTCACACTTAGAGTAAAAATTATATTCTTAGGAAACTGGTTTTATCCCCAGAGCTGTGGACAGGCTGGGTCTATTTTCTCTTTGCCTTTCAGTAACTAGTCATATTTCTAAATGGATTTGCTTTAGAATTTCTGATGTTAATCTTAATGATGTCAGAAATTTGAGGTTTGTAATAATAATAGTTAATATTCACCAAAGGTTTGCTCTGTGCCATTCACTGTTGTCTTCCCCCAGGCTTGCAAATCAAACCTCAGAGAGGGTAAACCAACTTGCCCAAGATCACATTGTCTGTAGACTGGCATGATGGTTGCAATCTAGAACTTTCTGCTACTCTTAATCATTATTCTATACAGCCCTTCTTTCTTAACTTAAAATCTAAAATGAAAGAAAATCTACATGTCCTCAATTAGGGATAAAATGTATTTGACTTATTTTAGAGGGACCCCTGCCTAAAATTTTGATTCAAATATGTTCAAGAAATGACTGCAGTTTACAAATTTCCGTGAAATTTTTTGTAATGCTGGGATTGCAGACTTTTGGTTTAGCAAATGTCCTTCTGAGGTTTTTGAAATGCAGAAATAGACCAAAAACCTAGTTTGGGTAAAGAGAGCAAAACATAAGTGAAGAAGATTCGGGGATGGAGGGCAGAGGGCAGGCAGGTAGCTGCAGGTCGAGGACAAGATAGGGAGAGTAACATGCAGGTGGCAGGGCCTTAGGAGAAAAGACAACCATGCGGAAGTCCTAGCAGGAATATGTCTTTGGAGAACAATTTGGTTTAAGGACAATTGAATGCCAATATATTAATCTGTTTCTGTTACTCATCACTGCTGTTCTCTCCCTCCTTGACTTCAAAACTTTTAGTCAGGGTTGTGTGTGAGAGGGGAACAAAGTGACAGAGAAGCAAGGTGGATTGTGAAGTTTTTTCCTCAATAGCCCACTGGTACCAGCATGGGGGCAGCAGCACCACGTGGAGAAGAGACAGGATCCCAGAGCTGCAGACAGGGAGGCCGGCAGAGGCGCAGGTCCAAGCCAAGCACTGTGGGCCAGCCCCCGAGGCAGGTGAGCAGACGCCTGCAGGGTGGAGTGCTCCACAGAAACCCAGGCCCCTGCCCAGGGCTTCTCAGCCTGCGCACATCTGACACCTGGAGCCTGATCACCCTTGGTTGTGGGGGGCTGTCTGTCACATTGTGGGGTGTATTGTGCGTCTCTGGCCTCTACCCATTAAACACCACTAACACCTTTCTCTCTCACTGTGACATCAAAAATGCTTTTAGACATTTCCAAATGTCTTCTATGGGAAAGCCTTGCTGGTTAAGAACTCCTCTATATCAAACCCTCCAGAGAGACCGGGAAGGGCTCAGGCACCCACCAGGCATGGGGCGTTCACTTAAGCCGTAGGACCAACAAAATCCAGGCTGGAGATTTAGGTTCCAGTGATACAGCAGAAATGCAGAGTCAGAAAGGGCTTGGGATGCAGTGATAATTGGGGCGGTTGTGTGTGTGTCTAGGGGTTCATGTTTAAAAGGAACACTGGTCCCAAAGCACATTTGCTCCAGGAAATAAACATTCTGAGGGCCTTTCACCATTATCAGGCTAAATTGTTTGCTTAATTCATACACAATTTTTATTTTTATAAAAGAGTCCTAAGTATCCCATTGACATTGCCAAAATGAAGGCCCGAAATGAGATTTTTCAATTTTGGTTACCAACAAGCAGACTGTGATTCGGTTCAAGCCACTTGTGAGCCGTCTGCCTGCCATGGGGCTGTCTTTATAGCACTCTTGATTAGATGTGACATTTTCTCACTCGGAGTATTTTGCCTGTATTTGAAGAGATCCACACAGGGGACCTTATTAAAATCTGCAGAAGCCTGTGAATATGTGAGGATGCACTTATGTGAGCGGGAAGGAGAGAATGGATTTTTTTATCTTCTGGGAATCTGGCGGGCTTATTTTACAGGAGCTTACAAAGGGGAAAGAAGATGCTGCTCTCGTTTAAAACAGAATGCAGTGCCTCCTCTGCTTGCAGCTCTGAGAGGCCAGGGTAAAGCAGAGTGTAAATTATTTCCATGACCCACTAAAGTGGGAACTGCTTCATCTGTTAAACTCCAGATTCCTTTGCTAATTATATGTAAGAGATGTTGTGGATAGCACAGAACAGACCACTATGACCCCAGTATCGCCAGGTTTGGCCAGCTCAAGAATGTGTTCATGCCCCCCAAAGATGTGAATTCCACTCCATTCCCAGCCCTGTTTGGCCCTGGTTTGCTTTTCTAGTGAATGGTGTGGACCCCAACAGGACAGAACAGAGGCAAGTCTCAAAATGAAGGCTAAGACTGTTGAACATTGTGAAGAAGGCAAACTTTACCCCAGGTTTCCCCATTTGGTCCCCTTTCTAGAGGAGACCTACCTTTTTTCCCCACACTTTTTTGTTATAATTTTTGCACTAAATTTTTAATGTCATAAATGTACTAAATTCTTTTTTGGGGCCCTCAATGTTTTGTATATATATCATTTTAAGTGATGCAGCCCCATTCACAGGCTCCTATGCACACCACATGACTCTGGTTCTGCCACCCCCATCCCCCCACCCATGGCCACAAATGATGGGGTCAGAGGTGGGAGCTTGAATAAGACAGGGAAGAACACATGAGCTGCATCCATCAGATGTTACCATGGGAGTTTTAATTCCAAATAGTGAGAAGAAACAGGCATTCAGTAGTAGTCGCTGACGCCAAGACCAGGAGGTGGAGCGGGGCTGCAGGAGAGGAGGTGGAAAAGATGCCCTGAGGTGTCACGGAAGGCAGAAGGCTATTGAGGCCTTCAGCAATATTTACTATGCACTTGCAGTGTGCCACACAGGGCTGGGTCTGAGGAAAGTGAGCAGAAGCACAGCTTTAGGGAGGCATTGAGATAAACCAGTACAAAAGATATTTGTTGATGAAGAGTGCTCAGAAGAAACAGAATGGGGACAGGGGGCTACTTTGGGGTGGTATGATCAGGAAAGGTCTCTCCGAGGAGGTGATATTTGAGCTGAGGCTTCAGTGACTCAAAGGAACAAGGCTTAGGAGAAAGATATTCCAGGCAGAAGTCCACGCAAACACAAAGGCCCAAGGCAGTGGGTGAGTGTGGCACATCCAAAGAAAGAAAGAAGGGCTGTGAGGCTGGATCACACAGAGCAAGAAGGGCGGCATGGGGTGAAAAGAGAAAATTCATGCAAGCCTCGGTGGGGTGCGTGAGAACAGGGTTTATCCTGAGTGTGACGGGAGCCATTGCAAGCATATGAAGAGCACCTAGAAAATCAATGGAGGAAAAGCAGGGGTGCAAAGTACATGAGTACATTGTTTATAGGAAAAAAAAAAAAAGAAATACAGACAGCTCTTATACATACAAAAAATGCCCAATTTCCGTTTCTGTTGGCAAAGCAGTAGAGAAGTGGGCATTGTCTTACATTGCTGGTGGGAGTGCAGAATGGTGCAATCCTGGCTGAAGGTGGGACCTGCTGGTGGATGAGCCATGGGAAGATGCCATGTGTAAGGAATCAAAAGTGATGTTTGAACTTGTAGCTTGATGCCATTTACTGAGGTGGGCAAGACTACAGGAAGAAGGGTAAGAGAACAGAAGGGTGCTGGGAATTGTTTCCAATGCAGTTAACCCAAGTTCAGTTTTGGAAGTGGTATATTTGATATCCCCTCTTGCACAGTCAAATGCCAATGCCTACAGCCAGTTGGCTATGCAAGTTGGGAGCTCAAGGCTAGAGATGCATATTTTGAACTTGGCAGTCTCTCTATGGTACTGAAAGTCACAACCTGAATGGGTCTGAAGCACTTTGAGACAGCCCTACAACCTTGCAGAGCCCAATTTAAAAACCACAGGGGGACCTTCTAAAATTATTGATCATAAATTAATAATTAAATTATAATTGAACACACTGCTGATATATGTATTATGTATTTATTAGCATAAAGTATACTTAAATTGTAAATTCACATTTATACCTAGATAGATCTGGAACACTGACAAAGTATTTTAATGTCATAAATGTACTAAATACTTTTTTTCTAGACTTTAATTTTTTAAGAGGTAACAAATTTGCATGGTTTAAAGTCAAAACAATATTAAAATGAAGTGTTAAAATGTATTGCTTCCATCACTGTTCCCATCCATTTTATTCCCAGCCCTGTGTCCCATAAGGACTCCTATTTCTATTAGTTTCTCTGGGGAACTAAAAATACTTCCTTTTGAAAATTAAAACAAATATAAATATGTTTTCTCCCCCAACTCCTTGCCTTTCTTACACAAAAGATAACCCACTATATACAGTGGGTTTTTTCACTAATAAATGCTGGAGATCTTTCTATATCAATACATAGAGAGCACCCTCATTCTTTGTTTTATACCTGTGTGATATTCCGTGGTGTGTATACAACCATGGTTTATTTCCCTGTTAATGAGCAGTTGGGTTGTTTCTTATCTTTTGCTATCAATTAATACTGCATATTCATGTATATTCATTGTCTCATATAGATGAGGCGTATGTGTAGGATAAACTTCCAGAAGTGGGATTGCTGGGTCAAAGGGTAAATACATTTGTAATTTTGATAACAATTGCCAAATTGCCCTCTGTGGGGGTTGTACCATTTTGCACTCTCACCAGCAGTGTATGAGAGTGTGGTTCCTCGATCACCTTGCCAACAGAATGTGTTGTTAAAGTTTTGGGCTTTTGCCAGTCTGATAGGTGAGAAATGTTATTTCAATTTAACTTTACTTTGTTTTATCTCTTATTCCGAGGGAAATTGAGCCTCCTTTCATATGCACAAGGATGTTGGGTTTTTTTTTTCTATAAACAGTCTCTTCATGGACATTTTGGCTGTTTTCAATTGCTAGGAGCTCTTTATATATTGAAAAAAGCTCTTTGTGATATGAGACACAGTGTTTCAGTTTTGACTGCATGATTTGATTTGCTTATTTTTAAAATGTATTTAAATGTATCAATTTTTCTTTCATATCCCCTGGATTTTAAGTACTTGTTAAAAGGCCTTCCCTTACTCTAAAATTATAAAAGAACTCACTCATTACCTGCATTGTTTCAACAATCTGCTAAGCAGGGACCATTAGCCTTATTTTATGAATGAGGAAAATGAGAACCAGAATTCAGATCTAGGGCTCCTTTACTTCTAAGCCTTCTCAGAAGGAAGTATATGAATTCCTCTTCTCATTGTCACTTTGCAAACTTTTTGCTGGGAGGTTGGTGAGGGTTATTCTTTGTTCTCAGTTCTGAATTGCAAGTTTTAATGCTAAAACCTGTTTCCATTGTAGAAAAGCTTGTTGAAGAAAGTGATCCTTTTATTTCTGAGGTTTGAAATAAACACAAAATTGCCCAGGTCCTATAAACACTAATGTTTGCATTTTAAACCAACATAAAATATCTCCCAGATCTTATAAACATCGATGCTGGAAGCCGAACATGTTGAACCTGCCAGGATCATGGGCACCACCTACGGACGTCAGCAAATGTCCCTTTTAATTGAACGCTCAAAAGGACATCTGCCGGCAAGCAGAGAGGCCCTGCGGTGGCCACATTGGACTGCATTAAGGGACACCTGGAATCTATGGCAGCCCTTTACCCCTGTCTCTCCCTTTCTCTCCATCAGAGCCAGCAGGTAGGAGAGTGCTGACGTTGTCTATTGAGGACTAGGAAAAATACTGCGCTTGTGAGCCAGTACTTCGCAGGAGGATGACCCAGTTGAAGCCTTACACATACAGCCTCCTCTTCCTACTAAACTCCAGAACCCTGAGAAGCTACTCTCCACAGAGGCAGGGTGGTGAGAGAGTCCTTCTCATGTTTGGTAGGGGGATGGTTTATGCAAGGCCACTTTTCAGACCCAGAGGTTGTGATAGATTTTTCTCTGGGATTAACTCTGATCGGCTGGAAGCATGGCCTAGAGCACTATGTTGAGATGGATTCCAAGGCCATATCTAGGTACAGAACTATGTGGTACTGAGATTCTTTATTGATGTCTGCAATGGACAAAGCAGGGGAAAGAAGTCACAGCCATGTCAGGCATCTGCCAATCCTGATTTAAAGGGTTATAACTAGTGTAAGGAACAACGACCCTGTGGAAGAGACTAAGATAAGCTTGCCTACCCCAAATGCCAGTTTTAGAAAGCTTGGTTCTACAGAAGTTGCTCAGGCTCATTTTCCAGAGGGCAATATTTGTTACCTAAAAGGCAAGCCTTGTGTGTGTGACTTCCCTTACCCTGCAATTGGCTCGCTTCTTCATTTCCTTCTGTAAACTCCAGTGCTTCCGATCTAATACTGCACTTTCCAATAGCAGGTATTCAATGAACACTGAACTGAATTACATCATGTACAGCAGATTTAAAAATTAAAAAAAAAATTTTGAATGTATTTATATATTCATTCAACAAATAGCTTCTTTAGCATATACTTGTTTGCATGGCACTAGTTAGATGTTGGGATTATAAGACTGAATGATGAGATATGGTCTCTAAAGTATAGATTTTCCCCCAGTGCATGCACAAAAAGTTTTAGATTTTGATGAAGTATAATGTGTCAATTTCTTCATGTATGGTTCATGCTTTTGGTGTTAAGTTTAACAACTCTTTGCCTGGCCCTAAATCTTGAAGATTTTGTCCTATTTCTTTTTTGATTGTTTCATATTTACATCAACTATCCAATTTGAGTTAATGTTTATACATGGTGTAAAATTTAGGATAAGGTTCTTTTTATTTTATTTTATTTATTTAAAAAGTTTATCTATCTATCTATCTATCTATCTATCTATCTATCTATCTATCATCTATCTATCTATATCTATCTATCAATCATCTATGCCTGTGGACATCAAATTGCTCTGGCACCATTGCTGAAAAGGCTTTTCTTCTTCCAATTAGTTGCATCTGCAACTTGTTCAAAAATCATTTAAGTACATTTGTGTGGGTTTATTTCTGGATTCTTTACTCTGTTGCACTGATCTATGTGTTTATTGCTCCACCAGTCTTGGAATCTTGGAACCCACACAATTTTGATTTCTATAGACTTGAATACAGTAAGACTTGAAATTGGTTCCTCCCACTTTATTCTTTCTCAAAAGTGTTCTTAACTGTTCTCATTCACTTGCTTTGTCATATAAATTTAGAACAATCTTGTCTATAGCTATAAAAATCACAGCTGAGATATTGATGGGATTTGCAGTAAACCTGTATTTCAGTGTGAGGAGAATTGATATGTTTATTATGTTGAGTCTTCTGATTAATACAATGCAGGTTTGATTTCCCAAAGCATCACCAAGGAAGAGATGGATTCATGTCAAGTAAAATTGACAATTAGATGTCTAGTACCAGTTTAGTATATTTCCATGGGGTTTCAGAACTTCTGGGTGAATACTTTTCATCAGGAAAAAAAGTTTCAGTGAAGGTATATAGTTCCCCATTTCATTTTCTGCGTAATTATACATGGTGTATTTTTTATTTCAATGCCCATGTGTTTATTGCTAATATATAGAAATACAATTAATGTTTTTATGTTCATTTGTATTCTGTGACCTTGATGAACTCAATAGTTCCAGGGTTTTTAGTATTTTTTTGTAGTGTCTTTGAGACTTTCTATACAAACAATCATGTTATCCACAAATAGGGACAGTTTTATTTCTTCCTTCTAAATCTGTATGCTTTTTATTTATCTCTATTGTCCTAATAAAACTTCTGGCACTATGTTGAAGAAGCAGTGAGAGCAGGAATTCTTACCTTGTTCCTGATCTAAGGAGAAAAACATTTCATCACTAAGTTTAATGTTAGCTATAGGATTTTTGTAGATGTTCTTTGTTGAGCGAGTTCCTCTCTATTCCTATTTTTCTGAGTTTTTTTGTTTTTTAAATCATGAATGAGTGTTGGCTTTTGTCAAATGCTTTTTTCTGCAGTGATTGACATGGTGGTGTGATTTGTCTTCATTAGCCTGTTAATATGGTAGGTTACATTGACTGATTTTCAAATATTGAACCAGCTTTTGATCCTCGAATAAATTCCTCTTATCTATGGCATAATTATTTTACTTATTGCTGAATTATATTTTCTAACACTTAAAAATATCTTTTCATTCTTTGTACTGTCTTTTTCTGGTTTTACTATAAGGGTAATGCTAACTTCATGAAATGAATTGGGAAGTGTTCCCTTCTCTTCTATTTTTCTGGAAGAGATTGTGTAGAATTGCTGTTAATTCTTCATTAAATGTTTGATAAAATTTCCAGTGAAGCCATCTGCTGGAAGACATTTTTTAGGGAATTTTCTAGTTAAAAAATCAAAGCCCTTAATAGTTAGAGAATTATTCAAGTTATCTACTTAATATTGAGTGATTTCTGGTAGTTTGTGTTTTTTGAGGAATTGATCCATTTCATCTAAGTTATCAAATATACATGTGTAGAGTTTTTTTGTTGCATTACCTTTTGGTATCTGAAAAACCTATAGTGATGTACCCTGGTTCATTACTGATATTAGTAATTTGTGTTCCCTTTTTTCTTTTGTCAATCTTGCTAAAGGCTTGTCAATTTTGTAATTTTAAAGAACCAGCTCTTTGTTTCATTTTTTTCTTGACTATGTTTCTATTGTCTATGTCATTTATTTCTGCTCTTATTTTGTTTCTCCCATCTTCTTGCTTTGGGTTTATTTTGCTCTTTTTATAGTTCTTGAAGTGGAAGCTTAGATTACTGATTTGAAACTTTTACTCTTTTCTAATGTATGTATTTGTTACTATAAATTTGCTTCTCAGAACTGCTTTAGCTATGTACCACAAGTTGGTATATGTTGTATCTTAATTTTCATTCAGTTCAATGTATTTTTAAATTCCCTTGAGAATTTAACCCATGGAAGTATAGAAGTATATTTAGAAGTATGTTGTTTAGTTTCCAAGTATTAGAGATTTTCTTGTTATCCTTCTGTTATTAATTTCTGGTTTGATCCCTTTGAGATTAAAAATGTATTCTGTATTCTTTACAGAATAAACTTGTTTATTTTGTGGCCCAGATTATAGTCTGTCTTGGTATATGTTTTGTGAGTACCTAAAGAGAATGTGTATTTGGTTGTTTGGGGATGAATATTTTATAAACGTGGATTAGATCCTGTTGGTTGATGGTGTTACTGAGTTCTTTTATATCCTTGCTCATTTTATGTCTAGTTATTTTATCAGTCATTGAGAGAGGAGTGTTGAAGTCTCCTATTACAATTGTGGATTTGTCTTTTCTTTTTCTTTGATGTTTTTCAGTTTTGGACTCACATTTGTTGGGACTCTATGTTTAGTGCAAACATATTTAGTACTGCTACGTCTTGGTGGGTTGACCTTTAACATTATGTAATATCCCTCTCTGTGTTTGGTAATTTGCTTTGAAGTCTACTTTATTCACATTAATATAGCAACTCCTTCCTTTTTATTACTGTTTATGTTACATATCTTTTTCTACTCTTTTGCTTTTAACCTAACTCTGTCATTATATTCCAAGTGAGTTTCTTATAGACGACATATAATTAAAACATATTTTTAATCCATTCTGCAAATCTGTTTTTTAATTACATTTGTGCTTAATGTAATTATTGATATGTTAAGGCTTAAATTTGCCATTTAAATATTTATTTTCTGTGTGTTTGCTCTGTTTTTCATTTGTTTTCTTTTTTCCTGTTGTCCTGTATTTTACCCGAACATTTTGTATAATTCCACTTTGATTTATCTGTAGTGGTTTTGAGTGTATCTCCTTGTATAGTTTCTTTAGTAGTTGTTTTAAGCAGGGTGGTATTCTTGTTACTGCTGGGAGTGGAGTTCTAGCTCCCTAAAAGATCTCCACTAACACCACACTGGAAATAGCCTCACTACCACTGGGCAATTGTGAGAGGCCTAACTCCCTACTAAACTTTCTCTGACACCACTCAAGCCAGGAGGGAAAAGGTGCCTTGCTTCTGTGGGTCAGGTGGGAGTTCAGGCTCCTGATGTGATCTGCACTGACCCTGTGGCAGGGAGGGGGCCTTGTTAGTGGCCAGGATTAAAGTCCTGACTTCCTGTGTGGACTTCTCTAACTCCACCCTGTAGGATGTTTGGAATCTTATTTATCAACCTGGTGGTTGTAGAAGTCTAAGCTCCCCACTCAGTCTCTGCTTGCATGGAATAGGGTAGGACCAAGCCTCTTCTGTGGTGTGTGGCTGGAGTAGAGAAGTTATTGTTTAAAAGTTTCTGTCTTTCTAAGCTGCCCCTTTCCTGGTCCCTAGGCTTTTGTTGTGGCTTTGTGTGTGTGTCTATATCCATGGACATTTCTGTTTTCCCAGCTTTTTCTGCCCCAGGTCCAGGATATATGAAGCTAAAAGAAAATCCAGGGGACACACTACTGTGCTGTTCCATGGTTCCCAAGGTCTTGAGCCAGTCTACCTTTTTCTCTCCACCTTTCAAGTCATCTTATATTTATTTTATAAATAATATCCAGAGTTTTAATTGTGCTTAGAAGCAAGAATAGAGAAAGGTATATCTATTCCATTTCCCCAGAAGAAGTCTGTCACATGCATTTTATGTCTTTTCTCTCCTTTGATCTTTCCAGTCAAGGACCAGTGCGAGACCTATCAGAGACTCCACACTTGAGAGATGCCCAATAAATACAAGCTTTATTTGATTTCATTTTAGAACCCACTGAAAATGTGTGTCTTATTATAGAACCAGGGTTTCTCAACCTCATCATTACCGACACTTTGGACCAGATAATCCTTTGCTGGGAAGGGAGGTAGGGGGTGAGAAACTGTCATGTGCTTTGCAGAATATCTAGCACATCCCTGGCCTCTACCCATTAGATGCCTGTGTCACTCTCAACTTGCGATAGACAAAAATGTCTCCAGATGTTGCCAGCTGTCCCTTCATAGACAAAATCATCCCAGGTTGAGGACCACTGATAGAGAGTCACACATCCAAGTTTTCTTATATATCATGGGTGCTTTTTTTTTAAGCACTGACCAAAACCCTACTTCACCAGATACACTGCCTTCTGTGCTAATGTCTTTTCGCCTTCTTAATACTAACGCATTTTAGAAAACAGCAACTAACAGCAGCATATAAGAAAGGCTTTCTTTTTGAGAATTGTCAGACTGATGGCGCTGTTGCTTCACTTGCACTTTTTTGCTTGCAGGACTCCTGAGGGGACCAATGAGCATCTCAGGTGGCAGTTCAGTGGGTGGGGAAGTGTACTGGCCTCATGTGCTTTCCAAACACTTCACACCAGAGGCAAGAGGAAGAGCGTTGTATTTCAGGGATCGTAACTCAGTGTTGGTTTTCAAAATGGCAGGTAGAAATCGAGTGTTTGTAGCAAAAGCCTTCATCCTTTTGTTAACTACAGAATGGAAAGACCTTTAGCTCTGCTTGGCAATGTTGACTTGTTAGGAATTTGACTTTATAGTAAAAGACAGAAGGGGGCTCTGACCTTTCCCTAGCATCTCCAGAGACACCATGTCATTGATCTAAAAAAGATGATTAAGTGAAAACAATGAATGGACCCAATTCTGCTGCTAAATAGCTATCTGAGCAATAGCTTGGTGCCTGATCCTTCACCTGTGAAATGAGTGTAATAATAGTAGTTACTTAGAACTATAAATGAGTTTAATGTATGTAAAAAGCTGAGAACACTTCCCAGGGCAGAGTGTGAGATAGAGAAAGGCCTCCAATAATTATTGATGTTGTTTTTGTAAGTTGAGGGGCTTTGGCTGAATCTGAGAATTCAAGTAATTGCTGTGTCCATGAAATCTCAGAGGCTTCAGTTGGCAGTTAAAGACATCAGATACATATCTCATATCATATTAACAGAACCTATCGTGACTCTTTTGAGCCTGATGCTCCAGTAAAAAGCCCATCCAGGTGAATGGTACAAGACCAACTTCTTAAACCCCCAGGACATATATCAGGTATGTTTCAAAGTTGAGGGAAGAATGTCTTGCATTGAATTTGCCAGACTGTGTTTCACGTAAATCTATTCTTTTTCCTTGTTGTGTCTTGTTCTTTTGCCTTAGAACATTCACACAAACAGCAGTGAAATGAACTCACTTAGGTGTTTACGTGTTTGATAACTCTTTCCTCTAAAGGACTGTGGGTGCAATAAGAACCAGGATCATGTCTCTTCCTTACCACTACATTTGTGTTCAACACACATAGTTGGTCCTCAATAATACTTGCTGAATAGATGAGGGACTGTTAGAGAATTGTTATCCAAACAGGATCTGCTGATTGCAAAAAGTAAATGCGGAAGTGCCTCTATAGGAAAGAAGATGCCCACTGTGCCCTTTAAGTTGTCTCAGCTCAGAATGCTTCAGGGGAGTCTACTGAACTTACAGATCCCTTATCTCTCCTTCTCCATTCATTTCAGATGGACTTAGGGAGCTTACGACATGCCAAGCTCACTTCAAGACTGAGGCTACAATAGCAAACACATCAAACTCTCTGATTTTGTAGCGCTCACGTTCTAGTGAGGAGACACACAAAAAGCAAATAAATTAATATCTATCAAAATGTCAGCTCAGCATCAATGCTATGAAAAACACTAAAGACAGCTGAGAGGAACAGGGAGCAGGGGAGCAGAGGCACCATTCTAGAAGGGGAGGGCATGGAAGACCTCTAGATAGAGTTGACCTATGAGCAGAGACTTGAATGAGGTCAAGGCAGAGCCATGTGGCTGCCTGAGAGGTGTGATCCATGCAGAGGGAATGCTAGTTGAAGCCTGTGATGGAAGGGGACCCTCTATGTTCCAGGAATGCAGGGTGGCCAGTGGCACCTGAAGTAGAGCAAGGAAGGGAAAGCAGTAAAAGGAACATCAGAGAGGAGAGTGGGGCCAGTTTATTCTGGGCTTTTCAGGGCATAACTAGGATTTGCGATTTTATTTTGAGCGAGATGGGAAGTTACTGGAAAATGTTGGTGGAATGACAGGATCGTGGTATGTGCTGTGAAAGGGTAGTGTTAGCTGACTCTCCAAGCCCCTTGCTGCCTCTCCAAGCATCAGAGAGTGTGTCCAAGCTCCTGCTCCACCCTCTCCAGCCTGCAGCCCAGCAGACCTCCCTATGAGCCTATTCTGGGGCCAGTTAGAGCCTCCACCCTATGACCAATTAACTCCCCCAGACAGCTCTGGCAGTTACAGGGTGTGAAGCATCTCTCTGCTGCATATAACACCTTATTAAAGGGGATTCGATTCAGTTTGAATTACAGGAAATAATAATGGGTCTGACAGTCAGTAAACCTACTCTAGTCTCTGTCAATAACTAACTTTGTGCCCTTGAGCCACATTTCCCTGCCCTGGGTCTCAGTCTCCTCATCTGTGAAATGTGGGAGGTTGAACTCGAAGACCTCTGAGGTACTTTCCGACTCACAATCACTGGGGTCTCCTGGCAGCTGGTACACAGCTTGTGCTCAGAACGTCTGCCTTTGGATAGCAGGGCTGTGGGAAGGCTCGGGGCCAACTTAACTATAACAAATAGGTCACATTGATGAGAGCATAGTACCTGTCAGATACTGTGCTAGACACTTTATGTGTGATATTTCCTTTCCACTTACAGATGGAAAAACAGAGCATTAAAGAGATTAATTTACTCATGCTCACGGGTCTAGTAAAGGCTAATGCCAGTGTCCCCTTGCTTGGTCCCTTTGCAATTCTGCTGTTCACTCTATGTCAGTAAGAGTCTATCTTGGGAAAAGAATATTTGACAAGTGGATTATTTCCATTGTAGTTGACTCTGAACCTATTTAAATGCAAGAGTTATCTTTCATCTAGGTCAAGATTATTCTCAATAAATCTGTTTTTGTTCTGATATTTTGAAAGTCTGGTTATTAAACTATTGCATATTCTGCTGAGTAAGAATCTATGGAACATGGCACACACATCTTACTGGTGCAGATTGGAACCATAAAAAGATGAGCAAATCCCCACATTCAAGACATGTTTAAAGTCAAGAGTTCTAGCTGGATTGAAATGAAAAAAAGTTGCAGTTTTAAAGGCTTATCAAAAAGAAATGTTAATCATAATGTATTGAGCTTTAAAATAAATAAATCTAAGGTATTTTCCAGAAGGTTTGGGAAGAAGGGTGTTTTCTTCTCTTCCTTCTCTCTCTGATCAGTTGTCCTTATCTTTGGGAATTTCTATTTCTAGAGTAATAGTCATGAAAAAATAATGCTCTACAGCTAAAATAACTTGTTAATTGCCCCAAGACTGGAGATGAATATCTATTTACAAGGTTGATAAAATCACAAAGTTAAAATTAAACAATGAAAATTCCTGACCCAATGCTCAATAATTGCATTTTTGTGACATTTCCTCTTTCTTCAAAGATATGACAAGATGGAAGCATATGGACATATATGTCCACGGTGACTATGTAGTTATGAAAGATCAACTGAAGACCCTTCTGAGCAAATCTCAGTTCACTTGGTTACACAATGTGAAATAAGTGCAGTTATCATCTCCTAAGAACTAGAAATAATGGGGCAATGAGCATAAACATCTCTTAGAGTCATAAAGACAAAATACTCGAAATCAGGTTCATTCCACAAAGTCTAGCCTGTATACCCTCTAAAAAGATAACCTATGGTTTTTGTTGTTTTTAAGTTTTGTTTTTATAGCACTGCTGTTATTCCCTCTTTAAAATGCAGTGGCTTTCAAGCTATTCAGGGAAAAGTCACTATTGCTGTTTAGATATTATTAGAAATGGATGAAGGAGCAGGACTTAGATTAGTATGAAAGAAAACTTGAAGAAGGAACCTAGATTTGCAGACAAATATATAATTAGACCCTCAAACCGGGCACATCTGCCTGGTTTGTTTGCAGAGCCTTGGCTTCATCAAAGGTATGCAGTCTCTGCTGAAGATATGGTTTGCCATGGCTTTAAAAATGAAAGGCACTCTTATGTTTTTGAAACAAAAGAAGGGAAAATACAATCATAGCATTAAGTAAATCAACATTCAGTGCTGTGAGTAAACATGATGTAATGGAACTGATCATGTCATACTCATGCTCAAAATCCTCACCAAGCTTCCCACTATATTTAAAATAAAATATACGGTCTTACATTGGCCTACATGGGCTGGCCCCAGGCTCCATCTTCAACTTTATTTCCTGCCATGAATCCACAAACCAATGTATCTTCACTTTCTAGCTTTTTGTTTACCTCTATTTCCTTTTCTCTGGCTAAACTTTACAGTCCTTGGTTAACTTTCTGTCTTCCCCACCAGACTATTAATTTCTTGATGCAGAGATTTTTTTTCACTGCTCTATTCCAGTTTCAGGCTTATGATAGGTGTTCAAAAAATAATTTTGAATGAATGAACAACTAATCAAACCAGCAAAATACTAACTACATATTTGTTGACTAGAAAGTCACTTTCTGTAATAGATGACCTTAGGAAGGTTGCTTAACCTCTCTGTGCCTCAGATTCCTCACCTCAAAGCCAAGGAGTTTAATGAAGATTTAAAAGTTGTATTCAAAAAAACATTATTTTCCAAAAATAATGAAACTCAGTTTTTCTAGAAATTTATGTGCCTAACATTAACTAAAAATACTTTTTGAAAGGCCCTGGTGCATGAGGACCTGCATGGATAAATTTTCTGTTTTTATTTTGAATTTGTCTTGAAACACTTGATAAGTGTGTATACATCTTATCAGTATGTGTTTTTGTATTGTTGAAATATAATTCATTTTCTGCCACTGGGTAGAGAGAAGAGAGAAGGCCAACTTTGTAATTTTTAGCACCTATATTTTATGATTCTCATGTAGTAACAGGAACTAGTTGGAGTAATGTGGGCTTCAAAGAGAGACTGAAATACAGTGAAATGATTGAAACTAGATTTTTAAACAACCCCCATTAAAGTTGGGAAAATCCGCACCCCTTAAGTGTTTTATGATTTTCAGTTTGACTGGTATTCTTTGTTTCTTATAATTAACTCAGCTTAGATATTTTGCTTTAAAGAATATGAAAACTACATTGACATATAAAACTCAGTGATCAAAAAACATGCTAATATTTGATGGATAGATAAAATACAACTAAGGATTCTATTTCTTTTTAAGCCCATAACTCTATGGATTATATCCTAAAGTAGGATCCAAAAGCTGGAACAGTTTGAGCTATCTATCTGTTCCCTTTCTTTTATGCCTTGTACACTGTTGCATTTATTTTTTTTTTTTAAGGAAGGTTTCAAATTAACCCACTGTCGTCCTATGATTTAGCCCCTGGAATAGCTAAAAATGAGAATGTTGAAATCAAAATTCATTTTATGAATAAAGTAGTGTTTAGAAAGAATTAGTGTGAACACACTTCTGGAACCTACAGTGTACAAATAAAATCATACACACTCTTCAGATGTTTATAACATCAGATTCATGCATTAGCTTCAGTGGTGGACATCTTGGATGAATGCCACTTCGAAAAATAAACAAGCCCAGGGATTGATTAATACCTTTCCACTCTACTGTTCAGGCTAATATACTCAGAGGGACAAGTGTTACTTGTTTTCTCAGGCAAACAGGATTAAATAAGAAATCCAAATATATCATCAGCTCTCAATACATTTCTCTTCCTCCTTATGTCAATGCACACAGTTACCCAGTCCATCTCCCTATGGCTCATCCCCAACCATTTGAATGTTGTGTTACATACTACCATTGACGAGAAGAGCACACTGGTCCTTAGTCTCTGTGATTAGGAAAGGTGTGTGTGGCAGAGAAAAGAACACAGGGCACAAAGTCAGAGTGAACTGAGTTTGTTTTTATATGATACTTTAACTCTGTATCTCTAATATGCTTCTATTGCTACCTCTTGATGTTGTAATTTTTGGCAATCTCTACTGACTTTTTCTATGGAAGTCAATGATTTCACTATCTTTCACCCCCTCCAACCCTATCATCTTATATTCTTACACTGTTACCTTGTACTGTTGGTTATATCACAATCAGCGTTCACACGACTGTAAATTATTTTCTCAGCTGGGGCTTGGAGAGTCCTGTGCTAACGTTTAGTTCCCTGTACAACTTTTAATTTTTCCTTTAGGTAATAATGGTGTTGTTACTTAATTTAAAAAACACAAAACACTCAAATATTCATTTTCTCCATTAATCATCTAAATCTCCTGTTAAAATATGTAGCTATGCCAGGTACTTTTCAACTTCTCATTGTTGCAGAAACAGAAACAGGAGAACCTTCTGACCTGCTTCCCCGTGGGCTCACTGCACTCTGCTCCTGCACGGCCAACGGCTTACGGTCTCATTTCCTTCTGGATTGAATCCTCGATTTTCTGTATCCCATGCCTTTCTCTTCTTTGGTTTACTATCTCGTTTTGGTGGAGCATACTTTCTATTTGCTTGCTAAGAAAAGACAGATAAGAGGTAAATTTTTGAGAACTTATGCCTGAAAATATCTGTATTTTACTTTGTATTTGATTGATACTTTGGCTACATATTGAGTTCTGGTTAGGAAATAATTTTCCTTAGGAATTCTGAAGGCCTTACTCCCGTGACTTCCAGTTTCTGGTATTGCCTTGAATATTATGAACTCACTCCGACTTCTAAATTTTTATCTGCTATCTTTTTTTTATTTTGAAAGCCTAGATGATCTCCTGGGGTTTTTTTTCTTTGTCCCCAGTATTGTGAAATGTCGTGAAGATATGCCTCTGTGTGGGTGCACTTTCCTATTTCCTGCTGAGCATTTAATACGCTCTTTCAATCTAGAAATTCATCTATTTCCTTCCTTACGAGTACGTCCTTTTTTCTTGGGAGTTTCAGTTCTGGATGATCTAAATTGTACTGAATGATCTTCTTTATAATGTCCTCCCCTCTGTTGTTCAGATGAGATGTCATGTATTTCAGAAACAAAACAGATCATGAGTACATCCACACCACACCTCCAGGGTCTGAAAACCAGTGAGGCATTATCATGACCAAATAACAGTAAAGACGATTGATTTGATTTCTAGAGCTTTTAGGTGTCCCTTGTCACCCTCATGGTTAGTCTTAAAACAACAATTTAATCCCAATTTTCTGATCACCAAGTTTCCTAATACATAAGATTGCCTCTAAAGTAAAAAATCTGAAGACTTTTTATGAGTGTGTTAAGCTCTTTCTTGGCATGAATAGAAAGATGGTGATGATTTTGTGGAAAAGACAATTACCTCTTGTCCCATTGGTAACTTGCTGTCTATTTCTATTGTAATGCTCTGAGCCCAAGCAACCTCATATTTATGAAATGAGAATGTCATTTGTTTACTTCATGCTCATTTTTAGATTTAATTTCATGGTTTATGTGCCTTTGGTAATCTTCACAATTCTTAGCATATGCTGTGCAAATAATAAGTACTATTTAGTTCTTGTTTAAGTTACTGTCTTCCTGTTGTCTTCTTAGATTTTTGTTCATTGAAAAATTGAGGGTTTGCAGCTTATACTAAAAGGGACTCAAATATATAACAAAACAGTCTTGTAGGAACGAAAGGAATAAATGAATTTTTTCCTCATTCATTCTCTAGTGTAGCTTTTAAAGAAACTGACTTGAATTCCCTCATGTATGAATTGTGGGTTTTTTCATCAGAGCTCCAATCATTTGTTGCTGAGAGACTACACGTAGTTTAAGTGTTTTATAATTCATGTGAGTGCAATATTTTTACTATCACATCTCTCTGAATTTTTTAATGCTAATGATCTTTTAAATTGATTTACGTATGTCTTGTCACATTACCTAACTGCATTATTTCAATCCATAACCAAACCTGGGAGACATACATATTCCAAAAGTCCAAATTTAAACATTTGAAAAGGTAATGCTGTACCTATACCATGTATTATATAACATCCACAGTAGGATCTAGAACAACAGCCCACAATCAATGTGCTAAAAGACTGATATTCGTATTTTAAAAGGATAAATAAAGACAATAAAGAGCCTGCCATCCACTGAACTCAGACTTTACTTAAAAATGAATGTAGGCATCAAACATATCCAAAGACTGACTTCATAGCTTTTTGGACTTCTGAAGCATAGATAGAAGAGTTGGTAACCAGTAGTTCCAATGTTTTCATAATTCACTCTCTTGTATTTACAAGAAAAGAATCACTTTTTCCCCTTCCCAGTGGAGATATCTGTATTGTTTTATTTCTTACTGTGTTTGCTAAAACTTTCAAAACAATGTTTAAAAAATCATCATGACACTGTTATATGCTGCAACTTAAAGTAGGTTGTTGACTTTTGTCATGCTAAAAAGTTGTCCTTTATTAAGTTTTAAAAAGATCAACATCGAATATGAAACTTTATTGTCTTTTCCCCTTTGTATTAGTGTCTGGTTGCTGCTATAACAAATCACAACAAATATGCTGGCTTAAGACAATACAAATTTGTTTTCTTACTGTCTGGAGCTCAGAGTCCAAAATAAGTCTCCCTGAGCTGAAGTCAAAGGTTGTCAGGGTTAGTTTTTTCTGGAAGGTCTGAGGGGAGAATCCACTTCCTTGTCTTTCCCAACTTCTAGTGGCTGCCTGCATTCCTTAGTATGTGGCTCCTTCCTCTTCTTCAAAGGACGTCACTCCAGTCTCTGCCTCATTGTCACACAAGCTTTTCTATCTCTAATTCCTTCTTTCTCTTATAATGACCCTTGTGTTTACATTGAGACCACCTGAATAATTCAGGATAATCTCTTCATCTCAAGATGTTTAACTTAATCACACCTAAAAGGTCCCTTTTGCTATGTAAGGCACATATTCATACTTTCAAGGGGTAAAGATATACATTTTTGGCAGGTTATATAGCCTACTATAATACCCTTCTGCTAAAGTGATTATATGTATTTTTTTATTTGAATATGATATGATTTGTAGATTATGTTGACAGTTTTTTGCCAATATTAAGCCATCTTTGCATTCCTGGGGTAGACCCTGTTTGATTATTGCAGGTTAGTCTTTTTATATAAAGTTTTAATGTTTTTTTTCTTCATGATATTTTTAGTATGGTTGATTCTTTATTCATATTTAATATTAGCCTGTAGTTTTGTGTGTGTGTGTGTGTATGTATGTTTTCTTTATTTAAATTTGATAACTGAGTTAATCTGACATAATGTATGAGTCAGGTAATAAAAACTCAACTTACACTAGTTTATTTGAAAGGGGAGTTATCTTTATTTATAAAGCTGGAAGATACTGGACTATCTCTGAGAAATAAAGGAGAAACTGAAGGAATCAGGCCTTAGGGATTGCAAGTAGGAACATGTTGACCCCAGAGCTTTCTCTCTGCCTCTCCTTCCCTCTGGGTGTCACTTGCATTTTGTATTAGGATAGACAGGCCCTTTCCACAGTCAAGAAACCTGGCCACCAACAGACCAAGCCCAACAAATCTAGGGTAGAGAAGGGGCCTTTGTTTCCCAGCAGTGGCTGTGAGAGATGCCTTATCCAAGTCAAGTTCCTTCCCAGTGTGGCCCACATCCAAAGGCCAGTTGATGTGGGAATAGAAAGGCTGGATGACTTCAAGCAAACTGAGGGCTTTTCCAGCTTTAGAGCTCCCTGAGGATCCTGCTGAGGATGTACTGGGCCCTGAATCCCAAGCCAGCTTCTCCCTCTGCCCACTCCCATTCCTGCTGTGTTGATCCACCGATGTTGATCCCTAGGATACCCATTAATATACGTCCTGTCTGCTAAACACAGTATTTCAGAGTCTGCTTCCCAGGGAACACAAGCTGGGATACTTGGAATGGGATAGTTTGCTGGGCAGATTAAAAACTAAAATTTCACTGTCATTTCATACTACTGTATTTAGTATTTTTTCTACTTATTGATTCATGAGATTTATCTATAGTATTCATGATGGGACTAGGAGTTTTACACCAGTGTTGTATCTTTATGAGATAAAGTGGAAGGAGGGCTTATTTTTCTTTTGTAACCATGCTATGGCATGGGTTATTATAAACAGAATTTTTCCATAATTTAAATTTTAGGGATAAAGTTTTCCTGTAAAACTAACTGGGCCCAGAATCTTTTTTAAAGATGATTTTTTGATAAAGGAAGAAAACAATTGCCATATTATTGGTGAAGGAAAGAGGACAGTGCCTAAGATTTGGTTCAGTGCTGTGTTTACACCCTTGAACTAAATAAAGCCAGGCAAACTTATTTAAATAGCCAATCTCTTCTGCTTTTACTGCTCCAGCCTATATGCTTTCGATTTAGAAGTAAAAATGTGGGTACTTCAGGATTATGTTTCTCTAACCAGCTCCATCAAAATGACAGTTAACAGAAATTCTCCCATCAGGTAGAAGATAGCCTTGTCTTTTCTCCACCTTAGGAATTATCTTCCTCTCTCTCTGGTCTTGCATTATCATGAACATTTCCACTGAACATTGACAGAGGATTTATCAGGATCTGTTAACATCATACCAAGTTGACAGAAACCCTAATGTCTGTCTTTAAAAGGAGGAAAGCTCACACTAGCCTATGCTGTAATCTCTCCTGCTCTTTTCACCCAAAGAAAAGCTCTTGCACACACACCACAAACACACACACATACACAACAGAGAATTGAAGGTGTTCCCTTGATTGCATTAACTGTGGATAACAATGCATAACATTAACACTTCTATAGTGTTTGATAGATGTGATCAGTTTCAACTTGGGCAACATGATACTGGGGAATTCTTAAGGCAGAATTTCCCTCTTGGATTCCACAGTTGTCTTAAACAGTGGTGAAATGACAAGGTGCTTCTCCAAGGAAACTCCCTGACAAATCTTGTTTTCTGAAGAAAAGTAGAGGAGAGGCGAGGGGAAAGGAGGAGAGGAGAGAACAAATGCTAATTCATAGTCTTCTCCTGCCATTCAGTTGGTCATGTTCATTGTTTGGCTATGAAATTACCCATGTGTTTCATTTTCTACTGCAACTGGTATAACAATGCCATATAAATCTGGCAGTATGATTGTAGACAAAAATAAACCCTGATTTCCTTAAAACAAAGTTGTATTTTTATACCTGATAGAAAACTGGATTTAAAATGCAGGGTTTTTGATTCTAGTAACTGCAATTTTAGAGTGGCCCAAAGATTTTAGTACAGCTTCTGAAACTGCTGTGCTCAGCTAGAATAATGACTGTTTAGACAGAATAAGGAGCAAGGTAATTGCATGCATTCATCCGACTTAACTGAATCAGCGTGTTGCTGGTGACTTTTCATGTGAGCTGGTAGAAGGAAGTTTTGTTTTTGATGCCAAATAATTAATTATTGGTCCTGAACAAATACGAATGGATGCTAACAGTGTCATTCTCTTTTGTTTGTTTGGTCCTAGACTACCACTGCAACAGATATGGATTGATGGAAAAATATTTGTCTGTAAGATTTGATTAAAACAAGTATTTTGATCCCTGAAGCCCATGAAGGCATTACCTGTTTTCTAGCATGATGAGCTGTAAACAGTGTTTTGCAAACTTGAATGTGCACACATTTCACCTGGGGATCTTGTTAAAATGCAGATTTTTGACTCAGTTGGTATGATGGGGACTGAAATTATACATTATTAATAAAACTCCAGATGATCCTTGTCCATAATTGCACCTGCACTAGATAAGGATAATATAGCCCTTCTAGTTCCAGGTCTGTCAGTAAGGAGCTGTGTGTGATCTTAGATATATTACCAATCATTTTGAGAACCTGCATCTCCTTTTTTAATGTAAGGTTATTTGCCTGTCCATGTACATGGACCCTTTAAAAAAAATCAAACATGGCAATTCCAAGGTATCAAACGATGAATCCCTAGTAGTTATCCTCATTTTAAAAATATTTCTTTAAATAGCAGCTTCAAATTCACAAGGGAATATTTAGTGGCATTTTTGGCAAATCATTCCATTTAATTCAGCAAATCTTATTGATCCTCTTTTAGGTGAAGGCTTTTTGCAAGATCCCCTCAGGCAAACCAAAGATAGTGATGACCCTGTTCTGCTCTGTTGAAGCTTGTAAACTGGAGGGTTATTAGGATTACTGAATACAATTTATTATCTAGTATCTTAGGAATGATCTCATGCAAGGATGAAACATTACATTGAAGAGGGTAATAGTCTAGGTGGGCATCTGAGGCCAACCTTAGGAGATTCTTATTTGTTTTTGCCAGTCCATAAAGAGAAGTTTAGGGTACAAGCCTTTGTGAGTTGTGCTGGAAACTTTACAGCTGACCTGGGGAACGCTTATGCATAGATTTTCCCTGCAGCATTGTCTACTCACATCAGCAATCACAGACAGGAAAATCTCGCAGTCTTCTACTGAGCTCTGGAAGTTAACCATCACACACAGCCCCCGAGAGGTCCTTCCTTATATTCCTGCTGCGGAAGAGTCTAGAGGGGTGGGGACTATGACTACAGAGAGGGGGTTTGGGGGAGCAAAACAACCCTGTGACTCTGCAGTCCGAGGAAAAGTATCACTAATCACTCATCTCTCCTCTGCTTTTATTTATTCATTCACTCATTTATTTATTTATTTACCTATTTATTTATTTCAGTAGAGGACGTAAATTCTTGCCGTTTGATGTAGTAGAGGCTGGCAACTTTTGCCATCGTCAGTTGGCATGCCATCTTTTCTTCTTGAAGTGTAGATATCATTTTACCCAATATACTCAGCGTCCATTTTTGCCAAAGAACTCCCTTTTGCTGTTGGCCACTTTATCTTATCACTGACCACCAAAGGTGGCTCATGGATCAGATCGTGTGACAAGGATTCTTTGTGCCACACTTGTAGCCCTTTTTCACACTCTCTCCACTTATTGATACTCTCTTCCCTCATCATCTTTCCATTTTCTGATATGACATACAAACGATGGTGAGCTGTCTTCAGCTGAGGACACCTGTGCACCCCCTGCCCCTGACCTTTTCACCGTCTGACTCCCCTGTGGGCACCCAGCAGTCTCAGCTTCAGGAGTCTGCTTCTGACACCACATGCTTTCTGAAATGGTTACAACGGCACTGTTTTCCTAGGACAGCTGGCAACTCTACACTCTTCCATCTTACCTATTTCAACCATTGCCAGGAATTTATTTCACTTGTTATCCCCTTATAAAAAAAACAACAGAATGTGCCATCTTGAGTACGTCTAGATGTAGGCCCAGCCCCTCTGCCTCATTAACATCACTTCTCCGTTCAGCTTCATCCGCTCAGCTCTGCCGTGGTTTGACATCAGTCTCATTTCTGTCTTAAGTCTGACCCAATCAAAGACATCTTTTCCCAGCTTATCATTTTCTTCTCTCAAGTGTGAATATAAGATTTATCAGTTATTAAGCTGTTTATTATTATTTTTTTAGGTATCTAGCTTTGTGTCACTGTTGATTTCACTATTTGCAAACTGGCTTTGTCATTTTATTGATAGCACTTGAGTGAAGAGCTCCCGTTAATATATGCAAACTCACAGCTCCCAACGAGCTTTCCAGCCCTGCTAATGAGAGGATTAGCGAGAGCACTGCAATGTATTTAACCTGCGGCACTAGCTCTGTTTCAATAAGACTTCAACAGCCTATTAAATGGAGTGGGGGCTCAATTAACCCACACAAAGGCCACTCTACTGAACGTGGCAGGGAGGACCACATTTAGCATCTGCCTAAGCAGCTTGTTGGAAGCTAGAAATAAAGAGGGTGACATGTTCTTGCCTGGAGGTATGATATAACTGAAATGGTGATTCTAGTTCATCTGGACTGACTGAATAGGTGACAGCATTGAAACCTACTACTATCTCGCCATATGACAATTTTTTTAAAAAATTCAGAATATACTCAGTGGTCACTCCACCTCCCATGCGTTCCTTCCAGGGGAGCACCCCCATTGTTCCTGGGTCAGTAGGAATCATGGATTATGGATTTGAGGATGGAGGGTGTCAGGGTGTGACAGTTTGGGGGCTGGGGAGGAGGAATGATGGGGTGCACAAAGATGTCCCAGGAAATGCATTTCCTTACATAATTAGAAGCTAGAATTGGGTCCTTACCTCTTGTGAGTTTGCTCCACCAAACAGCCAGCCAAGAAAGCCAGGTATTTCCTTCCAGGAATCAATATACAAGTAATGGCAAATTATTGGACTGGATTCTTCTAAGCCTACACTTGAATCTTCTTCGAATTATTGGCTTATGTGGCTCGTACAGTCACCTATCTTTCCAGAAATCCAAGATGTTTTAATTGTTCCAACATTTCACATCAAAAATGAAAACTGACTAATTAAGTAGATTGCTGTTTGTTTACTCAGGATGACTTGACTCCAGCTGTAGTGATAAGCTGAAATCTCCTTTAATTTTCCCATGTGAATTCTCCATGTGATAAAATCAAAGACTTATTTTAAAAGGAAAAGGAAAAATAAGGTAATTTGGTTGATGTTTTCTGTCCAATTTTCCAATGAAGTTTCTTTTTTAAGCTAAATTTTCCCTCGAAAGTTGAGCATACATGAGTATTATTATAGTTGACTGTACAATTTTGTCTGTATATTTTGATTTTTCTCCCATTGTACAACCAAGAATAAAAGATGTGCCATATCTAAATATTAATGAATTATCCTTACCCTTCACTCCCCAACTCATTGCTTGTGACCTTCTAACATTCTATATTATATACTTATTTACCATGTCCATTGTTTATTGTCTTTATGCCTTTACTAGAACAATGCTTAATAACAGCCAGAATTTTGTTTTATTTACAGATGTAGCTCAGGCATCCAGCATACTGGTTATCCAGGCTAGGCAAAATCACCAAAGTGGTTCTGATAGGATGATGCACCATCCCCTTACACCAGAGTGGTGAGGGACTGTTCAGTAGAGCATGATTTTCTAAGCTGGATTGGACCACATGATCCTGTGAAGTCCTGCATGCCCACTAGATTGGAATCCTTTTTAGTACTTATTCTGGGGTATCTAAAGGCACATATTTATTCAGTGAGAATTAAAGACAAATTACTAAGGCACTACATCCCAGATGCACATATAGAGACTGATAGAAATGCTGCATTAATGTTCCATGTTCACTGCAATTTTGCACAAAGCATTGAGTTGTGGCTTGCTAAAAAGAGACACAAATTGAAGATGTCATACAATGCTATAATTATATAGGTTATTGTAATAAACCTATTAACCATTTATTATGTAAATAATAACCATTTATTATGTAAATTCATTCACTGATGTGTCTAGATGTAAGGATACAATGAAACTAAAGAGTGTATATGCTCTTGATCCTGAACTCTGTATTAATAGCACTGACAGCTGTAATGTTCATTTGTATGTATCTGAGTAGTCACAGAGCTGGGACAGATACTAAGTCTTTTCCCTTCGGATATCTCTGTTAGCAAGTTGGCATCTGTGGATACTCCATGGAGAAGCTATTGCTGGGGCAGTTCTAACTCCGTCTTGGATATCCTTTGGGCATCTTGGTATACCAGGTGAGTTAAAAGCATTTTTGTGGGCGTGTCCTACAGAGTTAAGAGCTGTCTTCTGTTTGCCAAAAAAATAATCTTACTCAATATAGAGCCCACAGGTACTGATGCCTGCAGTGAAGCACCTAGATTTGGAAAAGGACATATGTTAAGATGGAATTTTCTCATTAGTTAGGTTAGGAGCAAGCCTCAGGTAATGAGATCAGCTGTACTCAGGGTCCTTATGTTCTAGTGTTTTCCTCCTCTGGTTGGTGAAGATAGATCAGAAAGAATCATGAAGAAAGTTTTATTAATTGTGTTCCATGCTTACTGTAAAGTTCCGGGCACTGCGACCCTTGAATACACGCCCCAGGCTCAAAGAGCTTCCTTGTATCTCTTTGGTTAATGGAGACGCTTGTGTGATGTTCAGTAATTAAGATTTTGATTGCAGAAAGGGACTTAAAGCCAACCCAGTATATGTTCTAATAGCACTGCTTTCCAGAACCAAGATTTTCTCAATACTATCAAGATGTAATGGAAAAGATAACTTGTAGTTGATTATTTTTTTCTACTAAATCTTCCATACAATGACTTCTTGTGGACTTTGACTTTTGAATGAGATCTCCTTAAGATACCTAAAGTAGCCACCTCATTTTAACCCCAGTTGAGTCTCAAGGAGATATGGTAGCCTTCATCAACCACCTAAGAAACAATTCTCAAAATCGCTTTTTTGTCAACAAAAGTTTTCTTGGGTGTATACAAACTCCCATGCTACAAAATAAATCTACACTTTGGTGGGAATGAACCTTTTGAAGGTTGCTCATCTCTTCCATAATCTAAAAAACAAAAACAAGAAACACCTTCAAATGACCCTTGGCTTTTTTGTCTTGTATCCAAACTGCAGGTTGTTTTATTTTTGCCTGATGCAGTAAAACTTCATTATGATGGGAAAACTACTTATTAAGAAGATATGAGGCAATGTGGAGCCTAGATGGCACCAGAGGGAACAAATTAAGCATACCCCCCAGAAACAGTATGTGAACAGATAGGAATACCCTACAAGAATCCACATAGATCTCTGGCAAAGAGTTTAAAAATCATTGAATTGGATTTGGTTATTGGCTTTGTGGGTCCTAGTTTTTGACTGGCTGCGGGATGTAAGAAGGTAGAGATCTGATGCTCAGTGTGAATTGATTGAGGGAAGAGACGGGTGCTCTTTTTGATTTTGTTAAGCCAAGAGTTAAACATTTTGAGACTCATTTCCTATAACAGTCCCCACTGTTATCAATATGCCCCACCCTGCAAGATGCTGCCACCACACAGATGAATCAAGTCCAGTGGCAAACACTGGGAAAGTTTGCAAGCATCCACACAGGCAACCAAACCATTTCAATGCAATGTGGTGAATGCTAAATAAAGGAATGAGATCAACTCTCATCTCTGCTGGTAAGCATGGACCATTCACAACTGAAAACTAACTATGTTTCTCAAATGGTTTCTGGGATTTGGGGCTCAGTCTGTGTTGTCCATTTTGTGTCATATATGCCATTTTGTGTGTTCATTAAGGACCATCAAATGAAAACTGGATTCACAGTATGGCCTGAGTCCCTGGTAAGTTGTTTGGTTCTCAGGGATTGCCTCTGTGAAATGGAGATAAACTACCCACCTCCTTGACTTATTGTGGGGCTCCAAAGAGATTTAAGTGCCTAGCTTATTGTAACCCCTCATTAAGTCCTGCTGCTCTTGTTATTATTGCCATGAGATTCTGAGAAACTCCTCTAAATATTTTTCTCTTACCATCATGTTAGCTTGTGGCAAACTTGTGACTTACTGTGGTTCTCCTGCTTACTGCTTTAATAACCCTCTTCCTCTTTTCTTGTGCCCCAAATGCCTTTTCATTTCACCTGTGGCTCCTGGGCATTGCCTCTCACAGACGTGCTTCCTTCAGAAATCATCCTCCTTTTTGGAAAAAGAGCATGATTAATGAGAAGCCAAGGGATTTGGCAGTTTTCAGAGGGAAAGAGTTGAGAATGAAGTAGCTGAGGTTGATTCAGACACTCAAGGACATCGCTGACAAGCTTTAGGGGAGTCTGCAAACAAAGGGGGAATCAACTGAGCTGTTTTGAGGACAAAGTGAGAAAATGTTAGTGTGCTTATCAGGATGCTTGAAAGAAGGTATTGGCACCAATATTCTGGGAGCAGAAAGCCTCATGCAAGGACAGAGGTGAGAGAAGAAACACCAAGAGAAAAGAACAATGAAAACCTTGCAGTCAATGACCACCCCAGAGGCAGCCTGTTTTATAGATACAGAAGATAAGTTTGGAACCAAAGCTATCACTGAGCAGCTTTTTAAAGCTGGTTCCAGTTCATCAGATATTAATAACTAATTTAAGTAGACTGAGAAAATCCTGTGCCTTTAAAGACTGTGGAAGGTTAGAGAAATTAAATCTCTATACCCAGGTCTATGGAAGATTTTGATAATCTTTCCCAGAAGTGGTCAAAACATATCTTTACTCTGTCATACATAATGCATTTTTTTCTTCTGTGATTCTTTTTTTTAAGAAAAATCTTTTTATTGAAATACAATGCACCTATTGAAAAGAGCATATATCATAGTTCAGCTGGGAGAACTTTCACAAAGTGAACACACTGGTGCAACCAGCATTCAGATCACCAACCAAGCACTAGAACCTCCTAAATGCCCCTTGCACTCCCATTTAGCTATTAGCACAGCATTAGTTTGTGCTAATAACTTACCCTCTTGCCTGTAATGGGGAACAGTCCTGACACTTAGTAGCTCAGAATAGTTTCTTTGCTTCTGCAGTTTATTTAAATGGAATCATACAATATTTACTCTTCTAGTGTCTGGTTATTTTGCTCCACATATGTTTCCATCTACCTAAGACTTACAACATTAAAAATTTTATATAGCTTTATAATCAAGAAAATACATGATTCTCTATCTAGAGTGTATATGTGCATATAAGAAAAATAAGTTAATATTTTCTAAATTGGTTCATTTATGTATTCAGTTGGCATTTATGTCATGAGGGATATAAAAAAGGGAAAGAGTTCATGCTCTGAAAATCTTCATCTCTCCAGGGAAGCTCAACGTGTTTTGTGGCTCAGTGGAGGCACAAGTCTAAAATGATGCAGAAAGTGGGGACAAAACTGAAGGTCTTTCCCAACTTTCACAGAGAAGTCAGAGGGGGCTCAGAGGTGGACATTGGCAGTGGGTCTCCCAGATTCAGGCAGTAAAGGATTAGAAAATTTTAAAATCATAAATCATAAGTGAAAAATACTCTTTATCATCACCATGTATCAACAATTCTAAACTTATCAGCAACATAACATCTCCCCTTTCACAAAATATTTGTGGGTCTAGGTTCTAGACAGTTACTATACATGAAATCGTCAAATTAGCCCATGTTTATTATTTACTCTTTCCTAAATAGGGAGTCTATATGGAAGTTAATTTGAAATTGCCCAATTTTACAGTGGACTTCTGACACCTTGGACTCAGCTGACATGTTTGTTTCAAGAGTTCCCACTTGAAACAACAATCAAGATGAAGAGAGAGAACTTGAGCTGTTTTGTTTTTGTCTCTCTTTTTGGAGATTTGTTTGTGAGTACTTAAAATTTAAAACAGTGAATCAGGTTGTGGGCCACAAGGAGCAATATTTTGTTTGGTAAGTGTGAATTTTAGTTCATATGTGAAATATTTTAAGTAATTCAAATATCTTTAAAATTGATATTTCTCCCTTTGTGCGTGTTCATTAACTAAGAAGTGAATGATCAAGAAATTGCAATGTTAAATTAGTGGTATGGTTTCATAGTTAGCTAAATTAGACATTTTGCATTTAATTGGAATATCTCAATTCCCTCCTTTCTCCTTATTTTTTAACTTTTATATTATATTACCACTTTTCACTGACATGGCTATATATACAGAGTTCAATAAAATAAATTTTTTTCATTGTTTGCAGTTATTTTTTCTGGCCATTATCCATTTAAGTTCATGATGATTGCTGAAAATAATTGCTGTATAGAAGGGGATGTGCTCAAAATGATCCACCCCAGGCATCAGATAAGCTCATTTACCACTCAGAGAAGAAAAGCATGGGGTATTTCAAGCATGCAAGGAGCTATTGCAAGTGAGTTTTTAAAGAGTTATTTTCTCCAATGTTTGGGAGGACTGGTTCAACCTTTCTCCAAATGAAAAGTAAGAACTGGGCTTGCCTGAAACTGGAAAAGCTTAGTGAACATTAGATTTTGGAATGATGATGAAATCATGGTGCTCACACAGCATTTTGATAGGTCCGGTGCCGCCTGTTCCATTTGGACGGGGCTGACCATCTGCTTACAGCTTTTTCAGTGTGTTTAAGTAGCCTGAGATGGGCTTTGTTGCTCTGGGTCTTTGTGTTGGAGTGTATTATTATTCCAAATGTTGGAAGCCAGTCTTATAGGAGGCTAAGGTTTTGAATTCCTGATGGTGTGTGAATTTTTATCCCCAAGGTTTCTCTCTGGGATGAATTGATTTGCTGGCCAGAAATTCTGCTGAATTCCTACATCAGGTTAAAGGCACAAGGGTGTCTGGCTTAGCAGCCTGCCCCAAGCGCCTCATCTGCATACTGATAAAGCCTTCTTCCCTCCCAGCCCAAGCTTGGCTGTGGCCAGTTGCTAATGAAGCTGTTTGGGGAACAAAGCTGAGATCAATCTAGCTTCCACCTGAATGTAAGTAGGGCCAAAAGGAAAGGTTCCTCTTCCTCATTAAGGACTACGCATTTTTTTTTTAAAAAAACAGGCAACTACCTCTAGTCACATTTCAGAGACTTCTACCACCTCAGAGATGGAAAGCACCTGTTTTTCTTTATCTTACCCCCCTCTCTGCTTTAACCATGCATCTATTCTCAAGATTTACTAAGACAATGCTTTAGTTTGCCAGGGCTGCTACAACAAAATACCGCAGACTGGGGTGGGTGGGGGTGCAGGGGACTTAATGGACATGAATTTATTTTCTCACAGTTCTGGAGGCTAGTTGTCCAAGAGCTGGCTGTGGGTCAGTTGGCTTCTCCTGAGGCGTCACTCCTCGGCTTGTGACCAGCACCTTCTTGCTGTGCCTTCACAGTCTTTCCCCTGCCTGTGTGTGTCCGTGTCCTAATCTCCTCTCCTTATAAAGACACTTGTCATATTGGATTAGGGACCACCTGTATGACCTTATTTGACCTTAATTACTCTTTAAGACCCCATCTCCAAATATGGTGACATTCTGAGGTACTGGAGGTATGGCTTAGATGTATGAATTTCTGAAGGGGTCACAATTTTGAGGGGGACATAATAGGCAGGAACTTCCAAGTAGCTATCTTTTTCCTTGCCTTAGAAAATATTCTGGATCAGAATAAAATATTGCCTCAAGATAGGCCAGACGTACATATGTCCTGGCAAGTCATTTTTCAAGGTAGAGATGGGATTCTTCCCCTGGTCTGGTAGTTAGGTGTGAGTCCTCCAGTCCAGGGCTTGGAAAGGTCCTTGTCTAAGTTAAAAAGAATCAAACCCTGGGGAAGGCTACTACTCTGGGGAGAGGATAGGAGTGGTATTGCTAAGATTATGATTATGATTATTTGAAAATAATATCTAAGTTCTGTTAATGAAGCAAATGAGTCAAGTGTGGTAAACATTTAGCAAGCATTCTAGGAAGTCAAGAATTGGATGGAGGTTATTCAACTCCAAAGACAGAAACTACAAAGTTTTGGGGGGAAAAACCCACTAGGATCATTTCATTTTGATCTTAGAATGTTTTGCTTATAACCAGGAAAATGGGAAATTGGGTACATTTTAAGGTGTGGATGTCACTAGTAAAGAACATCAGTTAGCATTTGAACTTATACTAAAAGACAGATATTTCTCTCCAGAACTTCCTAGATTAGAAAAAGTGAATGACAAGCCACATCTCTTGAAGAGAAGTAATCGAATAGAATCAGAGAAAGTTGTGAGGAATAAGCTGATTTTACAACATATTAAGGCCACTGTTCTTGTGTGGTCAGTAGAAAGGAATGAATAGTATGACACAAATAAGGTTTTCTGATTTTGTTTAATACAGTTGACTTTAACCTATTTTCTCTGTTCCTACTGCTTTTTTCTTTTTTCTTTGACTGTTTTATCCACAGTGGGGCTGCAAAGATGAACAGTGTTTGTTACAATGCATTGGAGATATATGGTCCAACATATGGGCAGATGAAATGTCATGAAAGCAGTCCTAAAGCCTAAACTAAGCCTGGAATTTATTAACTCATTCAGTTAACAAAAGTCCCAGGTATGGTGGCATATTGTGAGGATGTTGTGGTGAATAGCCAGAAAGTCCTGTTCTTCAAGAAGCTGACATTCTTAATGGGCAAACTACACTGAATAACATGGACAGACAAAACACTAAGATTAATGATTTTTCCAAAAGCAAAGTGTGGGTACAGCTTATAGAAGCTAAAAATATAAATTAAAATGTAACAGAGACTTTCAGTTTCTCCTTAGGCTTTGAAGGATGGTTCTGTTCTTCCTGAGACTAGTCCTCACAGAGCTGCTAATAAGGGAAAACGAAACCATTTCCTCCACAGTAGGATTAGAGGAGTTTGTCTCTTGGAGGTAAAATCAAAGAAGAGCTTTACCTAGTACTTTTGAATTTATTTATAACTGTTGCTATGGTTAACTATCACAAAGACCCAAATAACTGTACTCAGAGCATCTAAAATAGTGTGTACATCTAAAATAGTGTGTGTCCTATTATTATAGATATAAGCTTATTCCTTTAAAAAAGAATATGCTGTCTCCTGTTGATCTTTCCTGGGGTAGTACTGTGCTTGGTTTAAATCAGGTGTTAATTTCCTTAGAGTTAGGAGAGGCATCCAGCCATTGATACAACCATCATAAATCTATCCATCCATCTGTCCATCCTCCATCCATTCATCCATCTATCCACCCAGTGCCTTTCCCAGCAACTGCATTATTATAGACCCTCAGCAAACATTTGATGAGTGAATAAATAAATCCCCTAAACCTTGATTGTCTACCATGTGTCATTTATAATCAATAAAGCCAGTAGCCCAATTATATTTGGAGACCATTTATAGCCCTTGGCTTTCTACAAGTTCACTCATTGGTTTTCAGGAAGAGTTTGTATTGATTGTTATATTGGTGACAGAGGAGGTATGAGCATAATTTTTGTAACAAGTTGCTTTCCTAAAAAATTTTTTTTGATAATGTCTAGCTTTTTTGCTATACAAAGGAAGAGTTGTTAAGAAAGGTAAGGATCAGATTAACTGTTAAAAAAAGCTTACAGGCAACATAAAGTCTGGTAATCCTGTGAGTTCTAAGAACATGGTAGCTTAGTGTTTGTGCTGAAGGGAGAACACAGTGAATGGGATGCATTTGAAAACCTCCAGGGACTTGCTGAAATTCTCCCTAATGTGCCTAAGGAATTAAATCCACAGTACTAAGTGTATTTAACACAGTCCTCAAAGAATTTCTGTCTTCCAAAGGAAGTAGAACAGCTTTTTGTGGAAAGAGGGGTTAGAAGGCGGCCGACTCACAGTGAAAAGGTGGAAATAGGTTTATGCTAAGAAGGTAACAGAACCAATTTATATGAGTTTTAATCTACATGGGTCTGACATATGGCTCTTGGTCATACTGAGGAAGCTTAGCAGATACCAGATGTATCACTTCAGCTAATAGTACTTGGGGTTTAATGGTTTACCAGTCATTTTCTCATAATGCTTTTCAAACTAGTCCTCCAAATGACCCCTAATAGCAGAGTGGATTGAACACAATTCCTTCAGGTCTAAGGAGTAGTAGCCCTAAGCACTTTAAATTCATTAGCATGAAGTAGACTGTACCCTCAAGAGAACAACCTGCACGCCATCCCCCTTTACTCCCCCTTATCAGGGGCACATACACATTCAATGCCCTCAATATCCCTGTGGAAACTATTACTATGTTATCCTCCTTTTCAGAAGAGGAAATCGAGGATCAGAGAGCTTAACTGAAGCTGATAATTACCTACGTTTATTAATGCTCACCAAAGTACCAGTCATTGTCCTAAATATTTCATGCACATTCAGTTTTCACAGCCACGTTATCACCACCATTTTACAGAAAAGGAAACCAAGACTTGTAAGGTTAAAGAACTTGCCTTTAAGTTCACAGGGTTATGAAAAATGAGAATGGATTTGAACCCAGTTTGACTCCAAAGAAGCCACTCTCAGTTATACCATCATTCTTTTCAAATGTTTCAAAAACATTTTGCCTCCGGAGCAATCTGAATAACTCAGGGAGGAAAATTCTTTTAAGGAGGGGTCCTGTTATTCACTCACTCTTTGAAGGGATCTGAAGCGAATCTTTGAGAAGTCGAGTGATTTCCCTCCTTAAATCTTGAAGAACCTAGTGGAAAGTGATATAGAGACATGAGTCCCTTCCCCCTCAACTGATGAAATGATAAAGCAAGGGTTCTTCCACCAGTCAGGCTGCAGTGGTCAACACATACTATAGACTTCACCAGGTACACTTAAGAAACAGAAAGGCAGCCACAGATTTGCTTTTGAAGAATGTATAATGTTGTCACCCACTTAGGAGAAAAGTAAAGCACCCCTATCAAGCCATGAGTGATCACGTGCTAGTAAGTAGGGTGATCTTGTTACTCTAGAGTGTTGGGGTTCGTGGAGAATGGTAGAGTAGGATTTATTTGAGAGAGGATGGCAAATCTCCCCCTCAATTTCACCCAAAGCATGATTGCTTTTCTTCTGCGATGCTCTACCAGCAAGCCAGTTCTCCAACACCGATCATGCTTCCAGACTTCCTAGTTCTCAGAAGCTCTAGAGGGAGATGGAAGTGACTCAGCTGGTTTGCTTCCTGTGAACCTTTCCTCTCCCTTGAATTGAACTCTGTGTGTACATCCTGCCTTACCTCTTTCCCTGTGTATGTGTATATATATATATATTCATTTAACAACATTCATTTACACGTGAAATACTGTTAGGCATGTGCCAGGTGCTGGATATGATAATGCACAATGTGGATGTGACTTCTGCCTTCACAGAGAGATAAGATGGAAGCTAAAGAGGAAGGGCTCAGAGAGAAAGGTAAAAACAAATGCACATATTTTCTATATTCTGCATATTTCTATATTCCACACTTCTCTTTTGCTATTCACCTTTTAAAAATAACCGAGCTTCCACATAGTGAGAGAATTTCAGAGAGGAGGATGAGGTCACAGTTCTGTATCTTTAACATTCATACTTTCCCAAAATACTCTTTCCACCCTCTAGCCTGAGCATGATTTGAAATAACCTTATATCACGCAATGGCTCTTTCTGTACCAAACAGTCCACTTTTGGCAAATCTTACCAGCAGCTGAGAAAGCAGTTGTTGGATTGCTTGTTAGCTGTAGCAATTAAATAATCATTACTTAAAAAATAGTATATGGATCACTTGGAAGCAGTAAGATGCTACATGTTGGGTATAAAGTTGCCTGGACTTGCTGTGTCTGGTGTTGATAAGGTAGCAGATGGTCTAATAGACTCCATCCTTGAGCAGCTAAATTGGTAGAGTCTTGGTTTAATAATCTTGTGTTCTAATGATTTAGGCGAGTGATGAAAGGCAGGGCAATTACTCACTTGTAATAATGCCCAGTTGGCCTGGATGGAAGGGGCACTCACTCCTGCATGGTGTGATGTAATTAACTCCTGTTCCCCAGAAGCGTGACTGTTGGTAGATAGACTACCTTGATCAGACACATCTCACCTTTATACTAAACCTTAAAAGCATTTTCCAAGTGGAAAATGGCTCTTAATTATTTAAAGCACTAGAGAAGAGAACATTTTCTAACCTTATATTTGCCAGGTATTTCTATGTTTCAAAAGCATGTCTATGAGTGTGATTGCATTGGATTCTAAAATATATTGTGGGGAGAAAGGACTTATATGACATGAACCATTTATGGATGAGGAAGTAATTCAGAGGTATGAGTGAGCCACAGGAAATTCTGGAGAGCATTTAGAACCCAGGTGCTCTGAATCCTATGCCCGGGAACTTTCTACCTTGCCCTACTCTTCAGCCTCATTTTCCCCAATTGTTTCTTCCTGCCCCTTTGCAAAACTTCTCATCAATTTTTTAAGATTACTGTATAGTCTAAAGATTCGGCTTAGATCTCATATATTTCACTTCTTGAAACTCTGCTGAGGTAAACTGAGTGATGTGAGCACAATAAAAACATAGGAAGTAATCAACTACACTCTAATATTTCCTATGATATGGTGCAATGCACACAGGATAGTACACTAATAAATATTTGTTAAATAAAATTGCTCCCCTAAAATATCTATTTAAAAGATCAACACATAAAAATCAATTGCATTTTTACATACTAACAATAAATGTGTGGAAAATAAAATTGAAAACACAATACCTTTATAACCATTTCAAAGGATATTTCACACTTAGCTATATGCTTAACAAATCATGTGTAGGATCTGCATGCTGAAAATCACAAAATTCTGATGAAAGAAATTTTCTAAAAACCTAAACAAATGGAAAACATACCCTGTTCATGGATTGAAAGACTCAAACTGCTAAACATGTTGCTTCTCCCCAAACCAATATACAGATTTAACATAATTCCTGTTAAAATTCCAACAAGATTTTTTTGTAGATATAAGCAAGATTATTCTAAAATATATAGAGTTAAACATGTTAACTATCTTAGAGTCCACCAATTACACACGTGGAGGGCATTTTTCCAAGGAAATGAAGACTTGTATTCATATAAAAACCTGTACAAGAATATTTATAGCAGTTTTATTCGTAATAACTCTAAACTGGAAACAACTCAGATGTCATTCAATGGGTGAATGGTTAAGAAAACACCAGATAGTAGCTAAAATAGAAAAAAATAAAGTGGGAGAAAGCAATCTACCCAATACTAATGTTTGTTGTATAGCTGCTGTAGTCAAGCTGTATAATGTTGGCAGAGGGATATACACATAGATCAGTGAACAGAATAGAGAACCCAGAAATAGACTAGAACACACACAAATATGCCAAACTGAGTTTTTTTCAAAGGTGCAAGAACAATTCAGTGGAGGAAAGTTGTCCTTTTTAAGTGGTGCTGAAGCAATTGGAGATCCATAGTTCTGGGTTTTTTTTAAGCCTTTACCTAAACTCATACCGTATGAAAAAATTATCTCAAAATTCATAATGGATTTAAAGGTGAAACTATGAGACTTTTAGGAATAAACAGGAGAAAATCTTTGGGATCTAGGACCAGGGAGTATTCTTTGATTTGACACTAAAAGCATGATCCAAAAGGGAAAAATTTATAAATTGAACTTTAATAAAATTAAAACATTTTACTCAATGAAAGACCTTTTTAGGAGTATTTTTCAAGCTATAGTTGGGAGGATATATTTTCAAACCACATTATCTAACGAAGGCTAGCATCTCTAATATATAAATAACTTTCAAAACTCAACAGTGAAAAAGCAAACAATCCAATTAGAACATGGGTAAAAGACATGAAGAGACATTTCAGCAAAGATACACAGATGGCAAATAAGCACATGAAAAGATGCTCAACATTATTAGCCATTAGGGAAATGCAAATTAAAACCACAATGAGATATCACTACACATTTATCAGAATGGTTAAAATAAAAGATAGTGATAATGCCAAATGTGGCAGGATGTGGAGAAACCGGATGACTCACAAATAGCTAATGAATTGTTCAGTCACTCTGGAAAACATTTTGGTGGTTCCTTTAAAAAAAAATTAAACATGTAACTACCTTATAGTCCAATAACTACACATGTGGGCACTTATCCAAGGAAATGAAGACTTGTATTCACATGAAAATCTGTACAAGAGTATTTAAAGCAGTTTTATTCATAAAAGCTCCAAACTGGAAACAACTCAGATGTCCTTCAACTGGTGAATGGTTAACAAACTGTGGTACATAGACACTACAGAATACCACTCAGCAATAAATAGGAATGAACTACCAATTCACCTAACAACTTGGTTGAAAATCCAAAGGCTTTTACATAACACTTTGAAATAACAAAATTACATAAACAGAGAACAGATTTGTGGTTGCCAGAGGCTCAGGAGAGAATAAAGTCAGAAGGGACCTGGGTGGGACTGTAAAAAGAGACCATGAGGCAGTTTGGTGGTAAGGGAACTAACTGTTCTGTATCTTGACTGTATCAATGTCAATATCCTGGTTGTGACATTGTAGCAAAGCTTTGCAAATTGTTGCCTTAATCCAGGAAACTGGATAAAAGCTAGATGAAATCTCTCTATATTATTTCTAACAACTATCTATGAATCACAATTATCTCAAAATAAAAATTTTTTAAGTTAAAATAATTTTTCCTAATTCACTTATTATTTCAAGCTCGATAACACTTTCTACTTGACAATATTTTGATCAAGCCAGATAAAATCCCCAAATCAATCTTTGTATGATGAATATAATCCTTGATTATTGCTGAGTTTTCCTGTATTGTTATCTAATATCATCAGCAAATGCTCACTGATTTCTTCCTTCATAGCTCTGTTTGCTACAATAATATAATTGGCCTAGGAGAAAATCTGTCAACATTGTCCCATCATTTCTTACTATTGGTCATTTTCCACTATTGTTTTACTCAAGTGAGCATCGCACTGTATCTATCTACCTACTACTCTGCCAAATCTCCAGTTCTTTCAGTTAGAGACCTCCTCTGCTCTTTAATCTTAAATATCCTCTTGAAGTGCAATTACTGAAGGGCAACTCCTGATTACTGAATTCCTACCATATATCTAGATCCAGCCCATAAGGCAATGGCAGCTGTTAAATTGGTGGCCAAGAAAACAGAGAGAAAAGAGAGAAGTGAGCAGGGTTATCCCAGTGAGAGCCTGTCTCTCCATGACAGTTAGGCTTGTGGTGGAGTGAAAGGACTTTCGTGGGGGAAAAGGACCTAGTATAACTTGTTGAATGTTTGAGCAGCTGGACTAAACCAAATATTACAAAGTAGGCCTTGAGTAGGTGTTTCCTATTTCATATGTTTCAAATCCTCTGGGTTAATCCTAATATTATTCCCATTTTATAGGCAGGGAAATTGAGGCTTATTGTTTATATATTGTGCATGGTCTGCTAAGTTAAGAACTGGCATTCTGATTCATAGCATGATGCTGGAACTCGTGTTGACCTCCCCGTATACTGCACTGAGGGTCTGCCACAGAGGAACTAGAGTTTTCTTTCTGTAGTCTTCTTACTCACTGCCTTATGAAGAGATGGAGGTCATGGTCAATAATACTTATTTCTAATTCAATGCCTTTAGTTCTTAAAGGGAAAGGAGAAGAAAATTATATTATTCCTCCATGAAAATGCTCCCTTAAAGACCTCATCCTCCCTCTTGCCCCTTCTGCATGGGGTCTCATCTCCCTCCTCTATCAGTAAGTTAGTTTCACCATAGCTTTATGGTTGTTTAGGATGCAATAGTGTGGTGGCAGAGTTAACTGATAGAGGAGGCCACTAGCAGTCTCCTCCATAACACCAAACAGAAGTCCAAGTGCCTCTCCATCAGTGGAGAGAGGCCAGCCCTGTCTGCCACCTTCATGTAGCTGAAGACTGAGCATCCAGGTTAGGGAGCAGAAAAAGTTAAATTTATGTTGGGGACACATTCTTTCCTATAGAAACCTATTTACTAGGAGAGACAGCTTCCTATATTTTCAACATAGCTGGGATATTCCAGAAGGAGCTTATAATAAGAAGAGAAATAAATATTCAGTGAAACAACAACCAATAATTGCATGCCTATATGTTCCAGGTACTGTTTGCATTTATTAAGCTCTAGGCAGATGCCAAGCTCTGTGAAGTGCTTTATGTGTATTATCTCATTTAATCTTCAAAAGTTTCCATTGCCGTGGCCTGATTTTGCATATCTTTACTAGTTTGCCACTTACTACACCTTTCATTACTCATAAATTCTATACATGTGTTGGAGTATGGCAGGTTCACAGTCTTGTGTATATACAGAACTAAAAGGAGACAGAGTGTTTTTCAGGTTTTATTCTGTACCCTCCCGTATGTCTTACCTGTATAAAAGCTATGTGGTGAAGAGGAGAGGACATATTTTCTGTCATGAGACCCAGGTTCTGGACTGAGTTCTACTCTTATCTAGATAGTGATAAGAGTATAACAATTGGCTGAATTCATTGTTTTTTTTGTGCCTGTTTCCTAATTTATAACATGATTTATGACATTTAGTCATGAACTAAAGGTTTTTTTAAGGACTCTGCATATTCAAGTTGTGTACATCACCATCTGATAATCTTAGTAATTTAATCAGGACATTGAGAATATATTTTGAAACTTACAGGCAAATTTCTGACAACCCAAAGAATCATTCGGGTATAAGGGTAATGCTGTCTTTTCTTGGGTCCTGTTTTGCAGTTGAACTGATTAAAGCATATATCACATGGTGTGGGTCTAGGCAGCATAAACAGATGTAGGCTTAATTTTTTTCCACCAAGAAGTGGCATATACCTAAGCAGATGCTAGGGTTGAGTTTTTATTTTGGGGTTTTGGTTTTCTTTTTTGCTTTGTTTTTTGTTTTTAGCCTCTTGTCTTCCAGCTCTTGTGACGCATTTGCTGCTTTTAGAGGCACACTGCATTATTTTTCAAACTGGGAAAAACCCTCCTGGCAACTAATTTTTACATGTAAGAACATTTTCAACTCTAGCCTCCTTTAGTCCAACTGAAAAATATTCAAAGTAAAGGAACAATTGGTCTCAAGTAAAAAAAAATGTAGTTGAGAACCTCCTTGCCCCTCCACAAGTGATTTCATTCTCTCTCCCCTACATAGCAATAAATGCCAGGCCACTGGGAAAGCTGTGGTGCTTCAGGACTGTTGGTGAGAAACCAAAAGGCATTGAGTGGGGTGGGGGGAGGTGTCTGTTTTTGATTGTGAAGGAAATTATGCAGACCTAGTTTTCAATTGCTTCTTGAAACATTCCACATCAGAGAGCTTTGGTTTGCCTAACATGGCAGCTAGTATTTAGGGTCTGAGATTGCTTACCTGTCAAGAAATGACATGATTTTGTTGGTAGTACTAAGCTGAACTGGCATCCAGGTAAAACATTTAAGCATAAGGGTGCATTGAATCATGTGATCTGGGTAGTGCTGGAGAGTTAGACGGGAAGAAGGTGATCAAGATACTGTAATACTGGCAGAAGACAAACATTTCTGGAGGCCTTTGCAGAAAGCCTCTCTCTGAATGTATACAGGAGACATTTATACTCATCCTTAAAAGTTTCTCTAACTCACCTCATTTTTTGCATCTCTAATTAGCATGCCAAGTTCACAGAACCTGGCCACCTGGGAATGCCTCATGGTAAGCATTTGACATGCCTGTTGAGTGACAGCAAGAAATGTAAGTGGATGAATGAATCAATGAATGAATTAGGTTCACAGTCTTGTGTATATACAGAACTTCTTACTTCCAGGCCTATCACTAGAATGAAAAATTTACAGTCAACACGTGGTTGAAGGATTCTATTAAGAAAGATGTAACTTTGAAGACTTGTTTTATTATCTACTTCGTATGTGTTCGCAGTAAGTTACTTAACTTCCCTGTGATTCAATCTGTGTATAAATGAGAAGAATAGGAAAACAAACTTCATAATGATGATATAAGGTCTGACTTACAAATTCATACAAATTCCACAATGCCTGGCATGTAATATGCAATAAAATAGATTAGATATTATCATCATCATATCACTAATAGAACATACTGGATTTCTAGTTAACATACTGCCTACAAATAAAATTCAGGCCAAATGGCTTCACTAGTGAATTCCATCAAAAATTTAAAGATGAAATAACATCAATTCCACACAAATTTTTCCAGAAACAACAAGAAAAGAAAATAGCTCCCAGTTCATGAAACCAGTATTATTATGATACCAAATAAAAGATGTTACAAAAAAGATAACTACAAACCAATATCCCACATGAACACAGAAGTAAACCTTTAAAAAGTTTTAGCAAATTAAATTCAACATTACAAAAAAGGATAATCCTCATGTCCATTTCTGGGACATGTTGGTCTAAAGTCTAAAAGTCAGTAACACCATATTAGAAGATAAAAAATGAAAATCATATGATCATCTCAACAGTTGCATAAAAGCTTTTGATAAAACAAAACATATATTCATAGTGAAAACTTTCAGCAAACTAGGAATAGAAGGAAGAGAATACAAAATAAACCAAAAGAAAATAGAAGGAAAGAATCAATTTAAAAGCTAAAATTCATAAAGAAGAAAATAAGAATCTAAATAAAATTGATAACTGAAACTAAGATAAGTTTCTGCAAATATCTGAACATAATGGATAATGGATAAATATTTGATATACTAAGTAAGACCATAAAAAAGAAAAACAAACAAAAATGCTACATGAGGAAAGAAATAAGAAAGAATTACAACAGTTATGAAATAGATTCCAAAGTTTTAGGTAATTATTTTGTGTCCCTTTTACCAAATTTTGAAAGTCAAGATTGAATAATGATAGTCAAAATAAAATGGGAGAAAATGCCTTAGAAAAGATAGAAAAGCCAAATAGGCTAAAATCCAAAGAGGAGATTGAAAACTTTGTCAAAGATATACCATTTGGAAGGGTGACAGGCTCAGAGTATACTTAACTCTTAAGAAACAGGTAATTTTCATGTTAGACTACAATATTACTTACTCATATACATACAAAAATTCTTAAAACATCAAAAAATCAAATGCAGAAAAATAAAAGGATAATACAATTTTCAAGGATGATTCAACATTTAAAAAATCTGTTAACACATTTTTAGTTCCTTAATATGTTAAATGAGAAACATTTATTGTATAAAGTGATGCCTAAAAGGACAAAAAGTATTAGATAAATACAGTAAGGTTGTACTGAGAGTTATGAAATAATGTATAATAACTGGAGACATATGCCACATTCCCAAAAGGAAATACTAAATATATACATTTAATATGATTCAAGACAAATCCCAATTATTTCATATGTGTGTTTGATTTTTAACTTAACAAATTGATTCTGGAGTTCCCAGAGAAAAAAATTAATCAGAATAGCTAAGATAGTTTGAAAAATGAATTATAATAAGGAGATTAATACAATGAGATAAACCAATTGCAGGAGCAGAATCTAAAGAAACCCAAGAACAGGTGAAAATTTATTATGTCCTAAAAGTAGTATTTTAATTCCTGGGGAAAAATAGATTAAGACAAATTATGTTAAAGCAATTGGATATCCATGTTTAAGGAAATAGAAGCTAACTTATATTGTGAACAAAACTTAATTCATCTGGATTCAAGATTTAAATATAAAAATGAAATAATAAAAGTATTAGGAGAAAATGTGTGGAAAATATTTACTAAGGTTGGGGTTGAGAAGGATTAAAATTCAAAATCCCTAAGCAAAAAAAAACATAATAAAAATAACTGAATAAATATTACAGACTTTATTAAAGCAAATAATACATGAACAGAAAAATAAAACTGGCAGATTAGGTGAAAACATTTGCAATGTTTATGAGAGTTATTAAAAGATTAATAGTCAAAACACAAAATGTATATATAAAAGTTGAGCACTGGTTTCAAACAGGCAGTTCACACAAAAATAAACACAAAGGGCCAATAAACATTGAAAAAGATGGTAAACCTTGGCAATGACTAAGGAAATGCAGATTTAAAAACAGTAAGAAGACATTTTACTTCTCAGTGGCAAAAATTAAAGACTGCCAAAGCCAACATGGCTTTCTGGAAAAGAAGCATTCCTGGGTTGCTAAGGCCTTATAATTGTAATATTTTGAAGGAAAAGTTGGCAGCAACACATCTAACTTCATGAATCCATCCTAAAGTAATACTGTCACAAGGACATAAAGATATATGTACAAACACACTCAGTGCAGCAGAGGTTGTAACAGACACTGTTAAAATGCCCATCAGTAACAGAATGTCTAAATAAATTACAATACACTTGTATGATGGAACAACACCAATACAAAATAATGAGGTACATCCCTATTTCCAGACCTGGAAACATGGCCAGGATGTTGTTAAAGTTAACAAAAAGTTATAAGATAATATGTATGGTATGATCTCATTGTTCTATAAAAGTTACAGTGGATGGAGTTGTAGGTTATCTTTTTGTTTATTTTGTCTTTATGTCTTCATTTTGGCATTGAGCTGCTTCTGAAGCTTCTCCTTCACTCTACAGCTTTTTCTCCAAATCTTCCTTAAGGTTTATGCTCCTGAGTAAAGCTGAATTCAGGAGTCCCATAAGCCACCCTTACCTGGAACCACTTAGGACCACCAAGCAGAACCTAGAATGCTTCCTGCAAAAAGGGAGTGCTTTAATAAAATAAACAAATTATACAAAAAAGTGTGTGTGTGTGTGTGTGTGTGTGTGTGTGTGTGTATGCACATGTGTGGTTTATACTTCAATTAGAGAAAAACATATGTTCCCAAGTTGAATAGCAATTCTAAAGGTAGTTATTGGTACATAGAAAATACATGATACAGCCCTATGTATTATATCAACACTTACTGAGTGCTTACTGTGTATCTTGCACTACTTTAGTGCTGAAAATATAGCACTAAGACAACAAAATGCCTACCTTCACGGAGCTTATGTTTTAGTTTCACTACTACTGAGAAGCCAGCTGGACATGAACTGCCTGTTTTCTGGAAGTTACTTTCTCTAATTTATACTCTATGCAGGCTGCTTGAGCTCACTGTCATTTCTGACTTTGACACCTTGGGCCTCATGTGACTACAGAATCCAACAATTTGGAAAGTGCTTCACATCCAAAAAGATTTGGCAGAAATTAAAATACACAGAGCATGGGATTACTCTAGTTCTTGCTCTGAGGTCATGTTTTCCTGACCCCCTCAAAGAGGATTCTGAATTGATGAAACCTTGAGCTCAAGATTCATTTTAACACTGACTTTGAGCACCAACTGGATTTTCTGTTCCAACTTGAAGTTACTTTTCTTACCTTTCTACATCCATCGTCGTCACCACAAACTACTTAGTAATTAAAACACTAAAATATTTGTCCCAATGGCCATGGAAAACATCTCCACTCTTCTTGATCTAATGCCATTTCTCTTTACCTCCATTCTTAGCAGATGTTCACCTCTTATTTAACGGATAAATCATTCTCTTTCTACAGGTGATCCCTCATCTTCTACCTTGGAAATAACTCTGATCCCTTAACATTCTCTCTATCCTCAAAGTAAAAGATCTCTGTGAGTTCTTTTTACTTAATCTCCCTCATTTCCCATGGCATTATCTTGTTTGGAGATTTCTTTGCCTTTAACTTCAAACTTCAACAAGTTCTTCTCTTGTAAAGTCAAAAATAAAACAAAACTTTGCTGGCCCTGTTGCACACCCTGCTGTAGTCTTCCTCATGGCCAAATTCTTCAGATACAGCCTCCCCCAGATTGCCTGTTCTCTTGCTAATCTCTCTCTTACCCCTGGAGTCTTTTCTTTTTCACCACTGGAGTTGGCACTCACAAGGCCCTCTCATAAACTAATGGTCAATTACAGCCCAAACTTTGGCTTTTGGTGTATTTTCAAATGTTGTTTAGAGCATAATTGTCCCTCTCTAATTCTTAAGCCACTGTCTGTTGGGCCCTTAAACTTCTGGTTTCCTATTAGCTCTCTCACTCGTCCCTGTCTACATTACTAAATACTCTTCTGCTAGCTATGACTGCAGCTAACCCACCATTAAATAGTTTTCTTTATATCCTCTAGGGAAATACATCTCCTCCTACTTCTCCAATCCTGACTGCTTTTCCGAGTCCCACCTCCACATCTCTGATTGTCTGCTAGACAGCTTCAAGTAGGTATCAGTCTGACATACTGAATTAAGTATCTCCAAATCCAGGCCCTTCATCTTTCCTTAGAAATCATTCGGACTTCCATATTTTCATGATTGGCTCCAGTCTCTTCAAACAATCTTTGTTTGTCTGATCACTTTACTCTTTTGTTTTCTAAGAGCAAAATTTTGGAACTTTTCTCATTTTCACTGTTTTCTCTCTTCTTCAAGCTGTCATTGATCAGTTCCAGTATTCTTTATCAGTTATAATCTTCTAACAATTTCCTACATTTAAGTGTTCTGTTCAATCAACCTAGATAAGCTCTCCCTGCAACATACCAAATATCTTCTACATCCAAACCTTTGGTCAGCCCCTTCCCTCCTTAACCAACATCTTACTACTTCCACAAAGTCTCTCTATATTTACCTTTTTTTTTGCATTTACAACTTTACATGCCATACCATTCCTGTGGAAGTTATTTATGTCCACTTGTAATCTTATCTATTCATATTTTGTTGTATTTATACCTTCTCTTCTAAAACGGATATAAGCTTCTGAAGGAAGATTGCATCAATTAGGAGGTCTATTTGTTTATTAGTAGCAGAGACCTGAAATAACAGTGACTTAAACAAAGTAGAAATTTCTTTTCTTTTAGTATAAAGAAATAATATAAGCAGTCCAGGACTGGTACCCATAAGAGAGACTCAGACTCTTTCTGTCATTTTGCTTCACCATCTTTAGTCTATGGCTATTGTCGTTAGAATGTCTTCATTGACACAGCATGGCGGCTGGAGTTGCGGCCATCAAGTCCACATTCCAGGCAGGAACAAGAGGAATAGGGATGAACAAAATATATGTTTCTCAGATGAGTCATTCCCTCTCATAGGGCCCTCCAAAAACACCCTTTCTAACCAATGACTTAGGCTTAAATCTACTGAACAATTCCTAGACAGAAAACAGCCTTTAAACATACAACCTTTCATAGACACCATCAGTAGAACAAAAAGACATCCTACAGTATGGGAGAACATTTCATAAATGACATATCTGATAAGGAGTTGACATACAAATTATATAAAGAGCTCACACACCTCAACAAGCAAAAAGCAAATAAGCCAATTAAAAAAATGGGCAGAGGAGCTGAACAGACACTTCTCCAAAGAAGAAATTCAGATGGCCAACAGACACATGAAAAGATGTTCCACATCACTAATAATCAGAGAAATGCAAATTAAAACCACAATGAGATATCACCTCACACCAGTTAGGATGGCCAATATCCAAAAGACAAACAACAACAAATGTTGGCAAGGATGTGGAGAAAGGGGAACCCTTCTACCCTGCTGGTGGGAATATAAATTAGTTCAACCATTGTGGAAAGCAGTGTGGAGGTTACTCAAAAAACTCAAAATAGAAATACTATTTGACCCAGGAATTCCAATTCTAGGAATTTTCCCTAAGAATGCAGCAGCCCAGTTTGAAAAAGACAGATGCACCCCTATGTTTATTGCAGCACTATTTACAACAGCCAAGAAATGGAAGCAACCTCAGTGTCCATCAGTAGATGAATGGATAAAGAAGATGTGGTACATATACACAATGGAATACTATTTAGCCATAAAAAGAAGACAAATCCTACCATTTGCAACAACATGGATGGAGCTAGAGGGTATTATGCTCAGTGAAATAAGCCAAGCAGAGAAAGACAAGTACCAAATGATTTCACTCATCTGTGGAGTATAAGAACAAAGAAAAAACTGAAGGAACAAAATAGCAGCAGATTCACAGAACCCAAGAATAGACTAACAGTTACCAAAGGGAAAGGGACTGGGGAGTATGTGTGGGAAAGGAGGGATAAGGAGGAAAAGGGGGCATTACGATTAGTGCACATAATGTAGTGGGGTGGGGTGACACAGGAAAGCCAGTATAACACAGAGAAGACAAATAGTGACTCTATAGCATCTTACTACGCTGATGGACAGTGACTGTAATGGAGTATGTGGTGGGGAATTGATGATGGGAGGAGTCTAGTAACCATAATGTTGCTCATGTAATTGTACATTAATGATACCAAAAAAAAAATACAACCTCTCATATAGGTCTCTCACCATTTTAAATTAACTTAGTGTTCTATTAGTGAGGATTAAGGAGAAAATTGGCTCCACAAATATCTATTTAGCATATTCTACATGTCAGGCACTGTTCCAGGTCTTAGGAATAAAACAATGAACAAAACAGACAAAGATCCTACCCTCGTGGACCTCACATTAATAGTGTATGGAGAGAGTAAATAAGCAAATAAATTAGGGAACTGGTAGTCAGCAAAGTTTTCACTTAGAAGGTAGTATTTCAGTGGAGATCTGAAGGATGCACAGAGCAAGCTGTGCAGATACTTGGGGGAAGAACACTCTAGCAAGGAGAACAGGGAGTACAAAGGTCCTGAGGCGGGAGGGTGTTTGACATTGGAGTAAAATAGGAATGGTATGGCTGGAGAGGAAAAGGGAGAGAGGAATAATTGGAGATGAAGTCAGAGCAGCAGTGAGAGGCCAGATAGTAGGGTCATTATGGCAATGCTTTTTGTACTGAATCAGATGGGAAGCTATTGATGAGAACTGAGAAGAATAGAATCATAAACCCACTAGATTTAAAGGATCCTTCTGGCTCCTCATAGAGAACAGACTGTAGGAAGCTCCAGGAGAAGCTGAGGGGTCAGTGAGGAAGCTGTGCTGCAATAATCCAGTTAAAAGATGATGGTGGCTCAGGAATCAGATATTCTATCAATTTTGAAAGAGATAAGGCTGCCATAATTTGCTAATTGTGCTAATAGTTGGGGTATGACAAAGATCATTAAAGGGAAATGGAATAGAACACTAGAAGGCTCTATCACTGCTGTGTAGTTTTCATATTCCTCCATAGTGCTTATTGTAGCATTACACACATAATAAATGGTCAATAAGTACGAAAAGATTTTAGCCTTTTCAGAGGGCTACTTTTAGTTATTTTCCCCACATTACAAGACACTCACCATTAATGATGAAAAGTTTAGGGAAAAACTAAGTCTTAAAAGCATACACTGAGACTTTATTTTCCTTTGCTCTTATTAGTAGCAGCTACTTCTGGAAGCTTAAGGAAAATTAAATACTGGAAAGGAAAGTTGTTTGTGTCATTATATATAGAAGACTCAAGGAAAAAAAAATGAGGTACAAAATCTCCCATTCAACCGTGATGGAATTTACCTGCTGTGCCGTGGCTGTTCAAACCAAGTCATTTTCACACCTGTGGGTGAGGGGTCACATAAGGGCATATTTGGTGAGAAAAAAGCAATTGTGGTCGTAGCTGCATGTAAGAAATGGAAAAAGAAAGGGAAGAATATTTTAAAAAAAGATATCCCCAAATTAACAAATTGACTATAATCTATGAAAGGAAATACGTCACCATCATCATGGAATCGCGCGTGAAGTGCTCACAGATGTCTGCTGGCATGCAAAACTGTGAGTTGGAGATCAGTAATAGTTTCCAGCCCATTTTTCCCATATCACTACCCTATAACTTCATTCTTTCGGTGTCCTGTCCTCATGGATTGGTGTGACATAGAATAAAAGAGTTGGAAGAGAATTCAGAGATATTTCAGGGCATTTTTCCATTTGTTAAATGATTTTATTTTAACGGAAAGCATTTAGCTAACAACAAGATGGCTCTAAAATCCAGTCTTCCTAACACCAAACACAGGGCCTTTTATTCATCACTTGTCCCCAACCACTAACGCTTATTTCTCTACTACCACCACCCACCCATATATAAAAATACAGTGACGTCTTTAACAGAAGACGCATTCATCTCACCCACCCAAATGGCAGCTTGCAACTCTTTCTCTGTGTACCTCTGGATCTGAAACTTAGAAGCAAATGAGATTCTCAGATGATTGTGAATTTGGTCAAATTCCATGAACCTAGACCTTGAAGAGTTTATGTCCAAGCCTCCAATGGGATGGGGACCCAGAAGGACTCAAGAAAATCCTTTCCTTCCAAAGGTTGAATGAAAAGAAACACCTAAGACAGGATGGCCTACAGTGAGCTACCATGTTCAGTTCATCTTACTCCTGTAGCTGTGGGGAGTGGAGTATTTTTCTAACAAATCCCAGCTCGGGCAGACTCTGTCATCATTACTGATTCTCCTCCCAGAGAACCGCCTGGCTCCGAACACCCTCCTAGGTTGACTCAGTGCTCTCCCTCCAAGGCCGCAGTGGTTTCTGGCTTTTGTTTCAATGTCTTGGTGTCTTTCCATCGATCTCTCTCTCTTAAGGGAAATTTCTAGAAAAAGGGAAAAAAATCACCAAGATAAGGAAAAGTTATAAAGAAGAATGCCAGCAGTAGTGCCAATGAAAGATGAAGATGGGGGAGGGAGAAAGGGAAAGGACTGGGTATTTTTTTAGTGTTATAATCATTGGTTTTTAAATCTAAGTCCTTCTTGGAAGTTTGGGGAGAAAAACCTATCAACATGCCAGTTCACAGAGGCATAGATTAAGCTCTAGCTTGCTCAGCTCTCATTGAAATCCTTAGCAATTATGTTTTTGTTTTAACTCGAGAACTGTGGGGCTTCATTTTGGACAGGGAAATCTGACACGATTCTCTTATGTTAACAAGGAAAGAAGATCTATTTCTAGATTCCAGCATGCTTAGAATGTGGGACAGAGAGGAGAGGTGACTGTCCCTGGTCAAGGGTTTTCTCTTTGCACTGGCATGACTGGCTCAGTAATTGGTTCTCAGACAGACGCAAAAGTTAGGGAAAAGACTGCCAGGTTGACCTTTATCTTTGAGAATACCCTTTGTTTCCCCAAATGCTCCTCCCTGCAAGTTGCCCATCTCCTCTGTTGTTTGGTTTTCTACCATGTAGACTGGCTATTGGTTAGCAATCTAAGCTCAAATCCCCCTTTTTGTGCCTGGAAGAACAGGGATGTAACCAATATTTCAGATAATTCAAAGCTGAGTTCAGTTGAATCCTCAACTAGCTATGGTTAAAAGCTAATTGGAGATCACAGGAAGATGGCTGTGTGAGAAGTTCAGAGGAAATCTCCTCCCCAAAACATATATATTTATGAAAATACAATAAATACAACTATTCCTAAAAGAGACAGACAGGATACATCTACATCTGCGAGAACTCAGCATCACACAAAGTGGGTAAGATACAAGCCATGGCCAGGCAGGACCCAAACACTCACCCACACCAAAACCCGGTGGGAAGAAAGGAGTCAGAACGGGGAGGGAGTGAAAGCCCAGGACTGCTAAACAACCAGCTCTAGAAATCTGCACCCGGAATGCAGACACAAGGTGCACGGGTGCTGGATATTAGAGAAATGGAAAAGCAAAACCTGTGGGCAGGTCCCCACAACTGGCGCTCCTGAGACAAAAGAAAAGCGAGTGGTTTCTGCAAGTCTTAGAGAGACAAGGACCCCATAGCTGGATGAAGTTGTCGTGGCACACATAGCCAGCATCTGGGGATCTCGGAGAAACTTAGGTGCCCTAAACCCCGGGGAGGCAGTGCAGCTCTGAAGTCCCTCACGGCACTAAGCAGCCTACCAGTTGATCCTCCAACTGGTGCAGACCCCGACACACTGGCCCAGTAGTGGGAGAGTGCCAGAGCGTGCCGGGGATGGTGGCGCTGGAAGGGACTGAGAGCAGATCCGTGTGCCAGCGGTGCCAGACAGGCCAGGAGAGGCTTGTGTGAGCCTGCAGCGGTGCAACTGAACAGCCCGGGCGCGACTCGCACACACCGGTGGCAGGGGAGCCAGAGGAGCCTGGTAGAGGCCTGTGCATACCTGCAGTGGACCCAGAGGGAGCAGTTGCACTCCCAGCAGCTGACCGGAATCCCAGCCCAAGGCACAGCTGCCTGAGCCAGACCCAAAGGCTGCTGCTGGCACAGAGCTGCCTGGCAGGGTCACCACTAGCACAGAGGAGCACACCTGGCATGCCTGCCACTCCCCACAGGGCTCCATGCTGCTCTGACGGACACCCCACCCACAGCAGCTTAGGGGACTAACCCGGTGGCTGCTCCAGGAGTGCGGGTAACCGTCACAGGCAGCAGAGAAGGGCAAGGCATCCAGCAAGCAGGAAAGGACTTTCTTCTCCAAGCTGACACACCCGCAACCTGCCTACAGCCACTGCTATCAACATGAAAAGGCAAAAAAATTTGGTCCAGTCCAAGATACTTCAAACAACACCTGAGAAAGGATCTTCAGAGGCAGACCTAACCAGTCTCCCTGAAAAATAATTCAAAATAAAGATAATAAACATGCTGACAGAGCTGTAGAGAAATACGCAAGAGCTAAGGGATGAAGTCCAGAGGAAGATTACAGATGTCTGGAGGGAGATTACAGAAGCCAAACAAACTCTGGAAGGATTTATAAGCAGAATGGATAAGATGCAAGAGGCCACTGATGGGATAGAAACCAAAGAACAGGAACACACAGAAGCTGATGCAAAGAGAGATAAAAGGATCTCCAGGAATGAAACAATATTAAAAGAACTGTGTGACCAACCCAAAAGGAACAATATCCACATTATAGGGGTATCAGAGGAAGAAGAGAGAGAAAAAGGGATAGAAAGTGTCTTTGAAGAAATAATTGCTGAGAACTTCCCCAAACTGGGGGAGGAAATTGTTGCTCAGACTATGGAGGCACACAGAATTCCCGAGAGACGAGATCCAAAGAGGACAACATCAAGACACATACTAAATAAAATGGCAAAGATCAAGGACAAGGACAGAGTATTAAAGGCAGCCAGGAAGGAAAAAAAGGTACCTACAAAGGAAAACCCATCAGGCTATCATCAGACTTCTCAAAAGAAACCTTACAGGCCAGAAGAGAATGGCATGATATATATAATGCAGTGAAACAGAAGGGCCTTGAACCAAGGATACTATATCCAGCACGATTATCATTTAAATATGAAGGAGGGATTAAACAATTCCCAGACAAGCAAAAGTCAAGGGAATTTGCCTCCCACAAACCACCTCTACAGGGTATCTTAGAGGGACTGCTCTAGATGGGAGCACTCCTAAAAAGAACACAGAACAAAACACCCAACATATGAAGAATAGAGGAGGAGGAAAAAGAACGGAAAGAAATAATCATCAGACTGTATTTATAACAACTCAATTAGCGAGTGAGATCAGACACTAAGGTAGTAAACAAGCTAACCTTGAACCTTTGGTAACCACAAATCTAAAGCCTGCAATGGCAATAAGTACATATCTTTCAATAATCACCCTAAATGTAAATGGATTGAATGCACCAATCAAAAGACACAGAGTAATAGAATGGATGAAAAAGCAAGACCCATCTATATGCTGCTTACAAGAGACTCACCTCAAAACCAAAGACATGCACAGATTAAAAGTCAAGGGATGGAGAAAGATATTTCATGCAAACAACAGAGAGAAAAAAGCAGGTGTTGCAATACTAAAATCCAACAAAATAGACTTCAAAATAAAGAAAGTAACAAGAGATAAAGAAGGACATTACATAACGATTAAGGGCTCAGTCCAAAAAGAGGATATAACCATTCTAAACATATATGCACCCAGTACAGGAGCACCAATATATCTGAAACAAATACTAACAGAAGTAAAGGAGGAAATAGAATGCAATGCATTCATTTTGGGAGACTTCAACACACCACTCACCCGAAAGGATAGATCCACTGGGCAGAAAATAAGTAAGGACACGGAGGCACTGAACAACACACTAGAACAGATGGACCTAATAGACATCTATAGAACTCTACATCCAAAAGTGAAAGGATACACATTCTTCTCAAGTGCACATGAAACATTCTCCAGAATAGACCACATACGAGGCCACAAAAAGAGCCTCAGTAAATTCCAAAAGATTGAAATCCTAACAACCAACTTTTCAGACCACAAAGGTATAAAACTAGAAATAAATTGTACAAAGAAAGCAAAAAGGCTCACAAACACATGGGGGCTTAACAACATGCTCCTAAATAATCAATGGATCAATGACCAAATTAAAATGGAGATCCAGCAATATATAGAAACAAATGACAACAACAACGCAAAGTCCCAACTTCTGTGGGATGCAGCAAAAGCAGTCTTAAGAGGAAAGTATATAGCAATCCTGGCATATTTAAAGAAGGAAGAACAATCCCAAATGAATAGTCTAATGTCACAATTATCGAAATTGGAAAAAGAAGAACAAATGAGGCCTAAGGTCAGTAGACAGAGGGACATAATAAAGATCAGAGAATAAATAAACAAAATTGAGAAGAATAAAGCAATAGAAAAAATCAATGAAACCAAGAGCTAGTTCTTCAAGAAAATAAACAAAATAGATAAGCCTCTAGCCAGACTTATTAAGAGAAAAAGAGAGTCAACACACATCAACAGAATCAGAAACGAGAAAGGAAAAATCATGACGGACCCCACAGAAATACAAAGAAGTATTAGAGAATACTATGAAAACCTATATGCTAACAAGCTGGAAAACCTAGGAGAAATGGACAACTTCCTAGAAAAATACAACCTTCTAAGACTGAAGCAGAAAGAAACAGAAAATCTAAACAGACCAATTACCAGCAATGAAATTGAATTGGTAATCAAAAAACTACCCAAGAACAAAACCCCCGGGCCAGATGGATTTACCTCAGAATTTCATCAGACATACAGAGAAGACATAACACCCATTCTCCTTAAAGTTTTCCAAAAAATAGAAGAGGAGGGAATACTCCCAAACTCATTCTATGAAGCCAACATCACCCTAATACCAAAACCAGGCAAAGACCCCACCAAAAAAGAAAACTACAGACCAATATCCCTGATGAACATAAATGCAAAAATACTCAACAAAATATTAGCAAACCGAACTCAAAAGTACATCAAGAGGATCATACACCATGACCAAGTGGGATTCATCCCAGGGATGCAAGGATGTTACAACATTTGAAAATCCATCAACATCATCCACCACATCAACAAAAAGAAAGACAAAAACCACATGATCATCTCCATAGATGCTGAAAAAGCATTCGACAAAATTCAACATCCATTCATGATAAAAACTCTCAACAAAGTGGGCATAGAGGGCAAGTACCTCAACATAATAAAGGCCATATATGAAAAACCCACAGCTAGCATCATACTGAACAGCGAGAGGCTGAAAGCTTTTCCTCTGCTATCGGGAACAAGACAAGGATGCCCCCACTCCCCACTGTTATTCAACATGGTACTGGAGGCCCTAGCCACAGCAATCAGACAAAACAAAGAAGTACAAAGAACCCAGATTGGTAAAGAAGAAGTCAAACTGTCACTATTTGCAGATGACATGATATTGTACCTAAAAAACCCTAAAGACTTCACTACAAAACTACTAGAACTGATATCGGAATACAGCAAAATTGCAGGATACAAAATTAACACACATAAATCTGTATATTTCCTATACCCTAACAATGAACTAATAGAGAAATCAGGAAAAGAATTCCATTCACAATAGCAGCAAAAAGAATAAAATACCTAGGAATAAACCTAACCAAGGAAGTGAAAGACCTATACCCTGAAAACTACAAGACACTCTTAGGAGAAATTAAAGAGGTCACTAACAAATGGAAACTCATCCCATGCTCATGGCTAGGAAGAATTAATATCGTCAAAATTGCCATCCTGCCCAAAGCAATTTACAGATTTGATGCAATCCCTATCAAATTACCAACAGCATGAACTGGAACAAGTAGTTCAAAAATTCATATGGAAACACCAAAGACCCTGAATAGCCAAAGCAATCCTGAGAAGGAAGAATAAAGTGGGAGGGGGAGATCTCGCTCTCCAACTTCAAGCTCTACTACAAAGCCATAGTAATCAAGACAATTTGGTACTGGCACAAAAACAGAGCCACAGACCAGTGGAACAGAATAGAGACTCCAAACATTAACCCAAACATATATGGCCAATTAAGATATGATAAAGGAGTCATGACATACAATGGGGAAATGACTGTCTCTTCAACAGATGGTGCTGGCAAAACTGGACAGCTACATGTAAGAGAATGAAACTGGATCACTGTCTAACCCCATACACAAAAGTAAACTCCAAATGGATCGAAGACCTGAATATAAGTCATGAAACCATAAAACTCTTAGAAAAAAACATAGGCAAAAATCTCATGGACACAAACATGAGTGACTTCTTCATGAACATATCTCCCTGGGCAAGGAAAACAAAAGCAAAAATGAACAAGTGGGACTACATCAAGCTGAAAAGCTTCTGTACAGCAAAGGACACCATCAATAGAACAAAAAGGTACCCTACAGTATGGGAGAATATATTTTTAAATGACAGATCTGATAAAGGGTTGACATCCAAAATATATAAAGAGCTCACACGCCTCAACAAACAAAAAGCAAATAATCCAATTAAAAAATGGGCAGAGGAGCTGAATAGACAGTTCTCTAAAGAAGAAATCCAGATGGCCAATAGGCACATGAAAAGATGCTCCACATCACTAATCATCAGAGAAATGAAAATTAAAACCACAATGAGATATCATCTCACACCAGTAAGGATCACCATCATTGAAAAGACAAACCACAACAAATGTTGGCGAGGTTATGGAGAAAGGGGAACCCTCCTACACTGCTGGTAGGAATGTAAATTAGTTCAGCCATGTGGAAAGCAGTATGGAGGTTCCTCAAAATGCTCAAAATAGAATTACCATTTGACCCAGGATTCCACTTTTAGGAATTTACCCTAAGAATGCAGCACTCCATTTGAAAAAGACAGATGCACCCCTATGTTTATCGCTGTACTATTTACAATAGCCAAGAAATGGAAGCAACCTCAGTGTCCATCAGTAGATGAATGGATAAAGAAGATGTGGTACATATACACAATGGAATATTACTCAGCCATAAGAAAAAAACAAATCCTTCCATTCGCAACGACATGGATGGAGCTAGAGGGTATTATGCTCAGTGAAATAAGCCTGGTGGAGAAAGACAAGTACCAAATGATTTCACTCATATGTGGAGTATAAGAACAAAGGAAAACTGAAGGAACAAAACAGCAGCATAATCACAGAACTCAAGAATGGACTAATAGTTACCAAAGGGAAAGGGACTGGGGAGAATGAGAGGGAAGGGAGGGATAAGGGTGGGGAAAAAGAAAGAGGGCATTACGATTAGCATGTATAGTGTGTGGGGGGCACGGGGAGGGCTGTGCAACACAGAGAAGACAAGTAGTGATTTTATAGCATCTTACTATGCAGATAGACAGTGACTGTGAAGGGGTATGTTGGGGGGACTTGGTGAAGGGGGAAGCCTAGTAAACATAATGTTCTTCATGTAATTGTAGATTAGTGATACTAAAATAAAAATAAAATTTAAAAAAAGCTAATTGGATCCTGTGCTGTGTCTTGTGCCACCACCTAGCTAAACAGTAATATTTTGTTTTAAACATACATTTTTAAAACCACCAAAGAAGGGGAAAAGGGTTGCAATGTGAGAGGTGATAGCATTAGGGCTAGAAGAAATGTGATTAATAGGAATACAACTTATGCAGGAGCGTCTCCCAGAGAGTCTTGGAAGTAGCCCGTCTTCATTGAAAATTCTTAATTTTTGAGAACATTGAACAGGTGTTTTGGAGCATGATGGCAGAGAGAGACCAGGCATCACTTTCCTCCAATTTTTTTTTGTTTTGGTAGAAAAAGGAGAAAGTAGAGAAGCTTCCCAGGATACCAGACTACAGATTCTTGGACCCCCAGTCCTATTCTCTGCAGAAAATCAGGTAGGGTGGGGGCCGTAAATCAGAAAGAATTAAGCTCCAAGTTTACAGTCACTTTGGACTAAGGAATATGTAAGCCAAATGCAGCTTTGAAGGGAGATGTGGGGGAACAACCCTATAAATTGTTTTGTTCCAATGTCGTATTGAAAAATATCTAGCTGTAAAACTACATTTCCTTAGTTTCTGCACTTTGCTAAGCTAGTGAGTTATAAAGGACTACAGCTACAAAAAAAAAATTTTTTGCTTTTCTCTCAGGAATTCACATGTGTGCTGTTTCTCAGCCTTGGGGGTGTGATCCTGTCTGCATTTGTAAATCTTTCAGTAGATGAAAAGATGATACCTCTCTCATCCTTCTGTGATGTATGAGTGGAATGGGCTCTGCAGAGGAATCAGACTAACACTGGTCCTGGATCAACCCATGTAAGGGAACCAAAGACTCCCTGAGGCGTTTGAAGGACAGAGCCCCAGGGTGGTTATGCACAGACGTGGCCCGCTGCAGAACTACAATACACATGGGGCATCCAGGAGTGCTGTAAGCATGGCAGTATGGGGGGAATGTCAGCTTCATGAACAGAAAGACAAAAAGTGGCATGCCAGAGAGAACTAGAGTGTTCTGATAAGAAACCTCATTTACCCTTAGATGTCAAACCTGGACCTCAAAAATGGGTTTGGAGGAAAGCTCTGAAGCAGAAATGTCAGTCTCATGGTGTCTAGTCCATTTAAAACACCTTTTGTGTGAAATAGCAGACCAGCAGTCCAGGGGACACAGGAGCCATGCTGCCCTCCAGGCCGTGGGATAGGGGAGGAGCCCCTGGCCCAGGACAGCAATGCCGAATGGCCAGTGAGTCATGATATGGTCAGGCTGGCTCAGTCAGGGCTCATCTCCCAGGAACTGGAGTGAAGCAATAGCGTAAGAACCAAAAATCAGAATCAAAATTTGAAAAGCTACGTGAAGCAGAATCAGGGCTGTGAAGGGGACAGGGAGTTCCAAGTCATAAGCAGGACATCATTGCACATAGCAGAACTGGAGAAAAAAATGCAGAGTCCAGGGTGCTGATGCCTGACAGTGGGAAGGGGAGAAGGTGCTGACAGTACATAGAAAGGGAATGAGTGACAGAGACAGTGATTCAGAAAGACAGTGAGATGGCCTTCTAGGACAGCTTTGGTACCTGAAGATATTCCAGTTGTAATTCTTTCCACATATACATTTATAATACATTTCCCTTTTCTTAAGCTGGGCTGCATGAAATTCTTTCCCTAGATACCCAAATGTCCCAGAAGCACAAAAATGACTTCTGGGTGACTTATAGGGTTAAAATCCCAGGACAGGCAGCACGGGGGACGCCTGATACTGTCAGGCAGTGTTGTCATGAGCAGGCAGTGATGGCTGCTTCCATGGGTGACCTCCAAAGGCAAAAGGAAGCAGCATCACCCTTTTGGTCCTATTGCTTGCTCTGACTTGCGTGAGCCTTTCTAAACTATCTTCCCCTCCCTACCCCACCCCCATTGTTAAACTAAAAAAATAAGTTCATAAATACAGTTAACAAAGATCACCCAGTAAGCACAACACTGAGAAGTAAATCTTCCAACCCAAACTTCTGGCTCCTTAAACACTCTCCTATGTCAGAGGTTATGCTGGTATTTCTATCTTTTGCAGATTTCTAGAGATGTTTTATACATGTTCTTGCATATAAATATGCTTGCATATATCTCTTCTACAGAAAGTTTAGACTATGTTTTTGTACAAATCTGTGGGATACATTTACAAAAATGAAAATAATGGGCTCACAATTACGTGCCTTTTAAATGTTCATAGATAGGGCCAAATTCCCACCTTCAAAATTGTTACTTATTATAGCCTTCCAAACATCAACACATTAGAGCACGTTGTCCTTTCTCCTATCAGATCTTCAGAGCTTTACCAAATGCACAGTGTTATTTGATTTTTCTGACTGTTATAATTTCTATTTCTTTAATTTTACATTGAGGCTGAGTGGCTCTAAATTTCCTTTTGAGTCTACCTTCTTTCCCCTTTGGTTCTTTGAGTACTGCAAGTCCACTCAAAGAATTGTTCCCAAGCCAGTAGCCTTGTGACATTACCTGGGAGCTTGCTAGAAATGCAGAAACTCATGCCCAACACCAGACCTGCTTCAATCACTATCTGCATGTTATAAGATCCTCAGGTAATTCATTAAATGTTGAAGAGCATGATATATTAAATTTGAGCACTGTTACAGACTTTCTTCCCTGTCCCATGATCAAGAACTCCTCAAGTTTGCCAATTTCAAGGATTTCATCTTGGTTCATGTGGAAGGATTATGTGGTGCATGGCCAAGGAGTGGTTACTGTCACCACCACCTGTGACTTATTAGAGACTCACGCCTTCATTCTTTTCCCACCCTTCAGCTAAACACCTTATGTCTAACTTGCACCACTGTCACCTCCCTACACATCACTTATTTATATAATGGGGCATATGCAGCTGATGATCTAACAAAATACACCAAGCCCATGAGTTTGCTTAACCAGGACAAGTAAATATAGAAAATGTTACCATCAACCAGGTATGTATTCTCTATTTGTCACCTCCAGTTAGGAATTAAACATCCTGAATTCAGAAAGTCCATTTTAAGGTATGAATCCAGTTCTCAATAAAGTCAGGATGATTTTGCTAATTCTGTAAAACAGACAGATATCCTTTCTGTGTTCTTGTAGTTTCAGCTTGGTAAAATATTCCCTTAAACAGCAGATTAACAACAGACCCTTCTGTTTTAGTTGGCTAGAGCTGCCATAACAAAGTACCACAGATGGGATGGCTTAAACAAGATATTAATTTTCTCACCACACCAGAGGCTAGAAGCACAAGTTCAATGTGTCAACAGAGTTGATTTCTTCTGAGACCCCTTTTCTTAGCCATTTTCTCTTTTTCTTTTTTCTTTAATATTTAAAACCCACCACAAAGGAAAACCAGGCACTGGAGAGTAAAGAGTCTTGAGCTCCTGGGCACCACAGGATGCCTTATTCATAAAGCCATTACTCTCTAGACCAGGAGGCATAGTGGGTCCATCTAATATAAAGGAATACACAGAAACCCTGCCAAAATGAAAAGGCAAAGGAATATGTTACAAGCAAAACTACCAGGATGAGACACCAGGAAGAGGGCTAAATGAAACAAAGATCACCAATCTTTGTGATAAATATTTCAAACTAGCAGTCATACAGGGGAAATACCTCAACATAATAAAGGCCATATATGACAAGCCCACACCTAACATCATACTTAATGGTGGAAAGCTGAAAGCTTTTCCTCTAAGGTTGGAAACAAGACAAAGGTGTCCACTCTCACCACTAGTATTCAACATAGTACTGGAAGACTTAGTCACAGCAATAAGACAAGATAAAGAAATTAAAGACATCCAGAGGAAAGGGGATTAAAGATAGAAGCATGAGAAGTGAGACAGAGAACTCCTCCTAAAACCACATATAATATGAAAATATACTTAAAACAACTAATACTGAAAGAGCAACAGGAAAGAGGCTGCATGAGACTGCATACACCTGGAGAAAAGAACAGACCTCATGGAACAGGGTAGCGTACCAAAGCTGTGACCTAGTGAGACCCAAGCCCTTCCCCCATCTCAGCTCACCAGCAGGAGGAAGAGAAACAGAGTGGGGAGGGAGTGGAGCCCTGGAACTGCTGAACATCTAGCTCTGGAGATGTGCTCTATGAGCACAAACCTACATTCCATGGTGCTCTGGTGATTAGTGGGGTTGGAAAGCTAAAATAGGCAGAATACCTGGAGAATCTGAGATTCCAGCTGCTTGTGGAAAACAGGGATCCATATCTGGCTGCTCTGGGCAGGCTGTCTGAGAGACTTCCTAAGAGTGAGAGGGCTGCTAAAGGGGCAAGGATTGCACAGAGCTTACTACTCAGGAGAAAGGACAGATAGAGAAAATTGTCTGGGTGTACTCTTCCCAGCAGGTTGGGGATTTTCAGGATCTTCAGGAGCTCCATCCCCCTGGCTGGCTACACAGCTCCAAGGCTCCCAACCATGATACACTGCTTGCTGCACCTTCCTCCCAGCCAGCCTGCACCTGGCTCACAGACCGGCAAACTCTGCTCTGGTGTCAGGCTAGCCAGGGGGAATCCCCACCCATAGCGGCTGCAAACACAAAGCATAGAGGCTTACACCTGTGTGTTTGGCACACTGGTTCTGGCAGTGGAGACCAGCATAGCACCCTGGAAGCAGGAAATAGCTCTTTCCTCCCCCCAGGCACCAGCACTGCTTGACATTGCTCCAGGAGCTAAGCAGCTCCAGAGAGTAGAGCTTCTGGGCACTAGAGGGCACCACATATAAATATGAAGGTCAAAGGAATCTGGTTCAAACAAAAATACCACTAACATAAGAAAAAGAGTAAAATGAAATCATTGTCATCAATCTTCCTGAAAGAGATTTCAAAATAAAAAACATAAACATGCTCCTGGAGGTACAGAAAAATATTTAAGAAATAAGGAACAAATTTAGTCCAGAGATCCAATCATTAAGGAACACAATGGAGGGTTTTAAAGCAGATTAGATATGGTGAAGGAGATGATACATAAATTAGAAATTAGCGAAGAGTAATACAAAGAATCTGAGGCACAGAGAGAAAAAAGGATTTCCAGGAATGAAAGAATATTGAGTGAACTGTGTGACCAATCCAAATGGAACAATATTCATATGATAGGGATACAAGAAGAAGAAGAGAAAGAAAAAGGGATAGAAAGCATCTCTGAGGAGGTAATTGCTGAAAATGTCCCCAGTCTGGGGAAGGAGATAGTCTCTTAGGTCATTGAGGTGCACAGATCTCCCAACACACAGGACCCAAGGGAGGCATCACAAAACATACAATAATTACAATGGCAAAGATCAAGGATAAAGACAGACTATTAAAAGCAGCCAGTGAGGAAAAAGATAACATACAAAGGAAAACCCATCAGGTTATTATCAGCCTTCTCAGCAGAAACTTTACAGGTCAGTAGGGAGTGGCTTGATGTATTGAATGCAATGAAGCAGAAGGGCCTCGAACCAAGAATACTCTATCTGGGAAGATTATCATTTAAATTTGAAGGAGGGATTAAACAAGTTTCAGATAAGCAAAAGCTGAGAGAATTGACTTCGCACAAACCATCTCTACAGTCTGTTTTGGAGAGTCTGCTATAGGTGGAAGTCAAGGGATAGACAAAGACTAATGGATATTATACCTAATATGTAAAGAATGGAGGAGGAAGAAAAAGGAGGAGAAAAAAAAGAACCTTTAGATTGTGCTTGTATTAGCATATTAAGTGAGTTAAGTTAGACTCATAGATAGTAAGGGAATTACCCTTGAACCTTTGGTAACCACGAATCTAAAGCCTACAATGGCAATACGTACATACCTATCAATAATCACCCTAAATGTAAATGGTCTGAATGCACCAATCACAAGCCATAGAGTTATTGAATGGATAATAAAAAAAGACCCAACTATATGCTCCCAACAAGAGACTCACTTCAACCTGAAAGACATACACAGACTAAAAGTGAAGGGATAGAAAAAGATACTTCATATAACAAATAGAGAGAAAACAGCAGGAGTTGCAGTACTTGTATCAGACAAAATAGACTTCAAAACAAAAAAAGTCACAAGAGACAAAGAAGGACATTACATAATGATAAAGGGTCAATCCAAAGAAAAGGATATAACCATTATAAATATCCATGCACCCAACACAGGAGCACCTACATATGTGAAACAAATAATAACAGAATTAAAGGGGGAAATAGAATGCAATGCATTCATTCTAGGAGACTGGAACACTCCACTCACTCCAAAGGACAGATCAACCAGACAGGAAATAAGTAAGGAGACAGAGAACAACATATTAGATGAGATAGACCTAATAGACATCCATAGAACATTCCATCCAAAAGTAGCAGTACACACATTTTTCTCAAGTGGACATGGAACATTTTCAAGAATAGATCATATACTAGGCCACAAAAAGAGGCTCAGTAAATTCAAAAAGATTAAAATTGTACCAACCATCTTCTCAAACAACAAAGGTATGAAACTAGAAATAAATTATGTAAAGAAAACAAAAAAGCCCACAAACACATGGAGGCTTAAGAACATTCTCCTAAATAACCAAGGGATCAATGACCAAATAAAAACAGAGATCAAGCAATATATGGAGACAAATGACAACAATAATTCAACATCACAAGATCTGTGGCGCACAGCAAAGGCCATGCTAAGAAGGAAGTATATTGCAATACAGGCCTACCTCAGGAAAGAAGAACAATCCCATATGAACAGTCTAAACTCACAATTAGCAAAAGTAGAAAAAGAAGAAAAATGAGGTCCATAGTCAGTAGAAGGAGGGACATAATAAAGATTAGAGCAGAAATAAATAAAATCAAGAAGAATAGAATAGAAAGAAAGAATCAATGAAAGCAGGAGCTGGTGCTTTGAGAAAATAAACAAAATACATAAGACTTATAAAAAAAAGAGAGTCTACACACATAAACAGAATCAAAAATGAGAAAGGAAAAATTACTATGGACACCACAAAATACAAAGAATTATTAGAGAATACTATGAAAAATTATATGCTAACAAACTGGATAACCTAGAAGAAATGGACAACTTTCTAGAAAAATACAATCTTCTAAGGCTGAACCAGAAAGAAGAAAATCTGAACAGACCAATGACTAGCAATGAAATTGAATTGGTAATCAAAAACTACCTAAGAACAAAACCCCTGGACCAGATGGCTTCACCACTTAATTTTATCAAACATTTAGGGAAGACCTAATACCCACTCTCCTTAAAGTTTTCCATAAAGTAGAAAAGGAGGGAGTACTTCCAAACTTATTCCATGAGGCCAGCATCACCCTAATACCAAAACCAGGCAAGGCACCACAAAAAAAGAAAATTACAGACCAATTTCCCTGAAGAACATAGATGCAAAAATACTCAACAAAATATTAGCAAACTGAATTCAAAAATACATCAAAAAGATCATCCATCATGATCAAGTAGGATTTATTCCAGGGATGCAAGGATGATACAATATTAGATAAATCCATCAACATCAACTACCACATCAACAAAAAGGACAAAAGTCACATGATCTTCTCCATAGATGCCAAAAAAGCATTCAACAATATTCAACATCAATTAATGATAAAAGCTCTCAACAAAATGGGTATAGAGGGCAAGTACCTCAACATAATAAAGGTCGTATATGACAAACCCACAGACAACATCATACTTGAAAGTGAGAAACTGCAAGCCTTTCCTTTAAGATCGGGAACAAGACAAGGATGCCCACTCTCTCCACTTTTATTCAACATGTTTCTGGAGGTCCTCACCATGGCAATAAGACAACATAAAGAAAGAAAAGGCATCCAGACTGGTAAAGAAGAAGTTAAACTGACCCTGTTTGCAGATGACATGCTATTGTACATAAAAAAAACCCTAAAGATTCCACTCCAAAACTACTAGATCTAAAATCTGAATTCAGCAAAGTTATAGGATATAAAATTAATACACAGAAATCTGTTCCATTCCTACACACTAATGATGAAGTAGGTGAAAGAGAAATCAGGAAAACAATTCCATTCACAATTGCATCAAAAAGAACAAAATACCTAGGAATAAACCTAACCAAGGAAGTGAAAGACCTATACTCTGAAAACTACAAGACACTCATGAGAGAAATTAAAGAATATACCAATAAATGGAAATACATCCCATGTTCATGGATAGAAAGAATTAATATTGTCAAAATGGCCATCTTGCCTAAAGCAATCTATAGGTTCAATGCAATCCCTATCAAAATACCAACAGCATTATTCAACAAACTAGAGCAAATAGTTCTAAAATTCATCTGGAACCGCTCCAAATAGCCAAAGCAATCCTGAGAAGGAAGAATAAAGCTCAAAGGACTATGCTCCCTGACATCAAGCTCTACTACAAAGCCACAATAATCAAGACAATTTGGTACTGGCATAAGAACAGACCCATGGAACAGTGGAACAGACTACTAAAGAGCCCAGATATAAACCCAAGCATATATGGTCAATTAATATATGATAAAGGAGCAATGGACATACAATGAGGAAATGACAGCCTCTTCAACAAATGATGTTGGCAAAACTGGGCAGCTACATGCAAGAGAATGAAACTGTATTATTGTCTATCCCCATACACAAAAGTAAACTAGAAATGGATCAAACACCTGAAAGTAAGTCATGAAACCATAAAACTCTTAGAAGACAACATAGGCAAAAATCTACTGAATATAAACATGAGCAACTTTTTTCTGAATGCATCTTGAGCAAGGAAAACAAAAGCAAAAATGAACACATGGAACTACATTAAACTAAAATGCTTCTGTATAGCAATGGAAACCATCAACAGAACAAAAAGGCATCCTGCACTATGGGAGAATATGTTTGTAAATGACAAATCCAACAAGGGGTTAACATCCAAAATATATAAAGAACTCACACACCTCTACAAACCAAAAAGCAAATAACTCGATTAAAAAATGGGCGGAGGAATTGAACAGACAATTCTCCAAAGAAGAAATTCAGATGGCCAACATGTAAATGAAAAGATGCTCCACATCACTAATTATCAGGGAAATGCAAATAAAAACAGCAGTGAGATATCACCTCACACCAGTTAGGATGGCCAGTATTGAAAAGACTAAGAACAACAAATGCTGACTAGGATGTGGAGAAAGGGGAACCCTCCTACATTGCTGGTGGGAATGTAAGCTAGTTCAACCATTATGGAAAGCAATATGGAGGTTCCTCGAACTAAAAATGGAAATACCATTTGACCCGGAAATTCCACTCCTAGGAATTTATCCAAAGAATTTAATTTCTCAGATTCAGAAAGACATGTGCATCCCTATGTTTATTGCAGCACTATTTACAATAGCCAAGATATGGAAGCAATCTAAGTGTTAATCAGCAGATGAGCAGATAAAGATGTGATACATATGCACAATGGAATACTATTCAGCCATAAGAAAGAAACAAATCCTACCATTTGCAGCAATTTGGATGGACTTAGAGGGTATTATGCTCAGTGAAATAAGCCAGGCAGAGAAGACAAGTGCAAATGATTTCCCTCATTTGTGGAGTAAAACAATGAAGCAAAACTGAAGGAACAAAACAGTAAAAGACTCACAGACTCCAAGAAGGGACTAGTGATTACCAAATGGGAGAGGTGGGGGAGGACAGGTGCAGAGGGATGGAGAATGGGATTGAGAGGTATTATGATTAATACACATGGTGTGGGGGGGATCATGGAGAAGACAGTGTAGCACAGAGAAGGCAAATAGTGACTCTGTGGCATCTTACCACACTGATGGGCAGTTACTGCTATGGGGTATGGGGTGGACAGATAATATGGGTGAATGTAATAACTACATTTTTTTCATGTAAAACCTTCATAAGAGTGTATATCAATAATACCATAATAAAAAAAGTCATCCAAATTGGCAAGGAAAAGTTTAACTGTCACTATTTGCAGATGACATTATATTATACAAAGAAAACCCTAAAACTCCACCAAAAACTATTAGCATTAATAACTGGATTCAGCAAAGTTGCAGGATACAAAATTAATTCATAGAAATCTGTGTGTTCCTATATATTAACAACAAATTAGGAGAAAGAGAAATCAGGAAAATGATCCCATTTACAGTTGCATCAAAAAGAATAAAGTACCTAGAAATAAACCTAACCAAGGAGGTGAAAGACCTGTACTCTGAAAACTGTAAGATGCTAATAAGAGAAATTAAAGAGGACACAAAAAAAATGGAAATTGATCCCATGTTCATGGATATGAAGTTTTAATATTGTCAAAATGGCCATCCTGCCCAAAGCAATTATAAATTCAATGCATCCCTTATCAATATACTAAGCACTTTACAATGAACTAGAGCAAATAATCCTAAAATTCATGTGGAACCACAGAAGACCCCAAATAGCCAAAGCAATCCTGAGAAGGAAGAACAAAGCTGAGTGAATTATGCTCCCTGAATTCAAGTTATACTACAAAACCACAGTAATAAAAACAATATGGAACAGGCACAAGAACAGGCCCATAGATCAGAAGAATAGAACAGAGCCCAGATATAAACCCACACATATATGGTCAATTATTATATGATAAAGGAGCCATTAATATGCAATGGGGAAAAAACAACGTCTTCAACAACTGGTATTTGGAAAACTGGATGGCTACATGCAAGAGAATGAAACTGGAATACTATGTAACTCCAAAGACAAAGTAAACTTGAAATGGATTAAAGATCTAAATGTATGACATGAAACTGTAAAACTGTTAGAAGAAAAAAGACAAAAATCTCTTGAACATAAGCATGAGCAATTTTTTCCTGGACCTGTCTCCTTGGGCAAGGGAAACAAAAAATAAGTGGGACTACATCAAACTAAAAAGCTTCTGTACAGCAAAGGACACCATCAAAAGAAGAAAAAGACATCCTACAGTATGGAAGAATGTGTTTGTAAATGAATTATCTGATAAGGGATTATCATCCAAAATATTAAATAATTCATATGACTCAATACCAAAAAAACAAGTAACCCAATTAAAAAAATGGATGGAGAACCTGAACATAGATTTTTCCAAGAAATAAATACAGAAGGCACATGAAAAGATGCTCACATCATTAATCATCAGGAAAATGCAAATCAAAGCCACAGTGTGATATCACCTCATACCAGTTAGAATGGTCACTATCCAAAGGACAAGAAAAGATCAATGTTGGTGAGGATGTGGAGAAATTAACATTGTTAATGGGGATGTAAATTGATGCAGTCACTGTGGAAAGCAGTTTGGAGTTTCCTCACAAAACTAAAAATGGAAATACTATACAACTAAGTAACTCCATTTCTAGGAATTTACCCCAAGAAAACAAAATCCCTGATTCAAAAAGATGTATGCACCTCTATGTTTATTGCCACATTATTTATAGTGACCAAGATATGGAAGCAACCAAAGTGCCCATCAGTAGATGAATGAATAAAGAAAAAGTGGTACATATGCACAGTGGAGTATTATTCACCCATTAAAAAGAAACAAATCCTGCCATCTGCAAGAACCTCAGTGGACCTGAAGGAATCTGCTTGGTGAAATAATCCAGGTAGAGGAAGAGAAAAACCATATGATTTTACTTATTTGTGGATTATAAAAACAAAGCAAAACAAAAAGAACAAAATAGCAGTAGACTCATAGACATTGAGAAGTGACTAGTGGGTACCATGGGGGAGGGTTTGAGGTGGGTGCTTGGAGAGGTGAGGGGGATAAAAGGGCATAAAAATTCTCAATCATAATATAAGTTGGTCATGGGGATGGTAGTACAGCATGGACAACATAGCCAATAATTCTGAAATATGTTCCTATGTTGATAGGAATGGCACTAGTGGGGGTGAGGATTTAGTAATGTGTCATTTGCTTGAAAACAGTATAAGGTTGTATATCAGTGATACTTCAATAAATAAAAGTATTTAAAACAGTTTTTAAATTGTGGTTGGAACACTTAACATGAGATCAACCCTCTAGACAAATTTTCAAAATCACAGTACAGTGTTGTAGACTATGGACACAACTTGTACAGCAGATCTCTAGAACCCACTCATCTTCCCTAACTGAGGCTATATACCCAATGAGCAGCAACATACTCTTTTGCTCTCCTTCCAGCTCTCAGCAACCACTGTTCTCTCTGCTTCTATTCTGACTACTTTAGTTGGCTCATGTAAGTGGGATCATACAGTATTTGTCCTTGTGTGACTGGCTTATTTTATTTAGCTTAATGTCTTACAGATTCATCCATATTGTTGTACATGGCAAGATTTTCTTCTTTTTGAAGGTTGCATAACCTTCCATGGTTAGTATGTACCACATTTTCTTGATCCATTTATCTTTTGGTGGACATTTAGGTTGTTTACATATCTTGTCTGTTGTCAATAATGTTGTAGTGAGCATGGGAGTGAATAATGTTTCTTTGAGATCCTGATTTCAGTTCCTGTGGAAATGTACCCAGACCTGGGACTGCTGGATCACTGTCAGCCATTAAAAATGACTTTTGTCATCTTCAAAAGCTGTGTTTATTTTATTTTCTGTGGTTTTCATTGTAGGGTAGCCATTTCCAAGTTGCTGCCATTTTGCAGATGAGGAAATCAGTATACAGGAGGTTAAGAAATCTAGTAACATTTCCAAAGTCACATGTAATAAATTGTGACTAAAATGAGAGCCAAAATTTTCTGGCCCATTCCCAGTGATATTTCAATTACACCCTTAATATATCATAAATTTGACTAGCAGTTTCTGATTGGAAATAGAAGGATAAAAGGACAGTGTCTTGAGGCTAAAGAGCTAGATCCACTGATGATCATGCATTTTTCTTCAGAGCTGGCTTCCCTTCCCCTAGGATTAAGTAGAGCAGTGCACCTTAGGGTGGCTTCAGTGAGGGTGAAAATACTGGCATCATCAGCATTATGTGTCTTTAGTAGCTATCCAGGCACTGTGCTTATAAATGATGGTGACTACCCCCCACGAATGAGTACGTGCTGTGGTTCAGATATGTTTCCTCAGCTGTGAATCAGGAGCTGATCATCATCATGCCTTTTTCCTGGGCTGGTTTCAATGCTGAATTTTGTCCAGAGACTGCTTGCACATCTATTTTCTTGTGATATCTTTTGGAAAATTCATTTCTATTGGTTTGTTGGGCTTTTCCTTATTAATATTCTGGAGCTTGTTATGTAGTATTGATGTTTACCCCTTGCCTCATATGGATTGCAAGTATCTTTTTTGACAGACTGTCAACTATCTCTTTGTGGTATATTTGCCATATGGAAGTAAGCTTTTATTTTGTTTTTCCTAGTAAAATGTATCAAATTTTGCCTTTGTTGTTTCTGAATTCCATGACTTTCTCACCAAGATTATATAATAATCACTTTTATTTTGGCCTAGTATTTTGATGATTTTTAAAAACATATTTCAGTGTCAAATTCATCACGTTTTTTGTGTTTGTGATGAAAGAAAGGGATATAACTTTATTCTTTTCCTGACTGTATAATCAAATATGTAGCAGTAATTTTATTAAATCATCCGTCTTGTCTGCACTTTAATCATGTACTAAATTCTCATGGTACATGAGTGAGACTCTGGACCCTCTATTCTTCAGCTCTTCTTCTATGTGTCTCTATCCTTATACCATTACACACTATTTGATTTCTGCAAATTTCTGTTTTGATATCAGTTAAATAAGTTCTGTGTCTTTCTCATATTATCTTGGGCCTTCTAACACATGTACTCTTCTGGAAGTATTTTTCAGTTTTAAAAATACCATTGTATGCTCTATCCCAATCAACTCAATTTTTACTTTAGAAACAATTAACCCACTAGATTAAAACATAAATGGCTATGATATAATTCTGGGTTGACTCAGAAAGTTAGACTTTACTACTTATATCAAACAAACAGAAACCTAACTTCCATATGGCAACTACTTCATTAAACAGAGTCAAAAGTCTGTCAGAAAAATATTTGCAGTATTTGTGGAGAAACTTAGTAAGTAAGGCATAATGCATTGGGCATAACACATTGAAGAAAGCAGGCAACAATTCCTGCTCTGGTGGAATGTATATTCTGCAGGATAAGCATGACAGCAAACAATAAACACAGTAAATAACTATCTAGTCATTAGAAGGCATGACTGCCATGGAAAAAATATAAGAAGTTGAGGATTTGGGTAAGGGAATCCATGCTCTGGGGTGGGGACAGGTAGATGTTTGGAATAGGGTAAACAGGAAAAGCCTCACTGAAAAAGGCACATTTGAGCAAACCTTGAATAAGGTGAAGGATTTAGTCAGGTGATAATGAGAATTATTGATTGGAATTTGTGTTTAATTTATAAAATCATTCAAAAATAATTGATACATTACTGATTCTTCTTATCCAGGAACCACCTACATCTTTTCATTTATTTAGATCCTCCTTTAATTCCTTCAGAAAATACTTTTATCTTTATAGATCTTGGATATTTATAGCTCTTCCATATTTTCAGTGAAGTATATTCCCAGGTAATTTATGATTTTTTACTCTTATTATTTGTGAAAAGAGCACTTTGTTTCTAGTATATAGAAAAAGCATTGATTTTTGCATATACATCTTATATCTACCTGCTTAATTATTTTATTACTTGTTTTCAATTTGTAGACAAATTGTAATTTTTATGTTTGTAAACAAATTATAAACAAATTTGGCTATAGAAAATGAAACTAATTACAAATAAAAATGGTTCTACTATTTCCTTGTCTTTGTCCTTTTTATTTTATTTACTTATTTCATGTATTGCCTAGAACTTCAAAATAATATTGCACTCTACATCTATTAGCTGGCATCTGTTCCTTGTTCCCGACATAAATGGGGGTTTCAAACTATTCCACCATGATATATGATGTTTGTTAGAGGTTTCTAGTAGATCAGTTTTATCAATTTAATGAAATTTGTGTCAGAACCAGATGTCAAAATCATCTATTGCAATAATTATGTTATTTTGCTACTTAAAATGGAATATATTGAATTACATTAATTTTCTAATTGAACTCTTGCTAGATTCCTAGTTGTAAAAAATTATGTAAAACTGAATTTGATTGGCTAATGCTTTATTTGCACATTCACATATTCCTAAGTGGGATCCATGATTTTCTTCTTTTGGAAGAAATAATAGGAATTATCTCTCTTGGGCCTTAAATGACTGACCCTGAATATTATCTGGACTTTTCATATATTTTATTGTTACCTGTTCAGCTTCTTCAGTGATTAGAAATCTATTCATGTATCTAACTTCATTTTGCTGAAAGATCATCTCTTTAATTTAGTTTTTGACATACTGATACCAGGATTTATGAGTTATCCTCTTACAATTTCCTTCCTGTTTTCACTTCCTGCTTTAGTATTTATGTCCTATTTCTAATTGCTACTATCACTGATTTGTTTGCTCTCAACATTCTTGATCATTCTTGTCCAAAGTTTTACTCTTGAACTGGGTTTTTATAAGAATAAGCTTTAAGTTTTATTGATTAAGTCTGCTTTTATTATTTTATTTGTTTCATCTTTATTAAGACTTCTACTTTTGGGGGATTTTTTGATCTTCTTTTTAGATTTTTAAATTTAGTGCTTATACACATATTTTCCTTTTTAGCACAAAATGTTAGCAAAATAATATAAGCACAAAGATTATAAAATCAATTACTACTAAAAAGTTGATAACCAAACAAAAATCAACAGCTTCCTGCCCCACTCCTTCACACATTCCAGTTCTGTTTCTGTTGCTGTTAAGCCATCTAGTCTTTTCTTTCTTGTGCACTTTTCATTTTCTTTTGGAGTTAATACTTGCCTCAGCTTTTTCTTCTTGTTTAGTAGACTATGATTTTCTGAACACTCCAAGGGGAACCTATTCAATTTTTTCCCAAACACTAAAGCACAACCATCTTTTCACTCCATTTCTGTCCTGGTGACTTCCTCACCTCAGTCTCCCGTCTCCTACTCCATCTGTGTTGCTTGCTCTCCAGCCAATTATACAGTTGTTGCCAAGAAGCTTCCCTTCATTCTTTTGTTTTATAAAATCCCGTATTTGCTGCATCTCGTGGGGTTTTTTTGTTTGCTTTACTCTCTTATTTTACTGTAGCCCATCCTCAAAATTTACCCTAAAAAGTCCTTACAAGTCTGAAATGCCTCAATTTTAGGCTCATGTTTAATTGATAACTTGGCTAGTTATGGAACTCTAGTTTAAAAATCATTATCCCTTAATTCTGAAGGAACTGTTCCACTATGTCTAGCATCTTCTATTGAGATTAAGAAGTCCAGTGATTCTTATGTCCATTTCTTTGTTTATGACTGATCTTTACATCTTCTTTTCACTTACAGGATTTTGAGATCATGCAATAATGGGTATTGCTATGAGTCTTTTTCGCTCCCTGTGATGGGCTCTTTTGATCTGTAGATGTGTCCTTTGGTTTTCCCAGTTTTTCTTGTAGTTTTTTTGAATTTCCTTCCCTCTACTTCTGCAGTTTTTTCTCTATAGCTCCTAATAGTTGTATGACACATTCTTGGATTGGGACTCCAAATTCTCATACTTTATTTCCATTTTCCACCTATTTGTTTATTCATTCATCCTTTGATTTATTTTACTTTTTGTGAGATTTCCTTAACTTTATCTTATAATTCTTCTACTAAACTTAAAATTTATCTTAGTATGTGCTCAGTTGCCAGGAAACGTTTTTTATCTACTGGTTATGGCATTTCATTATTTATCAAAACATTGGTTTCTTTTATCTCTTGGGTTATAATAATTATTTTGAAAGTGTCTTGCTACCCCCCAAATTATTTTGTGATCCTTTTCCCCTGTTTTTTGGTTGATTTCTTCATCATTTAAGTGGATTTCCCAAAATGTTTAAAGATGATTCACTGTCCCATCAAATTTAAGACTTTTAGGCACTAAAATGTTGAGTGGAAGTTCTGTGTAGACAGGGAAATTAGTTGAACGGTAGAAGGATTACAAAATGCCATTTTTGTTGAAGGACCCTCAAATGTTAACATGATTTGGAATCAACTACTTTTGTGATTGCTGGCATTCTGATGATCAGTGTCAGGAAATTCATCTTGTTCTCAGTCTTGCTCCTACCCTCTACTATCTTGTTCTATACTGTTCTTGCTGTCCTCACAATCTAGGCTTCAATGGCTCACTTATAAGTACAATCATATTGTATTTGGCTTTCTCTGACTTATTTTACTGAGCATGATGCCCTCTAGGCCTATATATGTTGTTACAAGTGGCAAGATTTCATTCTTTTTTATTGCTGAGTAATATTCCACTGTGTATTTGTACCACAACTTCTTTATCCATTCACTATTGATGGACACCTAGGTTGTTTCCATGTCTTGGCTATTGTAAATCACTGTATGATGAACTTAGATGTGCATATGTCTTTTTGATTTAGTGTTTCTGGGTTCTCAGAAGTAGTATTGCTGGATCATATGGTAGATCTATTTTCAATTTTTTGAGGAAGTTTCATACTATTTTCCATAGTGGCTGTACCAATTTATATCCCCACCAACAGTGCATGAAGGTTTCCTTTTCCCTACATCACTGTCAACATTTGTTATTTCTTATCTTTTTGATAGTAGTCATTCTGACAGGTGTAAGGTGATACCTCATTGGGGTTTGGACTTTCATTCCCTAATGATTAGTGATGGTGAGCATCTTTCCTGTTGGCTATTATTTGTATGTTTCAAAAGATATCTGTTTATATCCTCCATCCATTTTTTAACAAGATTTTTTAAAATATTGAGTTGTATCAGTTATTTATATATTTTGGATGTTAAACCTCTTATTGGATATATATATCATTTATCATTAACAGATGTTGAATTTTATTGAATGCTTTTTCGCCATCTATTGAGATGATCATATGATTTTTTATCCCTCATTTTGCTAATGTGATGTATCATGTTGATTGATTTGTATATGTTAGAACATCCAAGCATCTCTGGAATAAATTTCAATTATCATAGTGTATGATCCTTTTAATGTAGTGTTAGATTCAATTTGCTAATATTTTGTTGAGGAGGATTTTTACATATATTTTTCAGATGTATTGGCTTATAATTTTCTTTTTTTGTAGTGTCTGATTATGGTATCAGGGTAATTCTGGTCTTGTAGAATGATTTTGGGAGTGTTCCTTCCTCTTCAACTATTTGGAATAATTTGAGAAGAAGAATAATATTAATTTATCTTTAAATGTTTAGTAGGATTAAATGTGAAGCTGTCTGGTCCTAGATTTTGTCTGTTGGAAATTTTTTGTTCATGATTCACTTTCTTTACTAGTAATTGGTCTGTTCAGATTTTCTATTTCTTCATGATTCTTTCTTAGAAAATTATATATTTCTAGGAGTTTATCTATTTCTTCTAGGTTGTCCAATTTGTTGGCATATAATTTTTCATAATAATCACTTAGTATCCCTTGTATTTCTGTGTTATTGGTTTTAACTTCTCTGCTTTCATTTCTGACTTTTTTTGGGGGGCCCTGTTTTTTTCTTAATGAGTCTGGCTTAAGGTTTATCATTTTGTTTATCTTTCCAGAGAACCAGCTCTTGGTTTACTGATTTTTTAGTTGGTTTTGTTTTGGTTTTTTAATCTCTGCTTCACACATTTCAGCTCTGATCTATATTATTTCCTCCCTTCTACTAACTTTGGGCTTTTTGTTTTTCCATTCTTTTGGGGGTGTAAAGTAAGACTGTTCATTGAAATTTTTCTGTTTCTTGAGGTAAGCCTGTACTGCTGTAAACTTCTCTCTTAGAACTGCTTTTGCTGCATCTCTGCATTTTGGAATGTTGTGTTTTCATTATCATTTGTCTCAAGGTATTATTTTGTTTCCTCTTTGGTTTCTTCATCAGCCCATTGGTTGTTTAACAACATGCTGTTTAGTCTTCACTTGTTTGTGTTGTTTCTAGTTTTCTCCTTGTAATTTATTTCTAGTTTAATGCCTTCATGGTTGGAAAACATACTTGGTATGATTTCAGTCTTCTTACATTCAATGAGATTTGCTTTGTGGCCTTATATGCAGTCTACCCTGGAGAATATTCTCTGTACACTTGAAAATAATGTGTATTCTGCTGTTTTGGATGGAATGTTTTGTATATATCTATTAAGTCCATCTGGTCTAATGTGTTAAGGCTGATGTTAAGGTTAAGGCCAATGTTTCCTTGTTGATTTTCTGTCTAGATAAAATTTTGATTGATGTAAGCAGAGTATTAAAGTCCTCCACTGTTATTGTATTGCTGTCAATTTCTCCCTTTATGTCTCTTAGTATTTGCTTTGTATATGTAGATGCTCCTATGCTGGATGCATAAATATTTACAGATGTTATATTCTCTTGTTGGAGTAACCCTTTTATCGTTAAATAAAGTCCTTTCTTTGTTTTTGTTCTTTTTCCCTTGTTTTAAAATTGATTTTGTCTGATATTAAGATTGCTGCTCTAGCTTTCTTTTCATTTCCATTTGCATAGAATATCTTTTTCTGTCTCCTCATTTTCACTCTGTGTATAACTTTAGATGTGAAGTGAGTTTCTCCTAGGCAGCATATAGATGGATCTTGTTGTTTATCCATTCAGCCACCTTATGTCTTTTGATAGAATTTACTCCATGTACATTTAAAATAATTATTGATAGGTATGTACTTATTGCCTTTTTGTTAAATGTTTTCTTGTTGTTTTTGTAGTTCTCTGATCCTTTTTTCTTCTCTTGCTCTTTTCTCTTGTGTTTTGATGCTTTTCTTTAGTGTTGTGTTTACATTTCTTTTGCTTTACTTTTTGCATTCAAACTTGAGTGACCATCAACTTAAAACAGATTTCTCTCTTGCTCTCTCTCTATATATATATTTACAATATATATTTCAGCTTAAAATATACTTCTTTCTCTTTCTTTCTACACACACACACACACACACACACACACATATGTGTGTGTATATATATATGTAATGTATAGATATATGGATAGATATTTTAGAATATGCATTTTAAGTAAGTTGGTGGTTACTTAAGTCTGAGCACATTCTAAATGCATGACATTTCTATACCTCCCCACCTTGTATGTCTTTGATACCATATTTACATATTTTTATTTTGTTTATTCCTTACTAAATTATTGTGGTTATAGTTGATTTTACTATTTTTATCATTTAACCTTCATACTAGCTTTTTAAGTGGTAGATCCACTACCTTTACTATATAATTGTCTTTACCAGTAAGATTTTTTTTATTTCATATTTTTTTTTATTTCTGGTTATGGCTTTTCTTTTTCACTTAAAGGAATCCCTTTAACATTTCTTGTAAGGCTGGTTTAGGTGATGAATTCTTTTAATTTTTGCTTGTCTGGAAAATTATTTATCTCTCCTTCAATTCTAAATGATAATCTTTCCAGGTAGAGTATTCTTGGTTGTAAGCTTTTTCCTTTGAGTAACTTGAATATATTCTGCTGCTGACTATGGCCTGCAAAGCTTCTGCTGAAAATTAGCTGATATCCTTATGGAGGATCCCTTGTACACTACTAATTTTTCTTTTGCTACTTTTAAGATTTTCTCTTTATCTTTAACTTCTGAAATTTTAACTATAATGTATCTTGGTGTGGATCTCTTTGCATTCATCTAGTCTGGGTTTCTCTGGGATTCTTGGATCTGGCTATCTGTTTCCTTACCCAGGTTAGGGTAGTTTTCAAGCTTCTTCAAATAAGTTTTCTGCCTCTCTCTCTCTCTCTCTCTCTCTCTCTTTCTTCCTGCTGGGACTCCTATTTTATGAATGTTACTCTTCAATATTATTCTAGAGGTCTCTTAAACTATCCCTATTTTTTGAAATTCTTTCTTTCTTTTGCTGTTATGATTGGGTGATTTCTACTACCTTATCTTCCAGATCACTGAACCATTCTTCTGTATCATCTAATCGACTATTGATTCATTCTACTGTATTTTTCATTTCACTTATTTTATTTTCCAGCTCTGTTTGGTATTCTTATATTTTCTTTCACCTGTTGAAGATCTTACTGTGTTCATCTATTCTTCTTCTGAATTCAGTCAGCATATTCATGACCATTACTTTGAACTTTATATCAAGTAGATTTCTTATCTCCATTTCATTAAGATCTTTTTCTGAGGTTTTGTCTTATTCTTTCATTTGGATTATATTCTTTTGTCTCCTCATTTTGCCTGACTCTCTGTGTTTGTTTCTATTAAGCAAATCAACTACCTCTCCCAATCTTGAAGGACTTGCCTTGTGTAGGAAATATCCTGTGGATCCCAGAAGTAAAATTCTTGCTGGTCATCAGAGCTGAGCCAGATATTCAAGAGGAGCTCCCCTGTGTGAACTGTGTGTGCCTGTCTGTTACAGTGGGGCAGTGGCTGTGGTGCAGCAGTGGGCAGGGCCTTCCCTTAATCCCACCACCTGGCTGACTCTGGCAATAAGTGGGTTTCTCCCTCTGGTACAGCTGGATGGTGCATCGTAGCTATAGCTGTGGCTGCAGCAGGAAGTGAGGGCCCTTCCCCTGGCCTGGATGGCTGAGGCACTGTGGTGGCTGCCTTGACTGTGGCAATGGGCAAGGATCTCAGAGTTGGGAGTTTCAAGATGGCTCACACCAGTGCTGGCACTAGCAAGGGAGAACATGTTCACACAATAGTGCCTGACAGTGTCTCTGTCCCCAGAGAATGTTGCAGCAGTTTCATGTCTCTCCAGTAGATGTCTCTGAATGAGAAAGTGAGCCTCCTTCATGTATGTTCTAGACAGTTTTCCAATGGGTGTTTTATCACTGCAGCCTGAGGCAAGTGAGGCTGCATATGAATGCTTTACAGTGGTTCTCTGTTTTCTACAGCTCTATAGTTTTCCTAAATGTTTTCTCATTCTCAAAGCCCAGGTTTTTGGGAGCTTTTCTCTCTTGTGCAGAATTGACAGGTTGGAGTGCTTAGCATGGAGCTTCTACCCTTGACTCTTCAGGAATAAGTTCCATGTTTTTGAGATCCTTCCCTAATTGTGTATCACTGCACATGGAGTAGATTTTTTCTTTTTTGGCAGGACCTTGTCTCTGCCACTCCTACCTGTCTTGATGCTGCCTCTTGGTCCATTGTTGTAGAGGCTCTGCTCATCCAGTTTCCAGGCTGGATTATTCCATGTGTAATTGTATATTCATTGCATTCATGGGAAGAGGTGAGCTCCTATGCCACCATCTTGAAATTAGGTATCTCAACAACGCTGTTTAAAAATTTTTAAAGATAATACATAATCAAAAAACAAAAAAATACAAAAGTGGACAGTAACTTACGAGTGATTTGTAGGTGCCATGAGATATTCATCCAGAAAGTTCAACTAGTACCCTGCTTCTCAAAGTGTGGGCCATGACCAGCAAACTGGGTATCAGCTGAAAGCTTGTTAAAAGGGCAGAATCTCGCCTCATTTGAAATCTGCTGACTCCAAATCTTCATTTTAACAAAAATCTCCAGATGATTCATATACCCACTAAAGCAAGATGTGCTGATTTATTGGTCTTAATTTTTTATTTTGAATAGTGGAATACTTTCCTAACTAACATGTCCCATTAAAGCTTAAAATATGAAGCCGTGAAAATAGAGCATATCTGGTTGAAGCGCATCGATGAACCCTTAGCCCACCTGCTGTCTTCACCTGATAGGGACAACTCACAGACCCTTCTCCCCCAGAATTCCAATACAAGTGGGCCAGCTCCCTCTCTCTTTTGCCCTCTGTCTCTCTTTCTGTTATGTAAAGTTTATAATACAAACTAGTAGCCATAATGACAAACAATAGTTCTCTTTTGCAAAGAAGAGGAAAAAGAAGTTCCAGCATGGGTCCACTCCTCTGCTCTCCAGAGCCCATTACCTGCTCCAGATTTGCTGTTTGTTCCCATTATGACCCAGGCTGTCTCTTCCACACTTTATCTGACAGCATAGAGTTGACCTGTTCCGGGGCAACTGCAAGAAAGAGACATTTCCCGGCACCTGTGTGTCTGACGGTGCCTCCAGCCAAACCTTGCAGCTGAACCATTGGAAATGAGGCCGACCTTCCCTTAGGAGTCGACACCCTTTACTCACAGCATTCCTTGAGCAATCAGACGGCATCCCAGTGACATTCTTCACAGCTGCTAGCAACGGCCTTTAATTCATCTGGTATTTAACTAGGGTGAAACATCCTCTGGCTATAACATGTTTGTTGGTGTGAGCTGAGCCTGGCTCATCTTCCACTCCCTCTAGTTCAGGGTTTCACACCGACTGTAGTCTGCAGGCAATGCTGCTACTGCACAAAACACTCTCGTTCCATTTCCTGTTCATGCTTTAGCATTATTATTCTTTTGGTCATCTCTTGGACACCAGAGAATCACAGGATAGATCTGAAACACAAGGTTTCGCAGATAAGTAAAATCAGACCTAGAAGATGATGCAACTTAGAAATTTCAGATTTAGGATGACATCTGAACTCAGTCTTTCTGATTCCAGATACATTTCTCCTGGAGAAACACTGTCCTAGTATTAGAGTCCTCAGTTTACAACAGGTCAAAGTGCTGGCCAGCTGATAGCTAGGCATAAGAATCACAGGAAATCCTCTTGCATCTTTAAAAAATCATGGATTTTTAGAAATACTCCAGAAGGTGTTACCATACAGCCATGTGTTTGTCCTGCTCCAGAATCTCCTTAGTAGGAGGAGATCTCACAGAAGAAGATGAATATCCCTACATGTAGATTCTAGAATCAAAGAAAGACCATGCAGCAGGAATTATGGGTGTATGCATAAAATCTATTACACCTTTTTTCAGTGTTCACATGTTTCTGCTTTCAGCATTTTGAATGACTTGATTTTTGTCACTGGGAGGAAAGACACTCATCTGTGACCACGGACCAAAAGCTACCTTTGATGGAATAAATGGGAGACCTTTTCTGACTTGCCCAAAGTCACACTTTCAGTTTCAGATTCTGCAGTTATGTTCCACTGTGGAAGATTTTTATTTTGGAAATTTAGTCATTCTAGAAAAAAGGATGCTCTGACTGAAGAGACCACAAAAGTATCAAAACACTTGAAAAAGATTTCCCCAACCACAGATGAACAGATGATTATTTTGGCTAATTCCTCTTTTCTAAATGACTTAGCAAGGATACATCAATCCTGGGGTATACTCTTAAGGAAACCTATACTTCCTTATCATTACTTGATCAATAACTCTTTCCTTACCCAACTGTAAACTCCATAAAGATATTAGCTTGGTCTTATTCAAAGCACAAGATGACCAATAAAAATTAGTTCAAGGAATGATATTTGAGTCTATTTTGTGTTATTATATAAGATGTTGGTTAGGATTACTGTTATTTTTAAGCAGCCAAAACACATTAAACTTAAGCAAAACAGGAAATTTCTTCCTGGGCCTCATGAACAAACTGAAATCAGGGGAAACTTTTCCTTTCCCTCTTTCTCATCTAAGTTTCTTTTGGTTCCTTTTGTTCCTTTGCTTAATTGACTTTCCCTCTATAAGCTACCTTTCTCTGTGTCTCAGTCAACAAGCAAAAATTGTATTTGTCTTCATTCCTGCTACCTGGGAAAAAAGTCAGAGATTTCATTTCCAATGCCAGATTTCTGAAGAAGGGATACCAGAGAAACTCATCACCTGTGGCCCAGAGACTGGGGTCTGCTTTTGTCACAGTCACTTACGTGAGTCTACTACAAGGCAATTTATGAAAAGAGATCCACTTCAGGTGTTTTCCACCTATTTGCATTTCCTCTTACTTGAGCTAGTTGTTCTTTTTGTTAATTTTTTCCATTTTCCTATGTTTAGGGTTTTTTTGTGTTTTTTTTTTTTTTTTGCTACCAATCTTTCATATGAAAAACATGTCAATCTTTTTTGGAAAAAAAAAGAAACATTATTTTTCCAGTTTATGTCAGTTACAGTTCAGTGCAGAAAATAGAAACTCCTCTAGATATTTTAAATAGAAAGGGATTTAGCACAGAGAATTAGATGCCTGTAAAATCCCTGGAGACTCTGTAGGGACAGCCTCTGGGCGGGCCTCTGTGAATGACCCTGCAACATTACAGAAACTGTCCATAGATGTTTCTACTGCATCTGCCACCATCAGGCAGTGCACTCGGCTACAGCTGAGACCCAGGGATCGTGAAGCCACCACCACTGCAACACAGATCTCCCTGACAACCACACATGAGTGCTGCCCCAGAAGACCTCACAGCTCCACAGCCAGGCCTAAAAACAAAACCTAGTAGCCAAATGTGGGATCTGCCTCACTGTTGCCTCCCAGGAATGCATTAAGAGTGAATGTAATTTGAATTTATCACTCTAACTGCAAAGGAGCCTGGGAAATGTCATTTTTTTACCCTTCAGTCTCTGAAGCACCTGAGAAGGATGTGGGGCAAAATTCTAAGTTCACTTGACTTCATCTAATACATACACATAAACATATACACACACAGTGTGTTCCAAGAGATGTGAAATTTATACAATTAAATTGGTCAGTCTTTTTTTTTGGTAACTTATTTGACTGCTTCAAAATGTATAGAGTCATTCCACTCCAGAAACATTTTATAAGTATTAAATTCCAGTCTCTTTGTATCTTCTTACTGATACTGTCATTTGAAAATGAAATGGATGTGGAAACATTAAAATGAAAATAATTGGGGGCAATAATTTTTCTGCTCAAAACTGTATTCAACTATTGTTTTTACAATTAAAAAGAAACAGCAGTCAAAGAATAACAATATGCAGACTGATTCAAATTCTACTTTGAGTGGAATTCATGAAACATTTCCAGAGAATAAGGACCAATTTGTTCAGATGTACAATTTCAAAATACTTAGGTGAGAAGTTGTTCTCAACTTTGTGCTATTCCTAAGAGTACAACTCCGGCCTGCCCCCAGAAGTGATGATGCAGAATGCCGCAGGATTGGGAAAAACAAGGTGAGTCAGTGTCATAATCATTATATGATATTCTTTGTTTCATTTGAAGCTTAATCCAGTAAAGCTGCTTCTTTTCTTATCAGATTTTACTTTGAGGTTTTCCAAAATCTTTCTTTTTTTTTAAAGTCAGACTCCAAATGCATAAACCTCTCCAAATGTGCTTAACTGCATTTGTTCAGTAGTTAGAAGAAACCTCCCGCCCCAGAGATTTGCTTTCATCACACATCACACCATACCAGCCATGCTCTGCTTCCTTGAGATCTGCTAGGGGTCCTGGATGCCGACCTATGGAAAGCAGTTTTCTGGAGCAGCATCTGTCTCCACACACAAGTCCTGGGGCTGTAGATAGCACTGTGGTCCTTGGAGTCCCCCTGGCACTGCAATGGGTGGGGTTAGTCAATTGAGGGCTCGCTCCAGCTGTTACTTCCTTGAAGAAAGCAAGCTTCTCCACTACAACTTTAAGTAGGGCTTTGTTGAACACTGTCTCCATCTCTATTGTGGACAATCACGTAAGCTATCTATTTTGTGTGGTCTGTGGAGGAAAGAAAATCATTAATATTGTTTTATTAATTCAGTGTTTCTCATATTCACCCTAGACTGAAAATAACCTTCAGAGATTAAGATATAAAGACACCCACTGAATCTTCAGATTCAGATTCAATGGTCTGGGATGGTGCCTAGGTATCAGCATTTTTTAAGTTCTCTGCTATTTCTACAGCCAGGGTCGAGGATCCTCATGTTTTGACATGATGACCCAGATTCAGTGACCACTTTGCTCTTGTTTACCTGAGATTTTCCTGGTTTTAATACTGTGTCATGCTCTCCATCCCCAGTAAATTGAGGCAGTTGGCATTTCCATACCCAGAAAGTTCTTCTCTCAACTTTCCAAGAAAGCCTGTGTCATATGAATGCCTGGACTCTCTACGCAGAGGGCATAGCACTGTACTTACAGACCGAAAGCCCGGGTTGTAGCCCTTCCTCTGCCATTCCCTCGCAGTGACCTTGGGGGTGTCACTTACCTCTTGAGCAATAGTGTCTTCTGCTTCCTCATTGTTATGTCTTGGGGATCAAATAGCAGCACACCTGATGGAAGGGGAAACTGAGGTTCAAGGAGAGTAAATGGCAATGCTGGGGTCACTGGGTTGGTAAGAGAGTGTCCTGGAGGAATTTGAGGAGAGATTCTCCTCGCTAGGAATGAGGTGCCACTCCAGGCAAAGAGCAATGCATTTTATGGATTTTTCCTCTTTGATGCTTATTTGGACCTCAGGTCATCTTTATAAAATGGGTTTGAAAGTGATAAATTTATTTGTCCCAAGTTCTAGGTTCTGGGGAGTGGGTTAATGTTGACCTCCCCCAATTCTGTGTGTAGCCCAAGAATATGTGTGTGTAAGTCTTTAGGCTTCTCATTGAGAAAAGCTGCATTACAACTTTATTGTTGATTTTTTTCACATTTTGTGTTTCTGAAATAGAGTATTACAGTCAGTGTGGATATTTTATGTCATACTGTTTTCAGTTTATCCTCAAATTGCCCTTAAATTAGTGGTATATCATACTGAATGAGCTATTAGTTTCCAGAAAATCAAAATATTCCTTTTAATTGAACCAGTAGCCCTGTGAATTGGCTTTTGAGCATACAGAGCCTGCCTGGAGCCATATGTGGCACCCCTAGAGGGCAGGAGCCTATGTCAGCTTCCTGAAGACAATAGGGGCTCAACATCTCTACTCCATCTTGGCAACTTAGTGAGCATGGATTCCAAGTTCTTGGAGAACATGGGATTGCAGGTCAAACAGTATTTTTGGAAGTCATCAACTAGCCTCACACACTCTTCCATCTCAAAATTTAGCTAAGTGTCCCTCAGAGTTATAATGAGCTTAAAATTTTATTCGGTGTGCATCTGTAGTAAATATCAACTTTCTACCATATGCCATCCAGCAACAAAAACATGATACCAACAGGCACGTGAAACAGAAAAAGAACTGGGGTGCTGCAATGCTAATAGGCATCCCAGACATGTCCAGGGGGAGCATGTTTCACATTCCGAGTTACTTGCCTTATACTCTTCTGACCACACACTCTCACAACACAACCTTTGAATAAACTTACTGTAAAAAATAAATGAGTAACTGGCATCTTGTTTAAGTAATGTTCTCATCACTGTTTGAGTAACTTGGTAGGGCCCACTTGCCTATGTGGGGCTGAAGGAACAGAAGTGAACAGACTTTTAATATAATATTCATAAGATGTCAACTCTCATAACACTGTTTCTCGATTCTCTGCCGACCTGAGGGGCTCTTGTTTTCTACTCTCAGAATAATGCGTGACATGCTGACATCCGGCTGGTCAATGGCAATGAGATATTCACTACCACGGAGAGAAAAGGGGACTGATAAGTAAATCCAGTTGATTCCCATTTGTCTGATACTGTGGTAATTCATGAAGCATTTCCGGAGACACGTGGTGAAATGAACTGAAAGTGCAGAGCCTAAGATCCTAAATATTTATGTTTTAGGTGATAGGAGGCAAAGGATGGATAAGGATCCAAGAAAAATGTAGGTCCTCCCAAGGGAAATAGTCAGGCACCAGATCGGAAGCACAGAATAAAAGAAAATGGTAACTAAGGCAAAGTTCAAATCCACCCTTACCAGTGTTCCAGCTGCATGATCCTGGACAAGTTGCTGAACCTCTATGAGCCTGTTTTCCCATCTTAAACGGGAGATACAACACCTCAGAGGACAGTGGTGATGATGGAATGCAATAATAACATAAAGAATCTTGTGCATAGAAACATATTCAAAATGATACTAGGAAGTGGAATTTAAATATTATTTTATATAATATTAAATATTATTTTTTCAGTTTGAACTCCTGGATTCCCAACTATGCTTTGTTGAATATAACATTTTATGTGTCATGTGCACTGCTTTGAAGGTATCTAAGAACATAATATGAGTATATATTCTAATTTAGAGAAAGGTTCTGTGATTCTCAAAAGGTAACTACATTACTTTATGCTTGACTTGCAATTGTCTTCTAGGTGGGTTTCAGAAGGACTCGGGTCTTAGTCATATTTCTGCCAGGTGTTAGCTAAGCGGCCCTGAGAAAGGCAACTCATGCAAGATAGGGTAGTCATCTGTAAAATGGGATGATCCTACCCTTCCCACCTCACAGGGTTGTGGAAAGAATCAAGCGGAAACAGACACCAAAGGGTGAATATACTATATTAAGATGTGAATTACTGTAGTAATTAGGAAGATCCCCATTCTAAAGAATCCAGTGAATTCCCGATGTATGTTTACACCTGTGGGCTTAGAGAACTAGGTTTTCATTGAATACATAAGCTTTAGAACCCCCGAGACATCTCCTGGAAGCACCAGGGTGAACCAAATCTGCCTCCTGAAATAAAGCTGTCTTTCCTCTTGCATGGGGAAATTACCCTGTCTTGTCCAGTATCCTGGGCTGAGCTTAGGCTGGCGCCATGGCTCTTCCTTTTCTGTGTTTTAACATCCCCTGCACAGGTCACAAAATAGGCCCCACCCAGAGAAGAGCATCAGTTAGACTTCATGAATTTTCATAACATAATGCCGACCTTGCCCCATAGCACAGGGGTGCACTTCAGACAGAAGTTCAGCACCTCCAAATTCAAGGGCCACCAGAGAAGGTACCATGGAACTCACTACTCCCTCTGTCTCACCTTTCAAAAACTAGTTAGGCAAACGGATTCTTAGGGAAGATATTCAAAGGGACATGCTGCCTATCCAGCTATCTAAATAATGGCTCTAAATTCTTTCATATATGAGGATTCCTTATAGCTAAAAAATTTGCCAATGCCTTTCCCAAATAACAGCAGTTTTATTTAGTGACTACTTACTGACAGCCTACATAGTGATCATCAAAAACACTAACCATCACCATGAATTCAAAAGTACAATAATCAAAAATATCTATCTGTACCTGTAAAATAGTCAAACATATTTGTGTGAGATCTGTTTACTCAGTTTGCAGGCAATTTGTGGTAAAGAAACTCAACAAACGCTATGAAGGTCCCACAGGGTTTTGACCCTGCTTGGCAATCACTGTTCCTAGTCAAGTAATGTCAGCGTTCCACCACCTCCTTAGCTGTGCTGCAACAGAAACACTACCCCTCTGCTACAGCGGAATATGTTACCCTCAGATTTTATGGAAGTTTGAATATTGACCATTATGTTTTCTATTGCCACTTATAAACAATGAATTTCTTTCAGAATGTAATGCCAGGAAATGCTTATATTTCCTGAAGAACCAGTATATGGTTTGGGGTTTTCTTCTTTGTCAGTGTTGTTCTGGTTGTTGTGCCTGTGTGGTTAGGAGCACTGTTTTGAAAATGAAAAGAAATAAGACTGAGGTTAAGGTTGATGGGGACCCGGAGCTGCAAGAAATGAAGATCTGTCTTTGCTAAGTTGGACATGAAAATAGCTACTTTCTTCTTCTTTTTGTCCATATTGGCCATAACCTTTACTCGTTTACTGACACCCCTTCTGGTATTCCTTCATGCTGGAACATAAGTAAAATTGCTTTGTTTCTCAAGATATAACTGTTTGGGGTTAGTGTATGGTTTGATGGCATAATGACCATTGTTGAGGCAAGTGACAAATATCTCAGAAGGAGTCTGATCCTTTAATTGGTGATTACTGACGACTTTTGAAACTGACTCACACTAACTAAACTCAAGAGACTGATGTATACATCAGAATGCCAGCATGTGATTTCACAAGGGAGACATATATCCTGTAGGAGAACATCAATGTCCACAATCCAGCACACTGCCTTCTCGGTGTATTTTGGGGTGGCCAAATTATTCATCAGATCTGGGATGGTAAATATTGATTTGACAAATAGAATCAGTAATTTCTAGTCAGTTTAGTTCTCCTTTTTCATGCACTTAGCCTAAAACATTCTTAGGCCCTCTTTGAGACAGTCACTGTGCTTGATTTTGTCCTTCTTGATTGGGTTTCTACCAAATTTTCATCCAACTTGAAGTGCCTATACCTCTTTGGTTGAATTCACCCAGAAGTAGACCCTGAGAAAAGGGATTAGTTCAGGCCATTTATTTGGAGAGAAGATTCCAGAAGCACTGGTGAGAGTTGGGAAGGGTGTGTTAAGGAATAAGTTATCACTGTGGCCACCTAGGTCTCAATCTCACTGGGAACTTGTGGGAAATGATGGACAGCACTCCTTTGCATGGCTGCATTTGAGGACCCTGGGTCAGGAGTCCAGGCACAGCTTACAATGGTCCTCTGCTCAGGACCTGTGGTCAAGGTGTCAGCCAGGCTACATTTTCATCCAGGGAAAGAACCTGATTCCAAGCTTATTCAGGCTATAGGTAAAATTAATTTCCTTGTGGCTGAAAGATGGAGGGCTCTGGTTCTTTTCTGGCTGTCAGGTGGAGACTGTATCCAGGTCCTAGGAGCCATCTGAAGATTCTACCACGTGAGCTTCCTCAGTATGGCTATTTACTTCATCAAGTCAGCAAGGAGAATCTCTGCTAAGAAAGACCCTCATATAACATGATACAATTACAGGAATGACAGCCTGTTGCTTTTCTCATATAATGTAACCGAATCAAGGGATTGACATCTCATCACTTTTGACATATTGTATTGGTTAGAATCAAGTCTCTGTCCCTGTATACACTCAAGGGAAGGAAATTATACAAAGGAGTGGATGCAGGAAGTGGAAAATCACTGGGAGTCACCTTAGGTAGGATGCGTCTGCCACAGGTACATAAGGAATACTCAATAAATATTAACTTGCATCCCTGTTTTGCATTCTCCCATCCCTGCATATATGATTATCATCACAGTAAATTCGGGCTAGAATAAAAATGGACAATGATGGACATTGACTCTCTGGGCCTGAGCAAACAATCCAGACATGACAGCTCCATGGTGACAACGAGCACTGTCAGATCACATTACCTGCCCAGGACCGTTATCACACATTTAATGTGGTGAATTGCTGTGGCCACATCACATTCAGGCTGAGCTGATGGTTTTAATTTGGGTCTAAGGCCAAAGCTGATGCTATTTTACCTCTGGCTAGACCAGAGGAGCCACATTTCCATGAGTTTACTGCTGTCAAGAGGAAGACTTTGTTCCCTCTTCATCTTGAACTTTTCAAGCAACTGAAAGCTAGTATTTCTCAGGTGGAAAAAACTGTCATTAGACATTAAGCCTATAGATTTTATATTGGAAGGGATTCTGAACGAGTTATGAAAATACAGAGAGTAGAACATTCAAGCTCTGGAAATTCTAAGTGGCAATTGAAATTTGGCTTTCCTAAGGACTTGATAGGAAAAAAAATCACTTCTAAAATTCCACAGGCAGAAGCTTCCAAGAAGGCACTGTAGAATAAACTGCAAAAATACTTTATATGTATGTGACTACTATCAGTCTCCACCCTAACCCCAGCCAGCAGTCTCCCGACAATAACTTGGCAGTCAGCTTTACTGCATGAAGAAATATACATGACTCACTTTGACGATTATATTGGATTTGATGTCTGTTGGTTTAAAGATTATATTGTTGGATTGAGCCTATTTTATTGATTGGTGATGGTATTGCCAATGTATATGGATTGAGGACTCCATAGGCAAAATAGTGCAATTTTTTTTGTGTTAAACATCCCACATGTGTGAATGAACTCAGACCCTGAGCAGCCTCGGGTTGTAATGTAAGAAACAACAAATATTGTGAAGACAAACACTATGCTAGAAGTTCGAATTGATGGATTTCTGTTGTTCATGTATAGATCCCCTTGATGACTCCCTTGGTGGAATGGATCCAGCTGGCTCTCAAACCCATGGGAGATTGGTCCAAACCCACTGGGAGCATCCCCAGTGTCCGTGCAGACCACCATTAACGTGAATCGTTTGGAACTAACTGGCTGTGGTCAGCTCAAGTCAGTTACTGGCCATGAGCTCTCAGAACATCAATGTTTGTTGACACTGTTATTAACAAGAAATGTCTAATATGGAAATAATAATTGGCAAATGTTGCTTTGATCATAAGAAATCATGTTTATCCCCATCAATAGGGAGGTTTGCAGATTTTGGTGCCATGAGGCACACCACTGCAATTTGAGCCACGAGTCTGATGATCTTCCTTCTTGCGCTTCAGTACCTCGCTCCACATTCTGGTTTTCATTAGATTAGTTCATCAGTGATAGAAAGCACACTCCCTCATCTGATGAGGACTTAACCCAAACTGGTCATTCAATATTGTCAGACATCTCTGTTGCTCTGCATCCCCCTGATTCTGAGGTTTGCCCTGGTGATGTTTTCTACCAGCAACATCAAATACTGACACAACAGCTAGAATGAGGGATATTTGGGTAACAAGCTTCCTGGTTCCCCTGCCAGAGAGTGAAAGACTGATAATATATCTGCTTATATTTACAAAAGTGTCATTTTCATCATGGATTAACAGATCTTCTGGTAAATAGAATTGTCTATAAAAGAACCCGCCCTACCTTTAATAGCCTATCTCTGATTGCAGCTGATTCAAGGCCTTGAAACTGGTAGGAAATAACATGGAATAATTCCATGAAATTGTGAAGTTTCTGCTTTTCCTGGTTTGTTTCTCATCTAGATACTGCCAACTAAATTCGGAGAGTTTTCTCAGCCATGTGACCAGCCTTGTGAGTTATGATAGGGAGCTACTAAAATGTCACCTGTTGATCAGATACGAAGCTGAGAAAGATTGTGTCAAGCTTCCTGAATGGCTTTACATCGTCAACATCTCTGGATTCACACATTATACACAGGGTTGATTCTGTCACTCTTTTTCCTAATGATCTGCTTCTATTTGATATGAACTTGAATAATATACATATCATTTAACTTACAGAAATGTCATTGAAAATAAAAGACTATCTTTTAGTACATTGTATAACAAGACATACAGGAAAATATATAAAAGCATGTGCTTTCGGGCCAGTTGAAACCTGAGTTGAATTACAGCTCTGTCACGGATCACCTAGTAGCCTTGAGCAAGTTATTTAAACTCTCTGATCTTCAGTTTCCTTATCATTAAAATGGGAATAACAGTAGCTATTCACAGAATTACTGTGTGGAGTAAATGAAATAATCTATCAAAGATGTTAAGTAAAGACCTGACACATTAAACATGAAACAAATACTTGTTTTTTCTGCTCTTGTCATTATTTCAAATAAGCCCTGGCTAGTGTAGAACTAGACAAGGTAGTCTAAGAAAGAAATCATCCTTTAAGGAGACTAGTTAAAACAATGATGTCCAATAAAAATATAATGCAAACCACATATGTAAGTTTAAATGTCCCAGTAGCCTCATTAAAAAGGTAAAAAGATACAGGTGAAATTGTTAGTACATTTTATTCAACCTAATATATCTGAAATATTATCATCTCAACATGTTGTCAATAAAAAAAATTATTAATGAGATATTTTTCATTCCTCTTCATACTCTGTCTTTGAAATTCAGTGTTTAATTTATATTTACAACACATCTTGGACCAGACACATTTCAGGTACTCAATAGCTACACATGGCTAGTCTCCACTGTCTTAGACAGCACAGAGTTAGAAATTTTCATTTCAGATGGATTCTTGAAGAGGCTTCTTCTGTTGAGAGGGTGGTGGGGGTGGTGGGGTGGTGTAGACCAATACCTCTCAAACTTGAATATGCATAGGAATCACCTGGAGAGCAGGTTGAAATGTGACTTCTTAGGTCCCAACTCTAAATTAAGTTTAAGGTAGGGATCAAGAATTTGCCTTTCTAATAAGTTCCTGGTTGATGCTGATGTCAGTCCATGGACCACATTGCTGAGTACCTTGGTGCAGTCTCCCTCTTTCAGTTTTACCATTAACCTTACTGTTTTCATTAGTTTTTCAAAAGTGACTAGATTTATCTATTTTGGCCATAGCGACAGAAATAAAGAACTTTTCCATGCCACATACATCAGTCACTGTTTCTACCAGCCCTGAACATTTGTAGGATTGAAAACTTGAGCCACAAGGACCCAAGCCTGGTCGTGTATGGAGAGCCTCATGTCCTTCACCCTGTGGGAACTAGCTTGTTCTTGTTCCCTAAACCTGGTGACCTGGCATGGGTCCTCCTAGGCCCTGTGCCTCCTCAGCTGCTACAATTCCCTTCTCTCTTGGAATGGGCTCTGCCATTATTACTACATTGAGTATGCATTTAAAACAGTTTAATACAATAGACTTGCTAAATTTACATGATAATTTTGTCCTGAAATCAGTTTAGTGTGTCTAACAATGTCTCTCTTCATAGCATATATTAAGTGCATCTCCTTTTGCTTGAATACAAATGACACTGATATTCAGGCACCTGGTGATCTGCTTAAACATATATCCATGTCAGTATTCACAGGTCAGATAATCTTCATGACTCATGATAGTGCCATTACAGAATGACATTGAATAATTATGGTAGAAACTATGGATTGGTCTTCTGTTTATATATAACTATTAATGTCCACCATCCTGTTCCACTTAAGCACTATTTTAACAATCTACCTACCCTGTAGCCCTCCTTGAAGGTATGTAATGAAAGCTCAATAATCTACTCTCTGAAAGATGCTATTTATAATACAGTTGGGAAATACTGTGCAGATGAAGGGAAAATGTCTTAGTAATGTTTAAGTTCACTTAAAACACCATTGAGTTCTGGGTGCCCAGGACCAATACAATAGAAGCAGAAAACGTACTGAAGAGACAGTTCCAGCTGTGAATGACAGCTCTGTCAGTTACCAGCTTGCAGTACTAAGTTGCTTATGCAACTTGCTTACTTCTCCAAGCTTAGTTTCCTCATCTGCAAAACAGGACTAACAAAGCCCCTAGTTAATGGAATTATTGTGAAGATTAAATAAAATAATGCATACATCAGCTTATAATGCTCAATATAAATCAACTCTTTGTTCCAGAAGAAAAAAAGGATTTCTAGCTTGGTAATCTGAAAAGACACCATCCAGTCAGTGCCATTTGCATCAGATTTTGAAAATTGGTAGGTCATTTTTTTAAAAATAGTTTTATACAGGAACTATAAATTTCTTGTATAAAACATTAAAGTTATCATGAAGAAAAAAATCACCAAAGGTTCCATCATTCAAAGATAGTCTCTGTTAATATTTTGGTATGCTTTCTTATTTCTCTTATCACTTGGGTCTTTTTTATGATTTTTGTGTGTCACAACAAGGTGTTAAAAATAATTCTTCCTATCTCAGGGCTGGCCAAGGTTGTCAGAATGCCAAGTGTCCTACGTTCTAAGGCAAAGTACTAGATCATCTTGAGGCATTCACATTTGGGCTGCTCTTTTGCAAGCATTAGCCCACCACCCATCTTCATCCTGAGAATGAGAAGGTGAAGAAGTCATTAGGAAGTAGGGAGGTTTGTAGAAAGAATGGATTTAGGTCAGTGGCTCTCAGTTGGAGGCAATTTTGTCCCTGCAAAGGACACATGGCAACGTCTGCAATATTTTTAGGTGTCACACTGTGGGGTGGTGATTCTGGCATCTAACGAGTAGTTTAACATCTCAGTACACAGAAGAGCCCTCCACAATGAAGACTTTTCCAGCCCCAAATGTTAATAGTGCCAAAGCTGAGAAGCCCTGCTGTGGAGTTGACCTAGGGCAGGTGCACGGCTCCACCCAACATCTGCGGGAGGTGTGCTTCGCTCTCACCTTGATCCAAGTAAGAAGAGTTAAGACAACCACTTGGATAGCTTGGCCAGGGTCCTCCGGAATTTGGTGGATGAAAGTACCAGTATTTGATTGACTCCTGGAAAAATTCTAAAGAGGAGAGGCTAAGACAAGCAATCGGTGGCAACAGAAAAAAGAAAAAGAAGCTCGAGTTAAGAAGTGTGTACACTTTGAGAATTCAGTGGAACAAAAATCCCTGTTTTCCTGGACCACCTGGACCATGACTGTAATTATCTCAAAAGGGGCCACCTCCAAGGAAAAATCTAAAAAAGAGATGGGCTACCAGGAGTAAAGGCTGAGAAGACAGTAGTAAGAAGTATTAGGCAAGGAAGGCATCATGGTGGGTGGGAAGAGTGGGAGGGAACTCTGCAAAGAGAAAGGGTAGCAGGTTTATGTGGGGGTGGGGACGATGGTCTTTAAAGAACACCAACACACCCTCTGAAAATCAGCATTTCAACTTTGATCACAAGCGGAGAGTTGATAGCATGATCTTTTCTAACCCTTCCTTTCTTACCTTCCCTTCCTTCAACCCAGCAGGATAGAGAGGCAGCCAGAGGAGGGAGGAGGAGGAGAGGACAAAGTGGACAATTCTGGGGAGACCAACCAATTCCTTTTTCCCATCACGGGGTTCCTCGCTGGGCCAGGAGAAGAGTTCATATCAAATAAGAGACTAAAGTTTTGATATTAGCTTCAACTAAATGTTTTAACATCTTCAAGTGGCTAGACAATCTAAGGGATCTACTCACAAGTTCATCTTGGTGACAGGGAGAATGAGTGTCTAGACAGTTTATTTGAAATGGCAGTTCTGTGAAAGAATCAAGTTACTTTATATTTGTAACTTATCAAGTCTGATTTATTCAATAAACTGGTTGCATGCATGTATATAATAGATGTGATATGTAAGTATATCTCTATGCATGTAGAGAATGTATCTGTGTACAGTTATGTATATGTGTACATACATATTTATATATTTGGATCACATCCTATAAAGAATTTTGTATTGCATGTGCTTACTCAGCATTTTAATATAAAAACTTTTTCATGTCATTGAAATAATATGCCAGAGAGATACATCACAATTCATGTGACCAACTCTAAATCTATTGTTGGATATTTCAGCAATAAATTGCTAACTTACTACTGGAAATAACACTGTAATGAACATCTTTATGAATCTCTGCCTATGTTATTTTCTGGGCTAAGATTATGAATTTTACTTCAGTGCTATTGATATTTACTGTCCAATTGTTTCTGAGAAAGCTTGATCCATTTAAAAAAATTTTAGTTGCAGTATAAGACAACTAATGTACCACTTAATCATATTAACTATTTTTAAGTGTTCACCATTAAATGGTGTTAAATATATTCATATTGTTGTGCAACAAATTTTCAGAATTTTTTTATCTTGCAAAACTGAGACTACATCCATTACACAACTCCCATTTCCCTCCCTCAGCCCCTGGTAATCACCATTCTACTTTCTGTTTCTATGATTTGACTATTTTAGATAACTCATAGAAGTGGAATCATGCAGTACAATGACCAGCTTATTTTACTTAATGTCCTCAAGGTTCATCATGTTCTAGCATGTGACAGGATTTCCTTCTTTCTTAAGGCTCCGTAACATCCCATTGTTTGTATACAGTACATTTTGTTTATCCATTCATCTGTCAATGAACACTTACACCCCTTGGCAATTGTGAATAATGTACTATGACTATGGTTGTACAAATATCTTCACTACCCTACTTTCAGTAGTGCTTTAGGATGAAAAATTTGAATAGAAATTTCCCAAAGATGATATAAAAATGTCCCATGAGCATATAAAAAATATTCAACATCACTAATCATAAAAGGAGTGTAAACAAAAACTGCACTGAGATACGACCTCACTAGGTAACATGCCCATTAGAATGACTACTATAAAACAAAACAAAACAAAAATTGTTGGGGAGGATGTGGAGAAATTGGAATCTCTGTGTTCTATTGGTCAGATTGTAAAATGGTACAACCACTAGTGAAAACAGTATAGAGGTACCTTAAAAAAATTAAACATAAAACTGCCATACGATCAAGCTTTATCAATTCATATGCACAGAAGCAATGTGCATCTTTACATATTAAGTGCACAGCATCACTGCTACCCCACTCTATGGTTCACAAGACCAGCCCAGAGTCTAAAGAAGAAAGTAATACTGCCTCTTGATGAGAGGTCTGAGAGGCTTGTGCAGAGATAGAGGAATTATGAGTGGTTATCTTCAGAGACCATTTACCATGAAGGATGATGATAATCTTTATGTTTCATTTTGCAATTCTTTGATTACTTGTGAGACTTTTTCCATGTTTCCCATCATTTGCATTTCTGTGAATCATTTGTTCATGCCTTGTGACTTTTTAAATTTTCTCTAGAAGTCTTAAAAATTTATTTGTAAGAAGTCTATATGTTAAATTTCTTGACTATAAGAAAATAGGATGTTAACCCATTTTCTACAATATTTGTTGTAAAACTCTTTCCCAGTTTGTCCTAGAGCATTGAATTTTTATATGCAAAAAGCTTTCTGAAATTTTTGATTTCCAAGTAGCAAAATCTGTTTAGTTTTTTTTGTTAATAAATTTGGTGATAATACACAAAATACGTAATCAAAGTGAACATTCATCATTTTTTGGCAACTCAATATCCTTTCTTAGTTTGAGGGAATTTCCAGTTGTTTGGGTTTTATATAAGACAAGGCGCATACCCCTGGGAGTATATATATGTTTCACTAAGGAACCAGAGAAAAAAAATATTAAACTATCTCTTTTTATTTATCTTTAAAAAGTACAGAAATTAAATTTTATCAGTACTTAACAACAAACATGAACTCTGGGGCCTTTGCTTGGGTCACACATATCAGATACAGGAGTATCCGAGAGAAGATGGAAGCTTTAAAACAAAGAAGGTTGGTGGTGCTTCCCTTCGGTCTTCCTTCCCTTTCAGATCTCTGTATGTTGCCATTTGCATGTGCCTAAAAAATAGATATACAGATTATAGTTCCCAGCTTTATTTAAACTATCCTTTAAATATGGACAGGTGTCTAGAAAGTTTCCTGCAAACAAATGTGGACTCTAAACCCTATTGTCAAAGCACACGTAAGTAAACAAGAAGAAAATTGCCAAGGTGATGCTGTACTTCTTGTTACTTACCTTTGAAGTTCATCAGCTCTGCCGAGAGATTGGCCATAATTAAAATGGACAAGAAGACTATTTGACATAGAGATATAGCCTTATCGCCTATGTATACATTTTATCTTGATCGCTAATGGTAGCATGAAGTCACCATGATTGGCAAGATTATCTGCATAACCATCTAATATGTAAAGACAAATCTTCATGATTTTTCTCAGGTACGAACATTCACATGATACACATCCAGGGCTGAAATTTTCCCCCCTAAGCTTAATGGTAGATGTTTCTTATTTAAACTCTTTCTGAGGGAAAATTTTCAGCTGTGACAGCCATTAAAAATTGATATCGAAATAAACTTAAGAAACAGTCTTTTGAACCTTTCAAAATAGCTAAAGCAATATTTTAGTGAAGCATAATCAATCATGGTGCCCTTAATAAAAATTTATTTATAACCACTTTAGGGTGTAAGTAAAATACAATACTACTACTAATAATACAGAAATAAATACAACAAAACAAAATACAATAATTTCCATTTTTATCTTTATCACATTTTTAAATGTATATCTTTATGTAGTTTTTACATATAGTCAGACATAACTGTTAAATAAATATGTTTAATCAGGAATACTGCTGGCTCTCACAATAGGCAAATTAGAAATAGTGTTCTTTCTTTCAGTAAAAGTTTTTTTTAGTACTATATTCTTTATTTACACAAAATACGAAAGTATAAAAGTATTCTGAATAAATTACAAAAATAAAATTATTGGGCATGAAGTAATAGAAAATGAAAAATTGAATAAATTAATTATAAATAGCACAATTAGAATGTATTTTTAAATATTTGTTTTATGAAAATGAAATTCTTCATGATGATTTCAATATTCACTTGTTTCAGTATCTCATTTTCTATTGAAATCATTTCAGGTTCACTTGCTGGTTCTGTTGAGACATTGCAGACCTTAAGCAGTTTTAAGTACATTTTAATTTCAAAATTATATTCTCCACTGTCAAGTGACATTGGCAGTTACTTATAACCTTAGAGCTAGAAGGGTATTTGAACAGGTGTCCAGTAAGTTATTGCTTCAAATATTTCAATAGTGAAGTTGAAATATTTCAGGGGAAATCAATCTAAATTCTAGAAAACAGCTTAAACATTTTAGTTTCTCATGTATTCATGATCCATCAATATCACATTCTCTATTATAGTCATCAATAGATACCAATTGTAATTTCCTATGTAGTTGTACTATCTCACGTTACTCATATTTCTTCAAATGTCATGTTATCTGGAACACCAAAACAGACACAGTATTATCCTAACACCATAAAACTTTTCTTAGTGATGATATTATCTTATCTAATATAAACAGCAGAATTCTTAACTTGGAAATCCTGGTTTTGGATCAGAGATGGGTTGATTGTGGGATTCCCAGTCAAAACCAGTCTTCTTTTATTTTTTGCCGACAACAGAGTGGTTCATATTTATGTCAAGAGGTTGCAGTTTCTCTGGCAACAGTAATAAAATTTTCAGAAAAATAGCAATTTCTTTTTTAAAGGAATTTTTTAGTATCTTTGAAATTTCAAAGCTATTATGTCTTTTGAATTTTGGCTTTGGTAACATTTTGCTTGTAAAATATGATAAATTAGTACTAAATAAAAACATGTAACTTTGTTTTTACTATTCTAGAATTATACATTTATTTATGCCATCAAAAAATTCTAAAAGAAATTTTAAATTGCCTCTACTGTGTGTTTTTAGCATTTCCTGTTACAAATTCAACAATGGCTAAATATTTGCATTTGGTAAAAGTGTTTCCATTACTCTTCAATTTTTATTGAGGCTAAAAGGCTTAGTTTGTGCAATATAAAGAGCTATTTAGTGTTGTCTGAAAAAGATTGCTGTCTTATTTCTTCCCAATTTAAAAAATGCACAAAAAGCAGAATATACGCTATTCTATCATTTTCAAGCATCATCTGTTGTGATTTGTTTCCATGCACATTATGCTATTATTACAATTAGATTTTAGATTTCTAGATTCTATCTTTGTAGTAATCTACTAAAATCATGTATAATGCTTCTTTAGTTATATTACCTACTGGACAAAATTGCCCCAAATAGTCACACATAGAAGTACAAGACTTGCATTTTGAAATTCACTGATCTAGCAATGATTGTCATGTGTTCTATATGGTTTAGATTGTATGTGTACGTGCTGTGCAGGAGCCAGCTTGCACTGGCTGGTGGAAGCCTACTGTTAAATATTCAGGAATTTTATGAGCCAGTTATTTGGCCACTGGGAGTTTGAAATCAGCCTTATTAAGACTGTTGCCTACATTGAAGCTGGCAAATGCCACATATCAGGCCTTTCTTTTTTTAAGTCATTTCCTCAGTACACCATTAGTTGTACCTAAAATAAATAATAGCATTGTTTACCTTATTAAATTATCTGGTTCATCCTATCTTTCATAGCCTTAATATTTGAGTTTGTATTTCATCCCTTAATTAATGTGCAATATTGATATTTATTTTTGATGTCTGTATTCTGCATGTTAAAATTTAAGTGTCAGTGATAATGTTATCAAAGTTTGTCCAGTTTCCACCAAATGAAAATTCCCATTGTCATTAAGTTTTGTAGATTACTCTCTCGAATGCTAAATTGTTTTGCTAAACAGTTATTTATAGTATACATTTACTAACAGCACATTAATATTTTCTCATCTTTAAGTAGTTTATTTTCTGTAATATCAATAATTCCATATTTCTTCAAAACAGTTTTTAATTTTAAACACTTAATAAAATGTGGTGCATTTTGTAGTGCATTTCACTCTGTCCCTGTTATTTAATTGAGTGACAAAATCTGCCAAACAGGCCCCTGTTTTCCTTATTCAGTTGTTTTTTTCCCTCTCTTGGAGGAAATGATCCCTAATAAATGTACACAATAAGTCTTTTTTACATGAAGAACGCTCTCAGCTTAAAAAAAATTTAATAAAAGTTAGAATTTTTTTCCACCATTTGTCAGAATTCTTGTGTAAGAAGTTTCCATAAACTTTCTATCTATGCTTTGTTCTGGAAGATAAACTTGTCTTATTTAAGATGGGTAATCTCCATAAGAGGATTTTATTGTTTAATATTCAAATACATGGACATGTAACTGGATCTATAGAAAGTGTAATTCATTTAATGAATTCTACCTATATTTTTCTTGCCTGGTTTTCTGAAAAAGAATTCATTTATTCTTATTGACATGGAAATAGAGGGTGAATTAACCCCCTTTTTTCCCCTGGCATTCAATGATCCAACCAATTTTCTTTCATTTTATTGCCTAGTTTCTGTTTTTCTGATCTTTCATTTTAGATTATTTTCTGTTTTCTGATCATGATACATTATTTTCTCATTTGTTGAATATCTGGACAGAAATAATATGATCATTTAATCCATTTACCTTAAAATATGTAATATTTTAAAATTATATTTATTTAATGAGTCTTTACATTGTAACAGCAATTAAAATTGTGTGGTAAAATTTTCACAGCAAACAATAAATAATGGCTATGATATAATTAGATCATTATGTGGTAATGGTAAATAAATATTACTTGCTATATAGTGACTCATGTCAGATGAATGGATTATTGGACTTAAATTGGAAACTGCAATATCACTTTAGTAAAATGAGCAAACAACAATTCTGTGAACTATAAAATGAAACATTAAATTTAGCTAAATTTTACCACTAGGGAATTTTGGTTTCTCATTTTAAGATCTTTTCTGATGAGTGCATGAATGTGAAAAGTACCTTCCAGTGTCAGAAGCATTGTTTATTGTGACATTCACAAAGTCTTTTGTTTATTGAAATTGTTCCTTCTTCATGAATCAAAGCAAAGTGGTATCTATGCTGTTATAAGAAGGCATCTTACTTTATTGGTCAGGAAACCATCATGATAAATATACAAATAGCTTATCTTTGAAACCCAAAACACTATAATAAAAATATTTCAAAATTACAAATATATTTACAATGTGAATGGCCCTCACCTAGTTGCCATGCCCTTATATAGGACACAACCTGGACCTCTGTAAGCAGCACATTCATAAAGTCTAGACACCATCCCATTAGTATACCGCAAAGGCAGGCATTACTGTTACTATACATAGAAATAAAATTTAAAAAAGTTAATTTGACCAATCTATTCCTCTGTGATTTTCTCCATTGGTTTGCTTCCTATTTTTTCCTATGGAGTTATTTCCCTCTCTGAGATCATAGCACTAATCATTGATATTTGCTGCTATTTTTTATATTTAAAAAACTTTTAAATTCTGTTACATTTATTTTAATGAATAATATACAGTGAGAATCTAATTTCCCCTGAAGGTCTTGTCTATTGTATAGTCATCCTTTATTTAATAATCTTTCTGGACTCATTTCTGATGTAATTTTTTCATAATTTTTCATAAACTGAAGTCTGCTTTTGTAATCTCTTTTATTTGTGCTGGTTCTTATACCATTAACATGTTATTTTATTCAGTATAGCTTTAAAATACATTTTATTATTTGGCAAGATGACCCTTCACTCATTAAGCCTTGGTGCCCTTTATTCAGAAGACATCTTGCTTGTTTATCTTTTCAGAGGTATGACATAGGGCTTGAAAGAGTGGCGGTGAGGAGAGAGAGGGTGCCTCAAAGGCAGAACTAGTGTAAAGGCAAAAGCTCCTCCACTGAATAGATGCCCTTTAGGCCCAAAGCGATGCTCAGTCTACAAAAGGAAGTTCTCCTTTTTGTCTCATCTCAGCTATCTTTAAGTTAAATTGGTCCTCTGATATCAAATCACCTAGGTAAGAGTATTAGAGATGAAAAAAAAGTACAGAAATATTCTAATAGCAATGTACATGAATACAGTAGTCTTGCCATAACAATTGAGGCTGAATTAATTTGCTCTTTAGAATATGCCCTATAAATAGAAAGTTCCAGAAAGCATTCTGAGAAAGTAAAATTTCATTTTTATAATGGTTTCTCCTAAACCTGAAATTTACTTCACATTGTTCTCCACGGAAACCTTGCCTCCTACAACCTTTGCGAAGTGTCATATATTCATTTAGTAAACCCGAGTCAAGATTCAAGGAAGCTCTGGTTTTAAAATTGAGAGGTTTTGGCTTGCTTTCATTTTGAGGTTTTGGGGTTATAGAAACTTGAAACAAAATGAAAGCTCTATAAATCCTCAAACCTCCATTTTATAATAAATATTTTGTAATGCTTTCTATTTTACCACAATGAAATTTATGATAATTCTGCCTGTGCATAGATTTTTAAAAATCAATATAAATCTAACTTTAATATAAAGGATAAAAAGAAGAAAAGAAATGTATAATTTCAATATGTAAATGGTTGATCACCACCACACTAAAAGGAAGAAGGAAGTTTAGATATTTACAACTCTATGTTGCAATTACTGTGAATAAAACAACTACAAAAGGGGATTGCTGGCGTGTGCAGCATTAGTGACTCAAAAGTCTGAGTGGAGAGATACTCAGTTTAATGTGATTTTCCAAAATGGTAAACCACTTTTGATAAAGTACAGTCTAAAACAAAATAAACCCTCTTGACTTTTACATAGTTGCATACTTGAAAAAGTAAGTGTGTACATAAAACAAGTTGGAATCTGGGCTCATTTCATTGTGCACATCTACTTTCTGAATGTATTCCAGAAGACATTCCTAACAGATTGATCTTCACGGACCACCAGATGTAACATTTCTAATATCATAATAAGATGGAAAACTGGATCAACCACGATAATCCCAGGTATGTTAGACAAATAGGAGTAAGCACTGATAGAAGAAGGGATGGGTGGGCAACCACCCAAGATGAGTTCTCAAGTGCAAATTCCAAAACATGTAAAGAAAACTAACCCTAAGAAATCCAGCCAACACAATCAACAATCAGGAAATAGAGTCATACCCCTGCCCCCACAGAATTGTTAAACCATAGAAGAATGTGAAAATAATTTCAACAAGTCATCCTCAATTAGCTATGTAGCTACATAAATAAAATATTTTTACTTATGAAAGTTTGCTAATTTTCAATAAGTTATTTCTAATTACAATTATTAATTACATAATAATTAGAATGAGTGCTACATAACCTGAGCTGGATTTTTATTGCAGTTTTTTCTTTTTTGAGTATCACATGCCAGTTGAGGGTGAAAAGGCTTATTTCAAACAGAATTTTTAAAAATTTTAACTAACAAATGAAATGTCTTGAAACAAATGGCCTCTTAGAAGTTCAGAATCGGACACCTTAGAGTCCCTCTGACTAATGTCCATCTCCACCAGAATCTCGAATCTCTCAGTACCATCCATGACGCCTGCCTAATCCTCTTTCAGCGAGGCCTGTGCTCCTTTCTAACTGTAGAGATCTTTGTTACACTAATTCAGAATGTGACAGGGAGCAAAGCAAAACCACAAACCCTACAGCAAAACTGAGTTTGAATCCTGGTTCTGCCACTCATCAGCTGTACAAACTGGGGCAAGTTTGAAAACCTCTCCACACCTCCTTTCTTCATCTGGTAAATGGGGATAATAATAATACCTATTGCTCTGATCACTGTTAAGAATCAAGAATTAGCTTATACAAAATGCTTGAGACAGTGCCTGGAATATAGTAAGTGCTACAAAAAGATGGCAGGAATTTTACCCTTGGTCTTCACTGTACTCTTTGAATGCTAGAAAAGTGCTAGCATCCCAGCTAAGAATCCCAAGTCCTTGTGTGAGTTATCATATTGTATGGTTTTTATTCTTTTTCCATCCTTATCAAGCTTCAGTTTGGTAATACTGTTTTTGAAAATTGAGTTCCTAGATTTTTGAACCTGTATCTCAGATGTCTTCTGACCTGTGCAACACAAAATGTGTTCTTGCAGCAAGTTAAAAGCAATGTCAACTCTACTTCTAGTAACATGTCCAAAAGTTTATGCATATGGGGAGCTTGAATCTCAGTGTGCAAAATGAGATGTCCAAGAACTTGCCTTTGTTTTTCTATAATTGAATTCAGTTTGTGTGTAAGTTCCCATGCTGCCAGATGGGAGACACTTAGTCTGACTTAATCCAAATTCATGTTCCTCAATTTGCTCCATGGTTGCATCAGAATTCTGGGGGCTACAGGTTCACAGAGCTGAGAGTGTCAGATTTCAGGAGGGAGTGGGAGAGAACATCTGGTGGTCAGTATCTCACTCTGACCCACTCAGGTCCTGGTTCCCTTCTGGACTAGATCATTGGCAAGGCAGGTACTGCACCTTCTCCAGACCCTGTCGTTTCCATCATCAAGGTGTTTTTAAGACTCCTGTTCTCCTCTCAGTCACATCTGCTCTGTGGTGGGGCACTGCTCTGATCTTTGGAAAACTCTGCTGGGTTTTCAGATCACAGTCTCATCTGCTACTGCTATCTGTGCTTTGGCACAAGAAAATCCGTGAGACTTACACAGCACAGGCAATGTTAGGCTCCCTCATCAAACTGATCGCAGGCACTGTGGCTTGCCTCTCCTCACTCCCACCCCTGGGCTCTACCCAGGAGCAGAAGCTCAGGTCTTTTCTGCTCTCCTAAATCCAAACTTAGTCAGTCGCTTCAACCCTCAGCCCACCCCCCCTGGTCCCAGGAAGCCACCAGGTTTCATCATGTCCCCTGTGAATCTCTCCATCATTCAGGCTAAGGAGTCTTCAACTCTGTAAAAGGAGATACTGACTGATTCATCATATGTTCTTCCGCATGGCTCTGGAAAAATCAAAACCTATGAACTTTATCACATTTTTATACTCTATTGTCTCCTATGGCACCCCCTTTCTAAAGAAAAGGTGGCAAAATGCCTAGCTGTCCAGATTGGATGTAGACAAAAAGAAGGAGAGAGTTAGAGATAACAAGAAACATAAGAAAAACATATTTATTAGAATCACAAAATTTCACATATTATTATCTTTTTTGGATGACATTCCATCAAACTGAGTCAATTCTATGATCAAGCAAGAAATATTTTCTCAGACCTACTAGAGGACAAACCTTGTGCTTGGTGCTAGCTACACAAAGATGAATAACACATGTCCCTTACTCTAAAGAAACTGACTCTCTTATCACTCAAGTAAGTCTCATTCTCTCCATTTCTTCTTCTTCTTAAGATCATATAATTTTTAAGCTATATGTTTTTCACCTATTACAAGTTTCTTCCTGATTTGAATCTCTGGTTTTTCAGTGTTATGTGTCTCCTAATTATACTCCATATTTATTAAAACATAATGCTAACCATACCATTCTTTTACTATGAAATTTGCAGAGGTTCTTATCAGCTCCAGAACAAAAGGCCTGGCATGGTTTCAGCGGTTAAAAATATTATTTCCTTTGGTTCCCAAAACAGTTCTATCAGGTCACTATTATGAGCTCAATTTTACAAACAAGGAAACTGAAGCATAGTTTAAACCATCCAGTTCACAGAGGTGGGAGAACTAGGACTCCACATCAGCTTTCTTGTCTCTTGATCCACTTCTTTATCAATAGACTTAGCGTTCTGGTCTCCTTAATCAGTGTCCCCTCTTACATTAAGGAGCAGCGTGCACTAAGACTACTTCCACCCTTACTACCATTACAACTACCATTGTTAGAAGTCACTACCACTTCGGATTACATGCCCTTATTTGTCTTCAATATAAAGAAGGAAGGAGGAGGAAGACACTTACCTAGTTGGCCAAGTTGGTCAATCAGCCAAATGAAACTTGATAGTCCATCGGTGACAAATTTTGAGCAAAAATTATCCTCACATGAAATATACAATATGCCAAGACTTAAACATAAAATACTTGGTGACCTGTTCTAGTTCAGACACCACGTCATTGTGAAAGTAGAATGGAAATCCCAGTCTCCTGAATCCTCTGTGCACTAAGCCGTAATGCAACACAAATCCATGAATTCAAATGAACAGAAACCTTTTAATAAGTTAGCCCCATGTAACAAGCAACTTAACACTTTTGAAAGCTTTAAAATATGACAATTAATCACATCTCTAGGAAGCATGTGGTACAGTTAAATGGCGATTCACAAGCAAACCTCAAAAACACCAGTGTTGCTTATGACTGTAAACCTCACTCAAAAGTTTTTCCCAAGTGGTTTCAATGTTCGGTTGGAAGAGTGACAGTTGGACTTAATGGTTTCCTTTTCTCACTTTTCTTCAGAAACCAATCCATCTCACTCCTGCAGTGCTTTGCGACCTTTTTAAACCCATGACCCCTTTGGATAAACCTGAAAATCTTGTGACACCATTCCCTCCACCTCAGACTCCCACCCTGACCAGGGAGCTTTGTGTGTGCAGAAAATACATTTTATTTCCTGCATGTGATAGCAGATGAGAGAAAAAAAATCATGGCATTTAATTGTTTCAGTTATTATATGAAAAGAGGTGTTTTACTCTCCAAATCTAAAAATACATTTTAATTTTTTTTCAAATCACATATCATCCTCTCCTAACACCCCCACCTTGTGCCTCCCAGCTACCACATCAATTATATGCTTCCACCTGTTAATTCAGGGTCCATTATTCTACAACACTGAAGTTCAGTTTAAAGCTCTAAATGGGTCTACAAATTGTTCCAACATTTAGAATATCTGTCACTCATCAAAGAGTCCCCAGCTGGAAAGGAAATCAAGCTATAGAAGTGAAGTTCACAGACTCACGTGATTTCCAAGTGTCAGGGACCCCAGGAGATTATTTGGCTTTATGTTTTCCATCCCAGACCTATGGAATCTGAATCTTTTGCCCTGTGGTATAGGGATCTGGATTATAAACAAGCACCTCAACTGATTCTAATAACTACTTGGATTGGGAAACCAGTTACTCAGCCTTATTCTATTATTTGACACATGAGGAAACAGAAATGCAAACATATTAAGGGCAGTTAACCGAGTTTGCAGATCTAATTTTCCTTTCTTCTGGTTATAAAAGAAACTTTTAAAAGCAATCTTCAGAATTTTATTTTCATTATCAGCTCCAATTTCTAGTGAAAAAAATATTTTATTTTTAAATTACATTATTTTTCTCCTTTTCTGAAAGTTGCCCAGACAGTTAAAAATGATAGATTGAACACATTCCTTTATCTCCTCCAGCAAAACAGTGGTAAAGGAGTAAAAAGGTATAATCTAGCAAGGAAAATCAGAAGCTCATTCATATCTTTGGAAGGTATAAAGCAGGTGGTGGAATGCTAACTGATGCAATAAAAGAAAGAGTTCAAACCTCAAATACATAGATGGGGGATACCAATGAGAAGTGGACCAATGTGCCTTAAAGCAAAAAGGCATATGAGGGGTTTGAAATTCCAAATGCACATTCACCTACTACCTTTCCCTGCACAGATGCCAGCAGCCAAATGCCTCCAGTCCATACAACTGACAGCCATAATTTTATTCTCCAGTGAAAGAGAAAGGGCAGATCTTGAATTCAGAAGCACCACCCATGGCAGAAGGTGGCAATGAGGTACAAGATTGTAATGGTGGGGTGGGAATAGTCAACTGAAAATTTGCATTCTGAGCAGCTGGACCATCAAGCCTTTAGATAGGTATCTCCCTACAGGAAGAAGTCGGAGGATTCATCTCTAGAGAAACTGAATGACCACCATTTTTGTTACTGTGCATATGTGTTTTTGTGAGGGGAGGGAAAATGCACCAATGAAACAGCCAGTTTTCTAGTAAGTCACCAAAAAGTGATGACAGGCTTGTGCTTGAGGGCTTCTGAAGGAGTCTGTTAGGACTGCCATAACCACCTACCACAGACTGGGTGGCTGAAAAAGGGTAATTTGTTTTCCCACAGTTCTAGAAGTCTGAGATCAAGGTGTTAGCAGGTTGGTGTCTTCTGAGAGCTCCCTCCTTGGCGTGTACCTCAGCATCTTCTTCTCTGTCCTCTCATGTCTCCCCTCTGCCTCAGTGTCCTGATCCCTTCTTAAGGACACCCGCTATTAGGACCCATGCATATGACCTCGGTTTACCACCTCTTCTAGATACTCTAGCTTCAAATCCTGTCACAAGCTAAGGTACTGGGGATTAATACTTCAATATATAAATTTTGGACAATATATGAACAGCTTCTAAAATATTTTTAATGTTTTGTTTATAATTGTGGCAATCAAGGATTGTAAGACATTGAAAGACAGCTCTCTAAACACACTCACTCACTCAGAGAAACCCCAAAGAAAGATAATTTGGGTAACAGGGGAAAACGTCAAAATTATCAACAAATATCTTCAGAGAAATACAGGAAAATCTTGAATTGATAAAACCAGAACTCAATATTATAAAAGAGCTCAATATTATACAATCAAAAACAAAAAACTTGGCAAATTAAACTGTGATAAAAAAAATACAAGTAAACAAATAAATGGAAAAAGTCAAGGAAATCCCCCAGAAAATGGAAACTCCCCAAAATGTAAGGAACTGGACATATGAAAACAAAGATGGAGATTAGAAAGCTCAGTCTAGAAGGTTAAAAATCTGATTAATAAGAATTTCAGAAGGAGATAACAGAAAAATGGAGAAGATATCATAAAAGATAATACCAAATTTTCCCAATTTTATATCTCCAACCTGTATCTCCCCTTGAACTGCAAGCTTGAATGCCCAACTCAGCTGTCTACTCAATATCTCCAGTTGGGTGTCAAATAGGCATCTAAAAATTAAATGCCTAAAATTGCACTTCTTTGCATAACCCCTTTTAATAAATTAAAAAAATTAAAAAATTTATTTTCTCAATTGCTCAGACCAAAAGATCAAAAAAACCCTCAACAAATAGTTCACACATTAAAGAATTATTAACTAAAAATTGATCATACTCTGAATGTAAAATGTAAAGCTACGAAAGTTCTCAGGGGGATAAAACAGAAGAAATTGCACAACCTGGGTTTGGCAAAGAGTTTTCTTTTATATACCAAAGAAGGTATATAGGTGGCCCATATACCTATACATCCCCTTGACTTTGGGCTGTATAAGTATAAGAAAAGAAGCTCAACCAGTAATCATTAGGAAAATGCAGATTAAAACCCCAACAAGATACAACCACATACCTATTAAAATGGTTAAAATTTTTAACTCTGTGATATAAAGTGCTGATGTGAATACAGAACAACTAAAACTCTCTTACGCTGCTGATGGGAATGCAAAATGTTACAGCTATTTTTGGAAAAAGTCTGGAAGTATCTTATAACACACATGATAATGGCAGCCAGATTTCTCACTGTCAGAGAAAGAAAAGTAAATAAGCAAAAAGGAATGCTAGGATGAGCAACCCAATTTTGCTATACTGTAGTGGGAAGTCTCAGGATGAACTCATGATTTTGTAAATATATATATAGATAGACAGAAACGGAAATAAAGATTTGCAATGATGCATGAATTATAATACATGGTTAAATAGGTATGCCTGTTTATTTATCTCTCTCTTCTTGCCAAATCTGCTTGCAAATCCTAGAAATGGTGAAATCTCAGTAGCAATCTAGCACCTAGATCTTGGTTTCAAAATACCATTCTACAATGAAAGAAACCAGGGTTTCTTAGAGAAGTGGTTGACTCCAGTCTTGGAGCAAGAAAAATAGAAGATGAGAAGTACCATAAAAGAAAGAAGTACTATTTTAAAAAATTGATAGGGGCATGTGAAAGGATGAAATAAGTAAATGGGGAAGAAAGGGTAACTCTTCCTCATGGAATTTCAATTAGTAAGTATGAAAGAAATAAAGAAGTTAGAAACTCACCATTAGAACACCACAGTAACATGAGTGTGGGTCCCTGATTATCATGGAAATGTAGTATTTGTGAGTATTGCCTAGTTCAAATTTCTATCACACAAAGGAGAAATAAGGTTCTGGGTGGCTTTAGTCACAGTGATTTCGATTTTTCTGTCACATAAATTCAACCCAATCCTAACTAAAGCAAGGCTTGCTCTAGAAATTTCATTCGAAGAATCTTAGATTCTAGTTTCTTCAGCTTGCCTCAGCAACCATTTACTTAACACCTACAATGAGCATTTGACATATATTAATCCATTTAATCCTTAGAGCAGCACTATGAATTATCATCCCCATTTTGCAAATAAAGAAAATGTTTCTTTGTAGAGTAATAATTTGCCAAGGTAGTTTATGTGGTAAAAATCTAAAAGCGAGTCCAAGTCTCATTGGCCATGCTTTTTCTTCCATATCTCACAGCCTCCCCAGAGAACTTTTAGGATACTTCCAGTTGTCAAGTAGACTTTAATCTTCCTTTTGGGGGCTAGAGGTATACTGAGCAATGGGAAGGCTAACCAGATATTGCTGCTGACTTCTGACTTTAACGATGTCTACTAACAACATCTCACAGGCAGCAACCTCGAAAATCCTCCAGAAGGGATAACCGTAGAAGTCCCAATCCATGGAACCCCCTTCAATGACAGAACATTGTCAGAATTTACCTGAACACTGAAAAATACCCCCCTATAGTGTCTGGGGTAGAATGTATCCATGGTTGCCTCCAGTTCCTTCCCTCTTAGTGTATACATGACACTCTAGCACTGAAGATGGAGTCTAGTCTTCCATCCCCTTGACTTTGGTCTGTGCCATGACTGCTTTGACCAACAGCCACAAGGAGAGGCATCGCAACATCACATATTTGAGTAAAGAGACTTTGTTAGATATCTAGCCCAGCTGAGCTTTCAGACAACTCCAACTCCAGCTCCATCAGTCTGCAACTACATAAGAGACCCCAAAGAATAACCACCCAAGTGAGCCGGTCAACACACAGAACCTAGATATAATCATAGGCTGTTTTAAGACATTACATTTTGAGGTGGCTCGCTGCTCAGCAGTAGATAACAGGACTCTGGTGGTGCCACTTTTCACTGACTTGGTGGATACCGGGGACCACTGGTCAACAGACTCTTTGAGGCATTCACAGGACAAGGGAAGAGAAGTGGAAAACTCAATGCAATCTCCCACACTCTTCTTTGGCATTGTCTCAAACTGTCCAAGAACAGGGAAGGAAAGTAGCTGCCTGCCTCTAGGCTTTCCTTCGTTAAAGACAAGATGGTCAGGAAGGGACTTTCAGAACTCATGAGAGTTCAGGCACTGCAGGGGCAGGGCTGTGGGTGCTGGGGGAGCAGGGGGACTTCCAGTCACAGGGGTAGTCTCCTGCTGTTTTTCACCTCCATGGCCTATTCGTGCTTTTTCTTTCTAGAATGCTTCTCCCACCCCATAAGCACCACACCTGCCAGCAGAGTTAAATTCTCTCAATTCTTAACCCAGACCTTTTGTCATCTCTGGGAGGGGTTCCCCGATATCCCCAAGTAGGGCCACTCTCCTTCAGTACTGTCATCCATATATTGTGATAATTTCTTCCAATATCTGTTTTTCCCACTGGACTGTAAGTTCCTTGAGGGCAAAGAACATTTCTGTCATCATTCTGTTTCTGTCTTCTCTGAGTCCCAAAGCCTATGCATCAAGAATGTTTATTGACTGAATGACATTTTTCGAGATACCCTACAGCATAGTCTTCTAAATGTATACATTAAAACACATCAGAACCTGTTTTATGAATCTTTGCAGGTAGAAATAATCTTTGCTTTTTGTTTTGTTTGTTTTTTGATCTCAGAACAAAGGTCAGTGAACTCAAATATCTACAGAAGCTAGACACGAAAGTGCATGAGAGAAGCATGTTCGTCAGAGAGCACATGGCTCATCTAAGGATGCCATCTGTCACTTCAGTAAAGTGCTGCCCTATAGGATTGTACGCTCAGTGTTTCTTCTAAAACTATTTCAAGAGAAGACCTAAATTCAGATTGTATATGAAATGTTGGCCAAGTCAAACATGTCGTCGAGACAAATCACACTGTGGTCTGAAGTTGGCTCAAATCCTGCCAGTTTGCAACCTCTAAGAGATAATTCATTCTCATCTCTATTCAAATGTTTCCCCATCAAAAAGGCTCTCATGACCACTCTAACTAGACCCTACACACCCTATAGACACTCATATATACACTCATTTTCAATACTTTCAAGCTGCTTAATTTTTCATCATGGCTATTCTATTATCACTATCTGGTATTATTCTATATATTATTTTGTGCATTTATGTATGTTTCTCCACTACTGGACTGTCATCTCCATCAGAGCAGAGTCTCTGTCTGTTTTGTGAATATATGCATCCTCAATACATGAAACAATGCCTGGCACATATAGAAGACTAAATATAAACTGCTTAAATATTCAGAGTTCCTGCCTCCTCTGTTTTTCTGCTGGATTTATGCCCTTTTCAGACTTCTGAAATACATGATTAGAGAGATTCTTGGAAATTTTCCCTCTCTTATCCTGAGCTAAGATTTCTCCCTAAGTGCCTACTGCCTTCCTAGACCAGTAAGCGGGGCTGATGCTCTCAAAAGTAACTCTGAAGCCCCTGACAGCCCTTTCTCACAGCTTAGGGCTCAGAACCAGCTGTAAGTCCTCCAGCCTTCTCAGCCCTTCAGGGTACTAGGAGCTTCCCAAGAATAAGACACTCTTAGCCCCAAATGGCACCTCTGCAGCTCGAAAACAGCAAAGAAAGGACCTGAAGGAGCTGAGAAGAGCCCTTTCCCTAAAGGGAATGCACGGCCAGGTCCAAATGCCAACTGGGGAAGGAAGAGACAGGAGAAGAGGGCCCCTTCCACAGGAGGTAGTCTTCACTTTCCTCCAGCACATTTTAAAACTTGGAAGATACCCTCCCCAATGAGCATGGAATGAAAATGGAAGAAAGGATCCGGCACCCACCAGGCTGCCAGGACAGGAGCCCCATGCTCTGGGGCCTGGGAGGTCACCAAGACACGGACACATACATCTTAGCACTTCAGTCATTTGTCAAATCTTGTTTACCACTTTCACAACTTATACAATGTGAGTTTCCTTTCTATGCTATCATGTATTATTTTTTTAAGTGACTATAGCTTTGAAATTACTACATTTATTGGAAAATAAAATTTCAAATAACAAACATGACTGAGAAACCAGGGTTTCTGTACATAAACAAGTAACCCCCCACCCACACTCAATGAAAATAAAATAATATTATTAAATCCTAGATAGATACTGTTGGCTGCCAAAGTTCTCTGCCTAAAGCCTGCTCTCTTTTTGCTAACCTAAAGCTTGGTGAGCAAGTGTAATTGTTCTTGACCTAATCAGAAAGGTTATAAGAGAACTGAAAAAGGAATGACTCCTTTGGATACTGGTAATCAATGTCCTGACCCTAAATTCATGGCCACAGTGCATGCAGGCTTCAGGAGAGGCTCGTACCAGAACCCACCTCAGGTGAAGATGGGACTTTGCAAAGCCGGGGCAAGCAGTCAGGCTTGGAATCTGAATGGTCCTAGTAGTTGGTGGTGAGTGGGGCCAGAGCGAGCAGAGACTGTCAGTATGGAACAAAAATCCAGGAAGCTTTCTTCATCACCTTGGCTGTAAACTTGTCTGTGGCTCCTCCTGCTGGTTCTTGGTTGGGCATCTCAGTTCCCCTCCATGTGGCCTCTCCTCCAGTACACTAGGCTGGGCCTCTTCATTGCTTTGTGATTTCAAGGTTCCAAGGGGCTAAGAGCGAAAGCTGCAGGGCCTCCTAAGACCTAGGCCTTGAACAACATCGTGTCTGCCACATCCTATTTGTAAAAGCATTAAACTAGCTCAAACTGAACAGGGAAGGAAAATAGATCCCATTTCTTCATAGGAGTGACAGCAAGATGTCACGAAGAGGTGTCAACACAAAGTGGCATGGCTTCTTGATACCTGTCATTTGAACTCCCTATCTGCTGTGTATTTAACTCTGTGGACCCCCAGATATGTCAGATTCCTCAGATCACACTCTGCCTTCTTTGAAAATTGGTGCCATTGTCTTATACAGCATACTGGGTTGTAAGCTACTAAAAGTAGTTCAGTGCCAATTATACTGAATTTAATATAAGCATTCTGAGTCCCTAGTTTGTTAACAATAAACAGACTGAAAGTGTGTTTTTAAGGGCAGCACTTTTTTCTTTTGTCATAGCACCTGAAAAGTTAGTCCCCTCCAGCTTAAAGCTATATAACGTTAGCACAGAGGTTCTCAAATTGTGGTCCACCAGGGAACCACAATGCTAGAAATGAAAATCATCAGGTCTTTCCCCAGACCTACTGAATCAGAATTTCTGGGGGTAGAGTCCAGCAATTTTGGCTTAATAAACTTTTCAGGCAACTCTACTTCATATTGGAGTTCAAAAACCATTGACATGGTGATTATACACGCAACTAGATTCAAAATCCCATCTCTACTACTTGACAAGCCACGGGACTTTGGATAAGTTACTTAATCTTTCTAAGTTTCCTCATTGGAAAAGGGTGATAAATAGAAACAGAGAAACAGAAAGATTGTGTAACAGGTAAAGCACCTAGAACCTGCCTGGCACATTCTAAGTACTGGTGAGTGTTGGCAGGTCTCTTTATTGAGTTCTAACTACTGATTATATGCCTCTGGACTATTTCATTGCCTTTTAGACTATCAAGCTGACTTTGAAACAACTAAGGACGTTCTTGAGAGAAAAAATTTTGGCCAAAGGTCAGGGGATACGAGAACTCACTAAAAATCAGGATGCTTTCAGCTGTAATTAAATGGAAGTGGATTGTTCTGCCAGCGTTATCATGTCAAAACCAGCATTAACCTGGTTTCCCCAAGTACAGGTTTTAATCCCATCTGTAGTGTTAGAAGTGTGGCCAAGGTGAATAAACCTTGAGATAGATTTAGGAGTGGAAGCCAATAATTCCAAATTTGATAAAAACCCTGTCACACAGCTAATGTCTATAAAACAGGATTGTAGACTGGAAGCCACCTCTCTCTACTGTCTCCTCCATGCTTTGCCTGCTGTCTTCCTTCAAGTCTGTACTCAGTTGTACCTTCGTGGTCAGTCTTTTTAAAACATGCACACACACATAGAATCTTCCTATCCCATGTCTCCACTTTACTTTTTACACATAAGAATTATCCCATCTCACACGCTGTAATGCCACTTCCTTAGCTTACTGCTAGTGCCAGACAACTCAAACCCTATCTGCAGAGGTAAGCTCTCAGAGAACAGAGATCTTTGTTTTATTCCCTGCTGTACCTCAAGTGCTTGGCACCTGGTAGAGAATCAGAAACATTCCTTGAATAAATGAATGTTATGAATACCTTTGCTCTAGTAATGCTTTGTTCTATTAGATTGAGGGAGAGAGGGTAAAATAGGATCTGGAGAACTGAGGTTTTGACTTTGGATGAGAAGGGAAGGCTTTGGACCTTCAAAAAAGATGGAGCCAGGAGACATCCAGGACCTTGTTACCTGGCTTTGAGAAAGGAGTCACTGGGAGAACAGAAAGAAGAGGGATGCTACTCTGAGTCCACTGTGCACCAGGCACGGTGGTAGAAATTTTGTATTTAATCACCAGAAATGCATCAGATGTGTATTCCTCTCCTTAGAGATAAAGAAATCAAGGCTCAGATACCTTTAAGTAACTTACCTAGGGTCACACAGTGGGGAAGTGGCAATGCGGAGACGAAATCCCAGGCCTTTAACTACAGGTTCGGGTTCTTTCCTAATTGCCGAGCAGGAGACGAATGCTTAGAAAGGTGAACCTGGAAGGCTGACTAAAGATAGAAAACAGGCTCCACGTTTTTTTGGTTTTGTCCAGACCTGCCCTGGTGATGATGATAATATCAACAACAATAATTTGTATCATCCTAGTTAATATGCACTTAGTGCTTAGTATGTGCAGGCACCTTACCCAGATTAGCCCATTTAAATCTCAGAATGACCCCTCTAAGAATTATCCTTTTCTTATTTTATAATGGAGGGGATTAGTAGGGTTAAAGATCTAAGGACTTACCAAGGTCACACAGCCACTGAGTGTCGAGTCAGGGTCCTTGATCAGGTGTTTGGGATAGTAACACTGAAAAAGCCACCACCACCATCTGCACACACTCGTCCTAGAAACAGAACCAGGTTACACCTAATCCCGCCCCCCTATTGGTAAATCCAGCCCTGAATTCATTAACATTGGTGAATTGCAGGATGTTTTCCTGATTGTCTCTCCTGGGTGACAAGCAGATTCCCTTACAAGTGAAATAAAGAAGACCAAACATGCAGGGCTACAGAGGAAGAATATTTCCATGACCATCATTTTCTTGGTAGGCATGACACAGTCTTTGTCCAAAAGCATGAGGTGATTTTGAGCCAGACCCAAGGCTCCATTTCTACTATTCACTTATTCTGGTGTATCTGTAGGAATTTTCCTAACCAAGAGGACGGGAAGAGAGACTTCCTGTCATTCTCGGCCCACCATACCCCCTGACCCGGCCCCTGCTTGCCAAATCCTTTACACTGGTTTTCTGATGAGCTATTATCCTGAGACATGGAATGCCATTTCCTAGAGGGCTCACCTAGAATTCTCTGAAGTGAAAGCTTAGTATTTTATTGACCAAACTCCCTCCTTTTTGTACTTAATCAACTGGCTAAATCCTCTGAAGTGAAAAATGCACATTCTGTTGTCTGTGACTTACTGAGGCTGAATGCTTCTCACAATGGTAAGGTCTATGAAATGACTATATCTTAGCGCTGAGTGACTTCTCACACTTAATCTGTTTCTATCCTAGATAGCCAAGTTGGTCCACTGGGCCTCAGAACTGAGATACCACATTTCCCACATTTCTTGCCTCTCCTTCTACTGGTGCTCCACTATTTATTAATGTCTTGAGTGCACCTGAGGTTCATTCCCAGCTGGGGTCAGACCTTCAGGCCCTCCCAGAGTCTCAGGAGCTGTATTCATATATGAGTGTGGAAGATTCCTCCCCCCTCAATTCTACAATCGGCTGTCCTTCAGAGTAGAAATGGAGACAAAAATGCTCAGTTGAGAGAAGATATTTCCTAAATTTAAGGTCCAGAGACCAACACACCAACCCTTAAGGGTTGTTTTCTTCTTACTCTGTGTCACATCAAAACCTGATCGATCATGCATCTCTACCAATGAGGACACCTTTACTGGCAACTAATAGAAATTTAACTCAGAGGGCCCCCCACCCCCACCTCTGCTGTATCACTGCAAAGTCCAGGTGTAAATTAGATTTCAGGAATCCTGGACACAGGAGTTTAAAGACCGTCCTCAGATCTCGTGTTTCCCCCTTGTCTTTCCTTTGTTCCTTTCTCAGTCCACCTGCCTCTCAAGGGCTGTAGCAGAAGCCGTTGGTTTCCTACGCATGGGTCTTCCATACCTTCACCTGGTGTTTCACTTCCACCAGAACTGTGCTCCTTGCTTCTGGCTCTGAAGCCAACATGGCCTGCTGCTGCCCTGAGACCCAGACATGCCTGGGAGTGTAAGTGCCCCATGGGTAGACCTAAATCATGACTCATGGGTACAGAGGGATTTATATACCTCTTGCCCCTCATGAGAACGACTTTGCTGTGAGGTTGGCCCCAGAGTCGCTCCATCTCCTGCAGAACTTAGCTTGATGGCACCCTGGCGTGGCTCCCCTACCTTCCCAGTCAGACTTCCATAGTCTCCCTCAGGTTTTCCTGGGAACAAAGTTCTTCTATTAGGCGAATCCCACCAAAGACAGGCAGATGTTTTTTATCTGTTGGTCCAGACATCCCAGGAACATATATTTCTAGACTGAAATCCAGAGCTGTCAATTTGGAAGAGTCCCTTCATTTACTTTAAGTTACCTTTGCCTTGGTCAGGTTCCCAGCACTCAGTCAGTCAGAGTGGACACAGGATGTGAGGGATGCTTGCCAGACCTGGGTCCCATGCCTACCCCTGGATCACGGGGGGCTGAACCCTCCGAACCACATGGACTGAGAGCATTGCTGGAGGGAGAGGCAGTCCTGGAGGGGAAATGGGGTCTGTGATTGGGAAAACGGAATGGATGCTTCAGCGCAGCATGGCAGGGGTCGGCAGACTCTGATCCACAGGCCAAATGCCTGTTTTTGCAAAGAAAATTTTACTGGGATACAGCCACACATGTGTTCATATATTTTCTATGCTGCTTCCAATCTAGAACAGCAAAGGTGAGTAGCCACCATAGACACCGTGTGGCCTACAAAACCTGTAATATTTTCTGTTTGGCCCTTTAGAGGAAAAGTTAGCTGACCCCTGAAATACAGCATCATTTTGGAATATGAGCTGATGTAAGTTTGCGGCACATCCCACGGAAACACCAAGAAGTAATTAGTTGGTGTCATCACACTTTTAGGCACCTTTAAGTGGCTTTCTGCAGACCTTCAAATTAAAGGAGAGCCTGATGTGTGGTAGTGGTCTGCAGACTGTGTATCCCCAAACCCTGGGTTTCCTAGGGAGGTCTTGGAGCTGGGGGACTGCCTGGGTGGGCCAGCCAGCACACGGGGCTCCCAGAATCCTGTCAGCTCCACATTTATCTGTTCGCCCAGAGTGTTGAACATGTGAGATTCACCAGTTGTAATTGCAGAAATTTTGCTCTAGTCTCTTTCTTGCTCGGTGGGAGTTAGTCCTTCTCTGCCTCTGGATGAAAAGTCAGGGAGCCCACGACTTTTCTGTTCCTTCTTAGACCAGAAAGTCCTGCGGTCACTTTAAATCACAAACAGTTGAATTCAGAGATAAAAAGGTACTCCATCATTTTAACACTAGAAATCTTCTCTCAAAGGTGGAGTTTCCAATCCCCGCCAACACCAGCCCAGTGCCTTAGGTGAGGGCCGTGCCCATCCTCCTCCCCTTTCCTCAGTCTCTTTCTGCCTCTCACTATTTACTCTGATTCTCTTCCTATCCCCTCTTCTGACTGGAATGGACAGGTGGAGAATTTAGGGGCAGGAATATTTTCCTTTGTCCACTGGTGTCCTAGCTTTGTGACTGACCTTCAGCCCCCACTGGAATTCAAAACTGACTCTTTCAAGAGGTACTTTTCTTGGCTTCTTTAGAGATCCCCCAACATTCAGAACCTTTTCAGATCATATTCCAGGCATGGACCCACAAATATAAGATGTAAGAGTTTCCTTGAGCAAGAAGGACATACACGAGGTAATAAGAAAGTATGTTTATTCTTGTCTCTCACTATCCTTTTAAACCGTATTCAGAGGAGAACATTCTTTCTCTGCCACTGGATGGAAAATAACCCAGCTCTGCTTTTTCTGGTCAATAGAAAATTCCACAGTCTAAATTTAATAACTAAAAATTAAATAACTGTCCTTTTTATCAAAATCCCAAATGTGATTTAAAGTTAAGTCTTCATGTTTTTCTTCAATTTACCAATTTCAGTTTCTGACCTTTCCAAAGCTTCAGTTTGGGAAGAAAAGAAATGACAGGAGAGCAGACATTGTCTCACTAGAATGCTATAGACAGAGATGGTTAGACATTTAAAGTGGATTCTCATCGGCAGACTCATACATTCTTTGTAGGTTCCCTACCAGAGTCCTCTGACTGCTTCTTTTTTGTCCAGAGCCTGTGGTTGACAAACTATGGTGGGGGGCCAAATCCCACTGATTGCCTGTTTTTGTTAATAAAGTTTTATTGGAGTATAGCCAGACCCTTTCATTTACACAACATCTATGGCTACATTTGTGAAACAATGGAATTGCTGAGTACTTGCAGCAAAGACTGTATGACCCCCAGAGGTGTCCTAAGCTCTGTTTTTTCTTTGGCTGGCTACTCCTGGAGCCCCCTATCTACCAGAAAAGCTGCTGGAGTCCCCTTCTCTAGTAGGCCACCCTGTGGGGCATGATCTCTTTAAAAAATGACCCCAGGCATTATGATTACCACACATAATGTAGTGGGCAGGGGGGGACATGGGAAAGGCAGTATATACAGAGAAGACAAGTAATGATTCTATAGCATCTTACTATGCTGATGGACAGTGACTGTAATGTGGTATGTGGGGGGGACTTGATAATAGGGGGAGTCTAGTAACCATAATGTTGTTCAAGTAATTGTACATTAATGATATCAAAATTTTAAAAAATGACCCAGGTCCATATTTCTCCCATAAGTCTCATGTCTGGTCCCTGAAATTCATTCTCCTTGACTACCCCCCAGAGGGAATGCAGTTCTTCCCATTATAGTCATCCACCTGCAGCTCCAGGAAGTTTAAATTTGAATTTCTGATAAACAATAATTTTTTAGTAAAAACAAGTTCCAAGTATTGCACGGGATACATTTATACTAAAATATTATTCTTTATTTACCTAAAGTTCAAATTTAACTGTGTCTTACATGTTTGTCTTTCGTAAATCTGATAATGCCCATTTTGTTCAAGTGATTTACCAAAGGAATGCTTTCAGGAGAAAGGGAATGTGGTGAGCAAAATGGGGCAGGGGTAAGAACAAGTCAGGAATGGTCTCCATTGGAGGCAGACTCAGACCCAGGGAGCTCTGGAAGTGATTTGCACCCAGGCTACATGGGACTACCTTACTGCCAGCCTTTGGATCTCCATGTCAGTCGTTCATGAGGTGTGGTCCCCTGGTGGTTCAGCCTAGGGCAGTCTTCCAGAATAAGGGGGCAACTGTGAGCCTTTCCAAGTCAACACTCATAGCAGCTGTAATGCCATTGCCAGTAAAGGTGACCTGGGTGGGGCACCAGTGACACCCGTCTCAGATAGCTAACAGGTTAGCTAGTGACTACTTTGAGAGTTCCATCTGGTGGTCCATGATGTATCATCTGACCTTTGCACTTTGCCTCAGACTTCCAATTTAGCATTCTTTTACTTCTATCTTATGCAATGGGTTTTGTACTCCCTAATAAATAGGGTTTCCTGTCTGTAGAACAAATTAGAAAGCGCAGTAATCTGGGTGGAAAGTAACCTGGGTTCAGATTTCACCTATACTATATGCTAGCTACAATCTTAGACAACCATTTTCACTTCTCAATGTCAGTTTCCTCATCTGCAAAATGGAATTTTAAAAAATGTCTCTCACGGGATTGTTTTATTTTTGTCCCCCTTTTACAGTCTCAAAATCTGGTTTTCTCTTTTCCTTTACTTGGAGAGGTCTAGTCACTGCCCTCCTCTTGTCTGTCTATGGAGGCATTTAACAGCTGGTGCGTGTTTTTAGTTGGCAGTGGAGGGGCAGATACTGGACTCCAGGTCTGCCTTGCAGAGCAGCCCACTCGCTGTGGTGCACTTGAGCTCACCTGCTGCCAGGGATGACAACGTTTGTTTTCTCTTAGTTGTATTCAAGTCATACTCAAGTCAAGTAGAATAGGACATATGATCGTGCTTTTCTAAAAAAGAAAATGTGCTTCCCTTCCAGTAAACTCTTGGGGAAGACCTTGAGTAGTTATTAACCTGGTGAACCACCCCCATATTACATATGTGCTAAAGGGCTCTGCAGTGGTGACCACCTTGGCAGTACTCAAGAGAGCTCCTACCTGACATCCTGATCCCGGCTGCCCCTGCCCCCTGCCCATCTCCACCCCAGACTGTGAGCAAGTTACCTTACTGTCCCAAACCTTGGTTTCTCCCTCTATTAAATGATGGTGTTCAAACTCCACTCAGAATTCTACAATTTTCCATAAGGAATGTCTGCCAAGGACTAGGGTGTCACTTAGTACAGTTTTCAATAACATTCCTTTTTATAACTCTTTCTGATCACCAAATTAATATGTGTTTATTAGATATATTTTGGATAACCCAGATAAGCAGAAAGAAGCAGGTAAAATGTCTTGCAGCCACAGCCTAACAGGAGCAATGGCCATCAGGCTGCTATATTTCTTTCCATCTCCCTTCCTGCTGTGCATGTGTATTGGTGTGCTCAAGGGTGCGTGTTCCAAATCTGAGGTCTCACTATATATACAGTATTGGATCCTCTTCCCCATATTAACCCATGTTTGAAAACACTACCAAATCTTATTTAATATTACTAATTATCTACCCTTTATCCCCAGCATGTTTGCAGAGGAAGTGTCTTCTTTGACAAAGCTCTCCCAGCGCAGAGGTTTGGTGACGAGCCAGGGTCAGCCTTGGGAAATGCCATACCCAGAAGCTTAGGTAAACGCTTCAGAAATCTTGGCAGCCCAGAGATAAGCAAGGCTTCCTGTTTCTTTTCTAACATCAAGATGGTGGTTTCCTGCAGGCTGTTGATGTGTAATGACTAGAATTTCTGTCATAGCACACTGAGAAAGTATTGTAATTAGAACAATGTACCACATGGTGGATGGATATAACTCAATATTATTAGTTAGTCCATATTACTTTTTCCTGGAATAGGAAGAAAAAGAGAAAAGATTAGAACAAATCATGAACTCAAAAAAATTGTTCCTATGCATCAAAAAGCCTAGTAGATGTAACATCTGCAGCTTCCTTTGACAGCTGGAATGGGAATTACTTGTATTTGAGTTTCCAAGTGGGCTAACAAAGCACCAGGAATACATCCTAAGATCTACTGACTCAGGAGAAAATTGGTATTCATTGTGTGACTGCCTGGTTTCAAACAGATATATGTGTATCATGTGGCTATCAAGGGTTTTTATACTCTAGACATGATTTCCTTATTGTTTCTTCAAAAGATGTTATAAATAAGGAGAACAAGACCCAAAGAACTTAAGCAAGTCATTATGGTTTTTGGTAAAGCAGGTGACGGAACTACAGCCTTCAGACAGCCCATCCACTCTCCCTTGGTCTTTAGTGCACTATATCCAGGGTCTGTGCGCTAGGCACTGCCAAGTAATTCTAACTTCTATGTGGACATAGATTTTCCTACCTCGCCCCATTCCTCTAACAGAATAAAGATGGATTTGATTTTTGAATATACTGAATGAAGAGTTGTCGAGTCAAAGTAGAGATTGTCAAGAATTGACCCCTTCAAACCTAGGCAAGGAGGCGGCACCTGTACAGGTATTACCTTGCTGTGAGTCATTCACAGGATAAGAGCTGGCCCTTGTCGACTCCCTCTGGCCACTACCAGCCTGAAATATTAACTAACCTCCAAAAATCAACCTAGGCACCTAATAGATAATTGCTGATGTTCACAAAGCCTAGTAGATTTAAGCACCCGATCTACATTCAAGTTCATCTTCTATTGAGCATATCCCAGTACCAGGTTCTATGCTATGGTCTGGGGATTCTGTGAACAGACACAGTTCTTTCCTTGCCTCATTCACTTTATCATTTATTTATTAACCAGAAAGTTATAGAGTCCTTGCTATGTTCCACGCATTGTGAGTGGAGCTGCAGATTCAATGGTGGGAAGACATGATCCTCTCACATCTTGAAGTCCAGTGGGAAAAGAGAGGCCTAAATGCTGAGGTTAAATGTGGATCCAGTTTTTATTTCTCTTGTTTCTGATTCCAGGCACCAAGATTTCCCACCACTTTATTTATTTAAGAGCCTGGGAGATTCTTGAAAAAGTGGATGCCTAGCATCTGTACCACTAATATATAACCTTTAGTTATTGCATACCTCCAAGATTTTCTGTCAAAGTCAGTGTCTCAAACTGTGGGAAAAGGTGGAATTCTGCAAAAATTGTAGAAGAAGAGGAATCTAAGTAGCTTATTATTTTTCTAACCTGTGAAGCATATTGAAATAGCCAAAGGGCTGGCTGAAGGAATCAGAGTAATTACATTAACTAGAAGTATGTATTTACCACCAACACTTTCTCCTGGAAGTCGCAACAAAATACTCCCATTTTCATGATTTAAATCATGTCTGTAAACTGCTAGCCCTGGCAGAACTTAAAAAAAGAATATTAAGGATGCTAAAAATAAAAAATTCCTAAAATTTTCAAGAATTATCATATTTTCAAAAATATGCTAATTATCCCAGAGAGAGAAACAATGAAGCAAGTAGACTGTGGCACCTTGCTTCCTTTCTTTTTCACGCAGTGGTAGAGCTGTGAAGAGCAGCTATAACTACCTATATAGTGGGCCCTTTCTAGTTTATCTTCCCTTAAATCTCCCCAACAATTGCCATTTTTTCCTGAAGAAACCAAAGAGCCATTTTCAAACTGAAGAGGTATTGAATTTGAGATATACTTGCACAACTGCAATTGTCTTTTCTTACTTCTGCAAGTTCCTGAGGCTTAGATTTTCAACATTCGGTATTACAGCTTTCAGAACCTGATAATTGCCCTGTTCCAAGCCTATCCAGTAAATACCACAGTGAATCTGCTTTACAGGCGGGGCCTTTAAAGTCAAATCTGTTCAAGCAGAGAACATGACCCCAGGAAAGGACTCAAAGGCTCTCTCACCCGCCTAGAGTTGTCACTTCATATTCCTTTAATGTGAATCAAAGACAAGCTAGAAGGTAATTCAGTTCTTTGGTGTAATTAAGGTTCTAATATATGCTGTGACCTGGAGGCCTTGCAAAGGTTCTGAGTTTTCATCAGTGTTCATTTTTAAGTGGTTTAATTCTGCCTCTGATTGCCAGGTGCTAAAATATGAACCTTCACACTTGTGAGTCACCCGATTTAACCAAGCTGTGGCTTTACCCTCAGAGAGTTTCCTAGGTGTGAACCTAACTGTGCCCTGGACCCACAAAAACATTTTAGTCAAGATTTCCAGGGTAAATTCTAGCCCACCCTTGTCAAAACCACACAGACCCCCACCTCCTCTTCCCCGCAGAGAATTACTCCCACAACCCTGGGCTTAGCTAGAAGACCCTTTCAACAAAAGGTGGGGGAGTTAAAAGGCATGATTTGCCCTTCAAGAGGCTGTCTGTTTTTTTTTCTGTCTCTTCCAGCTCCAACAGACTCAAGGCATCCCAAACAGGTTGAACCAAAAGAAAAGAGAGAAAGTAGAAATCAAAGTTGTTCCCAGGCCAACTGGATTCCTCCAAAAAAGGATATGAGATATAAGTCATTTACTCAACTGACAAGAATGTATGAAGCACCTACTATGTGCACCGAATAATGAGAGACTTTATGGGAAATACAAAAGCAACACTAAGGCCTGATCTATGACTTTGAAATAGCAGGTGCAGGACGGCACAGTTGAAAGAGGAAGGACACTAGAGTCAGACAAATTTGAGCTCAGATCCTGATTCTACTACTAAGCTGGCTATAGGTCCTTTGAAAAAGTAACTACATCTCCCTGAGCCTCAATTTCCTTGTTGTAAAATGAGAATAACCTATCACACAGTGTTATTGAAAAAAATTCAGCATAAAACAGTGTACATAAAGTGTTTGGCATCTACTAAGGATCTCTTTGCCTCAAAGAATTTACAATTCTGGTTAGAAACACAAAATGAGGAGCTATTGAAAACATTATTGAAACACATATAGACAGACAATTAGCAAATAAGGTATGGCTTTAGTTATAGGGTGCTATATTAGCATATTACATTTATCTAGATACGATCTTTTGTAAGAGGAGCTTCAACTTCAAAGAGGTGAGATGTGGAGAAAATGTGGATATTAGAAAAATCACGTGTTAACTTGCAAGAAACAACATTCTTGCAGATAAGTTAGAGAAAACGGAAGCTATTTGTAAGCTGTAGACTCATAAAGCTACCTTTTCATTTTTCCTTTTCTTGCTTTTTTCACCTACTTCCCTTTTTTAATCTTCATACAATGGATATGTATTTTTTTTGTAAGAACCCTTAAAACCATCTTGCCACAAGGTGGGAACTTGATTTCTAGATGGAGAAATGACCTAACTTATTGAACAAACTTTAGCCTTGCTCTGATGGGTTGGCAACAGTAACTCATCAGACTGGTTTTCTAAGCCCCCAATGGTCTAAGATTTGCAGTTTTCCAAATTCTCAAAGGAAAACATACATATGCATTTATTGTCCAAATCAATTTCCACTGAATAAAGTTGTTGCTGAAAGGAAGCATAAAGCTTACAGAATTCTTTAAGATCCGGCTCTTTTTTCCTTTAGTTCACATGTGTTATTAGCATAGTTACACCACCAGACAATTAATTATATTTAAGGCAACCATACTTGTTACATGCATTAGGTACAGTATCTATTTTGTATTACAGTAATGCCTCCACATGCTCCATTCATTAATGTTCTATCATCCCATGACCTAAATCTTATTGAGTGGACCAGAAATAATTTTCTTTCTCAACCCAGAGACTTTAAATGTCTTTGGGCATTTTAGATAAATGTGTTTACTAGAAATAAGGGGGCAGGCCTATAGTTTTGAATGGGAGACTAGACTGTAAGCTTCAAAAGGGAAAGGACCAGGGTCTAGTCCAGTGCCTGACCCATGAAACGTACCTAACAAGTATTTGTTAGCATACATGAGGCCAAGGACAGCAGGAGACAAAGATTGAAAGCCATAGTTTAGGAGAGATTTGGATTTCAAATAATCCTATATGAGAAATATAGTCAAAATTATCCCAAGTACTAAGAGCAGAATAGGACAAGATTAACTGAAGATAAATTTGTGAATGGTGTTTTCATAAATTTTTGCCTTCTGATAAATACTCTGAAACTCCTCTTCAGGCATGTTATCTGTCTTATAGGCTTTAGCAAGATCTACCTTCAGGAAAAATTTGTTAACCTTACTAAATCACACTGAGGAGTTAGTGCCTGAAGAGGCTTTAAACATACTTTCAAGCTTCAGATAATCCACCACACTTTGTTCTTCTCAAATGAATGAAGTTGGAATGTGAATTTCCCCAGTGATAACTGAGCCAGGTAGAGATGATGGAGGGATGGATGGCTGGGTGGATAGGTGTATAAATGGATGATGGTTGGATGGATGGCTGGGATGAAGTCAGGTCTCTGTTTAGACCTGTATGCTGTGCTGCTCCAAAGGTTATGAGATGCAGAGTCTGGACGGTGAACCTTACTGCCTAGACCTATGTGCTGCAGCACACAGTGGCCGTGGCACAGAAGATGACTATGAAATCTTATACTTTCAGGTTACCAGACACAAGCCTAGCAGGGGAGCTGGGGACAAGGTGAAGCATAATCCCATATCTCAGGAAGAGCAGAACAGCCTGCACTAAAAATAAAAGCAGAGTGCAGCTTTAAAAGAAAGCAGACATCTCCGAAGAAAGAAGGGACCTGGGTCAGAACGAATTGAGGTGAGTGAGTGGCAGGAGAGCTCACAGTAAGTCCTCAACACAGCTGCGGTTCCAACCTTTGGAACCACATTTATAAATCAGATGAGGAAGTGTTATGTTTAATTGCACGTGTCAACTTGGTTAGCCTACAATACAGTTATTTAATCAAATGCTAACCTAGGTGTTGCTGTGAAGGTAATTTTGTAGATGTGGTTAACATCTACAATCAGTTGACTTTAAGTAAAAGAGATAACTCTGAATAATGTGAGGTGGGCTTCATCCAATCAGTTGAAGGCCTTAAGAGGAAAGTCTGTGATTTCCTGGAGAATAAGAAATTCTGCCTCAAGGCCACAAAATCAGCTCCTGCCTATGATGTTCAAGCCCGTGGACCTGCCTTAGAGATTTCAAACCTGCTACATACTACAATCAGGTCAGCCAATTCCTTAAAATCAATCTAGAAAGCTAGGTGGATATACAGATTTTTCTTTGTTTTCCTTTTTGAATTTAGGATATTGTTGGTAATACATTAGCATCATTCATAGGAAAAAAAAATTTACACAGTAACTGAAAACCCAGTCACATAAGAAAATAATGTCATAATCAGCCACTACCAGAGAAAACAGATCTCCTGGCAAGCCCAGGTCATACCATATATATGCATCCCAAATATATATGTATATATATAATCCCTCCTTTCAGGTGGGCTACAAGAGCTCTGTGTCCCAAGCAAGACCATCCTGGCCCAGTGCCAGGGCCTGGAGAGGCACCAGGCATGGCTGCTGAGCACAGAGCCTGAGGCCAGGCCGGGCCCGCAGCACGGAGTCTTCTGGCCTTGGCGCCTGGCCTCCCAGGTCTACCTGCCCTGCACCTTCTTCAGTCTCAGGACAGAGGAGGTCAAGCAGGATCAGAGACACTGGTCCCAGGCAGTCAGGCAGCTGACAGCTACCCACCAAGACCAGGTGGGAAAAGGAGGCGTGGAGAGGATTGCACTGCATTCTCAAGTCCCCAGTGGCTGCCTCCTGTGGGGGCCCTTCTGCTCCTGGGTGTGGATGCCAGCACAGCGGATGTATGGGGTCCCCTGGGAGGACTTGCAGAGCAACTGGCTGCCTCCTGAGCTGCTGGCCTCCGGAAAGCATTTGTTAGAAGATGGTACCTGATCTTTGAGGAGTGAGAGCTGATATATACCTATCCCTGACTCATCCAGGACACCACAGTTGAACCCTGAACAATGCGGGGTTTCAGGCATCAACCCCTATGTAGTCAATAATCCAGGCATAACCTTTAACTCCTCAAAAACCTAACAACTAATAGCCTACTCTGACCATAGGCTTTACAGATAATAGTCAATTAACACACATTCTGTGTACTTTACGTATTGTATACTGTGTTCTTACAATATAGAAAAGAAAATGTTTCTTCAAATTATTGCAAGTCTCCAAAAATAGATATTTTCCCATGTATTTATTGATAAAGATTTGTTTCTAGGTGGACCCATTCAGTTGAAACCCAAGCTGATCAAGGGTCAACTGTGCATAATTAAAAGGCAGAATATGATGGCCTTCATTCAACAGTGAGTGCCTCCTATGTGCTGCAAAAAAGAGCATTGGCATAATTTCATCTAAAAATAATTAAGAGACACTAGATAAAAAGGAGTATGATAATTGCTCAGCTATAAATTCCAAAACTGTAACGATTAAAATATCATGGAAGAAGGCTCTCAGAAAATAAAAGCCAACTGTAATTCAATAGGTCTTTTTTTTTTCTCAAATTGCTCATTAAACTCCATACCCACCTGAGCCCACATGTGAACACCACCTGTGGATGAAGTTGAGCCTAGGTGACAGAGTGGAGAAGGAAGTCACTATGAGATGGCATTATGGGCCTCCAGGAGGTGGAGTTGGCCCTGCTCTTGATGGAGTAATGGGATCAAGACAGGCAGCAGGGGAAGAGTTAGCTGCCCTTGCCTCAGCCCAGGAGGCAGGCATCCCAAGCGGTCGGAAATTCTACCCCAAGTTTGTAGGTGGAGAAAATCTACCCCAAGGCATCTGATGAGTCATGATCAAGGCTAACCATGGTACCTTGTGCAAACTCACTTCCTCTTCATCTGTTCACCTCAAGTGAAATACAGGTGTGAAGAAGATCATCTCTTTCTGAAATTTGGATTTTGATTGGGGTTATTTCACCAGGTTGTATATATATGCTTTCTTTATTGAAGCCACTGAGAGTTGCTGGTTTCCTTTGAAGCTTGTGAGAGAGAAGCCATTTGAAATGCTTAGGATCCCATGACGATCACTGCACCTCACTGTGATGCATTCAAGAGTCAGAGTCAAAGACTTGGTTTGAAGGATCCTGTAAGAAATTCTGAAGTCTGGAGGAGCAGCATCCTATTTTTTTCTTTCTCTTCAGATATGAAAGAAAATGCTACAGTGGCAATGGTTAAGGTCTATATCCTAAAGAATCTCACTGGTTTCAGCTCTCAACCACTATCACCAATCCTAAATATTTCCAGTAGTGAGAAGGCGGCTGTGGAAATGCGTCAATGAGAATGAGTTCAAGGAAAATTAATCATTAGTATCCTGGTGGGGGATTTTGCTTTGGGGTCATTTGGTTCTCATAGGCTTTTAATGAAAAGCATAACTGGTTATTGAGATTGGAAATAAAGGAAGGAAAGTGCCAAACTTTTCTTTCTTTTCCTCCCCAGCTTAATTAAGATATAACTGACATATAACTTTGTGTGTGTTTATGATGTATAATGTGCTGATTTGGTACACTTCCATATTGCAAAAGGATTACTGCCATAGTGTTAGCTAACACCACTATCAAAAGAGTTGTAATTCTTTTCAGAGGCTGAATGAAAAGTGGGTCTCCAGAACCATGTGTGCTTTCCTCGTGGTGGACCTGCAGTTGTGACAGAAAAGGACAATCTTTGTGTGTTGCTCTGTGGAGATCTGCAGTGTATACTGTTAACTGAAAAACCAATGCGACTAAGAGTCGGGGTGGAGTAAGGGAGCAGGGGTCGTGTACAGACATGGGATCAAGGCACTTCTTTCAATGTGCCTTTTCATGTTTGACTTTTTTGTGGCAAAGTGCACATAACATAAAATTTGCCATTTAAAACCATTTTAAAGTATACATACAGCTCAGTGACACTAAGTACATAGTGATGTTGTAAGCCATCACAATTAGTCTAGTTCCAGAACTTTCTATCCTCCTAGTAGGAAGCTCCGTATCTACTGCTGTGCAATCACTCCTCATTTTCCCTGCCTCCTAGCCTCTGGAAACTATAAATCTATTTTCTATGTCTATGAATTTGCCTATTCTGGATATTTCACATAAATGGAATCACAAAATATATGGCCTTTTGTGTCTGGCTTCTATAATGTTTTTAGGATTTAATCTACATTGTAGCATACATGAGTACTTTGTTTCTTTTTCTGGCTGAATAATATTCTACTGCATGGATATAACACATTTTCTTTATCCATTCATTCATGATGGACACTGTGTTGTTTCCATCTTTTTGCCTATCATGAATAATGCTGGTGTGAACATTCATTTTGAACATCTATTTTTAATTATTTTGGGTCTATTCCTAGGAGTGGAATTTCTGGGTGACATGATAATTCCATGCTTAACTTGTTGAGTAACCACCAAACTGTTTTCCACAGAGGATCTGCCATTTACATTCCCACCAGTAATGGATGAGAATTCCAGTTCCTCCACATTCTTGCCAACATTTGTTAATTTCCTTTTTAAAAAAAATTGTAACCATCATATTGAATATGAAGTGGTATCTCATTGCGGTTTTCATTTGCATTTTCCTAATGACTAATGATGAGTATCTTTTCATGTGCCTGTTGACTATTTGCTTTGGAGAGATATCTAATCAAGTCCTTTGTACATTTTTAATTTGATTGATGAATTGTAGGAGTTCTTTATATGTTCTGGATACTAGACTATTATCAAACATATGATTTGCAAATATTTTCTCTCATTTTGTAGGTTGTTTTCTCACTAGCTGGATAGTACCCTTTGATTCACAAAATCTTTCAGTTTTGATTAAGTCCAATATATCTATTTTTCCTTTTGTTACTTCTGTTTTTGATGTTATCTAAGAGTGGATTAACAAACCCAAGGTAATGAAGATTTACTCCTGTATTTTCTTCTAAGAGTTTTGTAGTTTTGGCTCTTATGTTTAGTTCTTTGATTTTGATTAATTTTTGTACATGGTATTAGGTAAGAATCCAACTTGATTAATTTGCATGTGGATATCCAGTTTTCAGCATCATTTGTTGAAGAGACTATTCTTTCCCCCATTGGATGGTCCCATTACCCTTGGAAATCCTTTGACCATAGATATATGGGTTTATTCATGGACTCTCAACTCTATTTCCTTGAACTCTATGTCTGTGTTTATGCTAGTACCACACAGCCTTGTAGTAAGTTCTGAACTCAGAAAATGTTGGTCCCCCAATTTTTGTTCCTTTTTTTCAAGATTGTTTTGGATATTTGGGGTCCCATGTAATTCCATACATTATAGGATCAACTTTTTCATTTCCTTAAGAAAAAAAAAGCCACTGAGATACTGATAGGGATCACACTGAATCAATGCACCACTTTGGTGAGTACTGCCATCTTCACAATATTATGTCTTCCAATACATGAACAGGAAATGTCTTTCCATTTGTTTAGGCCCTTTTAAATTTCTTTCAGTGGTAGTTTAACAGTGTACAAGTATTTTGCCTCTGTGGTTAAGCTTAATCTTAAGTATTTTATCAGTATTGATGCTTTGTAAGTGGAATTGTTTTAATTTCATATTCAGATTATTCATTGATAGCATATAAAAATACAACTAATATTGTGTGTATGTTGATCTTGTTTCTTACACTTTTGCCCAATTTGTTTATTAGCTTTAAAAGTTTTCTGTGAAGTCTTTAAGAATTTTTATATATAAGATGATGCCATCTCTGAATAGAGATAGTTTTACTTCTTCCTTTCTTATTTACATGTCTTTCTCTTGACTTACTGTTCTGGTCAGAACTTCGATCACAATGTTGAATAGAAGTGGTAAGAGTGAACATCCTCCTTTTGTTCCTGATCTAAGGGGGGAAATTTTTCAATCTTTTACCATTGAATATGATGTTAGCTGTGGGGTTTTCATTGATGACTTATACCATGTTGAGGAAATTCTCTTCTATTTCTAGGTTGCTGAGTGTTTTCATCATGAGGGGATTTTGGATTTTTTTTCAAAGGCTTTTTCTTCATCAGTTGAGAATATAGTGTATGTATGTTTTCTTCATTCTATTAATGTAGTGTATTACATTGATTGCTTTTCATATGTGGAACCACACTTTCATTATTGAGGTGAATCCCATTTGGTTAAGTCATATAGTCTTAATATGCTACTGAATGCAATTTGCTAATATTTTGTTAAGGAGTTTTTACACCTATATTTCTAAGGGATATTGGTCTGTTCCCTTTTCTTGTGATATCTTTGTCTGGCTTTGGTATTAGGGGAATGTTGGCCTCAAAGAATGAGTTAGGTAGAACTTTCTCCTCCTATTTTTTAAAAGAGTTTGAGAAGGATTGGTGTTTTGTAGAATTTACCACTGAAGCCATCTGGTACTGGAATTTTCTTTTGTTGGAAGTTTTTTGACTACTGAATCAATCTCTTTATTTGTATAGGCCTATTAGATTTTCTCTTTCCTCTTGAATCATTTTTAGTAGTTTGTGTGGTCTTAGGAATATGTCCATTTCTCTATGTTATCTAATTTGTAGGTATACAACTATTCATATTATTTTCTTTTAGTTATTTTTGTCTATACAGTTGGTAGTATTGTCCTCACTTTGATTTCTGATTTTAGTAATTTGAGTCTTCTCTCTCATTTTCTTAGTTACGGCTAAAATTTTGTTACTTTTGTTAATCTTTCAAAAGTTCAGTGCCTGGTTTCTTTGGTTTTCCTCATTGTTTTTATAATCTATTTCACTTACCTCCAATCTTATACTTAATAATTTGTCTTTCTGCTGACTTTGTGTTCAGTTTGCTGACTTTGTGTTCAGGTGAAAAGGTAGCTTACTGATTTGAGATCTTTCTTCTTTTTTAATGGAGTAACTTATAGCTATGGATTTCCCTTTGATCATTGCTTTAGGTGCATCACATAAGTTTGTGCTTTTATTTTCATCCATCTCAAAATATTTTCTAATTCCCTTGTGATTTCTTCTTAGACCCATTGCTTGCTTACGCACATGTTGTTTAATTTCCACATGTTTGTAAATTTTCAGTTTTCCTTCTGTTACTGACTTCTAGTATCATTCCATGGTGGTCAGAGAAAGCACTTTGATGATTTCAATCTTTTAAAATTTATTGAGACTTTTTTTGTAGCTATCCTGGATGTTCTCTATTCAGAGGATATTCCACATGCACTTTGAGAAGAATGTATATTCTGTTGCTGTTGGGTGGAGTATGTAGTATATATCTATTAGGTCCAATTGACTTATAGTATTGTTCAAGACCACTATTTTCATACAGACCTTTTGTCTAGTTGTTCTATTCATTATTGAAAGTATGGTATTGAAGTCTACAACTATTTTTATACAACTATCTATTTCTCCCTTCATTTCTGTTCACTTTTGCTTCATATATGTTGGGACCCTCTTGCTTATTTTGTGTATATGTTTATAATTGTTATATTTTCTTGATGGATTTAATTTTGGTATTATTAATATACAATTACATGAGCAACATTGTAGTTACTAGATTTCCCCAAATTTTCAAGTCTCCCCACATACCCCATTACAGTCACTGTCCATCAGCATAGTAAGATGCTATAGAATCATTACTTGTCTTCTCTGTGCTATACTTACTTCCCCATGCCTCCCCAGACACATTATGTGTGCTAATCGTAATGCCCCTTATTCCCCTTATTCCTCCCTTCCCACCCATTCTCCCCAGTCCCTTTCCCTTTGATAACTGTTAGTCCATGCTTGGGTTCTGTGATTCTGCTGCCATTTTGTTCCTTCAGTTTTTGCTTTGTTCTTATACTCTACAGATGAGTGAAATTATTTGATACATGTCTTTTTCTGCCTGTCTTATTTCACTGAGCATAATGCCCTCTAGCTCCATCCACGTTGTTGCAAATGGTAGGATTTGTTTTCTTCTTATGGCTGAATAATATTCCATTGCATATATGTACCACTCTTCTTTATCCATTCATCTACTGATGGACTCTTAGGTTGCTTCCATTTCTTGGCTATTATAAATAGTGCTGCGATAAACATAGGAGTGCATATGTCTTTTTCAAATTGGGCTCCTGCATTCTTAGGGTAAATTCCTAGGAGTGGAATTCCTGGGTGAAATGGTTTTTCTATTTTGAGTTTTTTGAGGAACCCCCATACTGATTTCCACAATGGTTGAACTAATTTACATTCCCACCAGCAGTGTAGGACGGTTCCCCTTTCTCCACAGCCTCGCCAACATTTGTTGTTGTTTGTCTTTTGGATGGTAGCCATCCTAACTGGTGTGAGGTGATATCTCACTGTGGTTTTAATTTGCATTTCTGATGATTAGCGATGTGGAGCATCTTTTCATGTGTCTGTTGGCCATCTGAATTTCTTCTTTGGGGAAGTATCTGTTCAAATCCTCTGCCCATTTTTTAATTGGCTTATCTGCTTTTTGTTTATTGAGGTACATGAGCTCTTTATATATTTTGGTTGTCAACCCCTTATTGGATATGTCATTTATGAATATATTTTCCCATACTGTAGGATGCCTTTTTGTTCTACTGATGGTGTCCTTTGCTGTACAGAGCTTTTTAGTTTGATACAGTCCCATTTGTTCATTTTTGCTTTTGTTTCCCTTGCCCAGGGAGATATGTTCATGAGGAAGTTGTTCATGTTTATATTCAAGAGAGTTTTGCCTACATTTTCCTCTAAGAGTTTTATGGTTTCATGCCTTACATTCAGGTATTTGATCCATTTCGAGTTTACTTTTGTGTATGGAGTTAGACAGTAATCCAGTTTCATTCTCTTACATGTAGCTGTCCAGTTTTGCCAACAGCAGCTGTTGAAGAGGCTGTCATTTCCCCATTGTATATCCATGGCTCCTTTCTTGTATATTGATTGATCATATATGCTTGGGTTAATATTTGGACTCTCTATTCTGTTCCACCGGTCTATGGGTCTGTTCTTGTGCCAGTACAAACCAAATTGTCTTGATTACTGTGGCTTTGTAGTAGAGCTTGAAGTCGGGAAGCAAGATCCCCTCTGCTTTATTCTTCCTTCTCAGGATTGCTTTGGCTATTCTGGGTCTTTGGTGTTTCCATATGAATTTTAGAACTATTTTTCCAGATCATTGAAGGTATTTTGATAGGGATTGCATTGAATCTGTAGATTGCTTTAGGAAGGATGGCCATTTTGATAATATTGATTCTTCCTAGCCAAGAGCATGGGATGAATTTACATTTATTAGTGTCCTGTTTAATTTCTCTTAAGAGTGTCTTGTAATTTTCAGGATATAGGTCTTTCACTTCCTTGTTTAGGTTTATTCCTAGGTATTTTACTCTTTTTGATTCAATTGTGAATGGAATTGTTTTCCTGATTTCTCTTTCACCTAGTTCATCATTAGTGTATAGGAATGCAACAAATTTCTGTGTATTAATTTTGTATCCTGAAATTTTGCTGAATTCAGATATCATTTCTAGTAGTTTTGGAGTGGAGTCTTTAGGGTTTTTATGTACAATATCATGTCATATGCACAGTGACAGTTTGGTTTCTTCCTTACCAATATGGATGCCTTTTATTTCTTTATGTTGTCTGATTGATGTGTCTAGGACCTCCAGTATTATATTGAATAAAAGCGGGGAAAGTGGGCATCCTTTTTTTGTTCCCGATCTTAGGGGAAAAGTTTTTAGCTTCTTGCTATTAAGTATGATGTTGGCTGTTGGTTTGTCATATATGGCCATTATTATGTTGAGGTACTTGCCCTCTACACCCATTTTGTTGAGAGTTTTTATCATGAATGTATGTTGAATTTTGTCGAATGCTTTTTTGGCATCTATGGAGATGCTCATGTTGTTTTTGTTCTTCTTTTTATTCATGTGGTGGATGATGTTGATGGATTGTCGAATGTTGTACCATCCTTGCCTCCCTAGGATGAATCCCACTTGATAATGAGAATTGACTCTTTATCATATATAATATCCTCTGTCTCTTCTGACAACTTTTACTTTAAAGTCTGTTTTGCCTGATATTAGTAGGGCCACCCTGTCTCTCTTTTGGTTGCTATTCACATGTAATATATTCTCCCACCCTTTTACTTTCAACTGTTTTATGTCTTTGGCTCTAAATTGAATCTCCTGTGGACAGCAAATAGATGTATCATGTTTTTCAAATCCATTCTACCAATCTCTGCTGTTAAATTGGATATTTTAATGTTTATATTTAAAGTAATATTTGATAAAGAAGGGCTCTGCCATTTTGTATTTATCTTCATTAAATCTTATATCTTTTTTCTTCCTAAGTTCCCCCTTTATTGCATACTTTTTTGTTTAGTTTTTTATAGTATACCATTTTGATTCCTTTCTCATTACCTTTCCATATATTTTAAAATTATGTTCTTAGTGGTTATCTTGGGGATTATAGTTAAGATCTTATAATAATCTAGTTTTAGTTAATACAAACTTTGCTTCAATAGTATAAGATTCTACTCCTATATATATCTCCATTCTTCACCTTTATGTTGTTATCATCAAAAATTGCATCTTTATACATTCGTGCCCATTACATGTATCTATAATATTATTTTATACTTCAAATTTTAAGTTACATAATGGAAAAAAAAGATATTTGGGTTAGAGGTGAAAACACATTGTTGTTGGCTTTTATATTAATCTATGTAGCTACTTTTACCACTGTTCTTTATTTCTTTATATGGCTTTGAAGTACTGTCTGGTGACCTTTCATTCCAGCCTGATGAACTCCATTTAGCCTATCTTATGGGGCAGGTCTACTAGCAATGAATTCCCTCAATTTTACCAGATACAATATTCTTAGTTGACAATATTTCCTTTCAGTACTTTAAATATGTCACCACACTGTCTTCTTGATTTCTGATGAGAAATCAGCTGTTAAAATCATTGAAGATCCTTGGTATAGAATAAATCATTTCTCTCTTGCTGCTTTCAACCTTCTCTCTTTATCTTTGTCTTTTGACAGTGCAATTGTGATGTATCTCAGTATGGGTCTCTTTGTGTTTATCCTGTGTATTTTTGGAATTTGTCAAGCTTCTTGCATGTGTTGATTCATGACTTTTATCAAATTTGGAAAATTTGGGAGCATAATTTATTCATATATTTTTTCTGCCCTTTTCTCTCTCCTCTGTCTTTGGGATTCTCATTATATATATATATATATTGGTGAACTTTATGCTGTCCCACACTTCCCTTAGGCTTATTTGTTCTATGCTGTTGTTCTTTTTTTTCTACTCCACAAACTGGTTGATTTCATTTCACCAGTCTTCAAGTTTACTGTGTCTTTCTGTCTGCTTAAAAAATTGGTTGTTAAATCTTCTAATGAATTTTTTATTTCAATTGCTCTGCTTTTCAGCTCCAAAATTTGTAGGAGCTTCTTACTGATATTCTCTCTTTGGTGAGAGTTCATTGTCCTGGTTCCCTTTCGTTCTTTGTCCTTGATTTTCTTTAGCTCTTTGGATATATTTAAGGCAGTTGATTTAAAATTTTTGTCTAGTAAGTCTGATATCTATGCTTCCTCTGGGATAGTTTTTGTTAGTCTTTTCTTTTCCTTTGAGTAGGCTTTACTTTCTTGTTTCTGTGTATGCCTCATAAGTTTTTACTGAAAATTGATTTTAAGTATTATGATGCAGTAACTCTGGAAATCAAATTCTCTCCCTTCCCTAGGATTTTGTGTTATTGCTTGCTGTGCGATACAGTGGTTGTTTGTTCAGTGACTTTTCTAAACTACTTTGTTAAGATTATATTCTTTATCATGTGAAGCCCTTAAAGTTTCTATTCCTTTAGCTTAGTGCTCAGCTAGTGCTTTGACGGAGATTTCCTTAAATGCCTCAAGCCAAGAAAAAGAAAAAGAGCTAGAAAAGTTTTTTAAAAGTTCTCCAGGTCTTTTCAGGTTGGCTGTGTTAACCAGGCCATTTTTTTTTCAACTCTGCTTTAGCCTTCACTTCCTGCTTTCACTGAGCATAAACATCAGCCAGAGATAAAAGCACATGTTTTTCTTAGGTTTTTATGAGCATGTGTCCTGTCCTGTGAATACACGTCTTTCTGGATTCCTGAGTATACATGGGAACTTTACAAACATGTTATTCCTGTAAAAAAAATATCACTCCTCAGCTTTTCCTCCTGTACATTTGGTGTGTCTATTGTTTTCCCAAACTCTTACTTTTTGCCTCACATGGCAGTGACTTGTTCTTTGTCTTTCAATGTTTTGGGAGAATGTTCTCTATGTAGCCACTCAGTCCTGGCAGAGTTCTAAGACAGGTAAGGAAAAGGGAGGAAGGAAAAGTGCTCTGAAGAACTGAGAGACCCAGTAATGTCAAAACAGACAATCAGAATTCCATGGGAACAAGATCTTCTCTGCTTCTCTGAAACCTGGTACCCACACCAGAAATGTGGGCCACTATCTTTAAGACCCATATCAACTTACTCAAGGTAAATTAAAATGCCATGAAAATTTCCTACCATGTTTCAGTGGCCTTTATATGTTTAAGCATTCACTTGGTTGCTATAAACTTTTGGTTATGACCCAGAATTCAGTGAGGTTGATACTGATAGTTTCCGAGAGGTTTTTGTCTTTCTAGTGAGAGACAAATCCCAAAAGTTCTCTACTCCATCATTTTCACTGATGTCTCATGTTTGCCTTTTGAACCATATATTACTTAGACAAAAGAATATATTTTTAGTTTTTTTTAAACAAGTGTTTCAGTAGTTAGAGTCTCATCATTTAACATCCTAGCATACTGAACCTTTAGTCCCACCAAATAAACATTGCCACTAAACTCTCATTTCCTTTCATTTTAGACAAATACAAGAAAAGTACCCAAATGAGATCCAGGACTAAGTTTGTTAGTTAAGGATTTACACAAGTCAAAACTTTGAAGTACGAAGTCCACCTACCCATAGATACCCTCTTTTCCATCTCTCTTCATTTTTGTTCTTTTTTATTCTCAGACCTATGCCTGATATTTCACCTTCTCTCTCACCACACTCCATGATGAAATATACTTACTGGTTAAAACCTGTTAACTTTTCAAGGGGATGATCCAGTTTCTCCTAATTTGTCTTTGAATGTAATATTCCAAGATGTAATAGTACTCAGGTGTCAATTCACTCACAAATATGAATGAAATTATTATTTATTCTTTCTAGGAAGCTGGTTCTGACAATTGGAGTTAAATGAGAATAAAATGAGTTGAGAATGCCTCAGGAGAAAGAAAAGGGCAGCAAAACATGTTGCTGTTGGTTATGAATTACATCATACTTTGTCTAGGTCAATGCTACATGAAGTGCAGTCCCCACATGTACTGACTCAAGACCTCTGCCCAGGAATCTACATATTTTCCAGCTCTCTAAAGGATTCTGATACACTCAAGTTTAAGAGCCATTGGTCAAAGTTATACTAACTGGCTTTTTCTTGCTTATATAATAAAAATAAATATATTCCCTTGCATTTCTATAGCACTTTACTATTTACAAAGGTTATTTATAGACAATAATCTTACCTGTTATTACAAAAGCCCAGGATTGCTTTCACATTTTCATGAATAATAAAATAGATTTTCATACATTTTATCTGATTTCCACAGTGGATATTTGAACACAAGTGTCTTCAAATCCATGGATCTGCTAGTTTTGCCTAAAGGCAAAACAATTAAAAGTAAATAAAAGCAAAAAGGATGCTCAGCTTTGTCACTCTTTTATTTATTCATTGATTCATCTACCATCTAATCCCTTTATATATTCAGCAAATTTTGTTAAAAATGTATTAAAACTATAATAAGCCATGTTCTGTGTATATCCAGGGCTATCTAAAGGCATATTCAAAGATGATGGCAATTTCCAATTATTGGTTTGGCTATAGTGATATACTTTTAATCATGTATAATTCTGTTACATATATTTTCTTTAGTAATTTAGTCACTAGTCTTTTTATGGGCAGTTAGCCTAGTGATTCTCTAACACTACTTCCTATTAGAATCAGCAGGATCTTTTAAAATTCCACAAGTGCAGGCCTCCCAAAGACATCAGAATATCTTGGAGTAGGACCCAGGCATATATATTTTTAAAACTGTCCAGGTGATCCTAATCAGGTGTAGCCAAGATGGAGAACCAGTACATTTGAGAATATAAGCCTAATCCTAGCACCTCTTCAGATTCACATGATAGGAAAACTTTTCTTATTTCAAAATGCCTAACGGAGAGACAGAGACAGAGAGGAGTTGGTGGGAGTGGGCGAATCCAGTCTGTGTCCTCTTTTCCCAGGTCTTCCTCTCCATTGGTTTTGTCAATTTTCCACACAGGTTATACATGTTCAACTTAAAACAAGCCAATTTTCAGTACTTCCCAGAAGTGCGTGTCTAAATAAGGTGAGTATAGTCTGCAAATTAAGTGTTCATTGTAAAGTCTTGATGACAATCCAATAACATCTTCTGATTATTCTGGTTTAAATTAACAGAACCAGTTAGATAGGGCTACCATTCTAATTTGGAACTTATCTGTCATATATGCTGAACCCTCAACTGAGGTATGAGTTACTTTAACTTACAACATAATTTCCTTAGCGTGTACAATTCTACAGCCCTCCATGTATTTCTAAAGAGATGACACTGCACTTTCTAAAGTCTGTATTTTATGTGTGCCTCTGGCCAGCTGTTTGGGGAAGTGACTTGAGAGCTAGGAAAATCTAGGTGTGAAAACTGGCTTTCTCAATTACTGGCAGTGGGTCCCTGAGCTGGTCACTGCATCTGTCTGAGCCTCAGTTTTCCTGTCTATAAAGCAAGGGTGGTAATGCATTGCAAGGTTGCTGTGAGTATCAGAGGCAAATATGTAAACTACCCAATCCTTGGCACATTGGCCCTCAACAGATGGAGTTATATTACTGGTACTTCCTCTGCCTCCTGGTCTCAAGCTCCTTTATTCTTGTTCAAAGCATCTTTGTCTTCATTGTCTCATGTAATCTTCTCTCCAAGGGAGATAGGCTAAAAGCTATCTCTGAGTCACAGAAGAGCAAGCTAAAGTGCCAGACAGTTAACAGGATAGATTCAAGAGAGAATTGTGCGTTCTCTTCATAAAACATGCTTATAAAGGGAAAAATCCTAAGCAGCAATCTAATTGGGGAGAGGAAAAAAAAACAAATAGAAAACACAGGGCTAAATGCAGTCATCCACTTTGGTAGATCTGAAAATTAATACCAGTGTGAACAAAGTTGCAGAAGGAAAATATATGTTTAGCATTTAAAACCCACATTGCCAGAGGAAGGGCACTATTGTGATGGGGGACAGGATGGTGAGTGGTTGATCTTTTCTTTTCTCTGTTTTTTAAGTGTAATCTTCTTGTCTTATCCTTTTCTTTATTAAATAAAACTTGTAATCCCAGAGAGGAGATGGGATATGTATGTATTCATATTTATGTATAAATCGATACAATTTTCTATAAACATTATGCTATTTTTTTCCTAAATGGCCATTGCAAACCATCCCTGTTTTGGACATCCCCATGGATAAGAAACAGGAGTCCCAATCCAAGCCTAGCTTGATGACTCAGTTTTCCCAGTTTGGACCACCTGGAGTGTAAGTGGTATCTGGAGTGATTGACATAGAGTTACTGTATTTTGTTGCACATGAAAATCAGCTAAGCAGATTTTAAAATTCCAATGTCCAGTTCTCACACCAGACCAAATGTATCAGCATCTCCAAGGATGGAATCCAGATATCAGTGCTTTTGAAAGCTTCCCAAGTCATTAATGTGCAGCCGAGTCTGAGAACCAGAGGTCTAGAAGAGTGGCTCTGACCCCATGGCTCTGAGATGGGGACTGGGATTCTGCATTCCTAACAAGCTGCTTCCCAGCGGTGCTGTTTCTGTTGGCCCTTGAACCATACTGACTGAGTAACAGGGCTATGGATGAATTCCTTTGCCTTTGTTTTAGGAGTATTAACACCTAGGTTACAAAATCACTTTCGGGGCTGCTTCATTAGTCACAAAAATGAGAATTTGGACGAGATGATCTCTGAGCTAAACTTGTATCCTTCATTAGTAGACAGGCTAGCAGTCTGTTGCATTTCTTAGGGATGAGAAGATGACTTTCCACTTGACATCTATTGATCATGAGGCTGTCAGGCTAGAGAAAACTGACTCCTGCTCCCTGTAGGGCAATTGAGGCAGGGCTGCTCAAACTTCTGTGTGAATCAGTCACATCGAATGCTTGTTTTAAAAGCTCAAGAGCTCTACCTTCAGAGATTGGTTTCCTAGGTCTAGGCTAGACCCTAGAAATCAGTGGTGTTAGTAATAATAATAGCTCACAGTTATTGAATGTTTGCTATGTGCCAGGCACTGTTCTGGTAATTTCATAAGCTAAATCCACTGAATTTTCAGTGATTCTTGGCAATAGGGACTAGTATTATCCCCGATTTACAGATGAGAAAATTGATAAATGTGGTAAATAATTGACCAAAGTCATACAGTTAGGAAATTGCAGACATGGGGTTCCATTGGGAGGAAATGCGACACAGTTAGATTTTGAGATCCTTTCCTCAAAGAATTTCTGATTAGAAAAAGGAGAGAAAGAAAATGCAGTCTCAGGGGTAGTGGACAGTGGAGTCAGGATTCACAGCCTGAGAGGCTGGTTTCAGATCCCAGACTTGGATCCAGCTGGTTCTGATGCAGGCGGGTCCCAAATCACACCTCAGGTTCCCATTTATAGATCTGCTGAATGGCCTAGAACTTTCTGGACAGAAGTTTGAAGTGCAGTTTCTTGAACTTCCTTTCCCCATATATTGACGTCTGAGTTCCTGCATGATGCCAAGGAATCCATATTTTTAAAATTAAAGTATCATATACAATCTTATGCTGGTTTCAAATGTACATCACGGTGGCCCAACAGTCCCCATGATCAGCTTACACTGTAATTGCGAATTACTGTGCCCTTTATCTCCCTCCCAGCCTTTCCCGATCCTCCTCACACCAGCCTCACTACATGTGAACAAGCAGACCCCACCCCCAGGTGACTGAAGCACAGCCAGTTTGAGAACCACTGAAAGGATGCTACTTGGAGGCTGCCTGGGTTTGCAGCCTAGCTCTGCCACTTAACATCTTGGTGTCCTCATCCATTTAATAATTAACAAATATTCAAGCACCTACTATATGCTGGTACTAAATACAGGAGATCTAATAGCAAACCAAACAGACATAAATCCCTTCCTTTGTAAATTTACATTCTGGTTTATCAGAACATGATAAGTACAATGGGGGAAAATTAAGCAGCAAAGGGGCCAGGGGGGCTTGCAACTTTAAATAGAGTGGCCAGGGTAGGGTAGATGGCATTTCAGGAACTGAAGGAGGGAGAGGGTTAAGCAGACACCTGCAGGAATGGTGTTCCTAGCAGCGGGAATGGCAATGCAAAGGCTTTGAAGTGGGCATGTGCTTGGTGTGTTCCAAGAACAGCAAGAAGGCCAGTGCACAGGCAGCAGAGTGCGTGAGGAGGGCAGCAGAAGAAAAGGAACTCGGAAAAGTAAGAGAGGACATGTCACCTGGCCCCTAGGAGGACTTGGCTTTCACTCCGAGTGGGATGAGGGCAGAAGCATGAAGGCCACTGGGAGACTGGCCCATTCTCCAGGTGAGGGGCATGCTGGCTGGAGCAGGGTGGTAGTAGTAGTAGAGATCATGAGAAATGGATGTATTCTGGATATATTTGGGAAGGAGAGAAAACAGGATTTGCTCACAGTTTGGGTTTGGATTATGAAAGAGAGGAGTCAAACATCTTCAATGAAATGTATTCAATCATTGGTTCATTTTAAAGAATATTTTCTGGGCACTGTGCTTTGCACAATTATATGCTGGCCACTGTGCAAAGCCCCAGGGGTGCATTGGTCTAAACGTGACACCTGCCCTCATGGGGCTTATGTTCTAACAACGTGAGTTGTTGTGACAGTACAAGGTGCATAGTACAGAACCAGGAACACAGTAGGGCTCAATACATGGTAGGTATTACTATTATACAGATTATTTAACAAAATGGTAATATATTTAGTCATGGACAACATCAGTTGAGGCTAATGAAATACCTATGATGGGAGTAATCAAAATGGAATGAGATGAAGGATTCATTTACCTTCTATCCCTGTGATTTTCCAAGTAATGCAACATTTGTGGTTTTTAAATTTCGTTTCAGTAAGGTGGATGGTCCAGTGCACTAGAACCAAGAAGGTAAGGAAGCCATAAGCACGGGACTCGCACACAACTCTGGGAAACGTTTCAGGTGCTGTTTGAGATTAGAATAGCACAGCTTTTTGGTGGCCTGCTTACTAAGACTAGTTCTCAAGCAGGAGCATTTGGCAATGTCTGGAGACATTTTCCATGGTTGTGAACAATGAACATGGGGGAAGAGTTGTTACTGGCATCTAGAGGGTAGGAGCCAGGGATGCTGCTCAGGATCCTAGAATACACAGGACAGCCTCCCATCGCAGCTCACCTAAGAAGTATCCAGTCCAAAACATCAAAAATGCCCAAGATGGAGAAACCATGAATGAAGAAGACAAGTTACCATCCAGACCAATTACGTGGTCATAAACAAAATCAGTGGCTTAAGAGGAAAAATGTCCACAGTCTAATAAATGTGATGGACTCAGAAGGACACCATGATGTCACTAATAAAAGAGGATACTCAGAACGAGCGTGTGTTGCTTTAGCATTATTTCCAGAACTGGCCTTCTTGGAGGCAAGCATCCATTCTTCCTGCTGTCTTCACCAAAGGGCATGGGAGTGCCTCACCTGGGACGTGGGCATTCTAGGAGCAGGGAACATCTGTTTGAAGATGTTTTATCCTGGGAAAATTAACAGGGCAGACAATGCAAAAGAAAAGAGACAAATTGTTCTTTTTGTTCCAAATAAATGCTTGTTTTCTGACACTGCCTGAATTTAAATGGTCCTCAGTTTGACTGTGAAATTAACACCTCTCTGAGGTTAATTGTGGGGGCGGGGTGCCATTCACACTATTTCCAGAGCTATTGTCTGTCTGGAATGCAGAGGGAGAAGCACGAGCGCCTGGTACACTTGCTTAACCAACACTTGCTTCTGCCTCTCTGCAGCCTTCGTGCAAATACCCCAACCAAGAGTCAGGCACGATCCACCTCTGCCCCATTTCCCACACTTTTCTCTCTCATCCATGCAGCAACGGAGGAAAATCCACTGACCTTGAGAAAGGTCACTTCATCTCCCTGAGCCTCATTTTCTTCCTCTGGAAATTGGGAGACTTGAACAACCTTCCTAAGGCCCTTTCAGCATGGCTGCCTTGACCAACTCCTTGCCTCTGACCCAGGAGTCCTTGGCTGGGAGCTGCCTCATTACAGATGCATGAGTATTGCTTGCAAGACCCATAATTCATAACTGCAGAACCACCGACTACAAACCTGGCTTCTTCAGTTATTACCTCAGACTTGAGAAAAAACTTTTCAGCTCTTTAAGAACATTTGGTTACACGTAAGTTTCCTTCCATCTCTAAAATTCTGTGATTTTATGAATCCTAGCATCAGTGACTCAAAGTTGGAAGGAATCTTGAACTCTGTTTGGTGGTGAAAGGAAAGGAGTGACACACAGCAGCAATTCACCGGAGAGTTCCACTTTATTAGGGAAAGGTGCTGAGTTATATAGGAAGGGGCATGAATTGAGGTGTCACTTCTACGGGGCTGGTGGCTGTTGGCTAGGTGCTGGGATTGGGAGGGGGGCAAGAGGTGATTGGGCTTCAGGTGGCGCCGGCGGGAACCGAGGACCCCGAAGAGAAGCTGGAAGTTTGCCATCTTACTGGTGGGGACCCTTTATTCCCCCCTTTCTCCTCTATGGGTTTGTGGACGTTGCTTTCTCTCTGGCTGCTTCCTGCAGAACAGGGGCGGAGAAGGGAGTGAGGACTTGAGGATTGGGAGGAAAGGGTTGATAGGACTCCCCACAGTAAGGACGAGTAGATGTGGACTTCTTCAGGTTTGGAAATCAATGAAGGTTCCCTGTAACTATAGGTTGAGGACCTGTTGATTCCAATGGTGCCAAGAGGATATGGGTGTCAGGAGCCAGGTGTCTGCGGCCATTGTTTCTAGGAACAGTTTCTAGCAGAAAGAGGGGTCCATCTCAGCGTGTGGTGAGGAGGTCACCTGAGGGTGAGGGATCTTCTGTGGCCAGAAGCTGGTAGTTCCTGAGTAAAAGCTGGTTGAAAGCTTGATTAGAGATTTTTCCGACTTGGGATTTGATGAACTTTATTATACAGGGTAAGAAGAGACAGGCGAGAAGAATGATTATTATGGGGCCTGCAATGGGCCAGAGCTAGGTAAGGAGGGGGTTTGTTAGTATTGAAGAGAATGGGTTGGAATTGGAAGCAGAGTGGAGGCTGGAGGCACGGTCGGTGAGTTTGGTAATGTTAGTTTCTACAATGCCGTAATAGCAGCACTCTTCCCAGAGGAAGACGCAGGTGCTGCCCTTCTTGGCTGTAAGAAGATCTAGGGCCCGCCGGTTTTGAAGGGTGGCTTTAGCTAGCGAAGTGACCTGTCTTTGGAGAGAGGCTAGAGAATCGGCAGTGGATGTCAGGGCTCCCTCAAGTTTGGCGTTGAGATCTCTAACTGCCTATAGAGAGTGACCCAAGGCTTCTCCCGAAAACCCTGCCCCAATGGCTGAGGTGATCAAAGAGCTACTGACCATGATGGGAAGGAAAGCAGCTCTTTTTGTGCACGAGGGCAAGGGAGGTTGGAGCTCAAGGAATTCTGCCATGCTGTAAAGTGTAAGCTGTGGGATTAGGGTGACGAGAATGCAGGGTGTATCGGAGCTGAGAGGCAGTGAGTTGAAAAGACTGCCATTACACTAAAAGAAGTGTCCCGGTTGCGTAAAAGTCTTAGAGCCGGAGGTAGGGGTGTAGATAGAGAGGCAGTGAAGTGCACTGAAGGGGGGGTGGAGTTGGGCTTACACAGTGGTGGATGGTGAGATTATCTGCGTATTCTGGTTCCCAGAGGGGTATGTCTGCCAGGGGGCAGAGGGGTTGTCTTTCTGCATGGAAGGAGTAGTTGGAAATATTAAGGGGCACAGCGGCCAGCAGTGGGCCCTGTATTGATGCACACAAGAAACAATTGGCTGTGTTAAGGGTGTGGTTGAGAAAGATGGTAGTGTCCTGAATGAGCTGTAATGAAGAGTAGGAGAAATGGGAAGAGGGGCGGGGATAAGAAGATGAAGAGGCGCTGTCAAGAGTTTGGATAATGACTTTTTCAGAATGTCTGCTATCTGATGCAACTTGAGAGATCTGGGAATGAGAAGGAACATACTTTTGAGAGATATGAAGGGTACCGTGGGGGGTCGAGGACACCCCCCCATAGTAAACTGAGGCTGTGACTCTGGCAGCTCATCAAGAGTCCCAGGGATCTGGGATTGATAAGGAGAATGAGCCGTTGGGATATTTCATGAAACGGTTGGAGGAGTAATACTGTGGGTACTGGAAGTTACTCATGTAGTGAATTGCACAAGACCAGTAGGGACATCTCCTGTAGGTGTCTGGCCATCACCTGCAATAGGCTTGTTTTTGGTCATAGAGGAAGCATAGGTAGGGAGAATAAGGGTAGCTGCTAGTGGACACTTTGGTGGAGGGAGGAAAGTGGAGGTACAAAGGCTCAGAGCAGCTTTTCAGAGGGCAGTCTGGTGTGGCAATGAGGGCAGTAACTTTTGTTTGATGCTGTGTGTAAGTCTGTCTGACTTTGAATCGCCATACAAAGGAGGCTGGGGTGGCGGGGAAGACAATAAGAATGAGGAAAAAAGCAAGAGAGCAGTAAAGGAGGAAAAAGTCTTGATTCGGGTATGGATGGCAAAGGGGGTGACTGGGATTTTGGAGGAAAGAGGACAGTAAGGTGAGGAGTCTGGAGGGAGGGAGAGTCTGTAAACTTTTGTAGGTTAAGAGATCTTTTAGGTGATGTGGGGACAGAATGGTAAGGGGCGCCCTGAATGTCAGTTTTTGAGCTTCTTTCTGCAAGACCTGTCTAGCAGCTAATGCTCGTAGGCAGGGGGCCCATCTCCGAACTGTGGGGTCTAATTGCTTGGAGAGATAAGCTACTGGGGCAAAGGATGGGCCATAATATTGGCCTAGGACTCTCAGAGCTTGACTGGACCTCTCATGAATGTATAATGAGAAGGGCTTCGACAAATCAGGAAGATGGAGAGCTGGGGCTTCCACAAGGGCTTGACAGAGCTTAATGAAGGAGTGTCGGGGTGAGGAGGATAATGGTTTTTTAGGGGAGCTCTTGCTGAGGTCGTATAGGGGTCTTGCCAACAGGGAGCAGGGAGAAGTTAGGGATCTACGTTCTAAAATATCTAGCCAGGCTTAGAAAGGAAAGGATTTCTGTCTTGGTTTTGGGAATGGGCAGGTCAGAGAGGAGCTATTTTCTGTCTAAGGTAATGGACTTTCTTTGTTGAGATAGAAGGAATCTGAGGTAAGTGACAGAAGGGGAAGAGATTTGAGCTTTGACGGGGGATACTCGGTAACTTCTGGAAGCTAGAAGGTTAAGTAGGGAGGCAGTGTCAAGTTGAGACTGTTCCCACGAGAGACTGCAGAGTAGAATATTGTCTATGTATTATAAGGTGGACTTGGAGTGATCATGATGAAACTGTTTGAGGTCCTGAGCTAGGACCTGTCTAAAAATATGGGGACTATCTCGGAAGCTTTGTGGCAAAACTGTCCAAGTGAGTTGTTTAGAATGTCTTGTGTATGAGTCCGTCCAGGTGAAGATGAAAAATTCTTGGGAGCAGGGGTCTAGAGGGATAGAAAAATGGGTCCTTGAGATCTAGGACTGAGAAGTGGGATGCTGAGGCAGGGATCTGCGATAAAAGGCTGTATGGATTTGGAACTAAAGGATGGATAGGGGCAACGGCTATGTTGATGAGGCAAAGGTCTTGGACAAGGCGGAAAGATCCGTTGGTTTTTTTAACAGCTAATATGGGGGTATTAAATGGGGAGTGAGTGGGTCTGCTTGAATGAAGGGTTGTAGGCCTATGAGGGCTGAAGTGGTTAGGGGGTATTGGGCCTGACAGATATACTGAGAGGGGTCACATAATTTGATAGAAGCAGGGGGACATAGGGCCACGGAGGGGCTTGTAATGTCCCAAACTTTGGGATTTACAGGGTGTATGAGGGCAGAACCGGAGCTTTCATTGGGTAGAGGGGGGTTGTCAGCTATGAGGGCCATCAGAAAGGGAGTACTGGGGGCTGTGGGAGTGGATATAGTTATGGAAACGTGGAGGAGGGAAAGGATGTCTCGTCCTAGTAAAGGGATGGGACACTGGGGCATAACCAGGAAGGAGTGGGAGAAAGGTATGGGATTGTCTAGGATTGTGCATAAAAAAGGGGGGGGGTTTTAATGGGAAAATTTGTTTACCTCCTACCCCGACTATAGGAGTAATGGCTGGCGTGGTAGGGCCCCGGTATTCTCACAAGACTGAGAAGGCGGCTCCTGTATCTAGGAGGAAGGAGATGGGGCGACTGTCTACTGTTAAAGTAACCCTGGGCTCCTGTTTGGTGATGGAAATGGTCGGGCGAGAAGCCCCTGGGCCCCTTCAATCTTCTTCTGCCAGCCCCACTACGGCGGGCTTAGGATGGGGGTTGTTCGTCCAGCCTCCCCTTCGGGTGGTTGGGCAATCAGACCCCCAGTGGCCCTTTTTGTGGCATCTGGGGCATGGGGTGGTAGGAGATCTGGGGGAGGGGCACGCCCTTGACCAATGTCCCTCTTTTCCGCACTTGAAACAAGCTCCTGGGGGGGGCTTGTCTGTAGAGGGGCGCCCAGGTTGTGGTTTTATCAGCTGGGCCAACATCTGGAAATTGGCCTGATCAGCCTTTTGTTTACCGCGTTCTTTCTCCTCCTTCTGGTTATGGAAGACTTTAAAGGCTACTGTTAGGATCTCAGTCTGTGGGGTAGCAGGGCCCTGTTCTAACTTTTTGAGTTTAGCTTTAATGTCAGGGTAGCTTTAAGCTAGGAAGTATGTCATAAGGACATGTCTTCCTTTAGGTGTTTCTGGGTCTAGGCTGGTATACTGTAATAGGGCTTGAGTGAGTCTGTCTAAGAACTCGGAGGGGGTTTCATCTCTCTTTTGAATTATGTCTTGGAGCTTTTGAAAATTGACTACTTTACGAGCTGCCTTTTTCAGACCTGCTATTAAGCAGGAGGCAAAAATATTTTGAGAGCAGAGACTCATGGCGGTGTTATAATCTCAGTGTGGGTCTTGTTCAGGGACAGCAGTGGGGCCAGGGGGATAGGTGGGGTCAGTCTTATGGGTTTCAGTAGCGTGCATTTGGGCCAAGTCCCAAACTCGTCTACGTTCTTCAGGAAGGAGAGTATTGGCCAGGAGCATGAAAATGTCATGATGTGTGAGGCTGTAAGACTGGAGGGTCCATTGAAACTCCCTGATGTATGTCATGGGATCAGTGGAAAAGGAACTTAGGCGTTTCTCTAGTTGGGCTAAATCTCCTAAGGAGAAAGGGATGTGAACGCACACGATGCCTTCGGATCTTGCTACTTCCCAGAGGGGGGCAATAATTTTGGGAGGCCCTCGGGACCGAGTCTGAGGGGGACTGAAGGGTTCTGGCTCAGTCTGTGGGGGAGTGACGTGGTCTAGCTGCGCCTATTCAAGCAGGTCCTGAAGTGCGGAAGGGGGGCAAAGAAATAAAGAAAGATAGAATTGGACTCACGTGTTGCCAGCTAGCAGCCCAGCTGCTTGCCTCTGCTGCTTTAGTTGGGCTTGAACTCATGACTCTGAGGTTAAGAGTCCCTTGCTCTACTAACTGAGCTACAGCAGGGCTCCAGTTAATTGCTTATGGAATGCATTGTTTTCTATTCTTGCCACATCGGCAAGTGGGGGAAGGGCATAGCTAGAAGCAGCGGCGGTGTTTCTACACATCTTTAAGGTCTCCCTATTTTCAGAGTGAGGAGTCTTGGCAAGATATGTTTTTGTGGACAGATAACTTCTAAGGACTGCACATGTTTTTGTGGACAGATAACTTCTAAGGACTGCACCGGTTTTTGTTTAGCTTGTGCTTTCCCATGCTGCGTTCAGACATGGGGGGAGGTGCTTTCCCATTCTCTCTACAAACATGTGAGAAGACAAAGGCGGTCCCTAACAGGGGAGAAACAGGTGATGAGGGCAAAGACGGAGGAGGCCCTTGGGACCTAGTTAAAGGGGGGGCTGAAAGGCTCAGGCTTAATCTGCAGGGGATGAAGGCAGAGGAGGTGAGATGGGGGAGGAGATGGTGGGGGAGGAAGGGAGAAGGGCTGTTGTAGGAGAAGAAGGGGAAGGGAGTGAACGGGAGGCTTCTGCGGGGGTGGCAGCTTGCAGGCTAGGAGAACTTGGGAGGGGGCTGGGGGAGGAGGAGGCAGAAAGCTTCGATATAGGGAATCTCCTTCCATCTTTTCAGGCGCTGGCAGTAGTTAAAGAGATCGCGAGTGATGTTAGGATCAAGAGTTCCCCCTGTGGGCCATTGGTTGTTATTGTCTAGGGGGTATGTCGGCCAATCTTGGGAGCAATATTTACGGAGAAGTTTTGGTTTTATATCAGGCGTCAGGGAGAGGGTAGCCAGATGCTTAAGCAGGCATTCAAGAGGTGAACCTTCAGGGAGGGATGAGGAGGCTCCCATGGCTAAAGGACAGAGAAGGAGACAAACAGGGGAAGACGAACAGAGATCCTCGGACTGGAAGCAGACCACAAGGAGACAAAGGGCGTCCCCGATGATCCTTGGTGGTCTGCGGAAACTCGTATAGGAGTCGGAATTCCTTAGGAAGTGTGGGTCATCACCCAGACTTCCCTAAGAAGGCAGAGTGCCGGAGTCACGAGGTACCTAGCGCTAGGCATTTTCGGCGGACGGAGCAGAAGGAGGAGGGGGGAAAAGGGAGCGTTCTCATCCACAAAGGAGTCACTTTGTTTATGGCTGTTGAAGGGGGGTGCCTGAGAGTCGGCCACAGCCGTGAAGGCCTGAGGCGGGGATTTATGACTGTCAGAGGAGGGGCCTGAGCGTCCGCCACAGCCGTAAAGGCTTGAGGCGGGGATTTATGGCTGTTGGAGGAGGGGCCTGAGGGTCCACCGCAGCCGTGAAGGCCTGAGGCGGGGAGAGTTCCCTCCTCATCCCCGAGCGTCAGGGCCTTGCCGGACGATCACGGTCAATGGCACTACGATAGCTCGGGGAAGAGTGGCCCACCCTGGGGGGGAAAACTTACCTAAAGGCCAGAGAGGAGTGGTGAGTGTGATGAGCCAGCACCGGAAAAAGAGGACGAGGGCAAGCTGCTGCTGGTGTCGGGGGGAAGACGGGGCCCATTTGGGGTGTCCCGTCTCCCGGGTTTCGGCACCAATGAAAGGAAAGGAGCGACACAGAGCAGCAATTCACCGGAGAGTTCCGCTTTATTAGGGAAAGGTGCTGGGTTATATAGGAAGGGGCATGAATTGATTGAGGTGTCACTTCTACGGGACTGGTGGCTGTTGGCTAGGTGCTGGGATTAGGAGGGGGGCGAGAGGTGATTGGGCTTCAGGTGGCGCCGGCGGGAACTGAGGACCCCAAAGAGAAGCCAGAAGTTTGCCATCTTACTGGTGGGGACCCTTCAGGTGGTACACTTATTCTGAAGTTACATCATCAAAGGATAGTCAACAAATGGTCTTCTGTACATTTTTGCACAAATCAGTTTTTCTTTGGGAAGTGAAAGCTTCTTGATCATTCTTGTATATTCCTGTGTGTTATATATTATTAGAATAATGCATATTATTCTTTCCATAAATGTTGAACCAGTTGTAATTGTCACTGTCACTGGGGACATATTTCAGTTTTTTCATATCCCACAAACCAGACAGCATTAAATTTGACCAGTTTTAAGGGTTATGGTCAGATTACTAAAATAGTAGCTTCAGACAATTTAAATTTTAGTATCTTCAGCCATTAAGGAGCCCATCTACATGCAATCATATTCATTTTATGTACATGATTATAAGGCAGACATTTTTAAGTTGATAAGAAGCTTGTAGTAAATAGAGCTTGTTGCCTTGACCAAGTGATTTTTATTTTCTACAGTAAAGATTCAAGAAAGGGATATTGAAGCTACAAAGGGAATATTATTTTGAAGATATTGGTTTCCTCCAAACTAAATTTTAAAAAAAGAAAACTAAAGGAAGCATCCAATATCTTTCTTAAATTTATTATCCAGGAAGGCTGTGAACTCTATTTCTCTGCAAGTCTTTTCCTGGGAGCAAAATTCTCCACCTACAGTGAAGAAATAAGTGCAAAATCTTTTAAAAACAAAAGGAAAACTGGATTACTCACAGCAAGACACAGTAATCGCTGGACGTTTGTGTTTAGAGTCCTTTAAAAAGTTTGGAGAACAAGGGCAAAGAAAATGCACAAGAAGAATTCCAGATGGTTACCAGATAAGATAAAGCATTTTATTTAACATATTTCCCCATCTTATCTTGCTCCTAAATTCTCCTACTAGCCTACTATCTCCCAGTGTTCATTCTCAACACAAAACCATGGCCCAGGCAAACAAAATTCTGGCACATTTTTCTTTAATTATTTTTCTTGTAAAAATGACACCTGTTCATTGTATAAAAACTAGAAAGAGGACATAAAGAAGTAAATAGAACCCCTTCCACATCCCCGAGAGAGCCGCTGTTAATGCCTTGGTTGTACCCCTCCAAATATTTTTCCATGAATATATTTTTTTAAAAGAAGTCATATTCTTCAAACTATCTTTCACTCCCATTCTTCATTTTACCACATATTATGCATACTTTCTGGGACAGTTTCTTTTTTCCACAGAAGTCCACATTTATACATCAGAAGGTTTCTTCTCTGGTATAATCCTAACTATGTTTCTTGCTTTTTACTGTCATAAATTCATCTGCAGTAATACTTTTTCACCTCATTTTTGCACATATCTTTAATCACCTCCTTACACTAAATTCCTAGGTATGGCACAATTGGACTAAATGGGGATGTACACTCTTAGACACACACTGCTGTGTCTTTAAAATTCATTCTGATACAATTTCATCTCTTCAAGTCCAGATGATTGACAGATGAGCTTGAGAGGGCCTCATGTGGCCTTTCAAGCATAGAAAGTCTTTGGAAATGCAGTGATGGTTTAGGAAGTGTAGGTGGTTCAGTTGACCGATGGCCCACAAATGATCACAGTAGAAGTTTCAAAGGTGACATTTACAGAAAGTGAACTTTATCACCGTACCGTTATGTTTTCTGGTAAAGAACTGGGTGAAAGGCAAAACAGAAAGGGCTTCACTTTGAGGAGAAAAAAACCAAACCTCACACAATAACAAATTCAGATTTCACCCATAATCTGAAAAACACAACTAAAGGCAGGCTTAATTAAATAAAAGCTACTTGAAAATTGAAAATGTGCATCGCCTACAATCCAGAAATTCCATTCTTAAATGTGATTATTAAGTTCTAGATATTAGAGAATTCTTGCTTTTAATAATATAAAACTGAGAAAAATGAATTGGCAACAACCTAAATGTCCATCAATAGGGGAATGGATAAATTAATTTGGTATATTTATACAATGGAAGATTATATAGGAGATAAAATAATCGCTTCTGTATAAATCATGGATAGATCTTAAAATATAATTATAAGTAAAAGAGAAAATACAGATAAAAACTGATATGTGTAGGTTGATAAGACAGAGAATAATACTTTATATTGAGAAACTAAATATAGATATAGCCTGAAATATATATGTGTATATATATATATATATGTATGTATTTCTTGAATAAATGTTAAGTGTATAAGTCATGAGCCATAAGTACATAAGGCCAGAGCCACATATGTATATACACACATACATAATCATGGCCTGAAGACACACAGCAAAGTTATGATAGTGTTGCCTCTGGGGAAAGAGAAGAAAGATCTTTCAGTTTTATCTGTAATGTTATTTTAATAGTAAAATTCATGTTGTTTTATTTAAAATGCAATTGATTATAAGTCCCACTATTATTTTATGTATCACTCAGGAAGAGATTGGCACAATATGCCATTAATTTTAAAATGCACCCATTATAGAGATGCTAAGATGTGGTAAAATATGTGAAATTCTCTCTATATAAGGTAAAAATGCAAAAGATTAAGATCTGCTAAGTCATGAAATGGTTAGAGTTACATGGTCATGTAAATAAATCTGTGAACTTCTAAAGATTTTTCCAAAGGGAAAAAAGCAAGTCAAATATTGCAGGGAATGGAATTGCTCCATAATATACAGCATTTTAAATGCATGCTGCTCATGTAACAGATAAACTTTTGTAAGGCCTAGCTGCCCCGCGGAATTAGAACAAAGTGGAGGTGGGAGACACCTCCTTGAAGCTTTGTAACTCGAGAAGTATCTGGCGCATGACTTACATACTTAACATTTATTCAAGAAATACTTTTTTGCTAACTTGAAGTTCTCCCATTTAAAAGAACAATCCCAAAAAACAAATTTTCTTTTCGTTCAATAACTCATGCACTACGAATTTGATGGTGCCGGCGGAGGTGTCCGACTTCACAGCTCTTCATGTCTTTGCAGAAAGCTATGAATGCTCATGATGAGGTTATTCCCTGGGAGAAGAAACAAACTTAAAACAACTCTATTTACTCCCTCATTAGCCAGCAAGCTAGAACCATCCTCAGTGCTTGGGTCAATATGAATTCACTGTAGTAGTTCCCAGCATGGGAAAAACACTTGCCTGTAATGCTTTCTTTCTCTAGAAAGTGTACAGAATAAGGGAGGAAACTGGTATACAGTTACCACTGCCAGATAAAATACAGTTAAATCTCAATTTCAGAGAAGCAATAATTTTTAGGATAAGTATGTCCCTTTGAATTTCAAATAAACAACAAATAACGTCTTGCTATACACATGTGCAAATATTACATGGGATGTATTCATACTAATTTTTTTTTCAGTAATTCAAATTGAATAGTATTTTAATTTCTAAATGTGGCAAAACCTATTCGGAGAACTCATCGGATGAGAAGAAATGGAGGAAACTAAGACTGGAAGCTAATGGGAAACAAAAAAATAGAGACTGGGTTGAAAGTGAATGTTAGGGGGAAAGAAAGAAAATCCAGAAGCTACCCTGATGGGGCATAGAAAATGATTTGAAAAGCAGGTACATTTGTTCTATTTTCAGTTAACATGGAGGGTTCCATACTAAGTTGTGCACTTATTCAGACCACTGAGCAGTGACTGTGGTCTCGGCAGCCTTAGTCATCGATCCGTCACTGCCTAGCCAATGGGTCCCCGTGGGCCTGCCCGCAGCAGAGGGGTCTCCCCGGAGACGGGAACTGATCTGGCAGGCTGGCTCAGGGGCCACCTCCTCCACCCTGAGCTCGGCTGCTACCTTTCCATTCACTGATAAGTAAAGAAATCTTGGAGCCTTTTTTTTCCCCTTGGGGTTTGCATAGCCTATGCAGTGTGAACTACAAGTCCCCATGGGAGAGCAGCTGGCAAACAGGCCCCCCAGCCTAGATAGCCAGTTCCTCTGTTGACGTATTGGAGAACCTGAAGCCCTTGCCCCATTTTCTGTGGCAGGCTTACAACCTCATCAACTTCTAGAATACAGGCAGACTCTGAGTGCTGAAAAACATTAAAAAAAATACACCCCTTCCTGTTCCTCTCTAAGTTATAAAAATAGAAGGAAGTGGGGTGGGGAGGCAGAAAGAGAGGTGTCGAGCAGACATTCCCTGGGTCTGAAGGAAGCAGCAGCCTCCACCGTGTCTCACACTTGCCCCGGTGTGTACAGCTGTTGCTGCTTGCTCGCCCTTTTGCCTGCACGTTGGTCTAGGGAGGTTAATATCTGCTCTTCTTTGGTTTTACTTGCAATGGTTGTTGAGGTGAGAATTTAGTTACGGGGCTTTTTTTCACCAGATGTTTGGCTCTCAAGGGGTTTAAAGTTACTTTCACTTTTGCAAACACTGTAGCCCTGCTGGGAAAAAGTGGAAACCCTCTCCTGGTAAAGGAGGCTCCGCGAGAAGGTGTGTCCATTGTGCTGGTTTTTCACACCTGTCAGAGGCAGAGCCGCCCATGGAGGGGCAGGCTGTGACCACTGCCTTTCTCATTGACCTAATGGAACTTCCTGCTCCCAGTGGTGCAGTAGGGAGGCAGAATTATCCCCATTTTACAGAGGAGGAGACTGAGGCAGAAAACACAGACTGCCTTACTGAGCCATCTACTTGTAAAAGGCCCTAAAATCCCTGGAAATGTAATAAGATGGAGAAAACAAACATAATTTTCCAAAACTGCTTGCGGAAAAAGACTTGCAAGTGGGTGAGAGGGTGTTTGAGGAGCTACTTAGGGAAGGAAGGAGAAGAGGAGGGAGTAATACCCCAGAAGCTGGCTGTGGTTGAGCCTCAAGCTGCCTGCTAAGGAGAGATGGGAAGTTTGAGCACAGGGATCTTCTCATGCTGACTGGGGTTTGTTTGCAAGTTCAGTATCAGAACAGAATTGTTCTAGACCACTGAGTAAGAAGAGTCCTCCTTTCCTCTCCTCCAACCTTTTTTCTCAGCCTCTGCTGCTCTGCCTCTGCTCTAAATCATATCTCAGCTAGAAGAAAGACAGGAAGTCATCTCTCTTTTCACTGACAGAATTCTTTTTGAAGAATCTCTTCTTTTGATAGCGATAAAATTTTGGAAGCTAGAAAGCAGAAATACAAGCATTGGATGGCTTAATAAACCCACCAAAGCTGGATTCCTAAATACAAGCACCATATTTTGTGAGCCAAGGGTCACCAGACATCAGAGGAACACCACAACATGAAATTCAGAAGTCTAAGCAAGGAGATAACTTAGAAAAAAACACAAAAACTGCCAATAATATTCTCTGAGAGAAAAGATAATGTATACATTAAATAAAAATAGGATTTTGCTTTTAAAAGAACATGTAGATAACAAGAGTAACTTTTGGAAAATAAAAATCTGAAAGCGAAAATGTATGTCTCAATAAAAGTGCTGGGAGGTAATTTTGAAGAAACTTCTCAGAAAGCAGAGCAAAAAGACTAAAGGGTGGAAAATAGAAAAGATTTACAAATTAGAGATTAGAGAGTGCCTAGAAGGCCAACCATCCAAATGGAAAGAATTAGAGAAAGAGAGAACAGAGAAAACAATCGATGAAATAGCTGCTGACAAAAATTTCCCGGAATTTAAAATATCTCACCAAGGTTCACTGCAATAAATTAAAACAGAGTCTCACCAAGACTATAGAATTACAGTCAAAGAGAAAATCCCAAAGCTTCCCAAAAAAGAAAAAACAAGTTTACTTACAAAGGACCCAGATTCAGAATGGCTTCAGATTTCTCAAGACAACAGTGGGAACTAAAAGACAATGGAGAAATTTCTGAGGGAAAATGGTTTCCAATTGATAAGTCTATGCCCCAGACAAACAATTAAATTTCAGTGTAGATGACAGATATTTTTAAATATACCATCTCTTAAAATTGTTATCTCCTATGTACTTCCTCCTCAGAAATAATTCTAGGAGGTGCCATCAAATTTAAACCAGGGATTAAACCAAGAGAACAGAGACCAGGGACCTGACCAACAAGAGACATAAACAGAAAACCTGAGCTATACAAGGAAGCCAGGCCAGATCCAAGCCCATTGGCTCAGAGTTAGAGTGCCTTCATTTTATTTTTATCAAGTTATCATATGCATAATTTAACAGGAGTTCAAAATTTAAAAATGTGTTATGAAAGTTGTCATCCCCCTGGGCCATGTTCTCTTTCCCCCTACTGCTTACTCCCCAGAAGCAACCACCTTTATCTCCTGCTGCTTCTTTTGGCATTTGCCTTCAGATCATTAATCAACTTTCTTACAGTCCTTTTTCTTGAGCTTTCCATTTTATTCATTTCCTGTGTACTCTCTACCCTGGAAGGGAAAGATGTACCCCCTTCATTATCACCAGGCTCAGCAACCACATTCCCCACACTTTTGGGTCTGCTTGTTCTCACAGTTGTTTCTTGCCTTGATTTCCATACTGTGATAAAGCTTGGCTTTTGTTTCCTATCACTCAAGATAGTGTTGTGCATGATGTGTGTGTGTGCACGCACGCGTGCACACATGTGTGTGTCTGTGTGTCGCCTGATGGTTAAATCAATGGGTTTGAAGAAAAGCGAATCCACAGAATCAATAAAAATAAAAACTTCTATAATCAAGACAAGCACCCAAATGTGTGAATAAGATTTTCGGCAGAAACATAACAGAGACCATGCAGGATACAGGGTAAAATAGAGAAAGTGATAATAAGTAGGTTTATCAGGGCAGCACATGTGAGAAATAAAAGTAAGTTCAAGATCAAAGAAAACACTCAGCCTTCTTGCTTTAGATACAAATTGGCAATTAGCCTAGATCACCTCACACAGTGACCAAGAAGGGTTCAGGATCCAAACAGGAAGTATGAGCCCAGGGAATCTTAAAAGCTCCCGATGGAAACTTCTACTTTTTGATCTACCCAGTGCCAATCTTTCCTTATAAGAGCAGAACCTCCTGTTTTGGAGAGCTGCTCCTCTCTCCGGGCTAAGCATGTGATTCTTGCAGGTACTATTCATCCTAAACTTATCCTCTAGCCATGTTCATCCAGGGGTGGATACGCCATCCAAAGCCAAGCAAATTCAAATCCTTCCCTGGGATGTTTTACAGAGTCTTATGGAGGGAAGAAGGTCTTTCTTCGCCATGCCACATGCCACTAGAAATCAGAACTTCTGAAATACATAAGAAAAGGAAAATGTGGATATTGAGGGGCAGCTCAGAACCTCTGCCACAGTTGCCTAGTAAAACAATGCAGCAGAATATTATCCTTAGAACTTGTCCTGCCTCTTTCTGACCGAGGCACTGTTGAGGAATATCTCAGACTTTTGTGCTTGGGCTGATTGCTGCTATTTGTTATTATGCATGCAAATTACATATTCACATGATGGAGTTGGAAAAAAGATGGACTCGAATAACAAAATCAAAACCAGACTTCAGGGAAAAAGAAGATGAAGGAGGAAAACCTGTAGAGTGTAAAAACAGTGAATCTTGTTTGCACATGTTTGGGTAAACAGATCAGGGGGCAGCTAGTTAAGAGGTTTAATGTACATGAGAAATGCAAATTCCTTCTATGCCCTTTGTTTCTTATGAACTAACAACCAGGTCTAAAAAAAAATCAGTCCCTGCACATCACCCACCCATTTCCTATCCTAAGTATATTTCAAAGTTCTCTTACATTAGTTGATGATGACAGAGAGTTATGACCACTCTACTTAACAGGTGCAGGTTGGGATAAATAAAGAACCTAAGTTAGTCTTGCATTCAATATATATAACCTAACATGTACCAGAAATGGAGGTCCAGGTGATATCTATTTCTCCCTCCCAAATCACCTTACAATACATGTCCATGATTATAAGGAATCTATGCATAATGACCCTGGTACCCTGAACAATCCCAGCTCGCTGGTCTAGTACACCTGGGTTCTAGTCCTGGTGAGGCCACTATCATGTGACCTTGAATAAATCACTTCATCTTTCAGACCTTGTTTTCTTTATTTACAGCATGAAAGACTTGGAGAATGTGATGCCCAAGTGTAGCATTTAATGATCACAAGAAACACACGTCATATAATTTGGTATCCTGATCACCAGGAATTCTAGATAGGGCCAAGGCCTGGAGACTGGCTCCCCCTCTCCAGTATCTCTTCAGTCTACATGCTCCTCTCCATCTCTGCTACCACTGTGACTCTCATATGGTCAGGACTGCTGCAGTAGCTTCCTCAGTGTCAGCTCTGACATCCTCCAAACCGTTCTCTGTGCAGCAGAGATCTTTTTAGAAGGTGACTGTGAAGGTTCCAATCCCATTCCTTTTAGGAGAAAGAACAAAACTGTTCGTCTAATCTGACCCCTTCCACTTCTTCAGTCTCATCTCCTACCACTGTTGCTCTTGCCCTGTGAGTCCCAACAACTTCAATGACTAGTTTTCAATGCCTCCAAAAACCAGAGTCTCCTTAACCCAGGATCTTTGCACAAGCCCTTTCCTCTACCTCTAACACTAACTCCTCCTTGCTGAGCTACTTCACTCATCCTGCAGATCTTGGCTCAAACACTTCCTCCTCAGAGAATCCTTTTCTAACCTTTCAGACAAGCCAGGTACCCCTGTCAAATGATCCCTGTACTACCCTGCAGGGTCCTTATCAAGTGATTAATTTTAAGTTTAATTATATATTTATTTGAAAGGTTATTTCCTCCACTGTTTTGATCATCACTGCAACCCCAACACCTAGCAGGTACCTAGTACACTGTAGATAGGCAACAAATGCCTTGCATAAATAAGTAGAGGAGTGAATTGGAATGTGTCCAAGCTTCTTACCTCCCTTTTCTGCTCTGTGTACATTAGGTAGGATCTATAACAATGTCCACTTACCTTGATCACCTTCTCCCTTATCCTTACAAACCATGCTACTGGGAAAAGTATAGCAAATTAAAATGAAATTCACCATCAGTCCTGCCTGGGGTATTACACATCTATGGCATTTTATGTAATAATGAATAATACCTAGGTTTAGCTTGAATCCAAGGAATATAACCATCTTAGCAGAATTTCAGAGGTCCAAAGGCAAGTGCATCATTATGACATCCTATTTTTTTTCTTGCCCTTAGGTCCCTATGTTTTCTTCAATGGAGATCTCCTTATATGCTGGGCCCATCATAAGAACATTGCATATAATATCCCCCCATCCTATCCTGTCCCACTGCACTAATACAGAATTCCTTCCAGAAACACTGGAGCCACTTTTCTCTACACCTTGAATACTTCTTTCCTAGTAGTTCCTGGTGGCTAAGTATAAATCATGACAAGGCTTTCTCCCTTTTTCTGGATGGTATGGATTAGAATCACACAACCACACAATATTTGAGCCAGAGCCTTCTGCAAACCCATCCTATGGGACAACAAATAATCTCCTTGAACACCCTGTGTGGTCAGCTACCATCAGAGGCATCAGAAGACAGACCAGCCCTGGGTTCAAAGGGAGGTGAGATACCAACTGTGCTGACAATTTGTGACTCAGTGGAATCCAATGTCTTCTCCTAGCTGTGGGATATAGACACCCTAATGACTGAAGAACCGAGGCTTGAGAGCTAGGCAGACCTGGTTAATTCCTGGCTCTGTCCCTATGAACTTGGGCAAGTGACATCTCTCTATATATACTTAAGACTCATCATCTCTAAAATGAGAACAGCAATGTCTATATCATATAGTAAGACACAAAGCAGAGTCCCTGGAGCAAGGCGGAAAGTCAGTATGTAGTAGCCTAAAAATAGTTGAACTCTCAAGTTTTCTGGCTCTGAGGACATGGAACTTGTTGGGGAGGAAAAAATAATTTTCTCTCTACCCCTCTAGGTTCTTGGCTGAGACACCTCTGTAGTCAAAAGGTATCATAACAGGAAAAAGAAACAAAAATTTAATAGCAGGTGCACCTCCTGTATACATCGGAGCAACCCAGGAAGACTGAGCAACTCCCTGAAATGGCTCAAATCACCACCTTAAAGGACATCTCCAGCTCAAGACAAAAGAAGCTGTTGGTGGGTTGGGAGCCAGTTATGAGAGGTTTTCAATAAAAGCACCGTAAAAGGGTACAGTTGTTATATAGATGGTTGTTATATAGATTTAAGTTTCTGCTTTCCCTGTTAATAAGTTTCTGGAGATGGAGTGATCCCCCTTTTCATGGTACAGAGAGGAGCCACTCTGACACATGGAGATTTCCCTAATAAAGATAAATATCTCTTACCAAAGGGAAACTTCTACACAGTTTTCAGAGCTTCACTTGTGTCTGCTGTTTCTAAAAAATATTCAGCTTAAAATAATCAATATGCCATAGAGGCGTATTTTAGACTGATCTATTTTGCTCCCTTTCAGTCCTACATATGAAATTTTAAAGTTTCACAGCCCAGACTCTAGATTGGTGGATTGTTCCATATATCACTGAACCAGTCTCTCAGTCCTGAGAATAAGTCAGTTCAATTAAACAGCTGTGTCTCATTGCAGGAGGCAGTAACGCAGGTGGGCTTGCAGTTACACTTATACTGTATGAGAAAGCAGATGGTTAATAAGGCATGTCTATGGAAACAGAATAAAAACAAAGGTTAGTGATTAGAGCAGACTATAAACCTAGTCTGAGTTCTGAGGACAGCCAGTAAAGAAGATATTCTAGATATTGGTGCATTTCTTGCAGTTTGAATGTCTTTGAAGAGGTCATCACGTGTTCAACTAAACTTTCTGAATGGCCCATACAGTAATAGTCATGAAGATGGCCTACACATGAGTTAATATGGTGATTTCTCTGAAATTTATATCAGGTCCTTCACTTTCAGTTTGCAGGGTTTTAAGGAAAAGAACAGGTTTTCTTTCTAGTGATTTCTAGTTAAAAGAGTAGGAGAATTGGAAATGTTAGTTTTGAGATTTGTAGCCAGGTATTTGAAGAAACTAGAAGAATCCAGGATCTAGTCCAGTTTACTGGTAAATAACAAAACGTCTTATACCATGAACAGTGCTAGAATCTGATATCCACAAGTATGTATTGTAGTTTCTACTGAAACATAATTTTTCTCTCTAAAATCACCTACATTTCTACCAAATACAGCCAAATGAAGGCAAATTTGTTTGCAAAATCAGTCTAGTTTTAATTAACTTGGCCTAACTACTTAAGTGCAGCAGGAATAGTGATTGACCACATAGGCTCTTGTAAATCTGCTTTGCTGGAACTTTTCCTAAGGAATCTCAGGTTGGACTTTTAAAGGTTTCTTGAGTCCAGAAGCCCACCTAGGGCTTGCCACCAGACCTTGCCTGCAATACGTATAGATTTGGTTGAATTCCTCCCTTCCCGAGGTCCCCAAAATATCCTGAGGTTCCTGTACCTGCCAGGAAGTGACCTTCCCTACTCAGCTGGTAAAGTTATTGGGAACACTATACAGAAGATACCAGGCTGCTTTATAAAGAAAATTATTGGCTCCATAATGTTAACTTTAGTGCCTTAAAACCATCTGGCATGTCTGATTCTGTGCACATTCTCAAATCTGACATTCCAGTCGAAGTCATGATACTATAACCAGTGTTTCCAGTTTGGTCCTCTTACAAGGAAAATGGATTTTATTGAACTTATACAAATATAATCTTACAAGAAATATTCACCAAGTTTCCGAATTCTGGAGGAATCAAGTAGGGAAAAAAGTAGGCATTTCATTCTTGTTCACAAAGGTACACTTTGCCAAATTGCTCTAGGCAATTGCTCTAGTCATAGGTAGCTTAAGAGAAAATCTGGAAAAACAGAACATTAAAGAACCAGCAATGTTTCAAACAAAAAGTCATAAAAATTATAATCAATCTCATCAGTTTGTTCAGTCTCGTTATTCATTCCTGTTCTTGAATCCAGTTTTTCCATTAGATCTGGACACTCTTATGCAGTTCAGTGGTATGACCTGAAAGCCATCAGAAACCCATATTCTGCAATACTGTCAGAGTTCTTTTATGAATCTCTCTGAATATGAAACACATCTGCAAAAGCATCAGAATAAAACAATAACTCTACGAATGACAGAAAGACTTAAAAATGGCCATCATTAAAGATCTGATGAGGGTTCATTACAATGCAACTGACAAGGAAATTTGCTTATTTCTATGACATACATTTCAAGATATTAACTAGAATTGTGACTAATAACATTATACCAGGACATATCAGAATTTCAGGAATTCATACAATTTCTGGAATGCTTATATACCTATACAAATAAAACATAAAAAAGGCTTAATATTATGCTTATTTTGCTATGCTTTCCGTGTATTTTAATATTCCAAAGAAGTTTAATCTCTCTCTTTTTATAAGGAGAGAGAACAAATCTTTTGAGATGTTCCAGGAACCCTTGAAACATCCCAGAGTTACTTACAGGTCAAAAATATTTTATTTTGATTTTGGGAAGTTTTTCAAAAATATCAAAGAGTGTGGACACTCGACTATTCATTTAACTAAAGTGACAAAAGATTTTAAATACAAATACAGAAGATTACATAGTTGTGAGCAAAACTCAGTGCTTTTAATATTGAGAAGGCTTGGTTTTTGGAAGTAATCAAAGACCTGATTAAGACAACATGAGGCACAGGAAATTATTTTGATAAAACAAAGAATCTTTGCTTTCTAGGCAGATTACATAAAAGATAAAGAAAACTCTTTCACAGTCTCTTATCAAGAGCAGACAAATAGTCAAACAAAACTCTGCCCTTTAATCAGATAAAAGAAATTAAACTGCAGTTTTCCATAAGTACACTATTAATGTTAAAGCTTATTTTTAAAACCCATAATAATTCAATTTTAACCAGCTTAATTACACAGAGTGAAATGTCTCTCTTTCTTCTCTCTCTCTTTCCAACTTTCTATACCATTTGTCTTTTATTCTCTGCTTTCCCATTCTGAAATCATAGGAAAAGTTTTACTTTTGGACACAATTACTTTCATTTCCCTTACCAAAGATATATCTCCATACCTCATACCTCTTCTTAGCCAAAAACACCTACTTTTATTACATACAGAATTGTTTCCACTATGACTTCTAGTACTTTTAATTATAGATATTAATTAGAATTCTCAGTTGTTGGGAACCTTAATTTCTAGTGAAAAGTTTACTAGAGTTACTACACATAAGGACCTAGTTCACAAAAATATTTTCTCCTGCTTATGTAAATTTGGAAAGGAAGGGACAAGAAATTTTTACCTTCCTCTCTTGACTGGGCACTACAGAGAGAGTTCTGGGTAAGAACTTCACCAACTTCTACCAGTTGCCCAGGATCCTATCTGCAGGCTCCAGAGCAAGTATGGTGTCTCAGAAAGTCCCATTGATCGCCAACAGTGTGGGGAAGGAAAAATAAATTTCCCTCTACCTTTCTAGGTTTTTGGCTGAACAATAACAACAACAAAAAAACAGAGTAACAAGAGAAAAAACAAAAGTGTAATAACATGTATACCTCCTGTATACAAAAGTGGGACCCAGGAAATCTGGGTTACTCCCTGAAATGACCCAAACTACCACCTTACATAACATCTCCAGCTCAAGACAAAAGAAGATATTAGGGGATTGGAAGCCAATTATGGAGGTCATCAAGGAAAGCACACTAAAGATAAAGTTAAGGATAAGGTTGCTGTGCAGATTTAAGTTTCTGCCTTCTCTATCGATAAGAGTTTCTAGACATTGAGTCATCCCTCTCTTCATAGTCTAGAGGGAGACACCCTTACAGATGGAGATTTCCCTTGTAAAGGTAAGTATCTCTTACAAAAGGGTAACTTATATTCAGTTTTCAGAGCTTCACCTGTGTCTGCTGTTTCTGAAAAATAACCAGCTTAAAAGAATCGATATGCCATAGAGACATATTCTGGGGTGGCATATTCTGCTTCCCTTCACACTCCACTGTTCATATACTGGGTATCTCTGTGCAGGTTGCTTTATAAGTCTGTGCTTTTATTAGCTCCCCCATCTGACTTTCTTTCCTGCAATGTATATAATACTGGTAAGAAAAACATCGTTTTAAAAGTAAAATTGCTCTCACCCCCATCCCACCAACCACCAGTATTATTTTATCTAATTGCTATTAAGATAATTTTTCTGGATAAGTTCATCTGTCATCCCTTCATTTTTCCTTTCTGTCTGAGTTTAAAAGATGATAATGATCTCAGTTGTACTCATTCATTTGGGGTAGCAGTCCAGTGTCTGGGTGAGTTTGCTCCCAGGGGATGTTTAGCAATATCTGTAGACATTTTTATTGTCACCACTGGGTAAGGGGTGTTTCTGGCAACTAATGGGTGGAGACCAGGATCCTGCTAAATACCCTTTAATGCACAGGACAGCCCTCCTCAGTGAAGAATGGTCCGGCCTCACAGGTGAATAACACTGAGGTTGAGAAACCTTGATTTACAATGAGGCTGATCAGCTTGTCAGAATCCAGAAACACTTGGCTTGAAAACTGTAGCTCAGAAGCCTCATTTCTAAGAGGAGCACCTCAGCTTTAAACTGCTTTGATTCTCCCCCTCCGCTCCAACTCTGACAAACAGCTACTTCAAAATAGTAACATGCAAAGTCTATCTTAAACACATGGAGTCAAGAAATTCAGAGTTAAGGTTTAAAAACTTGAGGCTGGCACTCTGCTGTTAAAAAAAGACAAAGCCTGAAGGTGCCAGGGTGTGAGCTGGAGACACAGTGTCAAGCCAAGCTTTCAACTCCAACCCTGCTACTTTTGGCTTTTGTGGGCTTAGGTCAGACTCTGTCTGCTCTCCTGGGGTGGTGGTTCTGCGGTTTCCTTCTGACTTCTATAGAACTAAAGACACAAACTCTGCCAATATTTAGAGCAGGCCTCAAGAGAAGGAGGCCTGAGCTGCTTAAGATTTGGAATCTGAATTTATAAGTAATATTTCTTTGATGAAACCACTAAGTCATTTTCTAGATTTTTCACACTTAAAACACACTATTGTTTATGTCACCTACAGGTTCAGTAAATTGATTCCCAATTGATTTTGTGAGATGCAAAAGATAAGATGACATAGCCATAAAGTATGGTACTGAGAGACAGAACAAAAGTGGATTTCAGCCCCACCTCTACTGTTCACATGTTGAAGAAGTTACATAACTTCTCTGTGTCTCTCCTTCCCCTTTTATAAAATGGGGAAAACAGTCTCTACCTCACAGATGGACAGTGTGCATAAAACACCAATCAGAGTTCTGGTACACAGAGACCCTTAATAAATATTAGCCCCTTACCAAAAGATAAGACCTGTCTCCACAGTTATACTATACATGTACTGAAAACTAAATTAAAAAATTCAAGGCCATAAATGGTATGGCCACCTGCTTTGAGATTCAAAAGGATTACAAAGAGATCATCCATGATTATTTAGCCCATGGCTAGTGAATATGACCCATGTGTATATTTAAGACTGTAGTCAGATGTGGAGTTGGAGAAATAGTTGGTCTGTACTAGTCAGATACCATCATGATGGTAAAGTATAGTAAACCATCCCAAAACCACCCCATTATTCTCATGTTCATGGGTCTTGCAGGTCAGATGAATCTTGGCTGCTCTGGACAGACTGGGCTTGGCTGAGTAGCGCTGAATTCCACTGTGCACTGGGTGGCTTGGGTTGAACTCAGGTCTTCATTTGTGTTTCTGCTGGGGTCGAGGCAAACAGGGCAGAAATCCAGAGTAGGCTCTTCTCGTGGTAGATCTGGAGCACAAGAGCCCAGCCAAACCATGAAAAGCATATGTAAGACCTTTGCTCCCAGGACATCTGTTTATATTCCATTGCCAAAACAAGTCACATGGGGTACAGAAGTATTCTCCACCTGCAGTGGGAAGGCAGAGCGACATTATAAGGCAAATGTATGGATGTATAATCCTATTTCAGGGGAGTGAAAGATTGGGACCAATAATTAAGTCTATCACAGGTCTATGAGAGCAAATCTTAAATACTAAAGTATAAGCTCTTTTTAAAAAATTGGTCACAATAAGGAATCTCAGGAAGGAAGTGACATGTTCAGAGCTGTAGCTGGCAGCTATGTATGGACTAGTTTGGAGAATGGAGAAAGCATACCGGAGGTAATTAGAAAACATATCTGTAGCCTAGGAGGAAGGGCATGATGAGCTGCATTGTCAGAGGCATCGAAAAGGAGATAAAAGGCTGTGAGAAGGATCAGGAACAGGACACTTAAATGAGTTAACTATTGATTGGCTGGCAGGTAGGTACAGAGGGAAATGAAAAGGAGTCACAGAAATAAATTTGAAATTGGAGGGTTTGGAACTTGTAGTCTAGGAGAAAGATAAACTCATAATAGTAAGATACATAGTTTACTGAGCACATTTTTACCAGACACCATGCTAAGAATTTTATAGACATTATCGTATTTAATCTTCACAATAACCCAGTGAGACAGGGACAGTTCTGCTCTCCATTTTTAAGAGGGGGTAACTGAAGTTACCTAAGATCACATAGCTAGAACATGGTAAGATCAGAATTAAGAGTCTGGTGGTCACCCCCAGAATCTACCGTTACTATTCATTTCTCATCCTTACACTGCTATCTTTCTGAAATGGTCATCTTTTATATCATATTTAACTGCATACAAAACTATGTCTCGATGATTGGTGATATAGTCTGAGTGACAAGTGGAATTCTTTGAGATGCTATGGATTTTTTAGGATTAAAAAATGTAAGGCAATGGGGAAGACATGACTGAACTCACGTTCCGGTCAACCAACATGGTCAGGACTGATGTAAGAGTCACATCAACCATTATTTTGTGGAAAAACCTTTTATTTGATCCTTGTGGCTAAGTAGTCCTATTTCTTATTCTTCCTAGCCTAACTACTCTCCAAGCACAAAGAAAAAGAAGAGATTGCCAGTAGAAATAAATAGCCCCTAACTTTAAAATGCCTCTCCATGTATTCTCAACACCAAATAGGCATGACTTAATGGGGCAGATGCTATATATTCTGAGACTCTTCTTGAACCTAAAAGGAGGACACCAGTTCAACAAGTGTGCAAAAAGCTTTCACATCCTAATTACCATCTGTAGGTTACTACCGTCCTCTCCATATTCCCATTTCACCTTTGGGGATTAAGCCTCCACACAGGGCTGAAAGGCTCTCTGAATCTATAGCTAAATCATCAGCGCCATAATGGTTTCAATGCTTCCTGTTTTCTTCCCAAATTTTTAGGTAATCTTTGAACCTCATTGACTTTCAGCATAGAGCAACAGACAGAGAAAAATGGAAAGAGGTTTTTTTAAATCCCCTTTAATTAACCTACAAAATACTACTCTTCCATCAAGAGTTGGATACTTAATTAATCCCTATTTAAAAAGCCTCTTTCAGTGACTGGGAACCAAGGAGAGCATCTGGTTTACAATAAGATAAGGCAAGGCGCCTGGGGGTGTGGGCTACAGGCACAGCTGAAGGCGGTTTCTACCAGCTGACTTGGAAAAATTTTTGAAGACAGATCCTTCTGACTGCTAAGGGAAGGAAGAAAAGGCCATTTCCCTTTTTCTTTCCCAGGATCTGTAAACATCTCATCATGTCTTCTTAGAGGAAGGAGCAAGCCCAAAGGCTGTCTCAAGGAAGCTGGCAGATATCGAAGGTCAGTCAGCCAAACCACTAGTACCTGCCAGGGAGCACAGCAGGCATGCTTCTCACAGCCACGCACCTTGACTATTTCCAAAATAAGTTTTTTTTTTTTTCTAATATACTGCCAATTTAAAAGGTGCCATTTTTGACAATGAATTTCTTGCTCTTTTTAAAAGAAGTCTGGGACTTGGAGGGAAATAAAGAAGGAGACTCATCTGCAGTTTGATGATCTCAGTTTAGTTGCACATACATCAATAACTGTTCATTTACAGGTGGAAGAAGCTTTGGTTCCTGGTTCACTATAGATGCTTTAGAAAGAGAACCAAGACAATATGTGAAGGAAGAAAAACGATGAATTCAATTTAAAAACCTGACAGTAAATGTGCATTGTGGCCTTACTATGTTTATGAAGTTTAGTTATATGCAGGTGCAAAGAGTTTAAAGAAGCACTCTACTCATACTCTACTGTATGATGAGCATACAGGAGTCAGAAGATTTTTAGGCAAGTCATTTAAATGTTTGCCCCTCAGTTTCCTTGTATGTCAAGTACAGGTAGTAAGAACTTCCCAGTGAATTTCCTAAGGTATAGAAAGTTTGAAAGTGCTTTGACAATTTTGTAGTGCATTATTCACTCAACAGTGATTCATTCAAAGTATCAGTACCCATATTATAAAATTACAGAAATTGGATTAGCTTCATATTGTATTTCATATAAACTTATAAAAATGAATGCAGGCCATTTTTGTCATAAGGAATCATTTATAATGAGCACAATTCGGTAGAAACAGTAGTGATCGGGGAGTTAGAAGACCTCGGTTTAGGAATTAGTCTCCAATATTTAGCTGCCTCCCTCTTGAGAATACTTCCTTTCCCCTGAGGTAGTTGGCTCCTTTCAGAATGGACACAATGCATGGCCTGTCAGCCTCGTCATTCTACTGTGAGTAAGAGGCATGTGTGGGGAAGCCTTTGAAAAAGATTGGGTTCCACAGGAGTGCAAGATTCTTTCATTGTCTTTACATTGAGAATATGTTAGTTGGGTGACAAAATCTTTACTAAAAAGATAATAAGAAGCCTCCAAATCTCCACACACTATTCCAGCAACTTTCCCCTTTCCCCATTACATTTTTGCTAATAGTAGAGATGAACACATTAAATATCTTTTATAAAACATTATTCTCAGAAGATACCATAACAAATATTTGCTGGTTCTTTCTTTGCATCCTCCTGTCCACTAGCTCCTGCGAATGCATGGCACTGGTCCCTACAAAATCCCTTCCCCCATATTACTGCACACCCATGAGGCTCTCACAGGGACTCAGTTACTGTCTGACATCTGCACTCTGTCTTTTCCTAACTACTCGGCTGCTCAGCACCACTCCTGCCCTTCAGGGCTGTTGGGTACCACTGCTTCCCTGGCCAGGATTCTGGGCATCAGTGCCCCATCTGGGCTACCATCTGTCTTCTTAGTATGAGTTTTCTGCTGCCATTCATATGCTGACCCTTCAGCACCCAAAGTTGCAGGATACTTTGTGTGAATTGGGAGAAGAAGGGGTAGGATGAAGTCTTCCATTTGAGACATCAAACGAAGAGCACAACATGGAGAAAACCCAGAAAATACAGCTAAGGTAAAGGTACCACACAAGACTCTGGATAACCTGCCTCCGAAAACCAACAAAAGATCCATCCTTCCCGTGGGCACAGCATCAGTTCCTGTGCAGATCACATCCTGAACAAAAAGCCTGGCTCATTAAAGAGGTCAACATGGCATAAGAGAAACTGGCTTCAAACTTCCAGGTCCTTTATGCCTAAGACTGCATTCTATCTTAGCTTCTTTGAAGCAAAGTCTAATATTTTACCCTCCGTGTTTTACATGCTTTAGAAAGAGAACCAAATCTCCACCTGTTCTAGTGAACAAAACATGACAGATGACCAAAAGTGTGAAAGCCAGAGCCCTGTGAAAACTGTCTCAAAAGATGAGAAGCCCATCTGGAGGGAAAATATGTGGGTTTCTAGTGGGAGTTTTTCACTATTCAGAATTTTACATAGGCTTTTGCAAAGGGGAAAAGGTTATGAGGAGGTGAAGTGTGGAGATCTAGCTGAGATTTCTTTAAAACTTTAAAAAAGTCAGATTGCTATTAATCAATGGAAATGTCACTTGCAAATATTAAAAATCCCCTCTAAAATAACCTCCAATTCAATCTTATTAGAAAACATGTTATGCAAAAGGAAACCAATCACATGTAAGGAAAGATGGTAAGACCCCTGTGGCCTCAAGACAAGGAGGAAGGTGTTAACCAGGAGGAAGAAGCAGGAAAGTTGTTTGAAACTGTTTGTCATCATTAAAACAATTAATAACAATGGTGTTGCAGACTTTGAAGTACATAACTGAAGCTTGGAAATCCTTACCCCTTGGGGCAGACTTAACAGATCCTTTCTTATACAGAATGCTGAAAGTCATTGTCCACATAAATACAAGCCTTGTTATTATCTTTGATGATTGATGTTGTAAAACAGAAATAGAAGTAAAGTTTTCCATAGTGAACAAATGTTTACATGGTGTTTTTCATTGGTCTTATTTGTTCAATTTTTGTCAAATTAATCAGTGAGTACATTAGCTCACTAGAAGTAATAATGAACCAACACAGGCAGAAATGGATACCAAGCCTACTAGATTTACTTAACCCACTTCTGTAAGTTCTAAGGTATGATTTACAGGATTCAAAGCTGCTTTCAGTTCATTCTTCAAGAATTATGAATAGAACCCCAATTTTGGTTTGTTATTTTTCTGAATTAGATCTATACTTGAGACTGATGTCCCAGGTGCTATGCTGCCAAAGATGATGTTTTTAGACAAGAACAAGACATCCCAGTGGAAAACCTTTGCCAAGAATGTTTCTTTAATCAAGAACAAAAATCAAGAACTTCTAAGATATAAATGGCAGAATGAAGCCAGCTCAGATACCAAAAACCTAGTCTACTAAATTGAACAAAGGAAAAGGAAAACATATAAAACATTGCATACATATTTGTGTATGTAAGTATATGAATGTAGAAATTTATACCATATGTGCATGTTGCATGTATACATATATATATATACACACACACCATTGGCTCTTAGACAAGGTACGACTTCACATCATGCTTTGGAAACAGCCATACTTCCGAGTGATTTACAAATGTCTCCTAAAATCTAAGAAAACCCATTGAGAACAAAAAAACATCATCTGAAACATCATAGAAAAATACTGATTTAGTCAAAAACAATGTTCCAGTTGTGGAGGAATGTTATCAAAGGATCAAAGATAATTCAGGGGAAAAAATGACAAAAGAGGTTAAAAGCTATTGGGAAGATGAAAGATAATAGATATGGCAGACAAATTACAATGATTACACATATGTATAATTTTTCATATGAAAATAAGACTATAACTAATGGAATTGAAAAAAATTATTTATAAAAGAAGCTATTCCCCAGAGGAAGACCTACATCTATACCTCAATAAGGAACAAGAGATTTCAAGAAACATAACACAAAAAAGAAAAGAAAAAACAAAATACAAAAACCAGGAGACAGGAAAAGAGAAACAGACTGCTGAAGTCACATATGTTTTAAAAATATTATCATGAATAAATGTATGAAAGGAAGAAAAATAAAACTGTCTTCAGAATTCTCCATAATAGTGTTGTCATTCAAAATTAAAGCAAGAAACAGATCTCCTCAAGCGTGCAAAAAACTATTTGATGACAAAATTCAACTAACAAAAGGATGAATCAAACTGGCAAAATTAGGAAGAGAACAACTTGCTTTAAAGGATTTGTCATAATTTTAAGCCTAATAATACAAGGATAAACCTCACTATGGGAATAAATACTATAGACAGAATAAAAATAATTATGGCACATCAAACAAAATAAGGTAGAATTCATGAACTGAAATGGAAAAATGTGCATGCTATATTAATTTGAAAAAAATATGTGAAAACAATTTTATAGTACAACTAATTTAGAGAGGATTAATGAGTGCCTGACATATAATAAACAATAAATATTTAGTGAATGACTAAATCTTAAATATGTCCAAAAATCTTAGGAAGAACACATACACAAAGATACTTTTCATTTTGTACTTTTCTGTTTCATTTCCTTCCAAGTGCTTTTTTTCTTTTAAGTTGGAAGTTTAAAGGTGATCAAACACCATCTCAGTTATCATTCATGATGCTAACTGACTATCCAGGAACGTTTGAGCTAAGATCTGCCCAGTGATTCCTGAGAAATTAAATGCTTTATGTTCTTTAGGAATTATACTTAAAATGCTAAAGCCATCATTCATTGTAACAGAAGGATACCCCCAGGACTTCAGAGCTGTTATGTAACCCAAAGCCTGAAAGCCTTCTGGAAGTAGTGAAGGTGGCCACATGGATAGTTGTCTCAATTCTGTGGGTGGCTGATGGGGGATGGTTCTTCTCAGGGCTGGAGTCATCCGCCTGGATGATAAAAGAGACTCTGCCTTAGATTGAGCTTCCCAAAAGCAGACCTTGAGATGAGGGTTTTATGTGCAAGTGATTTGTTGATGAAGGGCTTCAGGGTACACCTGTCAAGGAGCCAGGGGGAGGGCAGGGAAGGGGAGGGAGGCTGGCAGAGCATAGAGTCCTGACCAGGTAGCTTCAGGCTGATCAGGTTCTACCCTGGAGTGGGTAAGTCAAGCCATGAAGTTTCCCCACCCCTTCTCCAAGGCCGGCACCCCCACCTGTCAATCATTGGTTAAGGGGAGCACCGCTGGATCTCATCAGTGAAAAAAAGTGACCCAAAAGGCAGCCCCCAGAAAGAGCTGAAGGTATAGGATGAAGAAAGCTAAGCCTCACAAACCCCTCTCTCTGGAGTTCTCTGAATAAAGAGCAGGAAAAAAGGATTCACAGGGTTCAGGAAGGGCACTGATATAATGTGCTACAAACTTCACTGAGGCAAGAATAGGCACATAGATCAATGCAACAGAAGCTCATGGGTTTTTTTTAATTATTGAAGTATCATTGATAAACAAGCTTATATTGGTTTCAAATATACAACACAGGGTTTCAACAGTTACCCATATTATTATTAAGTCCTCACCCCCACTAGTGCAGTTACTATCTGCCAACATAGGAAAACATTGCAGAATCATTGACTATGTTTTCCATGCTGTACTACTATTCCTGTTGCCAACTTTTATTATGACTGAAGAAGCTCATGTTTTTATGAGAATTTTGAATAAAATAAAAATGGCATTTCAAATCAGTAGGGAATCCAATAGCCAAGAAATCGTGGGTCATTTGAGGGGGAATACTTACATGCCCTGACTCACACCATTTGCAAAAATAAATTTCAGATGCTTTAAAGATTTTAACATTTAAGATAAATCAGAAAACTAATAGCAAATTCCACAAGGGAACATTGGTATAATCTTTGGGTGGGAAAAGTCTTTCTTTAATATGACCCTATAAGCAAAACTTTTACAACAGATTTAAAATGACTACACAGCTGAAGGATCATAAGCAAAGTTAGTGACAAATAATTTAATAGCTCACTTTGCCCAGGTTCCAAAACTGGAATCAATTCAGAAAGAGACAATGCAAAGCTTTTCAGAGCCTCCCTCTTGCAAGTCAGCAGGAGCAAAAGTCTTAACTGCATGACCTCTAACAGCACCTTACACCTGATCAGGGTCTCAAGCATACACTCAGAATAATAAGATAACGGACTGGGCTGAGATCTTCAAAGTCCCCTAACCCAGGCACCTCATTTCACAGAGAAGGGAGCTGAAGTCCAGAGACACTGGGCGCATCCAGCACACACAGCTTGTTAGTGGACGAACATGAGCTGGACATCCCTGGTTTAATTTCTGTTTCTGCCCATGAACTTTTGTAGCAGTCGGCGCAGCCCTGGCAACCACTCTCTTCCCTCTGCCACTGGTTCAGATGGGACAACAGCCAGGAGATACAGGCTTTGGGTTACATTTCACAGGGAAATAGTCATGTTCAGAATGCAAGTATCACTGACAGCCCATTGTTAACAGCTTAAGTGCCTGCATTTCACCATTTGTATCTCAGAGAGAACAAGGGACTGGCTTTATGAGACCCAGTTATCCCTAAGAGTGGGAGGCTCTCTCCTCCTAGGCATTAGAACCATTCCAAACTCTCAGATAGTTTTGTTTGCCAGCTGCTCTCAGCCGCTGGTACGCCAGCCCCTGGTGACTCTATGACTTGATCATTTTGGCCACTGGCCTCCTTTCCACCCTGGCAAGAACGTCAGCGTGTTCCTTCAGCAATCCACCTTAAAACCTCCCTATGATGTGCAATCACACCTTTCATAAAAGCAGGTGAGAAGCCAGCCCACACCAGGTGGGGAAAGCTGTAAATCACAGTGTTGGTTTCTTAGCAAGAAACCACATCAGTGAGGACTTCTGGTCTGTCTTATCCCAGCTGGAGGGGTGAAGGAGACAGTGGCCGAGCAGGTGCCAACCCAGGCCACAGCATTTACTGAGGACTCCCTACATTCTTCCCTGTCTCCTCCTACTAGTGATGTCACTAGTTTGATATTTCTTTTCCCTCTTCCTGCATGTGTTCATTGACCATCTACTCGAGGCCAGACAGAAGATGCTCTGGGATTCCAACAGTTAACAGGACACCATTTGTACCTTAAGGGACTTGCAGTGTTGACCCTTCTACAGGACCAGATGTTGGCGGCCCAAGCGCTGCTCCTGAACCTCACCAGCACCACGTCGCCCTGCTGGTTTGTGCTGCAGTCCCAGCAGTCCACCCCTGCTCACAGTGAACGCCCATCCCCAGTGGGATCCAGCCTCTTCTGGAGATCGTAAACACAAGCGCCACTCACAGCATTTAATGGACAGCATCACACACAGCAAAGGTTTAAATGCTTCTCCTCGTGCTGCAGTGCTCTCAAGGTTAACCTTTGCTGGTTCTCTGTTCCCCAGGATTTCAGCTCACCCAGTCCTTGTTGTCACTCTCCGCCCACGCCCTCCAGAGACTGCACCACGTGGCTCCTCCCTCACTTGACCTCCAGGCTCTGCCTGTCCCTTCAAGGGAGCCAAATTTCTGGCCCTTCCTGCCGGGTTGGTCTTAATAAGCACCTTGCCATCAGCTGGTAAATAGCCTTACTCTGGCAGGCTGTGAGGCCTATGTCAATTCTCTTGAAAATATGGGAAGCTCTCCTCATTGGCCCCAGGCCTCTTCCTTCCTATGCATTTGGTTCCACAGAGGTTAAACCTCAGATGTACGCCTTTTCCCTAGTTTTGCTACTTTGCCTCTGTCCCTCATAACTTACCACTGTTGTTATGGGTGCCATTCCATCTCTGCCCCAATTCCTCCTTAAAACTCCACCTCAGAGATGATAATGCACAAGAACTGTACAGCCACCCTCCTCATGTAAGACAACAATAGTGACTTAGGGAGCTGACTGTTTCCAGCTGACCAAGCACTGTGCTAAATGCTTTCCCAGCCTCATAGGAACCCTGTGTGCACAGCTTTTCTAAGCCCTATAGGTAATTGTCTTTACAGCTTACAATTTACAGTTTAGTTTCCCCCCAGCCCCTGATAGAAGGGTTTGGGCATAAGTAGTTTATTTAGGATTTCAGAGGTGGTCCCAGGAAACAGAGTAAGAGAGTGATGATCTGAGGGAGGGAAGGTAGGAAAGCCACCAAGGATGAATGGGTGGGCACCCACTGGGGGCACCTGGCCCTGGCCCCCTGGAGGCTCTGGGAGGCCACAGAACGCACCTTAGAACTCCAGCAGGAAGCAAGGAATCTGGAAGAGTTATTACCAATCCCTCTCCCTCTTTATTGATAGCGGATCAGCCGGGGTGATTCAATGCTTCGGAGAACTTCCAGAGCATGGGAACTGAGCCAAAGGAAGCAGTAGTGTGGCAGGAACTTCCTGTCACTGACTTTGGAGTGGGCCATGGCCACATGGGCAAGTCACTGATGGCATTTGCTACAGTCATATGGTAGAGAAATGAGGAAAAGGACAAGAAATAAGATCTGATCTCATCCTCAATAGGCTTACAAGAATATTTATGTAGTCCCCTAAAAGAATTTAAAATTCATCCATTTAAAAATTGTTAATTGAGTGCCTATTATATTCCACACAGTTTCCCATGCTGAGGGTATAAGAGTGAACACAACAGTCATTGGCCTTGTGAAGTTTATGTTCTAGAATAATTAAATGCAAAACAAATAGTGCTTTCCAGAGGTCCACAAAGGCCAGAGAAGGGAGGTAAGCAAGGGCTGAGATTGCTAGGAGGGTTTCCTGGGCAAGGTGGGCTTTATGCCATCCTTGAAGACACCTGGTGGTGAGGGGAATATCTGTACTAAATATTTACCTGAGAGCCTGGGACAATGGCTGCCATGTCACCCTGTGGAAGTCTAGCCCCTGAGTACCCCTGTGTCTTTGGTTCTCTCTGTGCTGCCCTCCAAGGTGGTCCCTGGGCCAGGCCCTGAAGGCAGGTGGTGCTGTCCAGTGGTCTGTTCCCTCCAAGCCTTTCTCATTAATAGCTCACTGATCTGGTCTGCGAGTAGTCCCCTGGACTTGGGACTTTGAACCCACCTTGCTCAGTTTTTGTATTAAAAGTGGCATTTCAGTTATAAGAAAAATTTCCAACTTGTTTGCAACTGGCAAGTGAAACACACAGCAGCCTGTCAAGCTGCTCCTTGCTGTCATTTATAGATTTCCAAGTACCTCATGTGGAGATTAAATAATGGAGTGATTTGGTACACATGACGCATTTGTGTCTGCCACTTCTTTTTTAGGCATTTTATTGAAGTCTGTGGTGCCTCTACTTTACTTTTCTCTAGAGTTTTCAGCATGTTCTTCTCCACCCCATAAGTGCTAGACCAAGGCTTGTCAGATTGACTTCTGAGGGTGACACCCACTGGTCCTGCCTTGTCACTCTTGGGTGCTTTGACTGCCTGTCACACAGACTCTTTAGCACCCAGCAGACCTCTTAAGACACCCACTCCACAGATCTGGCCACAAAAGCAGAAGAATTGGGTAGCCCTGCTGATGGTCCAGGGCCTCAGATTGGCAGAGCAGGGCAGCCTGTCTGCAAGAAACAGCTCATGTCACTGAAGCCTGTGGGCACTCTGTGCAGTGTTACAATAGACGCCTATGGATTTCTGCCTCCTCTTTGAGCTCCTTCTCAATAAATCTGAAGTCCTCTCTGACCAGCACCCACAAACCTGTACATGAACCGGCCCCTCTACCTCTCTGATCTCACCTGCCCTCCTGTCCCTCTCCTGCATTCTGCTCCAGCCCCTCTTCCACCCAGTCAGCCACCAACTTTCTCAGGGACTTCGCCCTTGCTGGCCCCTCTACCTGGAGCACTGCCCCAAACATCTGCGTGGTTCACTCACCTTCTTGTTCCATCTATCTTGGTCTTTCCACAAATCTCATCAAAGCATCAAAGAGGCATCAAAGAGGTCTTCCTTGGTCCCCCTGGAAGGTGAAACCCCTCACCTGTCACACCATCACGAAGCAGCCCCTGCTCTCCTCTCTGTTCTGCCGCAGGGTTATCACATTGTGCTGCAACTTCTCCCCACTAGCATATGGGCTCCAGGCATGTCGTCCATTCCACTCACTGTAACATCACCAGTGCCAGAACAGACCTTGTCATCCAATAGACCGTCACTGAATATTTGCTAATGACTAAGAAGAGGGATTTCGTATTTAGAATTAAAAAAAGGGAGTTAAGAGTATGCATGTGTTAAGGGGACCCAGCCTAGAGATATTGTGACCAGACTATTAAATATTTATAAAGGAAAACACCTTCCACCTAAATGGATGCCACTCCCATTGCTTTACTGCTATAGAATTTTAAAATGATCCTCGCAAAAGCAATTGTCCACTGTCTTCTAGTGGGAAAATGATCAACTTTTCGGGGAATCAGAGAACTGCCTGTTAAAACAGTAATGAGATACTACGGACCAAGGTTTTCCCACTGGGATAGTCACCCACGCTGAGAAAGCTGGCACTGGAGGGAGGAGGGGACAGGGCACTGATGCACTGCTGGCCAGAGGGGGGCTGCGTTCAACTTTTATGACTAGTTAATATGCAGGAAAAGCCTCAGGAGATGCAGCTTTTGAAATGTTATGTCTGAAGGACATTTATTCATATTTTTTTCTTTTTTTTAACAAGCAAAGGAACAGGGCAAAGGAGATATGTAGAGTGCAATCCCATTTTTAGTTTAGGAAGTCTATTCAGTGGAAGACTGAATCCTAAACTATTAACAGTGCTTATCCCTGTAGCAGGATTATGAGCCATTTTAGTTTTCTTTTACTTCCCTATATTTTCTAAATGTTTTGTAAGTAACTTGTGTTCATTTTCCACTTTTCTTCTATGCAGGCATTACCTAGGAAATTGAGAACTACTACTAAGAAGCAGGAATAACAAATAAATGAAAATCATTTCTAATAGAGATAAATACCAGTAATGATACAATAATGATAAGTAGTATTTTGTTTTATTTAAAAATCAATATTTTAATAATAAAAGATATATAGTTTGGATGCTAGAACACCCTCAGCATCCACTCTCTTATTAATTGTGGGGCCACGCAGTATGGACAGGCCAGTGCACACCCCATGGAGCTCTAGGAACTCCATAATTTGGGGTGGCAAGCCTACGTCCTGCACTCCAACTAAGTGTCATTCCAGAAGAGGCAAACCTCATTCTGATTCTCTTCACTGTAGGTTGTCTCAAGTCAGTGGCCTTGTAAAGAAATGCCTCCCTCAAGACCCATGCTGGGCAGACCCACAGAACCGCTTGTCATCAGGTTTCAGCCCTGTGGCTCACGCTCTTGGATGTATCGTAGATCTGGAGTCTTGGCTGTTTAAACTGAGCTGTCAATGCTTCACAGCACAGGAAGGAGACTCCAAAGGTATTACCTTATTCCATTTAACTCAGGTAAGTAAAGGTCCTTCTTTGCTGCCTCCAAGTTGAAAGTGGCCACCTGTACGGGAAGCCAAGAGAACTAGACCAGGACTAGAAAGATGTCCTTCCAACCACTTGGTTGATAATTAATAAATAATGTTATAAAATATATATGGAGCAGTATAATTTAGACAGTGCCTCTTCATGTATCATCCATGTGGTTTTCACAATCCTATGATTGTAAAATACTGATGATAAAACCTATGATAGGTGTTAGACCCCAATTGGGGTGGCAGAGAATAGAAGAGTCACAGATACATTAAACATCCTGTAATCAAAGCTATTTCAATGATTGGACTTAGGGTCAGAAATCTGCATGTGGGGGGACACCATGAATCATCTATTAATAACTACAGAAAGATTAGCATGTCACTTATTCAGTATGTAAATTTTCAGTAGTTTTAACAAAATTGGGGAAAATACAGTTTAATTGATTTTTATTTGTACCAGAATGTATGGTCATAGATCTTATACTTCTAATTTCATGTCTTCTGAAATAATTAGTAAGACACTATTATCTTTTAAGCAAATTTCCTAACAATAGTTTTTTCTTAGGTTTCTTTTTTTTCTTTCTCTAACTAATTCAGCTTTATTGTTGAGAGTTTGTAACACACAAAAGTAAAAATGAGTATTTAAAAAATCACTCATCTTATCATTCAGAGATACACTGTCAATGTCCATCTATTTCTTGCCAGTCTTTGTTTTCTTTTCAATGAAGATGCATTAATTCTAAATCAGGGTTTATACAACCAACGTGACTCAGTTTCAATTGATTTTGTGAATGAAAATGTTCTCCCACAGAGTCTAATAGAATTAAAAGTTTGAGATTCCCAGGCTCAAAACCAAAGAACCACAGGTAATGCATCTTCTTGTGTATATCTTACTCAGTTCACACAGCTTATCTTAATAATATTTTTATTATTTAATTTTAATTTTTTTGTTTTTAATTATGTTTATCTTTGTCAATTTTTCATCCCACAAGTATATATTGATACTAGGTATTTTCTAGGTATCAGGGATGTGGCATTTTAAAAAATCAGATAAAAATCCCCATAATCTTTGAGCCCACATTTTAAAATACAGATTGTTATAAACAAGACAAATAAGTAATATACATATATATATATGTATATATATATATATATATACATATATATATAGCCAGTTAGTCATAAGTGTTAACCACAGAACCAAAGCATATGTCAGAAACATTGTGAAGCTTACACTCCAAAGGCAGCCATAATTATATTTGTTGATACATTTTAAAAATAGAGGAATCTCTTTTGAAATTGTGATTTATTTCCTGATTTTACTCACTCTAGTCCTTCAACATGTTTAATTCCATAGAGCTCAGAGTTCTTTAGAAATGGAGAATAAGAATTAACCTGTACTTTTTCTGTTAGCTTGGCATCTGCACACCCTTTCCTCATTGTAGATGGAGCACTGTTATGGCCTCGGATGTACTTTACTCAGTATAGTACAGTTTTGGGAACCAATATGGGTCTGCAAGTTAGATCTAAAATTGTCCTTTAACCTGAAAAAGGTCTTGATTGATGGATTCTGCTCATAACAGAGCTTCAGCAATATTCAACCATCTAACCTTATGACTGCATTAAAATACGTCAGAGAGCTTCAGACTCTTCCATATATTGTGTAAAACAGACCTTGAAGGGCACACACAAAGGGCCATAAGCAGAATTATTTCTTTTTCACAGCATAAACTCTTATCTTTACAAGATGGGTTTACCAAGTTTGTATCACAGATTCTTCTGGTGAATGGGGCAATGGTAGAAGGATGTTCCGTTTCTGTCTCCTTTTGGGCATGACTGGAATGGGAAACCTTGTCACATGGCAAGCAAAATTGATTAAAAAAAAACAATTACCTGATAACTGAGCAATTTTTAAATCAATACTTCCCCAGGACATTTAGTAATGTGAATGGCTACAAAGTTGACACATAATACCATACAATACTATACAAATAATAACTGGTTATGAAATATAATTGAAGATTACAATTACAAAATAACCAAATGAGGCAGCATAACAGAATAATCTATTCAATATGTGCCCAATTTTTCTGCAAACAAAATCTAAAAGTTTACAGAGAAACGTGTTAGAAGACTTGAATAAATGAAAAAAGTCACCCCATTTTTGGATAGTGTAGCAAACACTGTTTTCAAAATGACCTTAACACTATTTCCCATCTCTCATGATCTTCTTTCAATGATGCTTGGAAACTCCCTCCATTGAGAAGTGATCTCTTTGTCCCTTCAGCTTGCATCTGGGTGTCCTTTTGACTATAGTAGCAGTGACACTATGTGTCTTCTAGGTGAGTTCATAGAAGGCAGTGCATTTTCTCCTGGTTATTTACTATGCTTGTTCTTGAAACTCAGCCACCATGTTCTGAGGAAGCCCAAATATATAGAGGAAACACGGCCCCTGCCCTTGGTCCCAGCTGAGCTTCCAGTCAATGCTTTTCCAGATGTGTGGATGAACCATTTTGGATGTGGATCATATTTTGGTTTAGTGTTTCTCCTCCTTCTAGCTTCCTGACTCTCTGCTTTGTTGACTCATTTCCCCCAAAAAGTCCTGTCTGTAGGATTACCTCAGGCATACCTCCCTCAAACATTGCTACTGGTTTCTGTATTTCTTTGTACCCAAAGCCTTGACCAAAGATTCTTTGCCAAAGAATACAGGAAAACAAAAATCTACAGAGTATCTCATCTGAGTTTTTGCCTCACATCCCTTAAATCAGAAAAAAAAATTAAAGAGAAACTATTTTGGTGCAACTCTTGTCTGAGCTACAGTCCTTCAGAGAACCAGCACAACATAAGATTTTTGAATCCCTGAAGCTCTGACTTACAGGTTAAGATTGTGCTCAAAATAACAGCAACAGACTAAAGATTCATGTAGTAAGAACTTGCTGAAAAGAAGGAAGGGGAAAGGATAGATTAATGTATAATCCTGCCTGCACTGATTCCTTTAGCTTGTATTTACTATTTATTTACTGTGGCCTCCCCCGAGTTCCACCTGCATTTTTCTACTGACCACCATTTACACATGTGAGCACTTTCAGATATGCTAGGAATCTACTGCTGGATTTTTCAGAGGCATCTTGTATAGTACATATGTCCAATACTGATACTGATTATTTCCCCAAACCTGCTCTACCGTCTTTCTCATTGCAGTAAATGCTCTGAACATCCCATCCTGCTGCTCAGCTGAGAAACTGAGGAGCCATGATTCTTGATTCCTTTCTCCTTTACCCTTACCTGCTTCGGTGGACCCAGTATCAGGTCCTGTTAGCTCTGCCTCCAAAACATACCCTGTTACTCCACTTTTCTCCATCACCATCACTGACAACATCTCATCTAAACTACTGTCCACTCACTATGCCTCTTGTCCTCACTCCATTTCTTCTCCTGCCATCTTTAAACTATTCTCTGTGTATCAGGTACAGTAACCTTCATAAATATAAAGCAGATTGATTTCTTCCCTTGCTTAAAGGGTCCAGTGGCTTCCATTGCAGTTAAAGTAAAATCCTGTCTTTAACGTGACCAGGGAGGCCCAACAGGAGCAGGCTTTTTCCACCTCTCTGGCCATGTCTCATGCCACCTCTGACCCATTCTCTCCACCACACTGCACCCAGCTCCCCATCACACAGCACCTTCCTGGCACATCTCACTCCTTGGCTGCCTTCCCCCTGCTCATTTTTCATGTCTCAGATAAAATGCTGCTTCCTCAGAGAAGCTTTTCCTGGTCTCCAAACTAAATCAGTACCCTGTGCTTCAGACTGATTCCCTTAATGCCCCTTCCTTGCTCCTTCTCCTCAGAGAGGATGGAAGGCTGCTAAGTGCACTGTCACGTCCCTCTCAGCTAAGGTTCTGGGTGCTGAACTGGTTCACATGGCAGCTTCTACTGGAAATCACCACCATAGAAACTTGAGATTTCTCCATACTGTCCCAGTTTTCAGATTCCTGACAATGAAGGAGTAGAGGGTACAGTGGCATTAGTGGTCATGTGGGCCTCTCAATCTGGCTTCTGAAATCATGGCTCACTGCCTTGGGTATCCATTCAGTAGCTTCCTGGGAGTTCAGAGGTGAGCTGTGTGAGTGACCATGAGTTCTTAATTCTGGAAAGGTTCCATTGTAATGGCCTCCCTGGTGGGACAGTTCTGCAATATTCCAGGAGATGCTTTTGAAGACCCAGGATTAAATTGCTCCTTCAAACTTGTGATTTTTACAAACAGCCATTTCCTTTTATTAATCTACAACATTAAAAAATACCTAGACTTGTTTCTGTTTTGTACCTTGAAGCCTGACTGGTATATTCTGCCTGTTAAACTCAGAATTCTTATCATAATTTGTAGTTACATATTTATTTGAGGGGTAGTTTGTAACTGTCTGGGTCACTGCTGTGACTCCAGCACCTACAGCCTCACATACAAGAGGAGATTAACAGGGATTTGCCAAACCAATGAGAGAAGTTAGCAACTGTCGAATGTGAGGGTAATTCATTTGTCAACTGAGGGCAGAGATAATTAGATTCATGTTCCAATTACCTCTTCCATCTTTAAACAATAACAAAATTGCAAAATGTCTGAAAGAAACACAGATACAGTTGTATTTTTTACCACATACTAAGTATTTAGCACTGCAACCTACAGTGCCAGTAAGAGAGATGGTTCTGGAGAGCTAATAAAGAAACTCATAACTAATTCTATTCTCAGCAGTCAAGTCTGATCTAATGTCTGCTCAATCAAGAGACTTCATTAAGCTAATTGGCAAAGGACAAGAATACAGTGACCTGGGTAAGTCCAGTTATGCTATCATTAAATAAAAAGGCTTTTCTAGGCCAATTGGTTGTGGATATAAGATTTGCAAGTTCTCGGATCAGGAGGGGACTGTGGTGTGGACCAAAAAGTCTCCAACCTCAAGTGTAAGCTTTGAAGGAGAAGGATTAATCTGTCCTGGAATTCAACCCGTGTTTTTCCATTGAGTCTGAAACCTGCAAAGGAACTAAGAGCAGGTGAGCATTAGTAGAGGTCCAACCAGCACAACGTTTCCAGAGCATCAGGTCCTGCAGCACTGTGGCCAAGGCACAGCTGTGAACCACGCCAACCTGGATGTAAATATCGTCTGCCACTTACAGGCTGAAAAACCTTAAGCAAGTCACTCAAGCTTTCTGAGAGTCAAATTCCTCATTTGTAAATTGAAAATCCTAGACATGCTCATGACTAGTCACAGGGTTTATCTCTGGGATTTAAATAGAATCGTGTATGTAAAATGCTTAGTGTGGAATTTAGAACATAAACTATATGTGCTTGACCAAGAACTATTATTTTTACTATTTAATGAATATGTTATTTTCCTTTTCCTTCATTATAGAGGCAGACATCTGAGCCACCAGTTCTGATCCTGGAAAAGGAGTTACTGATCTTATTGTTACATTATTTTCATTCCAAATATTTCTGTTGGGGTAAAAATGTCCAAAACAGTCCCATATACTGTTAAGAAAGTACACAGCACAGAAACACCAGAAAGTATTTTCTAGTCTGTGGAATGCCTGCTGCTGTTCACATCCTTTTGAAGTCATACTCACTCCTCCTCATTTCCTGTTGCCCCCTTCCTGGGGTGATCACCCAGAATACTTCAACCACCAGGATATAGTGATTGCCTGGAGGTAGGCATGTATCCCAGTGTCAATATGAGACCTTTACTGGAATTGATATGAGTGTGGACAAAGGTTTAACTTCCTCAGGTACTGCATGCTGTAGAGACACTGCATGATGGGAATAGCCTCATAACCATTGTCTTTTCTGTCTGAAAATAAGCTAATACATTGTGGGAAAGAGTGGTGAGGAAGAGAGGGGGATGCAGGGAGAGAATGAGTCATTGGGTTCCATGGATCCAGCCATCCTTAAATAGGATCTCTCACCCTCAGACATTGCATTATATGAGTCAATAAACTGACATTTTTTTTCTTTATTTTGGTCCAGACCAGATTGAATTAAACGGAATGCCACTTCCATCTGAAATAATTGTGATTCATCTGAACACTGACTTTGTTTGGAGTAGCCTCAGAAACAGAGCCAGAGAAAAGATTTCAAGTACAAGTAGTTTATTTGGGAGGTAATCCCAGGAAACAGCAGTTAGAAAGTGGAGAAACAAGGAAAGGAAAGGAAGCCAATATATGATTCAGGAAGCCAAAGAGTGGTATGGAGTTGAGCCAGTTATCACTGTGGGTACCTGGAGCTTAATAACGGCTGGAGAGACTCTGGGACCTAGTATAGACTATAAACTCCTGAGTGAGCCCACCCAAGAGGCAGGGAAACCAAGGCCTTAATAGGTCAACTAGAATAGGCCTGACCTAGGGTGTTAATGCTCTGGTATGAACCTGTCTTGGGTGTGTGTACCGGAACCTGGCTGCCTTGAACAAAAGAGATGGAAGGGCTGGCAGCTGGAGTCGGACCTGTTGGCACTGCAGTGGGAAGGCTCCAGGGCTCCAGGGCACACAGCTGGGACCAATAGCATCTGCTATGAGCACAGTGTGCAGCAGAAATCCAGAGGAAGACCAGCAATAATACCAGCTTATGTTAACATCAGAGTTAGGGGTTAGAAGGAGTTTTGCCATATCTTGCTTGATTCCCCAATACATTCCTACTAGGTCTACGAAACCTATTTTAGTAAGGAGAAAAGTGGACTTAGGTTGAGTAAACTGCGGAAGCACACACAGCTACTAGGCAACAGACCTTCAAGTTTTCTAACTCCAGGTTTACAGCTGTACAGGACTGAGATAAGTTTGGTTTCAGAGCAACTCTGGAAGAATAAGCTTTAACAGACTGAGAATTCACCTCAAATGCAAACACTTAAGTTGGCTGGGGGTGTGACTTTTTTCCAATTTTGTTTCTTCAAAATCTGTTGTGTCATCAATACGTTATCTTTATATTGAAGAATACATTATGGTTATAAAGAAATATCAGGCTGGTCTGAAAAATAAAAATTACAAAGTCTGCATAATTGACATATATAAAAATCATCAACTGTATATGCGAAGTTCAGTCTCTCTGAGAAGGGATCCATGTCGGAAATGCCTGACTCTGCTTTTCTATTGTGAGTTCATAGGGCAAATGACAAAGGACACATTTCTTCAATATTTCATACTTTTGTCACATTTCAAGATGAAAAATCTTCACAAAAGGGAGATTTACAGGCTTTCATGAGGTGAAGGACATGTCACCCATGGGTGTGGTTTTAAAGGAGTTTCTAAATCAAATAACTAGGTGGAATAAATGACAGGTATCACCTCTAAGAGGTTGCCACACATTGGGAAGGACATCTGAGAAAGCTCTTGGGGTCTCCATTCCTAGAAAACATCAGAGTTGTCTTTGGATATGGACTTGTCCTGAAGAAATTAAATGTGACCTCAGCAGTGAAAATAAGGAGGGATCTTAAGTGGCTGTCACTCTCTGACCTCCCTGTTTGGCTGTTTGTAAATAACGGAAGGCATGCTGGGAGGCTACAACAGTAACAATTAACATCCACCATAATACAATGATCTTTTTCTGTTAATATCTCATGTAGTTGAGTAACTTGGAGAAGAGGAGTTAATACTGAGATAAATGCCAACTGTTTATAATACACACTTTACTCATACTTTTATCAAGCGTAAATTGAGCTCTACTCTACACCACAGTGTGCTCAGTGTTAGGAAGTTAGTAGTGACCCCTGCCCTCCAGCACTGACAGCCTTCGTGGAGCAGACAGACAGGAGAAAACACCTGGGTGACTGCAAATTGTTACAATGCTATGAGAGCTTTTACGAAATCTTATAACCAAGACACTTAATTGCAATTTAGCTGAGACTTGAAAGATTGACAGGAGTACCCAGCTCTGTTGGCCCAGAGCTTTGGTTCTTCTGGGGGTAACAGGAAATCACCCAGAGATTTCCTGACAGAAAACGTTTATCTGGGCTAACAGTGGAGTGATCCCTATTGATGTGTGCACACTGAGGCAGGCACAGGAAGGCAGCTTTGGCTACACACTATAAAGCTGGTCCCTGTGCCCAGTGTGGAGGTCTCAAGAGAGCCCTCAGTTAGGGATCAGATGATTATGAGCTTGACACCTGAGTCCGCTGTTCGCTAGCTGTGTGGCTCTGGGGAGATGCGCGGCTTCTCAGTACTCCAGGTTCCAGTCTCTCAACATGGGAAATTAATAGTCTTGCAGATTTGCTTCTCTAGAAGCAGAACCTGAAAGCAGGCAAGATGCTTTTTAGGAATCTGTGATCGGTGATGGGAAGGTGGGGACCAGGGTTAGACAGAGGGAGAATTCAAACTGCAATGAAAACCAAACATCTTGGCCTACCCTGAACGGAGCTGTGGGGCAAACAAAGCCCAGCAGAGTTGTTCCATGTTGGGCCAAAATGACCTGCCCTGGAAATCTCTACTTCAGGCATTGGGTAGGTGCTTTCCCGGTACAGGGCATGCTTATGGGCCAGGCGGCTCCCGGCTGTGGGACCGACTTGGAAGGACTGCCAGCTGAGCAGACTGTGCTGGCCACACCTTGCATAGCTGGGAAGCAAGTCCTCTGTGGAAAGAGAACTGGGTTGTGCATCTGTGTTGACCACAAGTACCACAATTCTGGCGAGTCAATGAGACGAGGACCTTAAAAACATCTGGCACAACAGAGATGCATAATGTTAGTTAAATCCTAATCACTATCACACAGTCATTTCTTTATTCAGCAGTATTCAGCAACATTCAACATACCATCATCTTTTTCAAGCACTTTTTATTAAGCATCTGTCCTTTGCATGCTCAGCAGCCTCAGAATGGAATGCTCCCTTCTCCTGAAACTTGAAAGAAAGGCACCTCAAATGCTTTCTCTTCCAGGAATTCTTCCCAGGTCCTACTTACCACATTAAGGGATCTTAATTATCCATTTGACAAATGTACAAATATTTGTTGAGCCTGTGGTTTCCTGAGGCTGGGAGTATTATGGCAAAGAGATCCCAAGTTTACCTTCGAGCTTACCTTCTCTTCTGGAACAGCCCCCTGCCCACACTCATCCGATCCTGGGCCAAAGTACTTTGGCACCCAGCATGTGCCATCTGGAACCTAGGGTTGTAGTTTGGGATTCAAACTGCACCTCTCCCTGCCCCAAAGTGATTCTGTGTTTCTAGAAAGCAGAGAGAATGTGGTAGTTAGCGCTGTTATTGTTACAAACCCTGAAAAGCACGTATATAGATAGGTAGATTCTCTTCCCAGTCACCTTTGGAAGATGAGCTAAGAGAGATCACTCCAGTTCTTGTTTCAGATACTCCATTAAATTTGATTGTAGAAGTATATACATTTCCTAAAATATAAACCTCTCTCATATTTACTACTCCATATGTTCTGGTGTTGTGATGTTATTTTAAAGAAAAGAAACAACATTCTTTCAACTCTTCCCAAGAAAAGCTTAAAGGCCCAGAACTTTTCAGACTATTCCTTCATTATTTTTGTAAAATATACTGTGAAGCATCATCATAATTAATTTAAATCAACTCCATCAATTTATCAAAATAAATTAGCAGTCATACCTTCCTCAAATGGCTTCAGGATTTTGAACTGGTCTCCAGCGTGTGTGTGTTTGTGTGGGGGTTGGCAAGTGGGGAGCGGTTCAGTAAATAATAGGTCTTAGCCTTCTCTACATTTACCAGTCCCGTGAATTTAGGTAATTGAGGACTTCAGTTGTGCATATTTAGTGAACATGTTGTATTTGGCTATCTGAGTCATTCCTTTAACAGGCTGAACATTATGTTAACCACACATGTGCAAATCTCCCTTGTGGCATAAGATGCAGGCCTCATCTCTCATCCAAGTTGGCTGTTGATCAAGGCTTGTTGTCAGGAGCAGTCACACATGGATCAGGGTCCTATAGAAGAATTAGCAGGCTCCCCTCTTTGGATGTAGTGGGTATTCTGGACAGGGAATTGCTGAGGTTAAGAATGCATTGAGGTACACTGAGGTTATAAATCAGGTTGGCTTCCTGGAGAAAAATGTGTTAAGTTTGGAACTGGAATATAGTCAAAGCTAGAGAAAGAACACACAGAGAGAGACTAGGGCAGAGGCGAGTACCAGTGAAGAACTAAAACTTTGTGTAAGTTGGGGTGTTACCCTAAGAACCTACAAGAAGCTACTGGAAGTTTCTAAGCCCGAGAAACAGAACCAAATTTGCACTGGTTTGCTTCATCCAAAGTGTAATAAGCATTTTTACCCAGATCCCCGGATAAGCACAAGTATGTAATTAAGGTTGTAAAAAACACAATCCTCAGATTTTCTTGTTTGGAATGACAGAATAACTTTCTTCTCCCTGTGGAAAAAAATGCATTTTAGTCCTTCCAATGTTATTATTTAAGACAACTGCCCCATGTCAGATTCCCCATGCTGGCATAACTTCTGATATGTGAAACAGCAATACACTTTTCTGGAAAGAAATATTTTAAGAATGGATTCCAAAGTATTCAAAGCTCCTCTACAGCTTAAGATAATTAATAAACAAACAAACAAACAAATAAAAGGCTTAACAACTTAAGGATGCTATTATAGTGTGTGTATTTATCACTATTACTTCTCAAGTTTTCAGAGTTGCACAAGACTGTAGAAATTAACCCTTTCAGAAGTTATCAAGCTTTTTGGTTTCAAGAGCCCTTACACTTTTAAAAATCGTTAATGACCCCAAAGAGCTTTTGCATTACATCATTAATATTTATTAGAAATTAAGCACAAGAAATCTTTAAAACGTAGAATTACACAAGCACTTGCTCCATCAGCCATCAGAGCCATGGTATCATCCCACATTGTCAGCCTCTAGAAAATTCCTCTATGCCCTCTTGAGAGAAAGTGACAAAGGTAGGAATACCTGGCATTATTATTGTTTTACCCTCATGGACATCTAAAGAGTAAAACTGGATGTTTTACGACCCTTTGGGAACCACTGATCTACTCCAGATCAGAGATTAAGCCAAAAACACGCTTCAGATCGCAGAGCTGTAAGGATGAGTGCTGAGGTCGCTGCATTTGATCTCTCTCTTTGGCAGGCCTGTCTCCCCACAAGGTCCCTTCGTAGTAATCCTGACATGTATTGATTAGGGGAATGCCTGTGGAAGACCACACATTCCTCCGAATGTTGAGTCATTTCTCACACACACAATGGCTCAGTGGAGGGGTTCCTGGTCTGTGGACGCCTCTGAGGGTGGCCGCACATCACATCCTATTTTGCCCAGGACAGTCCAGCTTTGAAACTAAAAGCCTCACATTTCAAGAACCTGCCCTGCAGTCCTGGGCAAACCGGAAGAGTGGGTCACTCTCTTTCTCCTCACACTGATTCAGGCACCAAGGTTCCCCCTATCTCGGGTTTCCATCATCCTCTAGGGCTTTGGGCCTCTGTCCCTGGCCAGTGAAAGAAGGCACACCCACTTCTTAACAGCTTCAGGCTAGAAAGGACACCCATTCCTTTCATTCACATTTCATGATGGGAAGAGGTTGTATGAATGTCCAGGATGGGGAACGTAGCTGGGCAACCGGGGCCTTTAGAAGAATACAGACATGGAGTGGGCCGTTAGCCACCTTTGCCAAAAATTAAATCTGACTCTATCTCCTTAACGTTGCTCAGAGGAAGCTAAGGTAGTTATCACAAATGCTAACCAGTGTACTCAGAGGTGTAAGAGATGAAAAAATTGAGCCCAAGAAATTGCAAATGCCCTAAACAAATGTCTATTTCATTTCCAACTTAATTCCTGCATAGAGGATTTGGTTTAAAACAACCGATATTGATTGACGAAATAGTGCATCTGTTGTTACAGCACTTACTCTTTAAGAATATTGACAAAGAAAATCATATTTTCAATGCATCCAGAAAGCCTCATACTTCAAGAAATTCTCCTAATGCAAGATAATAGATTTGAAAAACAAAAAAGACCAGAAATATTTTCCCCATTTGACATGCGTGCTTGTGTACACATGTGTGTGTGTGGTGTTCTCTTAAAGTGCCATGTGTGTTTTGCTTTTTCCATTTATTTCAAGGCTTAATTCTGACTTGCACTACCACTCTTTGCGTTTTACATGGCTGAAACTCCAGGTCTCCCAGGAAAGTGATGGCAGAGTGGATCTACTACTCTTGCCAAACATCTTGCCAGTGAGTTTGGATCTGAATAGAAATTCTAAGAAGTGCCCTGAGAACTGAGAATTCAGGTATAAAATAATATAATTTCACTGGCAACAGAGGAAGTTGTCAAAATCCAAGTAGACTGAACTCACTTTCTAAAAGGCAAAGAAACATTTAATTACATAACTTAAGATTAACAAAGAAGAATATGAATAAATGAAGTGGAACTTAAAAGGCAGAAAATTCCTGTCCTTCAAGTCTTGCATTTAACAAATTGAAGATGCTCTTGTTCATTTAAAAAAAAAAAAAAGAGGAAAAATCTTGAAAACTGAAAATCTATATATACAGAAGACACTGCTATTGGGGGACATGATAACATTTAAAAAGGCAAGTTAGAAATTGCTCAGAAAAATAGATAAAATGTATTAATACAAACTAGTATAAATTTAAATTATATTCTTACAAATTTCCTAACTTGTAACTAACTATGTAAATATACCCAAGACCATATAATCCAAATTATTTGTATTTGTTGCTCACATTTTCTGTTACCTTCAGAGTTTAGCAAGGAAACTTTCCTTTAGTTTTAGAATAATTGCTCTTCCTTGACCTTGTATTTTCTGTCCTTAAATAAATTATAATTTACCTCTCAAACAAAAAACAAACTCTACAAGAAGGTGAATATTATAAAAGTATGTTCATCTAAAACTAAGTGAATTTCTCTGGTAGAGGATCACACCCTTTCTTTTAACTTACTAGTAGCTGCCAAAGGCAGTATTTTGCTCAAAGTATAAATGTAGAGAGCTGGAGGCTTTATCTTAGTCATATGATTTTATTTTTACTAAAGCGGATACTCTAGATCATGTGAAAATTAACATACTATGGAGGTAGAGCAGGTATGTGGGACAAGCATCCCGATTAATTTTGGAGATGAACGGACTCCATCTTAAGGCTAAGATTCCATTTTAAAAGCCAGGGAGTTAGGAGGTAAGATTCCTTACGTATTTTATGGTAATCAGCCAATAACCAATCCTATCTTAAGGCAAGGCAAGCAGTCCTAAATGGTATGTTTCCACTGCTTGAGGGTAACTACTATCTTGGAGAAAAACAGGATCAATAAATTCCTTGTGTTAAATTTATCTTACAGAATATCTAGAGGACAGACTGGATGGTGACATAATGTCTCTCACTGGAGATAGACATCATGAGACCCCACGTCAAGCCTATGTTCCCCTGGCCCTTTGCCCCATTCTTGAAAGACTTAAAAGACAGAATCCGAAGATACTAAGCACACACCTCCTCTCTGAGGTTGCCCACACTCCCCCTTCTTTGAGTGTGTACTTTGCCTTAAATAAAGACTTCTCACTGCTCAACTTATTGCATTTTGTCACTGTGCTCTTCAAAGCCTCTTGGGAGATTAATAAGAAACCCCTTTTCTCAGTCGTAGCATCTTTGTTACCTCACTATTTCATTCAATTTATAGACTGAAGCATAAGTCTTCATTCACCCTTTCCATTCTACTTCAGACAGGTAGGGAAGTGTTACTAAGATCTCTGATTTGGGCTTGCAAGTTCCTGTCCCTTGGTTGACTGGGACAGGACCACCGTTGTACGATCACGATCTTCAGTAGCCTGCCCGAAAATCTCCTTTCTTTGCCTTTGGGAAGTTCTCAGAATATAATTTCACTCCATCCAGGGCTCTGTGGCTCCCCTAAATTCTAGGGTTGTAGGGACTTAGTCCCCACACTGTGCAGATAGTGGACACTGGATGCCAGGTGACCTTGGTTTCAGGAGCTGTCAAGGGATTGTCCCTGTGCCAAGCAGGACTTCAGTGAACTTTCTTCTCCTCCCTCTGCTCTTCCTTGCTCTCTGCTGCCGGCACAGCTGCTGCCATTCGCTGCTACTCTTACTTTAATGAATTCCTTCCTTATCTACACTGGTCAGACCTGTTCCAGAATTCTTTCTTGATCAGAGTCAAGAACCCTCCCCTGTTCAGGCTGAGGTTCCACCTGGTGCACAGGGGGAGACCTCCCCAGATGCAGCAGCCTACAACACTATTAAAGATACAAAGTATATTTTGCATTTACATGGTGTTTTCTGTAAGAGACAATAGTTAGAAGTATAATACTTGGTGTTCGAGTGTTTAAAACAAACCTTCTTCTTATATTACTGTGTAAAATTCTAGTTTGCGTTTTGCTTTTCACAGTACATCTTGTCTGAAGGAATTAGTTGCTTACAAAGGACCTTTTAAAAAATTCTTCTTTGGTTCTGAGATGAAGCTCTTTACTTGAAATATAACTTGCCCGAAGCATGTAAATAGAAACAGTGGCAGTTCTTTCCATGTGATTTGCCAAAGGGGTGTTAGGAAATTTCTCTGTTTTTTCTATACGTGTGATTCAAAAAGAAGTGCTAAATTGCTAAAGGAAATTAAAATGGAAAGGAAAAATGGAATTCTACTCTTTGCAGTCTTTGAACAATTTCCGAGCCCCACATACCATTAAACTGAAAATCCAAATGTTGATAAAGGAAAGACTTGATGGGAGTAGGAAAAGAGGAAAAAGAACAATTAAAATGATTGGGTTTGGTGTTTGACTGAGACAGAAATACTTGCTATATACTGAAGAGAGCACCCTGAAAACAGAAAAATTAATGTGTAGAAAAAGTAGTTGTTTGGGGCCTTTTCATTCAGGGGGGGGTGGCTTTAAATTTCCCTTCCTTTTATTCCCAAACTATAAAAGTCATAATAAAATAATATTCAGAAAGCATAGAAAAGCAGAAAGAAAGAGAAAAGTACTGGTCCACAGGCCAGTTTCCCAAACAACCACCACTATTACCATTTTGGCGTATTTCCTTCCAGTGACAAAACACTTCTAATGAGAAAGCTTCTTTCAAACACAAAAACAAAAACTGTTTCCTACAGTAGTTTGATGGTTCTGAAGAGTGGGTAGAGCTTTTTGGTCTTGAAAAGCAGTTGGTATTCATTTATTTTGTTTTTCCAACTCCGGAGAAGAATCATCCCTTTGATATGCAGGCAGAGCAACAGGAGAAAGGAGTAAACAGTAGACGGCCCAGCTGAAGCCCGACAGACCTTTGTCAGCATTTGAAAGCCCCCCAGGCAGTCCCCACCTTCTAAAATGGAGATTGCCCAGCTCAATATTGAATCTGGCTTCCTTCTTCCTAATCCTCACCAGAGATCATCACCCAGATCACAGATGCACTTCATTGGTTTTCCGATCTGCCCATACATACTGCAGCCTCTGACCCCCAAGAGAAAAGAAACCGCAGGTCCAAGCTGAATTCATCACTTGGATTGCCTTGATACTTACCATCTGCGGACAAGCCAACTGTCCTCCCTAAACCTAGATGACCCCAGTCCTCTAGACCTTGCAAGTTGAGAGGTACTGTCCTGGTTCATTAAGGGGTCCGATAGCCAGGGTTCATCTCTGTGATGAAAAGGGGACAACAGACAAATACAGCTGACCTTGTTGTGAACTTGAATCACAGCCCCATAGGGAAGGAGGGAAACTGGAAAATAAAATTAACCTCTTTAAATCTTTTTAAGTTCTTTTTTTAAGGACTTCAAAACGTCATTACATCTATCTTCATAAGCTTCATGAGGTTATTGAGAATGAGAATCGGTATTTTTCACAAATGAAAAAATTGAGGTTTGTTGATGTCCAAACAACATTAGAGGAGAATTTGGGACATCTAATCCCTAAGTCAATTATTTGTGGCTTTTAACAAGGTAATGTTATTGTGGGATACAAATTCTTTTATACCCCACAAGTAATGTATAAATGTAACAGGAAAGAAAAGATGCTTAACGCATAAATTGTTAGTAAAATTTTAGGTTGAGGCTACCCACCAAGCAGATACTGCTGAGAATTTACAGAGCTGGGTGAGCACTGACCGCCAGGTAGATTTTGGAACTGTGCAGGGTTTTGTGAAACTAGGCTCTGGATTTGGGGATGCAAGAATGTGCAATCTCCATATGTTAATAGGAATAGAAAAAGAAACTCTCAAAGTGGCCCAACCCAGTGTTAACTAAGAGACTGAGGAAGACGAGAGAAAAATAAGTAGCCTAAAAGGACAGCTTTTATAACAGACTCAAAATATTTGAAGGTCTTTCATTTGAAAGAGGGATTAAATTTACAAGACTTTCAACCAGAAGGAGAATATTCCAGTGAAAGAAATTTTAGTTCATCTTTAAGCACCCCGTACTGGAGACTGGTCATCCATAAAGATATTTCAGAAAGCACTCACACTTTGAGAGGTAATTCAGAGAGAAGGCCCAGTCTTTGTAAAGTTTACTGATCCCATAGGACTTTTGTGATGACATGTTCAGACTATCTACAGAAGCACTCTTAGAATGAATGACGCTGACTCTCCACAGAGAGAAAAAAGGAAATGCCGTATGCTTGTATCACTGGGCAACACACACCTGGATTCTGCTGTGTTTGTCCTGGCATACCCAGGGGCTATTCAATACTTTCTCCTTGTGGAACGAAAGAAGCAAAAACCCTACTTGGCCAACAGAAGCAGGGTAGAGATGAAGGCAGCTGCTGATAGATCAGGCCTATCTCATGATGTAACACACAGCATTTGCACCTAAGGAATTCAAGAGATATGTGACGCCCTGGAGTTGTAGATACTGTCTCATGAAGTTGTCTGGTTGAGGAGCCACTTTTCTAAGACAATGAAATTCTGCAGCTGTTACTAAGAGGTCCTTTGTCTGTTCAACTCCTTAACAGAGAGTTCTGTTAAATGTCTGGTCTCCATAGCTCCTCATGAACTCATGCAATTAGCAAAACTTATAGGACAGCTACTTCATGCCAGTCTCTGTGCTATCCCTGGGAATAGAATGGTGATTAAAAAGATTGGGCCTCATGAAAATTACAATCAAGTCAGAAAGAGACACAGGCATAATTGTAGAAACAAATATACAAATAAGAATGTGTTATGATTGTATTAGGGAAAATCACAGGATACTATGAATATGTATTTGGTAAGCCTGACTAAACCTGGGGTGATCCAGGAAGACTTCCTAGAAGTAATGGCATTCTGGCTGAAAACTGAACGTTATGTACTGAGAGAACTGGAGGTAGGCAGGGAAGAAAAGCCAGCCTGCCAAAAGACCTAGAACACAAAGGGACATGGTGCATGATACGCTGTGGACAGAGTGGTGGGCCAGTTGGCTGGAGGAAGGACATGAGGGGGCAGGCTGTAAGAAGTGAATTTCCAGAGATTGGCAAGGAGCCAGTCAGTAGCTCTTTCACTTGCGCAGAAGAAGAAACTGCTAAGGAGATGATGGTAGAGTGGGCTGGGAGTACGTGGTAGTGATGACAAGGGGCTGGACCGGAGAATTATTATACTGCAAAATCAACAGTCTTTGGTGATCATGGAAACCTGGGAGTGGAAGAAGACAAGCTGTTAAGAATGGCTCCCATTTTCTGGTTATGCAGTTGAATGAGTGGTATCAGTGTTCCCCAGCATGGGAAACTCAGCCGACTAAACTGGGGGAAGGTGATGGGTTTGAATTGGACGTGTTGCTTTGAGGTTGCTCTGCGACATCTGAATGGAAATATGAGCTCATTGCTGGATACGTGTGAATACTGCTATCTTAAACCTCTTCAAATTAGCTCAAATGATTTGGTAAAGAGGATCTCAAAATAATCTCTTCCCCTGAAAAAAATAACTGAATAGCATTCAAAAATAATTTGAAAGGCACTGGGACATCAGGCCTCTTTCTGCATTACATTCATTCATTCATATATATTCACTGAAATATCATACATTAAATAAATAGGTATTATAATTTTAGTCTAATAAATATTATACAATTTACCTGTAAAAGCTATCTGGACCTTTGGGTGACTTATTTGAGAATGTGTGTGTGTGTGTGTGTGTGTGTGTGTGTGTGTGTGTGTGTGTGTGTAATTCTACGCCTTAATATATGCATTCACAAAGCATCCTGAAATGAAGTATACTTAGCACATTAATATTTGAATAAATATCTGTGAAAGTCATAAACCCTTGCAATCAATACATTTTACTTAATAGGAAACATCAACTGGAGAGTTTCAACTACGTCTGCTTTAATGGTACTCTTTCACTTAGAAGTAAGTATGTACTTTGGTTAATGCTGAGTTGTGCAAAACCACCCTCCTCAAGATGAAATATCAAAACAGCCCCACTCAACAAAGCACTTGTACAGCCACTCCTATCTGGCCTCTATCTGCTAACAGGCCCTGAATGGTTTTCATGGGTACTGGGTTGACATATCGCCCTTGACACATGGCACATAGGGAACATGCTTGACTCGGTCTTGCAGCCCTTCAGGCGGTACAGGATTGCAGACGTCCACAGCCAGCCCCACTAAGCTTCACAGGTGCCGTCTGGAACCAGCGGTGAGATTATTTATGGATTTGGATTCCAGGGGCTCATAAAGTGGAGTCAATGGGAACCTTTTACAAAAGTTTACAAACTTAGGAATGTATATAGGGCTCATTGGTTCATGCGGATGAACTAGCTGTGGTCTTTTTAATGCAGCATTTATGGAGGAAGTGGGGAAAACAGAAAACATGCAGGAAAAATAAACTGTGCTTGGGTCTTATAAAGGAAACTGCACGTGTTGAGACTTAGAAGTGCCCACATTTGACGAGGACATTTTCATCTTAACGCCAGAACACACTGAAAGTGTTTTAGATAGACCTTTGGCAGGATGGCTCCAAATATTAGGCTTTTTGCTTTTTTAGTGTTATTTTCTTAATGTCATAATTTATGTATACATGGTTTTCAACTTTTAACCCCAGGCTTCATGTGGCTCAACTGTCAAAATCTTTCAGAAATACTGAGATTTGGGGGGGAAAAAAACATGCCCTTATTACACAAATGTTTTTAAATGTAACTGTTGACAGCCTCTTCCCCAGCACAGCCTTCTGAGCAGTCCACGTTCGCAGTTCACTTGCTGTCAGCAGGCACAGGACCTGGTACACTGCACCAGGAGCCGGCGGGGTAGAGCTGCAGAGCCGAGGATGCTGGGAAAAGCTGGAAGGTTGATTTCCTTAAAAAAGGCCATAGAGCCATTTCCTAGGAGAAAGTTCCTGCAGAGCCAGGCAGGATTTTGTGAGAAAGAGACACAGAGATGTGGGGAGAAGCCCTGTGGCTGGGGGACCATCAAGGAGAGAAAGATCTCAAGAATATTTTTTTCTTCCTGTTGCTATGAGTTGCAGGGCAGAATTCTCACTTTGTTACCTCTTCTGGAAACTTCAGGAAACATGTTTTATCTAAAACTCTGGGGATTGGTATTATGTTGTTCTGATGAAACAGAGTAGAGAGGGAATAAAAGACCTCGGGTCATTCCAGATGCACCTCCTATTTTGGGGGGTAAAGTGCAGCACTAGCAAACCTTAAATTGCTACAACATTTAATAGTGTTTCAATAACACTTGCTAATTACTGGTCACAGAAGATGGACATGCACAGATCCCATACTCTACCTTTTCTCTCCCAATCAGGAAGTCAAATAAGTGTACATGACTGAGAGAGAAAAAAATCTGGGAAAAACCCTGCCTCTGCTCCCATTTATAACAATAGCACCTTATTTACAAACTTGAGTATTTTAACCACTTTGAACAATATGTAAAGCAGCTTAGCATCACGGTTAGAATAGGGTTTTGGAGCCACATTAGGTGAGTCTGGTTCCCCACCCAGCCCTTCCTAGTCAGTGACACTGTGGGGGTACTTAAACCTTTCAGAGTCGACATTTCGTCATCTCTAAAATGGCTGTTCTGAAGTTCGAGTACAATCATGTACAGCACTATATATGAGGCAGAGCAAAAATTAATAAATATCTGCTATGCATCTTCTTTGCAAAAAATTACTTGGTAAACAACACACAACTGATGTTATATAAGCCAGGAAGTCACAATATGGTACTAGAGCCCTATTGGAGGCAGTCCTGGAGTTTTCCTTAAAAAAAAAAGGCAAATCAGGACTTAATTTTATTATTTACTAAAAATTCTATTTTAATTTTATTATTTTATCATCAAGTGGAACTTATTGTGCACCTATATCACTAGATGCTGTGGTGAACACTTCATAGTGTAATCTGAACAGCCCACGTGCTTAGCCTTAGAAAACCACAGTATGAAATGGGCATCTTTGACCAAGATTAACATTTAGTACATGTATAATTGATGCACCATTAAAAGAAACAATTTTAGCAAAAGTGGGGAAAAAAATGATGAAGAAACTTGAAAGTAAGGTTTTCAGGGGGCAAAGAGTGTAACTTCTTTCCTGATCTTGGCTCCTGGTCATTCATTCCTTTGACCACCACACATCCCAGCCTGCTGCCTACTGCGGGCCCAGGCAGCTGAGATGCAGCAGCAAACAAAACAGAGGCAGACCCCAGCCTTCATGCAACTTACATTTTATTGCAGGCTGGATATCATCACTTTATTTTTAATGAATTAAAAATAGTGCCAAAAACGGTGCCAGGGGCCTGATACTCACCATCACTTGGGCCCCTTTTCAAGGCTGGTCCTCTAGAGGGTGATCCTTTCTCCCTAGCATCATACCTTTAAGTTAAGCAGCTGCCATCAGGATACAGGGAAAAGGATAGGCAATCCTCACTGCTTAAAACACTTGGGCTTCCCTTAGACATGGAAAGCTGGATTTACAATGCCTTATACTGTGTAACTTTCTATCAAAAAATACGACTTCCTAATAAAACCATCCTTTAAACCAATCGCTGATCTCTAAAATAAAATTTAAAGCAGGTTCAATCAAAATGAAAACTCCTATGTATTTTCATGTGCTTTTCCACAAATCTTCAAGGGTTATCATTCACCTTATAATTTAACCCTGGTTTTCTGTGTAACTGGTATAAAGAAATATATTCACCTTGAATTCTTTATCTAACTAAAAAGCTTTATACAACATAGCCAGAAAGGAGCACCAACTCCCTTCCCCAGCAGTTTGTCAGGGAATTGTTCCGGAAAGTTCATCCTTGGATGTGCTACCATCTGTCAAGTCACCATAAGTAGAAACAAGTGGAAACAAGGGCTATTAACTAAAGACACTGCATCCTAGAAAAATATATACAAACGATATAAATGTAGGAGAGAGAAAGAGAGTGAAAGAAGATCCTAACAGCCATCTCCCAAGAGTTCTAATTTTGGAAAAACTGAAGTAACAATTCTGTAGTACATGCAGCTTTAATGAAAATAAAATTAATAGGTCTTCTTCTACAGCCTGAGCCAGTATTGAGGAAGCAGGCATTTTATGATGTATTTTAAAACACTGAGGCAAAGCAAGAGTTACTATAGAAAAATAAATAAATAAGAAGAGCACAAACATAAATACCAAGCCTGCAGCATAGCCCCAGAGGATGTTTGATCATCGGATGAAGAGTTCAGATCTTTTATGATAAATGACAAATGTTGCATGCTTACAGAGGAACAAAGTAAATTCAAGATGGAAGTTGAGCACTGGGTCAGATTGAGAAAGCTGGGGCCAAGTAGTGAGGAACGGGGTGCGGTGCTCAGGGCTAGGGCATGAGGGGCCATGAGGGGCTGTGTGATTCTGGTGAGTCACAGAGTCGCTGAGGCCTCTCATCCTGGGGGACAGGCCAGCTTCAGGGTCACCTCCAGCTTCATGATTCTTCAATGGCTTCTGCCTCCACCACGCTTAGTCTCTGAGCCATCATGAACTGTGTTAAGAGGGTAGACAAAGCAGATTGCCTTTACCTGAACCTGTCTAGAAGCTGAGAACACCAACCCAAAGTGTGTCCTTGTCAGCTGTCCACATTCAGTCCAACTCAAAGTTTACTTTCTCCATAAACATTCCTTAGTCAAATGTGTTCCCCCTGTGGAGCCCCTGTGCAGTGTCAGCAACTTTCCAGTATATTTCCTATGCATGAAGATTATCATTCTTCATGCATGCATTACTAAATACTGTATTTTGGTGCCTCAATTATTATCAGGTTTAGCAGAAAAAGCATGGGAACATAGTAATAGGTATTAAATAATTCTATTTATATATCTTCCAATATTTTATTTTTGAGCACTTACAATTTTCAATAAGAAGGGAATGAAAAGCATGGACACTGGAGTCAGAAAAACGTGTGTTTAACTCTGAGTTCTGTATCTTTCCAGCTGTGTGACCCTGGGCAAGCTACTTAATCTCTCTGATCTGTAGTATCTTAACTGGAAGAAGATGGTGAACAATGCTGACCCGACACAAAAAAAGTGGTTTTGAAGATTCCTTGAAATGCTGGGTATAATATGCCTGGCATAGAGGAGACACATTATAAATCATAATATTCTGTCCTTTCTCAAGAGAAGTACCAATCTTTGGAGGAAAGGAAGTTGTTTTGTTTAACTTTCTGGTAACTTCAAACATTTAACCACAGTTTTTTGCACATGGTAAGTACCAGTTACCACTGGCTGAAATAAATCTTTGAATTGGTAAAAACTAAGAGAATTATGGGTAAGACATAAAAGAAAGAAGGCTTATCCTTTGGTTCAGATGCCTGATTTTGACTCTTATTCTGTGACTAGCTGAGTAAACTTGACCCTCTTTTGGAGAAATATCTTCAGAAGGATGGGGTGGAACCAGAGCAGAAGTTGCAAAGTGGGGGCCCTCAGACTATATCTGTTTGATATATATTTTGTTTTGTTTGATGCACAAAATACTTTTTTCTGACCCTTGACTCATGACTTCCTTCCAGCAGCATTCAGAACGACCCCTCTGGAAGAGAGCCAAGTCGTGTGTGAGAATGTGGAAGCGCGTATGGCTGTCACGGAGCAGCAGGCCCCCATCCTGCCTGCCCTCAGGGGGGAGTTAGTTCTTCAAGCAATGTCTCACTGGAAAGAGAGAGTGTGTAGCTAGAACTCGGAGACCACAGGTTGGCATCGTTTACATGCACAGGTGGCATCTGAAAGCCTGGTGAACAGTCCGAGAGGGGCAGCTCCAAGTCTTCTGAGGAAAGCAGCCTCACATGTTGTAAAAATTCAGGTAGATACACTCAGGAACGTGCCTCTTGTCCTGCTACTTAACCTTCTCACAGATTGTCTCTGCCTCGGCTTTCCAACAGACCCAATGGATTCCTCAAGCGATGTCACCCAAACTCCTCTACCAGGGACCCACATGAATGGCAAGGTAAGGAACAGGTGAACCTGTGGCTGAAGAAAAGGGAGAGACAGAGAAACCAGATCAAGGAGAGAAGCAATCTGTGTGTAATACCCTGTGGTCATTAAATCGTTATCTTCTTTGAATTCTTTTAGAAATAAAATGAATATAAAAAGACAAGTAATTTTCTCACCTAATTTGCTTGTGGAGCTGATAATTAAGTGTTGTTGATTGCATCACCAGAAAGAATTTGTGATACTTGCTGTAGTGTCTCTGCATATTTAAAGACAAAAATGTTCTTTCTGGTGCTCAGTAAAAGTATTATTTTTTGAACCCTCTCCCCCTGGCAGTTCTTGTAGCCTCCATTCCATGTTTACGGAGCTGCACAACTCCCTGTATGAGATACAACAAAAATCAACTTTACACCTAAGTGCTCTTGGCAACCTATCTGTTCCTTAGCTGAGAAACAGGCCCGGACTCAGAGTTCTCCAGAAATTCCAGATGTTCTCAGGGATACCCTCCTGCCCCTGCATCTGTATGTTTCTCCCCCCTCCCCGCCTTACAGTTCAAAAAATGGTTGGGAGGAAAAATTGCATAATGGTTAAAAACTCCAGCGCCAGAGGCTGACCTGTTTGCAGTACCCAGCACCATCTGCATAAACCTGGGCAACTGATGAAACTCCTTGAGTCTCAGCTTCCTTGTCCCCTAATGGAAATGATAACAGTAGCTCAAAGGAATTGATTCTGAGAGGAAGTGAGCTATTGAATGGACAGTATTTAGCACAGGTCTGGACCATAGTAAGAGCTCCACATGGGGTACAGTTCATCATCATTGTCATCAACACCACCCTCACTATCTATTCTAGATAATCCCAAAGTAGTTAACATGTCAGAATCACCTGCACGTCCAATCTGACATTCTTAAATTCCAGTCCAATATTCTTAAAAATACATATTCACAGATGCCACACTGAAAATCATTTTGGAACTCCTGAGAGTGGTCCCAATGATTTCTTTGAAGCTCCTTAGGTGAATAAATGCTCAGCCACACTTAGGAAATGTTGCCTCCACAGAACTTGAGAGGTTGCACACAGAGAGACTGACAACTCTAGGGAGACTCAAGGGCAAAGACAGAACAAGGGTCCAACTGCTCCTTTAAGAAACTTAAACATTTTCTTTAGTCTTCAGAAAAGAGCATTATCACAACTGTCATTCAGTATAAATCACCTCTCATCTCTCAGCTTTCTTTTTAATCTTATTTATTGGTGCCAAAGATAGTTTGCTAGCATACCAGGATATTCCAAAGTGATTGAATTTGCTTATTCTTTGTGCAGCTGTCACAATGGAGACAGCAAAATAAATGTATAGATAATATTTTCCATATTTCTTTTTTTAAAGAAGTGGGGAGGAAGACAGCCAATTCCAGCTATTCTAACTACCATCTTGAATCAAGTTCAGCCCCTATAGGGCTCATTACTAAATATTCTTTGTGTGATACTCAGTTGTAATGACCATCAGATCACATTTTTCCCATGAAATGGTCTTCAAAGAGCTTCCACCTGTTGGGAAAAGGTTAGTGAAGAAGCAAGAAAGTTATCTATTCTACTTGACCAAGTCAACCTAGGAACTGTTTTGTGGAACCCGTTTTAACTCCAGCTTTCCTGTTTTCCACCGCTGCTCAGATGATGGATCTGTGGGAAAACAGTGTGAGTGACTAGTGTGGCCAGATCTTGACAAATCCTCAAACAAGCGAAGCCCTGCTTCTACTCATAGATATCATGCCAGAGGCTTGTGCATCCCTCCCAGCCCACTGCAGGTTGGAGCAGGGAAAAAGCATGTTAGCCCACATCTCATTCCCAGAGCTGTTTTATTATTTCTGTCTCCATTGAAGAAATACCTTGGTTGGTAACAACCAGCAACATTTTTAGAGGGATATGCTTTTTCACAGTAGTAGTAACTCCTTTCAGGTTCCTGGACATGATTCCTATGAGTGTGTGTGGAACGGGGTCTTCCCATGCACAACCCCAAGCAAGGTATCTGAAAATTCAACTCAATTCTGATGCTATCTGTCCAGAGACAGCACCAGAATCCCCAGGTTAAGGGCTCTGTCCCACAAGACTGCCCTCCACCTCCCACTCCAGACAGTGGTCACAAGCCCCAGACTTCCCTGTGCATCTGACCCACGAGTTACAGATTGGAGGTTCCCACAACCTCCCGCTTAGCTTCAATCAATCTGCTAGAGCAGCTTACAAGACTCAGGAAAACACATTTACCAGTTTAATAAAGGATACAAGTTAACAGCCAGATGAAGAGATACATAGAGCAAGACCCCACATAAAAGAGCTTCTATTTTCCTGGAGCTTGAGGCCTGGCTCTCCAGCACGTGGAAGCTTTCTGGTTCCACAAGCATAGAAGCTCTTGCCCACAGAGAAGCAGGGTACAAGAGAGAGGAAACTCTTCCAGTGGGCTTTTGTGAGGGCTTCAGTGCAGTCATGATTGAGTAAATCAGTGGCCATTGGCTGATTCAACCTCCAGCCCCTGCCCTTGGGAAGGGTCCAAAAAGTCTCTCATCAACATGACAACACCCATTTCACCTTTAAGGCTCTGAAGTGTTTTCAGGAACTGTGAATGAAGACCAAATATACCTAAGAAATATATATTTGGTCCTTTTGACTGAGTACATATTTCTTATAACTCGCTATATTGCAAGGGATACACATAAATCTGGTCTAGTATATGAAAACTGAATTACTTGCAAATTTTATCACTTTATTAGGACTTGCAATATAGATTGCAACTGATGTTGGGATTGGGAGGCTTGCTATAAAACAATGGTTCCCAACTAGGGGTGATTTTTATCTCCCAGGAAATGTCTGGAGACATTTTTGTTGAAACAACTGGGTCGAGGAGATGCTTAAGGGCATCTAGTGGGTAGAGGTCAGGGAAGTTGTTAAACAGTATACAACATACGGAACAGGTCCCCAGCCAACGAATTATCAAAATGACAGTAGAGCTGAGATTGAGAATGCTGTCTGTAGAAGAATCTGTCAGAACCGGCTCCTGCCCATCTCCCCAGTCCCCTCAGCTGTCTTTTGCATACCAGACTGTCTCTTTGACACCCCATCAGGACAGAGGGATGGCCAATACTGGTTTCCATTGTTGGCTTGTTGGGCAGCCTGTAGGGCAGGGACATCTGCGTGCAGAACTCTCTCCCGTTCCCACCACAAGGAGTTGGCAGATGTGTGTATTTCAGGCTGACCTGAAGGGTCACAGTGGCACAGCTAACTTGGGAGTCACTGAGACCTGGTCCTGCATCCTACAATTACTAGCTTGAGTGCTTAAAAAAAATAAAAAAGATGAATGTATATCATGTGCACTGCCCCTCTGTGTTTCAGAAGGTGAAATAATCAGAAATAAATGGAGAAAGTTGTTAAACAGATGGCATGTGGATTAACTACAAAAGGGAGTCAAAAGCCAAATCACATGGTAAATCAGCCTCATAGCCATTGCTTCTGCCACAGCTATTGTGATTGTTGGATGCCCACCTTAATTACGGAGCCCTTGGCAAATGCTTTCTTCGTACACCAGGCTCCAGCAAGGTTATTGATATATAATATTCTGACCATAGAAAGAAACAGCTGAAGACTGAGCAGTGCTAGCAACAATATGTGACATCCTGGGAGAAATGTGGGTCCAGTTCTGGAAGCCATACTGTTTCATTTTCACCCATGTTTTCCAATCCTGGGACCTCATTTTTCTCCAAATGGTCTGTGTTTCTCTTTGTGGTGATGAGAAACGATGGTCATGACTCTATATTAGTCATTAGCCAATGGGCACCTGCTCTAAACCAACAGCGAAAATGGGAACAGAAGAAACATTCAGAATTCCCAGCAAGGAAAACCTGTGGGATAGTTATGAATTTTGTTCTGTTGAAAAACTTAAAGGAAGCTGAAAAAATATTGTCATTTTGACTTTAATAACTCAAACTTTGTTTGCTTTGAGTGCCCATCCTGCTGGGCTGTAAGAAACTGATTCTTTATCTTTACTAGCGCTCCTACCACCTCCATTAGCCCAGAACCCTTAGAAGTTATCAGGGGTCTGAGGCAGCCTTAGTTCACAGCGCTGGCTTCCACGGATGTGCCCATTGTCCAGGTGGGCATTGATATGGCTGCTGCGGTGAACAGCCTCAGAGAGCACCATTCACCTACTGACTATAGACAGCACTATAAATGGTTCCCCTAGAAATATTCAAGGAAGGTGTGTCACCTCCATGCTCCTGGGCAGAGAGGTGGCATGGGGACTCTGCCAATTCTGGAAGCTTTTACAAACATGGACAATGTGGCTCTTCTCCTCTGAGACTCTCCCTCCTCCCTGGAGCACCACTCAGGAGTCAGAGGTGATCCCACACCTTATCTCCTCAGTTTGGGGGGCCCTCCCTGAGCTTCCAAGACTCCTTTGAAGCTTCTTGGCCTTCCTCTCATAGAACTTGTCACCCACCCACCCACCCAATGTCCTTCCAGTCATCCTCAGTGGATCACCACAAATGTGATCCAATTTAGCCTTTTGAAGCCAGGGTGGGAGGAGGGGTGGGTAGAAAAATGAGATGTAAAATTAGTCTGCTTTTTTGGTTTTGTTTTTCTAACTCATCCTGGGGCTGAGTTAGTTCCAGAGATTTTTCCTGAAGGATCTAAGATAATTTGGCAAATGAGAAGAGGAGAGCCTAACCCCCAATCATTAGACCTCATGAAGATGAGCCCAGCTGTGACACCATTATGATTCTCCATTAGCATGAAAGAGAAGGGACTTAAGAATCAAAGGTACGAGGGGAGACGTAACAAAGACAAATTATAAACACAAAGTTTAAGTGCATCTGTCCAGAGTATGTGTTACAGGAGCAATTTCATTTCTGTGGTTGCCTCGTTCACAGTGTCTTAGGCAGTTTGCAATCATCCTCTCTTTCTAATCTCTCCTCTCGGTTCCTGGGAGGTGTCCAGCTCTGTTGAGTCACAGTTAATTGGCAGAAAATAAAGTTTTTGAGCAATAAGTATGGAGAAAAACCATTCTAATCAGGGAAAGAATGGAGAGTCCATATAATAACAGAACACGGATTTATCATGAAAAGAAACATTCTGATTCACCAGGACATTTCCCCTTCCAATAGCAGTTTTTATTACTCATTTCTTTGCTTAGACATATTGCTCTACTGTTTAGCAGATGCCTATCACCTTGCAGGCTGTTTGTTGCCCTGCTTGGTGCATGCATGGTGGTGCTTAGCACATTCTCTTGCACACATTAGGTGCTCTAGTGGTTTGCAGAGTGGGAATAAAAGCATGAAGCAGTCATGAAGATGAAAAAACTAATAAGCAAAAAAGTATGGGAACCAAAGGCATGGGTAACCATTTTTCATTAATCTTGTATCGCTGCAGCCCTGTTCCTGAAAGCTGTCACACCTTTGAACTGAGAGAGTGTTGTATGTATGTGCGTAAGGGGGGTGTGTGCGTGTGTGCATGTGTGTGTGTTTTAAAGAAGGAAGTAGAAGCCACTGCATTTGCCTTGTTACTCAGCCACCCTCCCACCAGGGTTCTGGGAGCCTGAGATTCACTAATGAGCGTGGGTTTTATTGCTTCCATTAGTCCCTGTTAGCTGGATCAGAAGAGAGTGTCTTTGAGCCTAAGCAGCCCACAAATCCTGGAGCACTTCCCTTTTATGTGCCCCACTGCTTATCTACTCTGACAACAATATGGTGAGACTTCCCTCCCTCTGGCTTAGGGCCATGGTCACCATCAGAGCACACACAGTGCTCTAGGAGTGGGCAGAATAGCAGGAAAAGGTCAGAATGAATAGACTTCTCTTGAAAGAAATACACCTTAGCACAATTGCTCGTCTACAGGAATAGAGGACATCTCTGCAAGGCATTCTCCCAAACAGCAAGTGCTTCTCGGGGTGGGATGTTGAACTTCTAACCGTGAGGGGAGTCAGTCACAAGTGACACTCCTTTACATTCACTAGCAACCCTCATAAAAAGGGTCTGAAGGGCGGAGGAGCCATCTCAAACCCTGGTTGGTGATAACAGACAAAGGGAAAGTGGTAGGTAATGTAGAGTGTTTGGATCTGTTTGCCTTGAGCGAGAAAGAGAGCAGAAATTAATGGACAGCAGAGCGCTGTGTAATGTCAAATGTCCCCAGAAGGTCTTACCAGGGAAGGGGGCAAGTGTCCAGGCCCTATTGGAAGAGAGGGTGTTAATGCCAATTCTCCTTTGCCTCCTCAGAATGTGTATGTTTTGTTTCTAAGAGGTTTTCTCATTTAAAACGGGAGGAAAAGGACACATTTGCAGTGACTCTGATGAATGAGACATGGCTTAAATGGTGAGCTGATGTGATGTCCATTCACTTTTGATGTGCAATAAATGACTCTAAAACTTGGTGGTTTAAGACATATTTGTTCAGCCCACAATTCTGTGGGTCAGCCATTTGGCTCAGCGGGGATGTGCTGGTTTAGGCTGAGCTATGGCAGCCATGGTCAGCTGCTGAAAGCCACTGGGGGTGGAGCAGCTCATCTCTGCTCCGGGGGTCTTTCATCTTCCAACAGGCTAGCCCGAGCTTGGTGACCTGAGGGCTGGCAGGCTTCCAAGAGACAAAGTGAAACTGCTCCAAGCTTTTGGAGGCCTGAGCTCACAACTGGCACAGCATGATTTCTGCCTCATTTTATGGGTCAAAGCAAGTCACAAAGTGAAACCCAGCTTTCAGGGGTTAGGAAGATACCCCACCTCTTGAAAGGAGAAGTTGCAAAGGGGGGTGTGACTTCACAGAGGAGTTAAGAATTGGTAAACTTTTCAGCCTATCTACACAGTGAGCTGCAGAAACCCACAGAGGCAACCAGTAGCTATTTCGAAGGAAGAGCATTGGACAAGGAGCCAGGAAACTGAATTCTTGTCCTGACCCTGCTGTCATCGAACGTAGGGCACTGTAACTTTGATCTTCTCTTATCTGTAAAGTGAAGGAGATGGACTCAGTAAACTCTATGGCCCTTTCCATAGTTAAAGTCCTAGCATTTTTGGATTAGCAGCTTTCCTTTCAGTAGCTCAAAAAGTAAGCAGAGTATTTATTTTTTATTTTAAAGAATGGATACTATTATGTTTTCCATCTTCTCCTGTTCTAGCCATCACCCACAGCTGGCTTGCTTCTTTTCCATCCTACTGTCTAAGGTATCTCCTTGGGAAATTTGGATCCACTGGGAAGCAAATAAGTGTAATAAATAGTCTCTTTTTAATTTTACTTACTTGTCGCACAAATAATATGGCCAAAACAGTCACAAACAAACATTCAAAAATCCCACCATTCAAATATTACACACATGTTCCATGAATACTTATGTATAGTGTACATGGTATTTAAAATTAATAATCATTGTATATATAGTACATGTCTTTATTTTAAGAAACATACATACAGAAAAGTGCACATATCTTAAATGCACAGCTCAATGAGTTTTCAAAATGTAAGTAACAAACATCCAGATCAAACGAACATTAACAAAATCCCCAAATTCCTCATTTCCCCCTACCAATTATTACCCAACTCCCCCAAGTTAACCAGTCTTGAGTTCTATGATTATAATCAGTTTTTCCAGTTTTTGACCCATGTATAAATGTAATTATGTAGCATATACTCTTTTCTAAAGACTCCTTTTATTCAACACTGTGTTTGTGAAATTCATTCACGTTTTTGTATATAGTAGCAGTTTCTTAATTTTCATTGTCATAAATTATTCCATTGTGTAAACACACCAATAATTTATCCATTTATTCTACTTTTGGGCATTTTGGTAGTTTCCAGTTTGGGGCTATTATGTATAGCACTTCTATGAACATTCTCGTAAATATTTTTAGTACACACATGAACAAATTTTTTATGTATATACCTAGAAGTGGAATTGTTCAATCATAAATTTTATGTTCAGCTATAGTAGTTACTGTTAAGCAGTTTTTCAAATTGGTTTTACCAAATTACATCCCCACAGCAATATATCAGAATCCCCATTGACTTACATCTTTGACAACAATTGGTCATTTCAACCTTTTTAAATTTTAGCAAATCTAGTGAGTGTGTACAGGTATATCATAATGGTTTGTCCGTACCATTTTTATGGTGCTTCTAGTTTTGTTGTTTTTCTGCTATATTAAAGATCACCCTTTGAAATGCCATCTATGAGTTTTCTGGTATGGAATTTTTAAAAAAATATGCAAAAGCAAAATGTGGTATATACATACAAAGAGATATGATTCAGGCTTAAAATACAAGGAAATTCTGACACGTGTAGTATGGATAAAACTTGAGGACATTATGCTAAGTGAAATAAGGCATCTTGGAAATATAAATACTGTATTATTCTACTTATTTCAGGTACTAACAGTAGTCAGAATCATAGAGACAGAAAGTAGAATGGTGGCTCTAAAGGCCAGGGCAGGGAGAAGGGAGAATTGTTTATTGGGTACAGAGTTTCAGTTTTGCAAGATGGAAAGAGTTCTGGAGATGGATAGTAGTGGTGGTTGCACAATATCAATGTACTTAATACAGCTGAAAGGTACACTTAGAAATGGTTAAGATGGCAAATTTCATGTAATGTGCCTTTTACCACATTCTTTTTTAAGAGGCACAAAGAAAATAGCCATCAGTCCAAAACTTTATATAAAACATATGGTATCTCCTGCTGTCTCAACCTTCAAGCTTCTTTCACAAGATGCCAGGTAGGCTGTGAAGAGAAAGAATATAAATTGTAGAATGTTTCCAAGCATTTTATATTCCTATACCAAGTGCTGTAGAATTTTTCTATCTCCCTCCACCCACAAAAAAATTAGAATCACTGGGTATACAGAAGTCATCAGAAAGCAGATTTGAACTCAATATAAGAATGGGCCTATCTTTAAATGAACTGAGTAGCAAAAAAATGGGCTTCTGGACACTGACTATGTTTGAATTTTTCTTTTGAAGGATAATACAAAGATAGGAAAACTGAAGTTTCTCCTTATTCTCTAATTTTGTACGTTTTTCTTGACAGTTGAATCTTGAACTGAATATGGATGTTGATTATTGCTGAATTATTTGAAATGACTTTCTAAAAGTGTTTCCCTCTTCCTAGGAAGGTCCAGAAGCTCAGTGGTCCTTTCATATCATTCATACCCAACATGGCTATGTTAGGCCAATAAAAATAGCCTTAAGATGACATATAACATTGCTAAGAATAAACTCTGATTGATCTACACCTGATTTATGGATGTCCACTAGATTCTAGATTGCCTGCCTTCTTAGAGACCTTAGAGACTTGGTGGTATAGACTGAATCTTCATATCCCCCCAAAAATCATATGTTGAAATCTAACCCTCAAAGTGATGTTTCAGAGAAGTGGGGCCTTTGGGAGGTCACTAGACGTAGCCCTCAATGAATGGGATTAGTGCCCTATAAAAGGGACCCCAGAGAGCTCCCTCACTCTTTATTCTATGTGAGGACACAGCAAAAAGATATCTGTCCACGTTCCAGGAAAGAAGCCCTCGCCAGACACAGAATCTTCTGGTGCCTAGATCTTGGACTCCTCAGTATCCTGAACTCAGGAATAAATTTTGTTTAGGCCAAACAATCTATGGCAGCCTGAATGGACTAAAACACCTAGTTCCTTAATCTCATCTGTCTTCTGTAACCAAACCCTTAGTCTCTGGTATCTCCCACTTGAACTCCTACTGACTCCCCACTAAACCCCTTAGTGTGAATTAGATGCCAGTTTCTTGTTTATTGTGATTCTCTGAGTCCCCTGGCACAGGCCTAATGCAGACTTTTATGTCATTTGCAATACCAAGTGAGAAGAGAGATGGAGGCAAATATTCCTTATTCAAGCCACTCTCTACATGAAATGCAAACCAGGTTAATTGCTGGCATAAACCTTGTGATCACTTTTAACTAGGATATGAATCAGCTTGGTGTAAATGACTCTCTTATAGCTATTTTTACTTTCATTAGAGCCTTGTCAGGAAACATTATTTTAATAAGTGCCAAATCCAAGCTTACTTTTTAACCTACTTAGGTCGCCAATATTCTTCATCCTGAAATATTTAAGTAATTTGTGTAGAAACGTTTTGTTCAATTTGGTAAAAAATGTATTTCAAAAGATGCTCTCAACTATGTGTCAATAGATGAGCTCTAAGATACATGTTAGTTTTTAAAATGCCATGATTGCTATTAAGTAATAACAATGGAGATCACTTATTGACTGCTTTCATCCCACAAGGGAAAAGGTGCAATTATTTTCACCCATTGTATATATGAGGAAATTAAGTCCTAGAAAAGAATAAACTGCCGAGATCATTCCCAGAGCCAGGATTCTAATTCTGGCTAGAATGCTCACATGCTCTCTGGAAGGAACATCGAGCTGTCACCCTCATTAACCCAGCCAGATTGAATGGAAACAGGCATCAGAAATCAGAAGGGATAGGAATCAGATAGAAAAATTTAGCACCAGTAAGAATTAATAGTAAAACAAAAAAATGCTATCATAAGGAAGCTATGTCTTATTTGCTACAATATTTTGAAAGGTATTACATACACGTATCTAATTACAATCAGTCAGATAAACTTGCTTAAATCAGAGATTAAAGGAGCAGTGGGAGAACTTTCCATCCTGAAATCCTGCATCTAGTGAGGTCTCCAAGCTTACCCACTGAAAGTGTTATTACTCAGATGTAATCTATAAAGAAAGGGATTAAGTCAGTTTGTCCCTGTTTTGCGTGGCAAATAGAAGACATTCAAGAAATACTATTGACTGTCTAATTGGTTGAGTTTGAGCATGTTCTTACCTACTGAGGTGGGCACATGCAGTGGACTATGATTTTATTGAGATGTGGGCATGATGAATCTCCTTAGACATGAAATAACTGAATTAGCTGAGGGTGATGGCAGAAGTTGTAGGGATAAGACCCCTAAATAGATGGTAGGAAAACCATGGCTATTGTTTTTATCCCAAAGAATAGAGGTAGGGCTCTAAGTTTGATAGGATAATTTTGTCTGAGTTTAGGAAAAGGAACAGGTGACATGTATAACAGTCCCTTCTGCATCTAAATTGGGTCTGGATGAGTCTTGAGGGGACTTGGGCAAGTTCCTAAGAAGAAAGAGATGGAAAAACTGGGCTAGGGAAAAGTGCACCAGTAAGTCTTCATGAACCTGGGAGCACAAAAGCATTTGTTTCTGGCCTTATTTCAGAATTTAGCACAGAAGGGCAGAGAGCCTTCAACCCATGACTCATGGGAAATGTTTATACTGGGCAGCACACCTGCTACTGTAAGTCAAGACAGGCAACATGAGGTGGAGGCCAAAGAATAGGTTTTGAGGGCTATTAGAAAGGATGGTCTCATGGAAACTAGGACCTAAGTGAAATGCCAGGAGCAACAGACAGAAGGAGAGTAGGTTCCTTGAGTGGAAGAGGCCAGCAGCAGCTTCCTGGCCAGGACAGCTTGTGTCACCTGCAGAACTGTAACCAACTGCCCCCACCCCTGGAGCCTGGCAGAAAGAACACCGTCAGAGCTGCCTCCTGCAGCCAGAGCTCCAGCACTAGGCTGGACAGTGGGAAGCTCTCTACTTAGCTGTTCCTAAGAAACCGCAGCCCCTATCTTTACAGGTAAATATCTAGTAAAGTCTGTCATATTGGAATTGACATACATGACATTCTCAGATAACAATGAAAACAACAATACTCATAAATATCCTCTTTGCAAACCTCCTAGGTTCAAGTTACTATAGGTAGTAACAACAGTAATGGTTATTTACTTAGAGTAACACCAACTTCCATTTGTTCAAGGGACTCAGAAAAAATTTCTCCTGTCTCTGTACCAAGGTTTTGCTTCTTCTAAGCAGCTCTTTAGATTTTATAATATTTGTGCTTGTGAATCATGGGACAAATCTTGTTCTCTGCTACTCATTAGAAAAGATCTAAATTTGTGACCATATACCATGTAGAATACAGTTCTTATGTATTTGGGATTCTAACTTTTTAAATCTTACTTTTTACTTTGCTCTAATATTTCAGTTTATTTACTCGGATTTTCCTTAATTCAACTGGGAAAGCATCTTTTCTTTTACTTTGCTGGGGGTATTTTTTGTTCTGCTTTTCTTGTACATTTGGTATGTTGTAAGTCACTGCAAATGCTTTTGGTAATGAGCCACTATAAGAAAATAATGAGATATAGTGAAATTAAATAGGTTTTATGCCCTCTGTGTAACCAAGAATTTCTTTAACCGACTATGTTAAAGTTTGAGACATTGTTGAAAGAAATTGAATTACTCCACATTTATAGATTGGAAGAATTAATATTGTTAAAAGGTTCATACTATCCAAAGCAATCTACAGATTCAATGCAAAATTTCAATGACATTTTTCACAGAAAATAGAAAGTACAATTCTAAAATCTGTGTGGAAAACACTCTGGAAAGCCAAAAACAATTTTGAGAAATAAAAACTAAGTTGGAAGTTTCATGTTTCCTGATTTCAAACTATATTACAAAATAATAGTGATCAAAACAGTGTGATCTTGGCATAAAAACAGACATACAGACCAATAGAACACAGTAGAGAGCCCAGAAATAAAACATTGTATTATATAGTCAATTGATAAATGAGAAAAAAGCCAAAATGCAAAATAAGGAAAAGAGAGTTTCTTCAACAAATGGTGTTGGGAAACTAGATGATCACATGCAAAACAATGAAGCAGGAACCCTCTCTGGGCCACCATACACAAAAAACAACTGAAAATGAATGAAAGGCTTGAGTGTAAGACCTGAAAGCAAAACTCCTAGAAGGAAGCAGAGGAAAAAATCTCCTTAACATTGGTCTTGGCAATGATTGTTTGGATCTGACACCAAAAGCAAAGGCAAAAAGGCAAAAATAAACAAGTGGGAGAATATCAAACTAAAAAGCTTTATCACAACAAAGGACACCATCAACACAATGGAGAAGCAACATATGGAATGGCAGAAAATATTTGCAACACCATGTCCAATAGAGGGTTAATACCCAAAATATACAAGGAGTTCATACATTTTAACAGCCAAAACAAAACAAAACAGAAACAACTAAGTCAACTAAAGAGTGGACAAAGGACTAAAGATATATTTTCCCAAAGAAGACATTCAAATGGCCAACAGCACATGAAAATGTGCTGAACATTGTTACTCACCAGGGAAACGCAAATCATAACCAGAATGAGATATCACCTCACTCCTGTTGGCATGTCTGTCATCAAAAAGACACACACACACTCAAACACACCACTGGAATATTATTAGCCTTAAAAAAGAAGGAAATCCTGTCATTTGCAAAAACATGTATGAAACTTGAGGGCATTATGCTAAGTGAAATGAGCCAGACAGAGAAATACTGCATGACATCACTCACATGTGTGATATTTTTTTAAAAGTGAAATTCATAGAAGCAGAGGAGAAAAGTAGTTGCCAGGGGCTGGGGGTTGTAGGAAATAGGGAGAGGTTGGTAATAGGGTACAGACTTTCAGTTATAGGATGAATAAGGTCTGAGGGTTTAATGTATAACATGATGAATGTAGTTGTTAGCTCTGTATAATTGAAATTTACTAAAAGTACAACCTAAATGTTCTTATACACACATGCACGCACACACACACACAGAAAAGGTAAGCATGTAAAGTGATGGATATGTTAATTAACTCAATGGAGAAATCCTTTCACAATGTATGTGCATATTAAATCATCGTGTTGTACACTTCAAATATCCTACAGTTTTACTTGTCAATTATATGTAAATATAGCTGAAAATTAAATAAAATACAGACTTTAATTCTATAAACAGATAAATAATAGACAAAATAAAAAGCAAAAATAATTTTAAAAAATAATAAAACATAAATAATAAGCAAAAATAATAAAACAAAATTAAAGCTTCAAAATCTCTGGAATTGTCATCTTTTATTTTTCAAACCAAACACAGCACTTTGATGTTTTCCTCCTCTTATCAAACTGGGCATCATATTTTGGAGGATGCTTGCATGGTACATTGATATCATGGCACCCTTAGGGCTTCAAGAAGTTATAAGGGGTTTATAAGATACTCACAAAATCCCACTAGCTTGTAAATTCCTTAAGAACAAGAACCAGTTTTACTTACTATTGAATTCTCTACATGTAACACAATGTCTACTGGGCACTCAAAATTATTTGTTTATTGAGCAGTCCTACCACTGGGTTACTGCGCTGTCAGAATGTATATTGGGAAACAACTAGCAGTTTCTGTATCAGCAAAGCATGAAAATGCCAACTGAGCACTTAGAAATAATAATACACTTGAAGCACATACATTGCAATACATTGGAATAATACATTGGAATTGTGGTTTGGAAGAATCATTGCAGTAAATTAGTAAAAAAACTTAATTGTTTTAATTCCCCCAAACTCGGCTATGTCCCTCCCATTCTAATAATCCTGACCTTCCCTTCTTATTTCCCACCTCAATTCCAGGGAAAGAAAACACAACTCCACTATGTGCCTTTTCTCTCTGCTTCCTTATTTAAGACTTGTCAGTACGTGCTGGAAGCCAAGATTTGGAGTCTCTAAGAGTTAAAATGGGGAGAAGTGTGAAAAAGATCATGATCCATTTCCCCTAAGCCCGTTGATCTTCCTGAGTTCCTACTGTCAGCGGATTCTTCTCAGCAGGTTTCATTTCAATCCCTTGCCAACTAGTATGTATGGAGTCAGCATGAATGTATAAGCCACATTATGGCTAAAGGCAGAGGCTCTAAGTGGCTCAAGATGGCATCCAAAGATATTAAGGTCAAGGTGAGATGCTGCAGATGTGTGGGACGGAGTCAACAACAGAGCATTCCTGTAAAATGAAGGGGTTAATAGAAAGAAAAAAAAAACAGAGTAGGTCTTTTTCATTTTAGTTTTCTTTTTTTTTTAATTGTGCAAAAAATAAAAGGTGGCTACTAAGGTTCTGCATTCTATTGGCTTTCTGCTGGCACTTCAGTGAACCAAAGAATAGAATAATCTCTGAGCATCAGAGGGACCCTGGAGATCTCACCCTTAATTAGTTCATCTATCACCATCAGCATGATGCAACAGAGGGGGGAAAAGGATATTTTTAAAAGTGATTAAAACTGTGTGGAAGATGAATTTCAAATGTATTATATGAAGTGAAAGAAGCCAGTCTCAAAATACTACCTGCTAAATGGTTTCATTTATGTAACATTCTGAGAAAGGCAAAATGATAGAGACAGGAAACAGACCAGCAGTTGCCAAGGCTGGTGGGGGGGGGGCGGTAGGAGTTGATACAAAGGAGAGGGTGTGAATTTGAGGGGCATGGAAATGTCATATGTTTTGCCATTTAGTTACACAACTGCATGTATCTATCAAAACTCAAAGAAAAGTACACTAAAAAATGGTGAATTTGCTGTACTTGTATTATTCCATAATAAATATAAAATGGGAGGTGGGGGAAGTAGAAGCATGCCAGTTTCTGCCCAAAGGCTAAGGGGCTGTGGCATGGAACCAGATAGAGCAGGGAGAAGAGAACTAACATGAGCATCATCAGAACCCCAACTCTTGGAGCTCTTAGTGTGCACCAGACATGTTACCCACAGTCTCGTTTGGTTCGTGCCTGACTTTGTCCAAAGTTACGTACCCAGGCCTTGGGCATGGCTTCCAAGCCCCAGTCTCGCTGACTCCAAACCAAGATTTTCATCACAGTGCTCAGCTGCTTCTCCTACTGTGTGACAGGTATTTAGTGTAGGAAATGCACCTACTTCCCAGGAGCTTGAGGTGAGTGCATTAGAGCCCTGCTCACAGGTGAGGCAGCTAAGCAGGGATACAATGTGCCCAAGGGCCAGAGCCAGGTGGACCTGAGTTGCTTGTTCTTGTTCGTCCTCTTGCCAACACTTTTCTCTTAAAAGCTGAAGACTTGGAAGAGAAAATACGTCTATCCTTTTTCATACTTATGCGCACGAGGAATGCAGGTCTTGTCAGTAAAGAGCTTGCAGTTCATGATAAGCGGAAGACCAATACACAGCCAACTATACATGGGAATGAAATAAATAAATAAATGATAAAAAATATAAATAAATAAGGAAAGAGTAAATACACCTTACTAAAATTTGAAGATGTTGAGTGGCAATTTAAACCTGCCTTTTGGAATCAGATGGCCCAGGTTTGAAACCCCTTTAAAACTGGACAAATCTCTTGAACTCCCTGTGCCTCAGTTTCTTCAACTGTAAAATGAAGATAATATCAGTACCAACCTCACAGCATTGGTGTTGGTGTTAAGTTAGCTGATATGTGTAAAACAAAACAGTGCCTAGGATCTGTGATAAATGATTGTATTTGTTTTATTTTTGAGGGTAAACAAATGCAGAGCTATAAAAAGGCAAAATATAAAAGATGGTCAATTCCCACTACCAGATGCTTGTTGCTTTCCTGCCTTTTTCCCTTTCTTACTATCCTTTCATTTTTTTGAACACACACAAAAAAAAGTATATAAACTGAAAGTGGCCAAAAAAAGAGCAACAACTAAAAATCCAAATAAACAAACAACAACAAAAAAGACCCCAGCTCTTACATAGAGTTCTAAAATCCTAAGGGGGGGGGTGAAGGAAGTGTTAAAACTGGGGGAAAATACAAAATTCATTTAAGCCAAAGTCTTTCTTTGAGCCTCAGATCTGGCTTATCATTAAACACTCAGTGCTAAACACTCTCATTATATACTATATTTACCAAACTGTTACTGATTTCTGATTGCACCAGATATCCCAGGGACCGCCAAGATGGCCTCGCAGAGGCATAGGCCACCTACCGGTCAAACCGTGGGAATATTTAGATGGTTGCTTTTTTAGCAAGAATTCCAAATCTACTGCTGTTTAACAAGCCACCCCGAAACTTAGTGGTTTAAAATGATTTACTTTCTCTCATCATCCCGTGAGTTAAGAGCATTCATTCGGGCTAGTATTGTTTGGAGTTTCTCATACATTATAGTCAGATGGTGGCTGGAATAAAGTCAGATGGTGTAACTGGACTGGACATCCAAAATGGCTCTCGTGCCCAGCTGGCAGTTAATGCTGGCTGTGTGGGGGCTGAAGTTCAGCTGGGATTGTCAGCCAGAGAACCTATATGTGGCATCTCCATGTGGCTGCTCTCCTATAGTATGGTGGCCAGTTTCCAAGGAGAGTCCTGAGAGGAAGTGCCCCATGAAGAAGTATCCCAAGAGGCCCAAGAAAAAGCCACAGGCTTCTTAGGACCCAGCCTCAGAAGTTTCCAGAATGTCAGTTCCTTTTCATTCTATTGGTGAAACTGGTCACTCAGACCAACCCAGATTCAAAGGGAAGGAAATTAGATTCTACCTCTTGATGTGAAGAGAAGCATATACATACAGAGAAGGAAGAAATTAACAGTAGCTATCCTTGGAGATGATCACAAAGAGAGACATAAACAGGAAATCAATAGGCGTACAAGCAATCTAATCATCAGCTGGCTTCTTCTCATCCACATTAAAACACATTTGAACTTTGCAAGCATGGTTTCTTCCCACAGACATAATTGTTCCCAGATAGAATAAGAATAAAAGAGTTGCTGGACATACAATATCCATGGATTGGAGTACTGGGCAATTGCCCAGCCAGACCTCATCCAACACTCACCATATACCACAGCCGGCAAAGCCGGCAAAGTGACAGTCCCTTAGACCCCTTAACTGCCCAGAGCTTTCCTGTCCTGTGTCAGTGCCAGGCTGCCTTTCCTGATGGCAATGTGATAAGACCAACCACCAGCAGTGAGCAGAAGATTAGAGATAAACCAGTTTTTATTTTCTGCCAAAAAATGTTTGATTTATTTCTTTAATATGTTGAAAAATGTTGGAAATATTTTAGATAACAAAATTATAACAAATAAATTACAGGGAGTCCCCATCACCCCACATTTAGCTTTCTCTATTATTAGCATCCTACATCAGTAGGCTACATTTATTATAATTAATGAATCAACATCAGTTGATACTATTATTCTTAACTATAGTCCATATTTTCCTGAAATTTCCCCTGTTTTTCCCTAATGTTCTTTTTCTGTTCCAGGACCCAATTCATATTATCCCATATACATTTAGTTGTCCTGTCTCCTTTCGTTCTTCTTGGTTGTGGCATTTTTCTCAGATTTTCCTTGTTTTCAATGACCTTTGAGGAGTACTAGTCAGGTATTTACAGAATGTTCCTCAATTAAGATTTGTCTGATATATTTCTCAAGATTAGACTAGTGTAATGTGTCTGGGACTTCCATTTTTCATCTTTCTGGCTTGATCTCTTCTTTTTAATTACTTTCAATAATATGTTATCCTATATGGAAAGAAAAGAAGACTGTTTGAAAGAAAATATTCAGATTTTTCTTAATCTGGAATCTGACTTGGAAGATTTAAAACTGAGTTCCCAGTTAGAACCACTGAGTTCAAAACATGTTGGCTTCTTGGGAACAAGGATAATGATACCAAATATAAATTTCTGCAAGTTAGTCCATGAATTCAGTTTTCTAAAAGTGAAATCACTTAAGTCTTTGCTCTGAGGTTTAAAAAGCCCTGATATTTGATCGAAATACCTGCTCAGAGCAGAACCATATTGTGTGTGTTTGCAACCTTTCCAGAAAGCAGCCCTTAAAATCTGTCACTTTTCCTTGAATGGAAGAATTTTGGCTTCCCACTTGTAGAAGTAAATTTCACCACAATCTCTCCAGGAAAATTCACAGAATGAAGAGGAGTGATTTGTTCTGGCAGATAAACAGCTTCTCCACTCAACATTTCTTCAATGTGTTGTTTTTATTTCTCTCCTTACAGTTTCCTTTCCCATACGGAGGGAACATATTTTCACGCAAACAGAAATATGTTCATATCAATATTTGGTTGAGATTTTGTCACAATGTTCCCCCTTGGCATCTACTTAACTGCCGTTAAATAACAGACTTCCCATATTTACAGTGTCAACAAATGCTCAGGGAATTGTTATTCATTTTTTTCAGCCTCTAACAAAATGGTTTTATTAAATTGTACTGTCAGTAGGGAATACTGTAGGCTCACCCCCATCTCTCCCTCTCCTTCCTCTTCAACACACACACACACACACACACACACACACACACTACTGCGAAAATAGAACCTGAAAATGGAAAAACCTACAATTACCAGTAATACTCATAATGATCTTAAGTCCTTGTCCAGGCATGAAATTTGTAAAGAACCTTATTTACCAAGAGACTTTGTGCTAGTCTGTGTGTTGCCAACTCTCATCCTGGGCAACTTTCTTCCTCACGCTTTCTGGGATTCATTTCCTATATTTGAATTTAGGAGGTTAGATTAGATAGTTCCTGATCGCTCGCCCAACACTAACACTCCAGGGTACTATGTCCTTTCATTCATAAACTTCCCGTAATAGCAGTGGTGTGCTGGTAAAGCAGCTCTCTCAGGGGAAAAGCCCTGATTTGCAGCACTTGCCAAGGGCAGATGTGGTGTAAACACTCCTATCAGAGCCAATGTCAAACTACCAATACTTTAACAACAGCTTTCAAATATTCTGAATGTTCAATGATCAGTTCTCATGGGATGTTACAAGATGGCTCCAGCACACTGATCAAGCAGCCAATGGTAATGATTTGAGGGTCACATTTTGTTAGGGAATAAATTCATTTTAGAAAAAAACGTATGTATATACTTTCTAATTATGATAGTGAAGATGTTGTGTACATTCTAGAGAATTCCTTTCTTTTTATTCTCATTGCCACCACCTTATTTTAGCCACCCCAAAATCCAGGTTACTGCAATAGTCACCATAACCTCCTGAATTAGTTTGGATTCCCCCACCAGAAGCAGAGCCTGAAAGAAGGATTCAAGTTCAGGTAGTTTTTCTGGGAGGAGATGGGAGCATGGATATGAGAGAAGGGAAGAAAGGGTCTGTGTTGCCATGTCTTCTATTCTGGTGCTTCAACATCTAGGGCTTTGCTGATCCTGGTGGGGCTGCTCCTCCCAGGGGTAGCCAATTCCTAGAGAGAGTTAATGACTTGCCCATGAGCAAGTTTCAAATACAAAGCAACCAGTCCAGAACCCACATCCTAGGCATCACCTTTATTGGGCTCTCATAGTCCAGGTCATTATTCACCTAATAACCCAGGAGCAGGCACCAGACATCCAGGAACAGTCCATATGCCTTAGAGCCCACTGAAATAATTCAAACTAGCCTGTCCTACACCTGCTTGTCCTGCCTCAGGGGTTCCTTCTCAAGGAAACCCCATTGAGGGTCTGGCCCACAGTTCCCTCTCTCCCTCTGCATCCTGACCAATCCTGTTCCTTTCCCCTTGCCCACCAATGGTACGATGTGTCCCCTTCTCTTAGGAACTATGTGTAACAAACTGTCTTTTCAGTGGCAATTGTCTCCTGATCTGTTGGCTTTCTGTTAATATACTATATTTTAAAACAGAGTTGGGAGCAAAGGTAGTCATTAAAGCACATGTAATCAAGCCAACTAGGAATGGAAGGCTACTGAAGTTTAGTCCCACTGGGAGCCAGTGCAGAGCACACACCTCAGTTAGCCCCTTGAGGGTCAGGAGAACTGGACTATTTTTATACCAAGTCCTGTCAGTCATTGGTTAAAGCACACAGAGGGCAGAATATCAATATTCTGCCTTCTCTGGCTCCAGTGACAAAAGAGAGCCAGCCCTTAGACAAAGAAAATCAGGTACTGGCAGCTGAAAGTTAGGCTGGAGGGCATGGAAGTGGTACAGACAAGGTGATATGAGTTGCACCCCAAAAATGCTGCTACCCCACAGCTGACCAGAGTTCTCTTTGGACCCCTGAGCCTTGACATCCTCTTTGTACCACTAAAACCACCAGGGATGTCACCTGAAGTTGCCTGAAACTTCAGGGCCTATTAATTCCAAAATGTGTCTCACCTTCAACTAACTGCAAAAATCCACAGTTCTCCTAATCTCAAGTCCTTCTCCAGCGGCTAACCAAACATGGCCAGATCCCTTACAATCCTCCAGAAACACCACCTGCAGCCAGCACACTGACTGAGCATCTTCACAAGACCCTTTTTTTCTACTTCCTCAACAATACTTGAATTTCCTATCCTACTGGAGCTTCACTCCTTAAATTAAACCCATATGAAAGCTCATGGGCACCTGCAGCCCCCAAGAAGCTCAGAGGTCACCTCAAGACCTTCCTTCTCTAGCTTCTGAAATAATCCTTACCCCTGACTCATGTATCCCAATTTCATTTGAGTTCCTACCTCATTTCCTCTCTCCATCCTTTGAGGAATCTGATTTCCAACTATTTATTGCCCACTGAACAGTGGGCTCAAAGAATGTTGCTTTCAGAAATTTTCTATCAGCTTATTACACTGCCTTATGTCTCCTATATTAAATATTTGCTTGATGAATGAATAAACCCACAACAATGGAGAGTGGGAAATACTATAATTTATCCTGATTTCCCATTGCCACTTCCAACTCTGTGCAGCAACTCTTCCTCCTCTGTGCCATCAGCTTTACCTCTTTCCCATACTAATATCTAGTCATTGAGCCATATAACCCTAAAGACTTTGCACAAGCTTCCTCCCTCCCCTCAACTTCTGGCCCGGAACAAGACCAGTTACCATGGCAGATTGGCTGCAAAGATGGCTATCAACAATTCTTTTCATTCTTATCAAAACACACTGCCTCTCCCATCACATGGAGGAGTCTACCTGCCCTCCTCTTGAATCTCAGCTTGGCCCTGTGATTTGCTCTGACCAACAGTGTACAAATGATGGTCTGTGAGTTCTAGAGCCTTAGCCTCAAGAGCCCATGCGGCTTCCATCTTTCCTGTCTTGATCCAGCCAGTATGTAAAGAAGCTTGGGCTAGATTCATGATTGATGGGAGACCACAGAGAGAGAGCGAGGTGCAGGCAGCCCCCAGCCATTCCAGCCATTCTGGAACCAGGCAAGACTTCAGACATGTGGCTAAAACCATCTAGGATATTCCCAGACTGATTTGCCTCCATGGGAGGATTCCAGTTACACCATGGGAAAGAGAAGAACTGCTTGGTTTACACCAACCAACCCACAGAATTATGAAAAATAATAAAACTGTTATTCTTAAGCCACTAAGTTTTGGGATTCCTTATTATGCAGTTTCTTCGGCTCCCTCTCTTAACGCCCTACTACACCCATCATTTTTTCACTAATGGAAAACAAATCCAGTCACTGAAAAAGGAATAGCGTATAATAACAGAACTTTGTTAATAGAACCTGGTGACTACATAGCAAGGCACTGCTTTTTAAAAAATTCATCAGTGCTAGCTAGTTTCAACAGATAAACATCAACACATCCCCAAAGCTCAGTAGAACAGCTAACAAATGGTGGTCTATTTGGATAATGGTACCATTGAATGGTACAAGTGAATAATAGGGCAATAAGGACTGACTACGTGCAACAATATGAGCGAATGTCACAAAGATACTGTTGAGCGAATGAAGTCAGAGAGAAAACAAGATATACCGTATTATCTAACTCATCTCAGGACAAAAACAGGCAATTCTAGGCTCTGCTGATAGAAGTCAGAATCATTCTTAGCGCTCATGAGAAGGTAGGGTCTGGAAGGGAGCCTGAGAGTAGCTTTGGGGATAATGGTGATTTCAGCTTCTTGGTCTGCATCCGGGCTACACAGATGTGTTCAGTTTGTGAAAATCCATTAAGCTACAGACTTTTAATAGATATATTTACTTCAATAACAAGTTTTTGAAATATTAATCCAAGTTAGGAGATTTCTCAAAAATCTCCAGAAACAGCTTATTTCATACTGGGAGAGCTTTGAAAGTGTGTTATTTTAAGGCAAGAAAAATTTTCTGTGATCTTATGATATCTCAGCTACCATGTAGGGAAGCTTTTTTGATATTCCACATCTATGCAAGTTAAGGTATACCTAACACTTGTTAGAAGATAAACATTTTCATTCCTTTCTTACTTTTTTTGAAATGACCTCCCAGTCTAAATAAGAAACCTACTTGAAACTCCGAAGCCTGGAAAATGAAAAAAATCTCCCTTCCTTTGGACAATACATTCTGTACACTCCCTCAGGGTAGCTCCCAGTTCAGGGCCATATGAATTCAGACCCCAAGGTAAGGGTTGGGGGAATAGAGGAAATAAGATATGGGTAGGGACCCTGAACAAGCCTCTAAGAAGAACTGGTAAGTCATGGTGTTCACGCCACAAGTAGTCATTGCCTTCCATGTGCCAAGCACTGTGCAAGCCACTGAGCACACAGAAATGGGCCTACCTGTCTTGACCACACTTCTCCTCTGTCTCCACTTTATACCTTAAAAAATAAGCATAGAAAGGGAATGGGGCAGAAAGATGGTGATCAGAAAGAGAAAGAAGGCATAATGAGAAGCTCTGAAGGTGTGCAAACAGAATTACATCACCATGAGAAAAGCAAGTGGCTTCTTCCACCAACCAAAGGCAAACGCTGAACCAGACCTCTTGCCAAAGGGTCGTCTTCTGATATTATGGTGGTTCAGTAGGTCAGCAATAAACTGGCCTCGAGTTCAGTTCTTGCCCGCTCAAGCAGGCAATGAGCATGCTCAGCACCCAGTCTGCCTTGATGTTCCGGGAGGTATATCCCTGTCTGCATTAAGCCACTAGTGTCCATGACTCCCTGCCTCCATCCCAAGCTGTGATCAGTTTGGATTCCAGGTAGCAGATGCCTGGTTGTGAGCTGCCCTTTTCTCCTTGCAGATCTGGGCTGCCTCCTGTAGATCAACGGCCACGGGCAGCAGAACTGACAAACCTGCCAAGAACCCCTAGCATATAAAATTTCACAAAGTACTTCCTTTCTGGGCCAAAATTGGAGTGAACCAAGAAGTGAGAATCTAGGAGGCCTTGAGATCCAGTAGATCCAATACTGGAAAGAGAAAACATCTTTCATTTACTCTTTTTTTTTTTAACATTAGAAGTTCTGCCAAATTCAGTCATTCAGTCATCCCATCTCCAAAAAGAATACTGCCCATTTCCCTGGCTAGCCTGTTTCAGTTTGTTTATTATTCATTCAGTAAATCCTGAAAAATTCTTCTCTACAGGACTTAGTAAGAAAACACAGTCATTATTGTAGCTCTGAGCAATTGGAGGAGGGGTTGGGGCCCGAGCCACACACACACACGCCATGTGAAAGAGAAGCTGGAACAGTTCCCCAACCATGTGGAAAAAAGAAACAGGCAAACCACCATCAAGGGCAGGGAGCGACTGCTATGATGCAAATGCAAACAGCTCTATAAAGCTTGGTTCCCAGAGACAACGGGCTGGACGTCATTAAAAAGAAACCAAAGCAAAGTGGATCAAACTCATGGCATGGCTCTGGCTAAAGCAGTTGCCATCCAAAAAGGGCTGCCTCGCCCTTTAATGGAAGAACTGAGATAAAAGTCCCAGGTTGACTGGAGCAGAAGAATGCAAGGCTACCAAGGAAAGGGGCTGTGTAGTCCCTTCTCCAGCTTCACAGACCAAACAAGCAAAGAGACAGCCACTTGCCTGTGTATATAACTGGCTTTTCCACCAGCTGCATCATACTCTTTCCCAAGTTGTGCTACGAAGTCGTGCTTCTCTGTCCAAAACAAGGCCAAGAGAAGGGTTTCAACAGGAACATGCAGTGGATAGCTGATCAGGCTAGGCTGAGTGGGACAGAAATGCCTGGAGAGGTCACAGGTGATGAGAAAAGGGAAAGGAAAATGTCCTAAGGGACAGTAACAAACTTAAAAAGTCATGAGCTCCTTTGAGTAGGTTTATAAGGCAAAGAACTTAGAACAAATGACAGCTGCAGGAAGCACCTGCTGAGTGGGTTTTGCCTAGAGGCTGCCCCTCCGTGGTGAAGAACAATGAGCCGCCCTCTGCGTGGGGGACTGTGTGCCATGGGGCAAGGAGAAGAGACACGGACAAGAAGGCAAAGGGCAGACAATCAGCTCTGCAGCCTTAGGAAACCTGGGAGGAAAGCATGAAGACGGCGTCACTACCATTCTAAGGGGGCTAAACACAGACAGGCCCTTTCTAACTATGGCCAAGTCGATGCCACTTTCGTGCACTCATCATCCCCAGAAGTCCTCTCTCTTTGAAAGCATAACATACACAGCCCCCTTGCCCACCCCTGCCTCTGCCAGTGCCCCTTCGCAGCTGGCCGTGGCCTCTATCGAGGTCTGTGCAATAACAGAAGGAAGAGGCTTCAGGACACAGCCCAGCTCTTTGATCTTCCAGGGACAGACACGAGCCCCTCTCCCTTGGGTGCCTGTCGCCTTTTACTGCTTGTGCAGAAAGTCCCATTGATCTTTAACTACCACTTCCTTGTGAGAAAAATAGAGGCAATGTCATTACCATAGCTCCCTGGATACAAAGTGAGGCCCTGAGAAATTAAGCAATTTGACAGAAATATGCCCAATAGATGAGTCCATGTCCAATAAATTCTGAGCAGCCAACATTAGCCAACATTCTAGATTCCAACATGTTGCCCTTCTGCAGGACCACTTTTCTGTAAAGAAGGGCTCACTAGCTCAGAAAAACCTCTGCTAATTCATACCGAGAGGCTGAGGGCAGTAAGAGCTTTAAAATAACTGAAGGCAATTATAGGCATAATACCCCAAATGTAACTATAAGTATAATATCCCAAACGGGAAGAAAAAGTGGCAAAAATGACATGCTGGGGAAAGAAACAAAAAAAAATGGAACCTATAGTTTTTCAAACAAAATAAAATATTTGATGTCTTAATTATGTAAGATTTCAAAATCTTCTAAGTAAATACAGCACTCCGAAGCATGGGAAAATAAATTAGAAGAGAAGGAAAGGGTGGAAGGCTATAAATTTTTATCTAAGTCCCCTCAGCACACAATTAAATACTGGAAATACCTGTATTTATTTATTTATACTCTTTTCCAAAAAGAATTTAAAACATTTTAAAAGAAAGTGTAAAATACATTAAGAAAAAATAAATTTAAAACGAATAAGAAAAATTAAACTGAGTGAAAGGTGGGATCAGAAGACAGGGAGGGGTAGGTTAGTATCTAAAATAGTGGAGAGGCGTTGCACAGTAGTTAAGTGCATTTTGCTGTCACACAAAACTGTGTCTGGGTTCCTGTTCTTATTCTTCTGTGACCTTGAGCAAGTCCACTTGGTTTGTGTCAGGTTCCTCCTCCGTAAAATGGAGATTGAACAAAACACTTATTCATAGTCTTGTTATGAGGAATAAATGAGAAATCTCTCTTAAAGTATTTATCATGTTGTTTATCAAACAGTGCTTAGTATCTAAGACCTTCTACTGTAATCCACTCACATGCTAAAAGGAAGCCCCCACATCAGGTCTAAGCTCTCCAGCAACCACCAAGATTGTAAGATTTATATTGGACAGTGCAAATTAAGACAAATCCATTGTTCTGGAAAGTGTAAAAAGACTTCCCTGAATCTGAGTCTAGACAAATTTCTGTCTAAGACTTTAACAATAAATACAATGCATTAAATATCCTTGGAGTAAACATGGCAGTGAGCTACAGAAGGTGTTAGTTGTTTCTTTTTTTTAATCTCACCCCTCACTATGGGCTCCCACTTTAAGAAGCACAGATAAATTAAGGCATTCCTTCATGTTTGTGATTCAGCTATCAAGTTCTCCTCTAAAGGCCCTAGGGATAGATTTTAGAGTTTTGGAAAGATTTCTTTTTTGTTTTGTTTTGTTTTTTTAGCCTAGAGTCCTGGACCTTGATCTATGCTTGGATTTCTGGATCTTTCTGAACCTACTATTGTCCGATGCAAAGTGATGTGGGTAAGAGGGGCAAAACAATATGTATTTTTCATGGAGATAATCCAGAGCTTTTATCAAATTCTCAGTGAAGTGTGTGACCTCATAGATCAAGACTCACTTTCCTAAAGTAGTGGATAAAATACATACACTGCAAGTAAAAACAATTCATTTAGTCTGGTCAACCTCATATGGAAAAACCTATGAAATAAAAGCAGTTGATACAGTCTTAACTGGGAATCCAAAAGCTCATTATACTGAGCAAAATTGGAGAAGTGTATTATGCAAATAAACAAATAAGGTGAGTTGATAAAGGTTGGTTAACCAAGGCAGAAAATGGAAAACTTTTATAACATGAAACATATAATTTGGCAAAGATTAAGTTCATGTGTATTACAGTACAGTAATATTAAAAATACTTAAAGTGCTCTTGACTTATATCTCACAAATAATTCTAGTGCTGCTGGTGGGATTTCAAAATTTCTTAGGATTCCCAATTAAGTAACAAAGGCATAGTGTATCACATGCCAGTGCATCACTTCCCCACTTCCTTGAGGACTTAACAGATACCATCTTTTCAACAAAGCCTTTCCTTACTGCAAATATAACTACTTCCCCCAAATCTGACATATGGTACCCTTCTCAATTTTTTTCCTGAGAGATGTATCATTTTCTAATTTCTATGTATTTTATATTTCATCTTATTTAGTGTCTGTTTCTCAACCAGGATAAATTCCATGAGGGCAGAAGTTTGTTCATCTCTACGTTGTAACAACTAAAAACTGGAAACTACTCAGGGTTCTACCAGCAAGACAGTGGAATAAAATGATGACCCATATTTGGAAAATGATTCACAATTTAAAAGCGTACTAGAAGGGAAACAAAAGCAAAAATGAACAAGTGGGACTACATCAAACTAAAAAGCTTCTGTACAGTAAACAACACCATCAGCAGAACAAAAGGCATCCTATAGTCTCGGAGAATATATTCATAAATGACTTATCTGATAAGGGCTTAACATCCAAAATATATAAAAAGTTCTCACATACCTCAACACCCAAAAAACAAAAACCCAATTAAAAAATGGGCAGAGGATCCTAACAGACACTTTTCCAAAGAAGAAATTGAATGGCCAACAGTTACATGAAAAAATGCTCCACATGCTCCACATAACTAATTTTCAGAGAAATGCAAGTTAAAACCACAATGAGATATCACCTCACACCAGTTAGGATGGACAACATCCAAAAGACAAGAAACAACAAATGCTGGCAAGGATTCAGAGAAAGGGGAACCCTTCTACACTGTTGGTGGGAATGTAAATTAGTTCAACCATTGTGGAAAGCAATATGGAGGTTCCTCAAAAAACTAAAAATAGAAATACCATTTCATCCAGGAATTCCACTCCTAGGAATTTACCCAAAGGAACAAGATCCCAGATTCAAAAAGACATATGAACCCCTAGGTTTATCACAGCACTATTTGCAATAGCCAAGATATGGAAGCAACCTAAGTGTCCATCAGTAGATGAATGGATAAAGAATATCTGGTCCATATATACAATGGAATACTATTCAGCCATAAGAAGAAAACAAATCCTACCATTTGCAACAACATGGATGGAGCTAGAGGATATTACGCTCAGTGAAATAAGCCAGGTGGAGAAAGACAAGTGCCAAATGATTTCCCTCATTTGTGGAGTATAACAACGAAGCAAAATTGAAGGAACAAAACAGCAGCAGACTCAGACTCCACGAAGGGACTAGCAGTTACCAAAGGGAAGGGGTTAGGGAGGGAGGGAGAAGGTGATTGAGAGGCATTATGATTTAGCACACATAATTAGGTAGGTCACGGGAAAGGCAGTACAGCACAGAGAAGACAAGTAAAGACTGCAGCATCTTCCTACACTGATGGACAGTGATTGCAGTGGGATGGGGGGGACTTGATAATATGGGAGAATATTGAAACCACAATGTTGCTCATGTGAAACCTTCATAAGATTGTATATTAATGATACCTTACTTTAAAAAAAAGATGACTAAAGATCTAGATCACTAACATGAAACACTCTCCAAGAATTAATGTTAAATAGCAAAAAGTAAATTGGAGAAAAATGTCTAGAGTATGATGCAACTTTTGTTTTATAAAAAACACACTGTAACTACCTTTCTACAGGTCCATATATATGTATATAAATGCATAGAAAATATCTAGAGGGATAAATAAAACAGTATTTACCTGAAGATGGGGAATTTGGTGTGGGATTTCAATGCAGAATAAAGAATTTCAGTTTTGTCTGTAATGTTTACATGTCGACAAAAATGAATTCACTTACATAATTTAAAACAAATAGACAAAATGCATTACTTGCTTTAACTTTCTACTGAATCAGTAGGTAAATACTGATTATGACTTATATACACAATTTGATCCCATACAGGTACCATTTGCTGGTAAGAAATTTGTCCTTTTCCAAGTTTCCACTTGATTTTCTGTTCCTAGCATTTTTCACTCAACACTTGCTTATCATGAAACACTTTGGTTTATACATATCTTAGCAGTAGGGTGTCACAGATGTCTCATAGCTTCTTGGTGGAATAAATTGGTCCTCAGTGGAGTATAAATTGCTGGTTAACTCAGAAAGCAGCCAACATCCTGAATGTGACAATGACCATAGCCAACCTCGTCCTCCTATCCCACCATTCCTGCCCTATCCCAACAGCCTCATGTCCCTCCAGTGCACTTAACAGAACTGCAGGTGGCTCTACCTTCTGCTGCATTATGGCCACCCACTGTCACCCTCTTTCTCCTACTTCCTGGGGGATTTTCCCTAACCACACGGGTCAGCTTTGGGTGCCCCTTCTATGGGCTTGCATATCCTGTAAACTTCATGCTCATAGCATTTGCACCATTGTCTCCATCAGAACAGTCAGGATTGAGCAGCTAGTACGGGCTGGGTGCCAGACATTGTGTAAGCCGCTGCCAATAAAGGAGCGAGTTGAAGAGATCTGTTTCTTGCCCTTGTGCAGTTCACAGTGTAGGATTTTTGCTTGTTTACTTGTTTGTTTCTCTCTAGATCCATTGTCTCCAAATTATTTTCATCTCACATGCAAACCAATCTCACAAATCGAAACATAAAGCAAGAAAGAAAAGGAAAAAAAGTTTGCATTTGGTGAGAGCAATGTAATTTAGAATCTTTTTTAAAAAAAATAAACATTGATGTAACCCTTTGTGGTTCAGTAATCTTCTGGTATGAAGTTCCCTCCATTTCAACACAGTACTTGTGGTGCAAGTTTTAATTGCCGTCATGGCTGAAAATCTACCTTAAAGTGTCCTTAAATGGAAAAGGAAGAAGTATGTTACTGATTGGTCCACTTTTCCAAATTAACAGTCAACTGCATAAAATTTCTTATTGAAATTTGCCTAATAAATATCCACTTGCCCTGATACCAACCAAATGTTTCTGGTTCTTCTTGCAGGTAGTAGTATTGCACTCTCTCTTCCCAGTCTTGGAGTCAGAAATGTCTATGTGACTTCTTTCAGCCTAAGAACTGTGCAGAAGCCTTAGGAGCTAGAACCCAATTCATCACCGCTCTCTCCCTCCACCTTGTAACCCCCAGTGCTTCAGGCAATGCAGCCTGAGTGCAGGAGTTAAGATAGCACTGAGCAGGGCCCCAGCCAACCTGCAGTGGGCATGTAGGATGGCTGAAAAGTAAGCCTTTGTTATTTGGGGCTATCTGGATCTGGGAGTTTTTTTATTGCTGCTAATTCAGCCTATTCTGATGGGTTAGCTGCTGGGAATCAAGTGGCCGGTTGTCAAGCAATTGGCTCTGAGCTCCAAACCCACTCCTCTATGTTATACTTTGTGATGCTGGGTCTGGAGATTCTGCAAATTTCATTTCTCCTTTGCAGCTGGCTTCCAGTTGGACTGTGCGAGTATGGAAGGATACTGGGAAACTGGCAGGTGGTGGTGGTGGTCACTAGGACTGTGTTCCTTCCTGTTAGCTGGCTCTCAGGCTTGGCAAATGGTGAAGTCTCCAGCTGTCTCTGCAGCACTTCTGTGCCCAGCCTCATACTGGCCCCAGGGACACTCATACCTGCTGAGTAGCACCATCCTCAGAGGTCCCAGCTCCGGGAAGCCCTCCTCTGCTTTTGTGAATGAGCAGCATCATCTAAGCAACACTTCCCCTCGCCCTGCCCCTCAAAGATCTGAGTTGCAGCATCGCAGGGCCTCCAGTCCACATTTCTGTTCCAATAACCTCACCCCACTTCTTTGTTCCCTGGCCCTTGGGGTCATAGTTGCTTCTTGGAGTTACCATCTCTGGGTCACCACAACTACTTACTACTCTCCAGTTTTCCATTCTTACAAACCTCTTAAATTAATTCCTGAGATTAAATCCTCTCTGCTAACACAGCCATTGCAGTTCCTTTCTTTCTGTGACCCCACATACATACTACACTCAGAAGTAATTTAACGTATGAGTGAATCAAGTTTACTCTCCTTTACTCTTTTTCCCTATATTTCTCCCACTCCTTCTTGACAAAAGGAAAATTTGAGCCACTGAGGTCGTCTCTTCCTATCTTTTCAATGAAGGGTAGTGTTCAAGCCAGCAATGCAGATGGAGCAAATACAGTTAGACAAGAATTAAAGGTAGAGGGTACATTTCCCGCTGACCTGTGTCTTGATTTCTAACTCATTCCAACAGCAGAGATCATCACACATAGTTCTGTTTTTTGTTTTTAAAAGTAGACTCTTTAAGGAGAAACTTACAAGATGTCATCGACTCAGAATAAAACCTATTCCCAGGTGGCTACTGAAAGAAAATTCCTAGCTACTCCTCAGTTTACTGTTTGCACCCACTGGAAGCGCCAATACAGCAATGACAAAGTGTAGTTTTTGCTTGTCAGAGGCTAAGAACAGAAAATAATTTGACTTAATAACAAGGAATTCTAATTCACAGCAGAAAACGCAGCCAAGCTAAAGTGAGTGGTGTTTGAACTCTGTATTGCACAGGTACCACTAACAAGAGGATCCCCTTTTCTCCAGCAAGTCAAATATTGACTGTTCTTTGCCTGATTCCCTAAATGCAATCTCACCTATATAATATGGAAAGTATACTTGATATTTTTTTTGAGCCAGCATTTGATAGCTTAGCTATTAAAAAGCTACTTGCCAGGAAATGGAAGCTAAGAATTCTAACAAGTGGCTTGTTAGCGAAGAACGTCCCGACCGAAGTAAGGAGCTGGCTTGTCACTTCTTACCCCATCCTCTGAGGATAATAAGTAAGGAGGACAAAATGAGTACAGTCCCCCTGGGTCTCCCTTTAAGAGTTTAAAAGCAAAATATTGATTTTGAGTTACCCTGCTTCAACTCAGCTTTGCTCTCATGATATTTTTTATTCCCTTGTAGATTCCTGAGTCCATTTGTTGCGGATTTAAAAAGTAAATCACTGGTGAATCGGTGGTGTGTCCAAGTAACATTTCTGCACCTAAAAATATGGTCAATTGACACCTTAAAGGTTTCAGAGCTGCTCTAACTCTTAGTGACATCTCCAGCTGAATCCCCAGTATGCTCAGAACAGATAAAGTGGATGCATTGATTTTAGTTGTATAAAACCCTTGTAAAAATCTCTTCATGGCCCTCTCTGGAGTCTCCTGATGATTTATAAAGGATCTGCTCATGACACAAATGTGGTGCTCCCACTCTTTTCCATTTTGTTTTCAACTAAGTCCACAGTGAATTTCCTGAAACCAACAGACCAACAGCAGAAAATGCTTAGGTATCCAGGGCTAGTCATGGAATCTTTACTAATTTGTATTGCAACCATGCTAGATCTGTAACTCAGATTACTGTCAGTATTATTATCCATAGAGCCTTGAATTGGACCAATTAGGATTCTTAAATTCTAGCTATTGCTTTAAAATGAGCTTTCTTCTGCTATATACAAGATTTGTTGACTAAATTCTGGCTAGTGAGAGATGGGGAAAAGGCATACCAACATTCATTCTAAATGAAGCTTAGCGTCTTTTCTAGGGGTTTCCTGGAAAAAGATAAAAAGAGTTTACGTTGGAAGGTAAGTCTGAATTCTGAATCTTCTTTTATATTTCTCAGAAAGAATTTCCTAACTTTATTCATAGTTTCATAAGCATTCATTCCTTTCTTTTCTGGATTCTTCTATGCAGATGAAGAGCCTTTTCCATCTAACTGGATGGACTACAGTCTCTTCCTCTGCAAAGGGAAGTTTTGGAAGTCTCCAAAACGCTTTGCTATCACTAAATCCCAAATGTGGAAGATTGCTCTTGGCTGTGCCATAGAGATGCTAGGTGACCTTATTAATTTATTTTCCTGACAGCTTTTTATACCTTTGGATTTCCTTCTATAAAATGAACATCACCATATTCCTAGGAGACAAATATTTATCCATAGAGATGCTGCTAAAGTCATTGAAAGAGTAAAAACCCATTTGTCCAATGACACATATTGAGACATTTATGCAAGGAGCCATAATAAAGAGATGAATGAGACACAGATCATGGTGAGACACAAGCAAAGAAATCAGTGAGCAAAATGAAGAAAACATGAGAGAAACAGAGGGACTCCCAAATGAGCTCTGGGAGAGGGCGGGGGCTATCAGAAAAAAGCTTCTAAAAGAGGTAACATTTGAGCCAGATTTTGAATAATGGGTAGGAGTTCTCCAAGTGAAAAGAAGGTATTTTGGTTTCCTAGGGCTACCATAACTAAATACCACAAACCAGGTGTCGTAGAAAAATAGAAACGTATTGTCTCACAGTTCTGGAAGCCAGAGATCCAGAATCAAGGTGTCAGCAGAGCCATGCTCCCCTGACAGTGCTGGTGAAGCCTTTGTCCCGAGGCTGTCCCCCAGCTTTTGGCAGTGCCTCAGCTTGTGGCAGTGCCACTCCAGTCTTCCCAGGAGACTCTCCCCATGTGCGTGTCTCTATATCCAAATTCCCCCTTTCCCTAAGGACTCTCGTCACATTGGGTTAGGAGCACATCATACACCAGTGTGACCTCATCTTAACTAATTATATCGACAAGGAACCTATTTCCAAGTAAGGTCACATTCTGGAGGTATTGGAGTTGGGACTTAAACATATGAACCGGTCAGGGATAGGGGCACAATTCAACCTATAACAAAGCAGGGAAGGCCCAGCAAGCCCAACTCAGTCATTGAGGGGGGACAGTGAGGTGGGCTGGAGAGAGTGGAAGGGAACTAGGAGCTAGCTGGGCAGAGTCCAGTCACAGAGGGCCTTGGGGCCAACCACACCCTCTGACCCTTACCCTGAAGAATTGGAGAATTGAATCAGAGGAGTGGCATAATCAGGTTTGCAATTTTAAAAAGTTCTTTGGCATCAGTATGGAAGATGAATAGAAAGGGACCAGGCTGAGGCAGGGACATGATCTGGAGCCTTCAGTAGAAGCTGAGGGCCAATGTGGTAGCCCATGACTATCTTATGAATGATTTCATTAGTCTATTTAATGAATAACTGTTTCTTCATTAAGACTAATTCCCTAGAAAGGGACAATTCTCATAATCAGGCTCACTGAGGTCCTACTACATGCCTGGTATGTGTGATACTAGGTCATGGGGTACATATCATAATTTAGACTTACATATCTATATCAGAGATAGGTCTTAGATAGGCATGTCTAAATTATAATGCACAGAAACGTGTTAAGAAGGTAATGTTACATACATGAAACAAATAGAGAACCGCATAGATCTGAGAGAAAATACAAGTCAGACAGCAAACCGGAATGTGTTGCTTAAAGTGAAAATTACAGGAAAGCCTTCTGGGTACTTTCTACTAAGAGAAAACTAGAACATGGGTAAGACAAAAACAAACTGAGCTTATGTTTTGATCTTTCATTTCAAAACAAGTTACTGCTTTCTTCAACTCTCAGGGAATGAACTAAGAACTCCTTACCAATTATTAGGTGGGGCATGGAAGAACAATTAACAGGCACATGAACTCTTTAGTTTTAAAAAATGCCTTAAGTTTTTTAACTCTCCTTGAGAAAATCTATATGGTGTAAGTGTGTTGGCTCCAACTTAAACACTTTAATATTAGTAACTGATTACTCATGGAAGACAAATAAAGAATCTTCTCCCAAAAAATATATACAGCATTGAATGTCAGCACTCTGGGAAGTAAACAGTGTCGGTGTATTTCTGAACCATCCTAAATTATTCTTAATCCAGAAAGAAAGTGATTCATTTTTGCCCTTTAAGAAACAGGAGCAGTTTTTATATTGTGAAATCTTGGCAAAGGTTTCCTCTTCACAATAGGCAAAGGAAAGAAAGCTGTGTTAGGTACCATCTGTCAAATATAAATCCTTCAAAACTAGTAGTGACACCAGAATAAAATATGCACTGAGACATGGACAAGGTATTTAACTGCACCATCCTGTTAAGAGGAAATATCTTCACATGATTTATTACCCTTCTTTCTTACTGACATTAAAAAACTGTATACCCTCCTATGTCTCCTACCACTTCCTTCTCGGGATTATTAAGCTTAAAAATGCTTTGATTACTTTATAATTCTGTTTCCTTGACACATGACTCAATTCTCATCAGATAATAAATGTAAGAGATTCAAAAACAATAATGTCGACTGCAGTATGGTTTCTTTCATTACAAAATAAACCTGGAGGGAAACTCTGAGGTCTCCTACTCTCCTATTAAAATGTATCACATGAATTTAATGTATTCAATGTGGAACTTCTCTCTCTGCCTCTGGATGAAATCTCAGGCAGTCAGGCAGTCCCATGATTTTTCTAATAACAGTTAGAAATAAATAGGTAGCCTGCAGTCATTTAAAAGTAAGAAAATCTGTCTAAGTTTAGTATTTCAGTGTTCGCCATCTTGTGTAAGAATTATAAACATGAACACAATTGTCAGTTAAAGCACCCTCCCTTTCTTATTCTGGGGGCTTCTAAAGGCAGGAAACTGGAGACAGTGGCATGAACCTGCTTTCTTTTCTGCCCTTCATTTCCGTCCCTCCTCCCTTACCCTCCTGACCCTGGTTGCTGACTCACTCCAAGAGTCAAAGCAGCTGGAAGAGAATATGTGGAAGGGAGAAAACCCATCTTACTTGACTGGTCCTGTCAGTGTCAAAGGACGTGATGCAGCCGATGACACAAGTTGATTCTTCCTCTTGGGAACTTTCATAGTTTGTTCGGAGACCACCAGTGGAAACATGTATGTGCCATGAGGTAGGTGAAGCATATTCTCTCTCTCCAGCTATTCTCCCCTGTACAGTGTGAAATTTTCCATCAATTTACTCCACTCCATCTCTCCTCACATCCAATCCTTGGGAAAGTCTTGTTCTTCCTTTAGTACAAAAATCTCTAACATCCACCTTCAGAGATTTCAACTAATGGACAAGAAAGTTGTCACATGGACTCAGAGACCCTCTTAAAGATGACTATTCTGGTGATGTTAATATTTATTGACCACTTACTAGTGCGAGATCCTTTTTTAAACACTTTTCACAAATTAGCTCATTTAATCTTCACAGCAGACCTATGAGGTAGGAAGTATTACCTCCAGGAAACCGACGCATAGAGAAATTAAGAGATTTGCTGCGTCACTCAGCTAGTAAAGGACAGAGGTCCTCATATTTACTTAAAAAAGATATACCTCATATATCCATGCAGAACCAGGTGGCTCAGCGCCTGCTCCAACCCTTTCTTTAGCCATGTCACTCTCTGGACATCTGGCTGACGACCAGCAAAAAGAGTACAAGGCAGTCCAGGTGGCCACAGGAGTAGACCTGGATGGTGTTGCCGCACTCCCACCATGGCATTTTCCTATGACTTCTTTTGTTTAGCTTGTTCTTTGACAGTTAGGGAAGCAGCTAGCCTTGGTTCTTCCAGCTACATCTTCAGTTGTAGTCTTGGTCAAAAGCATCTTGGTTAATAAATAAACTAGCTGCTACAAGACCCCAGCCCGCAACATCTCAGGCCGACTAGGGAAAGCCAAACAGGAAACACTGGAAAACAGTGAATCCCCACTTCATCCACACCACTGAGATTTGGTCAGTTCTACAATATAAATATGTGTGTTTTCAGTCATTCTTCTGTGGGACATCAGAGCATTTCATCAGGAAAATCTGCCAAACTGGGTGGAGATAATCAGCTATAGAGTCAGAACAAATCCAAGCAATTATGTTCTATGTAAAGAGAAAGAAAAAGTCCCTCTTCTGCCCTTGTGTGTGTCACTGACAGATGTGAGAACCAGTCAAATCATAAGCAAATTCAACCCATCAGAATTTAATTCTGAAGACTTTTGCACCCTGGTAACTGATTGATCTCAGCTAAGAAAGCATCTCTAGCAAGAATTGAGAAGGCTCATTTTAAGCAAGATGGATGTATTAAAATATACATTATGAAAGATTAATGTGCAATAATAAAGTTGTTAGTAACTAACAATAAAATAAAATCTTTGTATCCATTTTAAATATCGAATTTAAATGAATAGTTGATATTTAAAAGAAATGAAAATGGTAAAAAACATGAAAAATACTCAATTTCAGTCATTCATTCATTAACTTTTAAAATGCAAATGAAAACAACACACAATACATGACTTTTTTAGACCTCTCTATTAGACTGAAATAACAAAACCTCTCTCAAAGTCATGCTCTTTCCTGATTTTATGTGTATTTTACATAGATACTCGATTTTCAGGAATTACACCAGAAATAATCCAGAGAACTCTGAATCCTCAGATATTCCCGCTTCATTGGCTGGGGAGGGGTGTTGCAGTGAAAGGGTGGGGTGGGTTACTGAGGCAACCCTCAGTTTGTGGTAAAACATTCTAACAATTCTGTGGTGCTTGATTCCTGTGGGAAAATTTGGTTCCTAAAAGATTAAACCCTCTTCCAACACTACAATTGATACTTTCAGTGACATCAGATTGTGTTGTTTTATTTATTGCAGTTAGACAGTAACTGTTCCGTTTTTGTTGTTTTGCATTGTCTGAATTGCTCGTAAATTATGTCTTCATTTTACAGACAGTTTCTTTTATTAACAATTTTTCCATTATCATTTATCATTATTATTTCCTTATTTGATGTGTGACATCTGCTATTATTCTTTACTCCACTCTTCTATTTCATTTTGGTTTGGTGCTTTTTGAATTATAGAACTTTTCTATTTTTCATCATCAAATTATCTCTTTTTTTCCTGAGTAATTATAAAACATCTTTTCTAAAAATAGAAAATTAAGCAATTTCCAAAAATGTGATCAGTATTCAAGTGTGTTTCTTATTTTTAAAATTTCTCACTTTAAAGTCAGCGAGGACTAATTTCAACATGTTTAAGATACAGGTTTGATCCTCTCCCCACAAATGCTAAGTTGGTCTCCTGACATCATTTAATGAAGAACTCTTCTCTGTACTCATTTGCAGTGACTCTCTCATTATATATTCCTATATCCTTAAGTTTCTACAGATTTCGTCAGAATTCTGCACAGAATCACCTTCAAGTTCCATCTGTGGTCACTATCCCACCCGAGTCCTAAGTACATACCATTTCCCTAATCAGTAGGTCCATCCATCTCTAATCCAGAACATCGTTGGAACCCAGTGGTCCCCATGTTACTGCAGCCCCCCAAACTCAAGCCAGCATCACCTCTTGCTTGGACCAGTGCAGAATCCCTCTGTTCCTTTCTACATGACAGCCAGAGGGATCGTTGAAAAACATAAATCAAACCCTATTTCTCTAATGTTTACAACCTTCCAGGAGCTTCTTACATCATTTAGACTAAAATGTAAAATGCTTCCTTGGGGTCCATGAAGCGCTGGATCATGTGTTCCCTAACCACCTCTCTCACCTCTTCTCATTTCACTCTCTAGCCACTGCCCCCAGAACTGTCTCCTTTCAGGTACTAAAATACAGTAACCTGGCTCCCACCTCAAGGCTGTTTTACCTGCTGACCCCATGCTAAAAATGTGTTGCTTTCCGATTCTGGCTCCGCTCCGTCGTTTGAGGCGCACTGACAATCACTTCCCAGAGGGGTCATCCCTGAGCTCCCTGTCCAGAGCAGTCACAGCCCCTCAGCTTTTCATATCAACCTCCTTTTTTCTACATCACTCTAACCATGGTCTGAAATCTCCTCACATACTAGTTTTCTTTTTTCTTTTCTCTCTTCTTTTATAAATTCCCTGAAAGAAAAGATCTTGTACGTTCTCTTCATGACTGTAAGCCAGCACTTGAAATAGCAAACGTCACATAGTAAGTGTTCAGTAGCTCTTTGTTGAGCAGATGGACAGGCAGTGCATAGAATTAGCAGTCCCCACATTTGCAGGCAGACTCTCTTGCCCAGCACCTCCATCCTTAGATTCATGCCTTCTGCAGTGAATTATTGTTTGTTATCACCCAGGTATTCATTGTGCCCTTCCCATTCATTACAGCCCTATGATTGCGGGACTGTTGCATGTCATCCCCAGATCCTGGAGAGCCCCCATCTCTCTAGGCACAGACATTGGTCCACTGATGAGCAGGGTACCTAACTCAGGCCTTGGAGACTGGAGGAGCAGCTGCGGGCTTCTGGGGAAGGTGCTGCCTTTTTCTTCAATGTTATTAAGATATAAATTAGATTTGATGCAATCCCAGTGAAAATCCCAGCAGGCTTTTTTAAGTTAATAAAATGAAGAAATTACCAAAGGTAAATGAAGAAATGCATGAATCCATGACTTTTTCTAAAATGTTTATTTAGGTGTTTAGATCATGTAGTTCCTCTTTTTCACTTTATATCATGAACCCTCCTAAATAGCTACAGTTTTCTAAATAGTGGCAAGTTAACTCTAAAATGTATACAGAAAAGCAAAGGACCTTAAATAGTTGTACTGTTGGCTATGTCCCATTAGTTTGGACATGTACTGTTATATCTTTTCTTTACTCTTCTAAACATACTTTAATTCTGTGCTTGATTTCTCCTTTACTCCTAATAATATAAACTTATAAAAGAGTGACTGGTTAGCTTTTGTAAATTCTGATATAGTTAGAATTCTAAAAATTCAAATTTGCATTGCTGATTTATCAGTATTTTCTGCAATAGTCAATAAACATGATTTTGTGATTTTAACTATTTTGGAGATGGAAAAGAAGTGTGAGGTTTTTTTCTCTGAACAATTGAAATAAAATTTCTTCAAATTCTTGAAATGGTCTGCCACATAGCTTTAAAAGTAAACATCTGCTTAAGTTTCTATCACTGAATCGTCATGTTTTGCCCATTATATATTCTGAGGCCAAGAATAAAAACCAAGTCTTTACTTCGGAGTTTTTTCTCTCTGTCTTGTGCCATCAAATCTTGCTAGAAAGAGGAGAAATACAAGTTGAATAGCTATTCTTAGCGAAGAAATGGCTTCACTCCTCTATCTGTCACACTTTGTCACACACATCTGAGAAATTTCAACAGAAAAATAATTGGCCACTTGCCTCTTGTTCAGAAAAGGAAAATTCGAGAGGAATGCACCATGTTCATAAACCTGGGGCACTTACTGTCCTCCTGCCCACACAGAGTTGCTGCAGTTCATTTTGTGCTGACATGTACCCTATGAACTCCTAAATGCAGGAAGTTAATTAAAAGTATACTGCTGTCCTTCCTATAAGGACATTCTGACAACAGCGTCACTTCATATATTTACAAGGGCATCTAAAGAAATTAAAGAGACATCCATTCCTCTCCCTGGGAATCACCAATTTAACGCAGATTAAATTTAATCATACATTGAACTACAAATACATTGTTGATTTCAGCAATCCTAGATCTGTAAGGAACTAAGCAGGCAATAATAACTAGGTATAAATGATCTGTAAGTAATAATTCTTTCATTTAATTAAAATAGTCATTCTTCCTATACAGCATTTTTCAGAAAGTAGAATTTTTCTTTGTATTAAATTGTCTCGTTCTTGTAGTTGCCAGGGTTTGGCTGGTTTTGTATTACCATTTACCTTTGCAAATTCTCTATAATAAGGGTAACAGTGTTACAGAATTCATAGATTTAACAATCCTCAAAGATGTAAATCTAACTTTATTCATCTCAGAGCTAGCACAGAGCCTGGTACCTAATAAGCACTTCACAAATTTATGTTAAATTGGGTACATGGCACTGACAAATAGTGCAATCCTGGAAAAACTTTACACCATTGTCCGAGACAAATCCCATACCTGGAGGCAGCTGTTAAGATCCGTTGACTTCCTTGGTACTCTGCTCAAGTTTTTTTCTCTGTTCTGGAAGCCCTAATCCAACTACGGTTCACTGGTGCTATCTTCTTTATAATCTCACTGAAGAAGGCAGAGGAGGACAGGGACAAAAAAGGATGGGGAAGAGTGAGAAAGGAGGGAGGCATATAAACTACCGAACCTCTCTACCTTACTTCTCTTACTGCTTTTGCTCAGAATGAGCCATCTAAGGGGTGGATATTGGTCAAGGAGAGATGCTCTCCATCAGGTATTCAACCAAGCATCTCATAGTCCACCTTCAGCCCACAGATGTGCTTTCTTGGACCAAGGCAAAATTGTCCCAGCTTTTTAGGATATTTGATGGTTTCCAAAACTTTAAAATCCAGGAAGTTTGTGTAAGTATCTAGATCCTGGTTTTTCTTGAAAAATCAGTAGACTAATCAATGTACGTCTCCAATTCTCCTCAGGGAACAGTGGGCTGGGGCTGATTAGTGATTGCCCCTTGGGATGGGGGCACATTCACCAATGCACGAGACACACCACCTCCAATCTACCTGCACTCTCAAATGTCGGGCTCATTTGTGATTGCACACAGGTGGTCAAGCACAGTGGCTAAGGTCATGGGCTTGGGACCAGACTGCCTGGGTTTGAATCCACATTCCATAATTTTTTAACAGTGCTCATCTTGGGGAAGTAACTTGGTCTTTCTGGACCTCATTCCCTGATTGAAACATGGGATGTAAACTGTTAACCCACCTTTGTGATGAGGAGTAAATGATTCTACACATGTGAATTCTTAGAACAGTACTTCACATTTTTGCAAGTAGCCAGTTAACATCAGTTATTATCATCGTCTTGCCTGAGTTGTGTTTTCTTATGGTAAGGTTAAGAAAAAAGTGCAATAGCACTTAACTTTTGTCTCTGTCAAAAGTGAGAAGTATACAATAAACTCAGAAAATAAAGAACACTCCTGCATGTGAGACATGCAAATAAAATATGCCTATGCCAAAGAATGGATGACACCATTATGAAACAATTCATGGTAAGAGCTTTAACCAGAGATACAAAATAATGGTGCGAAATGATTATTTAAAGAAGGAGGGGGGCGGAGCCAAGATGGCGGCGTGAGTAGAGCAGTGGAAATCTCCTCCCAAAAACACATAGAGCTATGAAAATATAACAAAGAAAAATCTTCCTAAAATAGAGACCACAGGACACAGGACAACATCCAGACCACATCCACACCTGCAAGAACCCAGCGCCTTGCGAAGGGGGTAAGATACAAGCCCCAGCCCGGCAGGACCCGAGCGCCCCTCCCCCTGGCTCCCGGCGGGTGGAAAGAAACCGGAGTGGTTTTTTTTTTTTTTGGCGAGTGCTTTTTGGAAGCCTTAAAGGGACAGGGACCCCGGTGCTAGGGAGGCAGGGCGGTGGGACTGGTGAGCGGGTGCCTGGGACAGGCACCTGAGGACAAAGAATATCCCGCATTTTTCCCTGCAGGACCGGTGGGTGGGTGCCTGAGACCGGCACTTGAGGACGGAGGAAATCGCGCGTTTTTCCCCCTTTTTTTTTCTCTTATTGGCGAGTGCTTTTTGGAAGCTTTAAAGGGACAGGGACCCCGGTGCTACAGAGGCAGGGCGGCGGGACTGGTGAGCGGGTGCCTGGGACCGGCGCCTAAGGACAAAGAATATCGCGCGTTTTTCCCTGCGGGACCAGTGGGCAGGTGCTGTTTGGAAGCCTTGAAGGGACAGGGACCCTGGTGCTAGGGAGGCAGGACAGCAGGACCAGTGAGCGGGTGCCTGGGACCGGCTCATGAGGACAAAAAAAAATCGTGTGTTTTTTCCTATTTTTTTTTTTCTGTTCCCTCTCTCATTGTTGCTGTTGTTGTTGTGGTTTGGAGAGTGCTTTTTTGAAGTCTTAAAGTGGCAGGACAGGTCACTTAGACCAGAGGCAGGGAATCTGGGGATCTCTGGGCACTCTAACCCCCTGGGCAGCAGGGAGCACAGAGGCCCCTTACAGAGATAAATAGCCTCCTGGCCGCTCCCCCTACAATGGGGCTCCACCATTTTGGAGGAGCAGCCCCAGCCAGGTCACGCCCACAGCAACAGCTGAAATAAACCCCATAGCAAACGGGCAGGTAGCAGAAGCCCTGTCTGCACACAGCTGACAAGCATAAGCCACTATAGGTCGCTATTCTCCCAGGAGAGGAAGGCCACAAACCAACAAGAAGGGAAGCTCTTCCAGCGGTCACTCGTACCAGCTCTGCAAACTATCTCTATCACCATGAAAAGACAAAACTACAGGCAGACAAAGATCACAGAGACAACACCTGAGAAGGAGACAGACTTAACCAGTCCTCCTGAAAAAGAATTCAAAATAAAAATTATGAACATGCTGACAGAGATGCAGAGAAAAATGCAAGAGCAATGGGATGAGATGCAGAGAAAAATGCAAGAGCAATGGGATGAAGTCCAGAGGGAGATCACAGATGTCAGGAAGGAGATCACAGGAGTGAAACAATCCCTGGAAGGATTTATAAGAAGAATGGATAAGATACAAGAGGCAATTGAAGGAATGGAAGCCAGAGAACAGGAACGTATAGAAGCTGACATAGAGAGAGATAAAAGGATCTCCAGGAATGAAACAACACTAAGAGAACTATGTGACCAAGCCAAAAGGAATAATATTCGTATTATAGGGATACCAGAAGAAGAAGAAAGAGGAAAAGGGATAGAAACTCTCTTTGAAGAAATAATTGCTGAAAACTTCCCCAAACTGGGGGAGGAAATAATCGAACAGACCATGGAATTACACAGAACCCCCAACAGAAAGGATCCAAGGAGGACAACACCAAGACACATAGTAATTAAAATGGCAAGGATCAAGGACAAGGAAAGAGTTTTAAAGGCAGCTAGAGAGAAAAAGGTCACCTATAAAGGAAAACCCATCAGGCTAACATCAGACTTCTCGACAGAAACCCTACAGGCCAGAAGAGAATGGCATGATATACTTAATGCAATGAAACAGAAGGGCCTTGAACCAAGAATACTGTATCCAGCATGACTATCATTTAAATATGATGGCGGGATTAAACAATTCCCAGACAAGCAAAAGCTGAGGGAATTTGCTTCCCACAAACCACCTCTACAGGGCATCCTACAGGGACTGCTCTAGATGGGAGCACCCCTAAAAAGAGCACAGAACAAAACACACAACATATGAATAATGGAGGGAATAAGAAGGGAGAGAAGAAAAGAATCTCCAGACAGTGTATATAACTGCTCAATAAGCGAGCTAAGTTAGGCAGTAAGATACTAAAGAAGCTAACCTTGAACCTTTGGTAACCATGAATGTAAAGCCTGCAATGGCAATAAGTACATATCTCTCAATAGTCACCCTAAATGTAAATGGACTTAATGCACCAATCAAAAGACACAGAGTAATAGAATGGATAAAAAAGCAAGACCCATCTATATGCTGCTTACAAGAAACTCACCTTAAACCCAAAGATAAGCATAGACTAAAAGTCAAGGGATGGAAAAACATATTTCAGGCAAACAACAGTGAGAAGAAAGCAGGGGTTGCAGTACTAATATCAGACAAAATAGACTTCAAAACAAAGAAAGTAACAAGAGATAAAGAAGGATATTACATAATGATAAAGGGCTCAGTCCAACAAGAGGATATAACCATTCTAAATATATATGCACCCAATACAGGAGCACCAGCATATGTGAAGCAAATACTAACAGAACTAAAGAGGGAAATAGACTGCAATGCATTCATTTTAGGAGACTTCAACACACCACTCACCCCGAAGGATAGATCCAGCGGGCAGAAAATAAGTAAGGACACACAGGCACTGAACAACACACTAGAACAGATGGATCTAATAGACATCTATAGAACTCTACATCCAAAAGCAAAAGGATATACATTCGTCTCAAGTGCACATGGAACATTCTCCAGAATAGACCACATACTAGCTCACAAAAAGAGCCTCAGTAAACTCCAAAATATTGAAATTCTACCAACCAATTTTTCAGACCACAAAGGTATGAAAGTAGAAATAAATTCTACAAAGAAAACAAAAAGGCTCACAAACACATGGAGGCTTAACAACATGCTACTAAATAATCAATGGATCAATGAACAAATCAAAATAGAGATCAAGGAATATATAGAAACAAATGACAACAACAACACTAAGCCCCAACTTCTGTGGGACGCAGCGAAAGCAGTCTTAAGAGGAAAGTATATAGCAATCCAGGCACACTTGAAGAAGGAAGAACAATCCCAAATGAATAGTCTAACATCACAACTATCGAAACTGGAAAAAGAAGAACAAATGAGGTCTAAAGTCAGCAGAAGGAGGGATATAATAAAGATCAGAGAAGAAATAAACAAAATTGAGAAGAATAAAACAATAGCAAAAATCAACGAAACCAAGAGCTGGTTCTTCGAGAAAATAAACAAAATAGATAAGCCTCTATCCCAACTTACTAAGAGAAAAAGAGAATCAACACAAATCAACATAATCAGAAACAAGAATGGAAAAATCATGACAGACTCCACAGAAATACAAAGAATTATTAAAGACTACTATGAAAACCTATATGCCAACAAGCTGGAAAACCTAGAAGAAATGGACAACTTCCTAGAAAAATACAACCTCCCAAGACTGACCAAGGAAGAAACACAAAAGTTAAACAAACAAATTACGAGCAAAGAAATTGAAAGGGTAATCAAAAAACTACCCAAGAACAAAACCCCGGGGCCGGACGGATTTACCTCGGAATTTTATCAGACACACAGAGAAGACATAATACCCATTCTCCTAAAGTGTTCCAAAAAATAGAAGAGGGAATACTCCCAAACTCATTTATGAAGCCAACATCACCCTAATACCAAAACCAGGCAAAGACTCCACCAAAAAAGAAAACTACAGACCAATATCCCTGATGAATGTAGATGCAAAAATACTCAGTAAAATATTAGCAAACAGAATTCAACAGTATATGAAAAGGATCATACACCATGACCAAGTGGGGTTCATCCCAGGGATGCAAGGATGGTACAACATTCGAAAATCCATCAACATCATCCACCACATCAACAAAAAGAAAGACAAAAACCACATGATCATCTCCATAGATGCTGAAAAAGCATTTGACAAAATTCAACATCCATTCATGATAAAAACTCTCAGCAAAATGGGAATAGAGGGCAAGTACCTCAACATAATAAAGGCCATAAATGATAAACCCACAGCCAGCATTATACTGAACAGCGAGAAGCTGAAAGCATTTCCTCTGAGATCGGGAACCAGACAGGGATGCCCACTCTCCCCACTGTTATTTAACATAGTACTGGAGGTCCTAGCCACGGCAATCAGACAAAACAAAGAAATACAAGGAATCCAGATTGGTAAAGAAGAAGTTAAACTGTCACTATTTGCAGATGATATGATACTGTACATAAAAAACCAAAAAGACTCCACTCCAAAACTACTAGAACTGATATGAGAATACAGCAAAGTTGCAGGATACAAAATTAACACACAGAAATCTATAGCTTTCCTATACACTAACAATGAATCAATAGAAAGAGAAATCAGGAAAACAATTCCATTCACCATTGCATCAAAAAGAATAAAATACCTAGGAATAAACCTAACCAAAGAAGTGAAAGACTTATACTCTGAAAACTACAAGTCACTCTTAAGAGAAATTAAAGGGGACACTAATAAATGGAAACTCATCCCATGCTCATGGCTAGGAAGAATTAACATCGTCAAAATGGCCATCCTGCCCAAAGCAATATACAGATTTGATGCAATCCCTATCAAATTACCAGCAACATTCTTCAATGAATTGGAACAAATAATTCAAAAATTCATATGGAAACACCAAAGACCCCGAATAGCCAAAGCAATCCTGAAAAAGAAGAATAAAGTAGGGGGGATCTCACTCCCCAACTTCAAGCTCTACTACAAAGCCATAGTAATCAAGACAATTTGGTACTGGCACAAGAACAGAGCCACAGACCAGTGGAACAGATTAGAGACTCCAGAAATTAACCCAAACATATATGGTCAATTAATATTTGATAAAGGAGCCATGGACATACAATGGCAAAATGACAGCCTCTTCAACAGATGGTGCTGACAAAACTGGACAGCTACATGTAGGAGAATGAAAATGGACCATTGTCTAACCCCATATACAAAGGTAAACTCAAAATGGATCAAAGACCTGAATGTAAGGCATGAAACCATTAAACTCTTGGAAAAAAACATAGGCAAAAACCTCTCAGACATAAACATGAGTGACCTCTTCTTGAACATATCTCCCCAGGCAAGGAAAACAACAGCAAAAATGAGCAAGTGGGACTACATTAAGCTGAAAAGCTTCTGTATAGCGAAAGACAACATCAATAGAACAAAAAGGAACCCTACAGTATGGGAGAATATATTTGAAAATGACAGATCCTATAAAGGCTTGACGTCCAGAATATATAAAGAGCTCACACACCTCAACAAACAAAAAACAAATAACCCAATTAAAAAATGGGCAGATGAACTGAACAGACAGTTCTGTAAAAAAGAAATACAGATGGCCAACAGACACATGAAAAGATGCTCCACATCACTAATTATCAGAGAAATGCAAATTAAAACTACAATGAGGTATCACCTCACACCAGTAAGGATGGCTGCCATCCAAAAGACAAACAACAACAAATGTTGGCAAGGCTGTGGAGAAAGGGGAACCCTCCTGCACTGCTGGTGGGAATGTAGATTGGTTCACCCATTGTGGAAAGCAGTATGGAGGTTCATCAAAATGCTCAAAACAGACCTACCATTTGACCCAGGAATCCCACTCCTAGGAATTTACCCTAAGAACACAGCAATCAAGTTTGAGAAAGACAGATGCACCCCTACGTTTATCGCAGCACTATTTACAATATCCAAGAATTGGAAGCAACCTAAATGTCCATCGGTAGATGAATGGATAAAAAAGATGTGGTCCATATACACAATGGAATACTACTCAGCCATAAGAAGTGGAAAAATCCAACCATTTGCAGCAACATGGATGGAGCTGGAGAGTATTATGCTCAGTGAAATAAGCCAAGTGGAGAAAGAGAAATATCAAATGATTTCACTCATCTGAGGAGTATAGGAACAAAGGAAAAACTGAAGGAACAAAACAGCAGCGGAATTACAGAACCCAAAAATGGACTAACAGGTACCAAAGGGAAAGGAACTGGGGAGGATGGGTGGGCAGGGAGGGATAAGGGGGGGGGGGGGGGGAAGAAGAAGGGGCGTATTAAGATTAGCATGCATGGGGGGGAGGGAGAAAGGGGAGGGTGGGCTGCACAACACAGAGAGGACAAGTAGTGACTCTACAACATTTTGCTAAGCTGATGGACAGTAACCGTAATGTGGTTGTTAGGGGGGACCTGATATAGGGAACAGCATAGTAAACATAGTATTCTTCATGTAAGTGTAGATTAAAAATTAAAAAAAAAAAAGAAAGAAAGAAAGAAAAGGGGGATTACTCCTTGATAGGATAAAACTATTGGTAAATCAAAGATCAACGCATGCTTTAAATATCCTTAATGTTGATCACTTAAAGGGTGTCAGATGATCAGCTATGGAGGTACTCTTTTCTGATAATATTCCTTTCTCTTAATAAAAAAAAAAAAAAAAAAAAGCAGTTCCTGTGTGCTGACCTTCAATGAGTTCTGCACAGTGGTATAGAGGGCATGTCAAAGTGTGGGCAAAGGGTCTGTTTGTTTCTATGCAGAAGATCAAGGCCTAGCTTGGATACCCAGAAAATGAACTAAGATACGATATGAGAAGGAGCTTCCAGCATCAGCACTCTCTGGAGGACTTGTGCCGGGGAATGATCATTAAAAAGCCTCCACAGGGATCCGGACGATGCTGCGGTTGTGGCTGCATCCAGCCCACCATCTCCTGGACTTGCCATAGGAATGAGGAGGGAGATGTCTAGGCTGGCATGTGCATACAGTGAGACAACGAATTTAACCGGATCTGTACTATTGGAACTCAACCAGGAGTTGGGAGGGGTGCAAGTTGTAGCACTCCAAAATCTTATGACTATAGACTATCTACGGTTAAAAGAACATATGGGATGTGAACAGATCCCAGAAATGGGCTGCTTTAATTTGTCTGATTTCTCTCAGACTGTTCAAGTACAGTTGGACAATATCCATCATATCATAGACAAATTTTCACAAATGCCTAGGGTGCCTAAATGGTTTTCTTGGATTCACTGGAGATGGCTGGTAATTATAGATTTGCTTAGTTTATGTCACCGTATTCCTATTGTTAATATGTGTGCGCAAGGTAGTTAGTAGTTTAAAACCTATACATGCTTAAGGTACTCTACAAGAAGATACGTCAAAGAAATAATCAATCCTCCCATGTTTCCTTCCATATGCTACATCTATAGCTTTTCTTCTTCCTTCCTAATTACAACCCTTAAATAGAATTCGTGCCTCATATCGAATTTACCGAGCATCATAATTCCTCCAGGTGGTAAAGATACCTCGAGACAAGTGCTGGGCATAGAAGCCACAGGGCATAAATCTGCAAAGAAGTAAAAAGCTAACCTTTTCAAACAATATGGCTTCTCTCTCACTTACCAACTTTACATTTCCCTGTATGGCGCCGGAAGATGACTGGTTAGCCAGAGACGGGTAAGATTCCTCAAGGGAGGAACAACCTAAGACAGGCACAGTCGCAGGGGGGCCATCAGGTGAGAATTTGGGGATCAACAGAGGTGAGGCTCAGAACCTCATCCCCCCTGCTTTGAGAGAAATCTTCTGCATCCGTGGATGTTTTGCTGCCCTTGTCTAGCCTGGATTAATACTTAGTCCATAGGCACACACCTGATCATCTGATCATCTACATTTGCTCTCTTACAGCACTAAACTATGTTTTCTACCTTTATCTTGCATCTACCTACCACTTCAGCATTTTATTAAAAATAATAATAATAATAATAATAAAGGGAGAAGTGTGGGATCAACATATAAATCAAGTACAAAAATCAAACGAATATTCATATTTGACCTGATTGTTTATAGGTCATAGTGCGTGATCAAAACCGAAAGTTTCTGTGATGAATGCCCTTGTACTGTTAACCATGTAACAATTTATTCACTATGTAAGAATTCGTTCACCGTGTAAGAACTTGTTCGTTATGCTTCAGAAGATTGGAGACTGATGAGAATTAGACTTGAGATGTATTAATGATTGTACATTGAGCATTGACCCCCCTATACTGAATTTTATTGTTGTTAACAACCATTTGATCAATAAATATGAGAGATACCCTCTCAAAAAAAAAAAAAGGAATTGGGATTTCAAAAAGAGATTTAATCAAGCAATATAATTGGTCTTGATGTAAAACACAGCAATGTATTAAAGGAAAAGAAAATGGCAGTAACTCTGCTTCCCTCATTTGCTTTATCTTCCTGCCCCTGGTAAACATTCAGTTTTGTCACCCCAAATTTAGGCTTTAGTTTCAAAACAAGTCTAAGAACTGCCTGAAAAGAAAAAAAGGTACTTTTCTGTGTGAGGCAAAATGAACTAAAACCCCCCAGACATTAAAGAAGCCGAGTGTAGATCCATTTAATTTTTACAGTATTGTAATAACAATTTACAGGAAAGCTGTGAAATGAATAATCACAATTTAAACAATAAATTTAATAGTATGGTAAATGTAAAAAAGATTTCTATGAAAAGTTACCTAGGCTTACAGAACACCCCCTTTCACAAAATGAAGCAATATAAAATTAATTTAACAGGAGACTCAGAGTAAGCCTGTCATGCAAAAGCAGAGAGGAAAATAAACTAATATTGTAAACTTTGATAAGAATCCTCCAGAAACAGAAAAATCAGCAATATATTAAGAGAAGACTTTGAGAAACAATTCTGTGTTGGTACAAAACAAGAGCAGAAAATCAAACTGAAGATGTTGGCTGCAACTCTGGAAATTCTCACCAAGCCTGAGAGTGCTGTCGGCCCAAGGAGAAGGTCTGAACATCTCATCTGGAGCCTTCAACCCATCCCCAGCAGGAAGTAATGGGGCCAAGTTTAAAGAAGTCCTAAGGTTCACAAGATGAAGGTTTCAGAGTGTCTAAGGAATAACTGCCTGAGGCATGGCTCACCATATATCAAATTCATCCAAAAGATTTTCATAAAAAACTGCAAACCCAGAAATTTTGATTCAGTCAGCGCTGGATAGGAAAGGACTCAGCAACTCTAAAGGTTACCTACTGAGGCATTATTTATATAGCAAGTGACCATCTGTGGGGAAATGGATAAGTAAGCATGGTGCATTCATGGACTGGAATACTCTTGCAACTGGCTTTGAAAAGTGAGGAACTTTTTTGTGTGTGAATACGAGGTAATTTCCAATATACTTTGTTAAGGGCGGGGCAAAAGCATGATGCATAACAGCATAATATGCTATCACTGGAAAAAAATTATAAAGATACCTCTATTTGAATAAGGTATTTCAAGTAGCATCCATAAGAAACTGATAATATTGACTGTATCTGGGAAGAAGAACTGACTGGGAAAGGAGAAAAAAGAAGACACCTGTTTTTTATTCTTGAATTTTGGACTAGGTGAACGTATTACTTAGTCTAAAAATAAATGCATATCTTAGAAAATAGAAAGAAAAAGAGGAAGAAAAGGAGGGAGGGAGGGAGGGAGGGAGAAAAGGAGGGGAGGAGAGAGGGAAGAAGATCAGATCATAGGAAAATAGCACCTGCAAAGTTTTGCTGAAAAAAATCTGTATAACAACAAAATGCAGTCATGCCAAAAAGACTGGAAATGCAGAGGGCAGTGCACAAAAGACTGGCAGTGAGCTCAGAATCCATTTAATTATAAATTATCATTACAGCAATTGCAATTATAAAATGAAAGTTAAATATTCTTATTTTTTTGAAGGGAAAAAATAATGTCAAACTTAACAAGAATATAGTTATAATAGAGAGATAACTGGTACTGAAACTCAGAATCCAGCCTGCTGTCAGAAGTTCAAAGGTGGTCAGCAGTAATTACACTAATCCAGTCACTCGATCATTTCTAGGTACCAAATTCTGAGACCCTGTGCTAGGCACCAGGGATCCAGCAGTGAATGAAACAGACACATATCCACTCTGTCACCATACTTCCATTCCAGTTAAGAAGCCTCTTTCACAAGTCTCTAGATGCTACTTTGTTTCTCAGGCTGGACGCAAGAGGAAGGAGTAGGCATAAGCATATTGTTTAAAGTTTATACAAAGAATCAGTCAAGACAAATAATTTCTGAAATACTAATAAATAGTATTTCATTTATAAATGCTAATAAATAGGGAGGGAGAAAGGGACACAAAAATACAGATGATATCATGCAAAAAAGAAAAAAGTAAGCAAGGAGGGAGCAAAATCTTAAAATGACAGAATCAAGAGCAAACATAAAATGTAACTATATTACTATATAAAATAGATGGTTACATTATATACCTGTATATGCTATATGGTACAAATCTCTGCTAAAACATTTTAAAGTTTAAGAATTAAATAGATCAACAAAAATAGGAGGAAAATGGAAAAGTTTGCAAAGGGTATTTCCAGGTCCTATTCATTTTAGGGATAATTTCTTATTAAACCTATATTTGTACTTAAAATTGTTTCATAGAAAATAAAACAAAGTTCCCAAGTTATTTTTAGAAAGTTAGCATTCTAAAGCAATCAAAACCTAATAAAGACAATGTAAGCCAATTTCTTTTTAAATATTGATGTGAATTAAATAATAGACTTACATAAGAGTCTAGCACTGCACTGTGTAGAGAAAATATGACTGGAGCCAGTTTACTAGGAACATAAGAGTGTTGAATATTGGAGAATCTCTTAGTAAAATTCATGGTAGTGATGACTATGGTATTAGTTATACAGGTGTATGTATTTGTTACAACTTAACAAAACACACACTTCTATGAAGGGTGAATTTTTATTGTATATAAAGTACACCTTAATAAACTTAACTTTAAAAATCATCCATTTGAATAAACATATTTCTTTGATTTTTTTTAATGTGACATTATCTCAGATTAAATAAGAATTGATAGCAAACTCTTTAATTTGTATATAGCCACAGGTTGTATACACAACTTATGTATTTACAGAAACATAATGAAACATATTCTAAATTCCTACATTTGTTATATATATCTCAAATGTATACAAAAATGTATACAAATATATTTTAATACAATGATACCAATTTTAGAGATTTATTCCTAGGAAATAGTAGGACATATATGTAAAGATATTTATGCAGGATGTTTATTATGATGTTGCTTATTGAAGTGAATAACAGGAAAATTGAATATCATTTGTATGTTTATATATTACATATAAAACACTTAATTAACATTATGTCCAAGAATATGTGGAAAGGTATAAATTGTTAAAGTTAAACTGTTGATTCAAATTAGCTTAATCATTAAGCTGATGGAAGGCCCAACCATCAGCAGTTCAAAGAAGTCATCAAGGATCCAGATTATTTGCCTCTCTCTCCTCATCTGATGTTTGAGTACCATGTTCCCCTAAAGAGATTCCCTTCACAGTCCCATGATGGTGCCAGAGGCCATCATGCTTCTTGCTTCCTCCCTCCACAGAAGTAGGATTGTGAAAGGAAAACACCTCTCTCCTAACCATTGACTCCAAGTCATCTGGAGTCTGGACCAGTAGCAATCTGCACAGAAACACACAGTGATTGGCTTAGACAAGAGGCTGTCCCTGCACTGGATCTGGGCTTACTTCTACCTGAGTCATGTAGGAGAGGGATAGATGTTTGAATAAACTAGGAATTCTTGTTGGAAAAACAAGTGGAGCAAAATGGACACAAGGTAGGCCCCCACTGGTACTCCTAAAACCACAAAATGCTGAGAGTGGTTGTTATTTGGAGGTTGGATCATGAGTGCTTTGATTTTTTGTGGGGTGTTTTCTTTAGTCTTATTTGTGTGTGTCTGCGTTGCTTTATTTACAAAGATCATAGACCATTAAAGGAGGAAAATCTATACTTGGGAAGTTACATGGATCAGTAACTGCACCTTTAGATGTTAGAAATTTCCATCCTAGGCAATTGTTAGAAAGCCATAAACATATACAATGAAAGGAAAACAAGAGATTCCCTCTGGCATTTTGAGGATTCCCCAATCCATGTCTGCTTTGACAATATACTTATCTATGGATGCTCAACCATTTGTGGAAGAAATATAAGCATTCTTAAACATGTAGTGCTTGAATACTCAAATACAGAACAATAAATGTATCTGAAGCAGAATATCTATCTTCCTATCTCCTTTTCATCTTTTCCTCTGTTCTTTAATTGGTATCTCTTCCCTTAATACTCCCTAACATTATCCCAATTAAGTCCTAAGACTGTAAGGTACTCTGCTTAAAGAGTCTAAGATTCTTAAATGTTATGAACCTTGTTTAAAATATGTAGTCTGACTTCTATGACCCAGCAAGCCCACTCCAGTGTGTATAGGCCTAGCAGAAATGCAATACAGATGTTCACCAAAGGATATGTTCAAGAAGATTCATACCAGCACTACCCATAATAACCCAAACTTGAAGCAAACCAAATGTCTCCAGCAGAATGAATAAATTATATATTCACACAATGGATTACACTGCAAGGAGAATGTCCAAATGCAATTACATGCATCAACATGAGCAAATACCCCATGCAAGTTGAATGAAAGATGCTGAACACAAGGAACACAATGTAAGACTCCATGCATATAAAATTCAAAAAGTGGAAAGCTAACATCGCTAATCATCAAGGAAGTGCAAATTAAAACCCAATGAGACATCACCTCACACCAGTTAGGATGGCCAACATCAAAAAGACTAGGAACAACAAAGGCTGTCGAGGATGTGGAGAAAGGGAAACCCTCCTACGCTGTTGGTGGGAATGTAAATTAGTTCAACCATTGTGGAAAGAAGTATGGAGGTTCCTCAAAAAAATAAAAATAGAAATACCATTTCACCCAGGAATTCTACTTCTAGGAATTTACCCAAAGAAAACAAGTTCTCAGAATCAAAAAGACATATATACCCCAATGTTTATTGCAGCACTATTTCAATAGCCAAGATATGGAAACAACCTAAGGGTTCATCAGTAGATGAATGGATAAAGAAGATGTGGTACATATACACAATGGAATACTATTCAGCCATGAGAAGAAAACAAATCCTACCATTTGCAACAACATGGATGGAGCTAGAGGGTATTATGCTCAGTGAAATAAGCCAGGTGGAGAAAGACAAGTACCAAATGATTTCCCTCATTTGTGGAGTGTAACAACGAAGCAAAACTGAAGGAACAAACAGCAGCAGACTCACAGACTCCAAGAAGGGACTAGCAGTTACCAAAGGGTTAGGGGTAAGGGAGGGTGGGTTGGGAGGGAGGGAGAAGGGGATTGAGGGGTACTATGATTAGTACACATGATGTGGGGGAGTCACAGGGAAGACAGTGTAGCACAGAGAAGACAGGGAGTGAATCTGTGGCATCTTACTGCACTGATGGACAATAACTTCAATGGGGTATGGGGGAGGACTTGATAATATGGGTGAATGTAGTGACCACAATGTTTTTCATGTGAAACCTTCATAAGAGTGTATATCAACGATACCTTAATAAAAATAAAAAATAAAAAACAAAGAAATCCAAAAAAAAAGAGTGGGAAGCTAATTGATGGGGATAGAAGACAAAATGGTGGCCAAGTCTTGGGAGGTGACAAACAAAAGTGGATATGGGGGCCTTCTGGTGTTGATGCATTACTAGATTTCTTAATACAGATGCTGGTTGCACAAGGGAGCTTGATTTGGGGTATGTGTTTTTCTCCTGTGTATGTATGTATTGTGCTTAAAAATTTTTTTTAAGTTTACTTAAAACAAAATTTGGCCTGAAATATGCAGGTATCATTTCTTTATACGTTCTTTTAATAGATAGCATGAAAGCTCTTAGCTGCATAATGTTGTTTTACTACATCATCCCTGAACAGTTAAAAAACTGAGGTCCAACTGAAATGGAAATTCCAGTCTCCCAGTAATAGAGCCCTCAAGAGCAGCTCCGCCTCCTTGTTACCCTTCAGAGTTTTGATTGACTCGATGGGACAATTTTCCTAGCTTAGTGTGACAAATAAGCCTCCAATGGGTTTCTATCCTATTTCTGCCCCTTGGGAGCTGCCTGACTTAAAGTAACTTACTTTGCAGACCCTGTTTTATCATCTGTAAAACACTGTTAATAAAGAATCATTCCTACCTCATGTAGTTGTCATGAGAATTAAGTAAGCTGAAAGGCATAGAGCACTGAGAGCAATGAGCTCACTGGATGACACTGGCTTGCAGAGACTCCATGATACACCTTTCAAGTTCTGGAAATCGAGGGGTGAATCAATGATGTCTTACAATCCCTGGTGGTCAGATGGCAGTTGTAACATAGCTGTCACTGTGTGGACAACTTTTATTTTTCCTTTTAATGTGTACTGAATGAAATATGAAAATAACACTTTGTCTAAATAAGCAGTCTTTGACAAACACAAAGAAAAATTTTAGGAACCAGCTTTTTTTTTTCTTAGGGGCAAACAAAATCATGGTGCATGTTAATGGATGGCACATTAGACTTGATGCAATGTCCTCAGGAAATACCTCAACTCAGCCTAGAAGCTTTCCAGAATTATTCTATTTTTAAAATGTTTCCATTCATCATTTGATTTTGAATTATATTTAAAGATCGATCATTTTAAACTAGGTGTTTTCCAGTGATCAAACTTTGAAGTTTCCCTTGGAATTGAGCAACAGAAAGACTTCCCAGGGATGCACAGGTCTGTGACCCAGTGCCCAGCTATCACTTGCTTCCTTCTGCTCTGAAAATGCCTTGTCCTTTCTCCACTACTACTCCCAGAGCACCAGCGAGCACAGGGCCCAGGTGTTCCCTCGGGTCCTCACCGCACTCCCTTCTGAGCTCAAATGTCAGTTCTTCAGGAAGATTTCCAGCAACCCACACACCCAACAGCTCTGGGGTTCCCCTGCTTAGCTGCATATTGGAGTCATGCGGACATCTTTCCGTTAATACCGGTGCCTGGGTCTCAGTCTCAGATACACCTAGTTAATTGTTCTGGGGTGTTACCTGGGCATTGGGATTTTTACCCCTCCCTTCCAGCCCCTTAGCCACCCCGGGATTCTGCCAAGATTGGGGAACTACTGCATCTCCCTGTTTGATGATTTTCTGATATTCTCTTAATTGCTGAGTTGATATCTGTATCTTCCATCAGTTGCTGAAGACATGGAAGTTTACTTTCATCAACATGGTCCAGCCCAGCATCCCGCACCCTGTTACCAGCGGAGCCTCAGAGCGTGACTTCTCAAGAAGTAAGACCTTCGGCTTCTTCAACAGTTGCCACTGAGCCTGAAGGGAATTTAAGGGGTCATTCACAGTAGGCCTTTGGCAGCACGCGATTTCTGGCCGGCCACTCCGTCCCCGCCCCCAGGGGCCGGGCCAGAAGGGGATGTTAATGGAGCTGACTGCGCCCCCGGGGCGTCCCCTTTGATCGGCCTCGGGACAGTCTAGCAGATCGCTCCCCGCCCAGGAGCCCCAGGAGCACAGGACAGGGTCCCAGAGCTTGTTTACCTGCTTCTGGGGTCTCACAGTGCAAACAAGGAGGAGGACCCAAAGGAAAGAAAACTCCCACTGCGAGGCCCCGGCACGCGGAGCAAGGGGGCGCTGCAACTGCCACTGCGCAGTTCTCCAATCCCGGGGCGCGCTTACTCCGGCGCGGAGCCGCCGGCAGTGGCCTCTTGGGAACCACAGCCGGCGCCCGGCGCGCGAGCTGCAGGCGCAGCCCCCAGAGCTCCGTGTGATTTATTTCAGCCTTTCGCACCAATTATGTCCCGGGGATATGCTAAGCCAACAAAAACTCCTCCAGAAGCGAACTTAAAGATGCATGTTAAGTGAGAAAAGCGAAGTGTTGCCCACTGTGTATAAAGCGTGCAGATAGGTGGGGGACAGATAAGGAGATTCAGGTGCACATACCTACTTGCAGGAACAAACAAATAAAAAACACCGGAAATACAAGTTAATCGTGGTTGCCAGCTGGCCAAGCTGTGAGACGCTGCAACCTGGTGGCTTTTTGAGTTTTTTTAAGCCTTATGCAAGTATGTTTTAAAATATATATGTTGATTTTCTATTCTATAATGCATTGTATACTGCTGTATATATTCTATTGTGAAAGATATACTTTATTATATATAACATCACACAACGTGTACCATACACACATACACCCGTCTCTGGTTGGCGGAGTCAAAGAAGTCCAAATTGCCTTCGACACCGACCTAACGTTCAGAGAGAAAGGCTCGCGGAGTGAGAAGGCAAAGACAGCGGACAGGGGAAATGCGTAGGAAATACCTCCCCCGAATCTTTTTGCCCAAGACAGCGAGGTGGTTGTGGGGAAAGGGACCAAAGGAAACAGGCGCTCTACTACCCGGGTGCGACCCGGGGGGCATTTGGAGTTTTCCGCCTGCGGCTGGGCGAAAGCCGGAACCACGCGGGGAGAGGCTCTTGCTGGCCGTGCCTGGAACTGGTTTGGTTTGGTGTGCTCGGGCCGCCTACCAGGCTGCGAGCGGGAGCGCTAGTGCGCCGCTCTGGAGACCCGCGGCGCGCCGGGAGCCCAGGAAGACCCCCGGGGCGGAACTGGCTGCTCACGCGGCTGGGTAAGGACGGCGTCGCGCGCCAGGGCGGGACGCACCCCAGAGCCAGTCTCGCCTCCCTGCGCGGCCGCAACATGACGCTTTCAAGCGCCTGCCGGAGAGGCAAGAGGGGCTGGGCGCTCCGCGAAGATGGCCGCGACCTGCGCCTGGGACCGGGTGGAGGAGACGAAACTGAGAAAGCACGGGGTCAAGAACTGGCCATAGCGTCGCTGCCCCTCCCTCTGCCAATCGCCCCTCTATAAAAGCTTGAGCCGAGCCACCCCAGTTTTCTATTAAAGGTTTCCGAGTCCCAGGGAAAGAGCCCCTCCTTTCCAGCTTCTGCATCCGCCCGGACGTGACACACTTTGTGTGACCTCAACCAAGTGTACTTGACCTCTTCCAGCCTCGGTTTTCTTCTCTGTCAAATGGGGATAATAAAAGTATCTACCTCTATGAGGCGGCACGGAGGGTTAAATGGGATATTGCCTGCCAAGGACTTGCCCAGCTCTCTCTGGTGGAGAAGGGTCCACCCTAGCTGAGGTTGGTTATCCAAGCAGGATGACCAACCGCGACGCAGGGTTGGGATTTGAGGTGGAGTAACGGGACCCAGCTTCCTCTGAGATTTTCTAAAGGTTCGGCGGTTGCAGATGGGCACCCAGCGCTGCCCCTCCGAAGGTTCACTCGCCTCCTCCGAAGCCACACAGGATCCCCATTCCAGCGCCTACTTTGACTCCTTCCCCTGCAAAGAAAACCATGACCGGCACGCCGCCCCCTCCACACACCCTTAACCCTGCCCCGGGGGCCCGGCAGCTCAGAGCGCCTGGATTCAAATTCGCCGACTACGGTTTCCAGCAGTGTGCCTTTGGACCACGGCCTCCGCCTCTCCAAGCGTCACTGTTCTCTTCTCTAAAATGGGATGTTAATAACATTTAAGGTGCTGCTTATTTAAAAAAATCCTACAGATACAGCAGAGAGGGTGGCCTATGGTCAGCGGCAGTTTCTTTGATCCTTTCCTTCCTTTGGCTGTGGATTCGAAGATAAACTCTATTGGTGAAAAAGTCAGCCCCAAAGGATGGAGGAATGGGCCCGACTGCCCTTTGCTTCCCCTGAAAACTCCTTTCCTGGGGACCCCCATCACCTGTGGGAGGAGGGATTCAGTAGCCCAGGCACACCTGGCCTCGGGACCTCCCCCAGACTTCCCTCGACAGCAGCCCGCCGGGCTGGTCTTGCTCAGCCTCTGTCCTCGCAACTGCAGGTGGCGCCGCTGGGCCGCGAGGCACCTAACGGTGGATCCGGATGGCGCCCTTTTCGGGGACCCCCGGTTTGGGGTGCCTTGTCCTGGAGAGCGCGCCCAGCGGGAGGCTTCCGATTATTCACTGAACTCTGTCGTGCTCGGGCGTTTAACCAAGTAGGCGGAGAACAAAACCTGAGCTAAATACCTTATTTTCTTTCTTTGACAAGTAATAGGCCGGAACGGCAAAATCCCGGCGGGGGACAGGAGGGCGGGGAAGCCTGGGAAAAACAGAATGCTAATGTGGGCCTGGAGGGGGCGGAAGGCGCACCGGGCCGGGAGCCCGCGCGCCTGCCTTTGAAGTGCGCCTCTCCAGCGGCGCTCGCGGGGAGGCCGTAGATGTCCCCCGGTTCTAGGGAAATAGAGGCTGATACACCAACTGGGGACACTCCTCTCAGGTTTTGACGGACTCATTCCGGCTTCCTACCTCTTGTTCACAGGGCCTTTGGCCTGTTTGCTCCTGGCCTCCCTCCCCCCATCAGACTGGGAATCTCTGGAGGAGAAAGTCTGAGGTTGATGCATCCTCATTTACCCCCAATAGTGAGAAAGGCTAAAAAGTGAGCTGGTTGTTAAGTGTGAAGGGGAGTAATAGGAAAGCTTTAGACCTGCCTCTGGGCCAGGTGCTGTTCGAACTGCTTTACATTCTGTAGGCTATTATTAAAACTGGGAATTGGGGACAGCGATTAAGGACCTTGCCCAGACTCACAAAGTTAGGGAAAGGTAGAGCCACAGATACACAGAATTCTGCATCCAATCTTCCGCTTCTGTCACAGGTGTCTGAGAAGAGAGAAGTTTAAGGAATGATCTCTGGTTGCTCTATCCTGTAGTCCTTCCTTCTTCCTCCTTCCCTCCGACTCTTTCTCCCCTGGTTATGTTAGAGGCTTAATACTTTTTGCTGAGTAACTCCCCAAGCCAGACTTCCCCTCTCCCCACTTGTCACACAGGGCTTGGATGCAGAGTCCAGCTGCTGCTGTCATATTGAAGCCTTGGTCAACAGGAATGGATTCTGCCCACCTGTTGTGTAGACATACTGCTGCACCTGGATCATACAGATGCCTACTGTTGAATGATTAATTTCCATAGGTGCTGCCAATTCTGTTAGTGATGTGCAAGAGATTATGTTCAGGATAATATTCCTCCTTGGCTAGGAGGCAGTGGCTCTCATTAACAGCTGTACAGCAATTCCACCAGGAACTTTTCTATTTTCCTGTGGAAGAATGTCAGCATTGAAATACACAAGAAAAGCTATGCAGTAAAGTAAGAACTTTGGGTTAGAAAAGGTCTAGCAAAAAGACTTTTTAAATCCTAAAAGTCTAAATTGCCAGGTCCATTAATTTAGGAAGAACTGTGTTTTCTTTTCCTGTTAGGAGAAAAAAGCATTTTCACTTTAGTTTTCATGGTTACACAGCCTGAGACCTGACACTGTCCCTGAGCTATTTTAACTGTTCTGGGTTTACACATTTAGTAACCTTTTTCTTTCAATTAACAAGTGAGACCTACTAAGTGCCAGGCCTTTCAAAATGTAAAAGTAAGCAAGACAGGTGGAGCCCTGTATAACTCTTTCTTATTTTAACGTAACAATAATTAGCCGAACATTCCCATAATTTACTTTTGAGAGCCTTTTACTTTACTTACTTTGCCTCATGTGGCTTTTCTTGTTATTTATGTGAATCTGTATACTTCTATAAATATGATAAAATAGCAGTTAAATCCAGGAATTCATTTGCAATTGAAAAAAATACTTTAGAAAAAATATTCTTGATTCACTATTTAAGAAAGGATCATTTATTTTTTGTGACAAGCAACTTTTGGTGTTTTGATTTACTTTCATTCCAGGATTACCCTGACCTGCTCACATTTTAACAGTGAACTACAATTGCACTTAGCAATCTAAATATACAAAGATTGATAGCTAACATTTTAAACTGGTCATTTTTGTTTGAAAAAAAATACAGTGGGTTTAATATAACGCTTTGCCCCACACATCTGTGGACCTGGTGATTGTTTTTCAAACAAGTGATCAGCTTATTTCATCATCATGAGGAAACATAAATTCCTATAAAAGTGAAACTGCGTTGGTGGTAGTATCTTGCTACTGTCAGCAGAATCAACACTACTTTTCCTTGCTAAAATGTTTTATCTTTTGGGACATTTTCTTTAAAAAAAAAAAAAGTGAAGCATGAACAACCTTACGTGCTCAAAGCTCCCTCCCCCTTCAGAAAGCACAGCTAGGAGGTGGTAGATCTGGCCCTTGGAGAACAAAGGGCCAAAGAGTGAACCTGAGATGGTAAAATAAAATGTAACATCAACAAAGAAAAGGCCATAGATAAATAGTAAAAGAACCAACTCACCACAAAAAACCCATTGACGTTTTCCCAGAGTCCAGGCGGAGCGCTGGTGACCGGTTAATGTTGGAATGTTTTCGTAGGGTTAAAAGGAGAACCGGCAGTAAGTCTGCTCAGAATTTACAAAGTGTTTGAATAACACGGACAGTGTTTTGATAACACATTTTTAGTGGGGGGTGAAAATAATAGAATTTATTGGGACATTTATATGGGCCCCCTTGGTTGTGTGTGGAGGGCGACGGGGAGGGAGGGGGAGTAAGCCATATATCATCTCATTCATCTGTACTCTGCCCTGTAACTTATAATACCTGTGTATATGTATTTCATCTGTAATAGTGCTATTACAGTCAAATGCTTCTCAGTGTTGCTTTTATATGAGTGCGCTGATAGTGGTTACCTTTAAGGGGGAGAAAGGGATTGAGGTCACCTGGCCAGGTTGGCAATAACTTTGTGTGATCAGGACGAGAGGGTGGCATGAAGTTGCTATTAGTGCTTAAGACAATAGAGCATAACACCTTTAATGAGTTCACACACAGGCTCGGCCTTGACTTCCCTGCAGCCTTCAAAAGGTCCTGCTTGCTCCATCTCAGGCTGCAAGGCGCAAGATTTGAGTTAATCCAGCAGGCATTTTGGTCTGGGGCTCCACAAGGACTCCACGTTTCCCCCCCAGTGTTGATGTTTTTGTTCAAGGTAGTCCAATCCACTGTCAGTTGAGCCATATAAAACCAGGCACCTTTCAATAAATGTCTCATTTGGATTTCATGAAGCTTGGGGTGTAATTGAAATCAAACAGCAAACAGCCTGGAAGGCTGTTATTTGCCCACCCAATCTAAGGAGGGTGCTGCCTGACATGTTCACTGCAGCCACTGCCGTAGCTTTCTTTTCTGCTCCTACTTGTGGAAAAGAGTGCTTGGATTTTAAAGAGCGGCTGGGACACGTGAAAATAACGTTGATGTCTCTTTCCCTGGTTATAAGTACATGTGAGCCAGCAAAAGTTAAATCCATTCCAAGTAGGACACCACAGATTTGCTTTTCTAAAACTCCAGGCACTTAAACCACTATATTCCATATGTGATGATAGTAATAATGTAATTGGTTAATTAATACAGAAGAACGATTACATGAGATTTCTTCATGCAGTCAGAAAAAAAATATCATCTTTTATTGAACACTACTTTTCATTAGATTCTAAAAAGGAATTTGTAATATATATGTATATATATTTATAAATGTAATACAAGTTATCTAGTGTTTTCCATGTCCCAAAATGTCTAGGTCCCAGAACAGTTTTGTGGAGCCTGAATTTGGATTCTCTTGGAATCTCTCTTTGTTTCTCTGTCTTTAAAATGTGTTGAAGTTTGGGTAGAATAATAGATATATTGGGTTGGTGGGGAGATGTTAACTCCAATTCCCTGCCCCAAGAATCAACACTAATCCTGATTACACATACCACGCATATATTTAATAATTAGTTGCTCTCAGAATGAAACCACGCGTTTTCAAGAGCTTGCTCTGGGGCTGGCATAAAATCAGCCCTCTCTGATGTGGAGCGGGGGACAGCTGGCCCTCGTTATTTGCGCCAGAGTGGGTCGGAACGATGCCTGTTGCCTGCGATGGCACTTTGCCAGGCAAAGCGCTTCCCTGGCCGCCCCGAAAGCTTTATGAAGGGACACCCAGACCCGCGTTCTTGCTATGAAAACCCGCAAATTTGCCATCTACCCCAGCCACCCTATCCCCAAATAATGTGAGATTGGGTCTCATCCCTACTTTGTCCTCAAATATCCTGCAATCAGGTCAAGGCTAATCTGGAGGACCCCACTAGTCGTAACCAGGATCCCTTAGCTCGGGAATGAGTCTCCAAGCTGTCCAAGAAGCGCCGTCCCTTACTTTCCTTGCTCTCGCCTCCCCCTCACGGGATCTCCACTTTGCAAATCACGAAGTCATCAAAAAGCACAAAGTACTTGAAAAATTGAATTCTGCAAGACTTCCCTGGGTCAAAATAAAACACAAGCCGGGAGGTGGGAGTGGACGCTGCGGTGACTAGAACAGAGAGCCGTGCCATCCCTGAACCAAACTAGTGGAGTTAAATGCCAGGGGCCCTGGGCTGAGCGCGCTCTGAGACGGCTTTGCAGAGGTCTGCTCCGCCCGGGACCTCAGCGGCCCCCGGCAGGCCCTCTGGCTTAATTAGCTGCCTGCCCTCCGGCTGAGCCTTGACCCTGAAGACCTCCACGCGCTCCCGGTTTCCACCACCGCGAAAAACTGGCAACGCCCTGTAGCTTCTGAGGGCATTAAGGACCGCCTCGCTCTCTAAGCCAGATGCGCGGGTGTGCGTGCTGCTGTGTTTTGAACCTAGGTTGGAAAGCTTCGAGCCGGCTGTGCATCGGCGTGTGCGCCACAAATCCCGCGGCCGCCTCATCTGCTGGGGGCGAAGAGTTTCCCGTGTGATCGCGTTCGGTTGGGGAAGCAGAGTCCCAACATCTCAGCCGGAAAATGCGCTCCCGGAGAGATTACAAGCTTCGTCTGTAATTGCTTATTAACAGCGAATATTCAGGCTTCTCCTTATCCGCAACGAAACGTGCCCCCTTTTCTGTAATAACAAACAATAAAATATGACGGCAGCACTCTTGACTACTGTCTGCGGAAACGCAGGGAAGAAATAGGCAGCTGGGGCCAAAGGGCTTAATGCAATATCAAACTGATTATTTCACTAATTATTCTACCTTCTGTGTTGCGCCGCAGAGGAGAGGCCCAGGGAAATCTTAACCGCCAGCGGCTGGGGGACCTTTGTTTCCCGGTGTCAGGACCCACTGAAGATGTGAGAGACTGTGGGGACCGGGACTCAGGGAAGCCGAGGGGAGAGGTTTTTTAATTGTGGGGAGTACAAGTGGTTGCCTCCTAAAAGCAGGCTTGTTGGAGGGTTGGCCCTGTATTCCACCCCGTAGGGGCTTCTGATTCATACACTGAGGGCTTCGGTCCTCAAGAAGGGCAATGTGCTCGTGCGGTCCTCGGATCCTAAAAGCCTAGCGCAAGATTCCTCTCCACAGACCCTTTTCAGGGGGTAAAAGCGTGGGACCGAAAGCGCAGGACCGAGAAAAGTGGTTCCTGTGTGCTGAAGGCCAGGGAGTCCTCCCCCTTCGGGAGGAACGTGTGCCTGAAGTTACAGTCCCTGATGAGGAAAGAGACTTCGCCTGAGCCTCTCTCCACCTCGCTCAGGATCCCCACCTTCAGGGACCGTGCCTTGCAGAGCCTTTCTCCCCTCCCCGCCTCCAAAAACTGCTCCTACCCCGGGGTCCCATGCTCAGAGCGCTGACGCGTCTTCTGTGACCAAGGTGGACTCCGCTATGGAGACCCCAAATACTGTCTCCCAAACTCTAGGGAAATACAGACCCAGGAGTGATTCTCACAGCAGGAAGGAATAAAAAAAAAAATCAGACTAAAGGAAAAGAAAGTCGCAGGCGACTTGATCCAATTAGTAAATGCCTAATTGAATTAGTGTCACCTCCATCAGCCAATAGGAAGGTCCAGGACCTGCAGGGCCGCGAAGCCCCTCCCTGGCCGCACATATATAAAGCTGTCAATGACAGCCTGCAAGTTTTCAAGTGGTCAACTTGACCGATAGTTTGGCAGTCGAGGACAGAAAGGCTGGCGCTGGTGGGTGGATTCGGACTGAGATCTAAGTCCTCCTCTTCCTGGGTGTGAGTGTGGAAGGAGGGTGGGGGTCCAGAGACACAAGGACCGGAAAGGACAGGGAGAATTCTTCTTGGTCAGTTTCCACCTCCTGCCTTCAGCTCACAGCGCTCTTCTTGCAGGAAGGACGCTGGGTTCAGGGAGCTTGGGTGCGCACCTTAGCCACCCGCGTGTGGCCAGGTGGGTAGCCCCGGCACGGGAGGAAGGGGAAGTTACCTTCCCCTCGGAAGAGGGCGCTGGCTCCCCCATCCTGCCTTTATAATCAGGCCGCGGGAGGAGAGGAAGCCACCAGCTGCCGTCTGCGCTCTGCAAAGCATGCAGTTAGGCGAGCAGCTCCTGGTGAGCTCAGTGAACCTGCCAGGCGCACACTTCTACCCGCTGGAGAGTGCGCGAGGCGGCGGCGGTGGGAGCGCCGGCCACGTCCCCGGGGCGGCCCCCTCGCCTCAGAGGCTGGACTTAGACAAAGCGCCCAAGAAGTTCTCAGGCAGTCTCTCGTGCGAGGCAGGCAGCGGAGAACCCGCGGCCTCCAGCGCGGGGGGCCCCACGGCCATGCTCAGTGACGCCGACGCCGGGGACGCCTTTCCCAGCGCTGCGGCGGTGGCCAAGCAAGGGCCCCCGGACGGCCGCAAGGGCTCCCCCTGCGGGGAGGAGGAGCTGCCCTCCGCCGCTGCTGCGGCAGCGGCCGCCGCCGCCGCCGCCGCCGCCGCCACGGCGCGCTACTCCATGGACAGCCTGAGCTCGGAGCGCTACTATCTCCAGTCCCCGGGGCCTCAGGGCTCCGAGCTGGCCGCACCGTGCTCGCTCTTCCCGTACCAGTCGGCGGCCGCGGCGCCCCACGGATCTGTGTACCCGGCTCCCAATGGAGCACGCTACCCCTACGGCTCCATGCTGCCCCCCGGCGGCTTCCCCGCGGCTGTGTGCCCACCCGGGAGGGCGCAGTTCGGCCCGGGAGCTGGGGCGAGCAGTGGTGCAGGCGGCAGCGGCGGTGGGGGAGGCGGCCCAGGCGCCTATCAGTACAGCCAGGGGGCTCCGCTCTATGGGCCGTACCCTGGGGCAGCAGCCGCGGGCTCTTGCGGAGGACTGGGGGGCTTGGGGGTTCCTGGTTCCGGCTTCCGTGCCCACGTCTACTTGTGCAACCGTCCTCTGTGGCTCAAATTCCACCGCCACCAAACCGAGATGATCATTACGAAACAGGGCAGGTGAGCGCAGCGCGGGGCGGGGGTGTCACGGGGCGCGGGGTGAAAAGTGCATGTGTGGTCCTGGGGAAGACTGGGTGAACAAGCTGTTTGCCCCCTGTTTCCGCGCTTTGCATGGAGAGTGTTTTTCCGCGCGCAGCCAAGTGTAGACCCGTATCTCTGAGCTGGAGTCCCTCCCAGTCCGCGCACGGACGGTTTGGGCAAAGTGCTAATGCTAGGCGGCTTCCCACGTCCCCTCCCTTCACCCTCACCTGGACAGACCTGGAGGAGACGAAAAGGGAGATTGGGGTTTGTCCGCAAAGACGTATTTACTAGATCCGCCCGCTTGTCGTACGCTGGTACCTGCTTGCCAGCGAGGAGCCGCGGATGGGGGAAGGCTCAAGGGTTGGCGCCCTGAGGGCAGAGGATGGGCTCCCGCAGTTTTAGGCGCCAGGGGCTCCGTGGGGTGCCTCCGGGTTACAGGTGTGAGGACCCGAACGCCGGCATCGGAGGGTCAGTCCGGGGAGTTGGTTAGGCAGGCCTTGGAGCCAGATCAGGCTGGCGCTGGGGTGCGATGAAGTTCTAATGCACATCCAACTGCCAACAGTGGTTCCTTCGGCGGAAAGCGCAGAGTGGGTGCTAGGAGAGGGGCGCTCAGAGGAGACTTAGGTGCCTTACCAGTAAAATTTAATTTTATTCTTTTGACAAGAACAATTTCATCTTGTGCCCTGTTACTTCTATGTATAAAAAGTAATGATTTTTAAGCATACTGGAAGAAAAAATAATAATGGGCATCGGAAGGGCCGAGTATTTGAGTGGGAGAGGGCCCAGAAACATGTGAGTTTGGGAAATACTGACTCTGGGGCAAATTACTCAGGAAAACAGATGTTCCAAGGATTACCGACTCAAAACATTTTACATCGTACGGGGCACTTTGTTCAACTGTGAACTTCTAAATGTCGTTCTCCAACCCTACGCCCAAGTGTCCGCAAACCTGGCTGACGATGGGCCTGCTTTCAGGCATCCTGCTTGAAATCGCTTATCCTGGTTCTGTTCCCTTGCACAGGCGCATGTTTCCTTTCTTGAGCTTCAACATAAACGGACTCAATCCCACCGCCCACTACAATGTGTTCGTAGAGGTGGTGCTGGCGGACCCCAACCATTGGCGCTTCCAGGGGGGCAAGTGGGTGACCTGCGGCAAAGCCGACAATAACATGCAGGGTGAGGAGAGAGGAGGCCGGGCAGGGAGGAGCGGGCGGGAAGCTTTTCTCAAGACAACTCATATTCAGATCTGGCACTTTTCCCACCCCCCTCTGGGGCCTAGAGGTGTTGGTGGGAGTCTCTTTGTGTTGACTGTTTGAGGCCAAGAATTGCTAAGTCAGATTTCTTAACTACCAATGCAGACAACTTTAACTGAGACCCTACTCCACCCCACCCCCGCCCCCACCAATCTTTATGTTTGAGGACCCACAGGTGGCAAAAGCTCCTTGTTTTCTAAATCTTACTTGAGAAAGCACCCCCCACAAAGGTTGAGTCTGCCTTTCAAAACTCCAGCCACCCTTCAAGCTTCAGAAGGCCCCAAACTGACTTTCAAGAGGCATCTCCTGTTGACTCCATCTTCATATGTTGAAGTAGTATTGAGTTCCTTGTCCAAGGAAGGCTGGACACAGAAGGGCCCTGGGAGGGATGTCAATGGCGTGTGTTTGATCTCCCCTGGTCTTCTTAGGTAGCCAGCCTTTGGGAGATTTGTGCTGTTAAATCTCCTCTTAAATCTTGCCCATAGGTAACAGACATCCTCCTCCACCTCCATTTGTAAGCAGTTCCACATGTTGGGTTTTGTGTTTTGTTTCATTTTCTCTTAGGCAACAAAATGTATGTTCATCCTGAGTCTCCTAATACCGGTTCCCACTGGATGAGACAGGAGATATCCTTTGGGAAATTAAAGCTCACCAATAACAAAGGCGCAAATAACAACAACACCCAGGTAGTGTGGCCGAGGAGGGGGTGTCTTCTGGCTAGAGATCTCCTTTCTGATGAGTTTCCATCCTCTTCACTGTATTCATATTATTTACAGTTGTCACCTGCTTGCTCACCTATTTCTAACTTTTCTTTTGACCTTCCTCATTGTCACTTTCTTACTGGATTTCATTAACAGTGAACTGACTGACTGTTGGGAACCGAAAGACAGATATCTTTTGGGGACTTAGGAAAGCAAAAGGAAAGAGCATTTGTTGTACACGTATACCCAGCTATGTTTTCAGTTTCAAAAATGGAAATGACAAGAGCTTTAAAAATGGCACTAGTAAAAGGTTTTTGTGAGAAGCAAGAAACAGTCCCATCCCAAAATATATAATTTGTTAAAACTGACTTTTGTCTTGCTTCTAAGAGACATTTTAGATTTGGCAACTCTTTTTGTACCATTTCCAGATGATAGTCTTACAGTCTTTACACAAGTACCAACCACGGCTGCACATTGTTGAAGTTACAGAGGATGGTGTGGAGGATTTGAATGAGCCGTCGAAGACTCAGACTTTTACCTTCTCAGAAACTCAGTTCATTGCAGTGACTGCCTACCAAAACACAGATGTGAGTGTCTTAGACATCCCACGAATCTCTAAAGCTATCCTGTGTGATAAAGCACTCAACAACTATTTTTCTCCCCTCTCTAGATAACTCAACTCAAGATTGATCATAACCCCTTTGCAAAAGGCTTCAGGGACAACTATGATTCGTAAGTGCAGGTTTTATTCCTATTTGCATGGTCATCTTCAAACAGGACATACATAATCAGACACTTCCTTGGGAAGACATTTTTGGAAGAGCTTTCAAGTTTGGGATTTTTACCTATTTTTGTTTTTGCATATTTTTTGCCTTGACTAATCTTGCTTTAGAATTTTCACAGAAGGGTTTTGTTAGTTTCTATAGAAATGTTAAGGACTTAAAAATGAGGAGTTTTTTTTAACATTTGAGTGGAGATTTGAAATTTTCATAATCTGCATTTATATACCTTCCTTTTCAATTGATACAACTTTTTTATCCTCTCAGGAGCAGGTAACATTGCTCCCCATCTATATTTGTTTTTACATAAGAAAAACCTGAAACTAAGAGGATGGCATTTTCACAACATCAAACAACAGAACCCTGCAAATGCCTTTTAAATTTGGGATTCTAACACCCCAGCCTGCATTCCTTACATCACAGTCAAGGGAGAGTTGCTCTGAGTTCTTCAAGTTCCAGGATTTGCAAAGGTGGATTTCCTATAGTTAAATGCCTTAGAGGAAACCTTTTGTTTCCTGGTGGGAGATTTTTCCTGATGAGCTGAGAGTCCAGCTGAAATGGGCACATGCATCTCCTACTGCTGTCCCTCCATTCCTACAGGCCAGTGCTCCCAGGACAGAGCCTAGTACGCAAACCCTTTTCATCTCTGGGAGGAGGTTTGTTTGGGGACAACAGTAGGGTTTTTTTTTTAAGTGTTTCTCTTTATATTGTAGCATGTACACCGCTTCAGAAAATGACAGGTTAACTCCATCTCCCACGGATTCTCCTAGATCCCATCAGATTGTCCCTGGAGGTCGGTACGGAGTTCAGTCCTTCTTCCCGGAGCCCTTTGTCAACACTTTACCTCAAGCCCGATATTATAATGGCGAGAGAACCGTGCCACAGACCAACGGCCTCCTTTCACCCCAACAGAGCGAAGAGGTGGCCAATCCTCCCCAGCGGTGGCTTGTCACGCCTGTCCAGCAACCTGGGACCAACAAACTAGACATCGGTTCCTATGAGTCTGAATATACTCCCAGCACCCTGCTCCCATATGGTATTAAATCCTTGCCCCTCCAGACATCCCACGCCCTGGGGTACTATCCTGACCCAACTTTCCCTGCAATGGCAGGGTGGGGCGGTCGAGGTTCTTATCAGAGGAAGATGGCAGCTGGACTCCCATGGACCTCCAGAACAAGCCCCCCTGTGTTCTCTGAAGATCAGCTCTCTAAGGAGAAAGTCAAAGAAGAAATCAGCTCTTCTTGGATAGAAACACCCCCTTCCATCAAGTCTCTCGATTCCAATGATTCGGGGGTATACACCAGTGCTTGTAAGAGAAGGCGGCTCTCTCCTAGCAACTCTAGTAATGAAAATTCTCCTTCCATCAAGTGTGAGGACATTAATGCTGAAGAGTACAGCAAAGACACCTCGAAAGGCATGGGGGGTTATTATGCTTTTTACACAACCCCCTAACGAGTTATTTTAACCTCGTAAAAATGAGCTAACTTTTTGCAGACGGACTTGGTGGTTTTTTGTTGTTGTTGTTGTCTTCTTTGCCTAGGTTGCCAAAAAGATGTTTGCCTTCCACCTTGATGCATCCTGTTTTGTGCAATTCCCTAAAAGAAGGTGCCAAAGCTTTTTGATTGCTGCAGGTAGCTGAAACGAGCCCATCAATTTTTTTTCTTTTTTAAATAAAGTTAATGGAGGACTTGAAAGTGTTTAAAAATGTTAAGGTTATTGAAGGGTCTGGATTTATTTATTGGAGATACAAAACATTCCGAGCATAGGGCTGGGAAGATTGAGTACCCAGGCTCTTATCAAATGAGTTGAAAGCTTTGGTTCTCTTTTCTATTTGTAAATCTGTTAGCAAATAGAAACCCAGAGTGGTAAGGTATTTTGCTCTGGAAGAGAAGGGCTGGGGCTTAAGCTTCAACAGGGAACTATTTGCTGTTACCTTCTCCTAGGGACAAAAGACATTAGGCCTGGGAGGCAAGAGAAACTTGTGTGAAGGTAATGGCTTTACCTGACTTGGATTCCTCCCAGACTTTTGAAACAAGCCATGTTTGCCCCTAGTTCAGGATCACCTCACTTGCTAGGCCTCCGCTGTGTGCTGGGGTGCTCACAGGACTCAGGAGAGGGCGTGGGAGGGAGTCACCAAAAAACAAAACAGAGTTTTCAAGGGTACAGTTGTGTGTGCTTAGATAAACTGTAGAATCATGTGGCATATATTGTACAAATAGTCTGCCTAGGTGTCTGAGAGTATGTAAAATCGGTGCTTTGGCTTTGTAAAGAATTTGCAAATCACCTGACAACAGCTGCAGGAGCTGCGGGATAGTTTCTCCCATCATCCCCAGGATATTTGGGAATATTCTGTTTACTTCTTAGATAGTTCAGAATGTATTCACCTACTCTGTACTAACTTGAAATGTGTTTAAGAAAACTCCTATTTCCCCCTCTTCCTGCCCCACCCCCACTACTCAACTTGGTAATGTGAAGAAACTAACCCTGATGCCACAGCTCCTAGAAGCTTTTTAGAGATACGGATTTTTATGTAGAGTCTTAATCATTTTTAATAAATGTGGTTCATTAAGGGAACAGGCATAGCTCTGTCTTCTGTACTATGGGTTTTAATCTTTGTTTTAAAGATCTTGTTCTTATTCCTCCTCCACCCTTCATCGTGACCACTGCCTCCAATCGCACTCCCGACCCCCTCTTTTAAGGCTCTAGAATTTCTAAGTGGACACTAATCATGAGGGGGTGGGGATGCTTTTGTTTGTCTTCTTTTTACTTGAAGGTGAATGGGGTTAGTTCCTCGTCCCACTGAGAAGTCTGGACAATGGGTATGGGACCTGGGGTGAGGGGCGCTGCAAAGATGTAATGTTGCACACACCAGTTTTAACCAGACCCTGGAAAACCTCCACCCCCTGCGCGTTGTGACCAGTCCCAGCCACCGCCTGGCCCGAGCCCACTTAAGTGCTCCAGGCGCTTTCCTAGGCTTACTTGGGGCCACCCTCCCTGGGCCCTTGTGGGCTCCCCGGGAACCCCCGCGGCGCTTTAAGCGCCCACGAATTCCGGGTCCCCAAGGCGCGGCGGGAAGCGGACCGCCCACAGCTCGGCTTCAGCTCCAACCTGCGGCTTTCTTTGACGCGGAGCTCTCGGGCGCACTCGCCCGCGGCAGGCTGCGCGCCTCGCCAGCTGCTGGGCCGGGCGCTTTGAGGGTAGCCGAACTCCCCCCGGGGAACTCGGGCTGCGGCGCGGGCTGGGGGCGGGCGCGACACTTAAAAATGAGGATTCCGCTCGGTCCTTGCACTGCCACTCCGCAAAGAGGCCAGGGCTCGCCTCGGCGTTAGCGCCGTTTATTTGGCTCTCATTCCCCAGGAGGGCGAAGGCCACCCCGTCCCCTGGCTGAGCCCTGGGCCCGCCGGAGAGTTAAACCTAGGAGTGGGTCGGAGGGCCCTTTGTCCTCCTGCCAGACGTCCCGCCAGGCTTATCAGCAGACAGCTCTGCCCAGCTTGCAAACCTTCCAGCCCCTTCCTGACCCTCCTGGGGTAAAGGTCTGGCCGGGAGGGTCATTCTGCTAACGGCGTGGCACGGAAATGCAGCTGCTAAGAGGATTAGCTGCTGGGAGGCGAGCAATCAGCCGGGACCTCCTCCCCTTCCGCGCGCAATTAAGGCTGCTGGGGGCTCGTACCTCGCCTCTCGCGTTTCCCATTCCCCACAACCCTTCCTGGCCCCGAGTTCCTCCAGCGCCGCCCGTGACCTTGGGTTCGGACTCGAGACGCGGGTCTCCGACGGTGCCTGTGCAAAACGCTTTGCCAAAGCCGCCCCGAATTTTTCCGGAGCTGAAAGCAAAAAGCTTTGAGATTGGGTTTACGTAGTATATTTACTGATGACAGAGTCAGACTCGGGGAGGAGAACCCAAATATCCCCTAGCCTGGTCAGCGCGTCCCCCTCGCATCCCCAAGGAACCGGAGTACACTGGGAGATGCGATGGAATTTGAGAAGGTGCTCTCCTGCCCTCCAGAAAGCCGGAAAATGCTAATCACCGCCGGGATAAAGCCGACTCTGGCCCCAGTCTATTTCGAGCCCTGTATATTTTTGCACCATACAGTAAAAAGAACCTGGTACTTGTGAAAAGTCCCTCACAGTGTTTAATAGAAACGTAAGTGGCTGAGTGGCCCCAATTAACACCTTGTGATAAGGCATTCCTAAGACGGAGTGTCAGACACCAAATTGTGAAGAGATGTATCTAATTAATCCTCCTAGGATGACACCGATAAACAAGCCTCTATTTAAATAAAGATCAAGGGCTGGGCGCCCCGTTTGTTTACTTTCTCCGCCGGGGTCCCGGTGCTCGCGCCCGCGCCGGCCGCCTCCCTGCGCGGGTGGAGACACCGGCTCGGGGTCCGCCGGCCCGCCTACCGCTCGCCCCACCTCCATTCTTGCCCCAAACAAAAATGCACAAGGCAACACATAAAAAACCCTCCACAAAAACCAGAGGAAAAAGAAGTGTAAAAAAAGACCCGATTCTGAGTGGGATATACTGTTGTTTGACGTTTTCCACGCTGTCTTTACATCACCAAGCACTTTTTGGTTGTTAAGGTTTTTAAAAAAAGACAAACGAAAAATAACGGCCCGCCCGTAGCCCCTGCAAATCTTTTCTGCTTTGGGGAAGAACTCGGAGCAGGACCTCCTGCACCCCGACCCCTCCCGGCAAGAGCTCGCTCCCTTGCTCAGTCCCAGTGTCCGCGGGGCTGACCCTGAGAATTGCTGGGGCCGGGGGTAGTCGCCCTCGGGGTGGGGTGGGGAAAGGCAGGAAGAGTTCGAACAGACGCAGGGGAGGAGAAACTGCAGATAAGGCGCGCCAGGCTCTCCGCCTGAACCGGGGCCGGGGTTGGAGCCCACTTGGCGTCTGCCGCAAAGCATCTCCCAGCTCCGCGAAGGAGAGTTTCGAGGCTCCGGTGCAGCTTTGATCCTTGCCTCCTTCCTTTCCAGCCACCTTGGATTAGTTTGAAACCTGGGCGTAAAGGAGAACTTTCCTCTGCAGTCCCTTCTTTTTGAACCAAGAAGGGGGGAGGGGATGATGCAGTTAAAAATAAATAAATCTGGAGGTGTCATGGAAACGCTCTGGAGTAAATGCTCCCGCATGCCTCTTGATTTTAATAGAAATTGAGCCTCCAGGAGGGGGAAAAAACATCACTCGTTTCCCACTCACCTGGACACTGCATCTTTCCACTTTGCCTACCGCGTCGCGATGTCGCAGACCTCGCTGCACGCAGGCGTCCTCGGGAGGCTCTTTTAAAAGGCAATTTGCAAAACACTTGGTGAGCCGGATTGAGTCTCCTTTTGTGAAATCCCCATCCCTCCCTCCCGCATTCCTCCACTTTAAGTTTTCGACGAGGCGAGCACCGCCGGTCCAGCTCGGAAGGACTAGAAGCCCTGGAATCCGTCCACCTGCTCCTGCCTCCGGGGGTCAGGCTCCCACCCTGCGGCTCTCAGAGGCCTGGGCCCAGCACAACACTTGAGGCTCTCGGGGTGCCCGCCCGAACCCGGCATGGGCTGGATTTACTCCCCACCCAGGAGCTGGACCTTTCGCGGGAGCCTGAAGTTATAGAGTTGTGTTTTTTTCCCTTTTCAACGTGATGGGGACTCTGACCTTGGTGGCTACCTAATTTCTCCTTATTACGGAAAAGAAAAGCAAACTTCTGGCTATCCACTCGCTCGCCTCCCACCTTCTCCTTCGGCCAGCGGGATCCTTTCGTGGGACCAGGCGCGCGTCGAGTTCACCCGGGGAAGGATTTCTTAGCGCCAAATACGCCCTAGGCCCTCAGCCGATGGTCCCCAAAGCAACCGGCTTCGGAGGGACCTCGGAACGTCCCCCAGGGCCCGTCACTGATAATTTTAGAGAGCAGGGCAGGCACCCCCACTTTAAGCCCCTGCCCCCCGCGCTATCTCCATAAAAAGCCCTAAACGTCCTCCCACAGGCAAGGGCTCCTACAGTGACTTCTGTAACTTTAGGCTCGACTGAGCTTTCCTCGCACTGTTGGCGGGAGCAAGTCCCCCCGCGCCCTGCCCTTGGCCTTGGGGTCCGGCCACAGTTCCCGGGCGCGGCTGCGGCCCCGTCTCTCCTCTGCGCCGTGAGCAGCCTGCGCCACCTGGTGGCCAGGACGAGTGAGGACCTCCGCGGCCGAACAGGACTCCGTTCCAGCCCGGAAGTCGCTTCTTTCAGGTCCTGAAGCTTTCCGTAAAAAAGTATTTTATCCCATTTCCCACTCTTCCTTTTCAAAGCTTCTCGCTGTGGGAGGAGGAGCCCGGAATTAGGAATTCTAAGACTTTAAGTTCTTAACTAGCTGCAGCTGCGCTTGACTTTTCTGCGTTTCATTGCCTCATCTGTCAAGTTGGGATTCGAACACCTACCTTGCCAAACAGTAGCCAGGAGGAAGCAAGAATTTATAAACCTCTTCGTCAACGGTTGACTAGTTCAAGTGTTAGTAGACATTACTAATTACTAATTTTATAATATGATGAGGAATGCGTAAACGCAGATGCATTGGCAAATGAAATAACTTTCATTAATTCCAAAAAATTAACAAAATCTCAACCCTACATGAAAGAAGAAACAACGGACCCCGTGTACGTCTTCCAGCTACAGCAATCAACTCCTAGCTGCTCTTGTTTCATCCTATAATCCCCATTCTATTTATTCCACCACAAATCCCAGACATCCTGACATCTAATCCCAATTATTTCGATATATAGTCCTAAAAATAATGGATTTTTTGTTATCATTAATCTACAATTACATGAGGAACATTATGTTTACTAGGCTCCCCCCTTCACCAAGTCCCACATACACACACCCCATTACAGTCACTGTCCATCAGCGTAGTAAGATGCTGTAGAATCACTATTTGTCTTCACTGAGCTTCACAGCCCTTCCCATGCACCCACCTACATTATACATGCTAATTGTAATGCCCCCTTTCTTCTCCCCCCTCTTATCTCTACCTTCCCACCCATCCTCCCCAGTCCCTTTCCCTTTGGTAACTGTTAGTCCATTTGTGGGTTCTGTAATTCTGCTGCTCTTTGGTTCCTTCAGTTTTCCTTTGTTCTTATACTCACATATGAGTGAAATCATTTGGTGCTTGTCTTTCTCCGCCTGGTTTATTTCACTGAGCATAATACCCTGCAGCTCCATCCACGTTGTTGCAAATGGTAGGATTTGTTTTCTTCTTATGGCTGAATAATATTCCATTGTGTATATGTACCACATCTTCTTTATCCATTCATCTACTGATGGACACTTAAGTTGCTTCCATTTCTTGGCTATTGTAAATAGTGCAGCGATAAACATAGGGGTGCATCTGTCTTTTTCAAACTGGGCTGCTGCATTCTTGGGGTAAATTCCTAGAAGTGGAATTCCTGGGTCAAATGGTATGTCTGTTTTGAGCATTTTGAGGAACCTCCATACTGCTTTCCACAATGGTTGAACTAATTTACATTCCCACCAGCAGTGTAGGAGGGTTCGCCTTTCTCCACAACCTCGCCAACATTTGTTGTTGTTTGTCTTCTGGATGGTGGTGATCCTTACTGGTGTGAGGTGATATCTCATTGTGGTTTTAATTTGCATTTCTCTGATGATTAGTGATGTGGAGCATCTTTTCATGTGTCTGGTGGCCATCTGAATTTCTTCTTTGGAGAACTGTCTCTTCAGCTCCTCTGCCCATTTTTTAATTGGATTACTTACTTTTTGTTTGTTGAGAAGGATGAGCTCTTTATATATTTTGGATGTCAACCCTTTATCAGATCTGTCATTTATGAATATATTCTCCCATACTGTAGGGTTCCTTTTTGTTCTATTGATGGTGTCCTTTGCTGTGCAGAAGCTTTTCAGCTTGATATAGTCCCACTTGTTCATTTTTGCTTTTGTTTCCCTTACCTAGGGAGATATGTTCATGAAGAAGTCACTCATGTTTATGTCCAAGAGATTTTTGCCTATGTTTTTTTCTAGGAGTTTTATGGTTTCATGACTTACATTCAGGTCTTTGATCCATTTTGAATTTACTTTTGTGTATGGGGTTAGACAGAGATCCACTTTCATTCTCTTACATGTAGCTGTCCAGTTTTGCCAGCACCATCTGTTGAAGAGACTGTCATTTCCTCATTGTAAGTCCATGGCTCCTTTATCGTATATTGATTGGCCATATATGTTTGGGTTAATGTCTGGAGTCTCTATTCTGTTCCACTGGTCTGTGGCTCTGTTTCTGTGCCAGTATCAAATTGTCTTGATTAATGTGGCTTTGTAGTAGAGCTTGATGTTGGGGAGAGAGATCCCCCCACTTTATTCTTCCTTCTCAGGATTGCTTTGGCTATTCGGGGTCTCTGGTGTTTCCATATGAATTTGTGAACTATTTGTTCCAGTTTGTTGAAGAATGTTGTCGGTAATTTGATAGGGACTATATTAAGTCTGTATATTGCTTTGGACAGGATGGCCATTTTGACGATATTAATTCTTCCTAGGCAAGGGCATGGAATGAGTTTCCATTTGTTAGTGTCCTCTTTAATTTCTCTTAAGAGTGTCTTATAGTTTTCAGGGTATAGGTCTTTCACTTCCTTGGTTAGGTTTATTCCTAGGCATTTTATTCTTTTTGATGCTATTGTGAATGGAATTGTTTTCCTGATTTCTCTTTCTATTAGTTCATTGCTAGTGTATAGGAAAGCCACAGATTTCTGTGCATTAATTTTGTATCCTGCAACTTTGCTGTATTCCGATATCAGTTCTAGTAGTTTTGGAGTGGAGTCTTTAGGGTTTTTTATGTACAATATCATGTCATCTGCAAACAGTGACAGTTTAACTTCTTCTTTACCAATTTGGATTCCTTGTATTTCTTTGTTTTGTCTAATTGCCATGGCTAAGACCTCCAGTACTACGTTGAATAACAGTGGGGAGAGTGGGCATCCCTGTCTTGTTCCCGATCTCAAGGAAAAGCTTTCAGCTTCTTGCTGTTCAGTATGATGTTAGCTGTGGGTTTATCATATATGGCCTTTATTATGCTGAGGTACTTGCCCTGTATATCCATTTTGCTGAGAGTTTTTATCATGAATGGATGTGGAATTTTGTCGAATGCTTTTTCAGCATCTATGGAGATGATTGTGTGGTTTTTGTCTTTCTTTTTGTTTATGTGGTGGATGATGTTGATGGATTTTCAAATGTTGTACCATCCTTGTATCCCTGGGATGAATCCCACTTGGTCATGGTGTATGATCCTTTTGATGTATTTTTGAGTTTGGTTTGCTAATATTTTGTTGAGTATTTTTGCATCTATGTTCATCAGGGATATTGGTCTGTAATTTTCTTTTTTGGTGAGGTCTTTGCCTGGTTTTGGTATTAGGGTGATGTTGGCTTCATAGAATGAGTTTGGGAGTATTCCCTCCTCTTCTATTTTTTGGAAAACTTCAAAGAGAATGGGTATTATGTCTTCTCTGTATGTCTGATAAAATTCTGAGGTAAATCCATCTGGCCCGGGGGTTTTGTTCATGGGTAGTTTTTGATTACTGCTTCAATTTCTTTGCTGGTAATTGGTTTGTTTAGATTTTGTGTTTCTTCCTTGGTCAGTATTGGAAGGTTGTATTTTTCTAAGAAGTTGTCCATTTCTTCTGTTTTCCAGCTTGTTAGCATATAGGTTTTCATAGCATTCTCTAACAATTCTTTGTATTTCTATGGGGTCTGTCGTGATTTTTCCTTTCTGGTTTCTGATTCTGTTGATGTGTGTTGATTCTCTTTTTCTCTTAATAAGTCTGGTTAGAGGCTTATCTATTTTGTTTATTTTCTCAAAGAACCAGCTCTTGGTTTCACTGATTTTTTTTCTATTGTTTTATTCTTCTCAATTTTATTTATTTCTTCTCTGATCTTTATTATGTCCTTCCTTCTGCTGACCTTAGGCCTCATTTGTTCTTCTTTTTCCCATTTTGATAATTGTGACATTAGACTATTCATTTGGGATTGTTCTTCCTTCTTCATATATGCCTGGATTGCTATATACTGTCCTCTTAAGACTGCTTTTGCTGCATCCCAGAGAAGTTGGGGCTTTGTGTTGTTGTTGTCATTTGTTTCCATATATTGCTGGATATCCATTTTAATTTGGTCGTTGATCCATTGATTATTTAGGAGCATGTTGTTAAGCCTCCATGTGTTTATGAGCCTTTTTGCTTTCTTTGTAGAATTTATTTCTAGTTTTATACCTTTGTGGTCTGAAAAGTTGGTTGGTAGAATTTCAATCTTTTTGAATTTACTGAGGCTCTTTTTGTGGCCTAGTATGTGGTCTATTCTGGAGAATGTTCCGTGTGCACTAGAGAAGAATGTGTATCCTGTTGCTTTTGGATGTAGAGTTCTGTAGATGTCTATTAGGTCCATCTGTTCTAGTGTGTTGTTCAGTGCCTCTGTGTCCTTACTTATTTTCTGTCTGGTGGATCTATCCTTTGGAGTGAGTGGTGTGTGGAAGTCTCCTAAAATGAATGCATTGCATTCTATTTCCTCCTTTAGATCTGTTAGCATTTGTTTCACATATGCTGGTGCTCGTGTGTTGGGTGCATATATAAGTATAATGGTTATATCCTCTCGTTGGACTGAGCCCTTTATCATTATGTAATGACCTTCTTTATCTTTTGTTACTTTCTTTATTTTGAAGTCTATTTTGTCTGATACTAGTACTGCAACACCTGCTTTTTTCTCCCTATTGTTTGCATAAAATATCTTTTTCTATCCCTTGACTTTTAGTCTGTCCATGTCTTTGGGTTTGTGGTGGGTCTCTTGTAGGCAGCATATAGATGGGTCTTGCTTTGTTATCCATCTATTACTCTGTGTCTTTTGATTGGTGCATTTAGTCCATTTACATTTACAGTGATTATTGAAAGATATGTACTTATTGCCATTGCAGGCTTTAGATTCGTATTTACCAAAGGTTCAAGGTTCTTGAGTATCTTACTGCCTAACTTAACTTGCTTATTGAGCTATTATAGACACTCTCTGGTGATTCTTTATTTCTCTCCTTTCTTATTCCTCCTCCTCCATTCTTTATATGTTGGGTGTTTTATTCTGTGCTCTTTTGTGTTTCCTTTAATTGCTTTTGTGGGTAGTTGATTTCATTTTTTGCCTTTAATTAGTATTTGGTTGGTCTGCTTTCTTTGCTGTGATTTTATTTTCTCTGGTGACATCTGTTTAGCCTTAGGAGTGCTTCCATCTAAAGCAGTCCCTCTAAAATACCCTGTAAAGGTGGTTTGTGGGAGGCAAATTCCCTCAACTTTTGCTTATCTGTGAACTGTTTAGTCCCTCCTTCATATTTAAATGATAATTGTGCTCAATACAGTATTCTTGATTCAAGGCCCTTCTGTTTCATAGCATTAAATATATCATTCTCTTCTGACCGTTCTCTTCTGACCTGTAAGGTTTCTGTTGAGAAATCTGATGATAACCTGAAGGGTTTGCCTTTGTAGGTGACCTTTTTCCTCTCTCTAGCTGCCTTTAAAACTCTATCCATGTTCTTGATCTTTGCCATTTTAATTATCATGTGTCTTGGTGTTGTCCTCTTTGGGTCCCTTCTGTTGGGAGTTCTGTGTACTTCTGTGGTCTGACCAACTATTTCCTCCCCCAGTTTTGGGAAGTTTTCAGCAATTATTTCTTCAAAGACACTTTCTATCCCTTTTTCTCTCTTCTTCTTCTTCTGGTACCCCTATAATGAGAATATTGTTCCGTTTGGATTGGTCACACAGTTCTCTTAATATTCTTTCATTCCTGGAGATCCTTTTATCTCTCTCTGTGTCAGCTTCTCTGCATTCCTGTTCTCTGATTTCTATTCTATTAATGGCCTGTTGCACCTCATCCAATCTGCTCTTAAGTCCTTCCAGAGATCGTTTTATTTCAGTAATCTCCCTCCGGACTTCATCCCTTAGCTCTTGCATATTTCTCTGAAGATCCATCAGCATGGTTATGCCTTTATTTTGAATTCTTTTTCAGGCAGATTGGTTAGGTCTATCTCCCCAGAGTCCTTATCAGGGGAGGATGTCTGGGTTAGTCTGGTCTGTATCAAATTCTTCTGCCTTTTCATGGTGTTACAGGTAGTTGTGGGGAGTTGGCATGTGTGTTGGCTAGGAGAACATCCCTTCTTGCTGGTTTGTGGCCTTCCTCTCCTGGGAGAATGGCAACCCCTAGCGGCTTGTGCTGGGCAGCTGTGCGCAGATGGGATTTCTAATTCTTGCCCAGCCGCTGTGAAAGAATCTCTCCCTGCTGCTGTTGGCGTGGCCAGCCTCAGGCTGCTTCTCTGCTATGGCGGGGCTGCGTCAGAGGGGAATCGGGTGGGAGGCTGTTAATCACTGTGAGGGGCCTCCAAGCTGTGCTGCTGCCCAGGAGGTTAGGGCACCCAGAGTTCCCTAGGATTCCCAGCTGCTGGGCTAGTGTCCCAGGACACTTCCATCCAGCTGTGGGGTCCCTGTCCCTGTAAGACTTTCAAAAAGCACTCGCTTTTCTTTGTGCCAGGGGCACTGGCTGTGGGGACCCCCTTACAGGTCTTACTGTCCTGTGTTCCTAGTATCCAGCACCCCATGCACTGTGTGTCTGTACTCCAGTGTGGATGGCTAGGGCTGGCTGTTTAGCAGTCCTGGGCTCCCTCTCCCTCCCAACTCTGACTCCTCTCCTCCCGCTGGGAGCTGGGGTGGGGGGGTGCTTGGGTCCCACTGGGCCGCTGCTTGTATCTTACCCCCTTCATGAGGTGCTGGATTCTCACAGGTGTGGATGCAGTCTGGCTGTTGTCCTGTGTCTTCTGGTCTCTCTTTTAGGAAGTGTTGTATTTGTTGTATTTTCAAAAATACGTATGTTTTTGGGAGATTTCCACTGCTCTACTCACACCACCATCTTGGCTCCTCAGAAGTATGGATTCTTTATATGTGTGTGTGTGTGTGTGTGTGTGTGTGTGTGTGTGTGCGTGTGTGTGTGTGTATATAAAATTCACATACCATTATCACACCCACAGAATCAACTCATAATTTCTCAATATCATGAACTATCTTGGCATGTTTTCCTGATTGTCTCATAAAGTTTTTGTTGTTCTTCTGGTTCATTTGTTTGAGTCAGAATCCAAAAAAATCGCACACATCAGGTTGATGTGTGACTTTATTTTCTTAATCTGGAAGTTGTCTCCTCACTCCCCTTTTTTATTTTTCCTTGCCATTTATTGAAGAAGTCTCAGCATTTACTCTGTCCAGTTTTCCAGTTCTGGATTTGGCTGACTGCATTCCTGTGCTGATAAGATGATCCTTGACCCTTGTATTTCCAATGAAGTTGTGATTAGATATGAAGACCTAATCTGATTCAGATTCTTTCTTTTTCTTTTTTATTTTTTTGTGGCAACAATATGTTATAGGTGGTAATATGCCATCTGGAGGCTCATGATGTCTGGATTGTCTCTCCTTGGGACATGCCATTGTCCACTGATAATTGCTGACTTGATCCATTATTTAATTAAGGGTTTGACAAAGGAGGTAAATTCCAGCACAGCTATTATTAACAATTACTTATACATGAGAGAGTTTTAGTCAATGACACTTTGTTTTTTTAACATATGCTTTTTTTCCCAGCTTTGAGATATAATTGACATAAACATTGTATAAGTTTAAGGTATACAACCTGATGACTTGATACATGTATATATTGCAAAATGACTACCACATAGGGTTACTTAACACTTCCACTTTTTTGTGTGTAGTGAGAACACTGAAGATCTGCTCTTTAGCAACTTTCAAGTATATAATACAGTATTGTTAACTACAGTCACCATGCCATACATTAGATACACAGAACTTATTCATCTTATAATGACTCCATGATTTTCAACATATCCCCATTTCCCTCACCTCTCAGCTCCTGACAACCCCCATTCTATTTTCTACTTCTGCTAATTTTGTTGTTTTGGATTCCACATGTAGATGAGATCATACAGTATCTGTCTTTGTTTGTCATTTCATTTAGGATAATGCTCTCAAGGTCCATCCATGTTGTCACGAAGGATTTCTTCCATTTTTATGGCTGAATAATATTCTGCTATATGTATGCCAGTTTTCATTCATCCATTCATCTATCAACGAATAGTTAGGTTGTTTCCTTGTTTTGGCTGTTGTGAATAATGCTGCAATGAACATGGGGGTGCAGATATCCCATGATTCTCGTTGACATCTTGCATATGATATTAAGCAGAGTGAACCAAAAAGCCAGGGTCTCTGCTCTTTATACATGATCACAGGAAAACAGCATGGCTTTCTGGGGAACAGAGCCATAGAAAACCTAATGATAAAATGAACAAAGTACAGAAATAGGTAAGATTTGGCAGATGAAACACATTTATTGGAAAGTTTGCTACACACAAATTGCTAAGAAACCACATTAAGCCCATGCATAACCAAGTGATGGGGTTGTGTTTCTATTTGCTTTTCTACTACCATAGTAAACTATCAATCGTCTAATCCCCCTAGAAACATATTTCAAGAATTGATAAGGAGGAGCAGCTTACAGAATTCGTAAGTGGTAACACAGACTATCAAATAATTTGATAGTTGTTATGGGGAAACAGTGATTTCATCCATGGAAAGTAAAGGCAAGTGGTTTCTTACCACCTAATTTGGGGTGAAAGGTAGGTTTGAGGAGATTTGAGGAAGGCAAGAATCCATGGGACTGCTAGGTTGTGATCCACAATCCATAACCCAAAACTTCAGGAACAGGGATGGAATTGGTGACTGCAAATGTCATGGTAACTCTAAGAATAAGAAGGGTAGATTTTTAACATGTACATAACATTGCTACAATCCTGTCCCCTCCCCATCCCAGACACCAAATGGTAGCCTATTCCAAGGCCACCAGGTAACCAGAATGTTTGCTGCAGCAGTCTGTCTTTGTCACTATTTTATCCTGTAATGTCCTAATTTTAATGTCCAGGGAAGATGACCATCTGTTGAATAGGATTTCTTCCTAAGTTCCCAAACCAATCTTCTGTCCTTGAGTCACTGAACTGGAGAGCTGGAAGGCACCTTAGACATTTTGCTAGTTCTGTCCACCCAGTGGCAGAACCAAGGGTCATGGTGTCCATGTGGGGTGCCATGACCCTAAGGAGTCCATTGGTTCTGCAGCGTACCCGGGGTTGGACCTATACTTTAACCATAAAATATTTCAGAGGCCTGTAAAATTCTTAGTCATGAAAACATTAAATTCTGAAGCATAGTTTTTATTATGGTTTTTGTTGTTTTTCAGGGGATGAACAAGACAAGATCTAAATGGATCAAGGATTAATCTTTCTCCTTTATTTTTTCCTAACATCTAAGCTTTTCATGGAGTAACTTCTGTTTCTTCTTGTGCTTTGACCCATGCTCAGCTCAGGGATAGTGAATCCACAAATATATATCCTTTACCCTATTTATTTGTAGCGTTTCTTATTCTTGGCAGGCAGATTTTATCTTTATCTTATTAACCTAAAATCCAAGACCATTCTTTGACATTTTATTTCTTCCAGAATTCAAGTGTTTTCCAGTGCCAAAAAAAAAAGGTGTTCATTGATCTAATGTATGAACTAATTATACTGTGGACATCCCTAAATATTTAGAAGCCTGCCGATAGAGACTACCCAGCTGGTTGCAAAGCACAAAGAAACATGAATTGAGTTAGTGTGCAAAAATGAATATACACGCTTGTATGCAGGACTGTGTATTTGTGCTCCACAGCTGAATATCATTAAGCTGAGATCACAGAGTGCAAAAGATGATTAGAATAGAATGATATGGTAGGATCTAATATTTCCTTTAGGGACTTTCTGCTCAGAACTGTCAAAACAGATTGTGTGAACAGACTAGACTGAGGGAGGCAATGCTAATCATATTGATGAAACACTTTTCTAAAAGACAGAGTGTAAACAGAGGAGCAAACCATTAAATCTACAGGAATTTAATGGAATTAAATTAAATCTTTACAAGAATACAATTAAGTCTTACTCAGAAGGTGGATGCCTCAAAATAAACCCCTCCCATTCTTCTTTCCCTTTAGGAGAAAGAAACTCACTGGGAAAGGGCGAGGCAAGTATTCCAGAGTCCTGTCACCTCCTCTTTCCCACCGGAGTTTTGGGAAGCAGTTACAAGTCATTTTCTGAGCCTGGTGATGAGGAAGCAAGGTTCCTGCTGGAGTATCTATAGTCAGGGCAACAATGTCCATCAAGTATTCCGTTGGTTTCTTTATGTTTCCTAGCTCTCTTGCATGTAGGCAGGGGCACTGGAATCCAGAAAGACAACAGCATGGATAAGGGTGTTTTCCAAAAGCTGCAGCCTTTCAGAGAAGTACTTGTCCAGCCTACAGTGAGCCAGCGAAGAGGAAGCCAGACTCTCTTTCTGCCCTCTGATCACCTGCCGGGGCCCCTAATTCACTGAACCCAGTGAGAAGCCAGGGGTTCTGAAGTCTGCTGATGCAGTCATAGGGGTCAGCTTCCTGGGCACAGGGCAGGATGGAGAGGGATGGAGAGGGGAACTGGGGGAAGTGAGGATATCCAGCCCAGCTCTCATAGCCCACCCCACAACAACACCTTGATTGCTGAAGATTAGACTTCTAAATACTCTTGCTTTGAGATATCCCTAGAAAAGATGTTTTAAGAATAGCTGGAAATTTGAATTCTTATATAAAACTCCATTATTTTTCAGTATTGCCAAATATTTGAAAAAAATTAAACACCCAAAACACTTCTTAGAAAGATTTGTCAGTGGACAGCTAGCTTTTGACCCCTGATCTAGATCAATGATTTATGTCTAATTTATCTAAAAAAATGTCAAAAGCAGGACTTCTGCTCTAAGACAACATGGAGTAACAAGGATGTGATTTATCTTTCTCCCTGGTAGAAAGTTTAAAAACTGAAAACAAGACAAAATAAAAGACAAAAAGTGCTCTCAAGTCATTGACCACTGGGCAACATAGGACAGCAATCCATTAAAGAAGAGAAATAAACAAAGAGAGTGCTGACATTGCTCCAACTTACTGCCTGGAGAGTTTCCAGGCTGCAGTTTTGGGTGGGGCTGAGGACCCAGAAAAAGCCCAGCAGTCTCCTTGAGGTGAGAACACAGAGTGGTGAGGCTGAGTAGGCCATGATTGCTCAGGGCAGAGTTCCAGAGAAAAAACTGCTGTACAGAGAAACACCAGAGAACTGAATAGGGTCCTCCTCAACTCTCTTGAATGCTGAGCAGTGCATACATGTGATAAAACTACCCAAAACCCGGGAAATAAAAAAAAAAAAAAGAACACTCAAAAAGATTAGGCATGGTTTCTCAGTCTCAGAATTACTAACATTTTGGGACAGATAATTCTTTATTATGGAGGTTGCATTGTATTTTAATCCTGGCTTCTACTAACCAGATGTCGACATCTAGCAAAAAAACCCCTCCTGTGTTGTGAAATTCAAAAATGTGTCTAGATATTGACAGATATCCTCTATGGAGCAAAATTGTCCCCAGCTGAGAACTACTGGCTGAGAGGGTTTAATTTACTGACTGTGGATGTTCCTGTTTCTCCTCACTAGAGTAGGACACTTCATAGTTCATGGAGCATCGGCAAGAGTACTCATCAGGGGCTTGTCTCAGTAGTGGCCTATAATAGCCCTAGACTAAATGCTGTTCCAGTCTCATATAATAAAACTTAAAAGCAAGAACTGAAACTTCCCTACACCCCAGATGAAAACTCAATTACAATTTAGTAATAAAAATAATAACTGGCACATAACAAGAAAAAAAATAAAACATTATGGCATCCAGTTAAAAATACTAGACATGCAAAGAAGCAGGAAGATATTCCACAATAAGGAGAAAAAATATCAGAACCAAACCCAAATGACACAGATGATGAAGCTAGGAGATGAGAATAGGAAACAGTTGTTGTAACTATATTTCATATTCAGGAAGCTATGTAAAAGTTAAACATGGTAAGTAGAGACATAGATGTTATAACAAAAAGAACCAAGTTGAACTTTTGGGGATGAAAACCACAATGGATGAGATTAATTGTAGAAGAAAAGATTAGAGAACTTGAAGGTATAGCAATACAAACTATGGAAAACCGTATAGGAGATCCTGAAATAATTGAAAATAGAACTGCCATGTGAACCAGCAATCCGACTTTGGGCTATATAGCTGAAAATAACATATCAAAGAGACATCTTCAACCCTTTGTTCATTGCAGCATTATTCACAATAGCCAAGAAATGGAAATAACCTGTATCCATTTACAGATGAATGAAAAATATGTGAGGTTATATACATACACAGTGGAATATTATTCAGCCATGAGAAAGAAGGCAATCCTGCCATTCACAACATGGATGAACTGGAGGGCATTATGCTAAGTGAAATAAGCCAGACAGAGAAAGACAAATACTGCATGGTACCACTGATACGTCATATATTTTTTTTTAAAAAGTGTAACTCATAGAAAAGTGAATGCAAGGGGTTGGGGTGGAGTGGGTGGTGGTTAACTCTATTGGTAAAAGGGTACAAACTTTCAGCTATAAGATGCATAACGTCTGAGGATTTAATATGAAACATGGTGAGTATAGTTGATAACATTATTGTATAGCTGAAATTTGCTAAGACAGTAGAACCTAAATATTTTCACAAACACACAGAAAGACAAATATGTGAGGTGATAGATGCGTTAACTTGATAGGTGGAGTCCTTTCACAATATATATGTACATCAAATCACCACAATGTATGCTTTAAATATCTTACAACTTTATATGTCAAATATAACTCAATAAAACTGAAAAAACTTTTAAAGACCAAAAAAAAAAATAGAGCTTCAGTGAGTTGTGGAAAAAACTCAAATGGACTAACATGTGTAATTGGAATACACAAAATATAGAAGAAGATAGAAAGTATTTGAGGAAATGATTATTAAAAATTCTCAAATTTGATGAAAACTGTAAATCCACCAATCCAAAGAGTTCAATGAAGCCAATCACAAGAAACATGAATAAAGCTATACCAAGGCTCCTATTAATCAGACTGCTTAAGACCAGTGATAAAGAGGAAAATATTAAAGAAGCAGGGGGTGGAAGTAGGGGAGACACATTATGTACAAAGTAACAAATATTAAAATGACAGCAGAAAAGAAGGTGACTAGATGACAGTGGAACATCTTTAAAGTACTGAAAAAAACAGCACAATCTAGTATTCAATATCCAAGGAAAATCTTTCAAAAACAAAGGTGACATAAAGACTTTTTCAGACATATGAGAGCTGAGGGAATTCATCACCAACAGACCTGCACTACAAGAAATGTTAAAATAAATGCTTCAGGACAAGTAGTAATTCTATAGCATCTTACTACACTGATGGACAGTGACTGTAATGGAGTATGTGGGGGGGACTTGGTGATGGGGGGAGTCTAGTAAACATAATATTCCTCATGTAATTGTAGATTAATGGTACCAAAATAATTTTTTTTTAAAAACTGTAAAAAAATAAGAAATGCTTCAGGTGGAAGGGTTCTATATAAAGGAATGAAGAGCTCTGGGAGTGGTAAACTACATGGGTAAATATAAAAGACTTATTTTCAAAATATCTTCAATAGGAAATTAACTGCCTACAATGAAAACAACAAGATATTATGGTGTTTATAACATAGAAGCAAAATATATGACAACTGTGACACAAGGAGTGGCAGGATAGAAATAAAAGTATATTATTATGAGTTCTTATACTGCACTTCAAATAATATACTATCACATGCAGGTAAACTGTGGTTAAATTAAAGGTGTCTGCTAGAAACCCTAAGTCAACACTTAAAATAATATAATAAAGAATTATACAGCTATTTAACCAATGAAGGAGATAAAAAAGAAAACAAAATATGTAATTTATCCAAAAAGGCATAAAAAGAAAAAAATGGAAATAGATTGGACAAATAGAAAAATAATAATAAGGTAGATTTAAATACAACAATATCAATAATCATGTTAAATGTAAATAGTTTAAGTACCCCAATTAAAATTCAAAGTTTGTTATATTGGATTGAAAAGCAGGACCTAACTATATGCTGCCTATAAGAAACTCACTTTAAATATTAGGGCATACATAAGTTAAAATTCCAAGATTGAAAAGATATAATGCTAACACTAACCAAAAGAAAGCTAGAGTGGTTATATTACTATTGAAGATTTCAGAGTAAAGAATAAACACATCAGTTTAATGATAATAGGACAAGTTTATCAATAGGCCATAATAATACTAAGTGTTTATGTATCTAATAACAAAGATTTATCCCAGGGATATTAAAAAATCAATCCATGTAATTCGCCATGTTTACAGACTTAAAATGAAAAACTGTGATTGTCTCCATGGATGCAGAAAAATCATTTGAAAAACATAACATTCGTTCCTGGCAAAAACTCACAGCAATCTTGAAGTAGAAAGGAATTTCCTCAGTCTAGTAAAAGACATCCATGAAGAACGTAAAACTAACATCATACACAATAGTGAGCAGTAGAATACTTTCTCCTCTAGACAAGGACCGAAGCAAGGGTGTCTCCTCTCACTATTTCTATTCAGCATTATACTAAAGGATCTACACAATGCAATAAGGCAAGAAAAAGCAATATAAGACTTCTAGATTAAAAAGATTGAAATAAAACTGTCTTGATTTATAGATAACATTCGCATCTACCAAAAGACCATTAGAATGAATAAATTATTTTAGTAGGGCTGTAAGATAAAAGATATATACAACATGTAGAAGCCAATTGTATTTTTGTTTATTAGCAAAAAAAAGTCAGAAATTGAATTAAAAATACTATTTAAAAATAATATAAAAATGTGAACTGCTTAGGTATAGACTCGACATGAGATGTGCAAGACCTATGCTATGAAAACTATAAAGAATTGCTGAGAGGAATTAGGACCTAAATAAATGGGGAGATATATTGTGTTCATAGGCCAAAAGGCTCAATATTGCTAAGAAGTTATTCTCCCCAAATTGATAAATTCAGCAGGCTTTTTTGAGGGGCAGAGGCTAGAAATTGACAAGCTGATTCTAAAATTCCTTTGGAAATGGAAAAGACTTAAAATAACCAAAAAAACTTTGAAAAAGAACACTGTCTTTAAGATTTATTATAAAGCTATGGTAATCAACAGTATGCAGTTGGAATATAGACATATAGACCAATGGAACTGAATAAAGTATCCAGATGTAGATCCTCACAACTGATTTTCAACAAGTGAGTAAAAGCAATTCAGTGGAGAAAGGGTAGTCTTCTTAATCAAAGGTACTAGAACTACTGGATAAATATATACAACCCATATTTAATGCTATATTCAATTATCAGTTCAGAATGGAACCTAGACTTAACAGTAAAACCTAATACTACAGCATTTTTAGAAGAAAACATAGGAGAAAAGCTTTGTGATTTTTGTTCAGGCACCAAATGTACTATTCATAAAAGAAAATATTGACAAACTACACTTCTTAACAAATAAGAACTGCCCTTTGAAAGACATTCCTAAGAGAATGAAAGGACAAGCTACAGAGTAGGAGAAAGTGTTTGTAAATCACATATTTGATAAAGGATTTGAATCTAGAATACATAAAGGAAACTTAAAAAGCAGGAAAATGAGATTGGATTAAAGATGGCACCATGAGAAGTGAGACAGGGACCTCCTCCTAAAACCACATGTAATATGAAAATATAATTAATACAACTAATACTGAAAGAGCAACAGGAAAGAAGGCTGCACCAGACTGCATATACCTAAAGAAAAGAGCAGACCTCATGGAACAGGATAACTTACCAAAGCTGTGACCCAGCAGGACCCAAGCCCTTCCCCCACCCCAGCTCACCAGTGGGAGGAAGAGAAACAGAGCAGGGAGGGAGTGAAGGTCTGGGACTGCTGAACACCTAGCCCTGGAGATCTGCTCTGGGAGCACAAACCTACATTGCATGGTGATCTGGTGATTAGTGGGGTTGGAAAGCTAAGACAGGCAGAATATCTGGAGAGACAGAGATTCCAGCTGCTTGTGGAAAACAGGAATTCACATCCAGCTGAGCTAGGTGGGCAGTCTGAGAGAATTTCTAACAGTGAGAGGGCTGCAAAAGTGGGAAGGATTGCACAGAGCTTATTGCTCAGGAGAAAGTACAGGTAGACAAAATTGTCCAGGTGCACTCTGCCCAGCAGGTTAGGAACTTAAATAATTTTCAGGTGCTCCATTCACTGGGCTTGCTGTGCAGCTCCAAGGCTCCCAATGTGATATGTAGCCTTCTGTGTCTTCCTCCAAGCTAACCTGCACCTGGCTTGCAAAACAGCAGCCCCTGTCATGGAGTCAGGCAAGCCAGAGGGAAGCCCTGCCTATGGCAGCTACAAACACAAAGCATAATGTGTGTTCAGCCCACTGGTTCAGGCAGTGAAGACAGGCACAATGGCCAGGAAATAGGAAACAGCTCTTTCCTCACCCCAAGCACCAGCACCACTCTCCTGCGACCCCCAGCATTGCTCCAGGGGCTGAGCAGCTCCAGAGAGTAGAGCTTCTGGGCACTAGAGGGTGCCACACACAAATATGAACTGACAAAGGAAACTGGATCAAAGCAAAATCTCAACACCAGAGAAAGGACTGAGTGAGACTGAATTAATAAATCTTCCTGAAACAGATTTCAAAATAAAAACCATAAACATGCTCATGGAGGTAAAGAAAAATATTCAAGAACTCAGAAATGAATTTAGGAGGGAGATCCAATAGTTGAAGAGAACAATGAAGGATATTAAAAGCAGATTAGATACAGTGGAAGAGGCAATAAATGAACTAGAAACTAGGGAAGAGGAAAACAAAGCAGCTGAGACACAGAGAGGAAAAAGGATCTCTAGGAATGAAAGAATATTGAGAACTGTGTGACCAATCCAAACGGAATAATATTCATATTATAGGGGTACCAGAAGAGGAAGAGAGAGAAAAATTGATAGAAAGTGCCATTGAGGAAGTAATTCATGAAAACTTCCCAAATCTGGGGAGGGAAATAGTCTCTCAGGCCATGGAGGTGCACAGACCTCCCAACACAGAAGTCCCAAGGAGGACAACACCAGGACATATAATAATTAAAATGGCAAAGTTCAGGGATAAGGAAAAACTATTAAAAGCACTCAGAGAGAGAAATAAGATCACATGCAAAGGAAAACACATCAGGCTATCATCAGACTTCTCAGCAGAAATCTTACAGGCCAGAAGGGAGTGGCATGACATATTTAATGCAATGAAGCAGAAGGGGCCTCAAACCAAGAATACTATATACAGCAAGATTATCATTTAAGTTTGAAGGAGGGATTAAACAATTTCCAGATAAGCAAAAACTGAGAGAATTTAGCTCCCACAAACCATCTCTTTAGTGTATTTTGGAGGGACAGCTATAGATGGAAGAGTTCCTAAGGTAAAATAGCTGTCACCAGAGGTAATAAAAAAGGATAAACAAAGAGTACAGAATATGATATCTATATATAAAGATTGGAGAAGGAAAAAAAAGGAGGGGTAAAAAAAGAACCTTTAGATTCTGTTTGTAATAGCATACTGAGCAAGTTAAGTCAGACTCTTTGATAGCAAGTAAGTTAAACTTGAACTTTTGGTAACCACGAATCTATTGCAATGGCAATATTTATATACCTATCAATAATCATCCTAAATGTAAATGGTCTGAACACACCATTCAAAAGACATAGAGTCACTGAATGGATAAAAAAACAAGACCCAACTATATGCTGCCTATAAGATACTCACTTTAAACCCAAAGACATACACAGACTAAAAGTCAAGGGATGGGAAAAGATATTTCATGAAACTAAAATGAAGAAAAAGCAGGTGTTGCAGTAGTTGTATCAGACAAATAGACTTTAAAATAAAGTCACAAGAGACAAAGAAGGACATTACATAATGATAAAGGGGTCAATCCAACAAGAGGATATAACCATTATAAATATCTATGGACTCAATACAGGAGTATTGAGTGAATTATATTATATAGTATTGAGGAGTATATATGAAACAAATACTAACAGAATTAAAAGGGGAAATAGAATTCAATGCATTCATTCTAGGAGACTTCAACACTCCACTCACTCTGAAGGACAGATCAGCAAGACAGAAAATAAGTAAGGACACAGAGGCACTGAACAACACATTAGAACAGATGAACCTAACAGACATCTACAGAACTCTACACCCAAAAGCAACAGGATACACATTCTTCTCAACTGCACATGGAACATTTTCAAGAACAGATCATATACTAGGCCACAAAAAGAGCCTCAGTAAATTAAAAAAGATTGAAATTGTACCAACCAGCTTCTCAGACCACAGAGGTATGAAACTAGAAATAAATTACACCAAGTTAAAGAAAAAGCCTACAAACACATGGAGGCTTAATGACATGCTCCTAAATAACCAATGAATCAATGACCAAATAAAAACAGAGATCAAACAATATATGGAGACAAATGAGAACAATAATTCAACAATGCAAAATCTGTGGGATGCAGCAAAGGCAATGCTAAGTGAGAAGTATATTGCAATACATGCCTACCTAAAGAAAGAAGAGCAATCCCATATGAGCAGTCTTAACTAAGTATTAATGAAACTAGAAGAAGAAGAAAAAAATGAGGCCCAAAATCAGTTGAAGGAGGGACATAATAAAGATTAGAGCAGTAATAAATAAATGCAAGAAGAATAAAACAATGGAAAGAATCAATGAAAGCAAGAGCTGGTTCTTCAAGAAAATAAACAAAATAGATAAACCCCTAGCCAGACTTACAAGAAAAAAAGAGAGTCTACACACATGAACAGATTCAGAAATGAGAAAGGAAAAAATCACTACAGACACCACAGAAATACAAAGAATTATTAGAGAAAACTATGAAAAATTATATGCTAACAAACTGGATAACCTAAAGAAATGAATAACTTTCTAGAAAAATACAACCTTCCAAGGCTGATCCAGAAAGAAACAGAAAAATCTGAACAGATCAATTACTAGCAACAAAATTGAATTGGTAATCAAAAACCTACCTAAGAACAAAACCCCTGGACCAGATGGCTTCACCGCTGAATTTTATCAAACATTTAGTGAAGATCTAATACCTATCCTCCTTAAAGTTTTCCAAAAAGTAGAAGACAAAGAAATACTTCCAAACTCATTCTATGAGGCCAGCATCACCCTAATACCAAAATCAGGCAGACACCACAAAAAAAGAAAATTACCAACCAAAATCCCTGATGAACGTAGATGCAAAAATACTCAAAAAATATTATCGAACTGAATTAAAAAATACATCAAAAAGGATCATCTATCATGATCAAGTGGGATTCATCGCAGGGATGCGAGGATGGTACAACTTTTGAAAATCCATCAACATCATCCACCACATCAACAGAAAGAAGAACAAAAACCACATGATCATCTCCATAGATGCTGAAAAAGCATTTGACAAAATTAAACATTCATTCATGATAAAAACTATCAACAAATGGGTATAGAGGGCAAGTACCTCAACATAATAAAGGCCATATATGACAAACCCACAACCAACATCATACTTAACAGTGAGAAGCTGAAAGCCTTTCCTATAAGATTGGGAACAAGAGAAGGATACCCACTCTCTTCACTTTTATTCAACATAGTCCTGGAGGTCCTCACCATGGCTATCAGACAACACAAAGAAATACAAGGCATCCAGATTGGTAAAGAATAAATTAAACTGTCCCTGTTTGCAGATGACATGATATTGTACATAAAAAAAAAACCCTGTAGAGCAGATGAGAGGGGAAGATGGTGGTGTGAGTAGGACAGCGGAAATCTCCTCCCAAAACCATATATCTTTTTGAAAATACAACTATGCTTAACAGAGAGACTAGAGGATACAGTACAATAGCCAGGCTACATCTACACCTGCGAAAACTCAGCACTTCATGAACAGGGTAAGATACAAGCCACGGCCCAGCAGGACCCGAGCGCTCCCCCCACCCCAACTCACCAGCAGGAGGAAAGGAGTCAGAGGGGGGAGGGAGTGAAAGCCCAGGACTGCTAAACAACCAGCTCTAGTAATCCACACTGGGAGCACAGACACACATTGCATGGTATGCTGGATATTAGGGAAACAGATAAGTAAAATCTGGGAGCGGGTCCCCACAGCCGGCTCCTCCAGAACAAAAGAAAGGCAAGTGCTTTTTGAAACTATTAAAGGGTCAGGGGCTTCACAGCTGGATGGAATCGTCCTGGCACACTCAGCCCAGCAGCTGGAAATCCTGGGGAACTTCAAGCACCCTAACCCCATGGGTGGCAACACAGCTCTGAAGCCTGTCACGGTGATAAACAGCCTGTCATTTATTCTCCTTCCCACACGGCCCCGGCAGAGCAGCCTGGGAGGGGCCACGCTCACAGCAGCTGCCCAGAGCCTCCTCCAGCTGTGCAGCCACCTGGGCAGAACCCAGGGCTGCCGCCGGCAAGCAGCTGCCCAGTGCAGGCAGAGGTGCAAAGGGGTGCTGTTCTTGCAGGAGAGCACACCCGGTGGGCCTGCCTCTCCTAGCAGGGCTCTGGGATGCCCCACCCATTGCAGCACAGGAAATTAACCTGGAGCCTGTTCCTGGTGTGCAGGAAACTGGCACAGGCAGCAGAGAAGGGCAAGGTGTCCAGCAAGCAGGAAAAGACTTTGTTCTCCCAGCTAACACACATGCCACCTGCCTACAACTACCTCTATCACCATGAAAAGGCAGAAGAATTTGGTCCAATCCAGAATCACCAAGACAACCCCTGAGAGAGGACCAGGGGAGATAGATTTAACCAATCTTCCTGAAAAAGAATTCAAAATAAAGGTCATAACCATGCTAATGGATGTGCAGAGAAATATGCAAGAGCTAAAGGATCAATTTGGGAGGGAGAATTCAGAAATGAAACAATTCTGGAAGGACATAAGAGCAGACTGGATGAGGTGAAGAGGCCGTTAATGGAATAGAAACCAGAGAACAGGAATACAGAGAAGCTGAGGCCAAGAGAGATAAAAGGATCTCCAGGAATGAAAGAATATTAAGAGAACTGTGTGACCAATCCAAATGGAACACTATTTGCATTATAGGGGTACCAGAAGAAGAAGAGAGAGAAAAAGGGATAGAAAGTGTCTTTGAAGAAATAATTGCTGAAAACTTCCCCAAACTGGGGGAGGAAATAGTCTCTCAGACCATGGAAGCCCACAGATCTCCCAACACAAGGGACCCAAGAAGGACAACAGCAAGACATATAATAATTAAAATGGCAAAGATCAAAGACAAAGACAGAGTATTAAAGGCAGGCAGTGAGAGAGAAAAGGTCACCTACAAAGGAAAACCCATCAGGCTATCATCAGACTTCTCAACAGAAACCTTATAGGCCAGAAGAGAATGGCATGATATATTTAATGCAATGATACAGAAGAGCTTTGAATCAAGAATACTGTATCCAGCATGATTATAATTTAAATATGAAGGAAGGATTAAACAATTCCCAGACAAGTAAAAGTTGAGGGAATTTGCCTCCCACAAACCACCTCTACAGGATATTTTAAAGGGACTGCTCTAGATGGAAGCTCTCGAAGGCTAAACAGATGTCACCAGAGAAAATAAAATCACAGCAAAGAAAGCAGACCAACCAAATACTAATTAAAGGCAAAAAATGAAATCAACTACCCACAAAAGCAATTAAAGGAAACACAAAAGAGCACAGAATAAAACACCCAACATATAAAGAATGGAGGAGGAGGAATAAGAAAGGAGAGAAATAAGGAATCACCAGAGAGTGTCTATAATAGCTCAATAAGCGAGTTAAGTTAGGCAGTAAGATACTCAAGAAGCTAACCTTGAACCTTTGGTAAATACGAATCTAAAGCCTGCAATGGCAATAAGTACATATCTTTCAATAATCACCGTAAATGTAAATGGACTAAATGCACCAATCAAAATACACAGAGTAATAGAATGGATAACAAAGCAAGACCCATCTATATGCTGCCTACAAGAGACCCACCTCAAACCCAAAAACATGGACAGACTAAAAGTCAAGGGATGGAAAAAGATATTTCATGCAAACAATAGGGAGAAAAAAGCAGGTGTTGCAGTATTTGCAACACCTTCAAAACAAAGAAAGTAACAAGAGATAAAGAAGGACATTACATAATGATAAACAGGTCAGTCCAACAAGGGGATATAACCATTATATATATATGTGCACCCAATATAGGAGCACCAACATATGTGAAAAGAATACTGACAGAATTAAAGGAGGAAATAGAATGCAATGCATTCATTTAAGGAGACTTCAACACACCACTCACTCCAAAGGACAGATCCACCAGACAGAAAATAAGTAAGGACACAGAGGCACTGAACAACACACTAGAACAGATGGACACCTGTACTACAGAACTCTACACCCAAAAGCAGCAGGATACACATTCCTCTCAAGTGCACATGGAACATTTTCCAGAATAGACAACACACTAGGCAACAAAAGGAGCCTCAGTAAATTTAAGAAGATTGAAATTCTACCAACCAACTTCTCAGATCACAGAGGTATAAAACTAGAAATAAAATGTACAAAGAAAACAAAAAGGCTCACAAACACATGGAGGCTGAACAACATGGTCCTAAATAATCAATGGATCAATGACCAAATTAAAATAGACATCAAGCAATATATGGAGACACATGACAACAACAGCACAAAGCCTCAACTTCTCTGGGATGCAGCAAAAGTAGTTCTAAGAGGAAAGTATATAGCAATTCAGGCATATTTAAAGAAGGAAGAACATCCCAAATGAAAGTCTAAAGTCACAATTATTGAGATTAGAAAAAGAGGAACAAATGAGGCCCAAAGTCAGCAGAAGGAAGGACATGACAAAAATCAGAGAAGAAATAAATAAAATTGAGAAGAATAAAACAATAGAAAAAAATCAATGAAACGAAGAGCTGGTTCTTTGAGAAAATAAACAAAATAGATAAGCCCCTAGCTAGACTTATTAAGAGAAAAAGAGAATCTACACATATAAACAGAATCAGAAACAGAAAGGAAAAAAATCACGACGGACCCCACAGAAATACAAAGAACTATTAGACAATACTATGAGAATCTATATGCTAACAAGCTGGAAACCCTAGAAGAAATGGACAACTTCCTAGAAAAATACAACCTTCAAAGACTGACTAAGGAAGAAACAGAAAATCTAAACAGACGAATTATCAGCAACAAAATTGAATTGGTAATTGCAAAACAACCCAAGAACAAAACCCCTGGTCCAGATGGATTTACTGCTGAATTTTATCAGACATATAGAGAAGATATAACACCCATTCTCCTTAAAGTTTTCCAAAAAATAGAAGAGGAGGGAATACTTCCAAACTCATTCTATGAAGCCGGCATCACTCTAATACCAAAACCAGGCAAAGATGCCACCAAAAAAGAAAATTACAGACCAATATCCCTGATGAACACAGATGCAAAAATACTCAACAAAATATTGGCAAACCAAATTCAAAAATACGTCGAGAAGATCATACACCATGACCAAGTGGGATTCATCCCAGGGATGCAAGGATGGTACAACATTCGAAAATCCATCAACATCATCCACCACATCAACAGAAAGAATAACAAAAACCACATGATCATCTCCATAGATGCCAAAAAAGCATTTGACAAAATTCGAAATCCATTCATGACAAAAACTCTCAGCAAAATGGATATAGAGGGCAAGTACCTCAACATAATAAAGGCCATATATGACAAACCCACAGCCAACACCATACTTAACAGCGAGTAGCTGAAAGTCTTTCTTCTAAGATTGGGAGCAAGACAGGAATGCGCACTCTCCCCACAGTTATTCAGCATAGTACTGGAAGTCCTTGCCATGGCAATCAGACTAAACAAAGAAATACAAGGCATCCAGATTGGTAAAGAAGTCAAACTGTCATGATATTGCACATAAAAAACCCTAAAGACTCCACTCCAAAACTACTAGAATAAATATCTGAATTCAGCAAAGTTGCAGGACACAAAATTAATACACAGAAAGCTGTTGCTTCCCTATACACTAACAATGAACTAGTGGAAAGAGAAATCAGGAAAAAAATTCCATTCACAATTGCACCAAAAAGAATAAAATACCTAGGAATAAACTTAACCAAGGAAGTGAAAGACCTGTACCCTGAAAACTACAAGACACTCTTAAGAGAAATTAAAGAGGTCACTAACAAATGGAAATTCATCCGATGCTCTTGGCTAGGAAGAATTAATATTGTCAAAATTGCCAGCCTGCCTAAAGCAATCTACAGATTCAATGCAATCCCTATCAAAATACCAACAGCATTCTTCAACAAACTGGAATAAATAGTTTCAAAATTCATATGGAACCACCAAAGACCCCGAATAGCCAAAGCAATCCTAAGAAGGGAGAATAAAGCAGGAGGGATTACACTTCCCAACTTCAAGCTCTACACAAAGCCACAGTAATCAAGACAATTTGGTACTGGCACAAGAACAGACCCATAGACCAGTGGAACATGATAGAGAGTCCAGATATTAATTCAAACATATGATATTTTTTGAATTAATTAATTCAAATTAATATATGATAAAGGAGCCATGGACATACAATGGGGAAATGACAGCCTCTTCAACAGCTGGTGCTGGCTAAACTGGACAGCTACATGTAAGAGAATGAAAGTGGATCATTGTCTAACCCCATACGCAAAAGTAAATTTGAAATGGATAAAAGACCTGAATGTAAGTCATGAAACCATAAAACTCCTAGAAAAAAACATAGGCAAAAATCTCTTGGACATAAACATGAACAACTTCTTCATGAACATATCTTCCTGGGCAAGGGAAACAAAAGCAAAAATGAACAAGTGGGGCTATATCAAGCTGAAAATCTTCTGTACAGCAAAGGACACCACCAATAGAACAAAAAGGAATCCCACAATATGGTAGAATATATTCATAAATGACAGATCCGATAAAGGGTTAGTATTCAAAATATATAAAGAGCTCACACACCCCAACAAACAAAAAGCAAATAATCCAATTAAAAAATGGACAGAGGAGCTGAACAGACAGTTGTCTAAAGAAGAAATTCAGATGGCCAACAGATACATGAAAAGATGCTCCACATCACTAATCATCAGAGAAATGCAAATTAAAACCACAATAAGATATCACCTCACACCAGTAAGGATCGCCACCATCCAAAAGACAAACAACAACAAATGTTGGCAAGGTTGTGGAGGAAGGGGAGCCCTCCTACACTGCTGGTGGGAATGTAAATTAGTTCAACCATTGTGGAAAGCAGTATAGAGGTTCCTCAAAAAGCTCAAAATAGAAATACCACCTGACCCAGGAATTCTACTTCTAGGAATGTACCCTAAGAATGCAGCAGCCCAGCTTGCCAAAGACATATGCCCCCATATATTTATCACAGCACTATTTACAATAGCCAAGAAATGGAAGCAACTAAGTGCCTGGATAAAGAAGATGTGTTATATAGACACAATGGAATATTATTCAGCTATAAGAAGAAAACAAATTCTACCATTTGCAACAACATGGATGGAGCTAAAGGGTATTATGCTCAGTGAAATAAGCCAGGCAGAGAAAGACAAGTATCAAATGATTTCACTCATCTGTGGAGTATTAGAACAAAGAAAAAATTGAAGAAGCAAAGCAGCAGCAGACTCACAGAACCCAAGAATGGACTAACAGTTACCAAAGAGAAAGGGACTGGAGAGGATGGGTGGGAAGGAAGGGATAAGGTGGTGGAAAGGGGGCATTATGATTAGCATGCATAATGAGGGGACGGCATGGGGAGAGCTGTACAACACAGAGAAGACAAGTAGTGACTCTATAGCATCTTACTAAGCTGATGGACAGAGACTGTAATGGAGTATGTGGGGGGACTTGGTGATGGGGGTGTCTAGTAAACATAATGTTCTTCATGTAATTGTAGATTAATGATACAAAAAAACCCCTATAGAATTCACTCAAAACTACTAGATCTAATATCTGAATTCACCAAAGTTGCAGGATACAAAACTAATACACAGAAATCTGTGGCATTCCTATACGCTAATGATGAACTAAAAGAAAGAGAAATCAGGAAAACTATTCCACTCACAATTGTGCCAAAAAGAATAAAATACCTAGGAATAAACCTAATGAAGGAAGTGAAAGATCTATACACTGAAAACTACAAGACACTCATGAGAGAAATTGAAGAAGATATCAATAAATGAAAATACATCCTGTGCTCATGGATAGAAAGAACTAATATTGTCAAAATGGCCATCCTGCCTAAAGCAATCTACAGATTCAATGCAATCCCTATCAAAATACTGAAAGCATTCTTCAGTGAACTAGAGAAAACAATTCTAAAATTCATATGGAACCACAAAAGACCCCAAATAGCCAAAGCAATCCTGAGAAGGAAGAATAAAGCTGGGGGGATCATGTTCCCTAACTTCAAGCTCTACTACAAAGCCACAGTATCAAGACAATTTGGTACTGGCACAAGAACAGACCCATAGATCAATGGAACAGGATAGAGGGTCCAGATATAAACCCAAGTATATATGATCAATTAATATACAATAAAGGAGCCATGGACATACAATGGGGAAATGACAGCCTCTTCAACAAATGGTGTTGGCAAAACTGGACAGCTACATGCAAGAGAATGAAACTGGATTATTGTCTAACTCCATACACAAAAGTAAACTTGAAATGGATCAAAGACCTGAATGCAAGTAATGAAAGCATAAAACTCTTAGAAGATAACATAGACAAAAATCTCCTGAATATAAACATGAGCAACTTTTTTATGAATGCATCTCCTCAACAAGGGAAACAAAAGCAAAAATCAGCACATGGGACTACATCAAACTTCAAAGCTTCTGTACAGCAAAGGACACCATCAACAGAACAAAAAGGCATCCTACAGTATGGGAGAACATATTTGTAAACAACATATCTGATAAGGGGTTAACTTCCAAAATATATAAATAACTCACACACCTCAACATCCAAAAAGGAAATAACCTGATTAAAAATTGGGCAGAGGATATGAACAGACAATTCTCCAAAGAAGAAATTCAGATGGCCAACAGGCACATAAAAAGATACTCCACATCACTAATTGTCAGGGAAATGCAAATTAAAACCACAATGAGGTATTACCTCATACCAATTAGGATGGCCAGTATTAAAAAGACAGAACAACAAATGCTGGCGAGGATGTGGAGAAAGGGGAACCCTCCTATGCTGCTGGTGGGAATGTAAGCTAATTCAACCATTGTGGAAAGCAATATGGAGATTCTTCAAAAAAATAAAAATAGAAATACCATTTGACCCAGGAACTCCACTCTTAGAAATTTACCCAAAGAATATAATTTCTCAGATTCAAAAAGTCATATGCACCCCTATTTATATTACAGCACTATTTACAATAGCTAAGATATGGAAGCAACCTAAGTATCCATCAGTAGATGAATGGACAAAGAAGATGTGGTACTTATACACAATGGAATACTACTCAACCATAAGAAAGAAACAAATTCTACAATTTGCACCAACATTGATGGAGCTGGAGAATATTATGCTCAGTGAAATAAGCCAGGCAGAGAAAGACAAATACCTAATGATTTCCCTCATTCATGGAATATAACAACGAAGCAAAACTGAAGGAACAAAATGGGAACAGACTCACAAACTCCAAGAAATGACTAGTGGTTACCAAAGGGGAGGGGTGTGGGAGGGCAGGTGGGGAGGGAGGGAGAAGGGGATTCAGGGGTATTATGATTGGCACCATAGTGTGGGGGATCAGGGGGAAGACAGTGTAGCACAGAGAAGGCAGATAGTGACTCTGTGGCATCTTACTACACTGATGGGCAGCTACTACAATGGGGTATGGGGGGGGACATGATAACAGGGGTGAATGTAGTAACCACATTGTTTTTTCATGTGAAACCTTAATAAGAGTGTATATCAATAATACCTTAATAAAATAAAAATAAATAAATAAAAAGCAAGAAAACAAGTAACTCAATAAAATATGGGCAAAAGGTTTAAGGAGACATTTCACCAAAGAAAATATATAGATGGCACATAAGCACATGAAAAGATGCTCAACATCATTAATCATTAAGTAAATGGAAATTAAAACCAATGAGAGATATACAAGAGATACTACTCCATGCTTATTAGAACATCTAAAATTAAACAGGAGGATGATACTATGTTTGGCAAGGATATGAAGGAACTGGAGCTCATACACTGCTGGTTGAACGTAAAAAGCTCCAACCACTTTGGAAAACAGTTAAGCAATTTCAGAAAATGGTAAATATATACCTACCATATGACTTGGACATTCTATTCCTAGGTGATACCAAAAAGACATGCAAATATATGCCCATAAAAACCCCTATAAAAATATGCATAGCCATTACATTTGTAAAAATCCAAAAGTGAAAGTAACCCAAATGTCCATCACCCTCTGACTGGATAAACAAGTCAAGGTGGAGCAATGCAATGAAATACAACTTGGTCCTTAAAATGAACTGTGATACAAATGGCAACATGAATAAATCTCAAAATAATTATGCTTAATGAAAGAATACAGACAAATAAGAGTATGTACTACATGATTCCATTTATATAAAATTCTAGAAAGTACAAACTAATCTATGGTAACAGAAAGAAGATCACTGATTGCATGGGGTTTGGGAGAGAGTGTGGGGAGAGGTGGGCAGCAGGAATCCTAGGCAGCATGAGAAGACTTTTGTGGGTGATAGGCTAATAATAAATCAAGCACTTAAAAAGATGCAGTGCAGTGAGGTAAGTGGTATGACATGAGAAGATGTGGATGGTATGGGGGCACAGGGCAAGAGGGAGAGGTGGGCTAGGGTGAGAGGAATAAAGTAAGGGGATCACAGAAGGTTTTCTGGATGAAAAGACATGGAAGTTAAGACCTAGAGGATCAGGTGAAGAGCAACAGGAACACCTGTGAGGCACCTTTTCATGAAAAGGAACAGCATGCCCCAAAGCCTGGACATGTAAGACCACATGTGGGAAGGGAAAGCAACCCAATGTGGCCAGTCATCCAGGACCAGGGGTGGAGTTTTGAGGTGACACAGAAGTAAGCAGGTCCTTTTGTGCTGTTACAGAGTTTACACTGAACCCTAGAAGCAGAGGGAAGGCATCAGCAGATTTTTCTTTTCTTCTTTCATTCTAGTATTTCTAAACCATGTTTTCTAAATTCGTTTTTAAGTTTATTTTAGTATTGGTGTTAATCTTTTTTTAAATGTTAATCCCCTCAAATTAGCAGAATAACTAATACTCATTTATTCTTGTAGCATACATTTCCAACATGGTATTGTTGGCCAAAAGCTTGAACATTTTCTCTTTTGTCACACACACACACACACACACACACACACACACACACACACACACACACACACACACACACATTGTTAATTTCTCAAGTGATGTAGCAAATCTCTCTTCCACCAGACACATATGAATATTTATTTCCACACACGGGGCATGTCATCAGTCTTTTAAATTTGTGTCACCTTAATGGATAAAAATTGGTGCTACTTTTATATTTCTATTTTCTTTTTTAATACTGGTGATGTTACTATTGCTCTTACATCTCCTCCTTCTACTAATGCAACCTTTCTTTACTGAGCACCTCCTATGTAGCAGGAATAATTCTGAAAACTTTGTCTTTTGTCAATTAACCATTATTACCCTACGAGGTAAGTACCATCATTAACTCCATTTTACAGAAAGGAAACCAAAATTTAGATAGATTAGTAATTTTCCCTAGGTCACCAGCCAAGGTTTTTTTGTTTTTGTTTTTGTTTTAGATGTATTTGACATATATCATTGTGTAAGTTTAAGGTATATAATATTGATTTGATACATTTATATTGTCACATAATCATCATTTTGTGTGTGTGTTGGGAACATTTAAGCCCTAATCTCTTAGCAGGTTTAAGGTTCATAATACAGTTTTTTGTATCTAATCACTGTACTGTTTAGATCTCCAGGACTTATGAACTGCTAGCTGCAAGCATGTAGCCTTAAATATCTTTCTCATTACCCCAACTGTCAGTCTTTGGTAACCACCATTTCACTCTCTGCTTTTACAAGTTCTGATTTTTCAAGATTACACATGTAAGAGTGTATAAGAGATATCATACAGAATTTGTCTTTGCATGACATGTCACTTAGCACAATGTCAAGATCCATGTTGTTGCAAATGGCAGGATTTCCTTTTTTTCATGGCTAAAGAGTATTCTATTGTATGTGTTTGTGTATATATATATATACATGTATGTATATAGTGCATCTTCTTTATCCATTCATCCACTAATGGACTCTTAGGTTGTTCTTCCCATAGCAGAGCTATTATCAATAAATATATCTCTTTAATAATTTGTTTTGATTTCCTTTGGGCATGTACCCTGAAGTGGAATTTCTGGATCTAGTAGCTTCCAGCTTGATTGGTGCTTCCAGTTTGGAGTTAATACAGATATTGCTATATTCAGTCTGGTACATGCCTTTTAGTAAACATGTGTGTATTTCTCCTGGGTATATACCAAAGAGTGGAAGTCTTACCTCATGTATTCATCTTTAATAAATATTGCCAAACAGTTTTCTAGTGTGGTTGAAGCAATTTGCAACCCCAGCAGCAGTGTATGAGAATTCCACTTGCTTCACTTATACTTGACATAGTCGTCTTTTTAATTGTTGCCATTCTGGTGGGTGTGTACGGGTATCTCATTGTAGTTTTAATTTCACCTTGAGTAAGATGCTTTCTGTAAATTTTTGTAGATATTCTTTTTTCAGATTAAGTTCTTTTCTAGCCCTATTTTAGATGAAGAGAATAGTCTGTTATTTTTTTTTTAATTTTTATTTTGTGTATGTCTTTTTCTTTATAGAAATACTATAAATACTTTATCTGCTAGAAGATATCCATCTTCTTCTCTTTGGGCTTTTCTGTTTCCTATAATGTTTCAAAAAGTGTTATCACTCCAAAGGTACCTTACATTCTTTTCCAATATTTTTATTGTTTTTTATTTATGTTTGTACCTTTATCTGGAATAAATGTTTTGATCTCTATGGCTTTACAGTATTTTAGTATCTTACTTCCCAAATAATGTTTTGCCATTTTGCCAAATTTGGGAGGTAGGTTGATCTTTAAAACAGTGTTACACCTTTCTTTTTATTCCACCTCAGAAGAAAAAGCAACAGGTTGTGATATTCAATTATATTAATTTAGATCAAGTTTATCTTTTTGCAATATTAACCCTTCTATCCAGGATGGTATGTTCACTTACTGAAGTCTTATTTTATATCATTTAAAAATATTTTATGCTTTTCTTTTTTGGATCATAATCTGTCATTGCTTAATTTGTTCCCATGTATTATATGTATTTATTATGTGTAAGGAGATTTTGTATTTTTCATTTTTAAATTTATTGCTACTTAAAAAACTATTGATTTTTCATTATATAATTTGTATCCAGCTATCTTACCAAATTTTAATAAAATTTTATTTTAGTAAAATTTCTTAGGTTTCTAGATGGTCAATCTTGCCATCCACAAATAAAGGTTATCTTGCGTCTTTATTTCTACAGTATGTAAGTAACACTTACTTTGTTTTCTGCTCTTGCTGCATGAGTTAGGATCTCTAAAACAGTGTCTCCTTAAGCCACAAGGAGAATTTATTGGAAGGGTGTTGACAAAGGCTGAAGAACCAAGCTTGATACAAGGAGCTACTTGACGTTTCTTTCCATTTACACATTAGTCTTTTCAAGATTCCAAGTCATAGAAGGGCAGTTCCACTGGCAGAACTTGTCCACATTTGGCAATATTATGACAATGAGAGAATATAGCTTTCCTTCAGCTTTCAATAGGGAGGTCATGTAATCCACCAACAACACAATAAGGGAGAGATAATGCATCTGAGAAAGTCTGGATGCTGTTACAACAGGAGAATGCCTGCCCAGTTTCCAAAAGTGAAAAATATCTCTTCAAATGGTCATATTATGGGAATAGCTTTGGTGTGAAGTCAGTGTTGTTAGTCTTATTAGTCCTAATACCTGCTCCCCTTTTATAAAAATATTTCATTGCATCCCCTGTGTTAGTCTGCTCATGATACTCCATTGAAGTATCACAGACTGGATTGCTGAAACAACAGATATTTATTTTTGCATAATTCTGTGGGCTGGGAGGCCTAAGACCAAGGGGACAGCCAAGTGGGCATCTCTCTGAGGCCTCTTCTCTTGGCTTGTAGGTGGCCACTGTCTGAGTGCTGACACAGCCTTTCCTGGTGCCCATGTGGAGAGAGAGATCAGGCTGATATGTCTGGTATCCAACTTATAGGGCACTAATCCCATGAAGGCCCCACCCTCATGACCTCATGTAACCCCACCTCCAATGACATCACCTTGGTGGCTAAGTACAACATTAGATTGGGGTGGGAGTGCACAACTCAGTCCATTGCACCCCTTTTATTATCCTGAAATAAAACTCAAAGGTAATAAAACTGTCTATTTGAAGGTTCATAATTTTATGAAGTGAATATGATTAACATAATTTTATAAAGTGAGTGTGAAATAGAAAGGAGACATTTGAGAAAGTAATTCATAATAAAATGGTATGAATTTTGAAAAGAAAGTGCTTGGGCACAACTCCACTAGAAAACACTAGTCAAATATTTGACTCTCTGCAGAAATACCATGAATGTGATTATAGCAGCTGCCCACTGATAAAAGCCTGTGGGCTGGCAATTCAAATACCATGAGGCTGAAATGGAAAACAATTCTTATATTTTGATCCAAACAAAATATAATCTTCTGTTTACTTAAATGGTAGATACACTTTTAGAAATTTAGTTCTTAAAAACCATGCTGTTTTTGTGTTTATATGTAAAATGGAATTAGGTCTGGTGCTGTCCTCCAGGTTATGGTGCGGTAGGATAGGCACTGGCCAATCAGATGGACATTGGCTTTAGAGCTGGTGGTTCACCACTGTGCTAAGCATTAACCCTTTGATTAGTGGACTGGGAGTGGTTTCCAGGTTGTCCCTAGGGGAGAGACTGTGGCAGCCAGAAGCTTCTGGGAGTCATTGACTGTTTATCAACCAGCATGTTAGTATATTACTCTCTGAACAAGTGTTTCAAAATGTCTACCTTTCTTTGGGTTAGTTCTAGTGATTTCTTTACTAAAAATCACCCATTTCTCTCATTATTCTCTTTTAGCCATCTTATATTCACATAAATATGCCTATGTTTATAGATTTTTTACAATTTCTAACATGCATTTTTTTCCTGTTTTCCCAGGGCTTTCAGACCTTTACATATTTACTGCTTGTTTGTTTTTTTAATCAGAATTCGTTTTTTTCTCTGTTTAGTTAAGTTCTAATTCTATTTTTATTAAATTTTATTAAGTTCCCCTAATGAAGAGTTTATGGTTTCTTATGCCTACTTAATTCATTTGGTTTCACTTTTTAGGTTTTACTGATAAAAATATCTAAGGCTTTATATTTTCTTGTAAGTATCTAATTGTCCTAAATATTTTTAACCTTTGTTCTGCTCTAACCTAAATTCCATACATTTCAATTTATTGATGTTTCTTAAGTTCTTTTAAGCTAACTGTATTGAAGTAAAACTTCCATAAATAAAACAAACACATTTCAAGTATGAAATTCAAAGAGTTTTAACAAGTGTATACACGTTTATATCAAGATCTAGAGCATTTCTGTGACCTCAAAAGATTTTATTGTGACTTTCACCAGTCACATCCCAGTCCCAAAATCCTGCCCCAAGGCATCCACTGATTTGTGTTCTATCGCTTTATTAGTCTTTCTAAAGTTTCATATAAGTGAATCATACCTAGTAGCATTACATAGCAAGTGCTACTAAGCCTAGCATTTTCTAAATCCTTAAGAAGTCTTAGCTATTTTACTATTATTCCCTAGCTAGATTACAGTTTTCTGCTTCTAAACCTGTACTGTGCATGTAATAGGAACTCAATACACAGTTTTTAATTTGGAATATGATGAATTTTTAACAAATATTTGCAATGCATCAGATACCATTCTAACGCTTTGCAAACATTGATTCACTTATTGCTCAAAATGACCCCATGAGACAGGTACATTATCCTTGGGTAGCAACTGAGGAAACTGAGGAGCAAAGGGTCAGAAAACACGTGCCAGGTCATATATCCAGTAGATTGCAGAGCAGAGTTCATTTCAACCCACGCAGTCTGGCTACTTAAACACTGTGCCATGTGGCTGAGTCCACAAAGTGCAATCTTAGCCCAAATAATGTGTTCCTAAGCCCAGCTGACTCCAGACCCGGTGATTTCTCCCTTCCCGATGTCACTTCTTTATTCTCCCACAAGTCATTACATCTGCCGAGTAACACGCCGAGTTTTGCTGGGCATGGTCTGCCTGTTCAGCCTGAGACGCGTTGGCAAAATCTGAACCTATTGGTCAGTTTTGGGCAACGCAGTCAAGTCTCAATCATCCCTTCTCTGGACGCTCGCTTCCTTTTTTCACTGATCCTTCCCCACTAGAGGGCAGATGTGTGTCACCACTTTCTCTTCGCAGAGAAAAAACGATGCCCAGTTTAGCAGGAAGACCCGCAAGAGCGCAAACATTTCCTTGAAACTTAAAATGTGGACGGTCTTACCTTTTTGATAGTCAAGTGATTAGGTGGAAGGTGAAAAAACAAAAACAAAAACAAAAAACATGTGTTACCCAGAGCACCTCATCCTCTTTGATCACTTTCTTATTTTTGCAGAGAACAAAGGTTATGCTGATTCAGGAACACCTGTTCCTGTTTCCATTACTCCTTCTGAAACCTCCAGCCACTCAGGTGAAGGACCAGGATACGCGGGAGTCAGGAGCTGGTAACAAAAGGCTTGGAAATAGGCTGAGTTCTTCCGTAAACTTGAAGTTCTCAAGCTCGGTGCTGAGAATAATGAGGCAATGTGCCGCTATAATTGTGCTCTGCTCAAGGGCTTGCAAATGCAATCTGCTTGCAGCCAAGTGCCAAGCGGAGATTTTGGGATAATCGTCCATGGACTGGCTTGCTAAGCGTGCTCAACAGGCAGCTGCTGTTCCCTGACGAGCCCCAACAGGATGAGGCAAGTGTCCATTTCTGTGTCATTGTCAGTCTGGCAAGCCCCGATTCCTATTATAAGCTACTCGGATTCCATGGGGCTGGGGTGAGAGGACATGATCCCAGCTGCATGAGCTGCCTTTCTGACGATGCTGGAATCCTGAGCTTATAGCTCTGACAGCCTTTTCTAAGTGACTTAGAGCTGAACTTGATCACAAGGGCTCTAAGTATATTTGGGATAAAGGAGAGGGCATTGTGGAAGTAGAGATAGTTGAAGAAAAACTAAATTAAGAGCAAAAACCAAACGAAAACCTAGGGACAAAATGCCTATATATCTAGGTGGAATAAATGGGCCCCTCTTGTTCAGCTCCCTTCTCATGCAGAGCTGGTATTTGCTGTGGACCTTAGGCTCACTTTTGTCACTTGAATGTATGTGACAATCTTTTCATTCTGTTTATTTCAAATACCTGCTTCTCAGAGCCCAATTCCTAGGCCTGATGGCCTGCCCCACACCCTCATGTATTTTAATGCAAAAGTTAACCATGGAAACAATAGACTACTTACACAGAGCCAGTTTCACTCAAACAGAACTGGGCGGAGGGGTGTGGGGGGAAGACGCGAGTTTAGGCTGCTCTGTAAAAGCACTGGACACTGGGGGCCTTAAGAACCAGGAGGAACTTCGATTTTTGTGATTTTACAGTGTGTCTTTCCTAAGGTTTCCTGTCTGCAAAAGAGAAAAGATGTTCCTCTGGGTACCATTTATTTCACAGAGAGTAAATACTAGAGAAAGGCTAAAGGGATGGAGGAAGAAGATCTTGAATTCTAGGACTGTTTCGGTCTTAGAACAGCTACTTACTCTCTGTAAGCCTCAGTTTTCCCATCTGTTCAGTTGGAATTTACATTCAGTCTAATCCATGCGTGGGCCAAGGGGTGACTCAAGGGACATGGGTCGAGTGGACAGTGCGGTGCTGGCACACTGTACTCACTCAGGAAAGGGTGGCTGTTCTCGTACTGCTTGTAAAATTCCTCAGAGGAGCCCTTTGTTACTCGCTGCAGTGGCCGCGGCTTCTGAAGCCCCTCCTTCCCAGGGACTCCTGACGCTGTGTCCCGCTTGCTGACTGCTTTCTTTAAAACTTTTTTTGACTCATTTTTTTCCTTCGGTAGACGTCGCCTTATGTAACTTTCACACCACTTGCCCAGAGAAGCTGGAAAAAAGGGAAGGAGATCTGCCAGTGCTCGGAGGCCTTTTCTGTGCTACCTAGCGTGACAGCGCTGATGACACCAGGGTCAGAGAGGTGGAAATGCCCGCGGAGGAGAGCCGAGTCCTGAGTCATAGTTGGTATTGTTATTAAACTTCTCACCCACCCAGATCCTGCTCCTTATAAGTCCTCTGTAATTTATTGCAGGGCTCGTGCCTGGGTGAATCCGTGTGTTTGCTCTAACATGCACTGGTGATGCAGCAAAAATGCATTTCGCTTTTTCTACTCTGGAGGGGATTAGTAACACAGGCTGCATTGGGGTTGGGCATTACTCATTCAGACTCTTTCTTCTCTACTCGGCCCTCTCCCTCATCGTCCTGTTTAATTCTAGCTGGAATGGAGGTGGAAGAACCCAACGGCTCCATTGCTGTCACCCAGCCAGCACTGGGCTCTCAGGAGCTCACCTGCCAGAACTCTGGTATCCCAAACAGGGTCTTCAAGGCAATACACAAAGGGCACTCCCTCTGCATCAGAGACTTCAGTGCCTGTGTGTGTTTGGGGTACATGGTATCTATGTGTCTGAGTCGGGGTATATGTAGGTGGTGTATACGTGTTTGGTTGGGTTTATATGTTGGGTAGGTGTTAGGGGCAGTTGAGATAAAACAACAAAATTGGATCACAGGTGCTGTGGCCCTTTATAAATAAGTATCATCAACAAACATTTATTTTGGCCCCAATCTACACAAATCTCTGAGATAAAGAGGTGCATACATGTGGTTCCTAACCTTGAGGTCCATTGTGACCACTCTGGTGAGGGACGATGTGTGAGTATATTAGAAACAAACAACATGGCTAATAATTGACAAGTGATAATAAGTGCCTTAGGAGGTGCTTCAAATGGGCAAGGATTCTTTAAGGCCTGGTGGGATTCTTGAAGACTTAGGATAAGGTTAAGACAATATTTTAACTGGACTTCAAAGAAAAATGAACTCTGATAATCAGAGTGGAAAGGCAACCTCTGTCTAGGCTGCCTAACAGTACTTGAAATAACCTGGATCACTGGCATTATCAGTCAAAATTCCTTCAGTCAACAGTGACCAAAAGCCCACTCCCATTACAAACAAAACTAAAATAACCTATTTCATGGAGAAGTTCAAGGCATAGTGCTGACTTCATTTCTCAAAGATGCCATCAGGACACTGTTGCCATCCCTTGGCCCTGCTTTTCTCAGTGATGGCTTTATTGTCAGGTAGGGCACCCAGAGCTCCAGATTTGAATTCTACCAGCACAGTGCATGTACCTTTTCCTCAGCAATGCCAACAAAGCACCCTGGATTCACATAACCCTGGCTTAGCTCAAGGGCCCATCCATGAATCAATTACCATGATCAGCAGCATGGAATTCTCTGATGGCCAGATCTGAGTCATGTGCCCACAGCTAGAGCCAGGGGGTAGGAATAGTCCAATGAACAGAGAGGGAGGAGGTGGCTCCACAGAGGAAATCAGGGTGCCACCGAAAAGGAATAGAGTCTGGGCAGATGGAGCGACAGATGCCCACTGTCACCTCCTCTGTAAGAAATCTGGTGGCGGTGGTTCCTATCATCCCCTCTCCGTGGTTTCATAATTTCTTTATACAAAAGTTGCAGGTTCTTGGACCCAAAATATCCTCAATATTTGACTTTACTTTTCAGTACTTATCAGTAAAAAAGTAGAGTAGACTCTATTCTACTTTTTTACTGATAGGAGATCCATTTGATGACTAATTCAGGACCTCAGAGAAATGAACACTAGAAAAGCCTCCCTGGGGAATGAGGACTGTGCTATTTCCCTCTAGCTATTAATGCTGGTTTGACCAAGTTACTGTGATAGAATAATATTTTGACATTCATGGAATAGCTCAGTAAGGAAACTCTGTCTTTCAGAAGGAACCTCTTAAGAGATCACCACCATAGCAGAGTGTTCAATCCAATAGAAAATGGGTTTTAAATACATTTCTGGATATTTTTGTCCCTAAGGATGATAGTAACCAAAGTCATAGCTTTCTCCAACCAGAATAATGTCATTGTTCTATTATTTCCTACCAAGAAGCACTCAGGATCAAGATGGTAGTGCAAATAAGCTGAATGGTGCTTGCAAATTGGGACTTGGCAAATATATCTGGCAATGGGTCGTATTCTTTTTTATTCTGAGGGTTTAGTGTTGTTGAAAGATGCCCAAAGGTACACTCAGCATCTATATCATAAGGGTCTTGGAAACTGGGCAAATGCACTAGGTTGCTGTTTTAAACTATAAGGCAATTTGTTCCTCTAGACATTAATATCTGAGCCTTAAATGGAGTAATATATATCTGATAGACTAAAAAATATGACAGGGTTGAAAGGAACCTTATATTTGTTTTGCAATTATTTTTATTTTTTGTTTTTAATCTTTATTTTGAATATAAAATTATTTTTAAAGTCTTTATAATTTCGACCAGTGACAGATACAGTGTCATTATGTACATACAATGAAAGAAAAAATGCATTTAATGTTCCTTTTTAATCCAAGGCCATACCAACATCACCACATTTGGAATTTCCTCAGTTCTGCCTCCTCTGTCTCTAAATTGTTCATCTCCCATGTTTAAGCAACTATAAGAAGCACTTTTTTTTCTTTTCACATTTCAAGGCCTCTGGAATTTGGATTCATGTTATAATCACTATTGGCTGTGTAGCAGTCATGATATAGTTGTGTTTGCCTGGATGTGTGTATCAAAATTTGCAGATAAGGTTTCAACAGCTTGGAAGAAAATTCTGGAAACATTAGTGGAACACTTTCAAAAAATGTTATATCAACCATTGCTTTTGACAGCACAGGGGAAGACACTATTACTGGGAGGTGGATTGTGGAATTCTTTTGTTCTTGTCTTCTCAAAGGAAATAATTCAGTTGAGAGACCCAATAGAGAGTTAAAGTCACAGGGATATTTTATTTAGCACACCTCAATGGTGGTAGTAGCAATCCAAGTCATGGCATCAAATATGTTACAGGCTGCATTTGTTCTCCTCATTTCTTGTTCCTGTTGAAAACAAGAATTGAAAGGCAGAGACACAGTAGTGAAGCAGAACGAAAGTTTTATCTGAATACACTCCAAGGGAGGAGTGAGCCAGAGTCAAGGTAACAAAGGCTGCAATCCTTTTTATTATATTCTGGCTAGGATGCACCTCTTTGATTGACAAGGTGAGGTCATTTGATTGACAGGTTCATTTACATAGCCATCCTTCTCAGTGCACATGTCCTTTCCCAGAATGCACACAGAGAAGTCCATGGCAGGGGGCAGGGATGCGGGGGGGGGGGGGGGGGGAACCACAGTTTTATTTTAATGAAATTATGATGAGGTGTGGTTTGGGCAGTTCTTAGATTCACTCGATTGTGCCTGTGTTGGGATTAGGTTAGGAAGGGTTTGTCCTGGTCCTGCTAGGCAAGGAAGTTATCTCCCTGCAAAGCCTCAGTTGTCTTCAAGTGGAACCCCCTACCTGGGCATGGTTTGGGCGGTGTTTTTTCCTTGCACTTTATCTTCCTCTTTCCCCTGCTGTTCATGTCTATCTTTTTACCTAACAATACTATGTGAAAAAGATTCAGAGGAGTCAGATCTAATAAAACCTAATAAAATAAGGTTTTAAGAGTATGTTAATTTGTTTCATTTATTTTATTTTTCTTGTACAGTATCATATAGCATGCAAAATATATGATAAAAAAAATCAATGTATAAATGAGTATATAAAACAGATCTCTCATTACATATAAAATGAAATGGAAGCACTGTGACAAAATTTAATTGGTCACATTATTTCTTTTCCTAGTGACGTACCAAATAATGCTGGGACTTAAAATTAATAGTGTTTTGCCTTCATAAGAGTGTATATCAATGATAGCTTAATAAAAAAAATATATATATATATATAAAAGAGATTAGTCAGGCAGAGAAAGACAAACACCATATGATTTCACTTACAGGTGGAATCTAAAATACAAAACAAGGGAACAAAAAAGAAATAAACCCATAAATAGGGACAACAGACCGTTGGTTACCATGGGGAGGGGGATGAAATAGGTGAAGGGGATAAAGAGGTATAAATTGCAAACCATAAAATAAGTTAGTCATAACGATGGAAGTACAATGTATAGAATATAACCAATAATATTGTAATATCTTAGTGTAGCAACAGGGGACCTCCACTTACAGTGGCAAACATCCAGTAATGTAAATAATTATCAGGACACTACATTGTACATCTGAAACCAATATAATACTGTATATCAACTTTATTTCAATAAAAAAAGAAACCTCTGAGCAAAAAGAAAAAAAATTAATAGTGTTTTAGATTTGGTGGAATGTGGCATATCAGTGAGATGCCATTTTTACCACTATGTTATGATAACTGATTACCTTTTATTTTATAAACTCACAAACTCTTAGAAAGCAGAGCTGTGTGTTGGCCAAAGCCCTTTACACATAATAAACACTTTTAAAAGATCATCTTCAATTACATTCATTTATTTAAGTCTTACATGGAAACATTAAATATGATTCAAAAACCAAATGTATAAAAAGCATTGCAGAGAAAAGTCTCCCTTCCACCACTGTGCCCATACGTCTAATTCTCTCCCTACCCTGAAATAATGAAATGACTGTTATTGGTTTCTTATTTCCAGAGATTTTTGATGTATATACATGAAAATAAGACACACATCTTTGTTCCTTTTCTTCTTTAGATTTAAATAAATGGTAGCTGACTCTACATACTGTTCTGTACCTTATCTTTTTAAAATTTAATAATCTTAAAATCTATCTGTATCAGTCCATTGAGAGCTTTTCATTCTTTTTTTAAACATTTACCTTGATTTTCTTTATATACACATGTTGAGCCTGTTTTTCATTAATGAAATTTTGGGTCATTTCCCATCTTTTCCTACTATAACCAATTTTGCATAGAATGCCCATGTGCATCTATGCATAAATGTAAATCTCCTACGGGATACATATTTAGAATTGGGATTTCTGGGGTTAATAAACATATCAAATTGTGTAATTTTGATAGGATCTTCCAAATTATTCTCTGTAAGATTCTACCAATTTCTATTCCTGCCAGCAATGTGTGAGAACCTTCAATAAAGGTTTAAAGCGGTGGTGAATATAGAGTCACATATTCATTTTGGGACAATAACATTTCTCTTTCAGGCCATGGAATGATCATTTAGTGGACAAAATCTCCCCAATATTTAATTAATCATTCAAATTTCCTTCAAAAGGCCTGTAACTTCCTTAGTTCTTAGTATAATGACAGTGTCTCTGGTGGTGTTATCTAATTATCTTCTGAAGGTGATCCCCACTTACATCTCTTTCTTTAACTAGATAGACCTTTGTTTTCCCCAAACAAGAGCCTTGCAGGGTTATGGAGACATTGCAGGACACATCAGCCCATTGTGGTCGTGGTGGTCATCACAGATTGAGAGCAGAGAAAAGCAACTGGAAATACCTCCCTCCACCATCATTCTTAGAAAAATTGCATACCAGCTTCTGCCCCCAAATCTGCCATATAATGGGAGTACTTAAAAATTCAGGTTGTCTAGCTATTCTTTGTGTGAACATAGGCAATAACTTGGGGGAAAGTATATGACGGTCTCTGCTTTCATGTAATTTACTAAAGACACACAAGATGCAAATAAAATTTATTCTAAGAAAATGAAATTTTAAAGTTCACATGTCTTATCTGACCTCAAGTTACGATTTGTTTGCATGATCATAAAAAGTGGTGCTATGTATTTTTACATATACTCCCTAATATTTATTCATAAGGGATCTCAAAGAAATTGTGGCAAAAAATTATCAAGGCTTAACCACCATTGGTGACATGGCTTTGGAGTGAATTCTGGGGTCCTTGTTACAGAGGATCTCAGTCAGGTCACTTAGACCTGGAGACACTCCCAAAACTGACTAATTAAGGTTGTTGTCTCAGAGAGGGGAAGGAAAGTGAGAAGCAGCCTGGGGCAGGGGTAGGGTTAGTGTTATTCCTGCATTCCACACATGTTTATTGAGAATGATTTATACTTCAACTTTGTTTTTAATAATATAATAAGAATAATTTGATCTTCATGACTCCATCTTCCCTTAGCTTTCAGGAAACTCAGAACTTAATATAACATGCAAAGTGACCATATTTGCCAAATTAGGACTAATGTAATAGCTATCATTTACCACCACTCTCCCCACCCTCCTTCTATATAGCTTTTAATTTTCAACATCCATTTTGCTCCTACATAGGTATGACTTACTACTATAACGATGGTAGTTCCCACTTGCTAAAAGGTAGTGGGCTAAATTCTTTGTATCTTTTATCTTATTTGATCCTTACAAGAATCCTATAAAATCCTGATTTTCCAAATGAGAGAAAGGTCTAGAATGGTTACTTGCCAAGGATTGTAATGGTTCTAGGTGATATAGCCTGAATTTAGACTCTGGCAATCTGATTCTTCACCACTTTTCCATATTATTTCCTCTATTTCTTTTATCTTTTGCTAATTGGTAGAATTAAATGATAAATAAATATGAGCAGTAAAACCTTTACTCACCTAGGGAGATGGTGGGACTTACCTGTTCATACTGGCTAACTTGCTCAGTCATGGGTTATCTTTGAAGCAGAGAACACGTTCTGGCTGTGGGTCGGAATGATACTGTGCATTCTTGCCTAGAACACCATGGCTTTGCTCCAGGGGCCTTGGAAGACACAGATGGATAGCTCACCCACCTTCCATCACCATCTCTTTGGTGACTGCAGAGTCAGGGAGGACATGCCAGCCTGAAGCATGCTTGAACTGCCTCGCATGAGTCAGTGCCCTGACTGACGCTCCCTTGACTGGGCCTGGCCAGGCTGATGGGCTTAGCTTCACACTAAGCCCTGTAGAAGGTTGTCTCACCATCAGCTCTAAAGGACACCTGGCTCTTCTTTGTTCTTACATTCACCTTAATTGTGTGATCCTTGGTGTTTTGATAATCCTGCGATGCTCTGCAAGAGCTTGAATTTCCAACATCAGTCGTACTTTTCCATTCCATCCAGGGACAAGAAAGATTCAGAACTTGCCAGAACTGTCCTCTCTCCTGAGGGTGAAAGAATAATGGGGCAATTTTTGGAATGTGACTTGAATGTCTTGAAGGTGGACCAGTGTATACGTGCAACGTGGTCTTCACATGATTTTAACTTGTCTCTGCTTTCACAGCTTTAAATTTGATATTAACTTGTTAAATAAATCCACTTGTTTGTTTAGATATTGGCTATCAATTTGATTCCTTGTAAGACTATGGGAGAAAATTTTAACTTGCCAAAGGAAGTGCGTGATGACTGAAGGAGCCGTGTGAAAAAGGCAGTTCTCCCTCCCATTTGTTTCTTAAGCTTGTACCAGATACCACCTGCTTTCTGCCATTGATAAACATGTTGGATACAGGAGTTCTATTTGCAAAACTCTCTTCAAGTTTGAAAAGTGCATCCACAATAGCACGTATTCTGAAGTACTCGATAAATTATTTTAATTTACCAGTGGTGTCACACTCCAGTTGCACAGACATGGCATCATCCTCTGAAGCAGCCCTGGGAACATGCTCTGCAACAAAAACTCATGGCTTTTGCACAACAGAACAGACTCTCTGGGTTTGTTTCCCTTGATCCCCCTGGAGGTGACAGCAATGCTGAAAGCTTGGGAATCATTTGTTTTTATCTGGGACTTCCCACGCTGCCTTCCTTCTCTGCCTCATAGCCCACTCTTCTGCTGGCGTTCCCTGCACCTCCTAAATGTACTACTTGCATCAGAACCCTTATTTCAGGGTCTGCTTCCAGGGGAAGCCAACTAAGACACCTTTGAAAGCTTTATTTAGCCAATATTTATTGAATGCCTCTTGCTCACCAGGCGCCCTGATGAACCAGATGACTCAGGGCTTGCCTGGTTTAAGCCACACATGACCGCCTCCCTCTCTTCCTCCTCACCAGTGAATCCTCCAGCCTGTGTCACCTCCATTCTATCCCACACACGAATTTCCAAATCACCACCACAATACCCTTATCGTTATGACCCTTTCCACCTTAAAAACCCATGGTTGCTTCTCACTACCAAAAAAACACACTTCAACCTTTTTAAAACAGCCCTGAGGATATCAGAGTCAAGCCCTGGGCTTTGTGCCCAGCAGTCTCCACTCTTGTTTCTCCTCTTTCCCCATGTTTCCTGTGACCTGGCCTTCCCAGAGCAATGTGGTGAGCATAACCCCAAGTTAGGAGGGGCTTTGGACCCAGAAATCTGGCTCTGCCACACACTGTCGATAACGGTGTGACTTGGGGTGAGTCCCCTCATCTGTCTGGGCCTCTGTTATTCCATCTGTAAGATGGCATATGAGTACTTACTAGGTAGAGCCCTCATGAGGATTAAACAGGATCCTGCATATGAAGATTGTAGAACAGTAGCTGGGCAGCTGTGTCATTGTTTGGGGAGCTTTTAATATATCACATCACAGTTCACGTTTGCGTTGTGTCTGCCTGGACAACATCCCTTTTTCGGTACATGTGACTAACTCCTTCAAGACCCCCTCAGGTTTAACGTCTCAATGCAGGTTTCCCCTACTAGCTCCTCACACCAACCCTAAGAAGTAACTGCCCTCAAGTTGTCAGGTCTGTGGCATTTCACACATGCTTTTTGCACCACACTGTACTGTGGTTGAGCGTGTGTGTGTGTGTGTGTGTGCGTGTGTCCCACATGCACTGCGAACTTCCTCAGGGTGGGGACTGGATCTTACTTGTCGTCCCATCTCCAGTGCCCAGTACAGCGCCTGGAGTACAGTGTGCTCCATTAAGTTAGTTCAGTGTAAGAATGAACAAGTGAATGCACTTCAGCATTAATTAGTATGCTGAAGGATATTGAGTAGGACCCACCTTGCCTCTGTCTTGAGGCATCCGATAAGCTTTCCTGATCCTCCCACAGTCTCTTTGTCCTGTCCGTCGTCGGGATTGGCCCCTCCCCCTCACCATCCTCCCTTCTGATACTTCTGCCCGGGGGCCAGGAGAACAGAAGGATGCGGCTGCTCAAAGACGCTCAGCATCCGAGTAGAGACGGGTTCCCATGGTAACCCTCCGCAGGGCTGGTGGCAGCCTGTGCTTCCACAGATGGTCCCTGGTTTACCATGGTTCCACTTAGGGGTTTTTTTCTTTATGATGGTTGATGGTGAGAAAATGATACACATTCAGTAAAAACCAAACCTCGGACTTTGAATTTGGATCTTTTCCTGGGCTAACGCTGTGCCTCACAATGCCTGCCCGGGATGTCGGGCAGTGGCAGCGAGCTGGGCCCTGGTGGGCCACAGGGACGCCAGTGTCAACATCCGGCACCCTGACGACTGTTATGAGCCCGAACAACCATTCTCTCATTGCCAGTACAGTAGTCAATCGGCTGCACTAGATATTCAACATTTTGTTGTACAATTAGGCTTTGTGTGAGATAATTTGCCCAGTTGTAGGCTAATGTAGGCATTCTGAGCATGGGCAAAGTAGGCTAGGCTAGCCTGCAGTGTTCAGCAGGCCAGGTGGATTAAATGCATTTCCAACTTACAATATGTTAACCTATGATGGGTTTATTGGGCTGTCACCCACCATAATCCGAGGAAACCTGCTTCTCCCTTCAGGCCTCTGCCCCTGCCTGATCGTGGCTGGTGGGAGGCAGCAGAGCGTTTCCACATCACGCCAAAGCTCTGCGCTTGCCTCCCACTTTGGGCTGCTGGTGTGAGTCTTTAAAACTTTCTTTCCTGCAAGGATTTTGCTGCCTTAATATCTGTGCTGGACTCAGAGACTCCAAGAAGGAACTAGTAGTTACCAAAGGAAAGGGGTGTGGGAGGACAGGTGGGGAGGGAGGCAGAAGGGGACAGAGGGGTATTATGTTTAGTACACATGGTGTGGGGGGTCACGGGGAAGACAATGTAGCACAGAGAAGGCACATTAGTGGATCTGTGGCATCTTACTACACGATGGACAGTGACTGCATTGGGGTATAGGGGGGCACTTGATAATATGTGTAAATGTAGTAACCACATTGTTTTTTCATGTGAAACCTTCATGAGAGTGTATGTCAATAATACCTTAATAAAAAATTAAAAAAAAAAAAGATCTGTGCTGGTAGAAGAGGGGAAGAATGGGCTACTGAACCGAAGTCATCTATTTAAACGGCTCTTAGAAAAGAAGGAAACTACCTCTGGTCTCCTGCTTTGGAGGCTGCTGAGTAGAAGCTGCCTTGGTGCTTCAGAGTGTCTTTGTGAGGAAAATGTCATTACTGTTGAGCCCGAAGCCAGCCAAGGTGTGTGGCATCGAGTCCTCGACGGAGGCTGGGCTGGGAAGGGCTGGTTAGGCTTTGTTCCTGCAGGACTGGTCCCTGGGCCCTTCCCCTGTCACATGGGAAATGTCTTTGCATTTCCTGTAAAAATGGCTGTGGGGAATCTTCCTGACAATACACAAGAGTATGCTGATAAATTCTGAGAACTCAGGACCTGGGAAAAGTTTACTTCTCTTTGTGAACCATGGCTTATTTTTTTTCCCACTAATGGGCAGTGAACGTCATCCAGCTGCTGCTCTGGGCTACATGTTATGTTCCAAATGCTGTTTTCCATAGTCAGTGAGTCTTGTTGCTATACACTTACACACACACACACACACACACACACACACACTGATACATACATGTATATTGTAACAATATACTTGTAACTGTAACAAATATATACATATATTTATATTCCTTTTTTTGGCCAGTTTTTGAAGCTATGATTTTATTAGAAAGTACCTTTGATCTTTTTAATGACTGGGGATGGGGCAGGAAAGATATGTGTAGCTGGTACTCATTTGTAAAATAATCTATTTAGGTTTTCAGATTCAGTCTTACTCATTTAAACTTCAGTCTCATTCCTGAATGAGCAATTGCTTCTCCTCAACTATTTTAACTCCGCACCACCTCCAGGAGACTAGACTTAGGGGTCTACCAGCTGGGGGTGAAATGGGGGGTCCTGGGGCTGGTTGCCCAGGGTGGGGTTGTAATCCGGACCCTAGTGCTTATCTGGGAGCTTCCACAGGCCCTGGAGATGGGGGCGCCTCTCACAGTTTCTCTAGGGCATGAATAGTGGTATTGGGTAATCAGATGCTTTGGTGGGCAGGCCCCTGGCTCATGGCAGGCATTGGTCCTATGTGCACGTGCCCCCTGCATGGACTGAGGTGCTCTCATCTTCCACCCCAGCCATCACTGGGCATTTTTGTATCTTTACCTTGTGGAAGCTGGGCACATGGAGAGCGGGGGCGGTGGATGGTGGGTATGGATGCCTAACAGCCCCTACCCCTGCCACACTGTCTTTCTCCCATGTTACCTCCTAAGCCCTGCTGGCACACAGGGCTGGTGGCCACACAGGAATAAATTCCCAGCCAGCCTCAACCATCACAGAGGATTCTCTTAAGTCCTCCTACACTTGGTTTGTGGCATGGAAGCAGGAGGGGGAAAGGCACAATAGTTTCACTTGGCAAAGGCTTCACTGCTCTCCCCACAAAGGTGACTCCTCGCTCTCTCCTCAGGCCCCTCTCATGTGGGAGGAGGTGCTTCCACTAAGGTGGCCCCTCTCAGCAAGTCCTGAGGGGAGGCCCTTGGCCCCAGCAGGTCCTCTGAGATGAGACTCAGGGCTCCCTGTTGATTGTTTCCAGCCAAGACCTTTAGTTACGATTCTGGGAAAGTAGGAGAACATGACATGTGTCCTATAATCCCGTCCTGTGACATTAGTCAATCACCAACAATTGTTTCCTGAGTACATGAAGAGTTCGTGACACCAAAAAAGACCTCCAGAGGTTTTCTGTAGGCCTCTCCTTTACAGATGTGAGAACTTATTTTAAGAAAAGGGCTCATAAAACTCTTGTCCTTCCCAGTCCTCCCTTTGCACAATCCCCTGCAGCTCAGGACTCCATGACATCTATTTCATAGGCTCCAGAGAAGGCATTTGGGTGTTCACCCCCCATTCTTGGTTCCCAGGTATCGAGTTGCTGGACAGCTCTGGTTATATATGATTGACTACAGAAATTTCTACTGTCTTTGTAGTTACAAGTTGGGAAATGTGTAGTGTGGTGAAGTTCAAGAGGACTGTGTTTTCTTGCAATGGATTAAGGACACCAATGGCAAACAGTTGGGTGAATCCCCACTGAAAAGGACAAGAAGCATGGGAAGCTATGGGAGGAGAGTCCTCCTCATATGCCTCCGTGAGTCTCATCTGAGTGTTACGCTTGTTCTGTGGCTACAGTAATATTGTCAGATTATAGCTCAGGGGAAACCCACCTCCTGCAGATAGATGGCATGGAGTGGCAGGAGGCAGGTGCTCATACTCAGAAGGTCTGATGTCTGTGTTGTAAGTCACCTGAGAAACACAATAGTCCTTCAGAACATGAACATGAACTGAGATCATTGTTTCTAGGTAAAAATAATAGTTACCATTTGTTGAACACAAGCTAGGTTCTACCCTGAATAGTTATCAAGTTACCTTATTTATCTTACATTTTCAACCACACCATAAAGTGCATCCCATTAATGCAGATGGGAAGGCTGAGGCTCAGAGAAGTTAAGTAATTTGTCTAAGGTCACACAGGCAGTCGTGAATAATTTTCCTTCAGAGCCCAGATTCTGAACTCTCTCCGATATTACTGCTGTCCTGGTGTAGGCAGGATTCTTTGGAGTTGCGGTACAGCAAACTAAGCTTTGAAACAAAGACAAAGTTCACCATCCAGAGAAGTGGAAACTGGTTGATTGTATTGTTCATGCTTTTTTTACTTGCACATTTTTTCCTGTTTGGTTTTCTGTGGTAGTTGTTAAAGCCTTTGGAGTTTAATTAGGAAGTCCATGAGAATAGAGTTTTACAGTTGGCATAGAGGGATCAGCATGCCTAAAAGACACCATAGTGATGGCAAGGTGGGTTCAAAGTGAAACAACAGCAAAGGGGCACTGGGACCAGTTCTGTGGTCTGTCCAACCTTGTTCACTTCTGAACATTCTCTCTCTATGGTCAAAGGTTGGAGTTCCTGGTCTGATGTTATTGGAGAGCACAGTATTTTTAAAGATAGTATCTTCAGAAAGAAGAAAAAAAAACTGGGAAAACTTTGATCAAAAAGGAGACAAGCCCTAACCAGTCAGAAAAGTCTAGAAAATAGTCTAGTTGATAGTTCCTGATGCACATCTGCAGTTTGCCTGATGTGATACAGATGCACATTTATGGGTGCACCTCTTTGGGCCATCATTTCAGTGTAATGAGGTATTTCATAATAATAAATATCACAGATAACAGAAATTACTTCTCTCAGTATTGCTTTAAAATTTTTGTACACTTTTGAACAAGGTGTTTTTTGGGGTGTGGTAGATCTATCCTGTGTCCTGACTGTGGTTCTCAGGAATCTACTTCTGTGTTAAAATATTCAGATCTGTACATACCACAAATAGTCAGTGTTCTTGTACAGTAACTTTTTAAATGAAAAAAATTTTAAGGTGAAAAAATTCCTGCATTTTTAAAAAAGTGAAATGATCAAGTGTCTACTTCCCAGCCTTTCTCAACAGGATCAGCTGCATCTGAGCTTACTCTTCTGTGGGATTCAGGGGCATACATTTGAGAAGCAGGACAACTGATATTCCCTTTGGTGCAGGTGGTTTGGCCCGGAATCTAATGAAGGGTGAGTGTCAGGGGACCTTATTAGGGGGGCCTGTGAGTGGTGGCTCAAGGTGGGCATGACACCGTGCTCTAGGTGCAGAGGGAAGCAAGGTTGCCAAAAGGAATTATTTCCATGTGAACATTTCTGGTGAACTGCTGAGAGATCTCACAAGAAAGAGACCTAACTCCCCAGAACTCAAGAAACTTGGGGTGTGTGTGTGTGTGTGTGTGTGTGTGTGTTTTCCTATTGGAAAAAAGTATTCACTTTTATACCTAATCATGCATTATGTATTTGAATTCCTTTCCCTAAAGAAAGTCCCTTAAATTGTATGAGCTTCAGATACCAGAAAACCTGGGGCCACTCCTGCTCAAGGATTACAGGGTGTGTTGGGCCTTTGATCCTGGACATAACTGTCCTCAGTCATTGGGTTGGTTTTTTTTGTGAGAGGGTTTTATCATTATATCCTTTTTCCTATTTCAGTATACCTAAATCTAATAGTCCTACCATTTTATTTGTTAATTCTCTTCTTCTGATCTCTTTGGAGCTAGAAAATCATATAAGGAAGATTTTTAGAATTTCTTAAACTCTGGGTAAGAGTTTAACAAACTTCCTTGTGATTGAATGTAATGCCTGGCATTTTTTCTATTCACATCCCAGTTACCATAAATACTTCAGATGCGTGATGTTCCTATCCAAGTTATTATCACATGAGTTAAATTTTTTATCATGTTTTGCTTTTCAATAAAACAAGACATTTTATTTTGAAAAACATCAGAGGAAGTAGGGTGTTAGGACCCGATATATGTTAAAGTCAAATTCTAAACCTTTCAGCTGCTGCTTCTAGCCATCCTGATTCTCCAAGAAAGCCCCCAACAGGGTACAGGCAGGTATGTACTTGCTCAATATTTGCAGTTTCAGAGGGCTCTAGGAGCAGCTGGCTGCAGTACATGCTGTGAGCTTTAATAAGCAGCTCCTGTCCCCAGCTCATGGTCTCCAAGGCTCCTCCAGCTCTGATTCTGTTACCAAAACCCTAAATCTGAATCCTCGGCCAGATGCCCAGGAAGCCGATCTCTGAGTCACTGTGTTTGAAGCAGAGAAAGCTTCATTATGAGAATGACAGCCCATGGAGAAGACAGGGGACTTATCCCAAATCTGCGCCTCAGCCCCATTGGGGCTGAGGCGCAGATTTTGTACTACTAGAAAAGGAATGTGGGGTTCAGGGTAGAAACCAGGAGGCCTAGAAACTCCTCAGAATTATGTGCCAATCCCACCTTCCTGGCACTGCCCAGGGGTCCAGGTGTGGTTCCTGTTGACTTCATGTCTGGTATCAGCTCTGCAAACTAGATGTTATCAACCAACAATCCCCCCGCCCCCCACCTCCAGAGCCCCACCCTGTCCTGTAATTAGCTTAGGGGAAGAGGACAAAGGACAATGATTCTCACAAGGTAGTGAATGCAGGCAGTGAGACTGCCAGGGTGGGAGAGCCTAGTGCAGATTTAAGGGAACAAAAACATCTATGTCTGGGTGCAATCGCAAAGAGTCTGTCTCTAGTTGAGTGGGTCTTCCAGGGAAGTTCAGAGATATCACTGTAGCTTGTGGCCAGCAGGGGGCTGCAGCACCTATGGGCCTCCCAGGCCTCGGCCCACAGCACTGACAGTGACAGACAGCATCCATCCATCCTCTGAGCTCCCAGCCACTATTCTTTCCAAGACTTACTCTCCATCTCCAACTGAAGTGTGATGTAGAAATAGATACTAGTAGTGAATAATAACAAAATGAGTACTCACTTCTGTATAATGAATAGATTGTAATGAATATTTTTTATTAACAACAATAACCTATATTCTTAAAACACTCTAGTCCTAATCTAGACAAACATTTCTGTTTCAGTTGCCTGAGTTAACCTGCATTTACCAATGAAGAGGTAGAGGGTGTCCAGGGGCCAACAAGTTCCCACCCCCGACCCCCATTCTCCCAGGAAGGGAAGCCATTCCTTCTTCTGTCCTACCCTGATGTGGCTCTGATGGGTACGGCATGCCTCCCTGATCTCAGGTCCAGGAAGCCTTTGAGTCCATTTCTGCCCCCAAGGCTGATGGTTCCAGTGATAAGTAACTAAGAAGTCTTGGCTATCTGGTTGTACTTTAACCTTAGCCAGCTGAGATAATAGGACACTGGGTACAGAACTAGGGAAACCCATAGTCTTCTGTGTGCCTTCTTAGGGACAGAGGATGAAAGGGTCTACTGTGAGAAAGCCCTCTTGTCAAAGTGACAACAAGGCAGCAAATTTAGTGTCAAGAGTATGGGTTTCTGATAAATCATTTGGAATCCAGGTCTGATTATTAAGTTGCTATGTAGCCTTAGTAACTCTGTGGGCTTCCCCTTACCTGTCCTCATCTGGAAAGTGGGCTTTTTCAACACCAGGACCTTGCTACTAGCATGTTTTTATTTCTTTTTTAAATAACTATTGTCATTTCCATCTACACAGACTATAAAACTCCAAAGGGCCCACAAAGTATAGCTTAATCATCACCACATACATGGGAGTATGTAATGCACTGCTGATAATGTCCGTGTTTTCATTCACCAGACAGAAATGAGCCACTACATATGCAAAAGACATTCTGTAGGGCAGTGTTTTTGCATAAATCAAAAGGGGCTTAGTCTTTGCCCTAGAGTTGACAGGTTAGTGGGGGGTCCCAGTGCAACAGCAATGAATGTAGGGAGCACAAGGGGCCACCTAGAGGGTCCCATGTCATACCAGGGACCAGGAAGACTTCAGGAGGATGCATGTGAGCTGAATTTTGAAGGATAAGCAAGAGGTAGCTGTAAGAGAAACAGGGCAGCACTTCAGGGGGCAAGAGGAGCATAACCAGGCGACAGTGTACAGTTCGTTAATGCCAATCTGAATGCCTTGCAAAGGCACCCAAAGGGCAATACTGACGTCTGGCCCAGAGGTCAGGATATCTGGGGTCATGTCCTGGCACTGTCAACAGCTTTGTGAAATTGGTCCACCCAGTCATGTAATTTACCCTTTGGGTTTGTTTACTCATCATCCAGCAGGAGGGCAGGGTGGTTATGCTCAAAGGTGGCCCCATGCCTAACTTTCTGTAGTTCTGCCTTTGGGGTTCACCCTAAGAAGCCAAGTGCAGATCCCAGACATCCAGCGAAATTGCACTGTGCCTGGTAGCCCTAAGGCCATCAGCCACGTCTTGCTGGACAAGGTAGTAACGCTCGGTATCTAGCCCAGGGTCTTGCTCAGCAGCTCAATCAATGTTTCTGTGAAAAACGGTAACTGGGCACTTTCCCACCTCCTCTCAGGGGATGGAAGTAGTGATAATCACTTCGAACCAGGGAAATCGGGTACATGCCATGTTGACCAAACAGCAAGGTGCTGTGTGATGTGATGCAGGATTTTGGATTTGCACCTGCAAGTTGTTTTGTGGAAACAGTTGGAAAGCTAACCCTGCCCCTGTGAGGGTCCTCATATTTTTGACAGACTGGGATCTCTGACACACACTCAGCTTCCAGAGGATTAAGGCTTTCACTTTGAGTGTGGTTGAGAGACCTTTGAATCCAGTTTCTTCTGGCTCACTCAGATAGGTATAATACCATTTGTATTGGCCTGCAGTGAAAGGAAAAATAAATGCCTGGGCTGGAGGCAGGAGGGGGCCGCATGGATGGTCACGCAGCGTTAGTCCTTATCCTAGTCCTAGTCTCAGCTTCCCAGCATTTCCTTAACTGATCAAAGCAAAGAGGGTCTGTGGGATCATGTAGCCCTACTCCCCTCTTGCCTCATGGTCTGGAAAAGCTCCTGCCCTTTGCAGATCACATCCTTTACATTTTAGATCTGGTTCCTAACCACCAGCTAAGGTGTCTTCCCTGCAAAAGACGCCCCTCCCCATTCCTGCTGGAAATAGGCAGAGGAGTCAAGGAAAAGGGGATTGGGTCAGAAATGTAGATTCTTGTTCTTAGCTGGAAAACAGAAGGCCAAGGCCCTTATTCTCTGAAGCTGTTTAACAAAAAGTTACAATAGAAGCTTTAAACCCCTGAGAAGTTATGCAGATTAGGGGAAGTTGACTTTCAATGTTTAATGTTATTTATTTTTTTCCTAAGTCAAGTCCTTGACTTTTCTGTCATGTCAGGGTCAAATGGAATTTCTTCGTGAATTTTAAGGGAAAGTCCTAATTATAATCCATGATCTCCGCAGAGATTTACAGGCAAAGTGGATCATACCTGGGAGGATATGCTAAGAGTAAAATTCAAGAACTTCAAATACTCACTGTTTCCTTATCAAGGAAAACATGGGCCTCAAAGGGGACAGGAGACAAAGGACCAGCCCCAGAACAAGCGGAGCCAAAACTCCATCAAAATCACCTTCCTTTCCACTGCAACCTCCGAGTTCAACGAAGCCCTCTTCGAGATCTGTTTTCCTCTCCTTCGTTACCCTTGATCTGCATTTAAGCCCACACGAAGCCTCTGTGTTTACGACAGTATCCCGTCTAAGGCTGCCCGTTTGGGAAAAACCGCGTGCCTTATTGCTGATTCAGGCAACGCCAGGGATTAATGACATGTTGGGTGGAGCGTCTGCAGTGAGATGAAGCTGGGACAGAGCTCATTGGTGCATCAGCTTCAGTGGACGAGGGCCAGACCTACGGTGGGGATGTAGGAGTCGTGCCTTCCGTGCCCTCAGGAAAACTGCTTTGGAAAAGCAAACATAATAGCTCCCTGCCTTGTAGCAGGGCCTGCATGTGGAAATTCAGGGGAGCCTTTGACATTAAGGTAAATACAGCCACAGATCTAAGCTGGCACCTCTCATCAGAGCACACAGCTGTTGTCTTGAGGATCTTTTGGTTGACTGGAGGGCCAAGCTGGCAAGGTGGTGGGAGCTGGGGGCTGCAGGGGTACCGGGAGCACTCTGCACTGATGGATGAAGGCAAGGCCTTCCTTTTGGATATGGGAATGCTTCTTGGCCTGTATCCCACCCTGCATCTTGGTGCTACATGCAATTCCACTGTATTAAGAGGATCAATTGTGAGAAATCAAAGATGGTGTTTACAACAATGCACAAGGCATAGAGAACATATCTTAGAAGGCATTTTTCTGATTAGTTTTCCCCCATAACTGGAACTAAGTGCTGTTTGATAGGAATCTTTGATGACCTCCACAGAACCTGGAGCATTTTCACCTTGGTGGTTTGGAATATGGCCGAACATCCTATTCCCAGGCAAGTGCACCCATGGGATTACCTGGTAGAAGGTGAGGGGCGACCTCGCTGCTGCTCTCCTGCTGCATGCACTCCTTGGGCTCTGCTGGGCTCTGCCGCCGTGTTATGAGCAGCATAGTTATGTTGGGGGGGCATTGTGTATTGTCCTTGGTTCTTGTCCCTGCCACAACAAAGAATTGAAAGGCAGAGACACAAGAGTGAATCAAAGTAACAGTTTTATTTAAAGTTAAAGAGATAAAACGTGCAGCAGGCAACCTCAGGGAGGAGTGGTGCCTTGAAAGGTTAAAGTTTTATTGAAAGAAAATCAATGCACTTAGTGCAGGCGACTTCAGAGAGAGGAGCACTGAAAGATTGGGAAAAAGTCGAAGTTGCAACACTTAAAAAGTGCGGGCGACCCCAGAGAGAGGTGCACCCTGAAAGATTGGGGGGTTGCCCTTTTAAGGGTTTTTCAGGTACATGACAAAGGGCTAGGAGTGTGGACTTGTTAGTGGTCCCAAGGTGTTTATCTTTGATGGACATTAAGTCTCTTCTTATCAGTCTTCCAGGTAGTTCTGCAAAATGAGCTTAACACAAGAAATTTACTGCTCTGGTTCCCTCCCAGGATAGCAGCTTCCTGGTCTGGGAGCATATCAATCAACACTGCCTGCCCTTCCTCCAAGGTGGGCTGAGTTACTGTCTGTTTGCTAAACAGTCTGTTAAGAATCTTACTTCTTAACTTATTGGGTTTTAAAAAATGCAATTTTAGCTTTAGGATGGAATCTTTCTGTCTTAATTATGCTGTTTATAGGTGGGCTTTCTAGCAGGCTAGAGTAAATTTTCCAATGGCACGATCTGTAGATACAGTGAAGACTTGGGCTGTGCTCAGACACTTTTCTTTTCTGGGGAATATTCAAACATTCAAGGCCAAGTTGCTCCTGACCTTTTGAGCTTCAACTGATTAACTCTAACTTTGAGTCTTTTCTATTGAGCTTTACTGACCTTATTGTCTTTCCATACCTTTCATATCTATTTTCCTGCCTAACAGTTATGAAAAACTGCTCCTCTCAGTATTTCTATAATCTCTCTGAACAAGATATTTTCATGGACGTTTCCAGTTTGGAGGGGTTGGAGTCACCTCTGAGAAGCCAATGTGACCCCCCACATACGATCCGATCCCACAATGTGATTTCGAAGACAAAGGTTCGCAACCTTTCCTGCATGTTATAGTCACCTGGGGAGTTTTAAAAAAATCTCTATGTCCAGGCTGCTCCGAGACCAGTTTAATCAGATTCTCTTGAGGTGGGCCCAGGGCCCTATTATTTTTTAAAATGCCCTGGGTAATTACAGTATGCAACCAAGTTTGAGAAACGGTGCTCAAGAATAGGCGGAAGCTTGGTGTTGAGACAGATGACCAACTTCTCCCCACATTGATGTCGGGCGGGGCTAGAGAGGAATGCATTTGCAGGAGACAAAGCAAGCCGGGGGTAGATATTTTACAGTTGTGATCGCTGATGCCCCACAGACAACGCGAGGTGCAATGTGCCCCTCAGAGCCGCTATCTTCACATGAAAAATATTGCGAACACGTCTCAAAACGTGAGTTATAGATAACAGGCTAACATATCATTCTTGACTAAGTAACCAAGCAGACATTTTTCGGCATGGGGTCAGCCCAAATGAATATGAATGAGTATTCTGACCATTTGCTTAGCAGCTGTCCTTGAGTGCATTTATGTTGTTAACCATTGTCCAGTGGTCTTAACAAAAACCCCCTTGCATGATAGGGAAAGTGGCTGAGTAATACTAAACACCCACAGGACAGAGATTCTAACAAGAGAGCTAAGGAGATTATTGCTGCTATCTCTGAGACTAATTCCATCCCCGAGGGCCCCTATGCTAACACTATCAGAGGCCATTCTCCCTTACCTGGTGCTTTGAAGCAGTGAAAGCATCGCACCTCCCTCAGCGCAGTGATTTGCATGCGGGGTTTAGGTTTCCTGCCTGGGGGACTGGGGAACACATTCTCCCTCACATCCGTGTTCCAGTGTTTAAGAAAACCAGGGGCCAAACTGCTCCTGGAGAAGTTGGGAAGCACAGGGAAGTGGAAAGACAAATGCCTTGTTTTGCTCCCTAGGGTGGTGGCTCTTGAGGAGGCCAATGTCAGTCCATGGACACAGCTTGATGGCGCTTCACCTTCTGGGGTTGGGGTGGCAAAGGGGTAAGAAGTGACCTGTATGGGGGTTCCTGCCCTCTACTAGGAGGCAAGAGGCCAGAAAAGGGAGGACTCTCCAAGGGACAAATATGGACAAAAAGTGTGGTGAACAAACCTGGGAAATATTTGGGGCAGAGTTGTTCTTGGGAAGGATGAGCTGGTAAAGCATATAAATCCTTGAAAACCTGGCCACTGCAGATTGGCAATGTAAGTGGGACTATTATTGTATTCTCATATATGATATTAAAAACAACTGAAACAATGCAGAAAGGTAAAATAACAAAGCACACATTTTCTGAAATCCCACCATCAAGAGAAAACCCTTGTAAACATCTTCCTAGTGCTCTCCAAATGGTGTGTGTGTATGTGTGTGTGTGTGTGTGAGAATATCACTGTAGCTACACATTTGCACAGATTTGGAGCTTAAGGTATATGCTGTTTGAAACTGATTTTTCTTTTGGTCCACAATCAGTCCTAGACTTGTTCTATGTCCATGAATTTATAACCACACAATTTTGATGTCTGCAGCATGTTATCTTGTACATCTGTACCATAATTTGACCAACCTTTTATTAGAAATAAAGTTGCTAAGAACTCTCTCATACATATCTTTTTTGGACACATACCTCATTTCTCTTCAGATGTACCTAGGTGTCCATCAATCACCTCTTATTGGATGTTGAGGTTGTTTCTAATCTTTCTGTGTTTTCAAACAATTCCACACAGATCCTTATACTGCTAGAATGTGAGCTCTGCAAGGACAAATTCCTTTTCTGTTTGTTTCACAGATGAATTCCAAATACCTAGGTTGCTATTTTCAACACATTTTATTGGAAGGACTGAATAAACGTGGATTTTTTTTCACATCTGTAGGTATATGTAGAAATTCTTGACTCTCAAGTTTTCGCTGCTCTTCCCATGTCCATGGATGATGGTGAAAGCACCATGAGTATTGATTTGGAATTACGATACATTTTAGTGAGAAGGCAAATTTGCAAATGTAGACTTCATGAATAATAAGGATCAACTACATTCCATAGGATATATTCCTAGAATTGGACTTGTTGGATAACAGATTATATACACATATTGGCACAGTTGAGAAGTGTCAAATTTCCATCATCCATCAAAAGATACATCAATTTCATTTTCTATCAGTGTTCTTTGCAAATGCTCATTTTCCCACATTCTCGTCCACCCTGTGCCAAATCTTTGTTGTTCTTCCTGTTGTGGACCTGAATTGGGGAGTCTCAGAGTTTTATTTTGGGTACAAAAGCTACATAAGGAAGAACAAAAAGTACAAATGATAAACTGGGAATTAACTGTGGGCTGGGAAACATGGGGAATGGATGCCAGGAGTCCCTGGAACCTTGGGTTTCCTTCCATAGTCCTCCAAGTGCCCTGGGTGCCTCCTGGAACCCCCAGGGGTCACACAGAGCCCAGTTTGAGAACTAGTACTCTGGGTTATGGGTTTCATTGTACAAGAACATGAAGATGTACAGAGATGGTTCAAAAGCAACCTCACCCTCAGTGGGTGCCTCATCGTCCTCCAGCATGTCATAGGAGGCCTGGCTCTAGCAGGGCACTTGCAGCAAGTGAGGAAAATCTGGGTCACGCCCTGTGCAGTTCAGGGACTGGTCTGACCAGCACTGCCTCATATGCACAGCTGGTCCCCTTGGTATCCAGGCTGTGCATGAAGGCACACGTGTCCTTCCAGCTCATCCTCTCATCAGTGCTGTTACGCATATAGACAATGTTGAAGAGGAAACACCAGAACTGAAACATTTTTTTCACAAAACTGCAGGGGGACCTGGGGCTGGCAGAGCAAACAGCTAATGACAAGGACAGTATGGAGCAGAAGGCCAGGTCTCGGGGCAGCTACTGAGTTCATGAAGGTTGGAGGTCAAGCCAAACAGCTGGGCTGTGTCCTCCTTCATCACCACCAGTGTGAATTTGCGGCCCTTGTCCATTTTGCGTTTTGTCCAAAGGAACATTTCCATTATCTCCTGGGAGATAAAGGCACTGGTTTTGCACCTATAAAATGACTCTAGCTTTGTCAGGGCCATGCCCTGTGACAGGTCTGGGCAGCTGACCCTTAGCCTCTGCATCTGGACCTCAGGGCTGGCGGGGGACCTGCTGGGCTGGGACCAGCCCCTGGAGGGTTATAAATCGTATCGCCAGCACTGGCTGCCTCGTTCTCAGCAGCACTGTGGCTGCCATGCTGGCCATCTGCCCCTCTTCCCCAACTTCCTCTTCCTCCTCCTCCTTTTCCTCACAACCAAAAGGGACACCAAAATTTTTAATTTCTGTATTTGCGTTGACTAGCATGGTGCCTGGCATGTTGTCAGTGCTGAATCAATCATGGTGGGTTGGTTGGAAGAATACTTCACTTCAGGCTCTTTACTTCCTTCCCATTTAGTTGCAGATTTTCTCGATTTTTTTCTGAGTCCAATCACAATTGTATTGGATGGATCCTCTGGGAAATTTTACCCTGACCTTGAATGAGTCCAAACAGCAATGGGAAAGCAAAGGTTCTAAAAAGCCACTGTGGTTCAGAGGCCCAGCCTCTTCTCCACAAAGGCCAAAAGCTACCAGCAGAGTTACAGTTACCTCTACAGAGCCAATAAGCAATTGATTTTTCAACTCAGTAAATTATGAAACATTTTTTTAAACCCAAAACAACACTAATTAGCACCAAAGAGGATTAAGCATGCTTTCAAGTTTTCCACTAACTTGAATGAATTACTTGGCTTGCTGGAACATTACTCATCATTCCAAGAACAAAGGGCAGATACGTAATCCCCAGTTGGCTGCACATGATAATGAGGTCTCCACCTCATTTGCAGGGAAAATGTTCTTCAGGGAGCATCCGCAGTGGACTCAGATAATGAATCTATGCCCAATTTTACTTTCAATTTTATTAATAGATTATTTTACAGACTAATGCAATTATAAATTAGGTATTCAACAGCACACAATGGAATTCATCAGCGAATCTGGTTAAATGCTTCCCTTGATTGCACCGCATGTATAAGGTCTTTAAAATAGGAATTCGATTCTTAATTCACACCATCAATTAATGTTTGCACACATTGTATTAATCAGGTCCCTTTGCCAGAAGAAGTCCCATTTGTTTATTGGGAGGGATGTATCAGCATTTTCTGTAATCTCTAATTACTAATCTGAAATTCCTGGGGGAACAGAGGGAAAAAAATGTTTTTCAATTTGTGTTTTAAATATCAAAATAGTCTCTTATGTTTGTGATACAGTTAAGGTAAAAATCAGGTTCAAAATTATATGAATTATATAATGCCATTTTTTCCATCAACTAGATGAGTCATGAACAAAATATCCTAAAATGTTGACCATGATTATTTCTAGGCAATAGTTTCCCAGTGACTTCTTTTCTTTTCTTTCTACTTTCCTGTATGTATGGATATTTTTGTTTAGAGAACATGAAAGAAATTACATGTAGAGCCTTACATATACATGTAAACTCAAATACACAGAAAACATATGAAGCATTATGTGGTTTCTAGGAGTCCTAATATTCAATAAATCCTTGTATAAATGAATTATAAAAATCTATCACATCCTAGAATGGAATGCTGACTCTGACAAATGAGTTTAACTGTGTTGCATCTGTATGATATAACCTCACTGAAGGGGGAGGAGCAACAAGGGGCTGACCTAGATCACTTCTGAAAATGGTACTTTGGAACTCTCTATCAACACCTTGATCTAGCTGATAAATATTTCTTAGAGGGTTGTGGGTTAGCAGTCTATACTATGATTGAACTAATAAGTAAAGAGATATCAAAGAAAGAAGTTACAAATATGCAAGAAGGAAAGAATGTCCTGGATGGGGTTGGATTAGAATACGAGGTATTGGTATGAACTTACGTTTTTTAAAATATGAATAAATTAATGTATATTTAATATGTACATATATTTATTTTAATACATATATTATTCTAATATGTATTTTAATATAATACATACAGATAGCTAGATACAGAAATAAATCTAGGCATGTGTGCATACATGCCTAGTATACACACACATATTTACTTGCTCTGTCAGCTGACAGGGCCTAGAAGTAATGATATCCACCAGCCATGAACACAACCAGTGTCCAGATCTTGGTTTCTAAAGGCTACTCTCTAATAAAAAAATCTAGGGCTGCTTGGAGAAAGGGCTGGGACAGAGAAAATAAGCTTGGAGAATCTTGTAGTTTCAGAAATTAGGAAATTCTTTCTCCTTGTCCCCCAAAAAAGGATTGAACGTGTCAAATGGACATAAAGGCCAACCTGACATATCTCCCAATGAATACAACTAGAACAATTTGAAAAAAAGAAAATAAATAATGATAATATTGGATTATAACCCAATGAATAAACTATCTCTGATACATAATGATATGAATAAATAAACAATGGGGAAGAAGGGACCAATTTTGTGTACAGAAGAATTCCAATTAATAAATGTAGAGACTTCCCACTCCAGAAAATGGAACTTAATTCCTCTTCCTTTGAGTGTGGGCTGTCTTAGCAATGATTCGCTTCCAACAACTGGAGTGTGGGAAGGGGAAAGTGGTCACATGGCTGTGATGAAACCTAGCACGCACCCCTTGAGCCAAGTAGTCAAGGGAAAGATAGCCACTGATATGGTGTTGGTAGCATAGCCTCCCTTGTGGAATGCAGTGAGAAGGACACTGCACCTTTCTGGTTTTCTTTCCCCAAACCCAGTTTCCCCGTCTCACCATGAGAAAATGTGTCAGGCAAACCCACACTGAGGAGTGCTCTACGAAACACCTGATGGGTCCTCTTTGAAACTGTTGAGGTTATGAAGATCAAAGAAAGGTTGAGAAACTCTCATGAACGGGAAGGGACTAGGAAGACAGGATGACTAAATGCAAAAAGGTATCCTAGATGTAGTCTTGAAGCAGAAAAAGACATGTAGCATAAAAACTCCTAAAATCAGACTAAACTCCATAGCAGAGTTAAAAGTGTCATACCAATATTAATTTCTCATTCTTGAAAAATGTATCATGACTAAGATGTTACCTTTGGAGGAAGACAGGTGAAGGATATTCTTGGACTTCCTGTATTAATTTTGCAAATTTTCTATAAATCTAAGATTTTTCTGAAATTGAAAAAAATAAAGTCTATCCTCATATTGCATAGAACTGTTGTTATGGTCAGAGAAATGGTTTGTTAATAATCACTCTCTCATGGTTCACTGTTTAGCATCAATAAGTGAAGAATCAGATGGCCTGGGTTTGAATCCCCCCTTTTATATGTAACTTGTGACAAGTCATTTAACCTCTTGGTGCCTCAGTTTATTTATCTGCAAAATAGGAAAAACAAGGTGTTGTATGGACAATGTGAGGATTAAATGATATAATACTAAGGACAAAATCATTTTTGTATTTGATAAATGTTAAATAATAATAGGAGTAGAGATTTCCTAAAAAGTGTCCCAGAAATGACCTGAAAAAAGTTTTTCCCAAAATTCTTTTAGTTTTAAGACAGAAAATAGGCCAAAAAGTCAAAGATGAATGAAAACAGGTAAAATGGACCTATGATTGTTATGGCCCAGAAGGAGAATTAATTTAAATAAAGTAATCATTCATTTCATCCTTTTTCTGCTTCACAATTTAAGCCATGTTTTTCTCTTGAATGTTAATAAAAGTTTCCAAAGTTGTTTCATTTCTTCCATTTATTTGTTCTACATTCCTTCTGGGTCAGAGAACCCAAATGCCAGAAAGTCACCTGTGAAATGCTTTGTCCAACTAGATACAAGACATAGTTAGGACTTATTATGAATAAATTATTACATATATATTTTACACATTCTTTGTATTGCAAAACTCTGGAGTGCTCCTGCAAGACTAACTACAGAATGCTTGGACCCCATTAGTCACAATCATTACTAAGCACAATTAAATTACTAAGTAGAGCTGAGATTTCCTTTTTTGTTTTGTTTTAAACCCCATTTACTGGTATCTGATTGAAAGAAACACTTCTTGAAAAATTTTGACTTTTGTATCTCATCGGCAACAAAAGGAGAGAGGTTTTCAAGAATTCCCTTAGTTGAGGATAGTGGTTCTCCGATTTTCGCCTGCATCAGAATCATTGGGAGGGCTTCTGAAGGCACCGATTGCCAGGCCACCCCCGGAGAATTAAGTCCATTAGGTCCGGGATGGGACCTGAGAATTTGCATTTCCAACAAACTCTCATGATGCTGCTAGGAGCCACTGGTTTAATGGAAGTAACATATAGGATTTATTTTATTTAATGTGGGGATATAGCTAAAGCCGTGGGATGAATTCAGTCCCTCTGCAATCCCCAAGTGCAGAATCACCTGCATCGTGTTCTCCAGCTTTCTGAACAGGGGCCAGCTTTTTATTTTACCATGAGTGTTCCCGTGCAAAAGATGTTTGGCTGCTTATCTGCTGTGGGAGACTTGGCGTCCACCAATGTTTTCTTTGTGACCAGGAATGCCAAAGAGGTGTGTCTCCAGTTTATAGGTTCTTACACTGTATTGTGCATGAGAATCATGTGGTGAGCCTATTTTAAAAGCATATTTCTGGGTCCCACCCAAGAGACTTTGATTTATTAGATAATAATAATAGCAAAGCATTTATTATATACTTATTATGTGCCAGGCACCATTATAAGCAGCTAACTTGTATGAACTCATTTAATCCTTACAACCACCATATGGAGCAGCCACTCTTGTTATTCCCATTTTACAGATGAGGAAACAGATGCTCAGGGCAGTTGTGGGGTAGCCTGCATGTGCACCAGTCAGTTGGCTCCAAAGTCTCTTATCTATGAAAACTCAACCACCTCACTCTTAAGGTGAGGCTCTTTAATCTGAGTTCCTCAAAAGGAAACCCTGAAGTAAAGATGCAGATGGAAGCCCTTTGTTGGAATGTTGGTCTCAGAGGTGAAAAGCGAGGCAGCAAGAAAACCAGGCCAGGAAATTGTGCATTAATGGGCAGGCTGTTGCCCTGGGCAGCCAGGGCTCATTCCCACTGGGGTCCCTCAAAGTAATCATGAAGAACTGCCGGAGTCCAGCTCCAGTGGGGGGGGTGTAGAGCCCAAAGGATGAGACGGAGTCAGTGCATGGAGAAACAGGACACAGAGTCAGATGGAGATGGTCTCTCGACAAAGTGCGATGACAGATTTATTTATACCATTTTGCACAAGGATATGATTATTTTTTATTGTTCGGTTGATTAATTGGTATAGGCAATTGATTAGTAGGTATAGGCAAGCTTTTTTCTTTCTTCTTCTTTCTAATCTATTCATGGTTGGTCAAGTGTTAGACAGGTGATCGTTTTCTGTTCCTTGACAGAAACTTTTCCTAGCAACATGTACTCTTTTATGTTTTACGTTTCTATGCAATGCAGTTTCTAAGTAATGCATGTGACCACAAAACGTGCAGCACGTAATAGTGACTATAGAGTCTATCAGCTCAGGGTGAAATATGGGTCACTCACTGCTACAGTTAGCTAGGCAGGTATCATCATCTATATTTCTAATGCAATGGGTACATTTTATCCCCTCATAATTTATTCTATCGTAGGCAGATGCAAGATAAAGATAGAAAGCATGATTTAGAACTGTAAGAAGGCAAGTGTAGATGATCAGGTTTGTGCCTACAGATTAGGTATTAATCCAAGCTAGACAAGGGCAACAAAACATCCACTGGTGTAGAAGATTTCTCTCAACACTGGGGGGGTGAGGTTTTAAGCCTCACCTCTCTTGGCCCCCATTTTCTCACCTGATGGCCCCCCTGTGACTGTGCCTGTCTTAGGTTGTTCCTCCCGTGAGGAATCTTACCCGTCTCTGGCTAACCAGCCATCTTCTGGGGCCATACAGGGAGATGTAAAGCTGGTAAGTGAGAGAGAAGCAATATTCTTTGAAAATGTTAGCTTTTTACTTCTTTGCAGATTTATGACCTGTGACTTCCAGGCCCAGCACTTGTCTTCAGTTATCTTTACTTCTTGAAAAATTATGGTATTTGGTAATTTCACATATAAGGCACAAATTCTAGTAAAGGGCTATAATTAGGAAGAAAGAAGAAAAACTATAGAAGTAGCAGAGGGAAGAAAACATGAGAAGATGGATTGAGTGTCAGACAGGGTTATTCCATTCAGCAATCTCTCATAACTCTATTTCTATAAAACTCTACATCACTAGTTTCACTAGCATTGCAAACAAGGGGGGCATTCCCACTTAGGTGGAGATGGGGCAGTCAATGTTTGACTAACTGACTGCAGGTTTCGGTATTTTATGCCAAGATCACCAGCTGGCCTCTCTGCATGTTCTATTCTTCAGGAGCACTGTCCTGAAAAGCTTTTGGGAAGTTTATGTTCTCCTCCTTTCCGTGCTGCTTATCAAAGCTTAGCTTAGTCTTTGGCAAAAATACAAGCAAAAGCAAAGCCAATAATATAATGGAGAAAAACAAAATCAAGGTGGGTAATAGGGGGAGCCAGCTGCGAAGGCCCTTGATTTGTGGGGGTCTTCCTCCAGCCTGAACTACACAGCTTGAGTAGCATGGCTCCCAGCAAAGAACATGCCTTAGAATTGCCTTACTGAAGACAGGAGAGGCTGGGGTATGTTCTCTGACTCCTTTCCTTTATTGGATGAGAGTTGTCTAACTGAATGTGAATTCCCTGGCACTTAATGCTCCTTTGAAGCCAGAGAAAGCTCTCAGGTGGAGCAGTGGAGAGATTACTGGGAACCATGCACCATAGCTGCAGGCAAGCTCTGAGGTGGGTCATAGGGATCTGATGCAGAGCTTTGAGAATAATCTGCATTTTAATATGCCATTTAGGTGGTCCAGGGAATACACTTTGAGAAACATTTTTAAATTCAAGGATGACCTTGGACTGTCCCAAAGTGGTGGCTCAGGATCCTAACTGATATGAAACTGGACAATTTCTCCCTTCTCTTTTCAGCCCCAGACTCCCAAACAGACTCCCTAATAAGTGAGCCAAACCAGACCAATACTTCACTGATATCTGGCAATGTGGAGTCCTGCCTTCTGTCCTAGAGGGGCATATCATACAACTGACCGGGACAGCTGGATCTAACTGATCACAGGAGAGTTGGAGTTCTCTGGGTGGGCAAGGAGAGGGAAGGTCCTGGACCTGTACTTCCTTGCTATTTAAGTTTCACACCTCAAGTCTGCTTAAAAATTCATTACGGACTCTCTCACCTGCACTGGTAAGACTATACAGAACCTGGAATCCAAATCATAGGGAGGATAGAGGATGAGGCTTAGGAGGCATCTAAAAGTAATGTATTTATTTAACTTTTGTCTCCCATGGTACTTTTGGAGTCCTGGTGAAACAGAAAACCACTAAGAAGGTAGTGAGAAGTAGAACCAGGAATGTCAGAGCCAAAAGGGGGACCTGCAAGAGCTTCCCATGCAGGGACCTCGAACTCAGATGTCATCATGGACAAAGCTGGTGCCATGGCTGGTTATATGAATGGATGCAAAGCAACTGTGAATGGTGAGGACTGTGGCAAACTGGAGAATGTCCACTCTTTTTCATTTTAAATAATACTGGGCTGGCCAAAAGCAAACAAAACAAAACTTTTGAGGCTCATATTTGCCCTCAGACTACTAATAAGTGAACATTTAATCTAATCGTTCCTCTTCAGTTGAAAGGAGACAGCTTCCTGGGGTCACACGGGGATTTAAATTCAGTTGGTACATGCCAATGAGGCCATACTTGTTCTGAATAGTCAGGGCCTGCCTATACAGATTCTTAAATATTTGACTATCACCTCCGAGTTCAAGCAACTAACAGACCAAAGAACTGAAAATACACCCACACTTTCTTCTGTCCTCTTCCCTAAAAACTTTTTTCTTGTGTTCACAAGATGGAAAAATAAATCCATACCAAAAAATTAAAAACAGCAAGAAGGACCTGGACAAATGCATTTACCTGTGTAAGATAAGAACTATTCAGATAAAAGGGACTTTAGCTTGTATTAAAAATTAATTGGAAGAGCAAATCCATCAGTAGGATCTAAACATTTATTAATCTTTTGTTGACAACTACATTCTCAATAGGATATCTGTACACCTGTTCTTATCAAGGATCCATCGAAACATTGAAAATAAACCTCACTACCTTAAGTTTCTAAATGTATATTTATAAATACAAAGTCTTGCTGGGTTACTCTCAAGGCACTTCATTAAAACCCTCCAAGGTTTGGCAATAGACAATAGTTAAACAAACCAGTGGGTTATACCAGCAGGATGTGAGCTTGAGGAGGTAAGGACATTTTCTGTTTTGTTACCTCCTGTCCCCAGGCACTTAGAGTCCTGCCTGTCACACGATGGCTCTCATTTGCCAATTGGTGGTGGATATCAGCTGCCTGGAATAATTCTGAAATATTCCAGAACCAGCTTCTGATATGCAGAAATCCTGTACCTCCAATCACTCAGTAATGTGAGAAGCAGAAGAGTGAATGACAAAGTTCAAGGGACCGTCTGGAAAGGCTTTAGTAAACAGCAGAGGTTGACGGCAGAGTTCGAAGGATAGAGGTCAGGGATGGGGGAGAGCCAGCAGAGAAAGGACATCGTGAACAAGTGTGCAGTGACTCCAAGTGGAGAGGTGAGAGCATAGGGAAGCAGAACTGATTTTTTCAGTTGAATAGGTAGCACAAGGCAGAGGAGAAGGGAAAAATAAGACTGGGAGTTGAGGGAGAGGAGTAATCAGCAGAGCCATGGCAGGAAAGCCATTTTGTCAAGAGTATCTCTTTAGGCTTTGGAGGCTACACTATACATAGGAAATGCGCATAATTAGCTTAAAAATACCCTATAAGGGAAATACCGCACTACACCCAGGAAACATGGGTGACAACAGCCGGAGAGAAAGACAGCTGGGCCAAGAGGTTGCTGCCATGTGAGTGACAGATAGCACTTCTCATCTCTCTCCAAAGATGGCCTGGGGAATCCTGTCCCCAGGAATGCAGGATCCTGGATGACTGTGTACATCATCACACCTTTTTAAGCAAACATGCCCGTAGAACTTAGATTAGGCCTTATCTTTTTATATAACTATACCATGGAAATGTTGTGCAGCTTTTTATCAGTGTAATTAGGCAAATGAAAGCAGGATCTTATGGAAGGCTGAAAAAGTTTTGATTCCATTAGAGTGACTGGGAGATTTGCTGAGCAAAGTCAAAGGAGGTTAATGTCCAACTAGGGCTTAATTTATGATTCAAGTGTACAAACCTTTTCAAGACCATGCAGATGACTAATGAATTTATTAGGGAGATTAATGCTTATTATCTGCCACTTAAAGCTGTGCTGGTATGTGCTAACTTGATTGTTATTCCCTGAGACATGCCGAAACCTCCCCAGGTTCATCAGGACAGCGGTATGTTTCCCAAGCCCAGTGCTCCCCAACTTTGAAGTGGTAGGTTGACAGCAGTCAGCCCTACCTCCTGTGTTGGCTTCTGTGCCTCCAAGCCCATCTCCAGGGCTGCTAACCTGGGAGGCTGGCACATTCCCCTCCCCCATCACCCTTGCCCAGGGCTCACCTTGCATAGGGTACCTGCGAGGTACCTGCTGGTGGTAATTGCCACCACCCTCTGGCAGCCAACTGGCCTTGTGGAAGGTAAACAGATTTCTTTCCTGTGGCCACTCACCTTCAGCCCTCTCCCCAACCCCACACCATCCACTGAAGCAGGGGATGCATGCTGTACATCCAGAGAGCAGGGCGTCATCTCATTTGTCCACAGTGAACCCTGGAGTCCTAGCTACAACAGTCCCGTAGGGTCCTCCTTGTCGGGGCATCCCTTTTCCTTTATCTCAGAGTCATATAAAAACAGTCAGGGGTTTCATAAAGAAACACTGAATCTATGGGATGGGGTGATAGCCACATGCATTTTGTCTTTACTTTTTACCCAGACATTGTGGCTCCAATGACCCCGGTGGGTCAGCTTGAGTAGAGTCAAACCTACCTTGATTATCAAGAAGCACCACCTCTCCTTCTAGGACCAGCTCATGACTCCACAAATTGCCTGAGCACCTCGGGGGCTTACTCAGACCAGAGGCCGAGAGCGAGCCGAGAAGTACCCCAGCGGTTGCGTGCCACTGCTGCCTTCGTGTGGAATTGAAGCTGACCACACACAGGCTGGGGACACTTACCCACTCATCCTCTGTGCCCCTTCCTGGTCAATGATGCCCGAACCAGCAGTGCGCCAAGCCAGTATCTACCCAAGGTTACAACTCTTCTAATGAATGACTGTGTGCCTCCCCAAGTCCCCCGGATGTGCCACCTGCCCCCAGGGCGGGGCCTCGGCTGTGTGCTGTGCGAACGACCCCTCCCTGTGTTCTTCCCCTTCTTTGCCATGAACGTGGGTTTCCAGCTCCTGTTCCTTCCCTCTCACTGGGTTCCTCTTTGGGCTTTCCCTGATGGCCGCTGTCAGTGACCTATCTCAGCTGAAAAGGGATTCTTAGGGTTGAACCCAAAAGAGTAAGACTGGGACTTCCCAGTCCTCCTGTCCTGGCTGCTCCTTCATCCCTGCAAATGTTCCTACCTCTCCCTTGGAGAGCAGCTCTGTGAGGAGTGATATCCAGAGCAACGTGTCCCACCGTCCTTTGCCCCTGAGAAGACCCGAAGAGAGACTTCCCTGAACATAAAAATCACAGGCTGTTTCCATTCCCCTGCCCCTGCTCCCTTTCCAAATCAGAGAAGAGTGTAGTTTGTGCTCCACCAGACACTCTATCATGAACAATCTATAGCAATTTCTGATTCCTTTTGCCAAAGAACTACTGTTGGAAGCTACAGGGTAGACAAGGGATCTTAGCCAAGGGAATCTGCTCTGCTGTGGTCTGGGTTATTCTTGTTCAAGTTTCTACAAATTGTCTTCTCTCTATACACCCTGCATCTCTCAGGTCTGCTTACACACTTAACGTTCAGATTTTATTCTCATTGTTGTCTCTTGCTTTCTTCACAAGTGGGAACCTGCAGATGTGCTCTGAAATGTGGGCTCCTATTCTACTGAGCACCGGAGGTAGATTTGTCTACTGTCTTGTTTGCAAGATGCTGCAGCTCTGCTCTCTAACTGGAGCGGAGGTTAGCATTAAGGCCCATAAGTTTATATCCCCCCTAGAATTCATAGGCTGATACCCAAACCCCACATCCCCAGTATGATAATATTAGTTGGTGGGACCTTAGTGGGGTAATTAGGATTAGATGAGGTCATAAAGGTGGTGCCTCATGATGGGATTAGCATTCCTCTTAGGAGCCAGGAGAAGCTTGCTTCCTCTCTCGGCTCTGTGCCACGTGAGGGAACAGTGAGAAGTCTGTAGCTGGAAAAGGGCTGCCACCAGAACCCAGAGATCTCGACCTTCCAGCCTGGAGAACTGTGAGAAATCAGCTTCTGCTGCTTAAAACCCCCCAGCCTATGGTACTTTGCTTTAGTGACCTGAGCAGACTAAGGCAGCGATCCCCTGTGGGGTGCTGGGTTATGGGTCTGTGGGAGGGTGGGGTAGACCTCTCTCCTGCTGGCTTTGACATAAAGAGCTATTTCCTGTTTGAGGTCTGACCTGAGAGCAGGTTTTCCCCCAGAAAGGCTGAACGGGGAACACCATGGCACTGCCTCCATGACACCGCTGAGTGGAGGCTCTGGATCCTCCAGCCCAAGGTACATTTCTGTTCCAACACCTCATGGGCTCTGTCATGTGGTTTTGCAAACTTATTTTAATTTTGTCCCTGGCAATTCAGGCACTCTTTTCCCATTCTAGGAAATGGAGAAGAGTCCTCATTTGTTTGGTCCTAGGGTCCAGACAGTTACCAGGGTCTTAAGTTATTTCATTGCATACATACAGTTTGCCTATTGAATATGTAGGAATACATGTTCAAGTGCAAAAGGAAATCTGACACTCCCATTTTCTTTGAAATGTTCTCCATTTATCTTCTGCTAGCTCACTCTTAATAAAGATGTGGGCCTAGACAACTACCACTCTATTTAAAAAAAATAACATAGCAAGTACCAAGATCATTAAAACTGGTACTGAATAGGAAAAACTCACTTCTGTGCATTTATCCTTTACCTTCACACTACTGTCATGCAACACTTCTGACAGGGAGGTGTGGGGTGTGCTTCCAAAATACCCAGCAATTCTCTATGAAACCAGCTGGGTATCCTACAAGTCAATTTAATTCTGACACTAACTGGAGTTAGTGCAGACCCCATGGTTAAGGTCTCTGCCCCATGAGACTGTCCCCTACTTCAGGTGCTAATCACCAAGTAGTAGGTCCCCAGATTACCCACAACTTCCGTCCTACTTGGTTACAAATCAGAGGTTCCCATGACCCTCCCCATGGATTCAATTATTGGCTAGAACAGCTCCCACAGAACTCAAGAGAAACCAGTTTACTTTAGTATGTTAACCAGTTTATTATACAACAAAGGGTAAGATAAAAAATGCAGATGAACAGTGGTATGAAGAGATACATAAGGTGATATCTGGAAGGGTCCTAAGCACATGAGACTCTGTCCCCATGAGTTGGGGCACACCACCATTCCTGCATGTGTCCACCAACACAGAAGCTTTCCAAACCCCATACTGTGGGGATTTTATGGAGGCTTGATGGATCATGAACTCAATTTCCAGCCCCTTTCTAGAGGATGGGGGATGGGCTGAAAATTCCAAGCTTCTAATCATGGCTTAGTCCTTCTGGTAACCAGCTCCCATCCAGGAGCCCACCCAGGGTCATCTTGTTAGAACAAAAGACACTTCTATCACCTAGGAAATCCCAAGGGATTTAGGTGCTTCTGGGTCAAGGAACTTAGGTGAACTGGGGTCAAAGGCCAAATATTTCAACAAAAGATACTCTTACCATTCTTATCACTCAGGAAATTTAAAGGTTTTAGGAGCTCTTTTCTGGGAACCAGGGACAAAGACCAATATATATATATATATTTTTTTCTATTATTTCACACTCAGTCTCAAAATGAGGGAAATGGTTGGGAATTCTGGGTGGGGGAAGGAGGGGACTGTGGCACTTTGAGGTGGTCCCTAACCAGTTCCAGCTTATCTTTGTCATACAAAGAATGTAAAATTTCCCCATTTTTAAACTTCAGCTCAAATGTTGTAAACATATTTCTAGTCCAAACTAAATCTATCTGCAGGCCAGATCTAGCCTTTGGGCTACCAGTTTGGAACCTGTGATGGGAAAAAATAATATCTGGGAAGCACGGAGGGATCCAGTGCGGTAAAGTAAGCAGTCAGCTGCTGAATTCTCATGGCAAATGTCACATGAGAGACTAGCCAGAGCCTCTCAGCATCCTGAGCACTGAAATTCAGCTGAGTGACTTCTTTTTCTTGGGGAATAAATCACACATAACATGAAAAACAGTATGTGCAGCCTTCATCATCCCCTAGCATTTGCAGACAGGAAAGAACTGTGTTCTCTCCTTTTGTCCAGGGAGAAAAGGATTCCGAGAATAATGTTGACCTTGGTTCAAATTAGAAATTCCAAATTTGGAAGTAGCTAGGTGATGAGGAGAGGCTGAGAGGGGTGGGTTTTGTGCTCACTGGTCCTTTTCTCCCCCTGCATCTGGGGAAAGAGGGTAAGAGCTAGTACAGTGCCTACATGGTGGAAAAACAAAATGACGTGATGAAAATGGGAAGAGGTATCCTATTATAGGGATCTTTGCAAATATCCATGAGGCTGGTATCCTGTAGTCCAAACGTGTGGATGAGTCACTGCAACTGTCCGCCTTTTTACATGCTTGGCACATGAACACCAGAAAGGTGCCATTTCCACTTACAGATGCAATGTCTTTCCCTTCCTTTTTTGATTCTCCCACCCAACTAAAGAATCCAGAGTCACTCAATTTAGCATTTCTGGACTATAAAAAAGATATCCAATGAAGCTGTGTGCTATCCCTTTCAAAAAGCCCCAGGCTACCAGACCATTCTTACTGATTCTCTAAATTAAGTAACTGGTAAAGTAACTAAACTGAAAGCTCATATTTAGAGCACATGTGTAACCCTCACGCTATCTAACTGTGACTGAACAAGTCCCATACTGATAAAGCTGGCACCTTGCTTGCAAATGGCTCTAATCATGAGCAGTGTCCCAGGTTACATTACAAATGCATACAAAGCAACTCCTGACAAAATAAAGAAAATGGAAATGAGTATGACCAGAGTTTAACTTGCAGGGTGGAAAAAGGCAATTTGATTAGCCTAGAATGCATAAAAATAGTGCGAATGGTTACATCACACTTGGCAAGCAAAACATGTGATCTGACTGTGGGTCTATTGTTTTAAGTAATAGATATGATTTTTTATTAGATTGTCAGTTATCTGCAATGAGGTAAAGGCTAATTGGAAATCTACTTATTTTCTTTAATCTCCCAAATTTGTAACCCTGGAGACATTTTTGAGGCATCTCTATCTCTAAATATACCCAGATACAAAGGCTGCTAATTGTTACCTTCACATGCTTTTCAAATGCACCTTCCCTCCACTGGCTCTCAGCTAACACCCTAGCTCAGTGCTTCCCAAATGTCAATTGTACTGGCAAATTTCCTGGGGATTTTGCTCAAATATATATTCGGGTGTGAAGGGTCCTCACCAGTAAGATGGCGAACTTCCGGCTTCTTTTCGGGGTCCTCGGTTCCCGCCGGCGCCACCTGAAGCCCAATCACCTCTCGCCCCCCTCCCAATCCCAGCACCTAGCCAACAGCCACCAGCCCCGTAGAAGTAACACCACAATCACCCTATGCCCCATCCTATATAACCCAGCACCTTTCCCTAATAAAGCGGAACTCTCCGGTAAATTGCTGTTGTGTGTCGCTCCTTTCCTTTCATTGGTGCCGAAACCCGGGAGACAGGACACCCCAACTGGGCCCCGTCTTCCCCCAACACCAGCAGCAGCTTGCCCTCGTCCTCTTTTTCCGGCGCTGGCTCATCACACTCACCACTCCTCTCTGGCCTTTAGGTAAGTCCCCCCCACCCCCCCGGGGTGGGCCACTCTTCCCTGAGCTATCGCAGTGCCATTGACCGTGATCGTCCGGCAAGGCCCTGACGCTCGGGGACGAGGAGGGAACGCTCCCCGCCTCAGGCCTTCACGGCTGCGGTGGACCCTCAGGCCCCTCCCCCGACAGCCATAAATCCCTGCCTCAGGCCCTCACGGCTGCAGCGGACCCTCAGGCCCCTCCTCCAAAAGCCATAAACCCCCACCTCAGGCCTTCACAGCTGCAGCAGACTCTCAGCCCCTCCCCCCCAACAGCCATAAATGAGGTGACTCCTTTGCGGATGAGAACGCTCCTTTTCCCGCTCCCTCCTCCTTCTGTTCCGTCCGCCGAAACCTGTTCGGCCTGCCGAAAACGCCTAGCGCTAGGTACCTCGTGACTCCGGCACTCTGCCTTCTTAGGGAAGTTTGGGTGACGACCCACACTTCCCAAGAAATTCCGACTCGTATACGAGTTTCCGCAGACCACCAAGGATCATCGGGGACGCCCTTTGTCTCCTTGTGGTCTGCCTCCAGTCCGAGGATCCCCGTTCGTCTTCCCCTGTTTGTCTCCTTCTCTGTCCTTTAGCCATTTTGTCTCCTTGTGGTCTGCCTCCAGTCTGAGGATCTCCGTTTGTCTTCCCCTGTTTGTCTCCTTCTCTGTCCTTTAGCCATGGGAGCCTCCTCATCCCTCCCTGAAAGTTCACCTCTTGAATGCCTGCTTAAGCATCTAGCTACCCTCTCCCTGACACCTGATATAAAACCAAAACTTCTCCGTAAATATTGCTCCCAAGATTGGCCGACATACCCCCTAGACAATAACAACCAATGGCCCGCAGGGGGAACTCTTGATCCTAACATCACTCGCAATCTCTTTAACTACTGCCAGCGCCTGAAAAAATGGAAGGAGATTCCCTATATCGAAGCTTTTCACCTCCTAGCTCAAAATCCCAGCCTCTGCACCACCTGCTCCCCGCCCCAAGTTCTCCTAGCCTGCAAGCCGTCTCCCTCCCCTCCACACACTCCCAGTCCCTCTTCAATTACCTTTGACCCGGCCAACGAGCCTCCGCCATACAGACTTCCCCCTTCAGCCCCTCCCCCTCCTACAACCCCTCCACCCTCCGCCGCCACTGCCGCCTCTTTCCCCATGGCAGAAGCCTCCCGTCCTCTCCCTTCCCCTTCTTCTCCTACAACAGCCCCTCCCCCTTCCTCTACCGCCACCACCGCTGCCGCTTTCCCCGCGGCAGAAGCTTCCCATCCTCTCCCTTCCCCTTCTCCTTCTACAACAGCCCCTCCCCCTTCCTCTACCGCCACCACCGCTGCCGCTTTCCCCGGGGCAGAAGCTTCCCATCCTCTCCCTTCCCCTTCTTCTCCTACAACAGCCCCTCCCCCTTCCTCTATCGCCGCCGCCGCCTCCCCCCACGCAGAAGCCTCCCATCCTCTCCCTTCCCCCCCCTCCACCATCTCCTCCTGCACCTCACCACCTCCTCCTCCGTCCCCCTCACCTTCCCCCCTCCCGCAAATCAAGCTTGAGCCTTTCAGCCCCCCTCTAACTAAGTTCCAAGAGCCTCGTCCATCTTTGCCCCCTCAGATTCGGTCCCGAGAGCCTCCCAAAATTATCGCAGCTTTGCCCCCATTACCTGTTTCCCCTGCACAGACTGAGCCAGAACCCTTCAGTCCCCCTCAGACTCGGTCCCGAGGGCCTCCCAAAATTATCGCCCCGCTCCGGGAAGTAGCAGGATCCGAAGGCATCTTGCGTGTTCACGTCCCTTTCTCCTTAGGAGATTTAGCCCAACTAGAGAAACGCCTAGGTTCCTTTTCCACTGATCCCACGACCTACATCAGGGAGTTTCAATGGACCCTCCAGTCTTACAGCCTCACGCATCATGACATCTTCATGCTCCTGGCCAATACTCTCCTCCCTGAGGAGCGTAGAAGAGCTTGGGACTTCGCCCAAATGCATGCTACCGAAACCCACAGGACTGACCCCACCTGTCCCCCTGGTCCCACTGCTGTCCCCGAACAAGACCCACACTGGGATTATAACACCGCTGTGGGTCTCCACTCTCGAGATATTTTTGCCTCCTGCTTAATAGCAGGTCTAAAAAAGGCAGCTCATAAAGTAGTCAATTTTCAAAAGCTCCAAGACATAATTCAAAAGAGAGATGAAACCCCCTCCGAGTTCTTAGATAGACTCACTCAAGCCCTATTACAGTATACCAGCCTGGACCCAGAAACACCTGAAGGAAGACAGGTCCTTATGACATACTTCCTAGCTCAAAGCTACCCCGACATTAAAGCTAAACTCAAAAAGTTAGAACAGGGCCCCGCTACCCCACAGACTGAGATCCTAACAGTGGCCTTTAAAGTCTTCCATAACCGGGAGGAGGAGAAAGAACGCCGTAAACAAAAAGCTGATCAGGCCAATTTCCAGATGTTGGCCCAGCTGATAAAACCACAACCTGGGCGCCCCTCTACAGACAAGCCCCCCCAAGGAGCTTGTTTCAAGTGCGGAAAAGAGGGACATTGGTCAAGGGCGTGCCCCTCCCCCAGATCTCCTACCACCCCATGCCCCAGATGCCACAAAAAGGGCCACTGGGGGTCTGATTGCCCAACCACCCGAAGGGGAGGCTGGACGAACAACCCCCATCCTAAGCCCACCGTAGTGGGGCTGGCAGAAGAAGATTGACGGGGCCCGGGGGCTTCTCGCCCGACCATTTCCATCACCAAACAGGAGCCCAGGGTTACTTTAACAGTAGACGGTCGCCCCATCTCCTTCCTCCTAGATACAGGAGCCACCTTCTCAGTCTTGCGAGAATACCGGGGCCCTACCACGCCAGCCATTACTCCTATAGTCGGGGTAGGAGGTAAACAGATTTTCCCATTAAACCCCCCCCCCTTTTATGCACAATCCTAGACAGTCCCATACCTTTCTCCCACTCCTTCCTAGTTATGCCCCAGTGTCCCATCCCCTTACTAGGACGGGACATCCTTTCCCTCCTCCACGTTTCCATAACTATATCCAATCCCACAGCCCCCAGTACTCCCTTTCTGATGGCCCTCATAGCCGACAACCCCCCTCTACCCAATGAAAGCTCCAGTTCTGCCCTTATACACCCTGTAAATCCCAAAGTTTGGGACATTACAAGCCCCTCCATGGCCCTATGTCCCCCTGCCTCTATCAAATTACGTGACCCCTCTCAGTATATCTGTCAGGCCCAATACCCCCTAACCACTTCAGCCTCATAGGCCTCCAACCCATCATTCAAGATCTCTTAAACAAAAACTACCTCAGACCCACTCACTCCCCATTTAATACCCCCATATTAGCTGTTAAAAAAAACAACGATCTTTCCGCCTTGTCCAAGACCTTCGCCTCATCAACATAGCCGTTGTCCCTATCCATCCCTTAGTTCCAAATCCATACACCCTTTTATCGCAGATCCCTGCTTCTGCATCCCACTTCTCAGTCCTAGATCTCAAGGACGCATTTTTTTCTATTCCCCTAGACCCCTCCTCCCAAGATTTTTTTGCCTTCACCTGGACGGACCCATACACCAGACATTCTGTTCAGCTTACTTGGACAGTTTTACCACAAGGCTTCCGAGATAGTCCCCATATTTTTGGACAAGTCCTAGCTCAAGACCTCAAACAGTTTCACCATGATCACCCCAAGTCCACTTTATTACAATATGTAGATGATCTTCTGCTCTGCAGTCCCTCGTGGGAATAGTCTCAACTTGACACTGCGTCTCTACTTAACCTTCTAGCTTCCAGAGGTTACCGAGTATCCCCTGCCAAAGCTCAAATCTCTTCCCCTTCTGTCACTTACCTTGGATTCCTTCTGTCTCAGCAAAGAAAGTCCATTACCTTAGACAGAAAACGACTCCTCTCTGACCTGCCCGTTCCCAAAACCAAGACAGAAATCCTTTCCTTTCTAAGCTTGGCTGGGTATTTTAGAGCGTGGATCCCTAACTTCTCCCTGTTGGCAAGACCCCTATACGACCTCAGCAAGGGCCCCCCTGAAGAACCATTATCATCCTCACCCCGACACTCCTTCATTAAGCTCCGTCAAGCCCTTGTAAAAGCTCCAGCTCTCCATCTCCCTGATTTGTCAAAACCCTTCTCATTATACATTCATGAGAGGTCCAGTCAAGCTCTAGGAGTCCTAGGCCAATATTATGGCCCATCCTTTGCCCCAGTAGCTTATCTCTCCAAGCAATTAGACCCCACAGTTCGGGGATGGGCCCCCTGCCTACGGGCATTAGCCGCTGGACAGCTCTTGCAGAAAGAAGCTCATAAACTAACATTCGGAGCGCCACTTACCATTCTGTCCCCACATCACCTAAAAGATCTCTTAACCTACAAAAGTTTACAGACTCTCCCCCCCTCCAGACTCCTCACCTTACTGTCCTCTTTCCTCCAAAATCCAAACATTTCTTTCCTCCCCTGCCCGCCCCTAAATCCGGCCACTCTTCTTCCTCTGCCCTACTCTCCTCATACTCCCTCGCATGATTGCCTAGAAGCCCTTCACAACTTCCTTCCATGCCACTCCACGATCTCCGAAGGAGCCCTCTCACACTCCGACCTCATCTGGTTTACTGATGGGTCCTCCTTTAAACATGAGGGCATCCACTACTCAGGATATGCAGTAGTCTCCCTCGAAGATGTCATTGAAGCACAAGCCCTACCCCCTGGTACAACCAATCAGCAGGCTGAACTCATTGCAGCCACCAGAGCTTGCACTCTGGCCCGGGACACGTCTCTCACATTGTACACTGACTCCAAGTATGTATTCCACATTCTCTTGTCCCACGCGGCAGTATGGAAAGAACGAGGCCTCCTCACCACAAAAGGGAATTCCATAACTAATTCAGCCTTAATTACTAAACTTTTAGAGGTTTCACAACTCCCACACCGACTAGGCATAGTCCACTGCAAATCACATCAAAAAGATGACTCCCCCATTGCAAGAGGTAACAACAAGGCCGACAGAGTAGCCCGGTCAGTTGCCCTATCAGAAAACGCACCAGGCAACAATCCGTCTGCCCTTGCAGTTTTAGCCTTATCACAAGATGCCCTCTGCTCTCAGGACAAAGAGTCTCTCTTCCGCCTCTTACATGACCTGTTCCACCCCAGCCCCCAATCCTTAATCCATTTTTTACAATCTTTTTTTCCTCTCTCTCCTGAAGACAAAACCCTACTTAACCAAATCACCTGCAAGTGCACCATCTGCCAACGCACTAACCCTAATACCCCCCTCAAAGCCCGACCCTTCCCGGCTCATCAAGCAAGGGGTAATGTCCCCGCTGCAGATTGGCAAATAGACTTCACTAACATGCCCCCTGTACAACGTACCAGATACCTACTCGTGCTAGTAGATACATTTTCAGGATGGGTTGAAGCTTTCCCCACCACTAACAAACGAGCATCCGTAGTTGCCTCTATCCTCCTCAACCAGATCTTTCCTAGGTTCGGGATGCCCACTTCCCTCCAATCAGATAACGGCCCTGAGTTCACTGCCCAAATTATCCAGAACCTCTCCAAGTCGCTCTCGCTCCCCTGGCATTTACATTGTCCTTATCGACCACAAGCTTCAGGAAAAGTAGAAAGAGCCAATAGGACTCTAAAAGACATCCTGACCAAACTATCTCTAGAACTACACCTTGACTGGGTTCGCTTACTTCCCTTAGCTCTACTCCGCATTCAAGCCCTCCCAAAGAAACCTTCCTTCTTGTCACCCTTTGAGATCATGTACGGCCGCCCGATTCTACCCCCGGGGCTCCCTTCCCACAAAGGACCAATTCCTCCCAATATAGCCCTTCCACTACTCTCTCTCCTCCGCACTGAATTGTGGAAATATCAAGATTGGCTCCTTCCTGATCCATCCGCCTCCCAAAATCCTCCTGTCTTACAGCCCGGCCAACTAGTGTTTTATAAGCCACCAGAGGATCATCCCTCTCTCACCCCGAAATGGGAAGGTCCACACCCAGTTATTCTCTGCACCCCCTCGGCTGCCAAGCTCTCACTGCCTGATAACTCTGTCACCCCTTGGATTCATATCTCCAGGTTGAAACCAAATACCCAAGACTCACCTTCTCTGGACACCCAAGACCCATCAGTCACAATCCAGAGTCCTTCGGACACAGCCCAAGACGCTGTCTACTCTACCACGCCTCATCCCTCTGATCCCTTGAAGCTCCGCATCTCCCGTGCACCCTCTTTGCCATCCATACCTGAATCATGACTTTTTCCTCCTTTACTGCTCTCTCGCTTTTTTCCCTCATTCCTATTGTCTTCCCTGCCGCCCCATCCTCCTTTGTATGGCGATTCAAAGTCAAGCAGACTTACACACAGCATCAAACAAAAGTTACTGCCCTCATTGCCACATCAGACTGCCCTCTGAAAGGCTGCTCTGAGCCTTTGTACCTCCACTTTCCTCCCTCCACTGAAGTATTCATTTACAGCTACCTTTATTCTCCCTACCTCTGCTTCCTCTATGACCAAAGACAAGCCTATTGCAGGCGATGGCCAGACACCTACAGGGGATGCCCCTACTGGTCTTGCACCATTCACTACATGGGTGACTTCCAGTACCCACAGTATTACTCCTCCAACTGTTTCATGAAATATCCCAACGGCTCATTCTCCTTATCAATCCCAGATCCCTGGGACTCTCGATGGGCTGCTGGAGTAACAGCCTCAGTTTACTACAAGGGGTCCTCGACCCCCCATGGTACCCTTCATATCTCTCGAGAGTATGTTCCCTCTCGCTCCCAGATCTCTCAAGTTGCATCAGATATCAGACATTCCGAAAAAGTCATTATCCAAACTCTTGACGGCGCCTCTTCATCTTCTTATTCCTCCTACTCTTGGTTACAGCTCATTCAAGACACCACCATCTTTCTCAACCACACCCTCAACACCGCCAATTGTTTCTTGTGCGCATCACTACAGCGCCCACTGCTGGCCGCCGTGCCCCTTAATATTTCCAACTACTCCTTCCATGCAGAAGGACAACCCCTCCGTCCCCTGGCAGACATACCCCTATGGGAGCCAGAATACCCAGATAATCTCACCATCCACCACTGTGTAGGCCCAACTCCACCCCCCTCCAGTGCACTTCACTGCCTCTCTATCTACACCCCTACCTCCGGCTCTAAGACTTTTACACAACCGGGACACTTCTTTTGGTGTAATGGCAGCCTTTTCAACTCACTGCCTCTCAACTCCGATACACCCTGCATTCTCGTCACCCTAATCCCACAGCTTACACTTTACAGCATGGCAGAATTTCTTGAACTCCAACCTCCCTTGCACTCGCGCACAAAAAGGGCTGCTTTCCTTCCCATCATGGTCGGTATCTCTTTAATCACCTCAGCCATTGGGGTGGGGTTTTCAGGAGGAGCCTTGGGTCACTCTCTATGGGCAGTTAGAGATCTCGACGCCAAACTTGAGGGAGCCCTGGCATCCACTGCCGATTCCCTAGCCTCTCTCCAAAGACAAGTCACTTCGCTAGCTAAAGTCACCCTTCAAAACCGGCGGGCCCTAGATCTGCTTACAGCCGAGAAGGGCGGCACCTGCGTCTTCCTCCAGGAAGAGTGCTGCTATTACATCAACGAATCCGGCATTGTAGAAACTGACATCACCAAACTCACTGACCTTGCCTCCAGCCTCCACTCTGCTTCCAATTCCAACCCATTCTCGTCAATACTAACAAACCCCCTCCTCACCTGGCTCTGGCCCATTGCAGGCCCCATAATAGTCATTCTTCTTGTCTGTCTCTTCTTACCCTGTATAATAAAGTTCATCAAATCCCAAGTCGGGAAAATCTCTAATCAAGCTTTCAACCAGCTTTTACTCAGGAACTACCAGCTTCTGGCCACGGAAGACCCCTCACCCTCACGTGACCTCCTCACCACATGCTGAGATGGACCCCTCTCTCCGCTGGAAACTGTTCCTGGAAACAATAGCCGCAGACGCCTGGCTCCTGACACCCATATCCTCTTGGCACCATTAGAATCAACAGGTCCTCAACCTATGGTTACAGGGAACCTTCATTGATTTCCAACCTGAAGAAGTCCACATCTACTCATCCTTACTGTGGGGAGTCCTATCAACCCTTTCCTCCCAATCCTCAAACCCTCAGTCCCTTCTCCGCCCCTGTTCAGCAGGAAGCAGTCAGAGAGAAAGCAACGTCCACAAACCCATAGAGGAGAAAGGGGGGAATGAAGGGTCCCCACCAGTAAGATGGCGAACTTCCAGCTTCTTTTCGGGGTCCTCGGTTCCCGCCGGCGCCACCTGAAGCCCAATCACCTCTCGCCCCCCTCCCAATCCCAGCACCTAGCCAACAGCCACCAGCCCCGTAGAAGTAACACCACAATCACCCTATGCCCCATCCTATATAACCCAGCACCTTTCCCTAATAAAGCGGAACTCTCCGGTAAATTGCTGGTGTGTGTCGCTCCTTTCCTTTCAGGGTGCAGATCCTGTCGGTCCCTGGACCACATTTTCAGTAGAAGGCCCTATGTAGCTGTGCTTTCTCCCCCCACCCAACCCCCCACCCCGCATTTCCAACGTTGTTGGTGGACCCGCAGGTCAGTTTTTCTCTACGGGCCCTTCCCATGTCTCACTGACAGAGAAATGTTTCTGAAGTACATCTGCCCTGGTCGTTTCATTAAGGGATCAATCAACTTCCCATAGAGGGAAAGAGACTCAGGGCCCTCCAGCAGTTTAGCAAAGAAGCACTGACTAGCTGATTCTTCTGGAAAAGCACCGCTGAGCCAGTAAACCCAGCCATCTTCTCCAACTCCCCATTCTCTGTTTCAGTCTGCTTGTGGCTGTGATCTGTGCTGCCAATACCACCCCAGTCCCAAAAGACTCTGCTGCTATTTTAAACCCCTCCCCTGGGAGTGGCCAAAGCCCTTCCCCTGGGTTCTGCTTAGCACAAAAAGGAAGTTGTGATAGAAACTCTACAGGACATTACATCATCAGCTTCAAGTATCTCATCTTCAGGCCCTACACTTCAGCCCCAAAGCCTGGTATAACTTTCTGTGAATATAATCTCACTATCCTTTCCAATTTCAGCTTCCATTATGAGTAACATCATCTTATTTCTCGTGTCCTGGACTTTGTTTCTCCAAAGACTAGAGCCACGTGTAAGCCTTCTAGACATGCTATATTCTCCCACTAAGTCCTGCTTTTAGGGATTTCATGGCCATGGCCATGTGGCAGACACAACCACCAATGACCTCTTCCTTCCTGAGCCCGTTTTGCCCACATGGAAGCATTTGGTGATCCAGGTGAGACCCACCTCTCCATACACAGGAAATGGTTTATCCACATAGATGAAATGGCTGTAACAATTCCTTAACCATAAAATCCCTGTAACATATATAAAACGCAAATTAGCAAACAGTAATCAGGGCCAATTTATCCACTGGTCACAGGGGCACAGTGCCTAAGGACCATGATACTTTTAGGGGCCTGTGACCATTTCTGTTAAAATAGGAAGAAAAAAATAATTGCAATAATATGAATATAATAAGAAAGGCAACATGGATTACATTAATCTTTATATTAATGTAGTCATAAAATAAATTTTTCTGTATTTTTATCAAGGAAGGTGCCCACAAAGGTAAAAATGCTTAGAGCCTATGGAAGTCACAATGCAGCCCTCCCCATGATCAGAGAACGGATTATCCAAATTTATCAGATAATTTATTAGATTCAGAAATTACCCAAAGCCCTCTGGCTGGCTGTCAAGTCCTTCCACAACCTGGCCTCCCTCCACATGTACAACTTATTCCTAATTTTTCTTTCCTTGGGCCTTCTGTGCTAGCCAAGCTGTGCCTTTTCCAACTATGGGGAAGAACCCTGGGTCAAGATTTCTTTTGTTAATGTGTTTTTATTCATCTGTTTTTCCACATCTCTCCTCTTTTAGAGAATCTACCCATTTTAATATCACCTTTTTTTATGAGGTCTTCCCTGCCTTGATTTAATATCCTTCCACCTGCATTGATTTATGTTCTAGCCTACAGCACATTTAATTTACCATACATGCCAGAATACAGGCAACCCCGGATGGAAAACAACCACTCATTTTCCCAAGGAGAAATTGCTCCCATGAGAAGAAAAGGACATTTGGCCGATTTCAATGTGCAAACTTTAGTGATGTTGATGAAATAGTCAAATACCTACTTAACGTGTTCAATTTATTCATTTAAACACAGAAGTTTTTTAAATAACTTTTTAAATAAAATCCTATCTTGATTTAGAAATATTTATCTCACATTTCATGAGACAGTTTTATTTAAACTCTTCATTGCAACTTTGCAACTTAAGTTCTTAGTCATCACTGGGGCTACCTTTGAGTCATCCATTGTAGTGTCCAAATGATATCATTTTCACTTCCAGCTAAGTTCTTTACTTCCAAATAAGCCTTTCTCAAAATCCTTTATGGTGCTATTGCTAGAAAATTCACCCCAGCTGCAAGTAGCTATTCATGTACTATTAGGACTGTTTGCTTGCATTTGTGATTTCCTCATTGTGATCACCCAATTGCCTTTAAGAAAAATGATCTTATTTTAAAGTAGCTTCTTTATAACAGCCAACATTTGCAACTGAGAAGTCATAGCCTTCAGAGTAATTACTACATCTTGGTCAAATCTCTACATTCTTTTTAAAACAGTTTCATCCCTTGATATCTCTAAATCTCAAGCTACTATTGATTGAAACGGTTTTGGGTTAATACACTGTTCCCCATATATTGCTCAAAAGAAAGTCATTGAGACAACCCCATGAGAGAGAATTATCAAGGCTAGAATTTAAGGCTACTCCTTTTCTGAAACACGATTTAGGGGATAATATTTTGCTCCATATTTGAATCTATATGTATGTCCCAATACCTAAGTAGTGTGACTTGCTAATTGTTTCAGAAATGTCTATCTCTTCTCTTCCACCCCAAAACAGAATGTTTTTATTTTTCATTTTTATGGTGAAAATTCTTAAACATATACACAAAAAGAGACATTAGTTTAATGATCTAAATGTACCTAAACCCAGCTTCAACAGCAATCAGTATATGTCCAGTTTCACCTATAACTACACCCAGTTCCCCGCTCTAATTACTTTGAGGCAAATATTCCAAGCATCACAACACTTCATCTGTTACTATCTCAACATAAAACAAAACACCATCCCCCACCACACCCTTTCCAAACCTGAAAAAAATAACAATAATTTCTTAATATAATCAAATATCCAGTGTTTTTATGTAATCAATATATAATTGATCAGTATAATCAAATATCCATTTTTGCTTTACTTACATACCATTTTTATACATTCTTTCATTTTTGGATCAAAACAATACCCATACATTATGACTGTTCGATTTGTCTCATCTCTTTTAACCTACAGATTCCTTTAACATCTCTCTTTTATTTTTTTCTCTTTTGCAATATTTTGTTCGAGTAATTTGAGATGCTGGATTTGAAGTCTCCCACACTCTGAATTCTGCTGACTGTATAACCATGGTGTCATATAACACACTTCTCTACAACTTGTATTTCCCATAAATGTTAGGAGACTTGATCAGATTTAGCCTCAAATATTATGTTTTTGGCAAGACTTCACCAAGGGTGGTGCTATTTCTCCTGGGAAGTCTATGCCATGTCTGGTTGTCACCCTTTCTGTGATGTTACCGACTTTGAATGATGATTGCCAGCATCCAGTAATTCAAGGGGTAGTATTCTAATACTATCACTTTTTCTTTAAGTTTTAGCTACAATTTTTCTATAGAGAGAAACTTCCTATATCAACTATTTAATTAGTTTTTGCATAGTGAAGGCAGGATAAACATTGAATTCTTTAGGGGCTGGTTGAAAAAATAATGCAGTAGCTCTCCAGCATCTCCACAGAGATTGGATGTATTTTAAGAATTTGTGGATTTAAACACATCTGAAGGTCTTACTTCATCACTGATGCTGTTTGCTCTATCTTAGGCCTTCGGGGGGGCTTCGGGATGGTATCTGTCTTTTTAACAGGACCCTAGCAGTCTTTAAAGATGCCTTGCTTTACGGCATGCCTGAGCGCTGCAGGCTCGCTGTGTACATGGACATGTACAATGCCCCTGATCGGATTTAGCTATTTCTCCAAGACGTCTCAGTCTGAGTGCTGGAGTTCCCTGCTGGCAATGGAGTGATGATCGTTGCTAGGCCTTTTTGGTAGCTAGACCTAAGAAATGTAAATCAAGATATAGAACATTTCCCTAATTTTCTGTTTTCTTCTTGCTTGGTTTTGGTAAGCTGAGTTTTTCAAGAAACTTGTCTATTTCAGATCAATTACTGTCTCCTGGCATAAAGTTTTTGCTAATATTCCCTCATTAGCCTTTTGATGTTTGTAGGATCTATAAAGATATTTCCCTTTTTCATTCCTGATGTTGATACTTTTTATCTTCTCTCTCTCCTTTTCACTAGGGGCTTCTCAATTTTATTAATCTTTTCAAATTATCAACTTCAAGGCTTTAAAATTTCTGGGGTTCATTTTCTATCTCATGGATTTTGCTGTTTGTGTAAAACTGATTCTGAAAGCTACATTGGTGAGAAAAATCATGCAGTAGATTTATAAAGAGCAACTTTATTATTTTCTTTCTGTATGTGTAATTAATTTTTGTTCTAGTTTCCTAAGATGGAAATTCAGACAATTGATTTTAAACTTTCTTCTCTGGTGGTATAGGCATTTAAAGCTTTCAATGTCTCCCTCTAAGCACTGCTGTAATTGCATGCTCCACATTTTGACATACTGTTTTTAATTATCATCCAGCTGAAAATATTTTCTAGTATTCTCTTCTCATGTCTTCTTTGTTTCAAGAATTATTTAGAAATCCCTTATTTAATCTGCATACATTGAGGGATTTTCTAGGGATCCTGCTATTGGTTTCTAATTTAATTTTGTGATTGAAAGAGAATATACTCCATAAAATTTCTATCTTTTGAAACCTAATGCAATTGTTTTTCAGTCCAGCATATAATGCAGCCTTGTTAGATGACCCCAACTATCATTTCTGTCACCTCCGAGATGTGGGGTCACCTCATTCTTCTTGGATTTTGTCTTGCTGTCCCACCATCAGGACACCCTCTGCAAGCAAAGTTGGACCAACAGTAAGGCATAGTGGGGAGCCTCCCTTTTCCTAGGATTCTCACCCTTGTTTGTTGTCTCATGACTGAAAACATGGGCCTCATATATTTTGTCCAATTTTATGAATGTTTACAGTGGAAGGGTTCCTGCCTCAGAGCCAGGAGCAGAAGTCTCTTCCTTAATTTTTATTCATTTATTATTATTATTTTTTCTTTCTTCATTTTTATTTGCTTAGTTTCTGTCTCTTTTTCCTTTCTTTTCCTGCATTATCCATCATGCCTATTATCCTGTGTTACATTCAGTTTAGTCTTTACTTATGGAGTGATTTTTTTCTTTTATTTCTAATTCTTCCCTATATTTTGGCACCTCTATTTTCAAATAGTCCTTTTCTCCAAGCACTTCATGCCTGAGTTTTTCCAATTCAGCTTTATGTTCTTCTTTCATAGTTTTTATTATTTGCTTTCTTTTTATATTTTTAGCTCACTCTGAAACATTCGTTTTCTTCTATTTTGTGGCCATGTCTTTCTGGCATGATTTCATTGTCCATTAAGACATTATTCTGCTCCTTGGTCTCTTTTCTTTTAAAACATGTATGTAGAATTCTACCATGATTTTTTTCTATTTTTTTCTTTTTAAGTGAAATAAATTTCCCTTTGTGTTTAGAAGGGAAAGATGGAGAGGATAGTGTTTCTAATTTCCAGGCTCTAGAACCCTTCCGTGGTTTTACAAAGTAATAAGAAACTCGTGTGTGCATGTGTGCATGTGTGTGTGTATGTGTTTGTGTCCTCAGACTTTCTGAGGGCTGTTCATCACTGGACTGCTTCCTTCCCCACTAATATCTGGACCTTATTTACCCTTTGTCCCCACAGCTTAGTCCTGCTCCATTTACATTCTATGTTCAGCAGTTTCTCTTCACTGTAGGGTTTTGCTTTGGAAGGGAGCTCCTGCCTGCTAGTTTTCAGGGCCCATGTGGCTCCAGCACTGTCAAACCCTATTGCTCTGCATACACCTCAGGCCTTGCATGCACACCCGAATTGCATCTCATGGAACCCCCTTCCAGCTTTAGCAACATTCTCAGACTGACCCACTGAGGTCTTCTGGGCTGTCAGAAGCCTAGTTGTCTTACCTCTATTTCAGCCCATACACTTCTTTATTCCACATGGACCTTGTAGTTTTGGGTAGTTGTCCTCAGCCACCCATGTTTGGGGTTTGTGAGTCTACCTCAGCAGGCAGTTTGATTTTGATAACCTAACTGCTCTGTCTGCTCATCTGAGAAATTCAGAGAAATTCATAAACTATGCTGCCTTCACCATCTACCTAGTATCCTCTGTCTCCAACTAGATTCTGAGTAGGAACTGGCTCATGTATTTCTTTCATAACCACCATGCCATTTGCCCCAGCAGTAGGCTCAGAAGAGACCACTGGGTACTTGATGACTGTGAGAGGTTATGTATCAGTTTCCTATTGCTGTGTAATAAACTGAGTGGCATAAAACCACACATACATACTCTTAGAAACTTGGGCATAGTTTAGCTGTGTTCTCTTTTTCAGGGTCTTTACCACACTGCAATCAAAGGGAATCCAGGGCTTGCCTGGGAAAAGAGCCACTTCCAAGCTCCCTCAGGTTATGGCAGAACTCATTGTAGGATGGGGACCCCTACTCCTTGCTGGCCATCAGGCAGGGGCTGGTCTTGGCTCCTAGAGGCTGCCCACAGTGCCTTACTACATGCCCTCTCCATCGGCCCTCTCATTCAGGGGCGGCTTTCTAAAGCCAGCAATATAGAGACAGTCTCTGATGTATGATATCAAGATTAACCTTATACATAACCATAACACGGGACTGACATCTCATCAGTTGCATCATGTTCTATTGGTTGGAAGCAAGTAATGTGTTTCTTTCACACTCAAGGCAGCACATCATGGGGGGCACAGACCTGGAGCCACAGTAGGGTCCCTCCAGCAGTTTACACCTATTCTTGGAGCTTGTTTTATTTGTTAAGACAAATGGCCTTAGATTAATAGACTGTCAGTGGTGACTGTTAGCTCAATTCGAAAGCAAATCGTAGTAAATTCAAAAACAATAATTAAATAACCAGTTCAAATATAAATATATGGCATTGGGTACTTGAAAATTCCTCCCACAACTAGGTTATTTTTTTAGTTATTTTTAATGCTCTGATTCCCTGCTCTTCCCTGTGACATGGACTTGGATATATCTCTCATTCCCAACCCCACAAAGAAAGTATAAAATGATACTTTTTAGTGTCCTTAGGGAACACCCCAATTCATTTATATGTAATGAATTTCTATCCATGTACATCTAATGTATCTAGCATCACCTGGGCTTGTGCACACTGTTGGAGTATTTCAAAGAACGCCTGTTCAAAATGACATAGTACCAAAAGCAACTGTTCAGTTCTCTAAGAAATCAGGGAACCCAAGTAACTATTTGGAGGAGAATTGAAAAACATGTGTGTTTTAGAATTCATTTTTTTATGTGCATGCAAATGAAGAAGATAATCTTATCCCCTTGCCAGGCCATTATAAGACTTTAGTGAATGAACTCATTGCTCCAATGGAAAACAGGGTGACATTGTTTATTATTTCTGCTTGTGTTCTCATAAATGAGAGTATCCACCACTTTCATCTCTGCTTCCCCTCATGCTCCTTCTGTCTTCTATCTTCTGGATCTCATCATTTCTCTGCTGAGCATGAAATGGATTGGAAAGGTGCCTCTCTTTGATGAGGATACAGTCATTTTTTTAGCAGCGATGTTCCTTATGCTTGACAGTGTTTGACTGTGGGAATGAGAGGTTCTTCTCATCTGCTTCACTGTAGATGTAACACTGAACAGTTCCTCATCTGAGGGATGACATACAGATGCTCTTTGCTATGGTGAAGCTGTTTCCTCCTGGCAACAAGGAGGAGGTGGGGATGGGGTCCAAGAATATAACAGGCAATTTATGCGTACAAATTGTGCAGGACATGCTGTCCTATGAGTTCCTGATTCCCTTCATTGTAAGAACAGTAATAATGACATTTAAAGTTAACATTTATTGAGTGATTAATACCAGGAGTGATATACAAAATATTTAACAACAGAAGAAGCACAGGTATCATGCATTCGTAGTGAATCTGGCTATAACAACTTCTGTTCTGACAATCCATGCCCTCCTGAGCCCAGTTGCTTAAATATCTTGACAACCAGCTATTTGGATGTTTGAGAACTGCCAATATCAACCCTGCTTTACTACAAGCCAGGCACTGTGACAAGCACCTAAGGACCTTTGAATCCTCCCAGACATCCTGCAAGATGGATGCTCTTACTTTTCCAAGCTGACATATGGGGTAACTGAGGCTTAAAAAAACTGAATGACTCGTCCTGCATCACACAACTAAGAGACAGTGGGACTGGATTCATACCCTGGTCTGTTGACCAGGAGTCTGAGTCTAACTATACTTTACTGCTTTTTCTGCTATTATAAGAAATGTACACTTCAGGAACATGAAAGCTGAACTTTATCACCCTGGATTTAGTGACAAGAAAAGTAGCCCTTGGCCAGTCCAAGGAGGAGAGCAATGCAAACAGCTTGACGAAAATGACAGACTGAAGAACAAGCTGTGGGACCAGGTCCACACTCCAGAAATCATTTCAGAATCCACCCAAGGTCCTTTCTTGGGAGGTGATGGAAACTTGAAATCTGTACTGGCCTTCCAGTCTCAGGTGGCATTTTTCAGATAATCATCACAGATCCTAACTCCACATTCCTCTAGCCACTAAGAGAATTCTGTCTGGTTGGAGCTTTTGAAGCTGGCTTCGCTTAGAGCAAAGCAAACAGATGGATTCCCGAGATGAGTCACACTGATCTTATGCTGTTGTCTGCCCCGACTGTATGGCTGAAGTGCTTTGTTTCTTAGCCAGCTGTGACGTGACATCACCCCTGACTGTGAACCCATCTTGAGAGGGGCACATTACATTTCCACAGACTTTATTTTTCAACTGTGACACACAGGACTGCTGACATCCACATGCTCAATACAGCACCCTGGGTGTGTTCACATGATGTGCCATTCCCAGAGGTCATTTCCTCTTTCTTTCCCATTGCATTGTATGGGAAGGCAAAGAAAGAGATCATGTTATAGTTGTATCCCCTTGGACAACATTCTTAACCTCTTTGAGCCTCAGTTTCCACATTCGTAAAATGTAACTGAAGTATGTATGTTTTGGAGTGGGGGGTACTGTCAGGGCATGGAAGAAGGCATGGTTGGTCAGGGCAAATCTTTATCCCAGCTTCTCCACAACACTCACACAGACTAGATCAGATTCTTGACTTGCAAAGAATGAGTTACTGACAATAAAATACCAATATTTGTATTAGCATTGCTGTTACTACTACTACTGTTACTCTTATTAACAATAATAATGATGGTGCTATTCATGATAGTTATATATGAGTATTTATTAAGTCAAGCATGGTGCCAAAAGAGATTGAGATCATATCTCCTTCATTCCTCAAAACAACCTTATGAAAGTCATCTTTAGGTGGTGTCTTGCCAATGGATTTCAGCCCCGAGCAAGTTTGCTATGGATTCAGTGTGACCAAAGAAAATGACAGCAAAACGTTCTTGGGGTGAAAGGGTTATACCCAACTTTATTTCCAAGTGGCAGGTCAGTCACTAGAATCCCATTCACTCAGAGCGAGTCTGCATGCAGCAAGCTGGTCTCTAACTCTGGGCCCCTCTGTCTGCACAGCCGTCCTCTGGGCCTCTCTGCACAGCTGTCCCAGATGCACAGCTGTCCTCTGAGAATGTGTCCTCAGTGCTGCCACAACTCCAGCCTCTGCTCTGCTCTCCTGCAGCCTTGCATCCCTGCCACCATATCGTGCCCAGAGCACTGGGCAGAGCTCTTTTTATAGAGTCAACAGCCATGTATTGCCCACAGGTATGCAGTGAGCTAGTTAACCACAGCCAGGTGAGAATCCTGGCCACAGGAACTCTCATTTTATCCACAGGTGGGCATGTTTTACCACTTCTCTGGCTTAAAGAAATAGAACAGAAGATCCTGGGTTGGGGAAACCGATGGAGGTGGTCCACACAGAGACCCAGAGTCCTCCAGGCTCCGCCAGCCAGCATTAGTGCTGTGGAGCCTCCAACTTCCATTCTGGCAAGCAGTATGGCCTGTGCTAAGGAGCTGCACTGGTCATCCTGGCTCTTGGTGTACGTGTAAGACAGCCAGCAAGGACATTGTTGTGTAATCACCATCCTGCAGAAGTGGTGTCCCAGTGGACTCAACACATGCAGTGCTCCTGTGACATACTCCACGTGAACCAAAGTACTCGCAGGCTCCCCACTGATGGTGGAAGCTGCGCTGTAGACCCAGGAGGACTAGGACAGGTATGGAGCACTCCTGATGGGCCTGTGCATCCTTTCTGGAGCAGGGCAGTGGTAGAATACACACATGTTCACTCTTATGTTGTTTTGAGGAATGGAAGAGTTCTGAGATACATGCAATTGAGCGCAGTCACTGGACATCATAAACAGTAAATAGAATTGCTACCACTAGTGTATAATAATAACATAATAAAGTAAATAGGATGTAGTCCTAGGCACTTTATTAGTAGTAGCATGCTCCTCACAAATGATCATGACAAAGACCTCGTGATGCTCCGCTGAAGAAGCGTTGCTCTACATGATGGAGGAAACGTGGCTTCAGAGACCCAGGGTGGATTTTCTGGCCTGGGTTGTGCCTGGTGGTGGACAACATTGCTGGGCATTGCCTCAGAAAGAGACTTTTTTGTCTCTGGCCACACAAGCAGGGCCACATTGATAAACTGGCTGCAGCTGTGTGGGGTTAAGGGCCAGGGAAAGCCACCACACACCGCCTGATACAGAAGTGAAATATTATATCTCGACAGTATCTTGTGAGACCTAAGTGCTCTTGCTTTCAAAGTCATGCCGTTCAGAATAAAACTCTTCACATCATGAGCACCCTTGATTTTTGTTTTGAGTGTGTTCAGACCTCTTAATCACATGTGGCCATTTTGCTTCTCTTTCCATAATTTTGTTCCATCAGCCATCTTTTCAGTCAATGATGAACCCATTTTCTTACCTTAGGTGTAGAATTTTGAGTCTCAGAGCAGGAGAAGCCCTGCACCCCCACTAGTCTGGTGCTATGGAATAGAACTTTCTGCACTGATGGGAATGTCCTACATCTGCCCTGCCCAGGGTGGTAGCCAGGAGACAGATTGGCTTTTGAGCCCATCAAATGTGGTGAGTATGACTGAGAAACTGGACTTTAACTTTTATTTAATTTTATCTAATTTAAATTTAAATGTAATCAGTGCTAGTTACTGGGTAGCAGAGCTCTAGTACAATCCATTCACTTCACCGATTGGTCCCAGAGCATCACAGACCTGCACGAAGTCAGGTCACGCAGCTGGCAGGAAGCAGTGCAAAGCATAGAAAACACGGACTGCTGTCTTAGGCCAGTCGGACTGCTGTAACAACAGACCATAAACTGGGTGGTTTGGAAACAACAGAAATTTATTTCTCACAGTTCTGGAGACTGGAGGGGTCAGGGTGGCCACATGGCCAGGTTCCAGTGAGAGCCCATGCCCTGTCACAAACAGCCATATTTTCACTGAGTCCTCACAGGAAGGAAGGGGGAGGCACTAATCCCATTTATGGGGGCTTTACCCATATAACCAGATCACCTCCCAAAGGCCCCACCTCCTGTCACCATCACACCGGGGATTAGGTATCAACACATGAATTTGGTGGTGGGGGAGAACATTCTGTCAACAGCAATTGCCAACTGAGTGTTTTTTCTGACACATCATGTTTGCACTTACTTGTCCCCAGGCAGAAACGGCTTTGCACAGGTTACTGGGAGGAAAAGAAGGAGGGTAGGGAGACAGGCAGGTGCAAACTGCTCTTGTTTTCTTAGTACACCAACTATGCAAACACTCAGAGGAGACAGGAAGAATATAAAACCCCCTGTTAAAGTACTAGGGACAGAGTGGAGTAAGGAAATGGGAGCTGGGATCAGGCAGTGAACTGTGGTTTATGACTTGTCATGTTGTAATTAAACACTGACAATTCACATTGGGATTTTTTTTTTAACAGTTATGTTTCTATAAGATAAACCCCTATAAGGAAAAATCAGTTAAATACTGTGAAGGACCCACCATGGATAAGGCCCAATGTTATGTGCTGTGGGGTGAAGTTTTCAAAGTAGCATAAAATAGAGTCCCCGCCTTCAGGGAAGAGGTCATTAAGTTGCAAAGACATGACATTGTGGGAAAGAAAGATAATGTTCCCTCTACCCTTCTGAGTTCTTAGCTGAGAGACAGATTATCAAGAGGAAAACAAACGAGAGTTTATTAAAAGTTCACATACTCCTCCTGTATCCAAGGAAAGACCCAGGGAAATGGAGAAACTCCCCCAGGGGGCTTAATTAGGATTTGGGTGGAAACCCTGTTAATAGGGAAGGGGAGGAGGTCCTAACTAAGCCTTTCAGGGAGACAGGAAGGATTTTTAGGAAAGATGAATGGGCCCTTAGAAGAATCCCTGGGAGATATGAGCATCTGGGACAACATTTGCCCGTGTGGTGTCAGCCTCTCGTGTCGGCCCCCCTGAGAAGGCTCCATCTTCCCTGGTGGGTGAAACTCCCCAGGGGACTGAGTTCCTCTGGAAGGATCTGTCTGGGCAGCTAAGGGAGCTCAGAGAAGGCCTCGCCTCACGTTGCTATTTTCCAGGGGCCTACAGCTCAAAATAACCAATATGCCAAGGTAGCATATTTTGGGTTGGCCTCTTCCACTACATTTCATCATTTGCAGCAAGTAAAAGTAAAGTATGGTATCAGGCCCTAAATAACTGCCACATGTCATTATGGAGCGTGGCTTCAGTGCAGGCCTAAGAGAGACGGATGGCTCGGCTGCATCAAGAATGTGCTCGCCTCCTTTGTGCTTCTTTCTTAAGTGCCTTTTGTTTCTGCTTAGGGACATCAGAAGTGTGCAGTCTTATTTATAATGTGTTTTGGGGATGCTAAGAGCCCACGGCCAGGGAGGGGACATGAGGATATAGAAGATGCTGCCTCTGAGTCACAGATCTTATGGGCAGGGTGGCTCTTTTCAAGGAATTTGTCTCCTGGGACTCTGTTTTCCCATCTGTGAAAGGGGTGTGAGAATAACTGCATCTGGACAGGTCCTCAGGGTTTACCAGCCACTGCCTGATTCAACTTCAAGTGCAGGCCGTGAACTCCACCATTATTTGACCCAGGCCACTCCAGCCTCTGTTCCATAACTCTGGACTCGGAATCCTTACTCTAGCACTAGGTCCTGGCTTGTCTCCTGACCCTCAAGTTTGGATTATTTCTCTGGCCTTTCCTTTCCTCTCAGTAGAATTAAATGATTAAATGAATATAAGTGATACTGTACTTGGCACAAACTAACTTAGAAATTTTAAGTGGAATGGCTGTTAACATTGATTAATCATAAAATGATCACAGACAACATGCACCAGGCATTGTTGTTAAGTAATTTATGGGTATTAACTCAGTTAAGTTTCCTGAGACAAAATTCAAGTGCAAGCAATTTATCAGGGGCAGGGCTCCTTAACCCATAAGGAAATGAGGAGGCAGGACTGAAAAGCAAAATACGTGCAATGTCAGGCAAAATCCCACAGAGGTTGGTTTCCGCCTGATCTCAAAGGGATGCTCTGGAGGGTACATTACACCTCGGGACTTCCTCTCTGAGCTTTCTGTCATATTCAGTCTAACGACCAGGATAAAGTGAACCCCCAGGCACTTTCAGCCTTCAGGCAAGCAGCTGATAGGCTGAGGAAGTCCTCCAAAGAGATTTGTAGGGGTTAATACACAGGTGGAAGCAAAAGTATGAGAAGCCAGAGAAGGGGTGTGCAGGAAATGTTTAAGGGCCATGGGGCGATCTGGCCAGAACATGAACAATGTCTCCTGCAAGCCTCACGGTCACAAAAGACCCTATTTTGATGAAACACAGGAGGGTTAAGTAATTTGCTCCGGTCACAGAGCTGATACATGAAAAATAAGGCCTCAAGCTGGTGCCTTTCGACTTGGTGCAGTTTCAGCCAGGTCTCCTACCCACACCGGAAACTCTTTGCAGACCTAACATTGGTCTGTGTTGCAGACATCTGGAAGCATGCTGACTCGAACCAAATTGTTCCTTCATGTAGGAGGGCTCTGTCATCCTGACCTTTCTCAGCTGCCATCACATAATGTAATCAGGACGCTTTCATCCCTATCAGCACCTAATTCCTGCAATTATCTCTTAATGGCACTCCGGGATCTTGCTGCTGATTACAGTGCCATTCACGGCCCTGCATGAGGTGCTGCGCTGAGGGCCAGGTGCAGGCTCACAAGGGCCCAGCTTCTCAGTGGAAACAAGTTTCATTTGATTTCCACATTTGAAGAAATGTTGCTCTTCCATCCACATGTAAAATTATTCTTTCCTGGAAAGAGTTGGACCACAATAATTTTTTTTTCTCCTAAAAAAAATGTCAAAGTATTCCCTGCTGGTTTAAGCGATTAGAGAAAGATAAAGTATGGGCTTCATAATATGCTTGGCGTCATCCAGCAGCTGAGGTACATCTGACATTTGAATTTGCATCCTCTGGCCATGGGGGCAAAAAATGACATCATGAACTTCAATAGCATACTTGATAGGATGATGATAAAACTTGAATACATTGACAAAATGTCTCAGATTAAATAGGTATTACTTTTCATAATCAGGAAAACAACAGTAAATCTCATAAAGCAATAACATTGTAATGCTCTACTCTCTAGGGCAGGGTTTCTGAACCTTGGCGTTTTGACATTTTAGGCTGGGTGACTCTTTGCCATGAAGGGCTGTCCTGTAAATTGTAGGATGTTCCCCAACACCACTTGCCTCTCCTCATTAGACGCCAGTAGCAGTATCCGCCCCTGCAAGCTGTGATGACCAGAAATATCTCCAGACATTGCCACCTGTCCTCCAGGAAATGAAATTGCCCCTGGTTGAGAACCACTGCTCGAGTGGGCAGTGACACTGAGGGACATCAGACACCCCACTGTCATCACACCCACCCGCTGCTGACAGTCTCCCTTCTTCGCTTCTCTTCTACTGGCATTTCTGAGATTGACCAATTTTGGTTCCTTCTGTTTCGCAAATCTTTCTGGCAGTCTCTCGCCCACCATCATCTCCTAGATGTCCACCCCATTTCCAGTTCTCAAGTTTGGGTCCAACAGTGATATTTCTGACCCTGTTCTCCTTGCCTTTGCATCTGTAGCTGAGCCTTCCTTTCTTGCAACTAATACATATGAGAGAGAGACACCAAAAGTAGGTAGAAAAGAGGCTGTGTGTGCCACCTCTGCACATTTTCAACATTTCCCTTTAGTAACTTTGTTTCAATCTCATCATGCCTAAAATGATGGGGAAAACGAAGTGAGGGGAAGTGAGATTGATCCATTTTGACATGCCAGAGAGAAGTGGTAATAGAAAAAGGACCCAGGTTTCCTAGGACCTAGTGGTGAGACTTGTTCATTTTTAAAAATATGATCATTCTAGTCAAAGAATTTGTAAAAAGTCTGATCAAAATATTATATCCACACTCTTGTATTATTTTTTCAAAGTTCTGACCAAGTACAGCAAACGAATTTCACCCATCAGACCACCACAATGCATTGTCTCTTTTCACTGTCTTTCCCCATCAAGTCTCCTGAGTTAATTTTATACAATAAGCCAACCAAATGGCCATGCTGCCAACAACCCATGCAGGTGTCTGGAGGGGTCTTGAGAACTGCTGGGTACCCCTTAAAATCTTCCCTTAAAAATTATACAATCTCTTCCTCTTGAAATATAAGGAAAATTGACTTCTTAGGTATAAATCTAGTGTCCACATACTTGCCACACCCCACAAGCAGTCAAATTCAATGACCCTTGCCCTTCATCTAGTGGTTTGAATTGACTCAGTGAGTCTATTCAAAACTCTGATGTCTTAACTTTGCTCTGCACCTCTGTTGGTCTGAAGTCCCCCATCCTTCTAAGGCCTTACATGAAGACCTTTCCTTTTTGAGAGTCTCCCTGTCTGTGGTCATATTTTTATCACTCTCCTTTATGCTGTAGTGGTTTGTGATCTATCTGTTTTTGTCCTTGAACATCATGCTTCTTAAAGGCAGATGTCTATTTAATTCATTCTTATGTGTATAGGACCTGCCTCTGTACAGAGTAGGAACCCAACAAATACTTGCGCAATTGAACTTAATCTTGGTGGAATCACCCTAGGTCTTGCTGTACCACCCAATGGGTCTTGGCTGAGGATGCCCGGAAGGTGGAAGGAAGAAAGGAAAGAAGGAAATACAACAGGGTGGGGCAAAATGCTATTTTTTTTCACACACAAATTTTAAAATACCAGAATCTTTTAGGAGGTGTGAAGTGTTCTATTGAAATCACAGTAAGATTATAATGACAGGGGGCCATGTTTGCTTCATCTAAAGGTAAAGGTCATTACTAATGAGACCTAAATGAACACCATTCTTGTCCTGGTTCATGGTGTAAAATGTGTAAAGAAAGGAAATGTATTGCTTAAGGTACAGATAAAGCTTGTTTCCTTGCTCATGAACCTCATTTCCTTTTGATTGCCTGAGTTTCCTATAGTTTTAGGATTGTGAAGGATGGGAAATAATAAAGTGCTGTTTTAACCATTTGGAAGCACCATGACTTCGCTGATATGGGAGCATCTGAATGGATCTCTCCTCAGAGCAGGAACTTGGGTCATGTGAAAACATTTCCTCCCAATATAACATTCATCTGCCAGCATCTGGGTTTTCCATTATCAAATAGATTCTGCAGCATCCTGCAGCCACATCAGCTGCCTTCACAGCAAGGCTGTGATAAACCACAGTCCCCAGTTACTGCCAGTTACTGCTCATGCTATGCAATTTTACAGGCTTGAGGAAGATAGTCAAAGTGGAAACCAGGCTTGAGGTGGGATAAGAGAGACCAACTAACTGTAAGGAAGGTTTCCTGACCAGGAAGTTAGCCCAATCACACAGCTCAAACACATGTGGTCTTAGACCCTCAGTCTGTGCAAAGCACACCACACAGGAAAACAGGGTTTTTTACTCAGGCAATGTTAGATGCCAAAGAAGATCTGGTAGAATCTGAAGTCTTGTAGGTACATATGCAAAAGAACCCTTTAGGGCTTTATTTGATGGGATTTGGGAATCTAACCAAAATGGGTGGATAGAATTGAGAAAGATGTGATCAAAGCAGGAGGTCCAGTCTAGGGAAATGGATAAGACCAGGTCCTAAGTCTCCCAAGCCATGGGGTCCTCACTGGGTGGTCCATGCCCCTGAAGGGTAAGTAGGCTTCAGGGATTTTGATTATGTGTCAAATTTTATACATTTTTATAGGACAATCATCCATCCCTAAAAAGCAAAAACTTAACAATCTGGTTGACCAAGGAATTAGACTCTTTAAACAAAGAAAAGTGGGGGCTGGTCCTGAGATCAAATGTGAGAATGAGGGACATTTTGAGGGTCATGAAGTTAAAATTCTAATGCATCATGCCTTCCAGGAGAAGTGGGTCAGCTCAAATGTAGGGAGTGAGGGGGTGTGGTTGTCCATATTGATCTCACCCTTCCGGCATAATGACCCTGCAGTCTCCTGAAGGGCAGACACTTTATGTGGTGACACCATCAGTTATGCTCCAGTTCCTGAATATTTAATGATGGGATGCCTTCCAGTTGCTCACTTCCTTGGTTATTTATAGCTCCCATGATCTCAATAGGATAGAGATGCCATGGCCTTATTCCAGATGCTGTCCTACAGCAGGCCTAAAACAAAAACTAGGGGAAGTAGAGTGGTAGACGCATTACCTGCGGACATGTAAATGGGAGCTGCTTTCACAGTCAAATGTGAGAGGCTTCAAGAACAGCATTGCCCACTGATTTGCTGTGGACAATGTCAGCAACTTCACCCTTTTCAGTATCGCTGGACTGTGCTGTAGCTTTACTTCTGTTACATGGAAGTATATCAGTAACCAACACTTTAGTGTGAATCAGGATCCCCATTCTCTTTTCCAATGAGAGTATGTTGAGAAGGTGCACTTTGTACTTTGCTTTAAATACGATAGACAAACAGGATGAGAAGGTGAGAGCAGAACTGGAAGGGTGATTGAAGAGAGAAGGGAAGAGGGTGTCAGCAGAAAACCAGCAGAAAAACAGGAGATGCCTGGATGACCCTAGAGGTAAATTTAACTGGCTTTACAGACTGACCCAGGACCAGCTTTCAGAATGGAATGTGATCTTGGTTTCCATATTGGTTCCTTCCTTAGATCACAGATATTATTAGGTCTGATATCAAAGTGCCTTAAATAATGCAGGTGATATCAAGACTCACTTAAGCAGAGTCCAGATGTAATTTAGGTCTCAGGGCTGCTTTGCCTCTGGCTTAGCAGTGACATCAAAGTTTCAGTTTATTTCCATTAAGCCCTGGTGTGTCGGTTCTACCTTATGGCTGCCACCATTCCTTCCTGCCTTCTCTTCCATATTCAGGAAGAGATGAACAGCTTCGAAGGGCTGTTTCAGGAGAGCAAGGAACTTTATTTCCCAAAAGCTTCCAGAAGATCATCTTCTCATGTATCATTGTCCTTAATTTGGTCACATGGCTGTTCCTGACTCACTCACTTCCTGCAGTGGGGAAATAGCATGTGTTGTATCTGAACCAAGAACCAATCACTCTAGCAAAGGGAGTGAGACTGGATTAAACAAACATGACCCACACCTGGACTTGGAGGTAGAGTCAGTTGCCTTCCATGCCAAAGGGCAGAGCTGCTGCCCAGTGAGAGAGAAACAACAACTAATGTCCATTTCTACTCTTTCACTAGTTTAGTTCTTGGCAAATATAGAGAATAAAGAGAGAAGGAACTAACATTTATTGAGAGCCCCTTGTGCTTTACATATGCTAGCTCATTCAAGCTCTCTGATATCTTCTGTGGTAAGAATTATGATTTCTGTTTTACTGATAAGAAAACCGAGATGTCAGTTAATTTACATATATTTATACAGTTAGTAAAGTTGTACAGTTGAAGCATAACCTTGGTCTGCTCAAACTCAAATACTATTACCAGCTGTTGTCTAATTGATTCTGGCTAACCTGTTGTCTAAGAAATATATTGCTGGTTAGGAGAAGAAGAGCTCAACTTTTTCCACAAATTATTGAATACCTACTCTCTGTATTTACAGCATTCTGCTGGGCCTTGTTTCTTCCTTGAAAAGGTATATCTGGAAGACAAATTTCCAGTCTAGAGAAATGGGAAATAGGTAGTAAAAGGCAAAAAGGCATAGAAATGTTAATTGATTTATTTATGCAGTTCATTTGGAAAATCTGCTTCTTGCTAGTAATTGGACTGGCCACTGTTTGCTTAATGCAGAGGCCATAGACAGAAATGGCCACATGCAGCAGCAAATGCTTGAATGGAGAAACTGGGACCATCCAAAGACATCCAAATCCTTGCAAGCTCTGAGTGTATAACCTCTTGCTTGAGATGGGGTTGAGCATAATTTCACAGCAAATATGTGATTTTACCAAAACAACTACAATTGCAAGTACCTCAGTTTGGGTAAGCAATATCTGGCATATTTGTCACTGTATCTTCCCTTCCGCATGTGCTCACAGCACACACAACTTACCCACCCATGGTAGCCATCACTAAAGCATTGCTGCACTTTTTACCTCTGAATCTGAATAGGATCCCATAATCCATGTATTTTATTTACCTATCTATCTTTAGCATTTAAAATTATGCCAAGCACATAGAAGGCACTTAATAAATACTTGTCAAATGAAGAATAATAGTGCATTTATGTTTAAATCTGTGCAACACAATTCTAAACATTGTACTGCATATTAACTCTTTTATTTCTCATAAACTCTAGAATGTAGATAGTATTATCATCCCTATTTTATATGCAAATAATTTAAGGAAGAAAGATGTTAAATAATCTGTCCAAGATTATCCAACTGGTAATAATGGAACCAAAATGTAGACTTGGGTGTATACATCTAGATGTGTAATCTTAACCACACCAATCTAGTGCCTTTCATGACAAATGGGAGTGTAACAAATGAAGGAATCCTTCACAGCATAAAGGTCCTAGTGACCCTACCAATTGACATCCCAATCAACCAGTCCACCATAACAAGCATCTGACTGATGATGAAGAGTTAAAAATCCTAGGATTTATTTTGAGACTACTTCCATCTATCTATAACCCAATCTAAATGGCCTGAATTTGAGAAAATTGTGAATGCCTAAGTGCTATCTCAGTGAGAATGGGTTCTTGAAACCACTTTTTCTCTCACTACAGTTCTTGAAGAATAGTGGAAGGGAAATTTATGATCTATTTATACCACTTAAAAATTAACTTGTTTCATTTTGAGAAAACATGCCAATATGAGAATTTATGTTCAGTAGAACAGTCTGATGCTATTTTTACTTCAGTGCAAATAAAGGAATAAAGAGGTAGGAATAACACAAAACAACAGGGATGTTCAAAAAACTTCATCTGTTTTGGAATACTTCATCCCACAGCCCCGTGAAATAATAACTTACTCTTACTCTTGGTGGCCAAGAGATGAAATAATTAGTACAAATGAATTTATGTCAAAAAAAACCTACAAAGGTGGCAGTTTCACTGCAAAATGGGGTGGACAGTAATTGAGATCTTGAGTCTGTTTTGTTAATTCAAAGCTATTTCTACAAATAATGGTACATTCTATAGCTAAAATTAGAAAGACTGACATTATCAAGTATTGGCAAAGATGTGGAGCAACCGGAACCTTTCTATGTCGCTGGGAGGAGTGCAAAATGGTACAACTATTTGGGAAAACTTTTGGAAGTTTCTTACAAAGTTAAGGTTAAACCTGTCCTATGACCCAAAATTCTCCTTCTAGATATTACCCAGGAGAAACGAAAACATGCCCATGAAAAACCTGTGTAAGCATGTTCATAGCAGCCTTATTCCTAGTAACCAAGTACTTGGGAAACAACCCAAATGCCTGTTACTGAGTGAATAAACGAATTGTAGCACATTTGTGCAATTGAATTTTACTGCTAAGCATTAAAAATGAACAAATTACTATTACAAACAGCTATGTAGATGAATGTCAGCCACATTATGCTGAGCACAAAAAGGCAGATACAAAAGAGAACATACTGGTTTGATGTGATTTATATGGAGACTGGAAATAGATGATAAAAACAATGAGAGGTTGACTCTGGGGGGCAGCAGGTTGACCAAAAAGGAGCATGAGGAAATTTGCTTGGGCACAGAATATGTTCTCGATCACAATGTTGGTGACAGTTGCATGCATATATACATTTGTCAAAACTTATCAAACTGCAAATGTAAGATCTATGCATTTTGAACTCCAATAAAAAAATAAAAATGTAAAAAGTGACCTATTATGGCTATAAAAGTAAACTTTTGACCTTACTCAAAAACTTAGTCTTATCTCTTTAACAGAACCATTTTAAAATTAATTCATCTTGTGGACTAATCAACAACTGTCATCATTTGGGCGAAAAGTATATTTGATAAAACCTTGCAGAAAGTCCATAGTTTATCTCTCTTCTGTTGAATAATTCCACTTGCCTATTTTTTTAATTTTAATTCCTAAAATTTACTTTCTAAAAGTAATGGGAGTAGCAATGAACTGGGGAATATCTGTTGAATTCAGGCGATACCTATTTAGTTTGTTAGCATTTTGAATTACTAAAGGTGTTATTGTTTACCTTGGGGTTGAAATTTCCTAGAAGTTGTTCATTTTTGTCAAGGAAGCAGAATATTTTCTTTCTAGAGTAGCGAATTAGAAATGAGCCTTGGGCACATCAATATTCACGTTGTGCATTAATGGTTCCCTTTCTCTCTTGCCCAGTTGGTTCTTGGATTCTTTCTTTAAGGAAAAAGGAAAAAGAGGGAAAAAAGCTTCAGTCTTTACCTCAAACCTAGCTTTCCCAGAGCCTCAAAGATGGATCCCTTGGTTGTTTGATATAACCAGATTGGCTCCATGATGACTGACCTGGTATTTTCTAGCTAAAGTTACCCAGCAGGCAGCAAGCAGGGTCAGTGATTAAGACTCGTGAATCACCAGGTCTGCTGAACCAGGGTCTGGCTGTTTTCTTACGAAAATGTAGCCTTGGGTCACTTGAGACTAGTTCCTTAATTGCTGCTGGATTCAACCTTACACTAGTCACCCCCCTGGGAAGGGAAACATTCATGAATAAATGAAGAGAGCTGTGCATCCCTCTTCTGTGTCTCTATAAAGGGAAGAGGGCCAGGGCCTGACTCGGGAGCACTTTCCAACTGTATAGTAATAATTCTGCTCTCTCTTCTTTGTTGATCCCTCCTAATAACTATTAGCAATATTAGATTTGAGATTCCAGGGTTACAAATGGTTTGATGTTTAGCAGGATATCAAATGTATTTTGAACTAGTGTGGAAAGTACTGTTGCCTCACTGTAGCAACAACCTGGTCAGAGTGGACAACCCAAAGAATCATTCATATTTTTGCCTTTTGGCAAACCTCATTTGCTACTTGAATTACCATCCACTTACCTTCTTTTGCTTTTATGCTCTTCTGGCCTTGGGTGAGCAATCTTATTCACAGCTCAGAGAAAAGGAACTTTAGGTGGGGTTCACCAGAAGCAGACCAGGAGACCAAATGTGTCTTTTTAGGAAGAATTCCTGGGAAGGCACATGGGGAAGTGGAGAAGTTTGATGAGAACAGAAGGAAGCAGGTTAGAAATGAGCATCAAACCCAGGCTCAGCAAGGACTGCTTCAGTCCTGCAGGGGAACCCTGAAGAAGGTGGTTGTCTTAAACAGGCAGGAGGGAGCCGAAGTACGTATGCTCTTTGTCATCAACCAATGGTTAAAGGCTGTCTGAGGAGTGCCCAAATTCCCCTGCTCTCATGGCTCTCTGCACAAGCGAAAGGAGCTCTAGACCCAAGGGTGGTCCTCTGACAGAGACCCAGGTTCCCACTGTCGTGAATGAAAGCACCTTGGGAGTCTGTATGCATGAAAAATGTGGTGTGTGTGAAAATGGTAAAGGACTCCAAGAGGACATGGGCAGAGCACCAGCATCTGACCAGCAGCAGGTTTCTGTTTTAGGGCTTCTGATGGGACAAAGATGGTCCTTTCCTTTTCTCTTCTCTGCCTCCCTCCTCTTTTACTCTCTCCTCCCCTTCCCCACTTTGTCTCTCTTAGCAGCTTCCTGAATTTTGGGCTGTCAGGCTGATGTTTAGTTTTGCTTTTAAACTGCTTGGCTACTTTCTCAGATTGTTCCCATTGGCCAAGTGCAACATTTTGAATACTCTTTTTTCCAATCTTATTTTACTCTTAAAAGAACATCAAACAAAGTGCTGTGAGGTTCCCTCAGGCTCTTTTGAGTTCCTGTCAGACTAGGAAAGCTAAACAATTTTTAATAACATCTTCCTCCCTCTTAATCTCTTATTTTTTAACTTGATGTTACTTGCATTCACCTTGAACCTCTTGAGTTTATAGTAGGTTTCAGTGTGTGCCTAGGGCTCACAGACTTTACATTAGGAATGCTTTTGGGTGCAAATAATGCAATGATAATAAAAAAAAAACAAAGAAAGAGCAACTTAAACAAATAAAGTTAATTTGTCTTTCATGGAAATCTGGGAGAAAATAGTTGGTAGAATAGCTGGGTAGCATTCAGGACCTAGGAGCTTGATTTCTTTGTTTCTTTTGTCTTTCTTCTCTGCAATCTTCAATATATTGCCTTTCATGCTCATGTTAATCATTCTGTGGGGAAAGGAGGGACTATATTTTAACACACCACATCCACATTCGATGAAGAAAGAAAAGAGAAGGGTGCATAAAAAATACTATCTACCCCTTTTGTTGGAAAAGCAAAAGCTGTCCTGTGGTCTCTCCAGAAGATCTTGCATTACGTGTCTTTTTGGCCAGAACTTGGTTAGTTGCCTCTCCAACAGCCAGGGAAGCTAAGAAAGCAGGTATTTACTGACAAGAAGGTAATAGGGACAAGGGGTGAGAATGAGTGATGGGCTAGCTAATAACCAGTATCTGGCAGAGGTACTGTGGAAATACTGGAATGGGTAGAAATGTTTTTACGTTTCCCTCAATATCTTTGCAGTTCAAAAGGAGTAGCTATTCTAGGTTTTTCATTGGGTTCTGCCTATCCATCTATCTACATTTCATACATATATTTAAATATATGTAAAATATATAGCATATTATTTATTATACATAAATAAAAATGTATTTATAAACATGCTTTTTGAAGAAGAAATTTAAATATTGGACTTATTAGCTTTTGTCTAATACATTTCAATACATGACCAATATATATTTGAAATCTGAGTGAATAATAAATAAGGCTGCTAAATGAAAGGGGAAACCATATTTTTTTCAGCAAGAAAAAACACATAATAATTAGTAGCCATTCCCAAAAGTGATCTATGCTTTTCAATGAAGACATTTGTCTTCACTTCAGAGCAAGCTTGCATTAATCTCAGACACTGAAGGAACCACATTTAAACAATAATCCTATCAAAATAGTGTCTGTTCAAGTGGAATACTCATTTTCAATAGTGCTATCATATTGTTATTTGAGATTTCCACTTCTCTGGGAGTTCCTTACAAGGTCATATATCCTTGAGGGATGCCTCAGGGAAGAAAAACTTCAGGAGGAAGATGAAGAAGGGTATGATTCTAAAAAAATTGCAAAACCTATGGGAGTCAAGTATTACTCATTACATGAATCAATTTAATTAAATGCAATTTAATTTGTAAGGTAATTAAAGAGGGTGTAAATGGCTCTATTCTTCCAATGCTGACATTTCACCCAAAAGCCCATTCCTCTCACATCATTGCCCAGTGACTGATAGGTTTCCCATGGCTTCCTTAGTTTGCCTGGCTGTCACCAACTGGTTTCTGAGATATGACAGTGGACTTTCTGGGAAGTGATGATTCAAAGTCCATGGATACTGGGCTTTGTTCTTGTATCTATTATGCTTAGCTGGATTCTGCTCCAGGAGGAGATAAAAGTGGAAGTTACTGGCACATTTAATTTTTAAGAGGCAGCCAGTTGCATGTTGACTTTAAGCTCCTAAGGGTGTCCCTGCCAAAATGATAATAGTTGCTTAGTTTCCAGAATCAAAGTTATCAAAAAAAATCCAAAGGCTTTCCTATAGCAGATACACAAAAAATTTTTTTAAAGAGAAATCTAATCACAACACTGAAGAAAACTATCAAATAACAAGGGAGAAGTGTAAGAGAAGAAGAAAGGAACAAAGATCTATAAAAACAACCAGAAAACAATAAAATTTCAGAAGTACATACATATTAATAATTACCTTAAATATCAATAGACTGAATGCAAAAGACATAGAGGGGCAGAATGGATAAAGAAACAAGACCCGTTTATATGCTGCCTACAAGGTATCATTTCAGACCCAAAGACATACACAGACTAAAGGTGAAAGGATGGAAAAAAAATATTTCATGCAAATAATAGGGAGGAAAAGGAGAAGTAGCAGTACTCATATTAGACAAAACTGATTTCAGAACAAAGACAGTAATAAGAGACAAAGAAGAACGTTACATAATGATAAAGGGGTCAGTCCAACAAGAGCATATAACCATTATAAATATCTATGCACCCAACATAGGAGCATCTAAATATGTAAAAGAAATACTAACAGGATTAAAGGGGAAAATAGACTACAGCACATTCATTTTAGGAGACTTTAACATACCACTCACATTAATAGACAGATCAATCAGACAGAAAATAAATAAGGAAACAGAGGCTCTGAACAATAAATAAAATCAAATGGACTTAACAGATATCTACAGAATACTCAATCCAAAAGCAGCAAGATACACATTTTTCTCAAGTGTACATGGAACATTCTCCAGAATAAATAACAAACTAGGCCATAAGGAGGACTTCAATAAATTCAAAAAGATTGACATTGTATCAAGCAGTTTCTCAGACCACAATGGTATGAAACTAGAAATAAATTATACAAAGAATACAGAAAAGCCCATAAACACTTGGAGGCTAAACAACATGCTTCTAAATAATCAATGGACCAATGAACAAATTAAAACTGAAATCAAGCAATATCTGGAGACAAATGAAAACAAAAATTCAATATCCGTGAGACTCTGCAAAGGCAGTTCTAAGAAGGAAGTACATAGCAATATAGGCCTACCTCAAGAAACAGTAACAATCCCAAATAAACAGTCTAAACTCACAATTAAAGAAACTAGAAAAGGAACTACAAACAAAACCCACAGTCAGTGGAAGGAAGGACACAATAAAGATCAGAGTAGAAATAAGTAAAATAGAAAAAATAAAACAATAGAAAAAAATCAACGAAACCAGGTGCTGGTTCTTTGAGAAAATAAACAAAGTAGACAAACCCCTAACCAGACTTACCAAGAAAAAAAAGAGAGTGCACACATAAACAAAATCAGAAATGAAGAAGGAATTGTCACAACAGATAACCACAGAAATACAGAGTACTTAAAGAATACTATGAAAAAGTATATGCCAATAAACTGGACAGCCTAGAAGAAATGGATGAATTCTTAGAAAAATACAACCTTCCAAGACTGACCCAGGCAGAAACAGAAAATTTGAGCAGAACAATTACCAGCAATGAAATTGAATTGGTAATCAAAAAACTCCCAAAAAACAAAATTTAAGGACCAGATGGCATCACAGATAAAATCTATCAAAGATTTAAAAAAGAGCTAATACCCATCCTTCTTAAAGTATTCCAAAAAGTGGAAGAGGAGAGAATACTTCCAACTCATTTTAAGAGGAGGGAATTCTATGAGACAAGGAGGGAATATTTTCAAACTCATCACTCTAATACCAAAACCAGACAGAGACACTACTAAAAAAGAAAATTACAGACCAATATCCCTGATGAACTTAGATGAAAACTCCTCAACAAAATATTAGCAAACCAAATTTAAAAACATCAAAAGGATCATCTCTCATGACCAAGTGGAATTTATTCCAGGGATGCAAGGATGACACAATATTTGCAAATCAATCATTATCATACAGCACATTAACAAAAAGGATAAAAACTACATGATCATCTCAATAGATTCTGAAAAAGCATTTGACAAAATTCAACATCCATTAATGATAAAAACTCTCAACAAAATAGGTATAGAGGGTATGTATCTCAACATAATAAAGGCCATACACAACAAACCCCCAGCCAACATCATACTCAATGATGAAAAGCTGAAAGCTTTTCCTCTAAGATCAGAAATAAGACAAGGATATCCACTTTCACCACTTGTATTCAGCACAGTACTGGAGGTCCTGGCCATAGCACTCAGACAAAAAAAGTAGAGAAAAAGCATCCAAATTGGTAATGAAGAAGTTAAATTGTCACTATTTGCAGACATGTTATTATGCATAGAAAACCCTAAAGACTCCACTGAAAAATTATTAGAACTAATAACTGGATTCAGCAAAGTTGCAGTATACAAAACTAATACACAGAAATCTGTCACATTCTTATATACTAACAATGAACTAGCAGAAGAAGAAATGAGGAAAACAACTCCATTTACAATAGCATCAAAAAGAATAAAACACCTAGGAATAAATTTAACCAAGGAGATGAAAGACCTGCACTCTGAAAACTATAAGACATTCATGAGAGAAGTTAAAGAAGACACCAATAAAGGGAAATTTATCCCATGCTCATGGATAGGATGAATGAATATTGTCGAAGTGGCCATCCTGCCCAAAGCAATTACAGATTCAATGCAATCTCTATCAAAATACCAACATTTTTCAGTGAACTAGAGCAAATAGTTCTAAAATTCATATGGAACCACAAAGACCCCAAATAGCCAAAACAATCCTGAGAAAGAAGAACAAAGCTGGGGGGATTACACTCCCTGACTTCAAGCTCTACTACAAAGCTACAGTAATCAAAACAATCTCATACTGGCACAAGAACAGACACATAGATCAATGGAAGAGAATAGAGAGTCCATATATAAACCCATGCATATATGGTCAATTAATATATGATAAAGTGAGCCATGAATATACAATGAGGAAAACACAGCCTCTTCAACAACTGGTGCTGAGAAAACTGAACAGCTACATGTAAGAGAATGAAACTGGATTATTGTCTAACTCCATACAAAAAAGTAAACTCAAAATGGATCAAAGACCTAGTAAGTCATAAAACCATAAAACTCCTAGAAGAAAATATAAGCAAAAATCTCTTGAACATAAGTATGACAGTATTTTCCTCTACACATCTCTTCAGGCACGGGAAAAATATCAAAAATGAACAAGAAAGCTACATCAAACTAAAACACTTCTGTACAACAAAGGATAGCATTGGCAGAAAAAAAAGGCAACCTACAGTATGGAAGAATATATTCATAAATGTATCATCCAGTAAGGGATTAACATCCAAAATATATAAAGAAGTCATATGCCTCAACACCCAAAAAACAAATAACCTGATTAAAAAATGGGTGGACCTAAACAGACATTTTTCCAAAGAAAAAATACAAATATCCAACAGGCACATGAAAAGATGCTTCACATTGCTAATCATCAAGGAAATGCAAATCAGAACCACAGTGAGATATCACCTTGCAGCAGTCAGAATGGCCACTATCCAAAAGATAAGAAAGAACAACTGTTGGCAAGGAGTGGAGAAAAGGGGACCCTCCTTTTCTGTTGGTGGGAACGTAAATTTGTGCAAATGCTGTGGAAAGCAGTAGAGAGCTTCCTCGAAAAACTAAAAATAAAAACACCATTAAACCCAGTAATTCCACTTCTAAGAATCTACCCAAAGAAACAAAATTCCTGATTCAAACAGATATATGCATCCCTATGTTTATTGCTACATTATTTACAATAGCCAATATATGGAAGCAACCTAAATGTCCATCAGCAACCTAAATATCCATGAATGGATAAAGAAAATATGCATATACACAATGCAATACTATTCAGCCATGAGAAGAAAGCAAATCCTACCATTTACAACAACACTGATGGATCTAGAGGGTATTATGCTCAGTGAAATAAGCCAGGCAGAGAAAGACAAATACCATATGATTTCACTTATTTGTGGAATATGCAAACAAAGCAAAACAGAATGAACAAAATAGCAGTAGACTCATAGACACTGAGAAGTGACTAGTGGTTACCATAGGGGAGAGGTTGGGGTAGGAAGGGGAATGGGGAGGAGGATAAAGGGGCACAACAATTCTCAATCACAGTATAAGCTGTTCGCAGAGATGGTACTACAGCATGGAGAAGACAGTCAATGATTTATAACATCTGCCTATGTTTGACAGATAGTAACCACACTAGAGGGGGTGAGGATTTAATCATATGGTAACTGTTGAACTACTGTGTTGTACATTTGAAACCAATGTAAGATTGAATATTGATGATACTTTAATTTTAAAGAAGTTTGAAGTTTGATCAGGTGCAAAGGATGTTACTATCCAGCAAGTAACTTTAAATCTCTTAAAATAACTGTTACCAAACTTAAAAAAAAAATCTAAAGGCTTTCTTCCAATAGATAGTGTGTGTGTGTGTGTGTGTGTGTGTGTGTGTGTGTGTGTGTGTATGTGTGTGTGTGTGTGTGCGCAGAGAAAGAGAGGGTCAGAACGGCTACCTTGGTTGGAATGGTGGTGGAGGCCCCCACTGTTTTTTAGGACTTGATGGAGGCTATTCATCTTCCTTCAAAAGCCCACTCCATAGACTAGGTAAAAAAGCTTTTCCCAGTAGACCAGGAGCCACTAACATTCTGTCCTCAAAGATGTGAAGACACTGGAAAAGAACTGTTGTTATGTACGAGTTTTGGTAGAAGGAGAGAGCAGGCCTGGAACCGTATGTGTTAGTGTGATTGTCTTTTATGGCTCAGCCTTAAAATTATTCTGGTTGTTTGGGGCTTGGTGGGGCAGGAAGGGGGAAGGGTAGGGAGAGAATAAGGAGAATAAGGAGCACAGAGGGAGAGAGAGTCCAGAAAATGTTCTGTGAGCAATCGACACAGACAATGTTGAATTTGCTCTGCTTTTGCTTGCTTGTTTTTTTGGTTTTTTTTCATTTATTGAAGCAAGTTTCATAAACAGATCACACATTCACAGTAAAGAAGTGGATCTATTATACAAAATGTCCCGCTTGGAACTTTGCAACTTCTAAAGGAAAAATGCTGTTTTTCAGTTTAATTCCTTCTGGCAAAATTTCATACAGATTTCTATGTGCCTTTTTGGAGCTGTTGATTAAACCAAACCTTAAGGGAAATGAAAGTATCTTTGGTCTCTGCAAACCACATCTTTATTTTTTCCTTTTTCCTTTAACCAACTTAATGCATCTGCGTTGACAGCTAAAGACTGAAGATTAAATTAGAAGAAGCTTCTTACTGCATTTTAAGATTATGTTAAACACTTGAATGCACTGCAAGGCTGCAAACAAGAAATGGCTCCCACCATCTTTCATCAAGATTTATGACCGACATTTCCCTTGCTGACAGTATCAAGGAGCTGCAATGGCCAGGGAATGTTCTCACTCACACTGGCAAAGGGATATGATTATATTCTCCAGTGGAAGTTGTGATTTCCGGCTGCTTTTTTCCCCCCCATTGTGAAAACAATGGCTTCTGGTTGCCCCCCTGGGTACTGTGACTTCATGAAACATCACTTCATAAAACCAGCTCTGTGGTTGTCGAAGGCAACCTAGGACAGATGGTGAATTTCTCTTTCTTTGGAAATTTGATTTTTTGCTTCTGGGAGATGGCAGGCAAAGTAATATTCTAAGCTAGCCTCTCTCACTGTGCAAGGAGATGTGGCCTTTATCAGAAGTGATGGTCGATTGAATTTAGATCTCTGAGCATGCAGCTCACCTGCCAGCACTGCTTTTCATTTCCCTTGACAGAAAATTTATTTCTTCTCCTGCAAGCCGGCATTGTGCACATGTCCACTGGAAACAAAAGCGTTACCAGTATTTTCCAAGAAGGCTTTTGCGTATAGAGGAAGTTGACCTCTGTTTTACTTTGACATTATCTACGGAGAAGTAAGGAGATGAGAAAGTTGGAAGGATGGAAAACATCTCTGTCTGTCTTGCTCTTTTCCACGTGTTGGTGTTCATGCCTCTTCTATTTTTACTCTTCTGCTGCCTTTGTATCTTCATTTTGTCTTCTTATTCGTGTCCAATCCAGTTTCTATCTCTGCTTTGCTTTCTTTCCTCTTCCTTTGCTCATGGAGAAGTCCTCTCTCCTGGGTGGAGGAAAGGATGGGGGAGAGGAAGAGTATGTAGTGAACACAAGGGTTTTGGTGATGTCCTGGTCCTTTAGTTGAACTAGTTGCCTCTACCTTCAACATATATCCAGAATCCAAACACTTACCACCTCACTGCTGCCACAGTTTAATGCACCACCATCTCTTGCCTAAATTACTACATCCTAACTGAACACCCTCATTCCTCCTTTGCCTCTATACAGATGTGTTAACCACATCCACTAGGGTGACCCTTTTAAAAGGTAAGCCACTCCTCTGCTCAGTGGCTTCAGACTAAGCCTGAAATTCCCTACAGAGGACCAGAAGGCTCTACATGATGTAACCCTTTTCACTTCGCAGGTCTTGGCTCTGGCCACTCTGCTCCTTGATCACACCACTCCTGCACTCTGATCCCCATCATGGCTCCTCATTCCTCTGTCAGGACCACTCTCCCCCAGAGAGACCCAGGTTCTCCCCACTGCCTTCATGCCTCTGCTCCAACATCTACCTATCAACAGAACCTTCCCAAAGAACCTCACTCTTCTAAAGTAGCACCCCCTTTTATTTTCTGCCCTCTTTATTTAATACTTATTGCAACTTGACATACATAATTATTTGCTTATTAATTTGTGTTATTTCTCCCAACTGGAACATAGCTTTTAACATATAGAGGGATTTCTCTGCCTCCCCAGCACCTAAAATAGAGCAATATTTAACATAATAAATATTTGTGGACTGAGTAAATGAAAAGTCATAATGCTAGTAAAATAAGGTGCCTTTGGTCAGCCTCCCTTTCTGTGACATTAGCATGTTATAAGGCCACACATCCTGCAGTTTATTGAAAAAGAAAGCTATATTGGAATGCTGAGGCCCTGACCAGGGGCCAGAACTTTTCCCATAGAGGTGGCTCTGTGAGCCGATAAGCCTGTCTGCTTTCTTATCCTCAGCTTACTGGTCAGAAAAGGCGTGCCCAGTCATGTCCTTGACTTAAGCACTTTTGCACCAGAACTGTATGTACCTCCCCTCCCTTATGTCCCAGTGCTAGGGACTGTGCCTGTTGGTTGCGTTTTTAGTTCATATTCATAGTCATGATTCCACCCCACCTGGGTACTTTTATGCCTGGGCAGTGTTCGAAACTTCAGGTCACCCTTGGCTTCTTGCAAACTGGTCAGGTCAGGGAGGAAGGACAAAGGGTCTCCCCAGATGACTCAGCAGACTAAGCCATCAACGCTCAGACCTCACAGGATCCTAGAGTATTCGAGTGAGGAAAAGTTTGGAAGACTTTGAAGTACACTGACATTTCATTTCTTTTTTTTACAAGAGCAGTGACACTCTTTCTTCAAACAAACTTTTTTCTGGAAGCCCAATGTGCCAAACAAATTAATTCAGAGCTTCCCTGTTTGGCACGGAGGCAGGGACCTGAGTTGGCATGGCTGTCTTCAGCCCCTTCCCAAGGGGCCCCTGAGGAATTTTGCAGAGCTAAGAGTTTCCAGAGGGAACAGGGGGAAAAGCCCAGTCTCATCCAATACCACTGCTTTGTAGATAAGCAACAGGAGTTTCAGAGAGGGGAAGAGATTTCCCCATGCTTATCCAAGGAGCCGCAGTCCTGGAATGAGAACTCCAGGCTCCTCATTTCCAGTTTCTACACCTCTTTCCACTTTATACACCTTACTCTGTCTACACTCCACCTATTAAGTACCTACTGTGTGCCAGTCACCATACTAGATGTCTTGCATTCACCATTCCATTTGCTCCTATATCTACCCTTTGTGATAGACATCATTTGTCTCATTTTATAAAACAGATTAAGAAAGGTCTCCCAAGAAAAAATTAGTGGAACATCAATTTGAGCTCAGATCTGCCTCATTCTAAAACCTGTGTCCATTTTTCTATGCCTCACTTGGAATAAACAAAGAAACAAGCTCAGTGTGTTAGTACCTAACAATGTATAATGACCCAAGCTCAAGCAAAAATTATTTCTTTGTTCATGTAAAATCATTGGACAGGTGAACAAGTTAGCGAGGGGACCTTCCACCTTATAGTCATTAGGGACCAAATTGTCAGTGGCTCTGTCATCTTTAACACAATAGTTTCCAGTGTCACTTTGGATGTTATCCTAGACAGCCAGAGAGAGAAATGGCATGGAGGATCACTAAGTGGAGCATTTTTATAAGCTGAGCCTGGAAGTGACATGTATTAGTTATACATTCACTTGCTATAATGTGCTCACTTAGTTGCCCCTCACTGCAAAGAGTGCTGGGAAATGTAGTTCTAGATTGGAAACCACTTCCTTTGAGAATTCTACACTACGAAAGTAAGAGCACAGATTTGGGGTGGGCATTTAGCTATCTCTGCCTCACCAACCAAAGACTGGTGCACATTCAAAACTCCAGGTTTGGTCTTCTTTGTATTGACATAACTTTTTCAAATGTCCATGGCTATAGTCATAGCTGTGGGGAACATTTGTCTTTTGTTTGTTTGTTTAATTTCCAACATTCAATCTCCCTTCTTGTTTTAGAGGAATCCACCCATATGCCTATCACTGTGGAACACAGACCCCCTCAGTCCCCTAGAAATGAGGGGAGGGGGGCATCCTTCCTTTCCCTTGCTGCCAACAATAGAGACTCCAGCAAGGGAGTTGGAGTTTACCAATCAATCAGATGATCCCTCTTGGCCCTTTGAACCTGCAGAGAATAGCGCAAAAGCATAGGAACTACTGGCATTCACTTCCACGGTTTTAACAGTGTCCACTGGTGGCCTGTTTTTTTCTGTTGTGGCCGTATCCAGCTGTGGGTGGGCATTCAGCCACAGAATGAGAACTCTAGCCAAGTTGTTCCTGTGAAAATTCCTGAAGCCGCTCAGTTCCTCCCTAACCTTGCCACCTTAGCTCCTGCCTCTGGCCAATTCTGTGAAGCACGTCCTGATATCCCTCAAAGAAAGCCTTTTTTTTTTTTGCTTAAGTCATCCAGAGTTGGGTTTTTTTTGCCAAAAGCTTTGATTAGTATAAAGCCTTTCAGAGCACATTGTTTAAGTCTACCCCCACCAGGCCTGTACCTTGGTTACTTCTGATACTGCTGAAAACACCCTGATATGGACAAATCTGGACCCCTAGGGCCAGACCTTCCAGCATAACCTAAGCTCTCCTTATTTTTTTTCTTTAAGGTGGGGACAGTCTCCTCGTAATAAAGCTTTCATACTTCCCGTGAGAAGGACAGGTGTGGAGAAGAGTAGAAAGGCCAGCTGACTTCTGCCATCTGCTTTCAACCACTTCTTCAAGCAGAGAGCAGAGGACATAAAAAGATTTCGATAGAGCCCTGCATGTAGAGAGGGGAGAGATTAGCTGGCTAGAAGAGTGGGTTTGAGGAGAAAAGCAGTGCAGTGTGCGTGTGTGTGTCTATAAGCATGTGTTTTGGAGAAGGGAGCGAGGTAGGCTGTACCAGGCTCTCCTGAAAAGGGCATAGGAGAAGGAAATGAACATTAATTTGTTCTCCAGTGAACTTTTACAAACTGGACATTGTGTACTTTCTGTCAGATGCTCAAGTCTATTGACCCTATTTTCCCTGCAAGCTTTGAGTGAACTTTCACAGTCAAAGAAAAGACTGAATCCCTATATTGTCAGGTCATTAACTGTTCATGTGAGTAATTATGATTGCTGTGTTCATGTGAGTAACTATGATTGACCTCCCTGGGCTTGTGGGCATTGGCTTCTGGTATCAACAGAATCCTGATTCTGTATGGATATAATGATAACCTTTCACAGGAACAATAATCTCTGTTCCCCAAAGCTGATTAAGGTCCCAAAGCTCATAGGTACAAATAAGGCCATATGTACATTCTACTCTGATTTCACTGGCTTATAGTCACCTGTGTCTCCCTGTCCTCTACCAAGCCCAAGTCCTTATTCTCAGACAATCTCAGGCGTCTCCTCACTGACAATCCTCGAATGCTCTTGGCTCTAGCAATCCCACATGCTGTTCAGGCTATGTCCCTGTTAAAGGCTGAGCTGTTGAAGCCTCCAAAATTTATATGTGGAAGCTCTAACCCCTAGCACCTCAGAATGTACTGCATTTGGAGGTAGGGCCTTCAAAGAGGTGGTTAAATTAAAATGAGGTCATTAGGGTGGCACTAATCCAATTGAATTGGTGTCCTTATAGGAAGAGGATATTTGGACACCAGGGATGCTTGTGCACAGAGAAAAGACCATGAGAGGACACAGTGACAAGGTGGCCATGGGCAGGTCAAGGAGAAGCCTCAGAGTAAAGTTAACCCTGCTGACACCTAGACCCTGAACTTCCAGCCTCCAGAGCTGTGAGAAAATAAATTTCTGGTGGTTAAGCCACCCATCCTGGATATTTTGTTATACCAGCCTCAGCAAACTAAAACAGTGCATCCCCATGAACATAATTGTTGAGATTTGTATTAACCAAGTATTTCTGAGACTTTACATCTTAGGGCCTTGCTGCCCCCAGAAGGAGGATCTGCCCCTCCAGGGCCAACCAAGTCCTAAAGATCATACAGGACACTTAGAAGCAAACCTCTGCCCCTGCGAATGCAAACCAGCCAAGGTGGAGCCCATCACCACCCCCTCCCTCACTGGGCTCCCACAGGGTGCTCACATTCAGGGTCACTGTGCCCCTGCCCTAATCACCTCAGGGCCAGCTAGTGTCAACTAGAGGTACTCCCTGTTCCCAGGAACTTGATGACACTATTCAAAGCATCCAATGCTAGGCCTGCTGACCCTGCCTGACCCATTCCTTCCCACAGACACCAAAACAGAAGCTCTTTCCCTCCCGTCTCTCTCTCCCCTGCCTCCTCTCTGACCCTGGTGCTGCCCTGCGTGGCCCTGCATGGTGTGCCATGCCTCTCCTCTTGGGAACTATGTGTAAGAAATGACCTGTCCAATGGCAGCGGTCTCCTGGTCTCTGGGTCTCCTCACCTCTGCATAATAGTAAAATCTAATTTTGAAATAAAGCTTTGGGTGAAAATCTGAGCTCCAGGCTAAGATGCTGTCTACTGGCTCCCTCAGAGCCGAAAACCCTGACAGGTGGTAAAACAACGCCATATTCCTTTTGGTCCGCCTTTGTAAGAACCCTGTGGTGCTCAGCAGACATGGACAGAAGGACCCCCAACTCTAGGCCGTGCCATCGCCTGGACCCAAGGGAGCACATCAATGCCCTGTGAGCCTCCTGCTCTCGCAGCAGCTCCTTCTCTCCCCAGAGCCCAGATGAATCCCTGGGTGTAGCTGTGGGAGCAAACTCACGTTGCCCTCTCCACCTTCCTGCACTAAACTTCCCCTTGGACTCTCTTTCTCATGCAGAGCATGAACATGCAAACTGATTCTTTTTATTTTTTCATAATTAAATTGTTTTTTATTATTATTTATTTATTTTTATTTATTTTTATTTTGGCATCATTAATCTACAATTACAGAAAGAACATTATGTTTAATAGGTTCCCCCCTTCACCAAGTCCCCCCCAACATACCCCTTCACAGTCACTGTCCATCTGCCTAGTAAGACGCTGTAAAATCACTACTTGTCTTCTCTGTGATGCGCAGCCCTCCCCGTGCCCCCCATGCACTATACATGCTAATCGTAATGCCCTCTTTCTTTTTCCCCACGCTTATCCCTCCCTTCCCACCCATCGTCCGCAGTCCCTTTCCCTTTGGTAACTATTAGTCTATTCGTGGGTTCTGTGATTCTGCTGCTGTTTTGTTCCTTCAGTTTTCCTTTGTTCTTATACTCCACATATGAGTGAAATCATTTGGTACTTGTCTTTCTCCACCTGGCTTATTTCACTGAGCATAATACCCTCTAGCTCCATCCATGTTGTTGCAAATGGTAGGATCTGTTTCTTTCTTATGGCTGAGTAATATTCCATTATGTATATGTACCACATCTTCTTTACCCATTCATCTACTGATGGACATTTAGGTTGCTTCCATGTCTTGGCTATTGTAAATAGTGCAGCGATAAACACAGGGGTGCATCTGTCTTTTTCAAACTGGAGTGCTGCATTCTTAGGGTAAATTCCTAGAAGTGGAATTCCTGGGTCAAATGGTAAGTCTATTTTGAGCATTCTGAGGAACCTCCATACTGCTTTCCACAATGGTTGAACTAATTTACATTCCCACCAGCAGTGTAGGAGGGTTCCCCTTTGTCCACAACCTTGCCAACATTTGTTGTTGTTTGTCTTTTCGATGATGGTGATCCTTACTGGTGTGAGGTGATATCTCATTGTGGTTTTAATTTGCTTTTCTCTGATGATTAGTGATGTGGAGCATCTTTTCATGTGCTTGTTGGCCATCTGGATTTCTTCTTTAGAGAACTGTCTATTCAGCTCCTCTGCCATTTTTTAATTGGATTATTTGCTTTTTGTTTGTTGAGGTGTGTGAGCTCTTTATATATTTTGGATGTCAATCCTTTATCAGATCTGTCATGTATGAATATATTCTCCCATACTGTAGGATACCTATTTGTTCTATTGACAGTGTCCTTTGCTGTACAGAGGCTTTTCAGCTTGATATAGACCCACTTGTTCATTTTTGCCTTTGTTTCCCTTGCCCAGAGAGATATATTCATGAAGAAGTCACTCATGTTTATGTCCATGAGATTTTTGCCTATGTTTTTTTCTAAGAGTTTTATGGTTTCATGACTTACGTTCAGGTGTTTGATCCATTTGGAGTTTACTTTTGTGTATGGGGTTAGACAGTGATACACTTTCATTCTCTTACATGTAGCTGTTCAGTTTTGCCAGCACAATCTGTTGAAGAGACTGTCATTTCCCCATTGTATGTTCATGGCTCCTTTATCATATATTAATTGGCCATATATGTTTGGGTTAATGTCTGGAGTCTCTATTCTTCTCCACTGGTCTGTGGGTCTGTTCTTGTGCCAGTACCAAATTGTCTTGATTACTATGGCTTTGTAGTAGAGCTTGAAGTTGGGGAGCAAGATCCCCCTCACTTTATTCTTCCTTCTCAGGATTGCTTTGTCTATTTGGGGTCTTCGGTGGTTCCATATGAATTTTTGAACTATTTGTTCCAGTTCATTGAAGAATGCTGTTGGTAATTTGATAGGGATTGCATCAAATCTGTGAATTGCTTTGGGCAGGATGGCCATTTTGATATTGATTCTTCCCAGCCAGGAGCATGGGATGAGTTTCCATTTGTTAGGGACCTCTTTAATTTCTCTTAAGAGTGTCTCATAGTTTTCAGGGTATAGGTTGTTCACTTCCTTGGTTAGGTTTATTCCTAGGCATTTTATTCTTTTTGATGCTATTGTGAATGAAATTGTTTTCCTGATTTCTCTTTCTATTAGTTCATTGTTAGTGTATAGGAAAGCTACAGATTTCTGTGTGTTAATTTTGTATCCTGCAACTTTGCTGAATTCCGATATTAGTTCTCGTAGTTTTGCAGTGGAGTCTTTAGGGTTTTTTATGTACAATATCATGTCATCTGCAAATAGTGACAGTTTGACTTCTTCTTTACCACTCTGGATTCCTTGTATTTCTTTGTATTGTCTGATTGCCATGGCTAGGACCTCCAGTACTACGTTGAATAACAGTGGGGAGAGTGGGCATCCCTGTCTTGTTCCCGATCTCAGAGGAAAAGCTTTCAGCCTCTCACTGTTCAGTATGATGTTAGCTGTGGGTTTATCATATATGGCCTTTATTATGTTGAGGTACTTCCCCTCTATGCCCATTTTCTTGAGAGTTTTTATCATGAATGTATGTTGAATTTTGTCAAATGCCTTTTCAGCATCTATGGAGATGATCATGTGGTTTTTGTCCTTTTTGTTGATGTGGTGGATGATGTTGATGGATTTTCGAATGTACCAACCATCCTTGCATCCCTGGGATGAATCCCACTTGGTCATGGTGTATGATGCTCTTGATGTATTTTTTAATTCGGTTTGCTAATATTTTGTTGAGTATTTTTCCATCTACGTTCATCAGGCATATTGGTCTGTAGTTTTCTTTTTTGGTGAGGTCTTTGCCTGGTTTTGGTATTAGGGTGATGTTGGCTTCATAGAATGAGTTTGGGAGTATTCCCTCCTCTTCTATTTTTTGGAAAACTTTAAGGAGAATGGGTATTATGTCTTCTCTGTATGTCTGATAAAATTCTGAGGTAAATCCATCTGGCCGGGGGTTTTGTTCTTGGGTAGTTTTTTGATTACCGATTCAATTTCATTGCTGGTAATTGGTCTATTTAGATTTTCTGTTTCTTTCTGGGTCAGTCTTGGAAGATTGTATTTTTTTAGGAAGTTGTCCATTTCTCCTAGGTTTTCCAGCTTGTCAGCATATAGGTTTTCATAGTATTCTCTAATAATTCTTTGTATTTCTGTGGGGTCCGTCGTGATTTTTCCTTTCTCTTTTCTGATTCTATTGATGTGTGTTGACTCTCTTTTTCTCTTACTAAGGCTCGCTAGAGGCTTATCTATTTTGTTTATTTTCTCAAAGAACCAGCTCTTGATTTCATTGATTTTTCTATTGTTTTATTCTTCTCAATTTTATTTATTTCTTCTCTGATCTTTATTATGTCCCTCCGTCTGATGACCTTAGGCCTCATTTGTTCTTCTTTTTCCCATTTTGATAATTGTGACATTAGACTATTCATTTGGGATTGTTCTTCCTTCTTCAAATATGCCTGGATTGCTATATACTGTCCTCTTAAGACTGCTTTTGCTGTGTCCCACAGAAGTTGGGGCTTTGTGTTGTTGTTGTCATTTGTTTCCATATATTGCTGGATCTCCATTTTAATTTGGTCGTTGATCCATTGATTATTTAGGAGCATGTTGTTAAGCCTCCATGTGTTTATGAGCCTTTTTTGCTTTCTTTGTAGAATTTATTTCTAGTTTTATACCTTTGTGGTCTGAAAAGTTGGTTGGTAGAATTTCAATCTTTTTGAATTTACTGAGGCTCTTTTTGTGGCCTAGTATGTGGTCTATTCTGGAGAATGTTCCGTGTGCACTAGAGAAGAATGTGTATCCTGTTGCTTTTGGATGTAGAGTTCTGTAGATGTCTATTAGGTCCATCTGTTCTAGTGTGTTGTTCAGTGCCTCTGTGTCCTTACTTATTTTCTGTCTGGTGGATCTATCCTTTGGAGTGAGTGGTGTGTTGAAGTCTCCCAGAATGAATGCATTGCATTCTATTTCCTCCTTTACTTCTGTTAGTATTTGTTTCACATATGTTGGTGCTCCTGTATTGGGTACGTATATATTTAGAATGGTTATATCCTCTTGTTGGACTGAGCCCTTTATCATTATGTAATGACCTTCTTTATCTTTTGTTACTTTATTTTGAAGTCTATTTTGTCTGATACTAGTATTGCAACACCTGCTTTTTTCTCTCTGTTGTTTGCATGAAATATCTTTTTTCCATCCATTGACTTTAAGTCTGTGCATGTCTTTGGGTTTGAGGTGAGTCTCTTGTATGCAGCATATGGATGGGTCTTGCTTTTTTATCCATTCTATTACTCTGTGTCTTTTGATTGGTGCATTCAGTCCATTTACATTTAGGGTGATTATTGACAGATATGTACTTATTGCCATTGCAGGCTTTAGATTTGTGGTTACCAAAGGTTCAAGGTTAGCTTGTTTACTACCTTACTGTCTGACTTAACTCGCTTATTGAGCTGTTATAAACACAATCTGATGATTATTTCTCTCCCTTCTTTTCCCTCCTCCTCCATTCTTCATATGTTGGGTGTTTTGTTCTGTGCTCTTTTTAGGAGTGCTCCCATCTAGAGCAGTCCCTCTAAGATACCCTGTAGAGGTGATTTGTGGGAGGCAAATTCCCTCAACTTTTGCTTGTCTGGGAATTGTTTAATTCCTCCTTCATATTTAAATGATAATCGTGCTGGATGCAGTAGTCTTGGTTCGAGGCCCTTCTGTTTCATTGCATTAAGTATATCATGACATTCTCTTCTGGCCTGTAGGGTTTCTGTTGAGAAATCTGATGATAGCCTGATGGGTTTTCCTTTGTAGGTGACATTTTTTCTCTCTCTGGCTGCCTTTAATACTCTGTCCTTGTCCTTGATCTTTGCCATTTTAATTATTATGTGTCTTGGTGTTGTCCTCTTTGGGTCCCATCTCTCAGGAGTTCTGTGTGCCTCTGTAGTCTGAGCAACTATTTCCTCCCCCAGTTTGGGGAAGTTCTCAGCAATTATTTCTTCAAAGACACTTTTATCCCATTTTCTCTCTCTTCTTCCTCTGGTACCCCTATAATGCAGATATTGTTCCTTTTGGATTGGTCACACAGTTCTCTTAATATTGTTTCATTCCTGGAGATCCTTTTATCTCTCTCTGTGTCAGCTTCTATGCATTCCTGTTCTCTGGTTTTTATTCCATCAATGGCCTCTTGCATCTCATCCATTCTGCTTATAAATCCTTCCAGAGTTTGTTTTACTTCTGTAATCTCCCTCCGGACATCTGTAATCTCTCTCTGGACTTCATCCCTTAGCTCTTCCATATTTCTCTGCAGCTCTGTCAGCATGTTTATGATTTTTATTTTGAATTCTTTTTAAGGGAGACTGGTTAGGTCTGCCTCTGCAGATCCTTTCTCAGGTGTTATTTGAACTATCTTGGACTGGACTAAGTTTTTTTGCCTTTTCATAGTGATAGCAGTGGCTGTAAGCAGGTTGAAGGTGTGTCAGCTGGGAGAAGAAAGTCCTTTCCTGCTTGCTGGATGCCCTGCCCTTCCCTGCTGCCTGTGACGCTTACCCGCACTCCTTGAGCAGCCACCGGGTTAGTCCCCTAAGCTGCTGTGGGCGGGGTCTCCATCAGAGAAGCATGGAGCCCTGTGGGGAGTGGCAGGCACACCAGGTGCGCTCCTCTGTGCTAGCAGCATCCCTGCCAGGAAGCTGTGTAATAGCAGTGGCCTTTGGGGCTGGCCCGGGAGGCTCTGCATTGGGCTTGGATTCTGGTCGGCTGCTGGGAGCTTGCCTGCTCCCTCTGGCTCCACTGCAGGTACACATAGGGCTCTCCCACACGGGCCTCTACCAGGTTCCTCTGGCTTCACTGCCTCTGGTGTGCGTGAGCCGTGCCCAGGCTGTTCGGTCGTACTGCTGCAGGCTTGCACAAGCCTCTCTTGGTCCCGTCTGGTGCCGCCGGTGCACAAATCTGCTCCCGGTCCCTTCCAGCACTGCCGTCCCCAGCATGCGCTGCCACTCTCCTGCTACTGGGCCGGTGTGTCGGGGTCCGTGTCAGTTGGAAGAACAACTGGCAGGCTGCTTAGTGCTCTGAGGGGCTTCAGAGCTGCACTGCCTCCCCGGGGTTTAGGGTGCCTAAGTTTCCCCAGGATTCCCAGCAGCTGGCTATGTGTGCCAAAACAACTTCGTCCAGCTATGGGGTCCCTGTCTCTTTAAGACTTGTAGAAAGCATTTGCTTTTCTTTTGTCTCAGGGGTGCCGGTTGCAGGGACCTGCCCACAGGTTTTGCTTTTCCGTTTCTCTAATATCCAGCACCCCGTGCACCTTGTGTCTACGTTCTGGGTGAAGATTTCTAGAGCTGGTTGTTTAGCAGTCCTGGGCTTTCACTCCTTCCCCATTCCAACTCCTTTCTTCCCACTGGGTTTTGGGGTGGGGGAGCGTTCAGGTCCCACATGGCTGCAGCTTGTGTCTTACCCCCTTCATGTGATGTTGAGTTCTCACAGATGTAGATGTATCCTGGCTGTTGTACTGCATCCACTGGTGTCTCTTTTAAGAATAGTTATATTTATTGTATTTTCATAAATATATATGTTTTGGGGAGGAGATTTCCTCTGAACTACTCATGCCGCCATCTTCCCATGATCCCCTGCAAACTGATTCTTATATGCAGAGTTTTTACACAAGCAGGTAAGTCTACATTCGTATTATGGCCAGCCAGGTCCCACCCACCTCCACAGTTGCCTCTACCAAGAAGGGAATTAATGGGTTTTGTGCAGTGGCCAGGGCAGGAGACAACCGACAGCGCCAGACACAGCACCTGCCCTCCAGGCTTGAGCTACTTGTCTGTGGAGACTCATCCTCTATAGAATGAAGTGGTTTCTGGTCATTTAGGAAAGATAGACAAAGCCCATGGACAGAGTTCAAAGAAGGGAGAGATGCTTTCTGACTGGAGTAGCAGAAAAGACACCATGAAAGATAAGAGTTTTGAGATGGCTCTCAAAAAATCAGCCCAATTTTGATAAAGAGGCTAGCAGGGAGTTAAGTCTGCTGTCCCTTAGCAAACAGTTGGAGACTGGAGAGACAGATCTACTTAGTGAAGTCAAGAAGGCTGATCAATATACCTAGACTGGAAAAGCTGGAAAGTGTAGAAAGTGAGGGGGTTTAAAGCTGCAGAAGCAGTTGGTGCCTGACTGAAGGGGACTTGAGTGTCATGGTAAGAAACATCCATGGGAGACCCAAAAGAAATGGATGATAGGTCTTTGCCCATGTTGTAACAGAGAAGAATCATACATGAAAACAATTATAAATGAATATTTTTCAGCTCTTAACATGTATGTTAGAGAGCAGGGTCAGCAAGCATTTTCTAAGGGCCAAATGGTAAACGTTTTAGTCTTTACAGGCTATTTGGTGTCTGTTACAACTCTTCAACTCTGCTATTATATTGAGCAAGCTGCCACAGATGATACATAAATGAATGCATGCTGGGTTCCAATGAAACTTTATTTACAAAACTATCTGTGGGCCAGATTTGGCCCATAGGCCTTAACTTGCAGACTACTAGTGTAGTGTATAGTCTTTAAGTAGTTTAGGTCCCACAGTCAGGTGCTCTGCTCAAACTTCAGGCAAAACTGAATTATGAAGGATGATTATACTATAGATGACATGTCCCAGGGTCCAGAATCAAATAGCAGGTAGAAGAATGGCCTTACCAATATGTGTTTAGATCTATCTAGAAGCTGGACCCTTCCAACCAAATACAATGGACCATCTTCCCCTCTGGAAATCTGAATATTGCACACAGCTGACTTAAACCTTGGAAAATCTGTAAAGAAACATAAATGCCTATCCTTTGCTTCAGCCTGTTTTTATGACCTGAAAGGACTGGTGAGCCATCTGTTGATTCTCAGTCCTCTATTGTTTTTCTTTTTTAACTTTACACTTATTGAGTGCCTGCTGTGTGCCAGGTGGCATGCTCATACACAGATCTCCAGGCCCTCTGAGGACCCCAGCAGTCACACCCCGCCACACACACTTCTGCACCATCCTGGAACCAGCTATAAGAGGTCATACTAGTCCAGAAAGATCTAGTTAGTATTTCAAAGGTCCACACTACCACTCATTTAGGCTTCAACTCAATCCTGTGAAGTAGGCACTATTGTTATTATTCCCATTTAACTGGGAATGAGGAAACTGAGGCTCAAAGAGGCTCATTATTTGTCCAAGTTCATGTAGTAAGAAAATGAAGTCAACAGCAAGCTGGAATTAAAACTCAGGTACATCCAACTCCAAAGCCTACAATAGGCCTGGTCTTTTCTGTGGTCTGTGCTTTGCCTCAGCAGAGTTACTGCGTAAGGCCTTCATCACAGGGAGGAAGACTGCTCCTTGCCAGGGCTGCCCAGTTTCCTGTAAACAGGAGCAGAACCTAGCTGACCACAGGGCTCAGCTATGGGGTAGGTTCCAGGGTCAGAAATGAGTCTGGAAGCAGCCCACCCAGATCTTCCATCAGCAGACAAAACCCAAAAGGCAAGCACCCATCCTGGAGGCAAAGAAGGGAGCTCTGGTTATTTCCAGAGGAGCCAAACTGGTATCAGAACCAAGTGTGAGGCCAGAGTCAGGAGAGGAGACAGCAGAGCCCCGGAGATCCCAAGCAAGTCAGGAAGAGGAGAAAGAGACGGAAAGAGGCACAAAGCTTCTCATTACAGACCAAGAGCAAGGCTGGGGTGTGGGGAGCTTGAATTGGACTCTGGCTGCAAAGGAGGAGGCAGGAGAGCCTAAAACTGCAGGCTGTGGCTCGACAGAGGTTAACTGAGAATGTTTTCATGGAAGCGGTGATCGTGGGGTTTGAGCTGGATCTTAAGGGATTGGCAAGGTTGGATTAGGCCAGGGAGTTATTTTGGGAGACTTAAATAAATCTGTGTCTCTCTGTGATCAGGGAACAGCAAGCTGGTACTGTGGTTATGGAGAATGTAACAGGAGGCACTGCTTTGGGGCCAACTGTCCCACGAGTCCCTTGGCCTTTACCTCCCCAATAGTCCAAGAACAAACTACCTGCTGTTCCTATCAAGGGGCACCCTGCATCTAACCGGAGGATCCAGAGTTCAAGAGACAGAGCAGGCCTCCTTCAGATGAATGCCAAAAAAAGTTTTTTACTGACATAAAATTGACATAATATTAAAGCAGTTTCAGGTGTCCAACATAGTGAATGGATGTTTATACACACTACGAAATGCTCACCACCTGAGTGCAGTCACCATCTGTCACCAAAGTTATTACAATATTATTGACTCTATTCCCTCTGCTGTACTTTTTGTCCCCATAAGTTATTTATTTTATAACGAGAAGTTTGTTCAGAGGTATTCTCTATATAAGAACATAACTCCCCAGTGTTTTATGGCCGTATCTTATGAACTCTTGGAGACTTCTCAGCTGTGAGCAGGGAATCTCTCTCAGAGGTTTATTGCTCTTTGTTCCAGATGTATAAAAATGTGTATATTGCTCAAAATACAGAGTTGCCACTAAGAGTCTCTCTTAAGGAGCTTGGAAATCAATGACAGGTCAGTGTGGAAACCCCTGACTGCTAAGAAAGTAAGAATTACCCCAAGGGCCTTTCTTCCTTCACACGGAGAACTATGTCCCACCTTATTATAAGTGAGCAACGAGTTAAGACTTGGCTGTTTGGAAACATGCCTCTAAACTCCTTTGCACTCATTCCTCTCTTCCACCCTAGCAAAGGCACAAAATCCTCCCAGCTAAAACTACTTCTGAATTCTGAAATAACATCTGGGACACAAAAGGGTAATCACTGTGTAATACTAATTTTCCAAAGAACAGATAGAGTACAGGACAGGAACTGACTTGTTAGGGCAAAACGTCTCCTTCCAAATGTGGCACCTGGAACAAGGATTATTGGGGGCGACCTGTGTGGGGTTGAAGAGCAGGTACCCTTGGGAAATGTTCCTTGGTTGGTAATGATCCTGACTCTCACAGTCCATGTGGCTGCAGGTCGTTGGGAAGAATTGTGCTGGGGTTCAGCAAACTGGAGCAAGGCAGACAGCCTTGTGCCCTCGTTCCTTTCAGAAACCCTCAAAAACAACATTCAGGAAGTAGAGAAGTCCAAGAATGATTAAGAGAATCTGCAAAGCAAATGGAGGCCATGGAGGCACCCACAATGAGCAGATGCTCAGTACATTTTAAATTCTCATGAATATATCAGTGTGTGGCCACACTGCTTCCCTGTGTGAGGTCTTGAGAAGCCACAGGCCCCAGCAGGAAGAACACATGGATGGCCTAGGAGCTGTGCCTGAAACTTGTATCTATTCTAAGGAGCTGGGAGAGGCAGGCTTTGCAGTTTTTCCACTGCCCACCCCCCAACATGAAGCCAGATGAGTGACTGGGGGCCAGTTCCCTCTTCAGTGGAAACGCAGCTCCTCCAAGCCTGCTTTATTTCATTTTGTTTGAGGACTGAAAGACAAAAGATTATAGCACGTGGCACTTTTTTCCTAAACAGGAACAGAGCAGATGGGATGCGGGGCATCTACACAATTATTTTATTACTTTTGCATTATTTCTGAACTTTTCTCCTTCTCAGAACAGAACCATAAGAAACTTGAATGTCATACAAATGTGTGTGTGTGTGTCTTGAGTGTGCAAGTTTGGGGAGGACCCTTAGAAATCAGAGTGGAGAGATTGAGATTGACTTACTGGTTCTGCATAAAAAGTCCAGAGAGAATGGCTTCAGGTTCAGCTGGATCTAGGGACTCATTCTCTCTCATCCTCCCTGTTGTCTTCTCCGATGTGTCCATTATTAGGCTCTCCACAATATCTCCTTGTGGATTCATGCTCACACCACCCTTACAAGTGCCAGTCCTGGTGGTAAGGGGAGCATCTTGTTCTCTTTCACTACTTGAAATATGAGCCTGATTTGGGTCAGGTGTCCATCTTCGAACCCATAGCTGGCCAAGGGAAGACTGCACAGTGACTGTGTCTGGGTCAAGTGAGCACCTCTGAAGCTGAGGGGTAGAGACATCTTCACCTGAGCAATAAAGACTGAGGGGGGAGGAATGGTGTCCAAAAAAGAAATGTGAGCACTATTACAAGAAGAAGGAGGAACAGATTCTGAACAGAGCAAAGACAAGAGAGGTGGCTTAGCATCTGGTGGATCTGGGTTCCAGCTCCAGCTTTGTGTAGGTTTGGACAAATGCCTTCACTTCTCCAAGCTCAGTTTTCTCTTCTATGACATCAGGAGAATGCTCCTTTCCCACAGGCCACGGTGAGGGTTACAGACCGTACCACCCGCACTGGCAGGCATGCCAGGCACCTGCTGTGGGGGGGGAATAAACTGCAAGAGGGATTGCTCAGTAAGACAATGCTCTCTATGGAACAAGAGGGAGAAAATCCCATTCTCCCAACCCACTCAGGAAACGAATGGCATGTGGTTGGGAAGAAGAGGTTGGTAAGCAGTTTGGGGTTGGGTAGGGAAGGGGAACCCAACCCCTTAGTCTGCCCTTTGGAGGGGTGCAACGGGTACTTACAGGGCTTTTGTTCTGTTGTGGGAACTTACGGGTCAAGAGGAGGCAGGCTGAGTGCTGCACCTTCATCCTCTGTCCACCTCCCTGAGGGAGCCCGGCCTCTGCTATCACTATGTGGTCACCACGTATTTTTTAAATGTGGGTTGGATGGGTGCCCCATGAAAAAGCAACTTTGTACAAGATCCTTAGTAGACCACTTATTTCCTGTTTTATTTAAATTTTGCTTAGGCAGGTGTGTGATGGATGGCTAGGAATTCAAAACCACATCATGTGTGGAATACGTTGAAGGATTGGAGACATTTACAAGGGAGGAAGCCGCGGGTGAGCAGAGGGACTAGCCGGACCCTTTTCGGATAACTGAAAGGCTGACATGTGGAACAGGCTTGAGATGTTCTGAGTAGTTCCAGAGGCACAACTAGCAGCCCCTGGGAATGTAGAGGCAGGGGAATTAGAGCAAATGGTGGGGCACGGGGGGCACTACTAATATTTGGGATTGCCAACCATGAGTTCTCTTGCCCTGCAATGTGCTAAGTTCCCTGTCACTTCAGGTATAGGGGTGGGGGTGGGGACAACTGCTTGTCACAAATTTATAGAGGGAGATTCAGGTCTCCTGCGGGCATTCTCCCTGGAAGGTGAGCTGGCAAATGCTCCCCTCACCCACAGCCCTCACACTTGCCATCCCAGTATTCTCTGGCTGACTTCCATCTTCCAGTATGTACCCCTTAAGCCTGAGGGATTTTTCTGGAATGGTAGAAGGTCACCCTGTCATCCTGTGTGTGCCAGGCTTGAAGGGCTGGGAAATTATTATATCTCCAGGAGCAGCCCTCAACCAGTGACTCTTGAGAGTTGGCATATAAATATCTCCTCCATCTCTCCGTGGGGGGATAATTCCCAGGAAATGGTTTGCACCTTTCCCCCAGAGTTTCCCTGGAAGAATCAGTACCAGTTGCCCTCAGAGATAACTTGCTTAATAACACACCCTTCATTGGCTGCCTTCCCTTCCTCATTTCCCTTTGCAAACCAAGTATCCCAGGTTCACTTCCCAAATGAACTACTTCCACTGGAATCCTGTTTCAGGGTGTGCTTCTGCGGGAGCCCAGATTAGGAGAGGTGGCTTCTAACATCATCTGTTCACACAGTCATTTAACAACCAACACCAGGGGTTACTCTGGGTGGTGGGTGCTAAGGGAGAAATTAAGGTAGCTCAGATGTGGCTTCTGGGTATGAGATTGGTCAGTGAGGAAGGGAAAGCTGGACTGCCTGGGGCTACATTCTACACCAGAGGGGGTGAGAAATGTTAGGAGAGGCAGCCCCAAGAGCAGTCGGGCAAACAGCCCGTGAGTCCTTTGACCTGTGCTTGGTTTCCACAAGCAAAGAATAGTTTTGGAATGAGATCTCCTGGTGGTCCGACCTCCTTGCCTTTTTTGGGAGTCATATCATGCATGCTGACCCATGTTCTTAGGAACCCCTGCTTAATAGTGACTCTGTCTTCCCTTCACAGGCTCTCCCAGGCTGAAGCCAGGCAGGGGGAAAGCCTAGAGCTGTCAGGGTGTGCATATTTCCAGGCCCCAGGCTGCTGAGCAATAAGCCAGCCCCAGCAGGCTGAAGTTGCTTCCTCTTGGAAAGGACCACAATCTCTTAGTCCTCCTAATCCCTACCCACCCTTTCAAGTCTCAGTTTCAATCCCACCTCCAGTAAATCTTTACTGACCAGCTTTTTCCCAGCCTACCACTCTCTCCTCCTCTAACACTTTTTGCTGTCATTTAGGGGACCCTATGGGACCTTTCCCTCTTCTCACTTTGAGTTACCACCACCCTTTTCTTGTATAAATAGTTCTTTGTGGACAGAAGCAATGCTGTTTACAGAACACCAGGTTTTAGGTTAAGGAGTACAAAGTTAATATAAACAAAAAATTTATATATCAAAGTTATATAAAGAGACAACTGGAAAACATGAAAAACATATGGGTCCCTCAGAAAGAAAAAGGATAAGGAGTTTGTACAATCATACTGTGAAATACTTATGCAGCTATTAAAGAGAAAGAAGTACATCCATATGTGTAAGGACATGGGAAAATGGTGATATCAATTTAAAAAAATGAATTATAGCCATGAACAGACAAGGAGGAGCCTTAAATGTATAGTGCTAAGTGAGAAAAGCCAGCCTGGTAAGGGTACTGTGTGACCCCAGCCTTATGGCATTTGGGAAAAGACATTGAAAAGATCAGTGGTTGCCAGGGGTTAAGGTGAGAGAGGGATGACAGTTGGCACACAGCAGTTTTGAGGAGGGTGAAACTATTCCATGTGCTTCTGTCATGATGGATACATGACATTTTGTATCTGGCAAATCCAGAACTGTTCAACAGAAAAAGCAACCTGGGTGTAAACCCTGGCCTTTACCTAACAACATTGTATCACTATTGGCTCATCAGTTATAAAAACATGTAGCATGTATTAATACTAGAGGTAACAGTCAGAGCGGAGGGGAGGAATGGGAACTCTGCACTATCTATTCAGTTTTCTCTAACCCAAAAACTGCTCTAAGAAACAAAGTCTATTAAGTAAAAAGTTACAGAACAATAGTATGATTGTATGAATAATAGCATATAGCACACAGTACAGAACAATAGTGTATAGCATGATTCCATTGGAATAAAAAATAATTGCATGTATGTATGTGTACATTTAAATGTTTAGAAGCATAACAAAAGATATGGAAAAACAAGTACAAAAGAAACTGTCAGTAGTTTTTCTAGCAAAAAATAAAAAAGGGAAAACTCACTTTTTCATGAAAAGGTCAGATTTAAGCTGCACAGAGTAATATAATGGGAACCTGTGCACCTTTCCTAACCTACCAACCAACTTCTTAATTAAAATATGGGTGAAGGAATTCCCATCTGCCACTCTATGTCCTTTGATATTTTACAAATTTAATACATGCTTATTTCCAATATTACACAACACTTATCAATACAGAAGCATGTATTAATACTGTCATCTTTTTAAAACAAAGAAAAAAGAAAAGTGAACAAAGTTGGAAGCAATGACTTGCACCTAGAGTGGGGGAGAGTCAGAGGTTGGTAGACAGGTGACTTTGAAGCTGAGGCAGAATTAGAGAAAGACGGGGAAAGGCGGATTAGCAAACGAAAAACAAAGAGCTGGAAAGGGCCCAACTTCTTGAAGGAACAGGAAGTCATTCTCAGAGATACCGGCAGGGAGGAAGGAACAGATTCCAAGAATGAGAATGAACCTGGAGCGCGCGGCTGCATTTGCTTGTGAAGGCAGTCAGCATTGTGCTGAGGAGTTTGCCTTAATGTTATAAGCAAAAAGTATCTAGAAGCAGCACCTCTCAGATCATTCAAGACATGCTCAGATTTGTTTTAGAGGGAGCTGCATACGTGTGACAAGGCCTGGAATCGGTACCACCAGGCACTCCGTCAGTGGGTGGACTCCCTCCCACATTCCCATAGTTTCAAAGATGATAAAAAGGCCTGTATTTGATTTTAGAGTCTTTACATATATTGTTATTTGTATTGGACAAGCAAACCTAATTATTTTCTTCTGGTATGTTGAAGTAACCCAGAAGCACCCATAAAAGCTTCTGATTACCCCCACTTTACCTCTTCCTACCCATCTTCTTTATTTTTGGATGCCAGGATGCAGAGAAGACCACAGCCTCCCCAGCATCCTCATAAAGGGGCATGAACTATCTTCAGGAGGACCCAGTTAAAAGCGTGCATATTCCCTGGTCATGGCACTTAATTCCCAAAGCCCCAGCTATAGCATACCCTTTCTCTAGAGCTCCTTGGATGTGTTTCATATTTCCTCCTTAATGGCACACCATTGATTTTGTGAGTTCAGGGGTGAATGAGCTTTTGGCCTTAAAGAAACCAATTGTCTTTTCTGGGAGACAGTCTGTTTTTACCTATAATGACAAAGAGTCACTCTTTGTGAATCTCAGTATCAGGGCTCATGGCAGTTTGCAGCAATATTCATGAAGTTTCTCCCCCACCACTCAGCGAGGCCCAAAGTTATGTTTCAAATCCAGCTCAAAGAACATGGAATTCTGGCATTCAAATCTGTAACCTTGAACAAGGTTATTCATCTTTCTAGGCCTTAGGGAATAATAACAGTACCAATTACATGGGATTGTTATTAGAATTAAGTAAAATAATTTATGAAAAATGCAAAAGTTAGCAAATAGTAAGTGCTTAGCAAACATTAGATTTTATTACTATTATTATTATTTTATCCATCCTACCTCAAAAAGCCTTCATGGCTCACCTTAGTGCCTATAGAACAATGTCTAAACTCCATAGCAGGCATTCAAATCCATCATCATTTATCACATCTTAATTCCATTCCATTGCCCACATTCCCATTACCAACCACCTCTCCCACACTTTAGCCCCACCAAACTATCTACCATTATCCTTTTCCTTCATATTTTCCTGAAAGCCACTCCTTCTATGTGTAGTGTCTTTGTCTCAATTTTCTGGCTGTCAAGTTATTCCCTATCTTTAGTACCCAGCTCAAATAAGGGGCATTATAGCATCATAACATTTTTCATCTGTCCTACTCTAGACAACAGAGCCTGAAGCAAGGATTAAGTACTGAGGCTTCTTTTATGGGGTGCAAACCCAAGGCAGCAAAGATGGGGAAAAATGAAGTGACACAAGAACAAGGTGGAGCAATATGAAGAACAAGGTGGAGCATTTTACAATGTTGAACACACGTTGTCATGCAGGTATAGAACTTCTCTCAGCTCACAGAACTTCCCTCACACTGAAGTGGCCCACAGGAGAGATGGAGGAGAAGAAAGCCTGTCTCCTGCTTGCCATTGGTGGACATTCACCCTGCAGGCAGAAACTACACTGCACTCTTTGGTGTGTCATCCTTTTCCTCCTTCTGTATGACCCCTGCTCTCTGTATGACCTTGCAGCAGGGCATTTCCTCCCAATCCAGAAGCAGGGGTTTCTCCACCAGCTGTTGGATGTCAGCCCAACCAGCTGCAGGGTGCCAACCAAGAGGGGTGGTGGTGGAGGGGCACCTTCCCTCTTCAAGCAGAGTAGCTCCTTGGTCCTTGGCAGCTGCAGTGTGATTGAGAAACTGAGCAGTGCCAGTGGACCTGAGCGGACAGAAGATCTGTGTCCTTTATGGTGTCTAGGTGCAGAAGTGGTTCTGGAAAAGTCCATTTTCCACCATTCACAAGGTTTGTGACCTGGGCAACTCACTTAAGCACTCTGTGCCAATTTTCTTTCTTTTTTCTTTTACCTTTTCATTTTGAAATCATTTCAAACTTGCAGAAAATTTTACGAGTAGTACAAAACCTCCCATAGACCTGTCATGCACATTTCACCAATTACTGGTATTTTGTTACATTTCTTTTATCATTCTCACTGTCCCTCTCTCTCCACCTTTCTCATCCTCCCTTTCTCTCTCCTACACAAGCATGCACACAACTATTACTATTTTCTGAAATATCTGAGAGTGAATTTACAACATCGTTACCCTTTATTCCTCAATACTTCAGGTGAATTTCCTGTGAGCAAGGACATTCCCCTATAGGACCACAAAACAATGATCAAAATCAAGAAAGTCAGCATTCATACAATACTACTATCTATGCAATCTTCAGTCTATATTGACATTTCACCAAGTAGCTCAGTAATGTCCCTTATAGCAAAATCTTCCATGTCTGTTCTAATCTGGCCAATGGGAGCAATAACAGTGCCATCCCATAAGGTTGTTAGCACAATTACATGGGATGATACATATAAGGCACTTCACTGCAGTGCCTAGCACATGGTAATGATATACTAACAGTTGGCTACTTCCTTATGGTTATTACTTCAGTGAGGACTTTCCAGTTGCCTTCCCCTCAGTACAGAATCCATCTCATCCCTCTGCTTCATCAGCACTGTATTTCTACATCCCTTCTTGGACTTTCACATTTAGCCTTGTTTTATAAGCTTCGTAAGACCCACACCTGATTCCTCACTGGTTCTCCTCATGGCACCAATCACAGCATCTGTAAAATATAGGGCAGAATTGAATTTATTTGGATAAAAGTAGAGGGTTGGAGATGGTGGGTGGAGGGAATGTAGGTCATGATACTGTGATAGTAGACACACATTTGTCTTTAAAAATCTTATGATTCATAAAGGGAAAGAAAAATACACAAGGAAAAGTTAAAAGAAAGTGAGAACAGAACAGACCTCAAACAGTCTCTGAGAAAGGACCAGAAGTGAATGATAGTAGAAATTCTGGAAATTTAAAGGAGGGGAAAGATGCTGAAGGGAGAAGAAAATAAGCAACTTCCCAAGACTGTTTATCATGACCTCCTCAGCAGAAGGGTCTTCACGGAAGCTTGATAAACTGAAGTAATAAGGACAAAGCTCTTAAATCCCAAGGTCTTGTGAATCTGGGTGAACCGCTGAGTTACATCTCACCCTCCTTTGCTGAAATGATGTTCTGTCCAAAAGGATCAAAGAAGAACTGACATGCTCACCTCCAAGCTTGGCCCATAACAATCTCTTGCATGCAGCCTCCCCTTGCCTCCCATTCTCTGGCGGCTTTGGAGACCAATGCAGAAGATATTGATGCACAGGTAGAATGAACATGAATGCCTGCATGACTCTGTGGAGCAGAATCCCTAGCCCCACCAACCCACACTGCTGTGACAAAAAGAAAAAGAAACTTCACCATGCCATGCCCTGGAAACAGGAAAGTCCTTAGTTACAGCAGCTTCTGTTACGTACCACATCTAGTGCACAGTGAAAACTGAAGGCTGGATTTGGAAGACCTGGGTTTATATCCTAGCTCTGCTGCTTAGTTATGGATGAGACAGGGCAAGTTACTTCGTCTGGGAACTGCTGTGATGATTAAATGAAAAAAGGCCACTGTAAACTGTGAATGTGCTATAAACATTGGATATTATTAGTATTAGTCCATTCTTCCTAAATTGGCCAAAATAACAGAGTCCAAGAATAGTATACAGGGATTAGTCATTTTTTCCAAACTATCAAAAAGAAGAACACAGTCTGGGATCTCATGATACTGGTATTAACTCAGCTGTTGGAAAATGAGTTTGGGTGGGTCTATGGAAGACCAATGGTTCACTTCAGAATGCCTGGAGTTCGTTTACTGCTCTGCTATTATGGTATAAAAATTTTATTAATATTTTAGTATTTGTAAATCTTTTCAAAGTCCAACTTTTATTGGGGGAAAGCAATAAGAAGGAAAGAGAGAAGTATTTCTGGATGAATTTCACTAGTTATGTTCCTCAGAGTCAAATGTATTCCAAGTATTCTTTTGGGCCATATGTTGGTTGGTATTTTTGTATTTCTCACAAATGTTAACAATTCTTTGCTTTATCTAGGAAGTTGAGATAATCCAGAAATCCTATTCCAACATGCATTGTATTTTCAAGTAACTGATGGGCAGGACCCAAAGGAACTTCCAAGATTGAGAATTAGTCACCTGCTACATTCCACCACATTCCTGGATACTGGAGCAGTCCTGGGAGTGGGTAAGGCGGCTTCTTGGTGTGAGGTTTGGGAAATGGGAAAATATTTCCTCCTCAGTGACCAACTACCAAGGCACCAGTGGGAGCCTGTGAGGCAGACCACTGACAGGATATGGTCCTTCACCGGTGGGTGACAGCTCCTGCTGCGGTCAGATGAAAAGCAAGAGGCAGAGTTTGGTCATTAAAACCATCTGGTCCCTTTATTCCTGGCCCTGGACCCACCACATCCTGAGAAGATGATTTCTTAAGCTAACCATTTCTCCTTTTTTCCTCTCTTATGCTTTCACTTTCTGTGTGGAGTGGCTGGTCTTTCTTCTCTCTAGCCTTCATAAGCTTTTATTGCTTACTTTTATGTATTAAGGAGAGGGGTGATTTAGGAAATGAAGGTCCTTCCTTCTCCTTTTCTGGATCTTTTCTCCCTATGGCAATAATCCCTTTCTCCCTTCCTGATTATTCTATTTGCAAGACCTGTTTTCACTTCTTACTGGACTTGTGGCATTGGAATGGGAATCTCTTGCTCACCAGCACTTAGATGAAGTAACCTTATCCTGCTTGGACTCAGGAAGGGTAGACAGATAGAGTGTCTCTCCATCTACTTTTAAGGTTTCTCTGTGAGAACAGGTCACCATTAACAGCTGAAGATGGAATTACCTTCCTCACTTCCAAATCTCTGCAATCAAGTAGATGTTCCTTGCATTTGCTCGGTGAGATATCTGGATGAATTCCTGGAAGAAGCAAGTTGAAATCCTGAGATATGAATAAGTTAGGAATCAGTGGAGATCAGCCTGGAGAAGTGGCATCAAGTTTAGTTAAGAAGGGCCTTGCATTATATGTTAGGTTTGGAACTTGATTCTATGGGTGATAGAGAATCTTAGAAGTATTACCACATCTGTATTTTAGGAAGGTTGTTCTGATGGTTGCATGAAGGAAAACAGAAGTCAGCGCCACCATATAAAACTACTGCTGATTTTTTCTGACAAGAAATGAGGAGGATATGAAGAAAGTAAAGTGTAAGATGAGTATGTGGGAGAAGGCAGATTGGATATATTTGAGGATTTGCTGGCTGATAGGCTGAGGGAGTTCAAGAGGAAGAGGACTCTAGGGGGACTCATTTATTTGAGTGGATGGATTGGTCATGATCAGAGTGGACACCTATGGCTTCATCTACCTACCACACTGTGAATCTTACTGGAAAAAAAAAGACATCTTGTCTTCTGAAAACTGCTGAACAATTTGTTTCAAGGGAGATGTCATTATTTTCCCCATTATTTTGTCCCCCTGGTCTTACCTGATTGGTCCAGGAAGACACCTCACCTGTGACAGTCAGAAACCAAACCCACTGGCTTATATCTTGGCCTCTCTTATAATGGACACTGAGGCATGTAACTTATTCAAACCAAGCCAGTCAAGGTCCTTGCCCAGAATTTAGAACTTGGAACCAAGCAAGCTTCAGTCAGTCCCTTTTTAGGGATAGAAGTTTGCTTTGGACTGAATTTTTTTGATGCCCCAAATTCATATGTTGAAGCGTAGTCCCCAGCATGATGGTATTCAGAGGTGGGGCCTTTGGGTGGTGATTAGAGTGGAGCCCTTATGAATGGGATCAGTGCCCTTCTGAGAGATGACCCTTCTGAAAATGATCTCAGACACAGGAAGATACAGCAAGAAGACAGCTACCTACATGCCAGGAAGTGGGTACTCAGGAGACACTACATCTGCCAGGACCTGGCCCAGCTTCTAGCACTGTGAGATATTTCTCACAGTTTATTATTGAAGCCACCCAGTCTATGGTAGTTTTGTAATAGTAGACTGAACTAAGGCAGGTTCAAGATATACAGTGATGGCACTGGCAACCATGCTTTTCACCATGTAGAAAGAGCCTGTCTGAAGCAAAAGAAAAGACGTCAACAGGCAAGAAGAAGCAGAGGGAGGTCCTGATAATGTTTGAGACCCTGCTTCCAGTTGCTCCTGGGGTCCATTTGCATCCCTGTTCCTCTTACAATTTAATTATGCAAACTTTCCTTGGATTTCCTGAGACAATATTTTCCCTTTGTTGCCTAAGCTAGTTTAAGTTGAGTTCAGGCACTTGCAGCTAAGAGATTTGATGAATGTTTGTCCATTAACTGAGCTGTGGAGGAGTAGAGAGGGGCAAGTCTGAGAGACAAGATAAAGAGGTCAGTTTTTGAATGTTTTAGATTGAGTTGCTTTGGACAGCCACATGAAGATTTCCAGCAATAATTTCATTAAGAAGCTGAAGCTCAACAGACAGATCATATTCTCCAAGCCATCCAAAATATATTGAAGAAGACAAGTCTAAGAATGATGTCCTAGATGATATCACTAGATACACCCAAGTCAACATTGATCCTATTAGGATGTAATTTTTTAAGTTGCTGCATTGCTATTCAATTGAACTAGCATTCAATTTACCATTCTCACTCTGACTCACAACGATATCATAAAGCATTATTCTAAAAACCTTGATGAAATCAGATTGAGTATTTCTATGGAATTCCCCTCATCTTCTAGCTCAGCAGAAAAGTATAGAAATGAGATGGAAATGATTAGTCCAACATGACTTGATCATGGTGAACCTAACTCCTAGCACTTCTAAATGAATGTTGCTATTTTCTAAGCCATCAATAATGTGTTTTTCTGGTGAAATCATTTGTCCTCATCTAAAGCAATAGAATTAAAAATTAACAGTTAGGTGTACTGAATCTTAAATGACTTAACAAATTGTAGAAATTGTCTCTATTAGCCTTGTCACCTCTCTGCATGGATGCTTTGAACCTCCCAGCAGGGAGGTCCCAGCACTCCATGAATTTAATGGAATATATGAATTGTCTTTGTGGTTCTATTCCACATGAAAAATGCTGCTTCAGAACTGCCATCCATGAGAAAAGTATCTTTTTCTTTATGCCACACCAGAGGCTAAAAGTGACATAATTGCCCTTTTGAGAGGGAAACCTGGGGTGCAAATTTTGGTTCCAGCACTACACACTCTGTAATCTTGGGAGAGGTACTGAAACACACTGAGTCACAATGTTCCTCATCTGGAAAATAGGAACAATGATTAATTCCTTAATAAATTTGTGAGAATTAAATGAGATAATGTATATAGTATAATAAAGAGTTCACGACACATGGTCAACTTTCAACAAAAGGTAAGTGTGGCTATGTTGCTTATTTCTTTTCGTTGATTGTATTTTTTGCTTTTTCCTTTTTCCTATTTACCCATGCTTTTCACTGGTCTTCATTTCTTTGCATATCATTCTCTTTCTGCTTTCCTTTTTGAATTATTTCTTTCATCATGGCTGGGCATAGTTCATCCTCATGAAAAAGCTAAAATGTATTCCTCTACCAATAAGAGCTGTGTGTGGATAGTGTGTATAATTGGTGACCTTCTTAGGCAGCTAGTCAAGCAAGACCCATGGTCATTTTTGTCCACAGTCCCAGCAAAGTGTCCATTTTGGGGCTGAATCTTCAGTGACTCCAGATCAATCAAAACCATTCTATGTGTAATTTTCGTACACCTTACTGAATGTGTTAATACAAGTAGGTACACATATCTGGTTTACCATCCCTTTATGAGACACCCATGCCTTTCTAGTTGAGCTGGCATGACAGCATTGGCTGAGGCAAAGCTGCCCTGCAAAGCTAAAGCAGTAGGTCCCTGTTTCATAATATGCAACATCAAAGCAAGGTCAGAGAAGCTGCTCAAAGATTTTGCACCCACCCAAAGAACAAGACGGTTTCAGGGTGACCTCCTGAATAGCTTGTACCTCTATCTACTTCTCTCCATACCCCTTCCTAAGTCTACAACAATATCATACTCACTTCTGCCTGTTCCCTTTTCTGCTGCCAAAGGGAGGTTTCTGTGAATAGTGAATGTGACTATGCTACTTTGCTGCATGGGCTGTTCAGTTGGGCCTAAACAGGGCTCCCGGTGATCTGGCCACAGCGTACCTCCCCAGCTGTGTTTCTCACCACTCACAGCCTTCTGGTCTAAACCATTCTGAATATTGGAGTATTCAGTTTCTCAAGTGCTCCGTGATAACCCTGGTCCCCCAGGCTCTGCTCTTGCGGTAGGTACTGTCTGGTAAGAGCCTCCTTCCACTTTTTCTTTTTGCCTTTGACCTAATCTAGACCTCACTTCCTCTGCATGTCCTCTTATGACCCAAGGCTGACTTAATTGTCCCTCTAATTAATAAAGCATGAATCATGGCATTTATCACATTACAGTAGTCCCTCCTTGTCTGTAGGGGATAAGTTCCAAGATCCCCAGTGGATGCCTCAAACCACAAATAGTTTGGAACCCTACATATACGGGATGTTTTTTTCCTATACATACCTACCTATGATAAAGTTTAATTTATAAATTATGCACAGTAAGAGATTAACAATAAATAATAATAAAAGAATGATTATAACTATATACTGTAATAAAAGTTATATAAATACAGTCTCTCTCTCAAAATATCTTACTGGACTATATTCACCCTCCTTCTTCTTATGATGATGAAGATGATAAAATGCCTGTGTGATGAGAAGTGAGGTGAATGACATAGGTATTGTGACATAGTGTCAGGCTACCACTGACCTTCCAATGATAAATCAGAAGGTAGATTGTCGGCTTCTGGAACTTGATTGACTATGGGTAACTGAAAATGTGGCTAAGGGGGGAATGCTACATGGAAAGATTACCTTTCTACTTGTCTGGCTCAGCCTACAAACTATAGGCACTATGGGGAACAGGTCATGTCTGTTTTGCTTGCCATGGTGTCATTAATATTACACACAGTACTCATCAGAGAGTAAGGCCTTCAAAAAATCACTGTTGAATCTGTAAATGAAAAAATCAATCATGACATTAGAAGGTGACAAAGAATCAGAACTGGGATGCCAGTCCCAACCATCTGTGAAATATTTGGGATGCACTTACACTGAAAAAATTATTTGTTGTTTATCTGAAATTCAAATGTAACTGGGCCTCCTATATATTTTTTTTTTATTTTTTTTTGAGAGGGCATCTCTCATTTATTGATCAAATGGTTGTTAACAACAATAAAATTCAGTATAGGGGGGTCAATGCTCAATGTACAATCATTAATCCATCTCAAGCCTAACTCTCATCCGTCTCCAATCTTCTGAAGCATAACGAACAAGTTCTTACATGGTGAACGAATTCTTACATAGTGAATAAATTCTTACATGGTGAACAAACAGTACAAGGGCATTCATCACAGAAACTTTCGGTTTTGATTACGCATTATGAACTATAAACAATCAGGTCAAATATGAATATTCATTTGATTTTTATACTTGATTTATATGTTGATCCCACATTTCTCCCTTTATTATTATTATTATTTTTATTTTTAATAAAATGCTGAAGTGGTAGGTAGATGCAAGATAAAGGTAGAAAACATAGTTTAGTGTTGTAGGAGAGCAATTGTAGATGATCAGGTGTGTGCCTGTAGACTATGTGTTAATCCAAGCTAGACAAGGGCAATAAACCATCCACGGATGTAGAAGATTTCTCTCAAAGCAGGGGGGATGAGGTTCTGAGCCTCACCTCTGTTGATCCCCAATTTCTCACCTGATGGCCCCCCTGTGACTGTGCCTGTCTTAGGTTGTTCCTCCCTTGAGGAATCTTACCTGTCTCTGGCTAACCAGTCATCTTCTGGGAGGGCCTCCTATATTTTATCTGGCACCCTTACTTGCTAATTAAATACCTCTTTCTGCAGGTATGAGAATATTAGTAATACTAGTAAGTGTACTAATTTCAACAAACCCAAATCTTAGATTATTTACTGCCTTAGCATATCAATTTAGTGAATGCTTATGTTACTGGTGATTAATAAGGTGCTTCTCTCTTTCTTTAAACAATGGGTACAATGCAGGTTTCTTGCTTGAATTTCAGCACTTCAGTGCCCTGGCTTAATGTGAACCAATATAACATGAATTCCTTCACGTGCTCTATTGCTCTGAACACTGTGGTTGGTTAAGTGTGCAGGGCCAGCTGAGACCCTCAAAATTGCTAAGTCTTAATTCTTAAATAAATTCCATTCATAGTCTAATTTGCTGACTCATTTTTTGTCTCTTGTTTTTAAGGCTTCCTTTCATTATTGCATAATCAGTAGTGACTGATGTTGAGTAATTAGTGAGTAATCTGATTCCCTTTTTAATAAATACACATTGGCTTTCTAATTCAGTTTCACCAATAACATCAAGATCCTTTTGAAGATAGAGCTTATTTTTTTAGTGAATGAATAAGGAAACAAATACTGATAATGTTAAGTACATAAGTATTCATAACAACGAACAGTATCACAACAACATATTGGTAACAAAGAATGGAAAAATATATTTAATAGACAATTGGCTACACAATTTAACATATTTATTGAGTATCTTCAGGAAAATGTAAAAATGACTTGATTCCTAGGGGTTCTTAACCCAATTTGCCACAAAGAAAATTAAGTCCAAAATTATTCATTTATTAAGAACACTATTAGAGGTCTATTTTCATCTAAGGCTATAACCTAGGAGCAGGAGGCCATGTAAAAATGCATGTCTTCCTGAGAGAACAGTCTTATTTAGGGATATGATATAATTTGGCAAGATAAAAAGTAATTGATACTACATAAGAGGTAAAGAAAAAGTTCAATAAGAACTCAGAAGTGAATTCCCTTTTCATTAGAGGGAACAGGTAAGAATTTGTTCCTGTTTTTTGTAGATGTGAGGGCATTGGCTCTGGGCCTTAGAGGGCAGGTAAGATTCCAAGATCTATGAGAAGGCACCACCGTCCAAAAGGCTCCTTGCAGACAAAGCCCTCCTTTACCTCTCAACAGGATCAAGATGCAATTCCTTAAAAATTATGTTCTCTAAAGAAGATGTTGAACAGTTCATATAGTGGCCCACAGCTGAGAATTTCCAAGATGGTGTCATAAAATGCTGATAAGGCATCTAGGTACATTTCGTACCTTAAGAGAGCAACTGAACTGAGGGCAGGACTAGAGGAATGCTGAGGAAACATGGAATGGTGAGTTATCTGTTTATGTGACAGTCACATAAAACTATCTTGGAATATTAATATATGTGTTGGAAGATGCTGCCAAATAATTTCCCTGTGACTAGATGTTCTAGACAGTCTCTTGAAGTTCATTCTCTAAGCTTACATTAAACCAGCCCCTCAGCTGACAGCCATGAATACTCCTTAAAGAATGACTTCTCCTGGCGCAGGGTCCCAGGGGCTAGCAGCCACCATTAGGAGGCCTTAGGAGGAAGTTTCTGTGGGAGTGCTGCAGTGCGTGAAGGGAACAACTCCAGGAGAGGCCGGGGGGACTTTTGTCTCCTGCACCTTGGGTCTGATTCATTTTCTCTTCTCACATAGCTCTCAGTTATGTGGGCCGAAGGGTGTGGAAGGCAATTGCAAGGCTAATCCCTAAGCCCTCCTGGCGTTGCCTGTGTATCACAGGATGCTCTGCCCGCAAGCTCTCCTCCCTCACTGCAGTCGGACTGTGAATGTGAATGGATGGAAGGGAAGGTCGACCATGGCAACAGGATCTACAGGGCCACTAACCCTGACCTGCATTTTCAAAATCCGGAAAGCTCTGCAAACTGAGTTTTTGTAACTCATTTGGCAGCAAAATCTGGCCTCACCTGAACTCATCTGAAGGCAAAATCTTGTTTGGACTGACACAGGCTATTTACAGTCTTCAGCCAACTAGCATAAATATTCACGTTTTACTGCAGAAATAATAATGTATTTTAGAACAGAGTGCTGTCCCAGAATCTGCTGGGGGTGTAAATAACACACAATATCTATGCTGTATTGCTTATCTAAAAACCCAAGATGATTCTGAATTCTGACATCTGGCCCCAGGGTTTTGGATAAGACCTTGCGGTCCTACAGTACAAAATGTACAGCTGGTGATGCACAGGGTGAAGAGCTGAGCAATCATACAAAGGACAGAGCTTGGTTCAGTTATCACTTCTGAATTCTTACCCTTTAGCATATGACATGAATATTCTTCTAGATCAATAGGTTTGCATATGTGATTGTGGGACCATGGAAATTTGTAAGCTGTCATAGGGGGTCTGTACTTCTGTTGTTACATATAAAAACTTTTTTGTACTTTGTAATGACAGCCGGACACTACTCATAGCTCATTAAAACCAAGACAATTTCTTCCCACTAATCTCTTTCACTCCCCACCCTCCATCCCCCATCTCTCCTTCTCTTTCTGTGGGACATGGTGGCGAATGAGGAAAATAGGAACAGGTCCAGGTTCATGGGTATGTGATCAGTGGTCACACAAGGCTGTATAGTCAGAATGTGTATTTATTTACTCAGGGCTCTGCAGAGAATAGAAACAATAGGACATATACAAAGAGACAGAGAGAGAGAGAGGGTTATTTATTAGAAGGAATTGACTCACGTGTTTATGGGGGCTGGCAAATCCCAGAATGTGCAGAAGAGTCAGAAAGCTGCAGACCCAGGAGAGCTGATGGTGGATTTTCACTCTGAGCCCGAACACCGGAGTCCCGGGAGAGCCATTGGTGGAGTTCCAGTTCAAATGCCAGCAAGCTCAAGACCCAGCAAGACCTGATGTTTCCGTGTGAGTCTGAAGTCTAGAGAAATTCTCTTTTACCAGGAAGAGGTCAGACTTTTTGTTTTATTCAATTGGAAAAGGTCCATCTATATTAGGGAAGGCAACTGCTTTGGTCCATCTACTGATTCAAATGTTCATTTCATCCCAAAACACCTTCACACAAACTCACAGAATACTATTTGACTAAATGTCTGGGCACCCCATGGCCCACTCAAGCTGACACATACATTAACCATCACAGAAGGGGACCACATGCTTGGACTTCAGTATTCTCTGATCACCATCTGGGAAGGTTTAATAATCTCACCTTTGAATTTGTGTTTTCTAATTGAAGTCCACTGGGACATGGGAGCATGCGCAGGGATCTTGGAACCTACTTCACCCAAAGCCCCATCTCCCACCACCTCCCCGCCTCCCGGGACCAGTTCTTGTTTGCCTGTCCCTGCACCCCTGCCCAGTGCCCACTGCCGCCCTCCACTCCTGGCGTGGGGTCTGGCACAAGTGGGAAGGATCAGTGTCGGGCAATAGCTAAGTTGCAGGGCAGGGCCCCAGGCACTTGGAGAGTTTGCATTGTCACTGAGGGTCCCTCTAGCTGAGCTAATGTGATGTCAAATAACAAAAACAAAAAAAACAACAAAAACACTAAGACAGGTCAACAGAAAGACCAGGGAAAGAAAGGAAAAAGTGGTTTTATGATTTTTTTGAGCAAGGAGCCTGAGTTTTCATTTTGCACAGGACCCTGTGAATGATGTAGCTGGCGCTGGGTAGGAAGAGCACTCAATGAACTCTTCAGGCGCTTCTTCCTCCCAAATAACTCATCCACATCCACGCACAACAGGGCTGTTTGGAGCTGTTGTTTTTTTCCCTGTGTTTGGTGGTACAGATGCAAAAGCAGAAAAAGTGCAAGAATTGGTCAATTCAGTAGGTGTTCTAACTGGGATCATTACTCGCTTTCCCCTTCCCCTCACTTGCCCGTTCCAGTCGACAGTCCTGCTGCTGTTTGCCAACCGCTCTCATAACCATCCTTTGTACTCATTTCTACTCCTATCAACCCTGTCCAAGGAGAGCCTCCCATCCTCCTCCTGTCACCTTTTCCCCTCCTCTCCCCACCCAGTTCTTGCTCTCCCCCTTTTTCATCTTCTCCTGTCACCATTACCACTCCACTATCATATAAGAAGAGTTATGCCTAAAAGGTGCCAGACATTGTATTAGGTGCTCAATATATTATTGCATATATTCCTCACAGCCACCCTGCAATACCTGCTCCCAACCCCCTGCAATGAGTTAACAGCAGCTCAGGATTTGTACGTGGTCCACTGCCAGGAAGTGCTAAGCCTGCACGCTGACCTGATAAGCTCTTTGCACGGCACTGTGTGTACCACCTTAACAGCCTCCTGACTTAAATGGCTCATCTTGTCTTCAAAGACAAGTCCTACCTTCTTTGTCTAGCATCTAGGCATATCTATTTCTGATCTTATCTATTTCTGATCTTATCTCTGGTTACTCCTACATTAGGTAGGTCTCCTTCAGTGGTAAATGACAGAAGCATGGCATAACAGAAACATAGAAAGAACTCGATTGGCTCCTGTAACTGGAAAGTCCGAGGCAGGAGGGGAATTTTGCTTTAGACTCCGTTGGCGGCAAGGATTCAAACTCTGTGCACAAGACCCCCCTTCCCCTCGTGGCTCCTCATCCTTTCAAGCTGGCTTAATTCTTAGGCAGCCTTTTTCTCTGTAATAGCACCGATGCCCATGGCAGAACTAAATTCACACTGCTTTCATTGCTAGCAATCATAGAAAAGATAAAGTAATCCCTTCTCCTCTTAATCTCCCCCAAAGGACCAGAATTGGCTCCATGGAGGTCCTGTGCCTATGCCAGAGAGGATCCCCATCCTGACTGGACAGACTGAGTCCCAAGTCCATTCCCGTTAGGTGGAGACAGGGCCATGTGACTGAAAGAACAATCAGAATCACAAAGAATAATGCAGCAGCTGTATTCCAGAGAGTAAGGGAAGTCAAACAAACAGAAGTATGCTCATTACACCTCCCACATGAACTGTCCTCTCCGACTGAGCAAGGTGTACCTTCTCCTGACTCTAGGCTACTATTCTTATTGCCCTTCCTCCCTCCCCACCTTCAGCTTTCTGTTTTCTAATGTTTTCCCCTAATTCAGGGCCTAGATAAAGCTCCCTTTTCTATGAAACCGTATCTACCTCTCTTTCCCAAGGGTTACTTCACTTTCTCACTACCCAGTCATTTTTTACTTATAGATAAGCCCATGCCTCAAAGATCTGGGCAAGAACAAGCAAAAAGTCAAGGCAGTCTCAGCCTCTCTCCATGATGTGGTTTCAGTTCTATAAGCCAGAAAGAAGCTTGCCTGCTGCCTGGATTCTGAGTGTGATGCTCTGTGCTTCAATATATTCCTTGGTGGCACCAGGGTAGGGAGCTGGGCAATCTTTTTAGCCCCACAAAATCCTGGCTCAGTCCTCGTTCCTTCCTGTGAGAATTTGTTGTCTGGGATCAAGACCCCTAAAGCAGGATCCACCTCCTGCTGAGCTGTTCTTCCCTCCTTGACTCCCAAATGCCCCTCCCTGTCACTCATCTGGTACTTAGCATCTGGTACTTAGCAAAATTTCACTTTGTTGAGTGTCTTTGCACATTAATATTGACTGATGATTATGATGGACTATTCCACCACAATGATAGCTAGCAATCTGTAGTCACATGTAAGTCCCAGATAAATTGTACAGGTAATAATTATAGAGGTTTAGAACACTTATGGAGCCCTTGATAACTGCTCCACTCTGTGCCAAGCACATTCTGGGGGATGATTTGGAAATGTGGAAGACAGGGTCTCTTTCCTTAAGGCAGGCGTCATCTTGCTGAAGAAACCCAACCCTTTGGAAATACCGAGAGAGCAAGTTCATGCTGTACTGTAGCATATTGACTCAGAACGATTAGGCCACCAGGACACAGGTAACCAGTTCTGGTCACTCCAACTCCATTTTGAAGGTTGGTGCTTCTTGGGAATTTACAAGAAGGAGAACTAAGAATTCATAGCAATATACGTGGCATATATGAATGGAAACAGTGATAAAGTGCATAAAATAAATTTGTCAAAAGCCTGAAGGACATAAACATGATGTGAGCCAACTAAGGATAGGAAAATTTCCAGGCCAGATTGATTTTGATTGTGGTAATGTATTAGTTGCTATAGAGGTCCAGCTATAGTAAGAAAGAACCAAACATAGCAGAGTCTTAAACAAAGGAGACATTTATTTTTCCTCCATGTTACCTGTCCAAATATGAGCTGCCACGGGTTAATATGGTAGTTCCTTGGGATCACAAACCTTAATTCCTGCTCTATTCTGCTTCTCCCACCCTGAGCATGCAGCTGCCACTTGGCAGTCTTATGACAACTAGTCCAGGTTCTACCACCATATTTGCATCACAGCTAATGGGAAGGAGAAAGGGGGCTAAGGGGTGAACATGCTCATGCCTTTTGAAGGCACAGCTCAAAAGTGAAACGCATCACTTCTGCTAATATCCTATTGGCCAAAAAGTAGTCACGTGGTCTTGGCTAGCTGCAAGGGAGGCTGCAAATGTGGTTCTTGTTAGGCTGCTATTTCTTAGCTAAAAGTGAAAGGGCCTAATACTAAAGGAGGGAAAAAACCTATAATAGCATAACCAGCAGTAAATACAATAGAGGTGACATAAAAGTGTAATGGAGAGAGTACAGTTGCTTCATCTATCGATCAGTTGCTGAAATAAAAGAGTTAGCAAAAGTTTTCCAAATTGTTAAATCGGAATAAATTCTCTTTTATCTTTAGGCTTGCTTGCTTTCCCATGTCTTGGTATCTGTCTTCCCTTTGTTCAAGTTCATTGTTCTTCTATCTCTTAGCTTAGTACTCTTGAAAAGCTAACATACCTAACAGGATTAGGACACAGGTAATGGTAGTTCATTCATTTAGTACATTTTTCTTAAGGGCCTACCATATTTCCACACTGTTCCAGGTGCTTGGATATATCAATGAACAAAACCAACATCCCTGCCTCGTGTAGCTCCTGTTCTAGTAAGCGGTGGGGAATACACAGGAAATAAGAAACACTAATTGCCTTGGAAAAAAACCTAATTATATCTCAGATAAGACTCTAAGCTCCTAGAAGGGTGGAGATTACATCCCCTGGTCTTACAGCCCTATAAGGGTGGCACACCCTACATGTGTGCTATCAACATTTGTTAAGTGATTCTTAAGAATGTAAATAAAATCTCTCTGCATTTCCTTGGATCAAATTTTCATTGAGGGAAAAAAATTGGCAACCTTGGTTCATTTTTTCCCATAATCATTGAATCAGTGTATTTAGCAGGACTCTTTTTTGGTGCATTAGAAACCTAAGTGGCTTAGGCAAGAAAAAGAAAAGATGGTGGAGATAATTTTTAGAAAAGTATTTGGGGAATCTCATGCCTTAAAATAAACCAAATGATCTTAGGGACAAAGGGAACCAAAAACTCAAATGCAGCCAGCAGTTTGTCTTACCTCTCTAGGTAGAAGCTCTTTTATTTTTTAACTCTGAAAATTGGCTTCCTCTATACGGTAAAGAATACCATACCTCCAAATTACACATCTCATGCTCTCACACAAGAAAATATGGGATTTTTGCCACTCTCCAATTTGAAAAATTCCAAGGCAGCACTCCAATTGGTCTGGCTTGGGTCAGATGTCAAACCCTATATTGATCATCTTTAGCCGAAAATCCTGGTAACAGAAATGACACAATCCTTGGGAGCCTACTTCTTGTATGTTTTCAGGTAGGTGGCCAGCTCAATTTGGGCATGGAAGCAATTTTAATGGGCTATCATAAGATTTGAGAACATCACGTTAGTCACCTTTTTAGAAAGTGTAGTTAGTGACCCTATCTGCCAGAGTCAAATATCAGGTCTTCACTTCTTTCAAATTTTTTAAACTGTGTCATGAATAACAGGTTAGCTTAGTGCAGAGTCGCAATAAGGAATGTATGTTAACTGTTTCATTTTGTTTTTTTGGAATAGGCCTTCGGCATCTTTCAAATGTATGTGCCTGTAGCAAATATATAGTTCTGGAAGTTCTGTGATGTCTATAGATAATTATCTTTAAACAACAAGAAGCTTAGAGATTACTGTGAAAAGTATTCTATAAACAATGAAGCCTTTATTTTAAAATGTCAAGGTCCCAGGAAAACAGTTTCAAGTTTATAATTTTTGTTTTCCATTTGAGGGTGATGTGCATTATAATTTTTTCTCCCCCAAATGAGAATATTTTGAACCAAATAATATTTCTTCCTTCCTTTGTGAGTCTGCCTAGAATGACAGCAGAGTTTCCCTTATCTTACCATTTCTTCAAGGATTTATGTAGGTTGATTAACATTTAGCAGGCCAGGGCAGGGACTCTATTTTTTTGAGCTTTGTAAAATCCCTAATATAGCGAGACTGTGTGGGCACCAGATATCTTTTAATTATGTATGCTAGAAATGAAACATAGTATCTAGCCTTCTACCCCAGTACAAAAGGTCTGGCTTTGACTTCACACTCAAACCAGTTAAACAGTTGACGTTCTTTTCATTTTCAATCTCTCTGCTTTCTAAAAGAGAAACTGAAATGCCTGTGGTCAAATGCCTTCCCTGGGTCAAATCTGATTGAATAGTCCATGAGCTCACATTTCTTATTTGTCTGGGGGTTTTGGTGGTGGTGGTGGTGGTGGTGGTGTGTATGTGTGTGTGTGTGTGAGATCATCTTTATTTTTTTCAGTCACTTCAAGTGGCTCGATTTATTGGCCAATGTCACAGAAATAAAAGCTAACTGTTGGGGTAGCCAATACTGTCGCCTGTCAGATCACTGTTTTCCAAGCTGGTGTTTTTGGCCCCTGATTCCAGCATAGCACTGGCACCATGTAGAACATTTCCTGCTGTAGAATTCTGGGTGGTACTGAGGTCCTTTGAGGGAGTAAATGGTGCCAGGCATAGCAGTGATGAGAGGGAAGGACATATAGTTGTCCTTTAAAGCCAAGATGATGTTTCAGATTCCAGAATGGCTCAGTCATATTGGCAGTGCCACCCACCACCCCATGCTGCCACCGCGGAGGAGGAGCACACAGGGGCAGCAGGCAGGGCCTCTGGGCTGGGATCCCCCACCATACTCCAGCTGACAAACAGCCAGTTGTCTATTTTTGCTTTGACTAGACCCTACTTCCGTTTACCTCCATCACATCCTTTATAGACTTATTGCTCTTCCTTCCTCCTTCCTCTTTCCCACTGTTATTTATAAATGCCACATACTTGTTTACAGAGAAAAGCATGGTCTTTAACTTTGGATAAAATTGCCAACTGATCAATTTCAGGGGCCTGCTTATAAGCATCACAGCCATTTCTATTCCCCTTTTCGGTCGTTGCCCCCTTGTTGCAAAGACCAAACAGCAGGAAGGGTGGTGACTCAAACCCAGAACCCAAAAAACAAACACCCACTAATGACTCACATGTTGGAACTGGGGAGATTCTGAGACTTTCCTTTGCTGAAAAATGCATATGCAAACAACATTTCCATCCGCTGGAGGCCAAGCTGGCTCTTCCTGCACCGGGGCTCTGCTGAGGTGGCAGCCCCGTCAGGGATGCGTCACCCACCCAGGCCTGGAGTTTACTGGGTTGGGAGATGGAGAGCAGCCGGGATTCAAATTTCTTTTCTTTTTTCCAAATTCCTGTTGGAGAAAATCTGATGTATCCCGTGTGAGTCAGTCGTGAGTGTTTCTCTTTCTGGAGTAAGGGCGTTTTAGTCATTGCCCTCCATCTTCCCTGCTGGTTTCAATTGGGGTTTTAATTAGCAAGCGTGTCCTCTGAGCGGGGGCGTGGCCTTTATCCGAGCTCAGCTTTCCGGCTGTGTGGTCCTTGGTTGGCCACTTGGATCTTATAATGAAAAGAAATCTTTTTTCTTCCTTTCACGAGTTCAAAGCCTTACCAAACTTTAACCCTTAGGGCACCCAGTTTATATTTAGATTAAAAAATGAGGGACGATGGGAATCTTTCGTGGCAAAAGGCTTTGAAACCCTGAGATGAAAGGGAACCTGTAAAGGGAAATTAACCTCATTTATTTTTTAAGCAGCCTTTTTGCATGCGTGTGTGGACAAATGTAATCTGAGACAACTTGAATTAAGAGTCTCTTTTTCACTCAGCCTGTGACCCTCCCTGTCTCCAGCTGAAATGAAGGACCTCTTTTTTCTTTGCTCTTTTATTTCCCAAGCCAGGGCCTGTCTGGTCAGGAAGGCCGATTCAGGCTTGTAACTCACTCTGGGCATGGCACCTCTCGGTGGCCGGCCTCCCCAGGTGCAGAAGTCCCAAATTCGGCACAGAAAAGGGAAAGTGAGGAGGGTGGGGAGGGAGGCCCCAGCTTGGCTTTGCCTCCACGCCTTCTGCATTCCTCATTGCATTCCTGACGCCATGAATATGAATGCAATAAAGGCTCTAAGCGCTGTGGGGCCAGGCTAACATTAGCTGGAAGGCACTGGCGTTACACGGCATTTTGCTAATATGGTGAAATAGCCCTCTACTGATTTGTAACTAGTCCTTGCTTACAGCTCCACCATCGTTCAGTATTTTACATTTTACCCCTGCTTTGTGAGCAGGGCGAGTGTCTACCTTCTAAGTTCCATACAGCGCTCCGTATTTGAAATGCATGTAGTAATTGGGAGGAGAATGGAAAACTCCAGCTGCTTTCTGGGCCTTCAGGGTAGCCAGGCTGCAGCTTGAGGATCCCCGCCACACTGTGTTTGAGTGCTTCTAGCGGAGGACTTAGAACTCAAATTCTCCCACTGAGGTTCTGAACTGAGGGAGGGCCCACAAAGATCAGTGACTGGATCAGAGGGCCTGGGAACAAAATACCCTGCCAGTTACAGAGAGCTAGCCAAAAGCCGGCTCAGTGAGGCTGTGCTGGACCAGGCCAGGCCCAGACCTGAGGCCTAGCTCACGTGCTAGGGATTGAATGTTTGTGTCCCCCCACTCCTCCCATGCACAATTCATATGTTAAAGCCCTGGCTCCCAGTGTGGCAGTATTGGAGATGGAGCCTTAGGAAGATGATCAGATTCAGATGAGGTCATAAGGGCGTGGCCCACTTGATGGGATTCTGCCCTTGTAAGAAGAGATCAGAAAGCTCACTCCTGCTTTCTCTCTCTCTCTCTATGCCTCTGTCCCTCTCTGTCCCTCTTCCTTCCCCAGTGGGTGCACAAAGAGCAGATCTTGTAAGGACACAGCAGGAGGACGGCCATCTACAAGCCAGGAAGAGCTCTCATCAGAATCCGACCTTGTTTGCCCCCGATCTCGGACTTTACAGCCTTTGGAATTGTGAGGAAAGACATTTTTGTCATTGAAACCCACCTAATCTCTTATTGTGACAGCCCAAGCTAAGAGAGCGTCCCACTCCCTACTCACTAGACTCTGACAGACCCCGTTCCCACGTGCAGAGATGCTGAAACAGAGCGGGGGAGCCCAGTGTCCTTGAGCCCACCTTGTGAAGGCCAGTGGCCTGGAGACAAAAAAAAATGGGCCCCTCTACGTGGATGCTAGGAATAAAGGGGAAAGGGTAGAGCCCACCCTCTGCCTCCAAGGCACACTGCCCATCAGTGTCTCAGATTTGGACCAATCAGAGCTCCTCTTCCAGTGAGTGAGGCGAGTGAGGTGGGGGAAGAGGTAGAGACCTTGTTGAAGGCCCTAAGGTAAGCCCGGAGTCTGTTCACATGACTGTACCAACCGTGGGCAGACGGGTCGGAAGCTCAGGTGGGACCTGGTATAGGGAGGTGTGTGCCTCTCTACCTCTCCCTGGGCTCTAATAAGATTTGGGAATTGACAGATAGTCCCTCTTAGGAACTCCCACATTAGGGCTATAGCTCTCTACCATCACCATAGGAAACATCTGAGGTACTTTGAAGAAGATTCTGACTTAAATGGCCTAGGATGTGATGGGCATTAGTATTGCCTTTACCATGTCTTTTTTTTTTTAAGTGAGTAAAGAATAGTTGATATAATCAGGGTTTTTTAAAGCTCAGGTGCAGTCCAGGCTGAGAACCACCCTGAGATGCTAAGGTGAGCTCCAAGAGAGAGACCCCACTCCATTTCATGGAGCTATTTCATTAATTTGTCTCACAACTGTGAGCTTAGACTTCCTTTTGGACCAGGTGAATGCATTGACTAACCATGCATGGCACATAAAGTCTTTGCTCAAATTGCTTCTTTGGTTTGTGTTTCCACAGACTTTCTGGGCCAACAAGGACAAATAATTCATTTTTCCCTTACTGTCCCTGAGTTACTACCTAATAAAGTCCACCTGACTTCGAAAGATGTGACATCATAAGCTCTTGGACAGTGTTCTCCTTGACTCCATGCTCTGCATCACTGACTTCCTCCTGTGCCAAAGGACTACTCTAAACATCTAATTTTCCTGAGCTTGTTTAAAAACAGATAAAAAAATTTATTAGCTGCTTATTATAAGCCAGGTAATCTAATAGATGATTTTGAAGGATAGTATAGTATGCCATTTAAGTTTTTTTATAAGTGTTAATTTTTTTCAAAGTTTTATATGTGCATTGTTTTAAATGTTAAATGAAGCTTAGTAGGGAAAAGAGCAATCCTCTTTTTTTGTCCTTTCTCTTCCCTTCCCCAATTCTCATTCCCTAAACAGCCATATTTATCCTTTCAGTTGTCCTAATATTTTCCAGTATATGTCCAAGTAACAGGCTTGCTATTTCTTGAATTTTCACTTTTAGAAATAATTTGTTGACTTCCTGATGTGAAAGACAAGAAATTAACTCTCTCACTCCACCTTTACTACATGCACAATTACTTCCTCTCTGACATCTTAATTAAGGCATCAATTTTGGTTAGATCAATATTCAGTTAATTATGTAATATTATCTACAGCTGAGCCATGTAAGTTGTAGTGTGGTGATTAGATTTTATAGCCTGAATAACTTCTTGCTTTCTTTGGATTTAATAATTCTTCTTTTTATTTGCTTAATTTTCTATGGCCCTTATATTAACTTATCTTTACACTTCTCTTCCAGAAAAATACATCTTCTATGGCTATGTTTAAGCATATCAGATAATCTATCAAACTCAGCTCTTTTTCTTGAGAATTGTGACTTGTGGTGCCCTCTTTCTTTATGCTCCAATATGTACTGGTTGTGCTCTAGAATTGATAACTGGTGTTCTAGGATCCCTCTTCATCATTGCCTCAGAGATTACCTCACCTCTCTCCTGTGTTGAAGCTCTGGTTTCTTGAATCTTACATATTCCTCTTTTTTGGTTTACTCCCTCATTTTAGTGGAGCACATCCTCCAGTAGCTTCCTTAGCGAAGCTGTATGGGCTCACTTAAGACTTGCATATTCAGAAATGTGTATAGTCTAGCTTCATAGTTAACTAATAGTTTGCTTATGTATAGGCCCAGATTGGAACTAACTTTCTTCCAGAATTTTGAAGACATTGATCTATTATCTTCTAGGTTCTAGAGTTCTCTTGGAAAATTCACTGCCATTCTAAAAAAACAACCTTTTGTAAGTTATCTGTTTTTACATGCTGAAAGATTTCAGATCTTCTATTTGTTCTCACTATTATGAAATTTTACAGTAATATGCCAAGGAATGGGCTTGTTTTCATTTATTGTCCTGGCTCCTGGTAGGATCTCTCAATCTAGAAATCAGTGTCCTTCACTTCTGGGATGTATTCTTGAATTATTTCTTTGATGATTTCCTCTTCTCATTTTCCATGTTCTCTTTTTCTAGAACTTCCATTAACTAGTTGTTTGATGTTCATGACTTATTTTCTCTTTTTATTATGTTTTATTTTCTATTTCCCATTTCTGTATTTTACTTTCACTCTGGGAGTTTAATTTTATCTCTTAGTGTTTCTACTGAGTTTTTCATTTTTGCTATAATGCTATTATATTTCAAAGCTCTTTTCATTCTGTTTTTCTTCTCTTAAATAGTATCTCATTCATGTTTCATGGATGTGATATATTTTCTTATCTGTCTAAGGATATTAATAATATTAATTTGAAGATTTCTTCTTCCTGCTTAGTTCTGTTTCCACTAGGTGGCTTTTCCCCCAATATGTTAGTATTGCTTTCTGTATTCTTTATGTTAAAAATGTCCCTTGGAGAGGAACAACCTAAGACAGGCACAGTCGCAGGGGGGCCATCAGGTGAGAATTTGGGGATCAACAGAGGTGAGGCTCAGAACCTCACCCCCCCTGCTTTGAGAGAAATCTTCTGCATCCGTGGATGTCTTGCTGCCCTTGTCTAGCCTGGATTAATACTTAGTCCATAGGCACACACCTTATCATCTGATCATCTACATTTGCCTTCTTACAGCACTAAACTATGTTTTCTACCTTTATCTTGCATCTACCTACCACTTCAGCATTTTATTAAAAATAAAAATAATAATAATAGTAGGAGAAATGTGGGATCAACATATAGATCAAGTACAAAAATCAAACGAATATTCATATTTGACCTGATTGTTTATAGGTCATATTGCATGATCAAAACCGAAAGTTTCTGTGATGACTGCCCTTGTACTGTTCACCATGTAAGAATTTATTCACTATGTAAGAATTCGTTCACCATGTAAGAACTTGTTTGTTATGCTTCAGAAGATTGGAGACTGACGAGAATTAGGCTTGAGATGGATTAATGATTGTACATTGAGCATTGACCCCCCTATACTGAATTTTATTGTTGTTAACAACCATTTGATCAATAAATATGAGAGATGCCCTCTCAAAAAAAAAAAAAAAAAAAAAATGTCCCTTGGATGTTGGTAGGCAATCGATTTTTCCACTTATGTTCAATAATGAGAGGCTCTAAAGCTGATTGGAAACTGAACATGTGTGATGACCTGCCTGAGCTCTGGGAAGGAGAACCCCTGAGGTCAGTATATTTGGGTCTTTTCTATTAAATGATCAGATTTCTCCAAAAAAACCTCTTCAATTTCCTGTGAATAGGAGGGTACAGGTCTGATTGCCAATGTTCCTGGGGTAGAGGGTAGAAAAGGTGGGTGGGGAATGTTTTAGAATACTGTAAATTCCCTTAGTTTTTTTGTTTTTGTTATGGACCCTAGCTACTCAACTGTGCCTGATACGACCCAAATAAAGAAACCCTGTATTTTACCCTCTTCACAGAATAAACTTCCAGACATCTGCATAGGTGGGGGACTGGCAGCTTGCCCAGCACATGGAGTGGGACCGAGAATATGAGACCCAACTGCTTTTCAAACACCTTTCAACTGCTCCTCATTATATCAATATTCTCTTTACTCCTCCGTCCCCACTTTCAAAGAGTTTCATCAATTCCTGAAAGTTCTTATGAATCTTAAGCTAGTTTTCCCTACTGTTGGTGTCAGATTTGGCTTCCTTGGGTTTGTCAATCTGATTACCACTGGTCTGTTTGTCTTCTTGTCTCCAAAATTCTGTTTGTATAGTTTCCTGCTCCACCATTGTAGATTTATGTTTTATACAATTATTTTGATTGACATTGTAGTCAGATTGAGGAAGGATGTGTCCAATGCACCATCTCATTTAGAAGCCATTACATTCTCACTGCCTTCACTGTGTCTTGAGAGGTAAGAAGATATCCCCATTTTGCAGATGAGAAAATGAAGCCTGATATCACAGTTTATGCAAGAATCAAATGTCTATATTTGAGTCCAAATCCATTGCTCTTTCTATTATTTCATTCTGCGTATATTATAATTTGAAAAAAAAAACGGTGGTCATGGTAGTTCGGTTACATTAAGACAAAGTATGGAGTGGCAAGATGCGTATACATTTTATAAGAAGAAATATGTTTTATGAAGAATTACTAATAGAGTAAAAGCTTTCTTTACTCTGAAGGCTGGAAACCCTGTAGCTCTAAGGAATTTCCCTGAATAAAATTGAATCTAGGGTAACCAGCTAGACGAATACACTACCGAATTCCTATCATAGTGTTGTGTCCTTCAAACTTAGAGTTACTATGGTTAGGCAGTTATTTTATTCTAAGAAAGATAAATTCACTTAAGTTAGCTCTCACAAAAGCTACAAGAAGCCATCCTCTGAGCATTCAAGGACAGGAAACTGCCAACCTTATGTTTAAAAATTATCAATCTAGAAAAGGCTGTCAGCAAATTGGTTTTCTGCTAAATAATTTTAAATTTAACAGTTATTAAATGCAAACAGTGCTAGGGCTATCGAACTCTGGTTTCCTGTCATGAACACAATTTTCAAAAATCTCCTTTCTGTGTATGAACATCTTCATGGAAACTTCTGTGAAGAAGTTCTCATAGTTCACTGGCTTAAACCGTGTTGGGTTGCTAATTTACAATACTGTATGTTTTGTTTTATTTAATTTTTTTTAATCCAGAAATTATGAGATTTGCTTCAAAAGAAAAGTTCTTATACATGGTTTCTGGCTCTGAAAGATGGCTTTGTAACCACAAAACAAATATTTATTTACCTCCTGGATTTTTTTTCCCATTTCATAAGCATGTATATTTTAAAAGGCATTCTGTGTGGCTCTAAATGATAAACTCCCTTTGCAGAGTCACAGATAGGGCTATGAGAGGCTGAGTCGGTATACCATATATGTTTCCAAAAACCTGTCCAGTTCTTACCTATTTTCAACAAGGGTGGTTTGAATGTAAGTTACATAGATCAAATTTTGAGACTTAACATTTAGTAGTGTCTCTTGTATAGCTTTAACCCAGATTGGTAAAATCATATTAGTCATTATCAGTTGGTATTCTCTACTTGTCTAAGAACTAAGTTTAGATTAAGTGACCTTTTAGGCAGCCTGGATTTGTTCTGCTTCTTGATTTTGTTCATGGAAAGCCCTTTCAGTTGTTTTTAGGTCTGGCTTTCTTCTGGGCTGGGCATTTCAGATTTGATTCCCATCTGTGAATAACTCTAATCAAAGTAATGGGCTGATTAAAGCACCATTTTTAACTGAAGAGACAGAAATTCCATCATGCTTCAGGTCATAAGTCTTGTTGCCAAAAAGTTTCTCAAGTGACAGCAAGTACATATTTGTGATTTATTGGAGAGTTTGGATGTCCCCGAATGATAAGAGGAAAAGGAACACTTCAGGGCAAATAGTGAAGTGACTCAGACAGTCTTCTCTAGTCCTTTGAGGTTACTTTTCTCTTTAAGAGGTGTGTGTGTTTTCTGGAAGTAGAGAAACTATAATCATTGGTCTATTAGGTTATGTTTTGAGCTGGTCCCAGAATGAAATGGCCATCATTGCTGTGCTCAGGATAGTTAAATCTCCTAAACAATTTTCAAAATCTTTGATCTGAGACATTTTTATGAGTAGGCACAGTGCTTCTGAATGCATCATACAGTTGGACTGAAGCCTGGAAAGTCACCCCAGTGTGTCTGAACAAACTGTAGCCCACAAATATCATATTTTTTTTATACTGGAAATTACTTTCCTTTTTTTAAAGGGACCAGCACCTATCTTACAGTTGAGACTTTGAGGTATCAGGCTCAAAATTCTTGTTAAGAACTTGATTTCTAAGCTTTTACTGGGCTAGCTAATAAATCAAGATGGCAAATGTTGGATGTGCAATTCAAAGTGGATACAAAAATTTTTTTTTCAGGTTACAGAATCTTTTCTCTCTCTCACATACACACACACACACTCACAAGCACATGCACCCATACACACATGGTATGTGTAATGTGAGTTATATTATTTATGGAGTTAACACTGTCAAATGATCATATTACAGTCTATTTATTACACAGCTAATATATGACTACATATCTCTTCTGCTTTAGTTGATCATATGGTGAGATGAAGTACATTGAGTAAGGGGAGAAAATCAGATAAATACAGTGAATTTCATGCTTTCAGATGTTTTCAGAATAACTCCAATTATTCATTTATCAAACTTTTGAATATTTTCTAGATGTCCCAAACTCTATTCTAGGCTTTCAGATTATAAAGATGAAAAACATGAGATACCTGCTTTGTGTAGGGGACAGAGGTATAAACATGAATTAACAGTTCATAAGATAAATGTAAGAGATTCTTAAGCTGTGTCCTAGGGGAATGCTATGTTTTTGTCCCCCTAGACTCATATGTTGAAATCTAATTCCCAATGTGGTGGTATTTGGAGGTAGGACACTGGGACATGATTAGGTCGTGAGACTGGAATTCTCATGAATGGAATTAGTGCACTTACAAAAGAGACCCACAGAGCTCCCTTGTGCCCTCCACCATGTGAAGACCCAGCATGAAGGCAGCTATGAGCCAGACACCAAATGTGACAGTTCCTTGATCTTGGAGGTACCAAGCCTCTAGAAATGTGAGGAATAAATTTCTGTTGTTTATAAGCCACCAAATCTAGAGAATTGGACCCAGCCCAAACTGACTGGGTCAGAAAGCAAAAAATAAAGCACCTCTACTGCATGAGGGAGGTTTCACAGAAGGGAGACATTTGATTTGAACTGGAAAGTATTAGTAAAACTAGCTTGGCATAGGAAAGGGTCAAGTGCAGTTCTGGAAACATTACTATATCATGTCAACAGTGACTGACCAGATTTGATTTATAAGATAGACAAAATATGAATCAATTGATTTTTATAAGCTGGGTATTTGAATTATGGAGCTATGCTTGGAGTCATCTTGGACTCCTCTTTTTCTCAGACATGCTCTATCTGAGCAATTGTCAAATACTATCAGCAAAATCTATAGACTTTATATTCAAAACACATTCCAAATCAGACCACCTCTCCCTATCCCCATGACTACTAGCCAGGTCCAAGTCACCATTATCTCTTGCCTGGACTACTACAAAAACATCTTAATTAGTTGTGTTGGTTTTATGTTGCTGTGTAACGAATTACTAGAAATTTAGTGACTTAAAACCACACACATCTATTAACTCACAGTTTCCCTGGATCAGAAGTCTGGAAACAGCTTAACTAAATACTCTGCTTAGAGCCTGACAGCCTGTAATCAAGATGTTGGCAGACTGCATTCTCATCTGAAGGTTCGACTAAGGAAGAATCCACCTCCAAGTTTACTCTACTTTTAAACCAAATTCAGCTTCTTGTGGTTATAAAGCTGAGGGCCCAGCTTCTTCCTGGGTCTTGGCTGGGATTGCCTATAGGTCCTAGAGATCTCATACTCCCTGAAACATGGCCCACTCCATAGGCCATAAGTTGTTTGCTGATTCAACATACTCAGGTGAATTTCTCATGTTCCAGCCTGATAAGATGAAGTCTTATGTAATATAACACAATTAAGAAAGTGTCATTCCATCATCTTTGCGGTGTTCTATTCATTAGAAGCAAATCATAGGTTCTGCCTGCATTTGGCAGGGAGTATTACATGAGTCATTAGCAGTCAACTTAAGCTATGTCTACTGCACTGGTCTTCCAACCTCCACTCATGCTGTCCTACAGTTTTTTCTCCATACAATGGCCAGAGTGAGTCTATTAAATTATAAAAATAATGTCATTCTCCTGCTCACGACTCTTAGAATAAGGCCTAAAAGATTATGCATACATGATCAATGAGGACCTCAGTTGTTTCATTTTTCAACAGTCTTCCTCTGGCTTATTCCTTTTCAGCCACATGGGAACTTCTGCTGCTCCTCAGCCATGCCAACCAAGTACTCTGCCACCTGATGGTCTTTGCATTTGCTATTTTCTCTGCTTCAAACAGTATGCCAGCTGATCTTTATGACTTGAACCCTCTCCTGTGCTCAAATGTCACTTCCATAGAGAGCATTTCTCACAGCCCTCCAATCTAAAACAGCCCCTCCACTATGCACCTCTACATCTTTCCCCTACCTTATTTTCTTCCTAGATCTGATCTCACTATATATTTTAGAATATATTTGCTCACTTACTCATTGACTGTCTCTCCCACTAGACCTCAAGCTTCATGACAACAGGGACCTTGTCTATCATATTCATTGCTGTTCTCCCAGTGCCTGTATCATTTCCTAGCATGAAGCTGCCATTCAGTGTCTTGGGTGTGAATGAATAATGAAAAGAATTAAGACACAAAATAAAACTTTCAAGATGTTTTATTATCATCAATGATATTCTGGATTTTTTAAGTCAACAGTGACTAAGCCCAAAACTATGTCATGAAGTCTTTCTCGTGATTTGGTTTACCAGTTTATTGGAATAGTGAAAAACAATCACTATCTCAAATGATATTTAGTCACCTGGGTAACCTTAGAGTAGTTGATATTTCTTAGTTATCAAATGATCAAAATTAGCATTATGAAATGTAATGTCAGCAAAAACCTGACATTGACACAAAAGAAGGCAGCAATGGAAGAAAACAAATAAAAAATGCATAAGACCTATAGAAAATAAATAGCAAAATACTGAATGTAAATCCTACATTATCAGTAATTACATCAAATGCAAATGATTAAACACTTTGATTCATAGGCAGAGATTGGCAGAATGGGTCTTTTTAAATGATCCAAGTATATGCTGTGTATAAGCAACACACTTTAGAGTCAAGACAAATAGATTAAAAGTGAAGTGATAAAAAAAGATACACAACTCAAAAAGTAGTCAAAAGAGACCTAGAATGGCTATACTAACATAAAAAAAAGATTTTAAGATTAAATTATTACTAGAGACAAAGAAGAACATTTTATAGTGATAAAATGGTCAATGAATTAAGAAGAGAAAACAACTATAAACTTATATGTACCTGACAAAAGAGCCCCCAAATTGATGAAGCAAAAAATATCACAATTTAAGGGAAAAACAGAAAATTCAACACTGGACAGAAGATCATCTTGGAAAGAGAAGATTTGAACAACACTATAAATCAACTCAACATAACAAACATCCATAGAACATTCAAAAAATGCTGAATACACATTCTTCTCAAGTGAACATGGATTATTCTCCATGATAGATCATATATTAGGCTATAAAAGAAATCTAAAAAATTTAAAAGGATTGAAATCATAAAAAGTGTGTTCTCTGATAACAATGAAATGAAATTAGAAATTAATAACAAGAAATTTTTGGAAATTCATAAATATGGGAAGTTAAACAATGCTCTTATAAATAACTAATGGGTCAAAAAAGAAATCACCTGGGAAATGAAGAATATTTTTAGATGAGTGAAAACAAAAGCATACCATACCATAACTTATGCTGCAACAAAAGTAATGCTTGAAGGGAAATACATTGTTCTAAATGCCTATATTAGAAAAGAGTAAAGCTCGCAAATCAATAGCCCACCTTTCCACTTTAGGAAAATAGAATAAGAGGAATGAATGAACCCAAAGCAAGCAGAAGGAAGGGAATAATAAACAGCAGAAAAATATCAAACAGAGAATAAAAGAACAATAGAGAAAATTTTAAAAACCAAATCTGATTCTTTGAAAGCATCAACAAAATTGATAGAATTTAGCTAGACTAACAAAGAAAGAAGGGAGAGTTCTCACAGCACTAAAGCTACAAATGAAAGAAGCAATATTGTTACTAATCTTAGAGAAATAACAAGGATTATTATAAAGGAGTGCTATGAACAATTTGTGTCAACAAATAAAATAACCTAGGTGAAATTGGCCAATCTCTAGAGTGCCAAGAAAATTCAATGTGGAAAGAATAGAGTAGCTCAGTAAATGGTGCTAGGTCAACTGTTATCCATATGCAAAAGAATGATGATGGTCATCTACCTCATCTTTACACAAAAAATTAACTGAAAATGGATCAAATGTTAGGGCTAAATCTATAAAACTCTTAGAGGAAACATAGAAGTGTTCACGATCTTGGATTAGGCAATAGTATCCTGGATATGATGCCTAATGCATCATCCTCCAGAGAAAACATAGACAAATTGGACTTTATAAAAATTAAAAACTCATGCATCAAGAAGGTGAAAAGACAACCTGAAGAATGGCAGAAAATATTTTCAAATCCTATATATGATAAGGGTCTGGTATCCAGAATATATGAAGAACACTCTTAACTCGAAGATTAATAACCCAAGTTAAAAATGGGCATATGTTTTGCTAAAGATATTTCTCTAAAGTAGATAGAGAAATGACCATTAAGCACATGAAAAGATGCTCAACATCATTAGTCATTAGAAAAATGAAAATCAAAACCACAAGAACTGTAAATCAAAACCACTTCACACCCACTAGGATGGGTATAGTTAAAAAGTTGGACAATCGCAAGTGTTAGTGAGGTTGTAGAGAAGTTACAACAATTGTGGATTGCTGGTGTGAGTAAGATGGTACAGTCATTTTGGAAAACAGTCTGTTAATTCCTCAAAAGGTTAAGCAGAGTTACCATATCACCCAGCAATTGCACAAGGAAATCAAAAACATATTCACACAAAAATTTGTACAGGCATATTCAAAGCAACAGGACTCATAATAGCTAAGAAGTGGAAGCAATTCAAATGTCCATCAATTGATGAAAGAATGAAGAAAATGTGATATACAATGGAATACTTTTCAGCCATAAGAAAAAAATAAATCCTACCATCTGCAACAACATGAATGGAGCTAGAGGATATTATGCTCAGTGAAATAAGCCAGGTGGAGAAAGACAAGTGCCAAATCATTTCCCTCATTTGTGGAGTTTAGCAAGCAAAACTGAAGGAACGAAACAGCAGCAGACTCACAGACTCCAAGAAGGGACTAGTGGTTACCAAAGGGGAGGGGTGGGGGAAGGCGGATGGGAAGGGAGGGGGAAGGAGATTAAAGGGCATTATAATTAGCACACATAATATAGGCAGGTCACAGAGAAGACAGTACAGCATGGAGAAGATAAATAGTGACCCTATATCCTCTTACTATGCTGATGGACAGTGACTGCAATGGGATGTGGGAGGGGACTTGATAATACTGGTGAATGTTGAAGCCACAATGTTGTTCATGTGAAACCTTCATAAGATTATGTATCAATGATAACTTAGTAAAAAAAAAAACTTCGGTTGGGGACCAGAAATTATCCTCTGAGGCAAGAAATAAATTGCAAATCTTTCAATCAATCAATCAATCAATCAATCCTTTCTCTTGGGATAAAAAAATAAAATGTGATGTAGCCATACAACGGAATATCATTCAACTATAAAAAGAAATGAAATATTGTACATGCTACAATATGGATGAACCGTAAAAACATACTGAGTGAAAGGAGAAACACACAAAAGGCCACATTTGCATAATTGCATATATATGAAATTTCCAGAATATGCAAATCAGTGGAGACAGAAAGGAGATTTGTGGTGTCCAGACGCTGGTAGGAGGAAGGAATGGGGAGTTACTGCTATGCAATGTGGCTTCTTTTAGGGGTGATGAAAATATTCTTGAATTAAGTAGTGGGGATGAATGTCTAACCTTGTCAACTTACCAAAAGCCCTGAAATATATACTTTTAAAAGGTGAATTTGATGGTATATAAATTACATGTCAATTAAAAAAAAAAGAATCTAAGAATCTATGAAATTCATAAAGAAAGGAGTTGTAAGGAATCACTTTAGCGAGAGTATCTTTCTGATTGGACAGACGTGGCTCTTCACAGAATATACAGCGAGTGTAGGAAACCCTCCACCTACAGCTAGACCCGCTTTGCACTTGACCTCAACCTTAGCATTGCTCTGATCACAGTGGCTACAACAGGGGAAAAAATCTTTTCCTGGTTCCGGTCCCTAGTAAGCAGGTTCTGTTCTTCACTCTATCCAAATGTCCCCCACTCCTCTCAAGAACAGGTTCTGCTATTCTTATTTCCTCTATTTTCCCTTCTCAGTCTCTCCCTTGCTTTCCCCCCCAAATCTCTCCTTTGTCATTTGTTTCCTTTCCCTTTGTATGTCTACATGCAGCTGGTAAGGTACCTCTATTTCCTACCCTGTATTCCTGCGTCTTCCTTCTTCTCTTCCTACTTGCTCCCTTCTCTCTTCACTGGCCACAGTGTGGAAATAGATATACTGTAAAGTATTTTTGTAGAATTATATACTTTCTTGCTTTCTTTGCATAGGTGAAAGAGGAAGTGATTTTGATGCCTCTTATTTCTTTAAAGAAAAGCAACTCTAAATTAATCACAAAGTTGGATTTGCTTTAGGGGATGTAACCAGCAATTAAAACAAAAAATGATTATCCACTCATGCTCTGTGACTAGTTCCAAATAAATAATTGAGGTAAGATACTTTCATGAACACTAAAAAGTGATTTGTAAATATGAGCAGACACTATGGGTAAACATTGATACTATCTTGAGTGGTGGTGTTCACTGAAAGTTCTTCATTTGTATTCTGCTGTTCTGTCTGTAGAGGCACCTGAGTTAATCATTTAGGCTGCAAGGTGAAAGACTTCTACACAGACCGTTTTGTCTGACTCATATAAACCTGATCACATTTTCCCTCAGGAATGTCCTTTTTGAACTGAAAAAAAAAATACTGTATGGGCTGCAAGCTCTTCTCTTGTGAAGCCAATGCATTTTCAGAATGACCAATTATTCTGTCATTTATCTGAAAGAGTAAGTACAAAAAGAAAACCATTAACCACAAAGTTGTCATCTTCCTCAAAATTTTGAGCTCTGGCTTGAATGTGAGGCAAAATATTCATTGTTTCTTATGTGAATAGGTGAAGCGAAATGATTTTTTTTTCTTTGTTATCACTTTGTGAAAACAGTTTATTCCATTCATTGACAAAATGTTAAGAAAGACAACTGGTTAGGTTTCTCTGGACTTTGTGATTGAAATTCTAGTGCCCAGAGTAGTGGTGTCAGAGTGATGAGGTGGGCAGATAATGATCTCAGAAACCTTCCCAAACAATGTGACTGTTTCATTAGAAAGGGGAAGAGGTAAAAAGACCTACTTAATTCTTCAGCCAGCTCCTAAGAGGCCATCTATACTGTCTTGAAGAAACAAAGTACTTTACTGTGGGGTCCACTCTGGTGCATTGGTACAACTATTATAGAAAGATTAGAATTATTTTTAAATATTAAGTTTTAGGCACTCTGAGGAGAATGGAAGAAGTTTGACTTGTAATGACTGGCTCTGGCAGTTAGCCACTTGGCACCGTTAAGATCTCCCAGGGATGGTTTGAGAACCTTGGCATTTGCCTGTCTTTAAGCTGTACAAAGGCTCTGTGTCTGGGTCTGTCAGCTGTTTGGCAAAAATGAGTGTCTTCTTCCTGGGCACACAGCTAGACTACATTTCCCAGTCTCCCTTGTAATTAGTGGGGCCTTGAGACTGAATTCTAACCAATGAAACACAGGCAGAAATGATTGATGCCATTTCTGAGCCAAGCCTTTTAAGAAATAGGCACGTGTTCTCCTTGTTCTGTTTCTTCCTTTACTGATTGGATGCTGAGGAATGGGAGGCCTGGGGCAGAGGGAGACACACCATAAAACAGAACATTTTACAAAGGGACATGAGGCTGGGGTGCCCCACCACCACCCAGGAACAACTATGAGAGCAGGAAGTGAACTTTTAGTAGGCTTGACTATTATATATTTTGAGATCTACTTATTACAGCATCTAGTATGACCCCAATAGGAGATTTTAGTAGCTGGCAATTAAAGGCCTTCAATGAGAGGAAGCTGCACCAAGAGATGATGTGCCTTCCCTAAATGCATCAGAAACACCATTTCAGCAATACAATCCTTTTATCTTTTGGTCCTCTTTTTCTATTTATCATTGGCTCACTTCCCATTTTGATGTTTTAATTAATTAATTGGTAGGGAATATCTTTCTTTAAGTTTCCCCTCCGCTTCCAAATATGACTAGATTTGGAAAAAGTTACCAGGGAATATTTTCATAAATTCTCCAAGGATAAGCATGGGAATGATGATATGGGAGCTAGGTGAGATGTCTGATGTTTAATGGGAGGGCCTAGGGAGCATTCTGGGCATTTGAATGGTTTCCATCATGATGATGATAAGAAAGAAACAGCTGCCATAAAGGATGATGGTGGAGATTATTTTCAGGTACGTAAATTTTGAAATCCTCATTCAACAAAGTGAACATTGTTTACATTCCATCTATCTTTTCAATTATCAACAAGTAGATGTATGTATCACATGAATAGCCAGCTAGATTGCATGAGCCATCTTACTTATCAAGTCTTTCTTTCCGGATGATCCTTAGAGATTTTGATTTTATGAAATACGGTAATTGATGGTAACTTAGGGAGGGTTCAGGGAAAGAAACTAATCCAGAGGGCATGCTTGATGAAATTGATCTGATAATTTCTGCACTTAATTTATTTTAAATTGTGTTAGTTACCTGGATATAGATTAAAATGTGAACAGTCTCATTAAAAATACACTTATTTGCAATTAAAAATCTTTGAAGCACTGAATTATAAGACAAGTGCAAATCATATTTTATTGTAAGAAAACTGAGTCAAAGAGTCAGGAAGTATTTGTTGAGCTCCTCCCACCTATCAGGTGCTGTTACATTTGTTTTTTATGGTTCAGCCAAATCTATGCACCTTATTTATCCATGCATTTTTAGTTGTAGAATATACAAATATATACTGGCACCTGCCAAGTTCCTGTGACACCATCTTACACATGTTAGGCAGAGGGCATTGATGATAGTAAATGTAAATGAACACACTTTTATCCCTCTTGATCTTCTGATTTCATTTGGAAGTGTCAGGTCAGGTTCCTGGGAAACAGACTCTGAGATTTTGAGATTTAGGGGCAGAAGTTTCACTCAGGGATGCTCTTGGGAACAAAACTTGTGAAGAGTAAGGAAAGTAAGCTGGGGCAAAGGAGAAGGTGACTCTCTAGCCAATGGGTTTCAGCCCCAGGCAAGTTCACTATGGATTCAATGTGACCAAAGAAATGACAGCAGAACATTCTTGGGGTGAAAGGGTTATAACCAACTTTATTTCTATGGTGGCAGGTCAATCACTAGAATCCTGTCCACTCAGAGCAAGTCTGCATTCAGCAAGCCGGTCTCCGCCTCTGGGCCTCTCTGCCTGCACAGCTACCCTCTGGGCCTCTCTGTCCACACAGCTGTTCTTGGCACTGCCACCACTCCAGCCTCTGCTCTCCTGTAGCCTTGCCACAGTGTCTTGCAGACCACTGGGCGGAGCTCTTTATATAGAGTCAATAACAAAGTATTGCCCACACGTGTGTAGTGAGCTAGCCAACCAGGGCCAGGTGAGAATCTTGGACACAGGAACCTTCATTTCATTCACAGTGAGCCACAAAGCAATCATAGGAGAGGCCCAGTGAATCCTCCACAGAGCTCTGGAGCTGGGATGGGCCTGCAGAGTTGTTCCTGAGACACAGGTTTGGACCTTTGTGGATGCTGGCTGTCCAGGAAGGCGTATGACCCTGAGCAACGTGGTTTCCTTCAGCGGAGAGCCATTCCTGAAGAGCCAGTATGGCTCAGCATGGGGAGCAAGGTCCTTGATCCAAGAAGGACCTGGTGGGTACGTAGCATCTGCTGTCTGCGTGTTCTGTGGGACCGTATCATTTTGTCATTAAAAAGAACAGTGACAGCAACACAGAGAGGACAAGTAGTGACTCTACAACATTTTGCTAAGCTGATGGACAGTAATCGTAATGTGGTTGTTAGGGGGGACCTGATATAGGGGAGAGCATAGTAAATATAGTATTCTTCATATAGGTATAGATTAAAAATTAAAAAAAAAAAAGAAAGAAAGAAAGAAAGAAAAGGGGGATTATTCCTTGATAGGATAAAACCATTGGTAAATCAAAGATCAACGCATGCTTTAAATATCCTTAATGTTGATCACTTAAAGGGTGTCAGATGATCAGCTATGGAGGTACTCTTTTCTGATAATATTCCTTTCTCTTAATTAAAAAAAAAAAAAAAAAGCAGTTCCTGTGTGCTGACCTCCAATGAGTTCTGCACAGTGGTATAGAGGGCATGCCAAAGTGTGGGCAAAAGGTCTGTTTGTTTCTATGCAGAAGATCAAGGCCTAGCTTGGATACCCAGAAAATGAACTAAGATACGATATGAGGAGGAGCTTCTGGCATCAGCACTCTCTGGAGGACTCGTGCCGGGGGATGATCATCAAAAAGCCTCCACAGGTATCCGGACGATGCTGCGGTTGTGGCTGCATCCAGCCCACCGTCTCCTGGACTTGCCACTGGAATGAGGAGGGAGATGTCTAGGCTGGCATGTGCGTACAGTGAGACAACGAATTTGACCGGATCTGTACTGTTGGAACTCAACCAGGAGTTGGGAGGGGTGCAAGGTGTAGCACTCCAAAATCTTATGACTATAGACTATCTACGGTTAAAAGAACATATGGGATGTGAACAGATCCCAGAAATGGGCTGCTTTAATTTGTCTGATGGTTCAAGTACAGTTGGACAATATCCATCATATCATAGATAAATTTTCACAAATGCCTAGGGTGCCTAAATGGTTTTCTTGGCTTCACTGGAGATGGATGGTAATTATAGATTTGCTTTGTTTATGTCACCGTATTCCTATTATGTTAATATATGTGTGCAAATTAGTTAGTAGTTTAAAACCTATACATACTTAAGGTACTATACAAGAAGATATGTCAAAGAAATAATCAATCCTCCCAAGTTTCCTTCGTATGCTACATCTATAGCTTTTCTTCTTCCTTCCTAATTACAACCCTTAAATAGAATTCGTGCCTCATATCGAATTTACCGAGTATCATAATTCCTCCAGGTGGTAAAGATACCTTGAGACAAGTGCTGGGCATAGAAGCCACAGGGCATAAATCTGCAAAGAAGTAAAAAGCTAACCTTTTCAAACAATATGGCTTCTCTCTCACTTACCAACTTTACATTTCCCTGTATGGCCCCGGAAGATGACTGGTTAGCCAGAGACGGGTAAGATTCCTCAAGGGAGGAACAACCTAAGACAGGCACAGTTGCAGGGGGGCCATCAGGTGAGAATTTGGGGATCAACAGAGGTGAGGCTCAGAACCTCACCCCCCCTGCTTTGAGAGAAATCTTCTGCATTCGTGGATGTCTTGATGCCCTTGTCTAGCCTGGATTAATACTTAGTCCATAGGCACACACCTGATCATCTGATCATCTACATTTGCCTTCTTACAGCACTAAACTATGTTTTCTACCTTTATCTTGCATCTACCTACCACTTCAGCATTTTATTAAAAATAAAAATAATAATAATAGTAGGAGAAATGGGGGATCAACATATAGATCAAGTACAAAAATCAAACTAATATTCATATTTGACCTGATTGTTTATAGGTCATATTGCATGATCAAAACCGAAAGTTTCTGTGATGACTGCCCTTGTACTGTTCACCATGTAAGAATTTATTCACTATGTAAGAATTCGTTCACCATGTAAGAACTTGTTCGTTATGCTTCAGAAGATTGGAGACTGACGAGAATTAGGCTTGAGATGGATTAATGATTGTACATTGAGCGTTGACCCCCCTATACTGAATTTTATTGTTGTTAACAACCATTTGATCAATAAATATGAGAGATGCCCTCTCAAAAAAAAAAAAAAAAAAAAAAAACATCTTGGTTGATTCCAAGGTTTGGCAATTATGTAAAATGCTGTTGTGAACATCCATGTGCAAGTTTTTATGTGGATATAATGATTCAATCCTTTGGATAAATACCGAGGAATATGATTACTAAATCATGTAGTAACTGTATATTTAGTTTTATAAGAAACTGTTAAACATCTTTCAACGTGCCATTACCATTTTGCATTCCCGCTATCAATGAATGAGAATTATTATTGTTCAGCATCCTCACCAGTTTTGTATTTGTTTTCGTATTTCAGCCATTTGAAAGGTGGTATTTCATTGTTTTAATTAAAAATTTCCTGATGTCATATAAAAAAAAAAAAAATCTATTGTAAGAATTGTGGGAGGAGCCCACTGACCATCCTCGTTTGCATTTCCCCAGAAGCTGCCCCTGAGACAAAAACTCCAGGGCTAGTAGAGTTGATTTGGGAGTGGCAGGAAATGTTAGCCACTGGTAACAGGTGGTGTGCCAGCAGGGGGCATATTCAGGGATGGAGAATGAAGCTAAGCAAAGGAATGTTAGGAATGTAACCCTACTGTAAAACATAAACACACCCTTCAGAACTATCTTGGCTGAGGTGGGGAAAGCTGGGGCATCAGTCACTAGTAATGGCTGCTCCTGGGCATACTGATTCTCCCAAACTGCAGGAGATATTTATAGGTAACACACCTTTCTGGGTTTAAGGAAATGGCCTCAGGGACAGAGGCAGATGCTGAGTGGAAGCCTGCAAATAAAGCCAGGAGGATATATTCAGGGACTTGTCAGTGTGGCCTCAGTCACAACGATGGTCTCAGACATTTTTCCTGCTGTACTATATATGGCTTCCAACCCCAAGAATGTACCAAGCTGAGACTCATGTGTGAGCTGAGAAACCAGAGGAAACCATCCTGAGATCAGACATTTGAGTGTGGGCTAGGCATGGAGGGAAACAGAGCTGGCAGTAGCTTAACCATGCACCTGATGCTCTTGTGTGTGAGGACCTACAGAGGCAGTTTCCACCATTCATCCTTCTGATCATAAGACTCCTGAACTGGAGCAAAACAGCGGAGTGGAAAATTTCCAGGTGGCAGTTACGTTGGTCCTGTGCCAGGTGTATTATTCACTGCTCTCAAAGCCCCAGCTGGTATTTACCACCCAACAAAAGGGGAAGAAAAGAGAAAAGTTCTGCTGATTTAATGTCACGTTGTGCATGAGGTGTGAAAGATGAGACAATGTGATAGGGAAGAATGAGAAAAATTTCCCATGGTCCTTGTTTATTTTTATCACAAGACATCAATTATTTCTACCACTTCAGGGAATCAAGAACCTAAAGTGTTTTGATTCTTTCACGAAATATTGTTTGTTAGGCTCATATCTGAGGAAATAACATTTAATTGGCTCACTTCCTGAAGGGCTGGTTTCATATCCTTGACTCAGATTAGTGTTGTGATCGGGGACGGCTTTACTCCTTCCTCCCACAGAGAGCTGAAGGGCAGTCCTGGACTTCCATCACACACAACCAATACAAAAACAAGAAATGTCCTGACTCCAAAGTCCCCTTACGTTTTTACTAAGAAAATCCCCCTAAAAACAATCTGCGAAAAAAAACTCAGCCAAATCATATTGCTAAATAGGAAGATGTTTATTTAATTAATTTGTTTAAGAAATCTTTATTATTGTATGTACAGTGTACAGGGTGCTGAAAGGGACATAGAAATGTGTAGACCGTATTTCTAGTCTTGTAGAACTTACTAGATATTCAACACAGAAGGCACAAAAGTGATCAATTATAACCCATCTCAAAATGAACTGGTGCTCTGATATCCTCTGAGGACATTAATGGTGCTGATAGCCCTTGTTTCATTAAATTTTATGCCCTTTATATTTCATGCCATAATATTTAGCAGGTTTAACAAATTCTGCCTTCAATGGTTTTTATGACTTTCCCAACTCAAATGACAACTTTCTTAAGGTCAGGAAGGGGATCTGAAGAGCTGTGCTTCCTAAACTTTAAGTGTGTATGACTGTCCACGATTCTGCATGTCCAACAAGCTCTTCAGACCAGTTCTTGTATCCTCTATAGCCGGAGCTAAGGTGCTCAGCCAATCAGATTCATGACTGCCAAATTACCTTTGAAACTATCAATCACATCTATTGCAGCTGAAAGACAAGCTAGGGACTCATGCAGTACGGTCGACACTTCATGTACTCAGTAAGTTGTAGGGTAAATGAAATCTGTTAGGATACCATCTCCCCAACATTTACCAGCCCATGACACCATTCTACATGCACAGGCTGAAAGATTAAACATAGGCATATGACCTGTGCTCTTTAAAGGGGATGAAACATGTGTGTTCAGAGCTTATCCCTGGGCCATTCGTGGAATTGCTCATTAACATTTCCTCAGGGTTATGTTTGCTTTGTGGAATTGAAGTTCTTTTGTAAGGAAGGGTGTGGAACTGGCGCTCTGATCATGGACTCCAGAACCACTCTCAGGTCTCAAAGCTCTGTTAACAATTTCAGAACAATGAGTGGTGAGAGGCTGCTGCCAATCTGGTCTAGGCCAGCACGCTCAAAGCAGGCTTCAGTCTGCTCTGTTTGGTGCCTCTGGTCCCCATCTACCAGACAAATGTTGAAATGAACTCTACATGCCTCAGTGTGTGGTATCCCAGGTCTTTCTTGTCCCACTGTGAGCCCCTCTGGTTATCTGGTGCTTCCCATGCATGCCCAAACCACCCTCTGCATTCTCTCCTTTGACCCTGTCTTCTCTCCCTACCACATGTCCCACCCTTTGAAACTTTTCTTCCTCCCATTGCAACTCAAGTGATTTTACACGACACAGGTCTGATCAAGTCACTCTGTCTTAAATGCCTCTAAATGGCTCCCTATTGCCCCCAGACAATGTTGAAACTCCCTAACATAATGGAGAAAGCTCCCACTCCCCCCCTGCCAGCACTGAAATGTGCATTCCTACTCCATCCAGCCCCAGGGCTTGGAATGCTCCATGCTCTCCAACCCCAGTTCTTTGAGTGCTGTTTCCTCTGTCTGCACCCCAACTCTGGTTTTCTACCTCCTATCCATTAGGTCTCACTTAGCAGTCTCTGTGTTTGGGACTCCTTCCTTGACCCCAGGACTGACGCCACCAGGCTCTGCCTCTACTCGTCAACATTCTCATACGCTGCACATTAATCTCTCCTTGTCGGCTCTCCCTGTTAGAAAGAAGGGTCCATGGGGCTGGCACTGCCCTGTTTGTCCCATTCTCACAGCACACTCCTAGCCCAGCACAGTGTGCTCTCAGTAGGGCTAGCTTCAGGAACATCTGGGAGGCCGCCATGCATTTGGAGTTTAATACTTACCAATTGCTGTCTTGAGTTGCTTAGCCATTTGTGTTTTATGCATGAGGTCCAAGAATAATGGAGCATGCACCAGGGCTCGGAGGCCTGGCTCCCACCTGGTCCCACATCTTGGTATCCTCCTTCACCTCCACCGAGTGACCACTACCGCCCTCCCACAACTCCCTTGCACAGCCCTCTCCCTGACTTGGGTGCAGGAGCAAGGCGGGGTCAGGCAGGTTCTTGTGTGTGCCCACGTGTGGAGTCCTGCTCAGGAGCTGTAGTGCCTGTGAATCCCTGCACTCTCTCTGCAAGTACCCATGTGCCCAGGGGAGCACAGGGCTGCATAACAAGTTAAGACACAATGACAGGTTGAGAAGGAGACTGCAGAAGAAAGGAAAACACTTCTTTCCTGCTTTTTGACCAAGAGACCCTACATTTTCATTTTGCACTGGACTTTCTAGGTGATGTACCTATCCCTAGCTGTCAATGGGTATTTGTTGAATATCCATTCAAAGAAATGACTCAAAGAAATCTGATGAACCAAATGCATGTTTCTTCAAAGCAATCACTGAGAGAGATTTTCCAACAGTGTCATCATTTCCTAAATCATTTTTGGAACTTCTTTTTGAGAAAGTCACTCATTTGTTCAACAGTATTTTTTGCACACTTACTATGGGCCAGGTTCTGTTGTGTCGCAGTAAGCTACTCAGACAAGGCTGTGGAAAATCTCTAATCCTTGGAAATGTCATGGGCTGGGTTTACTTTTCTGAAGAATTCAAAAGTCTGTGGGACCCACATCTGGTGCATAAAGTGGACCATAAAGTGAAATAATATTAACAATACCACTTGGGACTAAAATAAATTTTATAACTATGGATCCATACATTTAAACATTGGGTTTTCTATGTGAGTAAACTGTTTCCAAAGGTAATTTCCAAACACATATTTTAAAAAGATTTTGAATTATTTTTAATGAAGGAAGAGTATGCCAAGGGGACTATGTTGGAGCAGAAATTACAATTTAAATGTAGACACTTTGGAGTAAATACATTTTTTTAAGAAAGCATTTTTTTTTTGGTAATTTCTATTTTCTTTTTTTGATTTCCTTACGTACTGTTTTTCCCATCTAACCCCATATCATTCACAGATATAATCCACACCTGATCAGAATGTGGTTATTAACAATAACCTGCTTCCCTGATCACACTGGTCTTATGATCTTCACCATGATTTGGTTGCTGTTCTAGTACAGATTCCAAATTACAATTCTGTTCATCATTTTTGAAAACCAGTGATCACCTATTTATGTTACAGTACTTCTATCTAGGCGGGCCCTCACTAGCTGTGTTATCTTAAGCTCTTTGTACTTTACTTTCCTCATAGGATTGTAGAGTGGACTGAATAGGTTAGCATCTGCAAAGACCTTAGAATACTACCTAGCATATGCTAAATGCACATGAGAGTTTTATTACAACAATTATTTTTATCCGGCCCTATGCATCAAGGCTAGGAGTAGACAAACTTTTTCTCTAATGGTCCAGACAGTGGATATTTAAGGCTTTGTGAGTCAGATGACCTCTGTCACCACTACTCAAGCCTGCTGTTGTACTGCCAAAATCAGCCATAGACCATAAACAAATGAATGGGCATGCTATGTTCCAATAAAACTCTGTTTACAAAAATAGGTGGCTGATCAGCTTTGGCCCCTAGGCAATTCATTTGCTAACCCCCAGCTAGGCCTTTTTGATGAGCTGAGTGTGAATGGCTGGTGAAGTCTTAGCCAGGTCTCAAGAGTGGGGAGCAACCGTGACTTCAGGCATCTGATGTCCACGTCTCAGTAGGAACTGTCTTGGAACAGGTTTCTTAAGTGAATAAACTGGCCCAAAGTGAGGGCAGAAGGGGCATCTCCATGGACTGTGCAGCTGGGGTTGGTGGAGATAGTAGAGTAGATAGGCTACAACTAAAGAACTCCATGTATTTCACTCTCCAGAATTAGTATGGCCTGACAAAATGATTCAGTGATCATTTTATAGACACCTACCTGCTCAGTGCCTATGTATGCAAAGGTTTGCTGTACTTCCACAGTAAGCTTATTGCATACTCCTATATACCTACATAAATGCCATATTTCAACCAGTTAATATTCAGTAGTTATCTCTAATATAGTTATTTTTAAATAAAGAAAAGTTTAAGGGGGGAGTTGTACACCCCAGATTTCTATAACATTATTTGCCCTTATAGTTCTTGGTGAGCCTAAATATTAGGAGAAAGTAGAACCCTTTTCAGTCATACTGGCCCTTGACCTGCTTGACAATCGCAACCCCCTGGACCTGGCCTCAAACGAGGCAAGAAGTTGTCTTGTATTTTTTTTCCTATATCAGATCAGCATGCCATATGCTTACTTAAGTAATAGATATTATCTATATAGATAGGTAGATATGGACAGAATATTTGTTTTCTTTATGAGTTTGATGTCTTAATGCATTTGGCAGTCAGCATGTCCTCTTTTGTAATGTACTCTTCTCCTCAAGGTGACAAAAAGTCCCTGCCAGAGTACAATGCATTTTAGGTTCACATTATGCTTCCTTGATATGGGGTTTTTCCTACAATCCTGAGAATGATTCAGACCTAACCTGGACTCTTATCAGATAAAGCAAAACGAATTTTGATTCACTGATTGGTTGATTCAAAAAATAGCTACTCAGCTCCTAATCACATATGCCAGAAAGCATCCCAGTCCCTGGAGGGGCAGAAATAAATTGACACTATCTCTGCTCTCATAGAGCTTACTGGTTGGTATTAGAGGCAGACATTAAACAAGTCATCCAACAGGTAAGGATAGCATGTAATTAGAACTAACAGGAAGTGCTAGAAAGGAAATGAGAGTTTATAATAAAATTTCTCAAACTTGCTGGTCATAAAACTCATCTAGGCCCCTTGTTAAAATGATGAATTCCTTGGCCCCATCCCATATCTGCTGAATCATAATCTCTAAGGAAATCCATATATCCCATAAGTACCCCAGAGAATACTATAAACAAGCAGATTTGGGAAACCCTGGTCTAAGAGCATTTAAAACAGAGACAAAAACTCCAGCTTCCAACCAGGCAGTAATCTTAGAGGCTTTCATTCCAAAGAAGGATTATTTGGCAAGTCTTTGAAGATCTGTAATAATAATTGGTAGAAAGCTTCCAATTCAAATTAGTGTTTGCTGATGCTGATGACCTATGGACTTAAATACCACCTTTATGAACCCCTCATTAGGTTGCTAGGCAATGAACTACCCTACCAACTGGGTTTAGTTTCCTAGACATGAGACTCTCTGAAGCTTCTGTAGTTTTCTTCATTAAAATACATATTTTTTTCTTAGCCAGAAAAGATATCATTGAGAATATTTACTCTAATAACTGGATAGTCTTCTCCTTTCAGAGCCCTGTAGTATCCTCAGCCGACCTCTTGGCAGGCCTTTGTTTAACCCATTCAGTTTTAACTTGGCCTCAATGAGAGAAGCAGTGCCTCTTAAAAGGTTATGAATATCCATTTACTGCAATCACACTAGTTTTAGCTACCACGAACGTATTTGGCTTTGTAAAACTGCTGTTTAACTGTGAAATATTCCTATTGTAAAACATTGTAAGTTTTCCATTAGCATTTTAACGTTTTCCCTTAACAACACTGTCTACAAAAGGAATTTCTTCATTGTGGAAATTTGTAGACACCTATAAAAAGTAAAACTAAAAAGTCACTTGTAATCCTACTACCCAGCAATAGTAACTGTTAACATTTTAGTCTGTTTCCTTTTAATTGTCGTTATTTTTTAATTTGTTACTTTAACTGATCATTCATTGATAATTAGTTATTATACTCTGTATCAAGTTTGTTTCCAGATATTTTAACAAAACGATACCATGAGTATTTTCTTATTAAAATTCAGAATGCCTTTTTGTTGAGTACTTTATATTCCATCACATGGATTTGTAAACATGATTTAATAATTTTTCATTGCTTCAATTTTATATGGTCTTTAATTTTTCACTTTCATATATAACATTGGCATAAACCTCTTTGTATATAAATCTATGCTCATGTCTATGACTCATCTTGCAAAACAGTCCTAGTCAAGAAATTACCTAGTCAAGAAAGTCCTAGTCAAGAAAGACCTAGTCAAGAAAAAATTGAAGGACATGCTTTTTTTTTTTTGACTGTTAATACATGTTGTCAAATTGTTTTTCAGGAAGATTGTACCAATTTAGGTCCAAAGAGTGTCTTTAGAGGGAGAAGCTAGGGATTATTCTTGACTAGATGGATCTACTGGGACCAAGAAGCAGTAGGAAATGAATGTGACTTATGGATATAGCAGTTAGCTTCCTTGTGTTCTGTGATTCCAGCCTTGTATTCCTCACAATATATTTTCACAAATGAATATCACAGATAGAACATGGAAAGAACCGTATCAACCTGTCTCTGACAGTGCAGCAGAGCCTTGAGGAACATGTGCTACCAATGTTACTCATGGTTACCAGTCATGCCATCTTTATAGACAAAGGGTAGCTTATGCCTGGAGCCATGGTCTGTATCTCCACTTATCTTTTAAGCACTATTAATTGGCATTTAAAAGGGAGATAAACTGGTGTGTCATTGGTGAATAATAATAGTGGTATTTGCAGGGGATATATTCTTAGTCTTCAAATGGAAACATTCCCAAATTCTCTGTGCTTTTTCTGGTTAATGGTCTTTAAGAAAAGATGAAATGCTGGTGTGTGTATTTTCATACTTTGTAAAATAACTTTTTTATCTTTCTCCACTCTCAACTTCCAGTTGTGCATAATGTCTCATTGGACATCAGCTATGAAAAGCAAGTAAAAGGAAAGCTTACCACTTCTCAATCCTAGTTAACCCTAAGTTTTAAGGAGTTGTCAGCATGCCCAGTAACCTGTGAACAATTTGCTATTCCATCAAATGAATCAGTTGGTATAAGAAAGGAACCAGAATTTAAGTGAATAAACATATTTATTTGAATAAGCTTGTGTTGCCTGTTTGTGTATGAGAGAGAGAGAGAGAGAGAGAGAGAGAGAGAGAGAGAGAGAGAGAGAGAGAGAGAGAGAGAAAGTAGGCATTCTGTTTCACACACAAGCACAGGTTACTTGCTTGAATCCTCTTGGAATATTCATAATCATCCCATTTTAAGATAATCTAAAAACTAACAGGAAAAAGGAGACTTCAGTTCTGCATTACATATGCACAAGCTTGGCTTTAAGCAGTGAAAATGACAGTCATCTGCAGGATGCCTACAGAGCATTCAGAAGCACCCCAAGGGCTTAAGTGCTCTCTAGATCTGATTTCTCTCCACTGTCTGTTGGCAATTCATTACCAGCCTGAGTTTAGCAAAGCTACAGAACAAAAGATATTCCAATAGGTTGGGAAGGACCCCTAATTATAGGGAGCAGTCTTTAAGAGTGGTCCTTCAGGAGAGGGACAGCATAGGTGTGGGGCTGGAGTAGAAGCTGTAAGACAGGTAGAAGCTGCTTCTAGCACAGGAGGAGGCCTCCACACAGCAAGAGCCCTAGAAAGCACCATCTCCAGGGCTTTCTGTGGTTAAAGAAGGCATAGCATCAATTTTGTCAAGGTTTTTTTTCCAGTCTATTACCTTATTTGACCTTTGCAATAGCTTTGAAATAAACAGAACAAATATCATAGGCCTATGATCCTTTATTCAAAACCCTTAGAGCCAGATATTTTAGATTTTAGAATATTTCAAAATTTAAAGAAGTGATATAATGCCAATTATCTATGTCATAAACACCCTCAAGAGGGTCTGGGACAACATCCTGTTATCAGACAAATTGATATTTAAGTAATAAGACATTTGGGTATTCACAATAAGGAAGTAAAGACTATAAACAGCTTCATGTCAGTTTAGGGTAGATTTTTCCAGCCAAGTGATTTACTAAAAACTACTGATTTTTCAGAGCTATATGGAGTTTGCAGTTAAGAATAAGGGATTATGGCCTCAATTAGCCCATTTTACAGATGAGGAAACAAGTCCAGAGGCATTAAATGGCATGTTCAATGTCCTACAGAATTGAAGTCTTCTTTTTTCCTGTAAGTAAAGTTTTTATTTGTTTATTTAATTTATTTTACATCCCATTTTAGATTATCTTAAAATGGGATGACTGAGAATATTCCAAGATGATCTAAACCAAACCAAGTGCTTATTTTAACATTAATGCAGAGTAACATTTTAAGAAATTTACTTCCATGACAAGAAATGTTTTCTTCCATCTCTGCCTTCCTAAAAGTCTATTATATCTTTATCTATGTTTCTCAGAATGGGACCTTGGGATTTTAGATTTCCTCCCTTGGTTCAGATGAGTTCTTCTCCAAAATTCATTGTAGTCTCAGTCATGGACCTGGTTGAAAGGATTACTTTCATAAATGAGGTATTCATTGAAATTTAACTGTATATAAAGAGTGGTCCTGAGAAGAAAAAAAAAAAGAGCAACTAGGATCTTTTAAACATTCTCAAGCCCAAGTATTAAAAGGAACAGTCTTTGGAAAGCAACCAAAATTTGAACCACACCCAGGTGTACTTAAGGTGTGACCAAAAATGACTCTGACTTCTAAAGAACTCTGCCTAAATCAAATGTGTAACAATCTTTTAAAGAAATTTGCTGGCACATCTCAAAGTGACAAAGTACATTATTCTGTATGCACTTGTTCCTGTTACTCAATGGTAGATTACAGTTTTCCAGCCAATGTCTGAGCAAACTAAATGATGACCAATGACTTGAACTGACTCAGAAAAAAATCAGTGTTAGTAAAGAAACAATGAACTGAGTGGTAGCCAGTCTAGAATTCAGTTCCAGGAGCCTTGCTAATTTGCAGTTATTTGACCGTAATAGTGCTTATAGTCTTTGGTTTCCATAATTGTAGTTTCCCTATGAATATATATGTGCATCAAAGAATTCAGGAACAGACATACAAATAGTTTTGCATGCATTACTAAGAAACCAAAATAATTGAAAAGGATCCATTGAAGCACTAAAATTATTATTCTATTATGGATGCTGGGATATATGGTGTTTAAGCGCAACAACACAGAACTACTGTATAATCATAAATATGTAAAAACCATCCACTAATTTCAGATTACAAAATGTGTGGGTGTGTAGTAAACATATTTATTGGTTTATGCCAAGTTTATTGAGGTATTGCACATTACACAAAATACATCCTTTTTAGTGTAGAGTATTAAGTTTTGACAGATGCGTACACACAATTGTGTGACTACCATCATGATCGAGAAATACAACAGTTTCATCACTGCAGAAAGTTCCCTCTTGTCCCTCTGCAGTGAATACCCAGTCCCTAGCCCTAAATCCCGGCAACTAGTGATTTGTTTTCTGTTTCTTGTTTTCCTTGAGAAAGTCACATAAACGGATTCAGACAGAATGTAGCCTTCTGAAGCTGGCTTCTTTCAGTTTAGCAGAATTCATTTTGTATTAATCTATATTGTTTTGTCGGTAGTTTTTTCTTTTTGTTACAGATTGGTATTCCATTGTTCAGATGTACCACAACACTCTCATTTGTCCATAATTCATATTAAAGGGTATTGGCATTGTTTGCAGTTTATTCATTCCATTATGAATAAATTTTCTATAAACATTTATGTATAGGTTTTTCCCTATGAAAATAATTTTATTTCTCTTGGGTAAATACTTGGGAGTAGGACTATATTTCTTTTTTCAACATCCCTTTACTAATTTAACAATTCAAAGATGTCGTATCTTTCCATACAAGTAATGGGGAAAGACTGACACAATTATCTGTGAAATTTAAACCAAAGAAAGTACTTTGCCTAAATTATATTGATATTTGAAGTTAAGGTGATATTAAGGGAATTTTTGAAATACCAATTCAGGATTCTTCCAAAGAGATTATCCCTAAAGACGTGTTTATAAGAATAAACCAAATCCCATTAAATAACTTGCCTATATAAAGTTTAAAAATATGTAACATTTAAAATTAGATTTTTTAAATATAGAGAAATATAAAGAAACAAAATATGACCCTTGTTTTTATTGTTCACATAGCTCTCATTGATATTAAAATATGAAGAATAAAACAATAAAGACAGATACTTTTACATTGTTCACTGACATCTATTTGTAGCAGTGGCTTAACTTCCAGAGGTAACAGATATACTGACATAAATGTAAAATTTTTCTTCCTACTTACAAAAAGATTCATAGTATACCAACTGTTACTCAGTTTACCTTTTTTTGGGGGGGGCAGGAGGGAGGAACTTAATAATATTGGTAATGTATCTTGAAACACTTTCCTTATCAGCACTTAACTAACTCATTCTTTTGATGCTGAAGAACTTTATTTCATCATTTGAAGTACCAAAATATATTTAACTGATCCTCCTTACTGACATACTGCCAGTTTTTCTACCACAAATGTTTCAGTGAACATATCTGAATAAATACACACTGTACCCACCATTTTTAATTAGCGAAAGCAGATTAAAATGCCTTTTTTTAAATTTCCTGAGGCATCGACTTAAGCTTTTTTCCTTTGGCTACTTTTTATTAAAACTACTTCTTAAAAGCAACTTTAGGTTCACAGGAAAATTGAGGGGAAGGTACCGAGGAGATTTGTTTCCTTTATACCCCCTGCCTCTACACATGCATGGCCTCCTTATTATCAACATTCTCCATCAGAACGGTGTTTTTGTACAATAGACGAATCTACATTCTACATCATTGTCACTGAAAGTTCATAATTTACAGGTTCACTCTTGGTGTTGTACATACTGTGGGCTTAGGCAAATGTACAATGTTATGTCTCCATCATTATGGTATAGTTAGGTGTGCTAGATGCTCTCATTTAATCTTCATTGCAAATCCATGAGGAGAGTACCACTATTACTTTCAAAGAGAGTTGGAGAGGTGAGGTAATTTGCCTAAAGACAATTAGCATGAACGGAATCAGCCCCAGGCAGTTTGTCTCTGGAGCAGGAATGCTTCACCTTTGGGCATCCTGCTTCTTCAGATCAATGCCCTTTATCTTGCCGTTACCTCTGCCTGTATTTCCTTCCCCCACCCTACCCCTTATTTGGTGAAGTTATACCATTATCATTCATGACTCAATTCAAATCTACTTGATTTTTCTGCAGATTTTCAGCTTTTTCCCACAGCTGGCAGCCCCTATCTCCTTCTGCCTCTAGCAAAAGTCATCCCATTTCTCGTACAGTGAGATCCCCATGACTGTATCAGAGCTGAACACATAGTATTGCTGGCAGTGGTTTGTATATTCATATATTCTCCTCTGAACTTCATGAGATCAGGGACCAGGGCTGGTTTTTGTTTTAAATTTATCTGTGGGCTTAGCCTACAGAAGTAAGGAGCAACATTTTTTTTTTCAACAATTTACCTTTTGTCTTTCCCCTGGTGCTCTTACTAAACCCTATTCCAAGGACTTTAGCTTTCCTTATAGGAGCAAATGATTGGGAACATTTAAATTTCAGCTATGACCAAGAAGAGGCAATGAAGAAACACATAGTTGTTAAAGAATCCTCTGCGAAAGGTCAAGGATGGTTCCAGGTTTTCCAAAGGACAAAGAAACTGCTATTTGTCTTTAGAAAATATGCCCTGCCTCGTAAAGAACTGTTGGAGGAAGATTATTGGATGATTATTTGCTCCTCAGGATGAAGATCTTGCCAAGAGGTTGTATCCAAGTCCCTGTTAGTATTACCTACTGCTCCAGAAACTGAGGAAGTTCCTGAACTTGGGATATAGCAAAATGTCATTAATTTTAGGTGCTGCAAGTTCATTATTAGCAACGTATTTAGGTTCACATTCACCTTTGTTTAGCAAATGTTCCCCCATGCTACCTTTTGGATTAATATTTAAAATGCTGAAGAGGACAATTTGCTTTTCAGCACTTTGGAACATTTTATAGCTATCTCTATTTGCACAAAAGCAATTTTCACACATTATTTTCTTTACTCAATACACCCATCACCTCAGGATGAACTCTGGCTGAGTCTGAATTAAGTGGGTAATTAAGAGTAGTAATAAATTCTATAATTCAGCCCTTTCCTACATTATCTTTTTAGTAGTTGGGATGAAGTGAGGAGTGGAAAAAGTGCATGGCAACACAGAAGTCACTCAAAAAAGGATTGTGGACTAAATAAACCTGGGGCTTATTTATTTTTTTCATAAGATGGAGGAGGAGAAAAAACTCATTTTCTAGCATGGTCTCCTGAGTGTGTATTTGTGAGGCCTTCAAGGGTCTTGGCTCCTGCTTTGTTCCCATTGCTCCTTTGGCCACATCCTCAGCTGTCACCTAGGACGCTCTTAGATCTTAAAGGATGTTAGGTCCCTGACTCGCCATATTCATTCAATTAACATATGTGCTGAGAGCTTACAAGGGCCAAGCACTCTTCTAGCATACTAGGAATATAACAGCAAACAAAGTAGACAAAAAATTGCTGCTTGTGTGTTTACATGGAGGACACACACACCTGTGTGTGTGTATGCATGCATGTGTATAGACAAGAAGCCATAATTAAGCATAAAATATATAGAATGTTGTAAAAGAATAAGTGCTATGCAGAAAGGGGATAGACCAATTATGTACACCAATTGCAGTTTTATGGTAGGGAAGGTTCAGAACTAATTCTTCAATATAAATCATATTTACTGTAGAGAGTGATGGTATGGGCACAAGTGACTGATGCCTAAAACAATTTTAGGAGGCTTTTTTTTTTTTTATTCCAGCTCTCCTCTTTCTTCCAATTCTTTCCTTTTCATTCTGGTTTCATCTTGTATTCCTTTTTTTGTTGTTCATTTGTCCTTAATGAGGCACTAGAATGGTGCAATAGAGAGTAGTTACATTAACCAGGACCTAAAACCAGTTATCTTGGTAAGTCTCAGCTTCCACATTTGTAAAATGGAGGTAGTAAAACATATTTTGTAGTGTGTGAGGATTAGAGATGAAGCATGTTTGCAAAACGTCACCGTCTCTAATTTCAGGCCCCTTTAAATGGTAGATATTATTAATAGAAGCACATACTCTGCTCTTTTGCAAGTTAAGTGTATAGTGTTCGCCAGCCTCAACGCAACTCTCTGGGAAAGTTAGAACAGGAGGGGACTAGAAGCCGAGCCAGGAACGAGTCATCCAGCATCCTTAACTTTTTGACAAAGACTTTACTAATATCCTCTAGGAGATGGGGAGGATATGCGTTCCAGACCTACCGTAAAACTGTTTCCTTCCACTTCTCAACTAATCCTTTTGTCATCTTCTTTAAAACTTTGCACGGTAACTCTGAACAAGAATGTCTTTAACAAGCATGCTATGTGTCAGACACGTTCACGGAAATGCACTGGATCCTTGACCGAGCCTGTGCGGCAGGTAGCGTCACCCCCCAGATGAGCTGTGGGTATTTGACGGTGGACTTCGGGGTGTGGCGCCCGTCGAGGGCGCAAGCGCACGAGGAGGTCTGGTCAGGAGTGCCCCCCTTTCCAGGCCCCAACTGGCGTTCAATCCTACTGAATTGAGAAAGAAAACCTTGCGGAGTGGCGAAGACCCGTTAGTTCCGTGAGGGTTCCCGTGAGCGTCCATGAAGAGTGGCGACCTCCTTCCCTCTGCCTCTAAAGTATATAGTTTGTAGCAAGAGGCGGGGGTGACCGTCACCCCGCTTCCGAACCCCAGAGGAACCACCGACGCCAAAAACGAGTTAGTTAATTAGTTTCGGCCGGCGAAGATTTTACAAAGAGGGGCGGGGCCTCCTGAGGAGCTGCCGGTGGCGGGGCGCCTGCGGTGCTCTGAGAGCCGCCAACTGGGTGGGACACACGCCCGTTCCGCCTCCTCCCGCTCCGCCTCCGGGAGGCCTAGCGGCGGAGCCCGCGGGGGCTACACGGCAGGGTGGGCGTGACGCGGAGGCGGGGCGGGGGCGTGTCGGGGCGGGACTGGTGCTGCACGCGTCACGGCCCGCGGCCCCGCCCCCGAGCCCTACGCGGCGGCCTCCTTTGCCCCCGCCTCGTCTCCCGCTCACTCGGTTATCTCTCCACGTTCCACGCTGCGGCCTCTCTGCGCGGCGAGCCAGCCCCGCAGCCGCCGTGCGCACACGCGCGTTCCGCGTTTCGCGCGCCCCGCTCTCCCCACGCACGCGCGCCTCTAGCCCGGACGCACGTTCGTTTCCCCGCGCGCGTCGGGTCTCGAAGGCGGTGGGCGGACTGCGCGGGGAAGTAGCGTAGCGGCCGCCGCGGGCTGACCGGCGGGCCATGGAGGCGGATGGGGCCGGCGAGCAGATGAGACCGCTACTCACCCGGGTAAAGAGCAGGGTGAGGGCGCCGCGGGCGGCGGGGGCGCGGAGCTAGGCAGACAAAGGCGGGGGCGCGGCGGGCGTCGCGGTCCGGCCACCTCGTCCCGGGCCCCGCGCCCTGCTGCATTCCCGCAGCCGGCGCGCCTCGCCAGCCCCTTTGTGTGGCCGCCCGGGGTGCGGGTGCGAGGGGCGGGCGGCCGCGACGCCGGCGAGGCCCGGCCGGGGGTGGGCGGCAGCGCGCCGCCGGCATCCTCGCACCCGCATCCTCGGCCCGGCGCGGCCGCGACCCCGACCATCCCTCCCCTTCTCTCCGCAGCCCTCGCTTCCCTCCCTCCCTCCGTCCCTCCCCTGCCCGGGGCAGGGTTCCGGTTGCTTTGCGCTGGAGTTCAGATTAGCCCCACGAACCCATCCTTCCGCTCCCTCTGAGGAGGAGCGCGGCTCCACCTGTCTCTATCCCCGGGCGGTGGTGACGGGCCGGGGTGGATCTTCCCTCTTCCTTCCCGGCTCCCCAGCCCGGCCCGCGCGGTGTGCTTTGTTCGGGGAGTTCTCCTGCCGCGTGGACGACCCGCCTTCCGTAGGGCCGAGGCTTCTTGTCGCTGCTGACTCTGCCTGGTCCGCCGCCTCCTCTTTTGGCGAGAACCGGGGGAGTGTCCTCCCTCCGCAGGCCAAGTAGAGGAGGAAGACATCCAGAGCCCTCGGTGCCGCTCCTCCTTCCATCAGCCGAGCAGCGCCGCGGATCCCGGGAGGCCGGCTTCGGCTTCGGGGTTGGAGGGGAGCGGGGGCGGGCTTTGCAAAGGCTGGTGTCGCGGTTTGCCGTTTTGGACGGTGGCCTCTGCTCGAGAAACTGACTTCCTGCTTTCCTGTAGAACACATGTGTCCCCACAGTTGATTCTCTTCTCCCTTCGTAGTTCCTGACTCACAGGGCATGGAGGTGTTAGAAATTTTCCGGCTTCCAACTCTTGCTCTGTGACCAGCGAAGGAGGGAAAGGAAGGGTACGGTGAAAAAATTTCCAGGCTTTCGCAACTAACAGGGAAATTGCTTTTCACTGTTTTTATTAAAACAGTTTTTATTAAAAAGTTTTCCTTAAACTAGCCCCTTCCCCCACCTTTTTAAAGATTATTGTAAGGCCCTGGAGAGTAGTCATTCATTGTTTCAGTGTGTTCACTTACAGATTCTCAAAACATGGAGAAAAACTGAGTCTCCAGACAGTGAAGTCATTTAGCAGTGGTTTTTGGGAAAATCAGTCACAGTGACAGTAATGGAATATGGAAAGCTCGTCCTAAGGAATCTCCTGTAGTTAGTTCTTTGTGTGGCCTTTGAATGACCTATGTTTTGATGTGTTTTTTAGTACCTTCTGTAATAGTGTGTGTCAAATATGGTGGTGTCTGTGCTTACATTTATTATTTGCAGATTTTCAGTGCAGCGCAGTAAATTAGAGCATCTGAATTGTCATAAATCTGGATAGAATCTATTCTGTCTTCTCAAATATTGCCTATTTAGCTAGCAGAAGAAGCATATATCCCATTGCCTTCCAGATCATTCATTCATTGCAATAACTCTTACTTAGAAAATATTCTGTAGTGTCCAGCAAGACAGAACCAGCAGTTCTGCTCTAACAGAACGTACATTCAAATGAGGGAGACAAATGACAAAGAAATTATCAAACACTGTTATTTTTAATCGCATGGAAAGGGAGCACTTTGGAAGGGTATATGTATACCTCCTAAATCTTTGGGAATATAAGACTTGGCTGCTGCAGACATATACAAATCAGTAATAGAAATCAAATGCAATAAGCTATTACATAGTCTAAAAATAGAATTAGAGAAGTGTTGATTGAAGTAGTAGGGAACACTGACTCAAATACTGGAAAGAGTTACTGTTTGCATTGATAAAGTTACATCCTTGCTCACTGATTTTTCCCTTGGTAAGCGAAAGTCATAAAAATGGAGGATTATATATTCATCAATCATTGCTTCTCTACTTTACAACTAGTTGCTTAGCATAGTCAAAAAAGTAAAATGTAATTAATATTCAAAATACCGTGTTTATGTAATTGTGCAAAAATCTTGAATAAATTGGTAGCAGTTTATATTACTCAGAAACTGGAGCCCATCTGTTTTATAATTTAGTCTCTTAAGGTTTCTTCTGCTCTTAAAATTCTGTAAGTTTCATTGATCATGGTTTTGGGGTAGAAAGAAAAGTCATCTATCTTATAAAAAAAATGCAGCCTTTGTTTTGTTTCAAAACTCATCATTATAGACCTCCCTTCAGAGCTGATTTGAACTGTCAGTCTTATTCTGTGGTATAGGTTAAATCCTGTTACAGCAAATAGCACTATTTAGACCTTTCCCAAGTTTTAGCAAATGTTCTTTCTTCCAGGCATTAACACAGTTCCATTACCACTGAAATTTGGGGGCTGTTCTGCGAATTTTGGTGTTACACGATTTCATTTTATGGGTGTTTATTAAGTGTCTCCTAGGTGCCAGGCCCTGGGAATGTAGGTAAGCAAGGTAGACACAGTCCTAACCTCATTGAGTTTATTTTGGCATGTATAGCAAACAGAGTCACAGCATTTGCATTCCTGCTAATCCCATTTGTGAGCACCAGTTAAAACATTTTCATGAGTCTGTTAGCAATACTTTAAAAGAAATAGTCATCAGAATAAATAAAAGATATTAACAACCCAGTATGAATTCAGTGGTGACTGGCAAATAGAAGGTTTTTTGGTAGGCCTGTAAATAACCATTTCTCTCTTTGGGCATCTGTGGTTGGGGTATTGACAGCTCTAGAGATAATATGCACATTATTAGGATTTTAGTTATTTTGTTTTTGCCTTGTAGTTGGTATATCTGGGCCACAGTACACAGAGTTGTAATAAAGGTAAAGACAGCAAATCTGCCATCTGTCCAAATGAAATTGGGGTATTTGAGTTGAAGAATTGTTTTATTTGGTCACTGAGACTGGGAAGTAGACAGGTTTTCATATATGAGAGGCTTAGGGTATAGAAGTTAGAGTATTTTTTTACATGAGACTCGTTACTTGAGTAGGTTAAAATCGAAAGCCAAAGTAACCTGGTATTGGAGGAACCTGGTATATATTATTTTAGTGGTATGTGGTGTGCTAACCAGTGTATTCTAAAACCTTGTGTTTAGACTTGTCAACATCCTGTAGTGGGTTGTGTTTCTTCCTCTTTACTTCCTCTTCTTTCATACTGTATTTTGCCACAAATATCTTAAAGTGGATCTGCAACTGACAAAATGGGCCATTTATATAAAGGAGCATAGAGGTGATTCATGGGGTTCTTACTATAGACAGTGTGACTTTTGATTTACTATAGCTTCCTCTTACTGATAATAGATTCTTCCATAGTGTCACTTTTTTATGGGCACAGTATTTTCAGTTTTGCAGTGAGCATGTGTAGTACTAAGGATCAGTGCATACACATGAAAAGGTGCAATTGGCCTTTTAGCCACCTACTTTTAGCCTCTTGAAGGAGAGACTTGATTCCTGTACAAAAGCAAGTGGCTATTCCAACATTCTAGTGTACAATGAAGTTTGCCTCTGTTTTCTTTAGCAGACGTCATGTATTTTGTTGATTGATACTTACTAGATTTTACAACTTGGGGAGACTTTCAGGATTGTATGTAATTGTAATGATAATGAACCATGAAGGGGTCCCTGGTTAGCATAGTGTTAGGATCTTATGACGGTGTTTGGCAGTGCTGCTGTTAAGTCTTCCTGAGGGCAGAGAACTAGTAGACTGGAGTAGTGCTAGATTTCTAAATTAGTGACTCCTTGCTTCCATGGACTAGACATTTTTTAAGTGACTGGTGAAAGATGAGAATGGCCAAACACTTTTTCAGTGCTTTTTAGAAGGCTAATGGGATTATGGTGTAGATTTGCATTTTTGTCTGGAGTTGACATAGCAGTATAGAAAGGCTCTAGTTTGGCTATTTTAAACAGATTGTCAAATTTCCTCCAAAGGATATTTTAAAATATATTTTTCTTAAGTCATAGTCTGGATTTTAATGAGTTTATTTAAGCTGGTGTTTGGGGATAGTATCCAAGTGAAGGGTAAAGCATAATCTACCTTTCATAATGCAACAGAAGAGAGAGGTGCTTTAATATTTAAAAATTCTTTTTCTACTGTAGAGAATGTTATGTGTACTGGCATCATTCAATTGTTATTCTGTTCACATGTCGTGCAGTATAGAATCATCCTCTCTGGACCAGGACTGTATTGCTTTTTTGTCAGATTGCTTGATTTGGAGAAGCTGTTATGTGTCATCTCTGGTTAGGAATTTGGGAAGTGGATATTCCTTTGAAAATGTGCAAGATGCTTATACTTTATTTTATTGTGGAAGGGAGTGCGGAATGGTTTCTTGAGAGAGCATGACAAGGGAAAAGATGATACTTGCAACTTTTCTCATCTTTTGCCATAACATATAATTAATGCTTGGTGCTTTATGTTTGGTTGCATGTTCTTTTGTATATAGAATATTTTCAGTGTTCTGGAAAAATACTGACAGTAGTTACACAGAACTACTCTTACCTCAGGAATTGGTGTATTTAACAAAAATAGATTAAAGCTAATTTATGTATAGTAGACTCTCTCTTCCCATTGAATTCCATGGTAATATTGGAGATGTTTGCGTTTTAAAAAAAAAAGTCCTCTTAAGAAACAAATTTTTGATAAGAATTTAAATTAGAAATTTTCATTCCATTATACTTTGGCCACTAAGATGTTATCTTGATCTAGGAAAACAAACTTCCTTTTTCAAAAATTGAGCACTTTTTAATATTTGCTGTGGGTGGGGTTTTGGGGGGAGGAAGTGTCATGGAAGGGAGGGAAGAAGGATGTTGCAGGACTGCATTTGTCGGAATTTTCAAAGATGTCCCTTTTAAGTTGATTCAAACTTGCACAAGGCTTGAGAGGAGGTGGTGCTGGGCTTCAGCCCCTCCCGGCCCTCTCTTCTGATGCCCTTCTGTAGGGTACCACCCCCAAAACTACATGTGGTATCCCTGCATTTATCACATTTTAAATTTAATACCCCTTTTCTTCTAATATTTCACCTATGAGACTATAATTATTCTTGGGGATTCTTTGATCTACATTTAAAACTCTCATAAAATTTTCCTTCTCCTCGGCACTCACATTCATTAAAATCTGCAGCAGAATTATATTTTTAGTAGATACTATTGTCTAATGTGAAATGTACTACATTTGAAAAATTCTGGGTATTAAGATTTCATATTGTATAATGTGAATTAAAGGCCACCTTTTTTAATCCTGTAGGAATCTGATTTTATTTATTTGGAATGAGAGCCTGTGTGAAAATCAGACTACAACCCTTTGTTATAGTTCCCACAGTTATTTACTAGGATTTACGTTGCTTGATATCATGAACTGTTAAACCGAATTCCTGTGAGTATGCACCAAGGTGTACTTCATGGGGAATTCCCTACTCTTCTTTTGTTAGCTTTGCCTGGAGGGTGCTCTGGGTTCTGTCCTAGCATTTGGAGTATTAATGTGCCATAGACAGTTTAGCACTGTGATTTAAGATTACTTGTAAAATAGAAAATGACCATGGGGACTGTGGATGGGCCTTGGGTCTGTGAATCCCTAGAAACTGAAAAATTTTATGTTTGTATGCATTCTTTCCAGGAGACGGTCAAATAGCTTTACATTCGGATCTCGAAGGGGTTTATAATCCAAAAAAACAGCTAAGGAATGTCTAGTCTAACAGCTCAGTTTGGTTTCATGCCATCCTTAAAAATAGAAGTTCTTATATTTAGTTTAAATGAATGACGATAATTATTGCATCTACACCAGCTTTAGCTGAAGTTTATTTTACAGAATACTACATCTATAGGAGGTTTGCCAAAGAACCATTTTGTAGCCAGATAAGTATGGGAAATGCCACATATTACGCTTTTTGGAGATTCACAATGCAAAATGCTCTGAGAGATCCTATAATAAATTAAACTCTGATGGGGAAAGAATGCAGCCATATGAGGTAGAAGTTTCTGATGGTTCTTATAAATATGAACAGTAAGTTACTAATACATTGTATTATTATAGGTCTAAGACAGCAAATCCTGTGATATTGATAATTCACTTTGTTACAGTAACAAAAGAGACTTGAAAAGCGTGTCACTTAAGAAGATGCTTTGGAAGCAACCTGATAGGGCACTAGTTGAATAAATTACGTTGTATCCATACAGTGAGATACTACAGCTGTAAAAAAAGAGTAAGGAAGATCTCTTTGTACTGATGTGGAGAGATGTCTAGGATAATTTGATTAAGAAAGGCAAGGTGTGGAGCAAAGGATACCATATAGTGCCTTTTCTCTAAGGTGGGGAAATAAAAATCTATTTCAATTCACTAATATTTGTACAAATACACTGGAAAGATAAACAACTTGTAAAAATGGTTGCCATATAGGGTGCGGAGGAACAGGAATTGAGAAAGGTGTGGGAGCAAAAGTTCAGTGTATACTTTTCTATGTAGTTTCGAATTTCAAACCATGTGAATATATCTATCAGTAAAATATGTTATGTGTACTGGCATCATTTAATACTGCTTTATGTCACGTGTTAACGTTGCCAGCTATGAGAGAGATGTGCGACTGTTGATGTAGTCTGATTCTATTATGAACTACTTAATTTGTCATGTTCTAAAGGTACCACATAATGCCAAAGTTACCCATTAGTAAAATCACATACTACATGCCTAATTATGATATTAAATGCACGACTCTTTTGGAAATGTTGCGTTTGCATGTTGCTGATGTCTTGACTCTCCTTTCACTTGCAACTCCTTTCTATCCAGGATTTAGTGTAGTGAGGAGGAAATAGAAGTTAGGGTGTGGGAAGAGACTGAGGTGCTGTGGTTGAAAGTGAAGTGCCTTAGGCCTAAGGAAATAACTGCTTGGTAGTTAGATGTATGTTTTTAAACATAGAATTTTCCTTTGTGATTTTTATACTTCGACTGAGGATCATAAATATTGTTAAAAAGCTATCCAGATTGATGACAGTTGTTGAGATTATGGTGGTATGGTTGCAGGGGGCACCTTTTACAGTTTTCCTGTTTTTGCTCCGGGAGGCCCCATTTACCTGGAGTGCAGTGTGAGTGGAATCTCCTGGAGTTGAGAGCACAGCAGAACCTTGTGGGGATGTCACTGTAACTGCAGATTCCATATGAAATGTCTATCCCTGCATTTAAAACAGTTAGTTAGAGAGCAAGTCTAAGAAATGGTCTCCATTTAGCCAATTTTTAGAAGCCAATAAATTTGGAAAAAATAGATAATCATTTTGTTCCTCTCTTGAAAGTGTTTTTGCATTTATATTTGAGGGTAAACCTCAGTGGTATTCTGAGATTGTCTGGAACCTCACATCAACTAATGAATCTCCATGGAGGATTCCGTTGCACTCCTTGAGTCTAGCACTGGGTGGGAGGGGATGTTTCTCACGGTGATGCACATTACTTATCTAGGATTTGTGGTTTTGCCCTTTGCTGTGGAGCAGATTAGTGAACAGGTAGCTATTTAGAGAAAGCCTGCTTTGAGCAGTGCATTCTTAATTAAGCACCTTTTAATTACTCACGGGCAGAGAGGTTTCTCTAAGGTTTTCCAGGCCATACTGTTAGTACGAGGTTGAGATTTGAACCCATCATTGCTGTCAAATCACTGCTCATCCTCTCATTTCTCACTAGACTGGAGTGATCAAAATCCCTGTTCCCCAGTACCATTTAACATAAGCATAGTAGATAATTTTACTTGTACCATACTTGAAAGCTGTATTTGCCTCAGATAATTGTTAACTGTTGTTTTCTATATTTAAAAGCCTTTATTTCTATAATTTCTGTGAATTTGTTTCTAGTTTTATAGAAATTAAATTTTTCCCTGGAATTTGCCTCTGTCTCCAGATTCCCTGAGGGCTGAGATAGAATTTTCTGGATCATTGCTAAATCCTCAGTTGGGTCCATTCTTTCTATTCATAGAAAGCATTCAGTAGTATTTGTTCAATGAATGAGTGTTAAGATAATATCATGAAGTCTTAAGATTTGAAGTTGAACATACTTCTAATTAATTGTATAATCAGTCAGTTAATAAATCATACAGCTTTTATTTGTGGTGTTACCATTAGGAAAGATTCCTACTTTGTTTGATGTAATTGCCAGTAGAGGAGAAGGTTTCTTTCCTTGGTTCTGTTGATGGAGAATATTGAAATACAGTTTGGAACAATCCCAAAGTAAAAGTACTTAACGTTTTTTTAACCTGAGGTACAATTTTAGGCAAGTATTAAGCACCATTAAATTAAAATTTTATAACTCTTTAGATATTTTTACATGTCTTAAATACATTTAAATTGATTGTTGGAAAACAATGGGTATTTTATTTATATATTAATACTCGTGGAATATTTGCTTTATAAAAATCAGTGACTTTTAATGTATATTATTATAAAAGGATCAGTGGCAAGAAAGGGATCTCAAACGCCAGATGACAATGTCAGCTATTACATATATTAAATAGAACTTTTTTCTGTTCATCTGCTTTTAATTTTATGATTTTGGGTTTCCTGGACGCTGCCTCCTTATGTCCCAGTCCAGGCATCAGTGTTTGTACAGGTGCTATAATATAGCTAGTGTGCTGATTCAGTGCAGTTCTTTAAGTAATATTCTGCACTTATTTTTATTTTGCTTATAACTGTTTCCAGATGCCCTCATAATATGTTCAGGAGGAACTTCCTTACCCATTTTTGCACTTGCCATTAGCTGTATCCTCAGGAGAAGTTTCTGTTGTTTATGAGCCTGCTTATATCTGGCCAAGTTGGTCTCCCTTTTTTAAGAATAAGAGATTCATTCAGACTAAAACTGACCTTCATTTGGCCTTTCATTTTATTTTATTGAACTGTTTTTATTCAGTAATAGGAAATCCACTAAATAACCACGAGTCCAAAAACCTCATTTTCAAAACAAGGTAAAATTTGGAGATAACCTTAGCCCCTGGGGTAACAAGTACATGTTTGGGTTTTATACACACCTGGGTTTCCTAGCCCTGATCTGCCACCAGGTGGCCTTGGGCCACTAACATCTTTGAATTTCATTTTTCTAACCTATAAAATTATAATTACAATGCTTGTAGGGTTTCTTCAGGATCAGAGAAAAGAATATACTGTGTATAAAATGTTAAATGTGCCCCTGGAACCTTGTTATTAATAATCATTCTGTGTTCTTACGAAATACCTCATGTAACAAAATTCTGCACTGAAGAAATTGAAAATAATAAGTCTTGACTATCCTCAACCCCTAGCATTGAGATACTCTGGATGGCTTTTAGAGGGTGGGTAATGTATTAGGAAAGACTGTCTTGCTTCTGTGTTTCTCTGTCACTGTCATACTGATACCACACTTGGCACTTCTGACACCAGATGTGTAGGGGTTTTCTTCACACCAGACAATTCTCTGACACCAGCTGGGGTCTTATGTTTAACTCAATTCTGACACTGCCTACCTGGAGATGGCATCAGATCTCACAGGTTAAGGGCTCCGTCTCACAAGGGTTCTCCCACTTCAGATGCCAGTTATAAAAGTTCAGGCTGTCACCTGTGCTTTTGACTGATCAGCTGTAGACCAGAGGTGATCAGTTGTAAATTGGAGGTTCCCACAACCCCCTCCTTGGCTTCAAGTAATCTGTGAGAGTGGCTCACAGACCTCAGGAAAACAGTTTGCTTTGCTGTTTGCCAGTTTATTCAAAAAGAATATGACAGAGGATACAGATGAACATCCAGATTGAAGAGATGAGTAGGGCAGGCATGCGGCAGGGGGCAAGGATCTTGCACACCTTCTCCAGGAGCGCTGCTACCTTGCCAATATCTCTGTGTTCAGCCACTCCAAAGCATGTGTTTTGGGGATTTTATGGAGGCTTCATCAGTAGGCATGATGATTGTTAACTCCATCTCCAGCCCTTCTCTCCTCTCTGGGGAATGGGGAATCGGCTGAAAGTTCCAAGCTTCTAATCATGGCTTAGGCTCTCTGGTGATCAGCCTCCATCCAGAAGCCCACCTGGAGTCATCTTTTAGAACAAAAGATACTGCTATCACCTAGGAAATCCCAAGGGATTTAGGAGTTCTGTATCAGAAACCTGGGACACAGACCAACATACATTGTTTTTCTATTATCTCAAGTTAGATAGCGATTTATTGCCCTAAGTATCAAATTTAAAAGAATATAATTTTGACAAAATGTTGAGAAGTTTAGAGCATAATAAGATTATTTTCATTTAAATAATTTTAACTCTTTTACAAAACACTTAAAATGTGACAGGTCTTTTTAAAAATAGAATACTGATCACTGGCTTTACACTGTTGTGAGTTTTTAAAAATCTTTCATTATTTTTGTCATTGAATTCCTTATCTGTTTGTTACAGGTTTGTTATACGTAGCAAATGAATTCACAAGTTATTAAGTGGGACTGGGGGGAGGAATCTTCTGTTACATCACTCCAAGATGACAAATTTTACCTCCGAAGGTGGTCTTTGGATTCTTGGCTGGTTACAGACAGCTGAGGTTGCTGGAAGCTTGGTTCTGTTTCAGTGAGATCTGACTCTATCTTGTTACTTTTGGGCTCTCAGAATTCAGTCTGCAGGGTATTGAGTTCAGCACACAGCTTGGTAGAGTAGGTAGATACTCCTAGTTCTGCTGATCATGCTGATAAATTATACTTTATAAAGAGTTAGTAGTTTCATCTTCAATTTAATGGTCACTTATATAATTTTTTTTTTGGTCATCTGAAATAACAGGAGTTACCATGTATTTTAAGATTAAAGTCAGACCTCTGAATTTTGTTTTGCATTCACATAAGCACACACACATATCTCTACATATATATGCACACTAATACTTATGTATATGATTATATATTTATTTGAATCACTGGATCATTAAACAACTTAGAGACATTTAGGAATTTTCAAATTATGTAAGATTGAATTTTAATGGGTTATAATAGTCAAGCTGCCATTCTAGTTTACAAAAATGTGATTGCCCAAAGAAGTCATCATTGTAGGAATTTTAAGGTACTGTGATTTGTTTTAAGGCAGCCCTTAAATATGGTCTTTATTAAGTTAACTGCTTTTTTGAGTTTGATGTGTTCTTAACCTCCTTTTTTATAGCTACCTCAAATTTTTTTTAAAAACAATTCTGATACAGGTAAGATATAAATAAAAGTAATTTTATTGGTTAGAAATCAAAACAGTATTTTAGTATAATGATCTCATGACAAAGAATGGGGCCCCCAGAATTGGAATTCATATGGGTGGTGTGGTTGGGGAGAGGTGGGAGATAGGATCGTAAGGGGGTGAGGGAAAGGATTTTTAGATAAACTTCACGATTTCAGATCACAGTTGAAAAATGCCACTTGCATGTTTTACATACTTGCATTTACTCAGTTTTTGTGTTAACTTATTTTGCTGTCATCTCCTTTCATTGATTTAGCAATAAATTGGGTTTAAAAGGTTAAGTGGTGAATATTGAGTGGATTAGCCATGAGGGATTGTTTTTTTTTTTTTTTTTGAGAGGGCATCTCTCATATTTATTGATCAAATGGTTGTTAACAACAATAAAATTCTGTATAGGGGGGTCAATGCTCAATGTACAATCATTAATCCATATCAAGCCTAATTCTCGTCAGTCTCCAATCTTCTGAAGCATAACGAACAAGTTCTTACATGGTGAACGAATTCTTACATAGTGAATAAATTCTTACATGGTGAACAGTACAAGGGCATTCATCACAGAAACTTTCAGTTTTGATCACGCATTATGACCTATAAACAATCAGGTCAAATATGAATATTCATTTGATTTTTGTACTTGATTTATATGTTGATCCCACATTTCTCCCTTTATTATTATTATTATTTTTATTTTTAATAAAATGCTGAAGTGGTAGGTAGATGCAAGATAAAGGTAGAAAACATAGTTTAGTGCTGTAAGAGGGCAAATGTAGATGATCAGATGATCAGGTGTGTGCCTATGGACTAAGTATTAATCTAGGCTAGACAAGGGCAGCAAAACATCCACGGATGCAGAAGATTTCTCTCAAAGCAGGGGGGGGTGAGGTTCTGAGCCTCACCTCTGTTGATCCCCAATTTCTCACCTGATGGCCCCCCTGCAACTGTGCCTGTCTTAGGTTGTTCCTCCCTTGAGGAATCTTACCCGTCTCTGGCTAACCAGTCATCTTCCGGGGCCATACAGGGAATTGTAAAGTTGGTAAGTGAGAGAGAAGCCATATTGTTTGAAAAGGTTAGCTTTTTACTTCTTTGCAGATTTATGCCCTGTGGCTTCTATGCCCAGCACTTGTCTCGAGGTATCTTTACCACCTGGAGGAATTATGATACTCGGTAAATTCGATATGAGGCACGAATTCTATTTAAGGGTTGTAATTAGGAAGGAAGAAGAAAAGCTATAGAGGTAGCATATGGAAGAAAACATGGGAGGATTGATTATTTCTTTGACATATCTTCTTGTAGAGTACCTTAAGTATGTATAGGTTTTAAACTACTAATTTGCACACACATATTAACATAATAGGAATACGGTGACATAAACAAAGCAAATCTATAATTACCATCCATCTCCAGTGAAGCCAAGAAAACCATTTAGGCACCCTAGGCATTTGTGAAAATTTGTCTATGATATGATGGATATTGTCCAGCTGTGCTTGAACAGTCTGAGAGAAATCAGACAAATTAAAGCAGCCCATTTCTGGGATCTGTTCACATCCCATATGTTCTTTTAACCGTAGATAGTCTATAGTCATAAGATTTTGGAGTGCTACACCTTGCACCCCTCCCAACTCCTGGTTGAGTTCCAACAGTACAGATCCGGTCAAATTCGTTGTCTCACTGTATGCACATGCCAGCCTAGACATCTCCCTCCTCATTCCTATGGCAAGTCCAGGAGACGGTGGGCTGGATGCAGCCACAACCGCAGCATCGTCCGGATTCCTGTGGAGGCTTTTTGATGATCATCCCCCGGCACAAGTCCTCCAGAGAGTACTGATGCCAGGAGCTCCTCCCATGAAGGATTGTTTTATACTTAACAGGGCCAACGCTTCCTCAGCTATGGTTGTATATACTTCAGATAGGGCAGTTCAAGATTATAATTTGGTGGCAGTAAATTTCAGATCATTGGGGATTGCTGTATCTCTCTGCATCTACAATAGAAGTAATTCATGTTCACTGAGAAGATTTTTACAGAAAGCCAAATGATAACATTTCAGCTTTATTTTTCAATCCGCACAAAAGAATGGCACATACATCATAGTAAGTGTGCATTGGTAGATTAATTTTCATTGAGCCTGTGTTTAATGTCTTCAATCACTCTGGAGTCACAGCTTTTGCTGTGGTTTGTAGACTGAAATTAGTGAACTTGATCTTTGGTTTAGGAAGTGTAAGTCTAGGGCCTTTAATCAAGACTACTCACTGTGTTGATTGTGAATTAAAGTTTTAACTTTGCCCTTTTCACCTTGTCCTCCATTATTCAAAATAGCTATGGAGCTAAAACCCTTACTAGTCTCTGCTTGTCCAGCTTTTGAAGTAGTTATTGTTAAATTAAATTTAAGCTAGGTTACCACAAATAGTCATTCTCTTTTTTTTTTTTCCTGTTTTCTAAACTATAGGTTGTGACTTACTAGGGATTTGCAAAAACAGTTTATGGGATTATTACAAGCCTTAAAGAAAAAATAACACCAAACAATATGCTGCAGGTGGTAAAGATAAATATTGTTTTGTGACACTTTTGTATGTTTTATATATACATGGAGACAAATGTAAACAGGTATGTGCATACTGTATTTCCAGGGGCTGCTATTAAAAAACAAAACACTGGAGGTCCATTTCTGTAGATTAACATTTGATTGTATTATTTCGGGAATAATACACATATATGTATATATGTACATGTGTTTTTTGTCATTAAAAATACATACCCAATTGAGTATTTAAATGCTGCCATTTGATGTCTAAGTTAATGCTACATCAATGAGTGTTTATATTGGAGAATTGAACTTCAGGTTTCATTAACAACAGCTTATTGGTTCCATATATAGCAAATGAAGTGTAATGAGAGGGAAGAACTGCCAACACATTTCCCTCTCAAGTTTTAAACTCTGAACTGTTTAAACCTTTAGTCTCATAGAAAACAAAACAAAACAAAAAAACAACAAATTTGCTGATTAAGTATCTCAAAGTGAAAAAAGAATATATTCCTGTATGATTCCATTTTTTTCTCTTGTGTATTTAATGTAAAGATATTTAATATTGAATATTATTAATATTGAATGTTGAAATAGACCAGAGGTTAATATAGAGTATCTGTCTCTTGGAGGTGGGATTTAAGGGTAAATAGATTATCATATTTCTGCTTTCAGAATTTTTACAACGAACATGCATTATTTTTGTAAGAAATATATATATTTTTTTGAGAGGGCATCTATCATATTTATTGATCAAATGGTTGTTAACAACAATAAAATTCTGTATAGGGAAGTCAGTGCTCAATGCACAATCATTAATCCACCCCAAGCCTAATTCTCGTCAGTCTCCAATCTTCTGACGCATAACGAACAAGTTCTTACATGGTGAATAAGTTCTTACATGGTGAACAGTACAAGGGCAGTCATCACAGAATTTTTCAGTTTTGATCACGCATTATGAACTATAAACAATCAGGTCAAATATGAATATTTGATTTTTATACTTGATTTATATGTGGATCCCACATTTCTCCCTTTATTATTATTATTATTATTTTTAATAAAATGCTGAAGTGGTAGGTAGATGCAAAATAAAGCTAGAAAACATAGTTTAGTGCTGTAAGAGAGCAAATTTAGATGATCAGGTGTGTGCCTGTAGACTAAGTGTTAATCCAAGCTAGACAAGGGCAATAAAACAACCACGAATGCAGAAGATTTCTCTCAAAACGGGGGTGGTGAGATTCTAAACCTCACCTCTGTTGATCCTCAATTTCTCACCTGATGGCTCCCGTGCGGCTGTGCCTGTCTTAGGTTGTTCCTCCCTTGAGGAATCTTACCCGTCTCTGGCTAACCAGTCATTTTCTGGGGCCATACAGGGAAATGTAAAGTTGGTAAGTGAGCAAGAGGTCATATTGTTTGAAAAGGTTAGCTTTTTACTTCTTTGCAGAATTATGCCCTGTGGCTTCTATGCCCAGCATTTGTCTTGAGGTATTTTTACCACTTGGAGGAATTATGATACTCGGTAAATTCGATATGAAGCATGAATTCTATTTAAGGGTTGTAATTAGGAAGGAAGAAGAAAAGCTATAGAGGTAGCAGACAGAAGAAAACATGGGAAGATTGATTATTTCTTTGACATATCTTCTTGTAGAGTAACTTAAGCATGTATAGGTTTTAAACTACTAATTAAATTGCGCACACACATTAACATAATAGGAATACAGTTACATAACCAAAGCAGATCTATAATTACCAGCCATCTCCAGTGAAGCCAAGAAAACTAGTTAGGCACCCTAGGCATTTGTGAAAATTTGTCTATGATATGATGGATATTGTCCAACTGTACTTGAACAGTCTGACAGAAATCAGACAAATTAAAACAACCCATTCCTGGGAACTGTTCACATCTCATATGTTCTTTTAACAGTAGATAGTCTCTAGTTGTAAGATTTTGGAGCGCTACAACTTGCACTTCTAATTCTTGGTTGAGTTCCAACAGTATAGATCCAGTCAAATTTGTTGTTTTACTGTATGCACAGGCCAGCTTAGATATCTTCTTCATTCCAATGGCAAGTCCAGGAACCAGTGGGATGAATGCAGCTGCAACTGCAGCATCGCCTGGATCGTTGTTGAGGTTTTTTGATGATCATCTTCTGGTATGACTCTTCCAGAGAGTGCTGATGTTGGAAGTTCTTCATATCGTATCTTAGTTCATTTTCTGGGTAGCCAAATTAGGCTTTGATCCTCTGTATAAACACAAACAGACCCTTTGCCCACACTTTGATATGCCCTTTATACCATTGCATAGAACTCATTGGAGGTCACCACACAGGAACTGTTTTTTTTTTTTTTTAAGAGAAAGGAATATTATCAGAAAAGTGTACCTCCATAGCCGATCATCGGACACCCTTTAAGTGATCAAAATTAAGGATATTTAAAGCATGCATTAATCATTGATTTACCATTAGTTTTATCCTATCAAGGAGTAATCCCCCTTTTCTTTCCTTTTTTTTTAAATCTTTAATCTACACTTACATGAAGAATATTATGTTTACTAGGCTCTCCCCTATACCAGGTCCCCGCTATAAACCACTTTACAGTCACTGTCCATCAGCATAGCAAAATGTTGTAGAATCACTACTTGTCTTCTCTGTGTTGTACAGGCCTCCCCTTTCTCCCTCCCCCCATGCATGCAAATCTTAATACCCCCCTTCTTTTTCCGCCCGCTTTTCCCTCCATACTCACCCATCCTCCGCAGTCCCTTCCCCTTTGGTAACTGTTAGTCCACTTTTGGGTTCTGTAATTTCACTGCTGTTTTGTTCCTGCAGTTTTTCCTTTGTTCTTATACTCCAGAGATGAGTGAAATCATTTGGTGTTTCTCTTTCTCCGCTTGGCTTATTTCACTGAGCATAATACCCTCCAGCTCCATCCATGTTGCTGCAAATGGTAGGATTTGCCCTCTTCTTATGGCTGAGTAGTATTCCATTGTGTATATGTACCACATCTTGTTTATCCATTCATCTACCTATGGACATTTAGGTTGCTTCCAATTCTTGGCTATTGTAAATAGTGCTGCGATAAACATAGGGGTGCATCTGTCTTTCTCAAACTTGATTGCTGCGTTCTTAGGGTAAATTCCTATGAGTGGAATTCCTGGGTCAAATGGTAAGTCTGTTTTGAGCATTTTGATGAACCTCCATACTGCTTTCCACAATGGTTGAACTAATTTACATTCCTACCAGCAGTGTAGGAGGGTTCCCCTTTCTCCACAGCCTCGCCAACATTTGTTGTTGTCTTTTGGATGGGAGCCATCCTTACTGGTGTGAGGTGATACCTCATTGTAGTTTTAATTTGAATTTCTCTGATAATTAGTGATGTGGAGCACCTTTTCATGTGTCTGTTGGCCATCTATTTCTTTTTTGGAGAACGTCTGTTCAATTCCTCTGCCCATTTTTTAATTGGGTTATTTGATTTTTGTTTGTTGAGGTGTGTGAGCTCTTTATGTATTTTGGACGTCAAGCCTTTATCGGATCTGTCATTTACAAATATATTCTCCCATACTGTAGGGTTCCTTTTTGTTCTATTGATGATGTCTTTTGCTGTACAGAAGCTTTTCAGCTTAATATAGTCCCACTTGTTCATTTTTGCTGTTGTTTTCCTTGCCCGGGGAGATATGTTCAAGAAGAGGTCACTCATGTTTATGTCTAAGAGGTTTTTGCCTATGTTTTTTTCCAAAAGTTTAATGGTTTCATGACTTACATTCAGGTCTTTGATCTATTTTGAGTTTACTTTTGTATATGGGGTTAGGCAATGGTCCAGTTTCATTCTACTACATGTAGCTGTCCAGTTTTGCCAGCACCATCTGTTGAAGAGACTGTCATTTTGCCATTGTATGTCCATGGCTCCTTTATCAAATATTAATTGACCATATATGTCTGGGTTAATGTCTGGAGTCTCTATTCTGTTCCATTGGTCTGTGGCTCTGTTCTTGTGCCAGTACCAAATTGTCTTGATTAATATGGCTTTATAGTAGAGCTTGAAATTGGGGAGTGAGATTCCCCCTACTTTATTCTTCTTTCTCATGATTGCTTTGACTATTCGGGGTCTTTGGTGTTTCCATATGAATTTTTTAACTATTTGTTCTAGTTTGTTGAAGAATGTTGCTGGTAATTTGATAGGGATTGCATCAAATCTGTATATTGCTTTGGGCAGGATGGCCATTTTGACGATATTAATTCTTCCTAGCCACGAGCATGGGATGAGTTTCCATTTGTTAGTGTCCCCTTTAATTTCTCTTAAGAGTGACTTGTAGTTTTCAGAGTATAGGTCATTCACTTCTTTGGTTAGATTTATTCCTAGGTATTTTATTCTTTTTGATGCAATTGTGAATGGGATTGTTTTCCTGATTTCTCTTTCTGTTGGTTCATTGTTAGTGTATAGTAAAGCTACAGATTTCTGTATGTTAATTTTGTATCCTGCAACTTTGCTGTATTTCGATATCAGTTCTAGTAGTTTTGGGGTGGAGTCTTTAGGGTTCTTTATGTATAGTATCATGTCATCTGCAAATAGTGGCAGTTTAACTTCTTCTTTACCAATCTGGATTCCTTGTATTTCTTTGTTTTGTCTGATTGCTGTGGCTAGGACCTCCAGTACCATGTTAAATAGCAGTGGGGAGAGTGGGCATCCCTGTCTAGTTCCCGATCTCAGAAGAAAAGCTTTCAGCTTCTCGCTGTTCAGTATAATGTTGGCTGTGGGTTTATCATAGATGGCCTTTATTATGTTGAGGTACTTGCCCTCTATTCCCGTTTTGCTGAGAGTTTTTATCATGAATGGATGTTGAATTTTGTCAAATGCTTTTTCAGCATCTATGGAGATGATCATGTGGTTTTTGTCTTTCTTTTTATTGTTGTGGTGGATGATATTGATGGATTTTCGAATGTTGTACCATCCTTGCATCCCTGGGATGAATCCCACTTGTTCATGGTGTATGATCCTTTTGATACACTTTTGAATTCGTTTTGTTAATATTTTATTAAGTATTTTTGCATCTACATTCATCAGGGATATTGGTCTGTAATTTTCATTTTTTTTTGGGGTCTTTGCCTGGTTTTGGTATTAGGGTGATGTTGGCTTTATAGAATGAGTTTGGGAGTATTCCCTCCTCTTCTATTTTTTGGAACACTTTAAGGAGAATGGGTATTATGTCTTCTCTGTGTGTCTGATAAAATTCCGAGGTAAATCCGTCCGGCCCGGGTGTTTTGTTCTTGGGTAGTTTTTTGATTACCATTTCAATTTCTTTGCTCATAATTGGTTTGTTTAACTTTTGGGTTTATTCCTTGGTCAGTCTTGGAACATTGTATTTTTCTAGGACGTTGTCCATTTCTTCTAGGTTTTCCAGCTTGTTGCGTATAGGTTTTCATAGTAGTCTTTAATAATTCTTTGTATTTCTGTGGAGTCTGTCGTGATTTTTCCGTTCTCATTTCTGATTCTGTTGATGTGTTGATTCTCTTTTTCTCTTAATAAGTTTGACTAGAGGCTTATCTAGTTTGTTTATTTTCTCAAAGAACCAGCTCTTGGTTTCGTTGATTTTTACTATTGTTTTATTCTTCTCAATTTTGTTTATTTCTTCTCTGATCTTTATTATGTCCCTCCTTCTTCTGACTTTAGGCCTCATTTGTTCTTCTTTTTCCAATTCCGATAATTGTGATGTTAGACTATTCATTTGGGATTGTTCTTGCTTCTTCAATTGTGCCTGGATCTCTATATATTCTCCTCTTAAGACTGCTTTTGCTGTGTCCCACAGAAGTTGGGGCTTAGTGTTGTTGTTGTCATTTCTTTCTATATATTCCTTGATCTCTTTTAATTTGTTCATTGATCCATTGATTATTTAGTAGCATGTTGTTAAGCCTCCATGTGTTTGTGAGCCTTTTTGTTTTCTTTGTAGAATTTATTTCTACTTTTATACCTTTGTGGTCTGAAAAATTGGTTGGTAGAATTTCAATATTTTGGATTTTGCTGAGGCTCTTTTTGTGGTCTAGTATGTGGTCTATTCTGGAGAATGTTCCATGTGCACTTGAGAAGAATGTATATCCTGTTGCTTTTGGATGTAGACTTCTATAGATGTCTATTAGGTCCATCTGTTCTACTGTGTTGTTCAGTGCTTCCGTGTCCTTACTTATTTTCTGCCCGGTGGATCTATCCTTCGGGGTGAGTGGCGTGTTGAAGTCTCCTAAAATGAATGCATTGCAGTCTATTTCCCTCTTTAGTTCTGTTAGTATTTGTTTCACATATATTGTTGCTCGTGTGTTGGGTGCATATATATTTAGAATGGTTATATCCTCTTGTTGGACTGAGCCCTTTATCATTATGTAGTGTCCTTCTTTATCTCTTGTTACTTTCTTTGTTTTGAAGTCTATTTTGTCTGATATTAGTACTGCAACCCCTGCTTTCTTCTCACTGTTGTTTGCCTGAAATATGTTTTTCCATCCCTTGACTTTTAGTCTGTGCATGTCTTTGGGTTTGAGGTTAGTTTCCTGTAAGCAGCATATAGATGGGTCTTGCTTTTTTATCTATTCTGTTACTCTGTATCTTTTGATTGGTGCATTAAATCCATTTACATTTAGGGTGACTATTGAAAGATATGTACTTATTGCCATTGCAGGCTTTAAATTCGTGGTTACCAAAGGTTCAAGGTTAGCCTCTTTAGTATCTTACTGCCTACTTTAGCTTGCTTATTGAGCTGTTATATACACTGTCTGGAGATTCTTTTCTTCTCTCCCCTCTTATTCCTCCTCCTCCATTCTTTATATGTTGGTCGTTTTATTCTGTGCTCTTTCGTGTTTACTTTAACTGCTTGTAGTGGGTAGTTGATTTCATTTTTTTTTGCCTTTAGTTAGTATTTGGTTGGTCTGCTTTCTTTGCTGTGATTTTATTTTCTCTGGCGACATCTGTTTAGTTTTAGGAGTACTCCTGTCTAGAACAGTCACTCTAAAACTCCCTGTAGAGGTGGTTTGTGGGAGGCAAATTCCCTCAACTTTTGCTTCTCTGGTAATTGTTTAATCCCTCCATCATATTTAAATGATAATCATGCTAGATACAATATCCTTGGTTCAAGGCCCTTCTGTTTCATTGCATTAAATATATCATGCCATTCTCTTCTGGCCTGTAAGGTTTCTGTCAAGAAGTCTGATGGTAGCCTGATGGGTTTTCCTTTATAGGTGACCTTTTTCTCTCTAGCTGCCTTTAAAACTCTTTCCTTGTCCTTGATCTTTGCCATTTTAATTATTATGTGTCTTGGTGTTGTCCTCCTTGTGTCCTTTCTGTTGGGAGTTCTGTGTATTTCTGTGGTCTGTTCGATTATTTCCTCCCTCAGTTTGCTGTAGTTTTCAGCAATTATTTCTTCCAAGATACTTTCCATCCCTTTTCCTCTCTCTTCTTGTTCTGGTACCCCTATAATACGGATATTGTTCTTTTTGGATTGGTTACACTGTTCTCGTATTATTGTTTCATTCCTGGAGATCCTTTTATCTCTCTCTATGTCACCTTCTATGCGTTCCTGTTCTCTTGTTTCTATTCCATCAATGGCTTCTTGCATCTTATCCATTCTGCTTATAAATCCTTCCAGAGTTTGTTTCATTTCTGTAATCTCCTTTCTGGCATCTGTGATCTCCCTCCAGACTTCATCCCATTTCTCTTGCATATTTCTCTGCATCTCTGTCAGCATGTTTATGATTTTTATTTTGAATTCTTTTTCAGGAAGACTGGTTAGATCTGTCTCCTTCTCTGGTGTCTCTGTGATCTTGGGTTGCCTGTAATTTTGTCTTTTCATGGTGATAGGAATAGTTTGCAGAACTGGGACGAGTAATGGCTGGAATAACTTCCCTTCTTGTTGCTTTGTGGCCTTCCTCTCCTGGGAGAACAGTGATCTCTTGTGGCTTGTGCTGGGCAGCTGTACGCAGACAGGGCTTCTGCTTCCTACCCAGCTGCTATGGAGTTTATCTCTGCTGATGCTGTGTGCATGTCCTGGCTCAGGCTGCTGCTCCAAAGTGGTGGAGTCGCTTTGGAGGGGGAGCGGCTTGGAGGCTATTTATCTCCGTAAGGGGCCTCCGTGCTCCCTGCAGCCCAGGTGATTATAGTGGCCAGAGATCCCGATTCCCTACCTCTGGACTAAGTGTCCTGCCCTGCCCCTTTAAGACTTAGAAAAGCACCCGCCAAAACAAAACAACAACCACAAAAAAAAAAAAAAAGAAAAGGCCTCTCATTTTGCTTTATTCTCCGGCGCCCATCTCCAGCACCCGCTCACCGGTCTTGCTGCCCTGTTTCTCTAGTATTGGGGTCCCTATCCCTTTTAGACTTCCAAAAAGCACTTGCCAAAACAAAACAACAACAACAACAACAGCAAAATGGCCGCTCGCTTTTCTTTTGTTCTCTGGCGCCGGCCTTTGATACCCGCTCGCCGGTCTTGCTGCCCTGTTTCCCTAGTATTGGGGTCCCTGTCCCTTTAAGACTTCCTAAAAGCACTCACCACAACAAAACAAAAACAGCAGCAACAACAACAAAAAATGGCCGCTCGCTTTTCTTTTGTCCTCCGGCGCCGGCCTCCGGTACCCACTCACCGTTCTTGCTGCCCTGTTTCCCTAGTATCCAGGGCCCCGCGCATGCACTGTGTCTGTGCTCTGGTCTGGATGGCTGGGGCTGGGTGTTCAGGAGTCCTGGGCTCCCTCTCCCTCTTGCTCTGACTCCTCTCCTCCCTCCGGGAGCTGGGGGGAGGGGCATTTGGGTCCCGCCTGGGCTAGGGCTTGTATTTTACCCCCTTCTTAAGGCGTTGGGTTCTCGCAGGTGTGGATGTGGTCTGGATGTTGTCCTGTGTCCTCTGGTCTTTTTTCTAGGAAGAGTTGTCTTTGTTATATTTTCATAGATATATGTGGTTTTGGGAGGAGATTTCCACTGCTCTACTCATGCTGCCATCTTAGCTCCGCCTCTGTAAGAAATATTTTCAGGTGTCTGAAGTTTCTCTCTTATAGCCACTTCCTGCACAGATCAGTAGAATGATTATCCCTGAAAAGGTTAAGTCATTTTTCAGGGGTTGGACAACATGGTCATTTTTTTCCCTGAAACTGTCAACTTGGATCATCATCTTAGCATCTTAGCAATGTCTTTAATTACTGATCTGTGTGTTTATTTTTCAACTGGAGAGATGATCAAAGTGAAACCCATTTCCACACAGTGGAGGCTTATGCTCTGGGTGATCATCTTACTGGAAGTCCTCTAAATTACTGAAGTCCATGTAGAACTGAGTCCTGTTAAGATGTTTTCAAGCCTATCAGTGTTTGAGCTTTTGGATACCTGTTAGAGAAGTCTTCAGTGGAAACCACAGAGGAGTTGATGCCTCTTTTGGTTTATGTTGTTGTTATCCTACCAGTATACTCTCATAATTCTTCAAACTTTGAGTCTTTCTAGTTGCTTATCCTTTTTTTATTTTTTCTTCTTTCCTCTGCTTATACTTCTTTAGAAAAAAATCTGTGGCCCATGTATATTTTATTTAAACAACTAAGCTGTTACCTATTTTTTTCAAAATCTATTTTTCAAAGGCATTTATGCAGATACTTATCAAGGCTTTTAAAAATAAAAACATTAAGAAGATAGTTTCTCTTTCTTTTTCTGTGTTCTTAACTGCCTGCCTGGGAACCCCTCCCTCACTGACTTGCCTCACTGTGAACAGTAGTTTACTACCTTTCTCATTCTTTGTATTTAAACATTCACTGTGAAATGCTGTATGTTAAGTTGTTTTGAGAGAGACATTTCATGAAGATTTACTCTTTATTGGTTGCAGTTAGTTCACAAGATAGTTGTAAAAAGTTAAAAAGTATCATTTGTGTAGAGGTATCTGAAAGTGTTAGTCACTTTGAAAACTAAATTGATTTCATAATTTTCAATTTTTACTGTAAATGAGGGTGATATGCACATTTCTGATACTGCCAATAGTTTAAATGAATATTTATTCTTGTGAGTAATGTTGAGAACATAACATAACATAATGGGTTAGAATGTAACCCTGTCAGTCATGTGTGGTATTACAGCATTATTCCTATGAGGAACATGAGTCTCAGAAAGATGAGGCCTGTGTTGGAGACTGCACAGCTAGTGAGCGGAACAATCAGAGTTCAGACCCATGCTGTCTGGCCCTGGAGCTGGTGCACTGAGTGCCCTTTATATCCCTCTGTTAGTGATACCATAGCAGAAAATGCTCACAGAGCAAACAAAGAATACCTTTTATTTTGTGCTCACTACTATGCTTTCCTTAATGTGGATGTGAATGTTTATTTGACTATGCTGGATATGGCCTATGTCTTTCCAAAAGGTAAGAGAGAAAGTTTTCCTTGTTGGTATTTAGCCATTTTTTCCCCTCTTCCTGATGAGAGAACTGATTAAAAGAACATATTACCTTAGACTACATATCAAACTTAAAATCCTGTCCTTCTGAGGCTTCTGCTGTGTAGCTATATCTTTCTGTATTTTCCTTCCCTGTTACCTGCTATGTTTACTGCAGATCATGTTTTGAAAATGTTGACACCCTCCTGTACTACATCTTTGAGGTTAAGGCCTGTCATCATAGGTTATTTGAGAGTGCAAATGGGGTGACCCACTTGACTTTGTTGAGTTTCTCATCTACCAAGACTGCTTCCATTCTCTAGTGTTCATGGCCTTATCTCCTGGAGCTCCTCTGTACTGTGAATCCCTAATTAGATATTCAAGTCCTGCCACAATCTCCCTTTTTCCCTAGCATTCTTACTCTACTACTCCCATAATTCTTAATTCTTTGGACCGTGAGGCTCTCCAGTCACTTACCCTGCCTTTTTTTTTTTTTTTCGGTTAGTTGCCTCATTTTCCTATTCAGTTTGGAGTCCATGACCCATAACTTCAGCCTCTCTCTGAGGACATTTATCATCATGTCTCTTGGTATTGGATCCCTTAATCCTTGATCAGTTCATGGTGCTGAGGGTGCTCAGATGAGCTGGAAACATTGTTAAACAGCCTTATAGACTGGTACCCTTAGCATTCAAGTTTCCCTCTAGATCCTGAAACAAAATATTTCCACGTCCTATTTTCTGTTTTCTACAATGAGCATGTTAAACATTTTCTATTCTCATTGGACTGTATCCTCTTTCCCATCAATCCCAGAAAATACTGCTATTTCCTCCCAGAGTAGAAGATACCAGAAGATAACTCCATCCGCTGGCTATTTTCATTTGGATAATTCAGCTGAAACTTGACATACCTTAAGTAGAACTTGTCAAAACTTTTGTCCTTTCTGCATTTATCTCAGAGAATGATGCCAGTGTCTGTCGCAAATTTGAAAAATGTGAACATTATCCATGATTTTTCTTTCCCTCTACCCTAACATCAAATCCGGTAGCTTCAGCATCCTAAGTATCTTGAATCTATCAACTTGTCTGTGAACTTCCTTTGACTGCTGCAGTTCAGGCCTCTATTTTTTGACTGGAATAAATAAGTTCCTTTCTAGTTAGGTTCTAATGCTAAAAGTAAAGAAAATACTATTCTAACTTAAAAAATTATTCAGTGACACTTGTTAAGGAATAGTAAAGCACACTGTATATGAAGGAGGCCATCCTGATGGGTATAAAGATCACTATAGTGGGAGAGAGAGATTGGATTCAGCTCCAACTCTAACAAGTGGCCATTTATATCCCAAAAAACAGGTTGGGGTCAGTAGATGGAAAATTACCAAGAGGAAATAGCAGATTAGTAAGGGGGATTCTTTTTAGACCAGCTCAGCAGAATTGCTGAAGACAGGACAGGTTGATAAGATGTTCGGTCTGCTCAGATAGCAGGGATGAGGGCTTGTTCTTAAAAGATGTAGTAGGATTCTTGCTCAGATTGGATTCTACAAAGACGTGAAAGCCCAAGGTTGGTCCAAAGGAGCCTGAATAAAGTTTGGTCAAAGGAGAGAGTATCACTAGTTCCTGCATACAGTTCTCTACAGTATTGCCTTGCTGAAGCAATCTTTGTGCCAGTGTTTATACTCCTTTGTTTAAAGGCCCTTGTGCTCAGGATGAACCTAAAACTTACCTAGGTCCTGAGAGAGGTCTGGCCCATTTACCCTTCTCCAATTTTTTTCTTTCTTGGCTGTTCTTCCCCTCTAGTTTACCTTTCAACAATGGTCAACTTATTTTAGTTACTTGAACATACTGGAATTTTCTTCACCTTATATGCCTGCTCCTAGCATAGTGCCTGGTACATAAGTAGGCACTTGATAAGTATGTGTTAAATTATCAAGTGAATAAAGGAACAAATGAAAGTGTCTTGCAGTGGAAAAGGTATGCAAACATAGTATCCAAATGATTCAGGCAGCAAGAAAATATACTTAATCTATTCAGTTGAAAAATTAGTTGACAATGCTATGGCAATTTGGGTACTTAGAACAGTACATACTGTATGTTTAGGAAGATACAAATTTACGTGAAATGAGTGGAAAATCATTTGCATTGAGGAAGCCTTTCATACAAAGGTTGGTGTGCTGCTCGGGTTTGAATGCTATTTCATGGCTGCATTCTTGATTGCCTACTCTGCTAGAATTCATGAAGGGGTGACTTAAAAGTCTATGAAACCATTACCACACCTGGAAAGGCAAGTGACAATATGTGTCTTACTTGTGCCAAGACCAATTTTTTTTTAACTTTTCAAAATATTTATGTTTTCAGGTGAATGCAGATAAAAGTTGTATGTGACTTGCTTTGAACCTGTCTAGCATGGAATATTGTATTTTTTTTTTACCACTAAGAATCCATTGTATATACACAGAATTAATAAAATTCTGCATTAAGAAAATCATACCTTCATGGAGCTTGAAATGAGTTGGAAGTGGTGGTAAACATGTAAAGAATAAACTTAATTTCATTTAAATATAAAATTAATATTGTATGACCAGTAACGATGATCTTGTAGTAGGATGGTATTAATAGCTAATGTTTAATTGTTTATTTTGTGTCAGGAACCTCTCTAAGCTCAGTACATTTATCTTGTTCAATTTTTATAACCTATTAAGTCCTGTTATTATCCACATTCTACAGATAAGGATATGAGACCCAGTGAGATGAAGTAATTTGCCTAGCTGGTTAGTGGTAGAGCTAGGATTTGATTTCAGGCACTCTAACTCTTGAATCTATATTCAATAGAGTAAAATAAACTTGTTGACAGATTACATTGTGTGTGTGTGTGTGTGTGTGTGTGTGTGTATGTATTGTTTTCATTGGTGTCTAGTCTTAATTTTATCCTAACGTAATTCATAAGTAATTTGTTGGATTGGGTAGTTAAATTAGAAGCTGTATCTCAAATACATATATATAAATTATCTTAATGACTTAGTAACATTTTATGCAAGATTTCCTTATTAAGCATGATTTAGCTTTGTGAGTCCTACTTTATTCCATAGCCACCTATCTTAAGGTTGATGGGTATTTTTCAAATGAGATAACCATTCCTATGTCCACTTGACATCTCCCAAAGATTTATGATGTTCCTCATTTGTTGTAGTTTCTTCTACTCTCATTATTCTTGTTGGTTTATCCTCTTAAAAATTCCTTTACCATCATGTTGGTGAATCCTAGAGGAAGAGAGAGAATTCTAAACCCAGATCTTTGATTTATCATATTCCTTGATGACCTCAGAGTTATTTTTCTTTTCTTTACTGCCTTTATGAGCATAGTGTTACTATTTTAAGGAAACCTTATTTTTATTCACATAAGTGTGTCTTCTATTGGAGAGGAAATATAGAAAATTTTGGGATAATATGAAATAAAATGACCAATTTTGTTTGCTTGAATTCAATTGAATTAGTTACTTAGATTATATGCTATTGAGCATGAGGATTGCCTGATGAATTAATTTTCACTTAAATTTGAGTAGTTTGAGTGAAATATTATCTTGAATATTTTAAAAAGAACTAGTATCAAAGAATAAATGACAGCAGACATTTGTTGTGACTGGTAAAGACTTGCCAGTTTACCTGCATAAAAGTTAACTTTGGCAATGCTTTAATCTTAAATTCTTAATCTATTACTATTTCATAATGGACAGCTTTTACTTCTGTAAGTAAAAACAAATAAGAATTGTGTGAGTTGTCCAGGCAGGGTTCTTTTGGTTGCTTGGAGTCAGAAATGTATTTAAACTTGATGTAGTTAAAGAGGTATTTGTTGTAAGTATATAGAACTTTTGCTGGGATCCGGGAGAAGCTGAATGAAAGATTCAGAAAGAGGAATGTGGCTTCAATGAGCAGTTACCTCTAATCTTCATCTTTTTCATCTGACATATGGCTTCTTTTCAGGTGCTACTTGAAACCACTCTTACCTTTTATCTGCATCTTCTTCAATTTCTCCTAATTTTTTTACTGTCAGGCTGGCAGAATTTCTAGTCTGGATCCTTCCAACAAGTTTAGGACTATGAGGTTTAATTTAGCAGATTAACCAAACAACTGCATTGTGGTGAAATGCACACAGTGACAAGTTACAGTGATTTCTAGCTTTTTCAGTTCGTCCAGATGAGTTCATGTAGAGGTGCTCTGCATTTCAAAAGCACTTTGAAACAGGAAGGTTTAGTGAATAAACAAGGCCTGAGGACTTGTTTTGTAATGTTTTATAAGTATGCATATATAAAAAGCTTTCCATCCTGATTTTATTTATGTAAAAATGTTAAACTACAATGGGAATATTTTATAGACTAAAATTATCCATATCACATCATTGTGATTCCTGTACACTGAGAACAGGTAACTTTCAGCAAAACGTTCTAACTGCAAGTGCAAGATGCATTTCTGCCTGTAGAGTTCCTGGCCAAATGCAGCTTTTATGGAAGGATGAAGGCTTTATTTTTGCCTATGTGCACATTCATGCTACTTTGAGGAAGAACCTGTAGTTTTTTTGTTTTTTTTTTAACAGGCTCTGAAGGTACAGGGAATCTGTAGTAGCTCCCACGCATTTCTGAATTCTGAATCTGGTTCTCAGTGGGTTTGTATATTGGAGTGTGATTTTGCATCTGGAGACAGAGTATTTTTTCACAGTTGGTATTAGAGGGTATGTGTGCTACTGGCATCTAGTAGGTAGAGACCAGAGACGCCTCTGAGCATCGCGCAATGCCCTGGACCTCCTACTACAGCAAAGAAGTGTTCAGCCCAAGGTGTCAGCAGTGCTGGAGTTAAGAAGCTTGTGCTGTAGAATCAGGGGTCACAGAAGGGTTTAGAGAAGACTGAGTTTTGGAAGTTAGAGAGGTTACACTTTCACTGATTTTGAATGCCGGATATGAGAGAGGAGCTTGCTTCTACTCTAAGCCTATCTTAACAAATATCTGAATTCCCTATATTAAAACCATATTTTGCTGTTTCTAATTGTATATTTAAACCAGTTTCAGTGATATTTTAATTCTTAACCAATCAAGTTATTTTTTAATTAATCAGATAAGCTTTCCTAGCTAATGGTAGTCCAAGATGAGAACTACAAGAATGAAAAGTTCTTTGTAATTAACATTTAGGAATGCTATAATTAAATTGTTTTTTTCTCAATGCAAATTTAAATTGAACCACTCTTTGTCCCTAGCATTTAAATGTGCAGTATTATTCTTAAGAATAGAGATATACTTTGCCAAGTACAATCGTTACCTTTTATAATGATGTATTTGTTTCTGGAAGTTTTTGATAAAACATAATTTCACCGTGTGTGAATTATATTTGTCAACTAGATTCTTCCCAGCTATTTAATTTTCAAGAAATTATAGATACACCTCAAAATATGTTTAAAAACAAAATTTCTAAAATGCAATGGGTATTTGAAACAAATTTTTAAAAAGTGGCTGTAAATCTGCTTCACTGTAACACATTGATTATTCAGTGGTACATGTAAAAATGCCCAAATGAAAAATATTAGCTCTGTTATAGCCTAAGTATCCTAATATATAAATGGAATGTTTATTCAGTGGTTCTTTACCTTCTTAATATTTAAGTTTTTCTGAATGAAATTGAATACCCAGGTTTCCTAAGGAAGCTGCCAGAGAAGTTTTTCAGACCCGATTTCTTTGCCTGAAACAGGCATTTTGTCATTCTTTTCCCCATGAGCATAGCAGCCGGAACAAGTCCACGTCTAATGATAGCCACCAGATGGCGATCTTACAGACTGATGAAGACTTGTAGCAAGTGGTGAAATTGAATCGGTTGCCCAAATGAAGTAATTGTGAACTCAGCAGTGATACTTAGCAATGGTGAAAAGTATAGACTTGCAGTACTTTCTTCTGGAACATGTCTTAAAATGATATAGTTTTTTATGTGTTTTACAGGAGTTCTTCCTTCTTAGCTATTTGCTTCAAATTTATTTCTCAAAACTATAAATATCTCCATATATTATGATTGATGCTGATTTATTGTGTTAAAATTTTTGCTTTTTATGGTAGTTATCGTATTAGCTCTTAGTGAATTTCTAATAGATTTAAAATAGCGTTAAAAATAATTTGGTGAACACTATTGTGATTGAAAAATTTATGTATAACTTAAGAGTTCCCTAAATAAGGCATGTGAGCACATGAAATGTAGAGCAAATAAAATTATGTGGAGTCTCACTTAGGGGAAGGTATGTGACTTGGTGGGAAGAGCATACGCTTGAAGTCACATGGCCTTGGGTTGATCAGCTGTGTTACCTTCCAGAGTTCTTGTGAGAATTAAAAATAGTTTGTAAGTGGCACACTGAAAAGTTCATTGTCCCTGGAGGCAGGCAGACATGGTTTTAAATTTTAAATTTTAGCTTCTCCAAGTACAAGGCTTGGTACTCTGGGAAAATTACTTAACTTTTTAGAGCCTAAATTTCTTCTATGTATTTGAGATAGTAATACCTATTCCCAAATTGGTTAGGGGAGTTAATGAAAGAATGTAAGTAAAACATACAGGAAGTTTTAATAAATGATGTTATTTACATCCTCTGAAATCCTAAAAGCTAGTCATAGCGTATATCTGTGTGGTAAGAAATACAACTAACATCCTTGCTCATTGTTAATAAAGGAGATTGTTCTTCCTACACCTATTCCTAAAGCGTTCAGAAAAATGTGAGGAAAGTAGCAATTCCAAATTAAAGAATTTTAAACATTTTTTCTTAATACAAAAAATAATGCATGTGAATGTACCCCCACTCCTTTTTTTGTTACAGAGAAACTTTTATGGGTCCTTTGGTTTTTGTGTCAAAGCAGCACCATTTATTTACATCGTTAGCATTTACACCCTGTGAATGTACTGTGTCCCTGTACAGCGGTGCCCCCACATCTGCAGTTTCACTCTCTGCGGTTTCAGTTACCCTCGGTCAACTGCAGATGATCCTCCTTTGTCCTATTGTTGGAAGATCAATAATAGCCTGTCACGCCATCACGGTGCCTATGTCAGTCACCTCACTTCCTCTCAGCACAGAGGCATTTACCATCTCATATCCTTACAAGAAGATAGTTTGAGAGAGGGACCACATTCGCATGACTTTTATTACAGTATAATTGTTCTATCTTATTTGTTACTGTTGTTAATCTATCACTGTACCTAATTTATAAATTAAACTTTCTCATAAGTATGTATGTATAAGAAAAAGCATAGTATAGATAGGGTTTGGGACTATCCCTGGTTTCAGGTATCCAGTGGAACCTTGGAACATATGCCCTGCAGAAAAGGGGGGCTTTTGTACTGATAAAAGTGACTTCAGTTGTAAACAAATGTAAGTGGGTACTATATATACTTTCTTAAGCATTTTAATTCCTGTACAATTGTCGACCTAATTTAAATTTCTAGATTTTTTTCCCCTTTGGCTAAATGAAATTCATAATTAGAATTCTAAGTCATTTTGATATTTTTTTCCTGAGGTTAAGATTTAAAATAATCAGTTTATGTGACTACATAATTTTCTAACTGTGAAACTGAGGAAATGTTTCTTTTCTTTGTGCCTATAAATTCATTTTTAGAAAATGAGAATGTGTTGAGGAAAATTTTGAACCATCTTCTGACCATGTGAAATGCACTTCAAAAATGTTTATCTTGTTAGCAAAGTTGTATCTGTTAAAACATGAATTGATCATAGGTTTGAGGAATTGAGTGAAATGATAACTTTTCACCTCTAATGACTTCTTGCTTTGATATTAAATCTTATACTATAATTGAATTAATAGATCCTTAAAATCTTTAGAGAAGCATGATCATCATTGAAATATAGACCAGCTTATTTATCTTGTAATACTTTGTGTATGTTAATATAAACAGACTCAAATATTTTATCCATTTTATAACATAAAAATGTGATCATATTCAACATAACTGTACAACTATTTTCTTCTTACCAATATAGTACTGATATCTATTTAATGAGACCTCAAGTTCAGTCACATATCTTTATATCTTCATTGCCAATATTCCATGGTAATCAGCCATTCCTCTGTTTATTTGCTTTCAGGTTGTTTTCTGTTTGCCAGGTTGTACAGTAAACATTCTTGACCTTATCATCATATTTTAGTGTTCCTATTTCTGTGGAGTACATACCCAAAAGTGATATTACTGCAAAAAGGATATTCTTAAAAGTTAAAAAAATGAATTCTCACTAGCTTACTCTCCTCACTAAAAAGTATGGCAGTGTTTGTGTCTCCCTACTTTTACTGGATTTCAGTGTTTATTATTATTGTTATTGTTTGCTGATCATGATGGGTAAAATTTGCTGACCCAGTACTGAGAGTGTCTATGTTTCATATGGTTGTTGGCCATGTATATTTTCTCTTTAGGAATTACGTAGTTCATAGTCTTTGTCCATTTTTCTATTCCTTTTATTTCTTTTTTAAATGAAGTGGTTTCTTGTATTAGAAATATATAATGCTGTATCATACTGCATATATTCTGTGTTTCTACCTCATCTCTTTATGGTGCTCTTTGCTTTAGAGAAATGTTTGAGTTTTTTTTTAATAGAGTAAAATAAATCTGTAACAGTCTTTATTTTTGGCTTCTAGGTTTGTTATCTTGCCTAAGAATATATCCACACTCTGATAATATAAAATATTATGCTAAGTTTTAAGTAACTTTCTTGTTACCTTTAATCCATCTAGAATTTACTTTTAACCTTTGGTTTGACATAGACAATTTCATTTCATCAAATTGGAGAGTACAAATAAGTCCTTTCGTTTAGTAAATAAATCACCTCCTTGCAAAATTTATTTCTTTTTTGATTCTATTTTGTTTGTAAAATACTGAATGTATTTAACTGTTTCTGTGTTGGTATCATGCTGCTTTGCTTACCATAGTTTTACAGTATATTGGGATATTTATTAGAGTGTCTCCTTATTTATTTTTTATGATTTTATTGGGAATTCTAGTTTTTATGGAAAATTCAACACCATTTAGTTCAGTTAAAAGGTTAACAATTGTTTGGGACTCTGATTCACTTTATAAATTTTATATTAATTTGTAAAGCATTGTTAATCATTTTTCTTGGTATATTTGAAGTTAATCCACTCAGGAGACTAGTCTGTCTTTACATTATTTAGTGTCCTTCAATAACTTTTCATAGTTTTTTTAAAGATTACATTTATTCCAGTGTAGTTTATCATTTTGTCCTTACTGTATAAGATTTTGTTTCCTGCCTTTATCTCTGTTACTGCTAATTTAAGATAAGCTATTGGTTTTTATTTTGTCTTGTAACTGTCATCAAATGAATCTTTTTTGTTTTTTCGAGAAGGCTTCTCTCATATTTATTGATCAAATGGTTGTTAACAACAATAAAATTCTGTATAGGGGGGTCAGTGCTCAATGTACAATCATTAATCCATCTCAAGACTAATTCTCGTCAGTCTCCAATCTTCTGAAGCATAACGAACAAGTTCTTACATGGTGAACGAATTCTTACATAGTGAATAAGTTCTTACATGGTGAACAGTACAAAGGCATTCATCACAGAAACTTTCGGTTTTGATCACGCATTATGAACTATAAACAATCAGGTCAAATATGAATATTCGTTTGATTTTTATACTTGATTTATATGTTGATCCCACATTTCTCCCTTTATTATTATTATTATTTTTATTTTTAATAAAATGCTGAAGTGGTAGGTAGATGCAAGATAAAGGTAGAAAACATAGTTTAGTGCTGTAAGAGGGCAAATGTAGATGATCAGGTGTGTGCGTGTGGACTAAGTATTAATCCAGGCTAGACAAGGGCAGCAAAACATCCACAGATGCAGATGTCTCTCAAAGCGGGGGAGGTGAGGTTCTGAGCCTCACCTCTGTTGATCCCCAATTTCTCACCTGATGGCCCCCCTGCGACTGTGCCTGTCTTAGGTTGTTCCTCCCTTGAGGAATCTTACCCGTTTCTGGCTAACCAGTCATCTTCCGGGGCCATACAGGGAAATGTAAAGTTGGTAAGTGAGAGAGAAGCCATATTGTTTGAAAAGGTTAGCTTTTTACTTCTTTGCAGATTTATGCCCTGTGGCTTCTATGCCCAGCACTTGTCTCGAGGTATCTTTACCACCTGGAGGAATTATGATACTCGGTAAATTCGATATGAGGCACGAATTCTATTTAAGGGTTGTAATTAGGAAGGAAGAAGGAAAGCTATAGAGGTAGCATATGGAAGAAAACATGGGAGGATTGATTATTTCTTTGACATATCTTCTTGTAGAGTACCTTAAGTATGTATAGGTTTTAAACTACTAATTTGTGCACACATATTAACAAAATAGGAATACGGTGACATAAACAAAGCAAATCTATAATTACCATCCATCTCCAGTGAAGCCAAGAAAACCATTTAGGCACCCTAGGCATTTGTGAAAATTTGTCTATGATATGATGGATATTGTCCAGCTGTGCTTGAACAGTCTGAGAGAAATCAGACAAATTAAAGCAGCCCATTTCTGGGATCTGTTCACATCCCATATGTTCTTTTAACCGTAGATAGTCTATAGTCATAAGATTTTGGAGTGCTACACCTTGCACCCCTCCCAACTCCTGGTTGAGTTCCAACAGTACAGATCCAGTCAAATTCATTGTGTCACTGTGTGCACATGCCAGCCTAGACATCTCCCTCCCCATTCCAATGGCAAGTCCAGGAAACAGTGGGCTGGATGCAGCCACAATCGCAGCATCGCCCAGATCCCTGTGGAGGCTTTCTAATGATCATCCCCCTGGCACAAGTCCTACAGAGAGTGCTGATGCCGGAAGCTCCTCCTCATATCTTATCTTAGTTCATTTTCTGGGTATCCAAGCTAGGCCTTGATCTTCTGCATAGAAACAAACAGACCCTTTGCCCACACTTTGACATGCCCTCAATACCACTGTGCAGAACTCATTGAAGGTTAGCACACAGGAACTGCTTTTTTTTTTTTTTTTAATTAAGAGAAAGGAATATTATCAGAAAAGAGTACCTCCATAGCTGATCATCTGACACCCTTTAAGTATCAACATTAAGGATATTTAAAGCGTGCGTTGATCTTTGATTTACCAATAGTTTTATCCTATCAAGGAGTAATCCCCCTTTTCTTTCTTTCTTTCTTTCTTTTTTTTTTTTTAATCTTTAATCTACACTTACATGAAGAATACTATGTTTACTATGCTGCCCCTATATCAGGTCCCCCCTAACAACCACATTATGGTTACTGTCCATCAGCTTAGCAAAATGTTGTAGAATCACTACTTGTCCTCTCTGTGTTGTACAGCCCACCCTCCCCTTTCTCCCTCTCCCCCATGCATGCTAATCTTAATACCCCCCTTCTTCCCCCCCTTATCCCTCCCTGCCCACCCATCCTCCCCAGTTCCTTTCCCTTTGGTACCTGTTAGTCCATTTTTGGGTTCTGTAATTCCGCTGCTGTTTTGTTCCTTCAGTTTTTCCTTTGTTCTTATACTCCTCAGATGAGTGGAATCATTTGGTATTTCTCTTTCTCTGCTTGGCTGATTTCACTGAGCATAATACTCTCCAGCTCCATCCATGTTGCTGCAAATGGTTGGATTTTTCCACTTCTTATAGCTGAGTAGTATTCCATTGTGTATATGTACCACATCTTTATCCATTCATCTACCGATGGACATTTAGGTTGCTTCCAATTCTTGGCTATTGTAAATAGTGCTGCGATAAACATAGGGGTGCATCTGTCTTTCTCAAACTTAATTGCTGCATTCTTAGGGTAAATTCCTAGGAGTGGAATTCCTGGGTCAAATGGTAGGTCTGTTTTGAGCATTTTGATGCACCTCCATACTGCTTTCCACAATGGTTGAACTAATTTACATTCCCACCAGCAGTGTAGGAGGGTTCCCCTTTCTCCACAGCCTCGCCAAAATTTGTTGTTGTTTGTCTTTTGGATGGCAGCTATCCTTACTGGTGTGAGGTGATACCTCATTGTAGTTTTAATTTGCATTTCTCTGATAATTAGCGATGTGGAGCATATTTTCATGTGTCTTTTGGCCATCTGTATTTCTTTTTTGGAGAACTGTCTGCTCAGTTCCTCTGCCCATTTTTTAATTGGGTTATTTGTGTTTTGTTTGTTGAGGCGTGTGAGCTCTTTATATATTCTGGACGTCAAGCCTTTATCGGATCTGTCATTTTCAAATATATTCTCCCATACTGTAGGGTTCCTTTTTGTTCTATTGATGGTGTCTTTCGCTGTACAGAAGCTTTTCAGCTTAATGTAGTCCCACTTGCTCATTTTTGCTGTTGTTTTCCTTGCCCGGGGAGATATGTTCAAGAAGAGGTCACTCATGTTTATGTCTAAGAGGTTTTTGCCTATGTTTTTTTCCAAGAGTTTAATGGTTTCATGACTTACATTCAGGTCTTTGATCCATTTTGAGTTTACCTTTGTATATGGGGTTAGACAGTAGTCCAGTTTCATTCTCCTATGTGTAGCTCTCCAGTTTTGCCAGCACCATCTGTTGAAGAGACTGTCATTTTGCCATTGTATGTCCATGGCTCCTTTATCAAATATTAATTGACCATATATGTTTGGGTTAATTTCTGGAGTCTCTAATCTGTTCCATTGGTCTGTGGCTCTGTTCTTGTGCCAGTACCAAATTGTCTTGATTACTATGGCTTTGTAGTAGAGCTTGAAGTTGGGGAGTGAGATCCCCCCTACTTTGTTCTTCTTTTTCAGGATTGCTTTGGGTATTCGGGGTCTTTGGTGTTTCCATATGAATTTTTGAATTATTTGTTTCAATTCATTGAAGAATGTTGCTGGTAATTTGAGGGGGATTGCTTCAAATCTGTATATTGCTTTGGGCAGGATGGCCATTTTGACGATATTAATTCTTCCTAGCCATGAGCATGGGATGAGTTTCCATTAATTAGTGTCCCCTTTAATTTCTCTTAAGAGTGACTTGTAGTTTTCAGAGTATAAGTCTTTCACTTCTTTGGTTAGGTTTATTCCTAGGTATTTTATTCTTTTTGATGCAATGGTGAATGGAATTGTTTTCCTGATTTCTCTTTCTATTGATTCATTGTTAGTATAGGAAAGCTACAGATTTCTGTGTGTTCATTTTGTATCCTGCAACTTTGCTGTATTCCGATATCAGCTCTAGTAGTTTTGGAGTGGATTCTTTAGGGTTTTTTATGTACAGTATCATATCATCTGCAAATAGTGACAGTTTAACTTCTTCTTTACCAATCTGAATTCGTTGTATTTCTTTGTTTTGTCTGATTGCCGTGGCTAGGACCTCCAGTACTATGTTAAGTAACAGTGGGGAGAGTGGGCATCCCTGTCTTGTTCCCGATCTTAGAGGAAATGCTTTCAGCTTCTCGCTGTTCAGTATAAAGCTGGCTGTGGGTTTATCATATATGGCCTTTATTATGTTGAGGTACTTGCCCTCTATTCCCATTTTGCTGAGAGTTTTTATCATGAATGGATGTTGAATTTTGTCAAATGCTTTTTCAGCATCTATAAAGATGATCATGTGGATTTTGTCATTCTTTTTGTTGATGTGGTGGATGATGTTGATGGATTTTCGAATGTTGTACCATCCTTGCATCCCTGGGATGAATCCCACTTGGTCATGGTGTATGATCCTTTCGATGTATTTTTGAATTCGGTTTGCTAATATTTTGTTGAGTATTTTTGTATCTACGTTCATCAGGGATATTGGTCTGTAGTTTTCTTTTTTGGTGGTGTCTTTGCCTAGTTTTGGTATTAGGGTGATGTTAGCTTCATAGAATGAGTTTGGGAGTATCCCCTTCTCTTCTATTTTTTGGAACACTTTAAGGAGAATGGGTATTATGTCTTCCCTGTATGTCTGATAAAATCTGACATGAATCCATCTGGCCCAGGGGTTTTGTTCTTTGGTAGTTTTTTGATTACCACTTCAATTTCATTGCTGGTAATTGGTCTGTTTAGATTTTCTGTTTCTTTCTGGGTCAGTCTTGGAAGGTTGTATTTTTCCAGAAAGTTGTCCATTTCTCCTAGGTTTCCAAGTTTGTTAGCATATAGGTTTTCATAGTCCTCACTAATAATTCTTTGTATTTCTGTTGGGTCAGTTGTGATTTTTCCTTTCTCGTTTCTGATACTGTTGATTTGTGTTGACTCTCTTTTCCTCTTAATAAGTCTGGCTAGAGGCTTATCTCTTTTGTTTATTTTCTCAAAGAACCGGCTCTTGGTTTCATTGATTTTTGCTAGTGTTTTATTCTTCTCAATTTCATTTATTTTTTCTCTGATCTTTATTATGTCCCTTCTTCTGCTGACCTTAGGCCTCATTTGTTCTTCTTTTTCCAATTTCGATAATTGTGACATTAGACCATTTATTTGGGATTGTTCTAGTATGCCTGGATTGCTATATACTTTCCTCTTAAGACTGCTTTTGCTGTGTCCCACAGTAGTTGGGGCTAAGTGTTGTTGTTGTCGGTTGTTTCCGTATATTGCTGGATCAGCATTTTGATTTGGTCATTGATCCATTGATTATTTAGGAGCGTGTCGTTAAGCCTTCATGTGTTTGTGAGCGTTTTTGCTTTCTTTGTACTGTTTATTTCTAGTTTTATGCCTTTGTGGTCTGAAAAGTTGGTTGGTAGGATTTTCATTTTTTTGAATTTACTGAGGCTCTTTTTGTGGCCTAGTATGTGGTCCAATCTGGAGAATGTTCTATGTGCACTTGAGAAGAATGTGTATTCTGTTGCTTTTGGATGTAGAGTTCTGTAGATGTCTGTTAGGTCCATCTGTTCTAGTGTGTTGTTCAGTGCCTCTGTGTCCTTACTTATTTTCTGCCCAGTGGATCTATCCTTTGGGGTGAGTGGTGTGTTGAAGTCTCCTAAAATGAATGCATTGCAGTCTATTTCCCTCTTTAGTTCTGTTAGTATTTGTTTCACATATGCTGGTGCTCCTGTATTGGGTGCATATGTATTTAGAATGGTTATATCCTCTTGTTGGACTGAGCCCTTTATCATTATGTAGTGTCCTTCTTTATCTCTTGTTACTTTCTTTGTTTTGAAGTCTATTTTGTCTGATATTAGTACTGCAACCCCTGCTTTCTTCTCACTGTTGTTTGCCTGAAATATGTTTTTCCATCCCTTGACTTTTAGTCTGTGCATGTCTTTGGGTTTGAGGTGAGTTTCTTGCAAGTAGCGTATAGATGGGTCTTGCTTTTTTATCCATTCTATTACTCTGTATCTTTTGATTGGTGCATTAAGTCTATTTACATTTAGGGTGTCTATTGAGAGATATGTACTTATTGCCATTGCAGACTTTATATTTGTGGTTACCAAAAGTTCAAGGTTAGCTTCTTTAGTATCTTACTGCCTAACTTAGCTTGTTTATTGAGCTGTTATATACACTGTTTGGAGATTCTTTTCTTCTCTCCCTTCTTATTCCTCCTCCTCCATTCTTCATATGTTGTGAGTTTTGTTCTGTGCTGTTTTTAGGAGTGCTCCCATCTAGAGCAGTCCCTGTAGGATGCCCTGTAGATGTGGTTTGTGGGAAGCAAATTCCCTCAGCTTTTGCTTGTCTGGGACTTATTTAATCCCGCTATCTTATTTAAATGATAGTCGTGCTGGATACAGTATCCTTGGTTCAAGGCCTTTCTGTTTCATTGCATTAAGTATATCATGCTGTTCTCTTCTGGCCTGTAGGGTTTCTGTCGATAAGTCTGATGTTAGCCTGATGGGTTTTCCTTTATAGGTGACCTTTTTCTCTCTAGCTGACTTTAAAACTCTTTCCTTGTCCTTGATCCTTACCATTTTTATTATTATGTTTCTTGGTGTTGTCCTCCTTGGATCCTTTCTGTTTGGGGTTCTGTGTAATTCAATGGTCTGTTCGATTATTTCCTCCCCCAGTTTGGGTAAGTTTTCAGCAATTATTTCTTCAAAGAGACTTTCTATCCCTTTTCCTCTTTCTTCTTCTTCTGGTATCCCTATAATACGAATATTATTCCTTTTGGCTTGGTCACATAGTTCTCTTAGTGTTGTTTCATTCCTGGAGATCCTTTTATCTCTCTCTGTCAGCTTCTATACGTTCCTGTTCTCTGGTTTCTATTCCTTTAATGGCCTCTAGCATCTTATCCATTCTGTTTATAAATCCTTCCAGGGTTTGTTTCACTTCTGTGATCTCCTTCCTGACATCTGTGATCTCCCTCAGAACTTCATCCCATTGCTCTTGCATTTTTCTCTGCATCTCATCCCATTGCCCTTGCATTTTTCTCTGCATCTCAGTCAGCATGTTCATGATTTTTATTTTGACTTCTTTTTCAGGAAAGACTGGTTAGGTCTGTCTCCTCAGGTGTTGTCTCTGTGATCTTTGTCTGCCTGTAGTTTTGCCTTTTCATGGTGATAGAGATAGTTTGCACAGCTGGTACGAGTGACAGCTGGAAGAGCTTTCCTTCTTGTTGTTTTGTGGCCTTTCTCTCTTGGGAGAATAGCGACCTCAAGTGGCTTGTGCTTGGCATCTGTGCGCAGAGAGAGCTTCTGCTTCCTGCCTGGTTGTTGTGGAGTTTATCACCGCTGATGAAGTTGGCATGGCCTGGCTCAGGCTGCTCCTCCAAAATATTGGAGCCCCGTTGGAGCGGGAGTGGCTGGGAGGCTATTTATCTCCGTTAGGAGCCTCTGTGCTCCCTGCTGCCCAGGCGGTTAGAGTGCCCAGAGATACCCAGATTCCCTGCCTCTGGGCTATGTGTCCTGTTCTGCCCCTTTAAGACTTCCAAAAAGCACTCTCCAAACCAAAACAACAGCAGCAACAACGAAAGAAAAAAAAATTTTATAAGTAATTAAAAAAAAAACATAACAAAGGAAAAACACATGATTTTCTTTGTCCTCAGGCACTGGTCTCAGGCACCCGCTCACTGGTCTTGCTGCTCTGTTTCCCTAGTATTGGGGTTCCTGTCCCTTTAATGCTTCCAAAAAACACTTGCCAAAAAAAAAAAAAAGCCGCTCCAGTTTCTTTGTTCTCTGGCGTCGGCCTCATGCACCCGCTCACCGGTCCTGCCGCCCTGTTTCCCTAGTATGCAGGACCCCGCGCATGCTGTGTCTGCACTGTTTTCCGGAATCCTTGGGCTGGGTGTTCAGCAGTCCTGGGCTCCCTAGCCCTACTTGCTGACTCCTCTCCACCCGCCGGGAGCCAGGTGGAGGGGCACTCAGGTCCTGCTGGGCCATGGCTTGTATCTTACCCCCTTCGCGAGGCGGTGGGTTCTCGCAGGTGTGGATGTGGTCTGGATGTTGTCCTGTGTCCTCTGGTCTCTATTTTAGGAAGAGTTGTCTTTGTTATATTTTCATAGATAAATGTGGTTTTGGGAGGAGATTTCTGCTGCTCTACTCACGCCGCCATCTTCTCTCCATCTCAGTAGATTAATTTTTTAAAAAATATATTGCTATTGAATAAAATCAAGCTGAAATTTTTAAAGAACTAGTCAGATTAAAATTCCTGAGCTTATATGTTAATATCTTTATTTTGTCAAGACAATAGTAGACTAAAATTTAGTTTGCCTATCTGTTTAATCTATAAAACTTGATTTTAAGAATGTCTTTTGAATATTGGTTTCGTAGTGCCTGGGGTAGTGTCACAATAGGTAACATTGGAGAAATGTTTCTTTTGTGCTTTGATGAAGAATTACATACTGTTATACAATTTTGGAAATTAAAGTTATGTATGCACCGAATTCCTTCTGTTCCCTATGGGCCTTTCCCCCTTAACCATTCTTTCCTCTTTTTATCCCTCCCACACTCCCTTTCTTGTGCCCAAATCTCTATGCAGGGTTTTAATAATCCAGTGGGGGTGAGACACATGCCTAACCAGGAGGTTAAGCTCTTAGATACTAGTGGGAGGGCCAAGATTTTCTTGTAATAAGGTCTAGTTGTATTTGAAGGCTAAGGCATGTCTTTTGTCTGGTAGCTATAGTCTCATACAGAGTGGGAGATTAAAACAAAGTGTTTTTTTCTATTTGATACATTATTTCAGTTTTAAATTTCTTACTTTTTTATCTGGTATATGTCATCAGTCAAATCTACAGGATTAGCTGGTAGTAAGACTTTAATTTTGGGGTATAGATATTTCTGTTGGATGTTTCTGTATTGATATTTCCATATCCAGATATCTGTTGGAAATATCACTTATTTGCTTTGTTAAAATACAGGCTTTGATGGTAGCAAATTTGTCTATCCAGAGAGCGTATTTTTAGCTTAATTTAGATTACATTTTATGTGAATTTGGTAGATATCTTATTCATTCATATTCATTTAGAATTTTGTTTTAATGAACTATAATTGGAAATATTTTTCTTATATTTCATTATACATAGTTTGAATAGAGGAAGAGCATGGACTGAGACTAGGTTTGAACCCTAAACGTACTGCTTACCAGCTCTGTTGACTTTGGAGAAGTGATTTAATTTCTCTGGGCTTTAGTTAGAGTGGGGAGGATTTAACAAAGTATGTGAAGATCAAATGTGCTATATAATAATATATATGATGGTGTTTAGCATAGTTTTGGCACATAATAGGTGCTCAATAAGTGTTTTCTCAAAACCCAGCATAACAAAATAATACATTAATCTTCTCTTTATTATACATTAAAATGTTCATTAAACAAACAACGTAATAGAAAATAAAAACCAACAATGCTAATTCATTATTTTAAACCTATAGTTTTTTACAGTAGTTCTCAAAGTGTTATCCATGGGTCCCTAATAGTCTCCAAGATCAGGGATATGCAAGGTCAAAACTATTTTTGTAATAGTGCCAAGACATTATTTGCCTGTCTCACTGTATTGGAATTTGTACTGATGGTACAGAAACAGTGATGGGTCAGACTGCTGGTGCCTTAGCACAAAATATGGCAGAGGCGCACCACATCGCACTAGTAGGCACTCTTCAATTTAAAAAACAAAACAAAAATGTTCACTTACGAATGTCCTTGGTAAGAGAAAAGCTATTTTATTAAACCTGAGACTGAGTACATACTGCTTTAATATTTAGAATGACAAAATAGGAAGCACACATGAGAGCATTTCTGTGTACTGCAGTAGCGTGGCTGTCTGGGGAAGAAGCATCTATGTGGTTGCTTGAATTGTGAGTTCAGAGAGCTGCTGTTCTGTGGAACACCATTCCCAAATGAAACAACTGAAAGAGTGTGGGTGTTCAGACTTGACATTTGACAGGCATTTCCTCAGAAAGAAATGAAGTGAGCTTGTCAATTCAAGAAAAAAAACTGGTAGTATTAGTTGCCAATGATAATGAAGTCTAGCTTTCATGAAAAGAATCGAAGTTTTGGGAAACTTGTATTTGCCAGCCTGACCTTGACAGTTGCCTTAGCCTTTGAACTTATCTGATGAGATTATTGATGATGTTAACATACATGATTTTTGAAATATTGTATAATGAAATGTGAACTTTGGAAAAGCTTTAACACTCTGTGAACACATATTTTACAAGTGTATGTGAGACCCATTCAAAGTGCATAGTAGACCAATGCATTTCAGTATAACACTGTACGAAACATTTATTTGAAATGGTTTTAGATTCCACTTAGCACATTTACAAGAAATGACTACTTGTTGAGTTCTGTGAAGGATCAAAGAAGAACATCTCCAGTTACCCAACAAGAGTATTTGTGTGAGCCTGGATTTTTTCATATAATTCAACCAAATAACAAAGAATACCAGACTGATTACAGAATTATGTGAAAATCCAGTTGTCTAGTATTAAATCAGATTAGAAATTTGCAAAAATGCAAAAGGCAACCTACTTACTAAATCTTTCATTTTGAAAATGGTTATTTTTCGTTAAACTACTATTTATGTTAACACGCAATGGCTTTATTATTTTATAAATTGAATTTAAATATTTTAACACTTTCTCAGTTTGACTTCCAATGTGTTAAATACAGATGTTAAACTTGTATAGACAAAGGCCCTTTGAGGTCTGCAGTATTTCAAAATGTGTAAAGATGTCTTGAGTCTGAACTTTGGAAAGCTGCCACTTGTTTCCTTTTCCCTTTTAGCTGCTGTCCATGTGAATACTTAATATTGGTTAAAATGATAATATAAACCATACATACTATGATTTATTAATCTTGTTAATATAGTTACAATAAGTTGGTATAAATACAGTAATAAAAAGCCAGAACTCTCTGTAGATGAAAACTTCTTTGAATCTTTCGTGAAATTAAGTGAAAGGGCTAGATATAACCAACTATGTTGTTAAAAATGTATTCTCTAAGATACACACAAACACACAGTCACACAAACTTACACATCCATCCTTAGAATGCTGTCCTTTGAACCAATGTTAAAGAAAGGATCAGTTGAAAACTGGTGCTATAGTCCTCTTTTGGTATTTTTAGTTCCAGCTAAATGAATATATTACTTTTCAAATCTCTTATGCTGTGACCCTGTATAAGTTGTAGATATTAGCTTGGAAGATTAGGTAACTTAGAAGACAGTGATTGGCTGTACCATAAAAGCAACTTAGAAGAGTTCATCTGTATAAAGCACAGTGACCTAAATCAGATATGTACTGTCAGTGGAATCTTCACGGGATTTACTGAATTTCCTTATCAAAATCAAGATATTTGTATATCACTATGGAAAGATTTCTTCTGGAGAAGAAGTTGCCTGTATGTACCTACTTACGATCTTGTGTTTTATTTACAAACAAATACAAATCTTTCAGAGTTTAATAGGGAAGCTTGAAGAAATGTCAGGCTTATTAGCACTGGCTTAGAATAGAATCATCCTGTGTCCTTGGCTGTGGAAGTCATCTGCTGAGAAGCGTAAATCATTCTGTAAAGTTAGCAGTATTTGTAGCATCTTTATTCTATCAAATTAGTTTTTTGATGAGTTAATATTGAATGAGGCTTAAAAAAATCTGTTTTGCTAAGATTGGGGAAAGAAATCACTTTGGCTTAATGGTCAAGTATGTTTTGAAGCTAAACTGAAGTATTTGATAACTGAAATTGTTCCACAAGGTTAATCATAATTTATGGGAGGTGTTACTTTTGGAATATAGCCATATCTCTTACATAAAGAAGAAATTTTTTTTTGTGATGGGGTCTTCTGATGCTGTTTTAATAGATTTTGTAAACCTTAGGGATCAAAGAAGGATATTAGACCAGGTTTAAGAATATATTGTTAAATAATCTTTTAACACTTTTTTTTTCCTAATACGCCTTTGTGGAGTGAAAGTCTAATTTTTGATCATTTGTCCAAGAACATACAAATTACAGATTTTGCTTTCCCAGGCAGAATAAATGACTATGAGAGAAATTAGTAAAATGTGGTGTATAGTTAAAAACCTGTTTCAAACAAAGCTAGATTTGTTTGGTTTTGCTGGGAATTCCCACTTGTGAATTGAAATTTGATTTTATTATATGTTGATGCTGGGCCTTTTAATTTGTAAACTGATTTATTAAATTTCAAAATAACCAGTACCTTTCTATATTTGAGCTTTAATTGTGTTCATAGGGATTCCTAAAGTAGGTCTAATACACATTTTTAGCTGAGTGTCTTGTCTTTTGAAACATAGTTAACATTGAACAAGTATTTATTAGCTTACCAAGGGCCAGGCCCTGCTTAAAGCTGAGGATACAATGTGAAAATAGAGTATTCCCCTTTTCTTAGAACGTATTGTTCAGGCTGGGAGACAGTTAAAGAAATAGTTACATAAATCTGTAATTATAAATTTTAATCAATACTATACAGAACAAGTACTGTGTGTTCTTAGCATGTATGCCTGTTACATAGTGACTTTGGTCTGTTGCCTAAAAGATAAAGAACCCGTCTACCTGGGACTCTAGAGACCTGGCTTTTTCATTTTAGTTCTTTCACCAACTAACAGTGTAATCAAGTTAAACTTAGCATGTGTGTGTGTGTGTGTAGTGAGCAAACTGAGCTGGAAAAATAAAACCCATCCATATGTATGAGTCTGCAAGGTCTTGTTTATTCATTAGGAGTGGGAAAGAAAATTCATTTACTTCTGGATGTCTTTCCAGGGGAAGTCCTTAGCTGTAAATTAACTGATCAGCTGGACAATTAATTTTATTACTGTTTTTCATTCAGTGATATATCCCAGGTACCCTGAATAATACTCAGCACATAGTATGCTCGTAAATATTTGTTGAATGAATGGATGAGTTCTTAATTCCTAGTCTTTAAGGAAAAAGACTTATTTCATGATCCATCAGACTCATAGGGAGCCAAGGGTATGGTCCAGGGAAAAACGAGCAAACACTCCATGTTACTGAGGGATATCCTGGCTCTGCCCTGTTGGGTTTCCATAGAAAAATGCAGTGGAACCATAAAAATGCCCAGCTAACCATAATCCCTTGCTGACTGAAGATGGGGAGCCTTGACAGCAACACATACTGGACTTGCTTTTGCTGAAAAACTACCAGTAGGTGTGTGTGTATTTTCCCGTTTGTGTGGAATGCCTGTGGTCTTCTATACATTTTTATTACTAATAATACATACTAGGAAATATATTTTATTCTTGTTTTTGTTAATAGATTTATACCTGCTTGATAACCTTAAAATAAATGATTGCCATGTATATTTTGGTGTGTGTACTGGATGAGAACGTATAATGAATGCGTCTCCTCATGGAAATGGTGTAATAACTACCTGTGGTTTGTAATTTCAGGTAGAGCCCTGAGGAGGCTTTGCATTCGTGTCTTCTCTGCTTTGTAATGAAGCATGTATCACGCAGTGTGTCCCTAACAGTCCTGTTACTGGAGGCTGTTATTCCTTGGCAGGTTTATGCCTTAAACCTCTTTGACTTCTCTTCCTATTAACATCTTTTGATTTCTTCATTTTTTTTCCTTTGAAACTTTTCCCGAAAATTCAAATTGTCTTTAGTTTTAATAACAGTATTTGAAATAAAGGTTTTTGAAGCTTTTCATTACAATGTCTTAATCTCTCCAGTATCCTTCTATCTGGTGATCAAGCATTTTTCCCAAGGCTTTTGAATTTTTTCGGTGGGAATCATAAGATTACCTGAATTTAAAGTTTCAGTTCTAAATTTGCAGTGGCTTTCCATATCTTTTGTGTCTCTTCTACATATTTTAGAGTAATGAGTGGATCAAAATTCATTAGAAACTGAATATTCCTTTTTTTACGAAATAGTAGTCAGCCATTACTGTTCTCTTTAACTGGATTAGAGTTTGCCTTACTCTTGAGTTTTTAAAGTTTTTAAAATTTTCTAATATAAAAGTTTAACTCTGGGTGGTAGGTGGTGGGATAAGATTGGGAATTGGGGTTGGGGGAAACTTGTATTTTGAGAAGACATTGTAATTTATATATACCTGATAGATTTGCCCTAGGCATCTTGGGAAAATATTCTGACTTACAAATCAACTTTCAGAACACTATTTATAGATTTAGAATTGCTTGTTTACAGTAAAAGTGTATAGTAAGTAACTTTACAGTATTTTCTTGTGAATTGGAATGTACTTTTCATTTTCTGAAGGATTAAAACAATGTAAATGAAGTGAGAGTGGTCCCAGGGTGGCCTACTAAAATGAATAAGCAGCCTCTGTTGCAGAGCAACTTAATTATGTAGGACTTAAGGGTTTAACAAAATCCAAGGATGTGGTATTCAAACTTTGGTGTGCACCAGAATCACAGAGGTTATTAAAAGTATAGATACTTGGGCTCCACCTTAACCTAGTGAATCAGCATCTCTAGTATATGCTGGGCAAGGGAATCTTTTAACAAGCTCTTTAGGTGTGTCTGAATTTATAATGTATCATAAAATCTCTTAAAGTAATACAATTTTAGATCCTTATGAAATTTTGTTGCAGTATCCTGGCATTTCATCCTAGATTCTTACGTATTTATTTCTCATGAACGGTTTGCTTATACAGCCATAGTACTATTTTAGGATACATTTTAAATCTTCATATCAGTTTTAATTAGGGAATTAACAGGTATTTGTTTCTGTACTCATAAGGCTTCTCTAACCTAGTAGATGAAAAAGCATTTTATAGCAAAATGGAGTAGTGTCCTTACTCAGATTCAATACAAGTGTGGGCATCTTTTGTGGTTTTCCACATAGTGCCTCATTCCACAGCTCTTCCAGATGGATGTTACACTCTTTGTAGATGAGGTGAAGGTAGGTGACATGACTTTTAGGGGATTGCACACTTAAGCCTAACCCTACCATGGTTAAAATAAGTGAAAGCAATAAAAGAAGTAATAAATTCATAAGTCAGCTTTACTGCTAGAGGTAACCAGTTTTACTATTTTCTTGTATGTCCTGCCAGTGTTTCATTATGCAAACTCAAATATTCCTATTCTGGAGATTTTCCCCTTTTAGTGGAATAAAGGTATATATATATATATAAAATTATATTGGTTTCAGATGTACAATATAGTGGCTCAATAATTATATATATATTACTAGGTGCTTGCCATGATAAGGGTAGTTACTCCATTACCATACCAAGATAATACAATATTATTGGTTATATTCTCTCTTGTACTTCCATTCCTATGTCTAACTTATTTTACAATTTGCAGTTTGTACCTCTTTATCCCCTTCACCTATTTCACCCATCACCCCATTCTCCCACCTATGGTAACCAACAGACTGTTATCTATATTTGTAGGTCTATTTCTGTTTTGTTTATTTTGTTTTTCAGAACCCACATATAAGTGAAACCATATGGTATTTGTATTTCTCTGCCTGGCTAATTTCACTTAGCATGATATCTCTGGGGATTTCTTAAACAAAAGGTAGCATCTTGTATATGTGGTTTTCTACTTTGTGTGTGTTTCATTTTATAATAGGTTTTAGATTATTCATGCCAATACAGTGCCTTCGTTTTCTTCAGTATCTGGGTATTCCCGTGGGCGCATAGCCATTCTTCTGTTAAGGGACCCTTGGACTGTTTCCAGTCTTTTCCTGTTCCAAGTTGCAGTAAATAAACTTAATGTGTCATTTCATATACAAAGAATATAAACTTTATGATCTTATATGGATCATTCTTAAAGCTGTTATCTTTATAATAGAACAGTTATAATTTGAATAGCTACCTTATTTTATAAACACAAATTTGAAACTGAGGCAAAATAATTTACTTAAGATTAGAGTGATTCAATCTTATATCGAAATACTTTGGGTGCCTTTTTATTCTTCGTGTACTTGAGTTTTCCCAGTGCCTTGGCTTTGCTCCATTTTAGGTAGGCTTTATAAGTACTGGCTTATGACTCATCAGAGGTTAAGAATGAGGACACTTTGATGTCAGGGGTTGTTCTTTGCTGTTGCTATTTTTAGTTTTTCACTGTATTCTTGAAATTAAAAAAGGAAGAATTTTTTCTAGATGCAAATTAAAAAAACCCTGACATAGTAACAAATTGAAACTTGAATTCTATTTAAAAAATGACTAATATTAAAGTGTTTTTGTAATAGAAATAAAGTACAATATGATTGTGTTTTCTCCAGTGTTTTTATGATCATCAGAGTGAGACAGCAGTTTGATGTTTAGCCTTCCAAATGTTAAATATGTACATAATTTTTGTATTTACTTTCAAAAAGAACACAAAGATGTACTCTATATAGTGTATTAACATACTGTATTTGGAATTATGGCTTAAAGCGTTGTCCTAAAATGGTAGCATTTATAATCCAGTATATTTGTTTCAGAAATGTGTTGTCTCCTGAAATATCAATGGCTTGATCCTAAGGGATTTTCAATATATAGCCATATGTACCCTACATACTTTGTTGAATACTTGTGACATGTCAAGATAATCAATTTGTGAGGCCTACTTACCATTTGCATTTATAGCAGACTGCCTTTCTTATTCATGTTTCACAGTCGTTAGAAAGCTAGGTAATGTTTTTAAGAGAAGAGAGAAATGCAGGTACTCCCCCAAATTTTTTTAGTGTTAGTGTTGTAAATTTTTAGACTAAAAATTTTTTACTTTAGTTTGTTCTACAGGTTACACATTAAAACATTTTCATTGAAAACTCAGTCAATAACAGTAAAATAATATTCTCACTTAGCTTTCAGTTCAATGACTTAAGACTTCAGATAGTATTTAATGGGAGCAAACTGGGTGGGCATTCAGAGGATTTGCTGATGGACAAACTTTTCTCTTCACATGTCGTTTTTGCACATAATATAAGTATTTTTCTTGGACAGATGTTTAGAAGTCGAAGAGTATGTGTACTTTGCCCAACTGAAGCTATTTTTGAGTGTTAGCTGATTAGTGTTGTTAGTACATGTGAGAAAATCTGCATAGAAATAGAGGGTTTTTTGTTGTTTAGGTGTGAGAGATAAGTATATTGTTTTGCTTCCTATCTTGGCAATTGTTCCCTCTAAATGAAAGCTTAGAATGGGAACAGTTAATCCCTTTTAGAATACACAATATGCTGCCTCTTGGGATAATACAACTTCTGTGTCTTTTATTTAGGAGACAGTTGGTCTTTTGTATCTGTATGTGCTTAGGGGGCTAAATGGCATGAAATCATTGGAGGAAATGCTAAGGGTTTTAGAGTATGATGTTCTGAGTGGATGGTAATTATTAATTATTCATTCTTATACTTTGTGTGTGTTTTATTTACTACTTTAGCCTTTGCTTATTACCAAGTGTGCATGGTGCTCTAGGCAGTTTGATTAACTGTGCATACTGTTACCTGTCTGCTTTCTTAGTCCATTATTATGGAAATGTCTCAGTCTACACAGCCTGCTTTCTACTCGTTTAGACAGGGAGCCTTAGCAAGTCACTTAATTACCGTGAGTTTCCCATACTGAGTTGAACACCAATCCTTCAAAAACATATACCAGTACCTCTTATATTCAGATCTGTTTGATTCTGTGGTTTGTATATGTAACCTTCAGAAAGTAAGTTGTCTATCTGCCTTTCCTTAATATGCTATTACTGGTTGTGAGTTTTGGGTAGCAAATAAAGTTTGGGTAACAGAATTTATTTCAAAATTCAACCAAATTGGTTCAGTTCCTGAGTTTTAAGATAGGAGACTCTGGATGCTGAGAGTGTGGATAGCAAGGAACAATTGTATGTGAATATGTGAATCTGCTTTGCATACACTGAAAAAAAGTTATACACAAAAGTGTATTTTAGATCAAAAGCTGGAGGAGACCTTAAAAAATTATTTTACCCAACCTCCTTTTTGATCCATTCTAAAACAAACAACAAACTGGGCCTCCAGTTTATGCTTGGATATTGAAAGTGATAGGAAGAAATTACATTACATGTGTAATTACATGTGTCATTCTGGGTTTATTCTCAATGCTAGAGGAGATGTTGGGCAATAAGAGTAACCACAAAGAAAACAGGAATGGTTGAAAGTTTGTCTTCTTGTAAAATTTGAAAAATACTACAAGTGGACAGATAAAAAATAGCATAATGAGATAAAATTATCCATTGTAAAAAATGGTATTCAGTGGAGTGTTAACAGTGTTGTAATTAACATTAATATGATTATTTTATTATTTAATTCTCTCATGTCCAGCTGTCTGTTGCCCACAAAGGCACCAGTTAAAGTATAAGGACCTTTGAAAAGAATGAATTTCTTCTTTTCTTTCTTGGAAGCTGTTCTTTTTCTCTCCTGCTTTGGAAGGCTGGTAGTGCAAGATTGTCCATTTCCTTTTGTCCATCCGTCTGCCCACTCTAAATGACAGGTCATCCACCCCTTCATTGGGCTCCAGCGCCTTCTGGTTTGTTTCTGGTTCTTCGGCCTCTTCTTGGGCCATCCTTTCCTTGCATTCACCTTTTACTCTTACTCTTCAACAAAGGCAGTATAGGCCAGGTCCACTCAGGTATGAATGTCTTGCTGAGTAAAGTTCTGTACTCTTGTTTCCTCTGTATACTGTGCACACATTAGACTCTGTGAGCTGATCTATTTCAGCCTTAAAGTTCGGAGAGGCCTGGTTAATACCAGCCAACCCTTCCTAGAACCTTTGTACATCTTTTCGAAACCTTGAATGTTCCTCTCCAGTGTGTCTCCTAGTCCTGGGCTTGGTTTAGCACAGCAGAATTCCTTGCTCACTGTTCCCTGCTTATTATACACCGATCTTTAGTTTTTGTCACTTAAAATGGAAATCCTGAGTCAGGATGCATCCATTGGGACATATTACACAAGGTCTCATGTAGCCCAGCAATGGTAAAGGACGGCAAGGCCAGACGTTTCCTTGCACAGCTCTAGCAGATCCATGCTGGCCTGGGTCCAGAGTGAGCTACAGCTCAAAGTGAGGACTTTGAGGGAAGGGGCGAGTTCTTCTAACTCTGTGTTACAGAATCTCATGTATGTTCCTGCTAAGTAGTTAATGATGATTATAATGTTTCTTTGAAGTTAAATTAAAAGTTGAGAAGGGAGGTTAAAGCTAAAATTCTATTCTTTTAAAAATAGTCTATGAAAAATTTTACAATATGTTTAATCTTTTTGTTGAGCTAAAGAAGGGAACAAAAGTATGAAGGCATTACTTTCACGACTAAAAACTAGAATCTCCTTAAAGGGCAAATTTGGGCATGACTTTTCCTTTATAGAGAAATGTAAAGTTCTTATAACTTTGACTGGCTCTTGGCTAGCTTACGAGTGAAAGTCATACTACGTGTTAAGTATATAGACTCATATTTGACAACTCTGTTTAACTATAATCCAGTCCAGTTACAGATGAGCTAAGTGTTTCCTTTTGATTAGAGGACCTAAGAGCAAAGAACAAGACAGATAGCATTCTATACTGCTTTCTCAAGATCCCCTGCCCCCAATTTTCTTTATTTCTGATCTGGAGGGACTTTCTGTTGAAATGAGTATGTATACCAGTTACTTAGTAACTTCTGTAGGAGAACAATTATAAATCTTTGTCACCTTAATTCCTACTTACCATGAGATTTTCCTATGCTGTAACATGGATTTTTATGCCTATAAGCATGCTTTAAAAAGAATGCAGTTCACTATAATTAGTTCTTTGAGAGGAAGGCAATCAGTTACATATTTTTTAGCTGTCTCAAATAATACCCCTAGTGGTAAGTCTTCAGTGTGTGTTGATTTCATGAACGAATGAGAATATTTGCTTTTTAGGGTCCTGATGAAGAAGCTGTTGTGGATCTTGGCAAAACCAGCTCAACTGTGAACACCAAGTTTGAAAAAGAAGAACTAGAAAGTAAGTTGTTTAAAATAACTCAGGCTTAGCGGGATAAATTACTAATGAATGTTTGTTAGTGTCCTTTTTCTTTAAGTTTTACTAATATTTGTTGAAACAGTTTGTTGTTGTGAGGGAGAGCATACATTAAAAGAATGTTTAACACTTTGCTGTATCTTTTGTCTTTAAACTGTATTTAGAAAAGTGTATACCAATACCCATATCTGCAAATAGAACATTCCCTGATGATTGGCCCTTTGTTGAAAGTATTGGCAGAGCACAGATTTCAGAATGCTTTTCAAATTTCACTGATGGTTACCATTACTTAAGTTGGGAAATTAAAATACCACAGTTACAAAATCAGTTAATTCTTTTATTTTTTTCATTTCTAGCAGGCTGGGTAATTTGTATTATGAGCAAACCAGAGTGCCAGACTAATAAGCCATAGTTATCACTAGTTGTCATCTAAATGTTCATTTTATAGGTCTGTTACATCAGTCTTTTAAAATGCCATAATAGCCTCTGCCTAGAATTGTGGAGCAAATGGGTTATTTGCCAGTTTGTCTTGTATAAGCAGGAAGAAGTCATGGCAAATTGTTTCTTCTTTCCTTTCTTCTTCCCTTCCTTTCACCCTCCCTCTCTTCCTTCCCTTATTCATTCCTTTCTATTTACAGAAGACTTGCAAAGATAGTATAGAGTATTTATGAATACCCTTTACTTAGCTTTTTCTTAATGTTAATATTTTATATAACCATCATAAATTTATGAAAATGAAATTGACATTAGTACAATACTACTAACTAAACTACAGGTTTTGTTCAGATTTCACCAGTTTTTCCACTGATGTCCTTTTTTCTATTTCAGTTGAACAGTTCAGGATCCCACAGTACACTGAGTTGTCAAGTCTCCTCTAATCTATGAGTTTCTCAATCTTTCATTGTTTTTTATGACCTTGAAATTTTTGAAGAGTAGTGACTAGATACTTTGTAGAATGTCTGTAGAATGTTTGGGTTTGTCCACTGTTACCGTATGAACAGACCATGATGTTGGGTATTTGGGGAGCACGCCACAGAAGTGACAGTCTTTTCTCAGTGTATCATGTCTGAGGACGTATGGTATCAGTATGACTTTTGTGGATGTTAATTTTGAACACTTGGTTGAGATGGTGTTCAAGGCAATCGTTTTGATTTATTATGGGTCTTTTTGAGAACTACATTCTTAAGTTAAAATCTTCTGTGAAAACTAGTATTGTAAGGGGCCATTCATCTGTTGCTTTTAAAAAGATATGGAGACACAAAAAACTGTTCTCCACATTTACTTTCTGAGATAGAAAAAAGAAAACCCATCTTTTAAAATTGATTTTAAAAGCAAGGCTTAATAGGGCTTCTAGAAAGAACCTCAGTTACCTAGAAGCTAGTGGTTAGATTCTGTGAATTACAGGGACCAAGGAAGTTAATGTTTTTAGCAACAATTTTATTAATTCAAATGTACAGTGATATATTTTACCCATCACTTACCATTTAATTTCATTCCTCAAATACATGTGACCTAGAACACAAAGAAAGGCACTTGACTATGTCGCTTGGCTTCCCTTGGTTGCCCCAAAGGCCTTTGCTGTGCATGCTCTGCATCCTTTCTTAAGTATCAAGTTTGCAACAGAGATTAAGTTTATTTCAGTTTGACTGAATAGGCCTTTGATGAAATGAGGTTTCTAGGGGAAAGAAGTTCTAACAGAGAACACTAATGGCAATAATAAAGGCAGAAAAAGCAGTAAGGCTTGATTTCCCCATCTTTGGATTCTAGTATATTGTTAGGTGCTTTATCTAGCCTTTGTAAATTGAAAACTCATAGAATTTATTTTTATCTTAGTGCACTGGGGCTTGTGTGCCAAAACCCAGTAGTACTAATTAGAGTAACAACTTTGTAATTCCCACTGCATAGTGATGGGAATTTAACTCCTTAATTTTCACGTTTCTTTGGTGTTCAGAAGCAAGTCATTTCAGTAAAGCAAATTTGTAAGATTGCCGAGTTTTGTTACAGTTTTTTTATTTATTGAGAGATAATTTATGTAACATAAAATTCACCATTTTAAAGTGTGTAATTCTTTTTTTTTTTAGTATATTTGTTATGTTGAGCAGTTATCACCAATCTCTAATTCCAGAACATTTTTATCTCCCTAAAAAGAAACCCTATATAACTGGTTTTTAATTTTGGGATTTTCTGGTAAAAGTTCTTCAAATAATTGGTACTTAATTTCTACAATTCTTTGTCTAGTACTTATCATATACTAGGCAGAGTGCTGGGTACTGGGAGATGTTTAAACAACTAGCTTTCGTTCATTGTGTTTCCATACTGTCCTCTGTTAATTTAAAAGGTGATTATTTATTTTATTGACATTAAAATATTGGTAACTGGAACAAGAAGTTAGAATGTCACCTTTTTCAACCTTAGTTGGGAACTAGTGATTTGGGTAATTGAGACATTTTAGTATTTGCATGTTTGTAAATGACTGCAAAAATCACCATGAGTATTGATTTTGGGGTAACAAATACATTTTAGCCAGTCAGCAAATTTGCAAATAAAGAATCCTTGAAAAATGAAGACTGACTGTCTTTTATCTCAACTAAAGGTGAATATCTTGAGATTCTTGAGGCATTTTTTTTGATCATCTTATGGAATGTGTTAGAAAAAGAATGTCATTAACTTTATATTTCATACTTTTGTATGTTGTAAAATACATGAAGTCAAAAGCTGCTCTATGTCAATGGTTTTGGCATAGTTACAAATTAGTTAAACTTTTAGTTCTTGGTCCCTTTCACTAAGCAAAGCTTTGATAGGAACCTCATTTAAACTATTCAAGAAATCCAGTTCAAGCCTCTCAGTATTTGACATAGTGCTGTAGCTGTTTAGTTTCCTGACTCAGTTTCATTTAGTGGACAAGAGCAGAGACTGCCTTTCATAACCATTTTTTTGGTCAGAATACAAGCTGACATAATAGAGTGTTAAAGTAGCTCTTTTTGTTGTTCTAAAGATGTGTGATGGCCTTGTAGTTTCTTTCCCCCGTCTGACAATTTCTGCTCTTTAATTGGATTATTTGGGCTGTTTACATTTAATGTAGTCCTCACTGATTTGGACTCTGCTGATTTGAGATTTTCAAGACTTTAAAACATTAGTAAATATTAGTAAAAACATCTGTCTGTTAATATTGATTATAAGGTGTTTCATCATCATTCAAGTGTATTTCATAAACACCTCTACTCATTAGGGTTGGCCATAAATGTAGATGGAATAAATTTATGTATACATAGTATGATTTTCGGTGTGCCAAGTTCTTTCTCAACATTTTTTTACACTTGCAAACAAATGCTTACACCCGTAACCTGTTGATCTAGTGTATTTATCAGTCAGTGGTATTAGCCTTTGATGTCACATTCTGTGTAGTACTCAGTAAAAAAGAAGTAACAGGAGATTAGCATTGTTAATTACATGAATTTTCTTGTAATTATTTCTTAAAGTAAATTTTGGTGTACTTTTATGTATATTGCTTTTTTGCCTTTTGGAAAACCAGAAATTTGTCTGAACCTTTTGCTAGGTCATCGAGCAGTGTATATTGGTGTTCATGTCCCATTTAGTAAAGAGAGTCGGCGGCGGCACAGACATCGTGGACACAAACATCACCATCGGAGAAGAAAAGATAAAGAGTCAGATAAAGAAGATGGACGGGAATCTCCCTCTTACGGTAAGAGAAAGCATAGTTCTCTACTAACAGAGTTCTTTCCTGGAAAGTTTTTTTAAAGAATTTGAGTATGTAGACACAATATGTGCCAGGAGGAATAACAATTGAAGTATTTTTTTCTATAAGAAAAATATTTAGTTGATAGTTTAAGAGCTATTTGGTGTAAGTGAATCAAGTAAGGAGTGTTATTTTCTTCATTATTTTCTGGCCTTGCCATTGTGTAAGTTGAATCTTGGCACTTAAACTTCAGTTGGATAGGGTGTTATTTCCTTCTCTCTATATTTCATTATTTACATAGGCAATGATCTAGTATCTGGAATCCTAAGGCTCCTGGAAAAGACTGAAAGTTCTTTTTTCATTTTTATACACATTTTTTGGCCAGGAGATTTCATCCACTAAGCTAGGTTCCTTGGTAATCTCTGCAAAAAAGAGTGCTTTGATATGATAGTATTTTCTGCAGAAGGACAACATTTTAGTTTGAAAGCAGAGAAATATAGAAGTACCAGTAGATGAAATCAGAAAGAAAAAAAGCATTTGGTAGAGGAAAGAGAGTGTTATCTGATAATGAACATTAATTGCACTGATCTAAGTGGCCCTAAAAGGTGGAAAAGGCAAGAGAGCCAGAAAAAATAGCTGTGTAGCCTGAGGAGACTCTTGACATTACACTTAATTGACATTCAGGTCATCACTGGTTCTTTTAGGACATCATGGACCCACATGGTCACCTCTACACCAGGGGTCCTAGTGTGTGCATTATAGCAAAGCTACATGAGCTGCACCTCTATAGGCACCTGCCTGCTATGCTAAAGGAAAGTTTTTCTGAAGACATGAAGAGGGAAAGAGATTACTGTGTATAATACAGCTGTGACATGAACATAAAGAAAATACCAATGGCCTAGTAAAATATTAAGTGCCAGTTCTGTGCTAAGCATGCCACTAAGCTCTTGACATAGGCTGTTTGATTTAATAGTCTCTACATTTTTTTTTTAAAGATGGGCATTATTTTCACTGTATAGATAGATAAACTTCAGCTTAGAGAGATGGGAATCTCATAACAACCTGTACTAAGAGATAAGGATGACTTAATAAAATGTTAAGTAGTCATATAACTAACAAAGGTCATGCAGCTAGCAAAAGAAAAACCAACAAACACCAATTTTAGAAAGGGATCACTAGTGAACCTATGATATTAAGTGATTGAGAAGTAATTTGCTGTGCCCTATGACACATCCATCCAGGTTAGAGTATCTTAGACTATTTGATGAGTGGCTCAGTATGTGTCTCTAATTCCTACTGAATAAAAAGGTACATAATATTATTATAGAAATGCTCTTTACTAAACTTTTCACTTAAGTATGTATATATGTTCACTGGGGTAGGTAAGTTGATGTTTTAAGCTAAGATGACAGTTGAAGACCAAATATAGTGGTTTGAAGAATAAATTTGGTGGAGAAAATATATGTGCCTTTTTAATGGAATAACTATCCCTAGAAAAGTTTTATGCCACTGAAGTGGGTTTATTTTGGTTTTAACTGCCAATACGTACCCTAGAAATTGCTATGAAAGAAGTCCCTTCTTTCCTCCCCCACCTCTCTAAAAATAGATTATATAGTACTTTTGCTTTTGGACATGATGTAATAACAGGGATTGAATTTGCTGTACTATCTAAACAGTTGGAAAAATGGAAAAAATACAAGAAACTGTAATTTTCACACATTGGACAACAGGCAGTGTAAGATTCTGACCTCTGTGACTGGGAAACAAGCGAGGTGAATGCTATGATGGTTTGAGCTTCTTGCCTAGAGACAGTGTCCAGGCCACAGCACAAGTAGGGGAGCCTGAACTGAGCCTCGCAGGCTTTCATAGTTGAGGAGACAGAGGTTGGAATTTGGGAAGGCCAAAGAGTCTAGAATTGAGGTGTAGAGTGCCAGAGAGTGAAGAGCTACACATAGAGAGGCCCAAAGGTCTGATGAAAGTCCTTCTCAATCTTTGGCTGAATACTGGTTTGAGCCAAAGAAAACTACTTGAGGCCTAGGAAATAACTACCAGAAAGTAGGCTAAACAGTTCTTGGATCTCACACAGGACTGGGAATAGGATGTGTTCCCATCAGTCAGAACAGGGTCTTTAGTTTTACACTAAAGGCTGCAGTGGATCTGCTCTAAAATTCTGTAAAGCAGGTCTTGAAAGAATTAAATTGATTTCAAGTATCTTTGTGTCACAACAAAGTATAACAATACAAAAAGAAATACAGTAAAACCCAGCACCAAACCATATAAATTGCACAATTTCTGACATCCAGGAATTGTTTGAAATATAAAAAGGTGGGGAAATATCAGTGATAACCAAGAGAAAAATAAATCAATAGAAACAGATCCAGAGTGACACACCTGATGGAATCAGAAAACCAGCATGTTAGAGCAACTATAATAAACATGCCTTATATGTTAAAGAGGCTAGAGGAAAATATGACTGTGGTGAGGAGAGAAATTAAAAATATAAACAAGCTCCAAATGGAATTTCTAAGGATGAAAAATACAGTAAGTGAAATGAAAAACACTAGGTAAGATTAACAGATGATTTCTCACTGCAGAAAAAATCCCCCCGAAACCATAGACCCAATGATAGAAAGAATCCAAATGAAACAGAAAAAAGACTGAAAATGAATAAACAGAATATCAATAATTTGTCAGAATTATCAGGTAGTTTGACATACGCCAGGAAGAAGGATTGCAGAAAAAGTATTTGAAGAAATAATAGTTGAAAGTTTTACAAATTTAATGAAAACTGAACTCACAGGTCCAAGGAGCTGAACAAAACCCAAGGAAAAAGCAATGAAGAGAACCAAGCAAAGGCACATACAAATTGCTGAAACTAAGATGTAGTAGTCCTAAATGTATATATGCAGGTAAGAACAGCTTCATGATACATGAAGCCAAAACTGATAGATAACATGGAAAAGAAAAAGATAAATTCACAACTGTAGTTGGAGATTTCAACTCTCCTTTCTCAGTAATGGATAGAACAAGTAAACAAACAAAAAAATCAGTAAGGATATAGAAGACCTGAATAACATTATTACTCAGAGTGATATTTACAGTGATACCGGTACACCCAACAACAGCAGAGCAAACATTCTTTGCCAAGTGTAAATGGGATATTTACCAAGACAGCTAGATCATATTCTAAGCCGCAAAGTAAGTCTTAAATACATTTAAAAGGATTGGAAGTATATTCTCTGACCACAATATAATTAAAGTAGAAAGATACCAAGAAAAATCCACAGATATTTGGAAATTAAACAAGTTGATTCTTAATAACTCATGAGCTAAAGAAGTAATCACAACAGAAATTAGGAAATATTTTGAACTCATGAAAATAAAAACACAGTACAGGCAATACTTGAGATAAAATCTTCCAAACTGAGGATGCACTTTTGATATGCATAGTTGCAAAGTGAGGACTTTCTACATATTGAAATTTGCTAGATTCAGCTAAAGCAGTGCATATAGGAAAATTTACAGCATTTAATCCTTGTATTGGAAAAGAAAAACGATCTCAAATCAGTGATTTAAGCTTCTACCTTAAGAAACTAAGGGAAAAAAATTACGCAAATTGAACCAAAGTAAGGAAAGAAATGAAGCAATAAAACCAAACAAGATATGAATAAAATAAAAATTAGAGAAACAATAGCAAAATTCAACCAGATTGAAATCTGGCTCTTTTAAAAGATAAATTAAGAAACTTATAGCCAGACTGATCAGGGGGAAAAAAAGACATTAATTACCAATATCAGAAAATTTCAGTATAGATTCTACAGACATTAAAAGATTAGTGAGGGAATATTAAGAATGATTTCATGCCAAAAAAATTGATAATTTAGATGAAATGGGGAAGTTCCTTAAGAATACAGCTACTAAACAAAAATGGATAACCAGAATTGCCCTTTATTTATAAGGATATTAAAAATGTAGTCCAAAACATTCTCATAATGAAAATTTACTCCCAAATAGTATGATGGATGAATTCAATCAAACATGTAAGGAAGAAATTATGCAGACTCTGTGAGAAAATTGAAAATGAGGGAGTAATTCCCAATTCATTTTTTTGTATCCAGCATTACCCCAATACCAAATTAGATAAAGATGTTACATGAGAATAAAATAACAGATACATATTTCTCATGAATGTAGATTCAGAAATCCTTCACAAAATACATATCCAATATTTAAGAAAGATACCATATCATGACTGCCATAGGCTGAGTGATTGCTCCGAAGATGTCCATTTTCCTAATGCCTAGAACCTGTGAATGTTATCCTTATATAACAACCTCAAATTTACAGTGGTTAAATTAAGGACTTTGAGATGGGGATATTATACTGAATTAGCAGGTGTGGCAGATGTAATCACATGGGTCCTTAGTAAGAGAGAGTCAGAAGATTAGAGAGGAAAAACATGTGACAACAGAAGCAAGTGGTAGTCATGATGCAAGAGAAAGATCCAGATCCCAAGAATGTGGGCAGCTTCCTGAAGCTGGAAAAGGTAAAGAAATGGATTTTCCCGTAGAGCCTCCAGAAGAAATCAGCTCCATGCTTTTAGCCCTGTAATGCCCATTTTGGACTGGTCTCCAGAGCTATAAAAGAATAAATTTGTGTTGTTTTAAGCCATCGAGTTTGTGGTAACTTGTTACAGCAGCAAAAGGAAATTAATAGGATAACCAAGCGGAAATGCAGGGTTGGTGTAAAATTGAAACAGCTAGCAGTATAAATAGCCACTTTAACAGTTTATACTGTTTTACTGGAGAAAAACCATATAGTCATCTCAATAAGTGTAGAAAAGCCTTTGACAAAATTCACCCCATTCATGATGAAACTCTAAACAAACAATGAATAGAAGAAAAGTTTGTCAGTGTGATAAATTATCTACTTACTGGTGAAAGACTGAGTGCTTTCTCTCCTGAGGTTTGGAAGAAGGCAAGGATGTCCTCTCCTGCCATTTCTATACAACTTGGTACTTGAGCACCTAGCCAGTATTAAAAAGCAAGAATGAAATTAAAAGTATATGATTGTAAAAGAAAGTAGTAAAATTGTCTTTATTCACAGATAAAGAATCATACATATAGCACATCCTAAATAATCTACAAAACTTCAGAACTGAATGAGTTTAACAAGTTTCAGGGCACAAAATGAATTACATTTCTATATATTTTTATATTGTAGCAATGAACAAATTAAAATAAAAGAAAATGACACTTAAGAGTACCACCAAAATTATTACTTGTGGATAAGTCTGAAAAAAAGACATGTAAGACATAAATACTGAAATTTAAAAAAACTTCAGGAAGCTCACAGAATGGTTTTGTTTGTCCTGCATAGTCTGTCTTTGTCTTTCTCAAAGTATTCCTTCAATATGTAGACCCATGTCATATACATACTGGGAAACTTTCAGATGTGTTTTTTTTAAATTCTTGCCCTTTTCTGTATTTCCTCTTTCTGGAATTTTTCCTGTTTGACTTTCTTACTCTGTTCTCTGCATCTCTTATGTGTACATACATCTACATCCTTCTGTGTGTTCTTTTTATTTGTCACTGATGCTTATCTACTGTCCTCAGATCTATCTTTTCCTTTGATAATTCTTTCTAATCTACTCTTTAACCTGTTCTGAAATCCCTGTTGGTTACATCTCACTGCCTGGAGGTTTGTTTTTGAGTTTTGAGTGTGGCCTCATTTCTCAGATTCAGCAGTTTGATTTTGTTTATAATTGATGCTTGTGGTTGTTTGCTTGTGTGTTTATACTGGGATCTTAGGGATTTCATCTGTCATGGAATGAAATGTAGGCTAATTTCTCAGGTTGGGGATCTTGTATGGCATAGGTAGTTTGGATTCAGATGGCATGAATGGGATATCTGATTCTTAACAGTTGCTTGTCCTACTTCCCTAACCTCAGCTGACAAAGAGTTTTGCTTCTCCAGGATGGTAGGAAAAGTTTGTTTCTTTATACCCCTCCCCTTTAGTTTTCTCATCATTTTTTGAAACTTGGGAAGTTTCTTTTTTCTCTCTTGAACTTAGGTACATATTAATTATATATTTGTAAGCGTTCTATTTTGTCTAATATGTCCATATATTTCTAGTGAGGGAAAAATACTGTCTTTGAGCATAGCTTTCCATGTTTTGGATGTTGCTTATTTCTACTTGTTTTTACATTATTTGGTTATAAGATTAGTTTGACTTGTTTATTTTGAACATAAAATTTTTCTTTTTTGTCTGTGGAGGTGATTTTTCTGTGATACTTTTTCCTGGATTGTTCATCCTTTCTGGAATTATGATATTTTAATATTAAAAGAAATGTGTTTTGATGGTATATATTTATTTATAGCAAGAACATTTCACTTGTAAAACTGTGAATTTATCTTCAAATGAATTGAGGAAAATTTTAAGTATATTTAAATTCTAATTTTGTCAAGACACACCATCCCAGAGAGTTCAGTTCATCCTTGGTACTGAAGACGATGATGAAGAGCATATTCCCCATGATCTCTTCACGGAAATGGATGAGTTATGTTATAGAGATGGAGAAGAGTATGAATGGAAAGAAACTGCCAGGTAATAATAGTGAGTCTCCATGTTTCATTGACTTTACTTGATTTCTTTTTGTAATGAGAATATAAAATTTAACTTATCTGGTGCTTTAAAACAATGAGCAGAGAATTTCCTCACAGCTGGACATTATAGCTTTAGTTCTTCCTTTTTATTCTCATATTATTTCCTTGTTAAATAATCCTTAATGTTTTAGTATAATACAAAAGGAATTACGTTACTGCAGGTTTTAATGTCATTAATTAGAAAAGCAAATTTGAAAAATCAAAATCTTGCATATTATAAAGTTTAAAAGGGAATTAGAAATAGAAACTATGAAATTCCATAGTTTGTTTTTGTTGACTTATTAGTATGATATCTAGAAGAGAACGAGGAATGACAAATGTGACTTCTGAGCATGGGCATCATAGACAATTAACCTAATTTGCAAAATGTGTTTTAGCTAAATTCGTTTTTGTGGTGGTTATTTTTGTTTCTCAGGAAAGTGTATATTTATCATTTTAAAATAAGCAAATCATCATTATTCATAAAATATTTTTATATATTACACTTTGCAGATGGCTGAAATTCGAAGAGGATGTTGAAGATGGTGGTGACCGTTGGAGTAAACCTTATGTGGCAACCCTTTCTTTGCATAGTCTTTTTGAACTAAGAAGTTGCATCCTAAATGGAACAGTCATGCTGGATATGAGAGCAAGCACTCTAGATGAAATAGCAGGTTACAGCACAACTGACTTCTTTATATATACATTGTACAGAAATTAGAGATACTTAAAAAAGGGAAAATAGTGTGGAATTTCAGAACATTGATTTAACATCTATGTGTTGAGTTTCCATTCTGTGCAGGACAGTATAGGAGTAGACATATGAATAACACTTTTTGTTATTGATAAGCTTGGAGTCCAAATGATTAAATTACACAGACAAAACTACAGTTTCAGCAAGAAATTGATTAGTGCCATAAGCAAGATATGGAGTCTATTCTCTGAAAATGCAGAAGAAAGGGCTTTTTGTTTCTTTGTTTTCTGGACCAATGTATCTAGGGAAGATCCACAGAGTACATTAATTGTACAACTTATTCATGGAATTGAACACAGGGAAATAAGGAGCAGGTGGTACAAGAGAAAAGAAAGTATCCCAAGGGGAGAAGGAAGAAAAGTCTAAAAGGTACAGACAGGTATGAATCTCAGGAAAGTCAATTCCATGTGAATATACAGATTTCTTGAATAATAGGAGGGTATATGTTGGGAAAGCAAATTAAAGATTGGTTGTGACTAGCCTTGGGTTACTGGATTAAGAAATTGGATTTTATTAAGTAGGCATTTTGGCTGTCAGTGATCTTTAAGTCAGAGAGGAGTGTGATCTAGATGTATTACATAGGTCATTCTGGTCAGAATATGCAGGATGGCTTTGGATTGGGAAGACGTTAGAAGCAAGGAAGCCAATTATTTTTTTTTGGAATAGTAACCTAAGCAAGAAATGATCATGACCTGAACTGTGGTAGGTAGTAGCAGGGAAACGAATGAGAGAGAAACCTGAAGGAGGTTGTAGAGGTAGAATGTGGCAAAGATGGCTGTGATAAAGCTACTTGGCCATTAACTGAAGTTGCTCCCTGCCCTAATCCAGTTCAGTGGTAATGAATTTGATAGTGTGACTATCGTTATAGATTGTTCCTATGGAAAAACCAAAGATCTGTAGCATTTGATCTCCAAGAGAACGGTAAAATTTCCTAGTATTTCTCAGGCTAGAAATGCTTTGATACTACCAGATTTGTCCATGTGCTGCAAACCTTTAAATCATCAAAGTCCTATTTTCTTGTCTTATGTAAATGACTGAATAACTGAGTGAGCATTAGGAAATTGAATTTGGACATATGGGTCTTACTTGGGTTTTGGAAATTATCACATAACACATCATAGTAATTTAGTAAACATATAATCCGCCAGTCACTTGTGTGGTGACCTGTAGTCACTGTGTTAATGTTATAGTTTACGTGCTAGTTAATCCTTTCCAGTTATTTGTTGTTTAAGAGTAATATTACAGGTTTGAAACTTGGTTCTCTTACCTCATTAGTGCCATTGTTTAAAATATACATATCACTGTTTCCATTGCCTACACCCCTCTCCAGCCTGATATATTTATATCCTAGAATTTATTCTTTCATGATGCTTTATTCATTTTCTCATCAGTTTTTCTGTGTCTGGAAGAGTGAGAGCAAAAAATTGATCGGCTTAGTTAACTGTTGTATACCCCACACATAATAGGTACCATTAAATAGTGAGTGAGTGAATGAAAAATTCCAGATATTCATCAACAGTTTTGGGGAAAAATATGAGGAGAAGTAATAAAATGCGTTCCTTTCTTAAGAAGCTAATATTACTGAATATTTGCTTTAATAGAACTGATTCTGGCCCTATCAGAAAAGGACTTTCAGCTATAGTAAAGCTATTAGTGTATGACATCAATTAATTAATGCATATATAATTAGTATTGTATAATAGCCTCTTTGTAAATAATAGTATTTATTAAAATAAGGATCTGTGTAATTTGTTCATGTCTGTTGGATAATGTTCACATTCATCTCCATGTATACATTATTTAATATCAAAGAAAAATAATATTTTCTAGAGCTAATACCTTAATAGGGTTTTATAATACCTTAAATAGGGTTTTATTTTTCTGGTAGGGTTTCCCTTACAATTTATACTGTGTTACAGTTATCCAAGTGATAGTTTATTTAATAAAAACAACTGCTTTTTTTCTTTGAATAGATATGGTATTGGACAACATGATAGCCTCTGGCCAGTTGGATGAATCCATAAGAGAGAATGTCAGAGAAGCTCTTCTGAAGAGACATCACCATCAAAATGAGAAAAGATTCACCAGTCGGATACCCCTTGTTCGATCTTTTGCAGATATAGGCAAGAAACATTCTGACCCTCACTTGCTTGAAAGGAATGGTGAGATGAATTGTGGCATCCGATTTTTGCTAACATTCTACTCTAACAGCCTTCCAGTATGTTGCAATTAGCATCTGGGGAAAGAAAGATGTTTTTTCCAGATGATTACATAGGTCACATTATTATCTTCTTTATTAAAAAAAAATATATAGTAGTGTTATTCGTGCATTTAAAAATACCATTTCTAAAATGTCTTTTTTTACAACATGACAGAATTATCAGTAGATATCATTTAGATGAAAAAATTAAGCATTCACTGTTAAAATGGAACATTTAAGCACTGGTGTTAAAATGGTGATTTAAGCACCACCACTGTACCTAACCCTGAATCTCTTCTTGCTTTTTGTTTATGTTCAAGAGCTTTTGTATAATTGGTTAAAGAGGCATAGATTATGATATATACATTTAATCCTTTTAAAATTCTAAATCTTGAGTTTGAATCTTTATTACCTATATTGGATTTTTTCTGAGTGATTTTTTTTGTCTCCTGAATATACTTTATCTGCTGGATATAACCAGTGTTTTGGGGTTGGTTTGCTGATTTCACTGCCCTTATTTATATAATTTGTGAAAGACTTTTATGATTGGTTCTGTTTTATGCTGAGGATAACCCAGTTGATGTTTTCTAAGCCATTGAGAATGGCAGACCCACATACTCCAGCTCTCTACTCTTCATTCTGGGTCTAGCAGTGGGTTATGTGGGAACTGGGGAGTCAGTTTTTGTAGCTATTTACTTACCTCTGTCACTGTTTCTAAGGCTGGCACGGTTGGAGATTTTGCTTTCCTCTTTCTGAAGCAGAGGAATCCATCATACATTCTGTTTTGACTCTGAAAGAGAGCTGCGGTGACAGTGACTCTGACAGTCCCAGAAGCAAAGGGTTGGGTTGCTTATGAGGGTCACTGTTGGCCTCTAGCTGTGACCATTTCCCAAGGCTTATGAGGATGGGCCACAGTGTCTTTCTACTCATCTTTTCTGTCCCTGAAATAATAGTATGGCTTGTAAGTATTGTACAGGCAAACAGCCGTAGATGATAGGGCTTCATATATCTAAATTTGATGGTAATTATCTTTTTAGCTCAGTATAAGATACTTAAGTCTGTTTCTTCTGAGACTTTGACCATTAAAAATTTTTTTTATCTGTTTAAAATTATGCCTTTGTATATTTAAAGAGCCTTAAAAATGAAATAAATCTCTTATGGACCTAAGTTCAATTTAAAAGCAAGCCATCTATGTTACATTTTTACCTCTCTTTTCCATCTCTCATATATTGTATATATGTCAATGAAAGTAGTTCATTTACCCAAAGACCTTATTAAATCTTTGTGTCTTCTTTGTTCCTGATTATTGTCTAGTTGTCACTTGGTTCCTTTGAATGAGACAAGAGCTATTTTTTAAAAATGCCATTTTAGTTTAGCATGGTCCAAATTTTGTGTATTATAGTTGTAATTTAATAGTTTTCCTGCATGTAGCTTATTTTTTAATTAAATGTTGATGGTTTATGGATTAAAGTTTACTCTTTATTTTTAATATTTCTGGGGCTTCTTGAGCATGTAGCTTTGATTACTCAGACTTAGATCATACGGAGTTGGTTGTTAATATTTCTTATGTTTTTCCTAAAAAACAGTGTTATTCCAGTAAGCTATAATTCATTATGTCCCAGTGTTTGACATATACAAGCCTTATTTCATTATTGCCATTGCTGGTGAGAAATACTTTATTCAAATTAAAGATTGTATGTGTTTGTTTAAAGTCATCTGCTGTATTAGAAATGCAAGCATAATTTAGGACATTTATTAATATCTTTAGAAAGCCCAAGAATATGTATCCTTTAAAATTGACACATGTTTATCAATTTTAAAAAATTCTCATTTTAAAAAAAATTTTACTTAGGAATACTACCAGTAGGTGATGCCCTATTGACTTAATGTTATAAAGATTTTATATAATTTTTAAGTTAGGAATTATTAGATAATGTTAATGTTGACTTTTATTGAAAGAAATCATTATCTGAGTGGTTTGGTACAATGTAGGAAAAATACACTAACTACAAACTGAGTGCTGGTAAGTTTTGGTTTGGGTTCTACTTAGATTATTTTCATGTTTTCATTTGCTATTATTTATTTAAGCAGCGACTTTGCACTGATGATGTTCTTTTTTTAAAGAGACACACCATTGGGCATTCTAATTACTAACAGAATATTTTTCCCACCATCTATCATTAACATTGTTTTTATTTTTTTGTTTTGTTTTTTGCGTACATCTTCAGGGAACTAATTACAGTTTATGCAACTTTTCAGTGACTTTCTAACATTTAAAAATCTGGTTGCCATGCTGACTCTGATAGCATGAATTTGAAATTTGAGGCCATTAAAGCCTGCAGTTGACAGTTTAAATTGGTTTTTGTGTCTCTATTTTCCTTCTGCAGTGAACTTCATCATTTTTCATTTATTTGTTTTATCTCAGGGGAAGGCCTCTCAGCCTCCCGCCTCTCTTTGCGAACAGGTCTGTCTGCCTCAAACCTTTCATTGAGAGGAGAATCGCCTTTATCTCTTCTTCTCAGTCATCTTCTTCCTTCTTCAAGAGCTGGAACCCCTGCAGGCTCGAGGTGTACCACCCCAGTACCCACCCCTCAAAACAGTCCTCCTTCCAGCCCTAGCATCAGTCGTCTGACATCCAGAAGTTCCCAACAGAGTCAGCTCCAGGCCCCAGAACTACTGGTTTCGCCTGCTAGTGGTGATATTCCCACAGTAGTAATTCATCCACCTGAGGAAGACTTAGAAGCACTGAAAGGACAGGAACAGAAGAAAGAGGAAAATGTTGACATAACTCCAGGCAACTATTCAAAGTCCTCCATGTGTGGTGCTTTCTGCCTCTTGATCACTTGCACTTGGAATGCCTTTCCTCACCTGGCTTTAGCAGCATATGTAGATAATGCTTATAATTTATTTTGACTTCTGCATGTTTTTTTTCTTTATACTCTATTACACAAAAGAACAGAATTATTAAAAATTTTAAGTTATAAGAAGACAACAGATAAGACTACACATGATTTAAGCCCTTTCAAAATTTTTTCACTGAGATTTTATAGGTCAAGACATTTTGAGAAAAACATGGAAAGTTTTATAAGTAATCTTTTAATTGCCATGACTTTTTAAAATGGTGGCTTGTCTTCTCTGACATTTCATTCACAAGGTGAATGGACATACATTGTACACAAATTCTAATGAAGTGATGTGCCTTTTATCTAGTATTTGATGTTTCTGTACAAAGAATGCAGTATGTTTTAACCCTTCTAACAAAAATAGGATCAAATGTTCTTTTTTTTTCACTCTGCCTCTGAGAAGATGGAGGTTTTCTAATGACTGCCTGGAATCATTATTTCAAGACTAGGATTACATTTTGAAATAGACTCTTGTTGTCCATTATTTAATGCTATATTTATTTTTGATCGAAATTTACCTTGAAGTTTTTAGGACCACAGTTCTTACAGTTGTGGCTAGGATATACTCTCATATGTGAACTAGAAAAATTATTTCTTAGTGGATAAAAGATTTGTAACTCATTTAAGGGTTATATATTATGATAATTTTGGCTCTTCTTTATATATTAATTATATGTACACTTAACTGTATATTTATCTTCCTGCCCGATTCATGTGATGAAGTATTGTTTAGTGATTATTTTTTATTGACAGCTAAACATCAGTGACACATATGAATGCTAGCTAGTGGTTTTAATCACATATTTTAATGCTTAATCACATAAGTATTATCACATTTCTCCATAATATTGACAATATTGAACACTTCACTGGTAGTTTATGGTTATTAAATTAGCCTATTTAATGCATATAAAAATTTATGTAAGTTAGGTGGATACAGCCATTTTCAGAAACGCAGACTCAGAAAAGTTAAACAACTTCCCCTCAGTGATACCACTAGTAACTTATGGCCTACGTGCTCTGCCTGCAGCCCTCTCCCTCTTCATTGGCATTTGCCAGACATACCAAGTAGATTTAGTCAAAGCTCATTGTAGTGTCCAAAAAAGGACATACTTTTTAGAAATTAAAAAATGGAAGTTTTGTGGCAAATCATTTTAACATTCAGGATCATCATTATAACTACCATCATTTTATAGTTTGTGTCACATGCAGTGATAATGTGTTTTTCAAATATTCTTTCTAATTCTTTCTAATTCTTCTAACAATTGGCGGATGTTCATGTTATCCCTATTGTACAAATGAAGAAAACTAAGAGATGTTAAGATCATACTGTAAGTGACCAGAACAAAAAAAAAACCAGATCTACCTATAACAAAATCTATAGCATAGTATTTCATTGTAAATTTTACTACTTCTGAAAAAAAAATACAGTGTAATAATGAGATAACTGAATAAAAAGGAGAGAAAAATACCTACAAATAATTACTCAGGAATAATCAGCACACTTCATTAAAAAAAACCAGCACGATTTACTATTTGTGCTTGAACCAAGTGATTTCAACATTAATTCCTTACATTTGTTCTTACCTATGTGTATCAGTAATACCAAACATTTCTTGTTCTACCAAATTCTGTTATTAATAATAAGGGACTAAATTTTCTATAGAAAGGAAGGAACATATGGCTTCACAGTGCCTGCTAGGCTATTTTGTTAAGGGAGAAAAGGAGCAGTTAACTGAGATTGAGGAACACAATTAAGGTTTTTCATCCTCTTCTGTAAGTGTGCTGTGAATTTTTCAGCCTCTCTAAAAAGAAATGAGAATGGAGGAAAGAGGCAATTTCTAAAGATAAGAAAAACCTCATAATTAAGATTATAGGAGCAGCTATATATATTATCCATTGTTTATTATTTTTGGTGTTTAAGGCACCAAAACTAGCTGAGTTTCCTTGAGGTCTTGATGGTATGTTAGGGGAAGATGGTGGCCTCAGTCTCATTTTGGAGAGACTAATGCCACTTTTTTGTGTTGTGGGCTCATGGTTTGTGCATACCCATAGTAAAAAAGAGTGATGTTTCTCATTGGTTATTTTTTAAAGAATAATTATATGTACAGGAGGTAAACTTATTTTTAGTATTCGTAGCTAGCTGTCTTTCGGCTCAGTGTTTCTCAACCTTTGCACTGTTGACATTTTGGGCTGGATACTTCTTTGTTGTGGGGGTCGTCCTGTGTGTTGTATGGTGTTTAGCAGCATCCAAAGCTGCTGTCCACTGTCTGCCAGTAATTGTAGTTGTAACAACTAAAAATGTCTCTAGATGTTGCCAAATGTCTCTGGGGTGACAGAATCTTCCCGGGTTAAGAACCGTTGCTCCAGATGTTCCTACTTTCAGACTTTCAGTGATAGAAAACCTTGATATCTTTGATTTGTCTTTCTCTAGTTTGATTTATTTTGAGGAAAGAAAATGTAAGGGCAAAGTAATAGATTTGCCAGAGTATGATTTTAAATCCTAGCACCGATTTGATACATACACATACTCATCTGTGTTTTTTTTCCCCGGAGGCAAAGATATATTGTCCTTCTGAGTTACCAGTGCTAATGATAATTTTAATTTGGGGGAATTTATTCATTTAATTCTGAGCACTAAGAATTTATTGTGGGAACAGGGAGACTTCCTTTACTAATTGAGAAAATAGCTTGCATTTAGCTGAGGTTGGGAAAGGCCACACAGAAGATAATGGTAAAAAATTCTGGTGTTTCTCTGGCATCCCAGTTTTAACAAATTCAGGACGAGCAGGTTAGCCAAGTGACTTAAGGCCCTATCTTCTAGTTTTGTCAGTAGTGAGTCCCACATTATTTCTTCTTCCCATTCCCACTACTGCCTTACTGTCCTTCCCTAGCCTTCTAATTCCACTCTTCTTCCCATAATCTAGTGGCTGGGACTATGCTTATGTATTCTTTTGACTGTACACCTACCGATCGGATACATTTAGTAGTGAGAAGTATATATATTGATGCTCAGTTGCAGTTGCCACCAGGGCCTTAATGATATTCTTCATTTCCTTGTGTGGGAGTCAGTGGAAGCCACTGAAAAATGCTGGTTGACTTTTTTCTGCTTGGGCATATATTTTAATAAAGGAAATTATTCTGGAAGTTTAGGAAGAAAGGTCAAAGAAGAGGAATCAACATTTCTGTGCTAAGCTAAAATTGGTAAAGCATGAGTTAAGGTTTAGGAAGTAGTTTTTATTCTGTTTCAGAGAAGAAGCATGTGGCTGAATAGATTGCATATGCTTTTTTATACTGAGATTTTTGGGTCACAGTGACATCCTAGCTTAGGTATGTCACAGAGAAGTGGGTATCATAGAGGTCTTCCATCATTGAGTTTAAGCAATATACTCAAATGACTTAGGCTCCATTATTAGTTATAGGATGTTGTACTCCAGAAAAATGAAAACTCCCTCATGTATATGTAATGTCCTTAAAATCTTGTAACTTAATTGCCAATATTAACTTTAAAGTTTATAGGATCTAACCACAGAGTTTAATTGAGTTCCTGTGGGTCAGTAGATTGGCAGAATTAAATCTGAAAGTGAAGTCTTTTATGATTCAGTTTAATGCCTTTTCTCCTCTGATGATCAGTATTTGGGTTAATGTTAATCTGTATTCCTGAACTAGGGAATCTTGGGTGTTTTGCAAAAATGAGATACATTTAATGGTAGAAATCTGTGTTACATACTTTAATCTTTTTGACATTTGAATTTTTGCAAAATTATAGTGGTAACAGTTGGCCATATCCTACAAGGGTATTTTTAATTTTTTTATTATTGTGAAATGTTGCCCCTGAATGTAACTTGAAAAGAGTATATGAATGCTTGAACATGTATCAATCATGTGTAATCCGACAAGCTGATTTTATAGAACACCTATCTGTCATTTCTCATCCGAACACATTTTGTAGGTTTGTCTGAGGCTTAGAGGCTGAGTGAGTTACTTAAAGTCACAGCTACAGAGTGGCAGAGAGAGTGCTTATTTCAACACAGATCTGTTTGATTATAAAACCTTTATTGTTTGCATATGTATTGTGAAAATGTTACCATTATATTTTTAAATTATATTTCTTAGAAATAATGACAGTGGGCAGCACATAAATACTCAAGAGCAATGAACACTCTTGAGGAAACTATTATGACTTGTGGAAGATTGATACAATTTCTCCTACATACACATGGTTGATGCAGCTCTTAAATTTCCCCAGTTACACTTGGGGTTTATTAGAGAGTTCCCATTGTCCCTGATGTAAGCATGCTGGCATTGTGTGTGTGGCGCCATGAGGCTCTGCGGCTCCAGTGCACGTTAGGTGTGTGGGCTGTGCTCCCTCATCTTGGTGGCTGTGAAGAGACCCAGGCCTCCTGTCCTCTCTTGTTCCTCACCTACTCACTTGTTTTCTATTTGCGAAAGGCCACCATTTTTGTAAATTCCAACTATAATGTTTTACATGTTAATATGTATGGCTTCATTATTGCTTGAAACATTATTCTAGTCTTGTTGGTATGGTACTAACACCTGGCACTTTTTTTTTTTTTTACCTATCACATTTTCTTTTAGTAAACCATCACTTTCAGGATATGAGCAGAGTCAGTTTACAAAGTGAATTTTCCCCCTTACTAATTTGGAATTTGTTCTTAAATACAGGTATTTTGGCCTCTCCACAGTCTGCACCTGGAAACCTGGACAATAGTAAAAGTGGAGAAATCAAAGGTAATGGAAGTGGAGGAAGCAGAGAAAACAGTACCGTTGACTTCAGCAAGGTAATTCCATCATTGACAATAAATTTCTATAATCATTCTTATTGAGAAAATCACTAGCAAGGTGGCTTTCTTAACATTGATTATAGTAATTTTTAAGGCTGGTGCTTACAAACCTGCATATGATACTTGTGGTATGTTAATTTAAGGTCAGAAATTGTGAGAAAGGTAAAAGTCTCAGAGCTCTTGAAGAACTTTGCATCTTAGTAGTTTTTGAAATTCTGGCAAAAGAATATGTGAATAATATGGCCCATCAATACCATGAATCTTCAGTACCTTTTGAATTATAGTAATTTGTTCTCGATCTACCACCAATAGAAAGGTTAATTCTGAAAATGATGGTACAGCGCTAGCGATTCAGCCTTTTTTTTGCTGTAGTAAGATCCCAGAATTACTGTTTTACCATATCAGAACTTTCTGGAATGTCATTGGAAAACATATTGGTGCTTCCCCATGGGTAGGTAAAGGCATGGATTTAAAAACAAACTCACCTATCTCAGGTATGATCTTTATTTTGGTAGAAGAGTTTTTAGATGAAACAGAAAATGAAAATTTAACGTTAAAAGAACAGGGCGAAACCCCCACAAGTTCTGATTGCAATTGAAGTTAAAGTGTACTCTGTGAGTACTACTTTGGAATAATTGACTCTATGTGGCCATTGCAATGTTTGGATAACATTAGTTTGTTATAAGATACTCTCAATACTTTAATCAATGTTTTTGTATCCAATGTAAGACTTAATTAAATGTGATTATTTCAGTTAAGAAGCATTTTTCTGACACCTGTCATGAGCCAAAGTCTAAAAAATTGGCGTTTTGTGGACGAGGAGTTTGAATGTTGGTTTGCATTACAGCTTTGCTGAGCTTCATGCTCTACAATAATATAAAGCCTTGTATAAGAGACACTGAGTGCACAGAAAGGCTGTTGTGTTTGTAATTCTTCTACTCTGACTTGATCATACTTTTATTGTTGCTCCTATTTCAGATGAGTGAAAAGTATTGAGTAAATTACAGGTTATTCTTGTTAAATGAGTAGATTAATGTAATTTGCCTTATAGATCTCCTCTAGACAAGGCAGATGCCATTTATTCTTGTTCCTCTGTCACAGTTTTACTTTTTTTTACTTGGCCTCTCCTTGTGTACATCTCCCTATCTCCTGTTGGGCAGGAGTCTGCCTCCTGGCACTGTAGTTGTGGCACACTGGGTGTGGGACTCAAGAGGCCCGCTGTAAGTGCTGGTTTTCTTTTTAATAGATAGCCCTGTAAGTGGTTGTTTAGTGACTTGTGTGAAACTACATATAAATGAAGTTCCCATACTTTGATACTATGTTTGTAACCTTTCTTTGTAATTATACACAGACAACTAAATTTGATTGTACAGCATATCATCTATCTATACCAATACTGGCTATTTATTTTAGTTTAAAAAAAAACAAAAAACATTTTTTCTACTTAATGAACATACTGAGGGATTCTCAGAGTTCTTTAAAGTTAAAGAAGACTTATAAAAATATGTAAAAATATACAGGGCTAATTCATTTCTAAGGTTTAAACAACAGATAATCCTGAAATGAATATTTTTTAGCACTGTGTATAATTTCATGAACCATCATTAGTTTGTGAACTATATTTTTGTCCTCAGTAGTTTTCAATGAATCATGCTGTATAGCATTGAAAATTGTCTCTAGTTTGTATGTTTGATAATTTAGATCTCTGAATAATAAGGATTACAACAATTAAGATTGGGAGTGTTGTTTGATAGATAGGTTTTGCCTGCTTTTTTTGTATGTGTCTACTCTCTTTTATATTTGTGAGAATTTTGGTGTTTATACATCTATTAGATCACCAGTTTTGATTAGCTAATAGTAATTTTAAAAACATCTTTCCTGTTTCCTCCTAAGTAGTCTTGTAAATTCCATGCAAACTTTATTTTAAATTATTATTTATTTGTCAATAGGTTGATATGAATTTCATGAGAAAAATTCCTTCGGGAGCCGAGGCATCCAACGTTCTGGTGGGAGAAGTAGACTTTTTGGAAAGACCTATAATCGCGTTTGTGAGACTGGCTCCTGCTGTTCTCCTCTCAGGGTTGACAGAAGTCCCTGTTCCTACGAGGTAAAGAAGTAGTTCCAGTTGATACTGAAGGACCATGTTGCATTATGTAGTAAAAGTTCATTTTAATTGTTCATATTATCATTGCACCAAATGCTTTGATTGTAGAGCATAAATAATAATTATATTTCTTTCTGGAACTAGAAATAAAAACAAAGCATCTTTTAAAAAATTACTTTGCATTTAATGCCTAACGAAGTTCGATACATTAGAAGCTTTGGTTCAAACAGCAATTAATCACCTTAGACATGCTCTGTTCTGTGTAAGCGTTGGCATTAGAAAGAATTGAGTTGAATTCTTGCTGTGCCCCTTCTTGTGGGAGGGTCAAAGCTTGACTCAGATTTTGTTTTATTTGTGAAATAAGGATAATAATACCTCATAGGGTTGATTAAATGTAATAATGCTTCTGAATTAGGCAAAATGTTTTGTTCTGACTTGACCAAAACCTTCTGTTCAATATACATTATAAGTAAAAATTATGAAAGGGGTAATGCCCAAGAGAATCATTAGCAGGTTGTGCTATGAAGGGTAACCAGTTTGTTACCTTTTGACTGTACAAACTTCATTGTAAATGAAAATAACTGCAGCTTGATTGAAATGTATCTGCCTATCTTTAATATCCTTTATTGAGTTGCATTAGTGGTGTAGTATTAAGACAAAAATAATTCCATTGATTTATATTTAATTCCTCATAAAACAGAAAGACAAATACTTGTAGTTTGGATGTGTGAATATTAATATTTTACTGTGGTTTTATTAAAGATAAAACTAGGAAATTAAACGCTTTTTATTTAGTCACTATAAATAAACTTAAATCAAATAATATGAGGTTTGATGTTAAATTTAAGAGTTGTAAATAAAAATTGTTTTTCCTTCTGGAAGTCCCTTATTTACCACATTAGAGTCTTTATCCAGACAATTTTATTTAGGCAGACCTTACTTTTAAGTACTTAATAGAATTGGTATTCACTTTATTTACTAATTTACTTTTCTTGTCAGCATGGATGTGATAAAATTGTTAATTCAATTGAAAAGGATATAGAAGATGGGAACTTGAACTTAAATGTAAAACATTCAATCCCTTAATTACTGCTTTACCTTAAGAGATGGAAAGCAATGTTTTGGTAGAAAGTTAATCATGAATTCCTTTTGTAGTTTTGTGATCTTCTTTAGCCTGAGTAGAGTTGCCATCTTTTTTAAAATCATTTTTACAGTGATTCGTGTAGAAGAATGGAAGTGAGGTCTGAGTGTTGTTTGGGTGTTTACATTTGAATGATTTCTTTATTATTGCCTGTGTGTCTGCTGTTTACATTTAAATCTACGTGTTTCAATGTTTCCTAGGTTTTTGTTTCTGTTGTTGGGTCCAGCGGGCAAGGCCCCGCAATACCATGAAATTGGAAGATCCATAGCCACTCTCATGACAGATGAGGTAATTAAAATGCCCTCTGAGGTGGACACTGATTGTGAAGTGTGTAATGTATCAAGTCCCTTTGAAGTATAATTTCAAATCCCTTTGAAGTGGACGCTGAATAGGAAGCGCCTAATACATATTAGATTATAGTTCTCCTTTCATAGCAAAGCTTAAAAAACTATCCTTACTTTATGTACTGTTTAATCTCATTCACTCTTCAACTATTTGCCTTTGGTGAGATCTTGAATACCTTGCTGTCAGGACCAGTGGGTACTTTTTGGTCTTTTCTTGTTTTCCCTCACACTTGAAATAATCAACTACCTTCTTGAAATTTTGAAATATGCTTTATCCTAGATCTCAGGGTGTCATTTCTTTTGGTTTTCCTCAGGACTCTTGTCTTCTGCTCTTCCCCCTACCCCCTTTCTTCTCTGTAATGTCCTTCTTCCATTTGCTGACCTCTCTTTGACCATGGCCTGTATTGATCAGCGCTTTTGTCTCAGGGACAGAGCTTTGAAATCAGGTGCTAGACATCACTGCCATGTGTCCCTAAGGGATCTGAAACCCTCTGTCCAAGCCTGACCTCCTTTCTCCTTCCTGTCTCGAGCAGTCAGTCACCAGATCTGCTGATTTTACCTCTACAGTATTATTTTATTCTATGATTACTGAGTATTTCCCATCAAAACGTTCTCTTTAAAAAAATTGTCTTAATGTATCACTGTTTTCTTTGGTTATTTGATTGTTATTATTAATTCATCTGATGATACTTTTTATCATCAGATAACAACAGGGGCTTACTTTTTATAGTTGTTACCCAGGGTGGGGTACAGACCTGCCTGAGACAAGAGTTTAGGTAATTATCTTTATTGTAGACTTACTTGTGATACCCAAAATAGATTTGCTATGTATGAACTTTTCTTTCAGCTTTAAAATCCTTCTTTCAATGTTTTTTTCTGTAGATTTTTCATGATGTAGCTTATAAAGCAAAAGATAGAAATGACCTCTTATCTGGAATTGATGAGTTTTTAGATCAAGTAACTGTCCTACCTCCAGGAGAGTGGGATCCCTCTATACGCATAGAGCCGCCAAAAAGTGTTCCTTCTCAGGTAAGAATCCACACAATAAGTGAGTTTTTTTTAATTAAACAGTTTTTGAATAGGTTATATAATTTTTTTCTTCAAAAATCAAAACTCTATACAAAGGTGCACTCAGAGAAGTTGTAACCTGCTTTGCCCCTTTTCTGTCTTACCCCTAAACCCATCTGCCATGGCACACAATTTGTTATTAGTTTTCTGTGAGGCTTTCTAGTTTTTATTCTGTCCATATGAAATGTGAGCACATAGTCTTATTGCCTTTTCTTTCTTAACAAAAGGTAACATAATATATGTACTGTTCTGAATCTTGCTTTTTTCATAGAACAGTATATCCTGGACATCTGATCATAAGAAAGCATAGAGATATTCCTTATTCTTTTTCTCATAGTTTTGTGTATTCCATTTATAGATAGGCCATAGTTTATCTTATTCCTGGCCTCAGATTGTTTTCAGTCTTTTGCTGTTACAAAACATGTCAGAATATTTATATGCCATTTTAGTTTTGGATAGATGTATCTGTAGGATAGATTCCCAGAAATAGGATTGTTGGCTCACCAGACATTTTATTGTAATTTCAGTTTATTATCATTTTAATAGGTATTACCAGAATCCCCTTTTATTAGAGATGAAATATTTGGGACTCCCACAGTGATGAATGAGGCTGCCTATTTCCCTATAGCTTCACTAAGTGTATTGTAAACCTTTTAGATGTTTGTCAGTCTGATAGGTATCTTCATCTTACTAAATATGTCAGGTATTTTAATGTGGTTTAATTCATATTTCAGTAATTAGTGAGTGTTCCTGAATATTTTTCATTTATTGCTGCTCTCCCCCGACTCTACGTTTTTTTTAAACACTATATCAGTTGATCCTTTGGAGCCTGTCATGGTGTTTTATGTGGAGTATGCATCCAAGTTTACCTTTTTTCTAAATTGCTGCCTGGTTGTTCCAGTTTATTAAAAAGTTAAGGATTATCCCCTTGATTAGAGATGCTGCTGTTACCATTTACTAAATTTCTGTATGCAGTCAGGTCTGTTTGTGAAATTACTCTTCCATTGGTCTGTCTGTTCATGGACCAATTCCACACTAATTTCTGAGGCTTTTGTTATGTTTTAATGTTTGGTAGGTATACATTCATTCTTAATCCCTCTATATCACTCTTTTTTTATGAATTTTCTTGGCTGTCTTTGTGAATTATTTTTCTGTGTAAGCTTTAAAATCAGCTTTCTATTTCCAGAAGTAAAACCTGATTTTTAAAAAATCATGATGACAGTTATATTTCTGAGTGAACTGAGGAACACTTGACGTTTTTATAACATTGAGTCTTTTCAAGGACATGGTATATCTTTACCCAGTTGTTTTCCTATTTCAAGTCAGTTTTAGTGTCCTTAAGGAATATTGAAAACTTCTTCTTATCTATGCTTTACATGCTTTTTAGTGAGTGCATTCATAAGTATTTTATCTTTATTGTTTCTATTGTAAATGAGGTCTTTGTTCCATTATAGCACCTGTGTGTTTATTTTATATGAAGGCTATTTGCTATTGTATCTTTCTTTTTTATGCTGCTACGTTTCTTAATTATTTTATTGTATGTAGTAGTTTTTCAGGTATAGCATCTGCAATAAGAGATCATTTTATCCTACATTTTCCAATTCTTAGACTGGTAATATATTTTCTGTTGCTCCAATTGTATTGACTAAAATCTCTTATAGTGTTAAGTAGTAGTTGACTAAGTGGGCATTTCTTAATTTGTTCCTAACTGTAGTCAGTGTCCCTGATGTTTCTGTCATTAAGGTACTCACACTGGGGCCAAAATACACATTTTTATCATGTTAAGAAAGTACCCTAATTTCTGTTTTACTGAAAATTTTAATGTAAGTGGATATTGAAATTTGTCAGGATTTTTAGCATCTCTGGGAATGATCTCATAAATTTTATTTATCAGTTTTTGTAAATCATATATGTAGGTTCTTTAATATGAGGACATTCTTGCATTGTTGGAATAAACCCAACTTGGGGTTTAAAGTGCTGTCGGTCTATGTCTAATATTTTATTTATGTTCTTTGCCTCACTGTTTGTAGGTAGATTGGTCTGTATTTTTTGTAGTCTTCACACTTTGGTATCATTATACTTGTTTAATAAAAACAAGTTTGTAAGCTCTCTTTTTTCTGTGTTCTGAAAACTTTAAATAGCTTGGAATAATTATGTTCTAAGCTTTGGGAGAATTCCTTTGTAAAATTTCCTGAGCTTTAATCTTTTGCTGTATGATAGACTTCAACAGCTTGCTTATTTCTTCTGTAGAGATTGGTTTTTATAAGCTTTCTATGTTTTCTGGGATCAGTTTTGCTACATTATATTTTCCTAGAAAATGACCTATTTCCCTTTCTACTAGTGTCAGCTTTGGGAAATTGTGTTCCCAGTGTATTACCCATTTCATCAAGGTTTTCAATTTATTTGCAAAGGGCTGTGCAATGCAGTGTCTCTCTCTTTCTCATTCTCTGCATATGTATATTTCTTATATATATATATATATATATATATATATATATATATATATATATATATATATATATATATATATATATATATATAAGATATTATATATTGTATACTAGCTAATGGTTTATCCTGTTTTTCAAATAGAGCAGCTTTTAAAATTTATTTCTATTCCCCTTTTTCAAAAATGTATTTTGTTTTCTAACTCAGCTTCTGCTTTTAGCTGTGAATTTCATTCCTTTCACTTTCCTTCAGGAAGGAATTTTGTTTTCACATTAACTGAATAAAATGTTTAGCTTAATTCATTTATTTTTGTTCTTTCACTTTTATTAATATAAGTGCTTAATTTTCTTGAATGATGCTTTTGCTGTATCCCATAGATGGTGATATGTAGTACTTTCCTTTATTTTTCTTTTCTAAGAATTCCATAATTTTGTTTCTCTTTCCCCTTTGAGCTAAGATGTAAGTTAGTTTAAATTTGGACATTTTCAAATGGTAATCTTATGATGGTAGATAAGTCTTGATACTCTATAAATACTGAACTTAAAAGCCAGGAAGTGTGTGAGTATAGGTAAGCCAGAGCCTTTGACCCAGGGCATCCATCTCCTGGGTTGAACACCCCTCCCCTTGCCCCATGTGTCTCTCTCCTCTTCCCTTTCTTCTGTCTTTCCCAGCCCCTCATACATACATGTTCTTTTAGGCCCAGAACCTCTGACCCCTGGAGTTAACAAATAGAGTTTGCTCCTTTCTTTTTTTCAAGTAAGGAGGAGAAGATCTTTTATCATGAGAAGGGTACTCTTGAATTTATAATAAACTTTAATGGGAAATTGTTTTTTCTGAAATGTGTTTAATAACACCTGTGCTACTTACATCTTAAGGGAAGTATTTTAATAAAAGAAAAATGGCATTTATTTTTTTCTTAGTGTAAAGTATATTTTTCTGTGGTTAACATGAGTATTATTTTTAAAATTTTGGTTAGAGAGGTTCTCTTGGATATTTCCATTCCTATTGCTGAACAGTAATTTGAAAAGGTGTATATGAATGTGTTTGGTACTGTATTTATGTTAGACCATGACATACAAAAAGCTGATCATAAATATAAAATACTAATAGGGATAAATATTAGATTCTGTTCTAAAATGTAATTTTTTAAAAGTGGAAGTTTACATTAGGAAGCTTTTTTTTTTTAGGAGCACTGATAGGATATTTAATCAATATGAGATCTTTTGTTCCTTCTAATTGATGGTGCATCTCAGCTTTCCTAAAAGAGAATTCTGAAAATGTGTTTTTTGTGAAATGCAGGAAAAGAGAAAGATTCCTGTATTTCCCAATGGCTCTGCTCCCAGCTCGGGTGAGACTTCTAATGAGGCCGCCCATCATGCTGGGCCTGAGCTACAGAGGACTGGACGGTGAGTATAGATACTGATACAGTGTGGGTGTCTTTTGGGAACTAGAGGTCAATTTGATGAAAAAGGCATAAACATTTTTTTCTTTGCAAGTATTTGGAACCTAATCTTGTACAGTATTTTTTTTCACATTAAAAAAATGGACATTATTGTATAGGTGTATGATGTTAAGAAAAAATAATATGCATTTAAAAATTATTTTTAGTAGGTTATATTTGGGTTTTGTGTACAAGACTTTAATTTCAAATGAAAGTATCGTGGACCATATGTTAAGATATCACACAATCACATAGCATATGGGTTAATTTATATTACCAGTAATGTAGGTTCCTGAAGGAAGTGTGGGGTCCTATTATAATTCTTCAGATGAAGTTATAGAGTTATGGGAAGAGAGAGAAATTATAACCAATGTTTTTTTGTGTGTGTACATAGATTTAAATCTCTTAGATGAGCATTATATCATAAAGTAATGTAAAATTAGACAAGCATAATTAAAACATGGTAATGATCTTGGGAAACCTAGCTAGAAAAATTGATGAAGAAGTTAATTTTTGGAATAAAAAATAGCAATATTGCCAGATACAAGCATTGCCCTAAAATATTTTGTAGAGGTAGAGATATGTTATGGTACAACCATACTGTAGAAGAGCATGTGGATATTGAAACTCTTGTCCACTGGTGGTTACTGTGGAACTAAAAGATCTTGAATCTTAAATGTTTAAAAAACTAGGATCTCTTCTAAAGATACACTATTAGGGATATTGATGACATACCTAAAGAATACTATATAGAAGTAAAATAGCAAGTAGCATACTAAAAATAAATTGTAGAGAAGCTTAAACTCATAGTTTATCAATTGAACAATATGTTCATCTCCATGAATATAAAAGAAAATAGACTGTCCCTGGGTGAACAGTGCTGGTCTGGTACTGGCTGTCATTGCTGCTGCATACTGCAGACTGAGATAGGGTTGATCACTGAGAAATACCAAGTCAGGTCCCCACTGACCTCATGGTCACCCAAGAGCTCATGTAAGCTGTTAAATAATCAATTGTTGATTTGATAAAGTAGCTTCATTTTCTAGGTTTTCACTGGCACTTTTTTATTGCAAGTTGATTCCACTTGCTGTCAGATTATTTATAGAATAACTCATTCCACTTGTCAATATGTATTTAGGATTTATTTCAGTACTAACTTTAAAAAAAGCTGGGCTAGTAGAGCTTGATATATCCAAAGCATTCAGAAGCTTGCAATTAATATTTTGGTATATTTGCTACAGTAGGGATTTGAATGATTTGTCACCAGTTTACTGAGCACCTCCTGTGTCCCAGGCAGCGTTCTAGACAGTGAAGATAGTGGCAGTGAAGAAAAAGAGAAAAAGTCCCTGCCCCTCACAGAGCTTATATTTTAGTGGAACACTTGCAAGTTGGATATACCCAGAAGTCTGATTTATAAAACCATGGAAGTGATAAGTAAGGCTTTAATGTGCAAATACAGATTTTAAATTTACTAATTAAAACCTCTAAGTTTTATTAATATGCACACTAGCTTGGCTGCATATACAGTAAATTAAATACACTGAAGTAGTTTTAGGCTTTTTTCTGAACCAGAAATATCTATATGATTGAAGTACTAATTTTAAAATTAAAATGATTTAATTCACTACTGAGTGCATGTAAACACAGCTTACTATATTCCTATGAAGGGGTATTTAAGACTTATGATTTATATTACAATTGCCTGCCTGGTTTTTTTGACACGTCTTTAAGATTGATAATGTAGATAATAACTAGTAGAATTGCTTATGCACATTTTCATGAATGGATGGTTAGGTTTTATTTATTTTTATTGCACATATCCTTGCACATAGGTGTCCAAAATTACATTTACTCACATAAAATCATTTACCTGCAATCTTTTTGATATATAATTCCTAAAATACAGATGTTTATGTCTCTTGTAAATTAATAAGATCTACCTTTCCTCTGTCAGTAGATTAGATTAAATGAGTGTATTTTCTATAATTTATACCATGATTTAAATAGAGTATTCATTTTTGTTGACAAAACACTAGGCACCAGCAGTTTTACATAGCCCATAGTTTTAGTTTGAACGAGCTAGAATCCTCTAGTGTACAGTTTGACGAGTTTCATCTCACCTATTTAGGCTTTTTGGTGGTTTGATACTTGACATCAAAAGGAAAGCACCTTTTTTCTTGAGTGACTTCAAGGATGCATTAAGTCTGCAGTGCCTGGCCTCGATTCTTTTCCTATACTGTGCCTGTATGTCTCCTGTAATCACTTTTGGAGGGCTGCTTGGAGAAGCTACAGAAGGCAGAATAGTGAGTACAAAGATTGGTAGTGGCCAGGCTCTTAGCTCTTCAGAGGCAAGTGTCTGTGTGCATTTGTCTCTCATTCATATTTTTATTTGAAGAGTCTACCCACAGCTTGATTAACCTGTCCCAAAGCAGACTTCCCCCAAAGGTAATTGCTATGGAAAACAAGGGGAAGCCATTTGAACAGGAGAAGATGCACAGTTGAGGTAAAAAAAAAAAAAAAAGAAAGAAAAAAAGAAAAAAGTTTATCTTGGCTTGCTGGATGATGGATGAATGGTTTTATGAACTGAATAAAAGGCTTGTGTTGTCTTTGTGGTGGGGAAGGGTCAGGGGTGGGTGGGGGTGGAGGACCAAATGAACTGATTCTGGGTGGGTCACGGGCGGAAGAATATATCAGTGGGCCTACTTCATACCCTGTAGGGCATCAAAAGATTAGTTAGAGCTATGTGATTAATATTAATTCATCAGCCCTGGTGGGCAGGCCCAGACTAGATTTGGAAAGAAAAGAACCTAATTGTCGACAAATGATGGATTTCTGGAGTGTTGTTTTTATTTTGATGTTATTAAATTTATGTAAAGTGGCCAAAGTTTTAATTGGAAAGTATAACTGAAAACTGCATCCATATTTTTATATGATTAAAATGAAAGTCTTTATGTATTTTGTTCTTGGTAATACTGTATTAGGGGATGTGGGGAGGCATGACACAGAGTACTTAGTGCCAGTCAAATCTAGAAAGACCTTGTTTTTGTTTATTTACATTTTAATGGTATTTAAGAGATGGTTTGAAATTCTTAAGTGTGTTTTATTTAATCATGTTTACTCTGGGGAGAAAACTCATGTTTTTACAGATAAAGGTTAAAAAATAGTCACAGCTAAGTAGCAATAATCAATAAACTAAAATAATTGTTTCAACTGACAATGAGGTAAACCTGAAAACTGAAATTTTCTTTCAACTCAGTTTATTCTGGGTCATTTAGATTCTTTTACCTAGTCTGTGGTCATTGTATCGATGGAATATGTTTTTAATAAGTTGCCTTGTGTGCTGTCACCGGCGAGCCATACGTGTGACTCTGCCCCCTCTGGAAATGTGTCCTGTCTGCTACCATCATGGAAGGGCTCCTGCTCTGCTTTGGTCTGCCCCTCACTGCCTGCTCATCTCGTCCAGCTGTTTAATGCCCTGTGTACGTAGTCGTGCTTTAGGCGTTGGGGAATATACACAAGTGTAAGACAAACATGTGTCTTCGTCCTCGAGGAACCTAACCTAAGAGGAAAAGATAAGATAGTACATGTGTAGTTCCTATGCCGTGGGGTGCTTCTTCACACATGTGGGAGCTGGAGTAATAGATGCAGAGAAATGAAGAGTATGGTGAAGGAAAATGATACGGAGGTGCGGGTTTTTCAGGTGCTTTCTTGGAACTTCAAGTAGAAATGTCATCATAGGAAGTGGCGATTCAGAGTTCATAGAGTTGAAGGGAGGGAATAGAAAGACTGGGTCTGTTTCACATACATGTGAGGTTTGACCCTGGGAACAGGCAAGGTTAACAAAGGAGATAATTTTTAGACATAGAAGGAGAGGAAAAAGTGGTAAGTTACCCATGTTGGTGGAAGGAGAACGAGGAAGGTGGCCCAGCAGATTAGACACAGGCACCATTGGAGCTCTACAAGAGAAATCAGGATGATGTAATTTTGCAAAAAAGGGGTTTGAGAAGGAGGAAGGGTTAGCAAGGTGTGCTCAAGTGAGAGAGGGCTTCTTTTGAGTCCAGCGTAGATGTCTACATGTGGGGTTGCAACGTGTGTGCAGGAGCTGTGATTTCCTTAGGGAAGATGCCTTTCAGTTTGGGAATGAGCATACAGTTTAAAAATTAGAAAGAAATAGCTCTGGGCAAAGGAACTGGTCAGCGTTGTAGTCAGGGCCTGGGGGCGGGTGGTGAAAGGAAGGTCCGACAGCTTCCGCTTCATTATCACAAGTATGGGGTGGGAGGGCGCAATTTCATGCCCATCTGCCCCCTCAGCATTTCTTTATTGGCTGTCTCCTTGCTTCTGGGCTCAGGTTTTTGCTTTTATCTCTCAATTCTTAAGACATATTTTTCCTTTGACTTGAGCTCCACCTAAATTCATTCCTAAATTGCATATTCTAATAAACATGCTTTTATAATGGCTTAGCAGTGTCTTCTGGGACAAATTGTTGTTCAGAGACAAGAAACAAATTAATCTAATACGATTAACAAATGATAGTGTTAATATGGATACTTCTTCAATTGGCCAAAAGTCAAGTTAGTATGTGGGTTTGATCCTATTTTTACACCAACAGTCGAATAACACAGCACATTGTCATTTTGTGAGTTTGGTTTTGGAAGGTGCTGTTATTGCAATGATGGGAATAGCTACCATTTATTGAGTACATTTTGTATGCCAGACTGTAGGCTTGCTAGGTGTTTTCATAAACACTACTTGGTTGAGTTTTCCTGGCTACCATCCCTCCATTTAGAAATGACAAAGGCTGGGCTTGAAACGTGTGGCTACGGCTTACCCACCTAGTAGTAAACAGTCTTCCGCGTCAGATCTCGCTGTACAGCCCTGCTCTTTGCCTGCTGCTCTGCCTCCCCCAGGCCCAGGACTGCTGCTTCTTGCAAGCTGCTTTTCCTTGCCTTTTTCAGTGATGGGCTTTTCCTTTCCTACAGTTGACCTTGATGTTTGTGAATGGTAAACTGTTCTTCCCCATTCTCTCCAGTCCCTCCCCTCTGTCTAGCGGCATAGCCTATGCTCTTGACCACCTAATCTAATCGGTTAGAATGGAATCTTGGCAGTGGTACAGAATTGGCCCTTCTAGTTTTGATTTAAAATTTTTCTGAATCTTTCATTCTCTTTATCTTTTCTACCAAACTTTAATAATAAGATACTTCCTCATTTATGGTTGCCATACATTTTTAAAGAGATTTTTCACCTATTTTATGTTAAGAATTTCGTTTTTGATATTTATTGGTTAAACCCATCATTAGATTAATTCCTTTAAAATATGTGGAAAATTGCTCTTTAGAAATCTACTTGAGACCAACAGATTATGTGTTCATTTCTTATTCATTTACTTAAAGGAAACTTTTTTTGCAGCATACCATATTGAGTATTTAATATGTTTCCAGTTTTTTTAAATGGACTATCTCAGACATACAAAATACTCAAAATAATGTATAGACCTTTGTGCTTACCACAGGCTTAAGAAATAAAATATCTATAAAGATGAAACCTGTAGCTCCATTGGAGCTCTACAAGAGAAATCAGGATGATTTCTATGTACTTAAAACGTATTTTTAATTTTCTGTGTTTAAAATTGAAATCTGAGACAAAGAAAGTTGTGTTTGTGTATTTTAACTACTTGATTAGTGTTTTTCTTTTCCAGATGTCTTACTTATAGTAGGTTAGCAATATGCTTATGATGTATTACTTTTATTCATTTCTTTTTTCCTTAAACAGAGTGCAATAGAGTCTCTTTTTGGAGCATCATTAACTGGGATTGCCTATTCGTTGTTTGCTGGGCAACCTCTAACAATATTGGGAAGCACAGGTCCAGTTTTAGTGTTTGAAAAGATTTTATTTAAATTCTGCAGGTATGTATTAGTTATCTACTTGTCATGTGTGTTTACATATGTATAATTATATATTTTTTAACTTTACTAAAAAAGTGCATTATATATTTAATAGCTGAAGAAGAGAACCTGATTACTGTATACGTTTTCACTATTTTTGGGCTCCTTTGTGGTTTATCCTACTCTGGTCCCTGTCATCTTCCCTATGCCAGTCACCTTGAGTATAAAATCAGTGGATTTGAGTTCTGATAAGCAAGTCACGGGGGGGTCATTTAGAATCCTTTGTGTTAGCAGATTTCAACCTGGTAAGAAGGCATTAATCTGAATTGTTTACTAGATGATATGTTGGTCTCATAAGGGAAGTTTAGAAACAGGTGAATTTCGAAGGCGTGAGCTGACTTTACCATTTGGGCCTGTTGAACAAAGAGGGGATTGCAGCAGTGGGAAGGGGCATCAGCTTCTACCTCCACTGGCAGGGGTATTCTTGGGGTGGGGGCACCGGAGTGAGTAGACTTGGATTGGATGTGGCCAGGGCTATTGTTTTCGTCAGATGAATGCAGCTGAGTATTTTAGTCTGAAACACCTAATGCTATTAAATTATTTGATTTATCCACCCCCTCTTGTTATGATTCTTTGCTGAGCAAGCTGATTCTGAGGTTAGTCTGGCATGCTGGAGAGTGCAGTGACCTGAAGTGTGTTAGACCCTCCGGTGGTGATTTCTTACTTGAAATTGAATTAAAACATGAAGTCACTTTCTGTGGCAATACTGGTGGAGGAGGAGATGGTGCTTGGGGTGTTCATGACCGAGGGCAGGGGTGTGGCTTCCATATTGACACTGACATGCCTGGTCTGCAGAGTCACGTTCAGTTGTTCAGCAGACTGCACATCTGTCGTTGGCTCCTCATAACTGATTTCCTAAGTGGGATCTTTGTTTTTGAAATATTTATTGTCTAGTAGATTTTCACTGTAAGTCTCTTATAAGAAGTAAAATACAGCCTTTAAGTCTGTTAATATGACATTAGTCATTAGCTGAGGCAGAAAAACACATGCAATTTGCTTTAGCCATTATTTTATTATTCTGTCATTTACCCTCTTTTTGGAAATATTATGCATTTATACTGTTCTTATTGCTTAGGAAATTTTTCTGTACAAATACTGTTCTTCATATATATATATTTATGTTGGTCATGTCCACATTTTTCTTTTTAAACAGAGATTATCACCTTTCCTATCTGTCTTTAAGGACCAGTATTGGTCTGTGGACTTCTTTCTTCTGCATTGTTTTGGTTGCAACAGATGCAAGCAGCCTTGTGTGTTACATTACTCGGTTTACAGAGGAGGCTTTTGCGGCTCTAATTTGCATCATATTCATCTACGAGGCTGTGGAGAAGCTCTTTCATTTAGGAGAAATATATGCATTTAACATGCACAACAGTTTGGATGAACTGACCAGCTACTCGTAAGTATTTCTGTTTCCCCTAATGTTAAAGTGTGTTTTTGCAGATACCTGAGCCTAACAGAATGGATTGTTTTGCAACATGATGCTAACTGTCTCTCTAACTATAACTTCCAAACTAGTGACTTTCTTTTACAGATGAGATTTTACGAAAGCACTTGGAGGACATAAATGCAGGAGGACAAATTCATTCATTTTTATTCACTGAAGTAACTTATTCAAATGAATGCATTTTTGGTGTCTGCCTTTTGAATTGGATTGGCCAATTTAAATTCAATTGTTTTGTCAACTGACCACCATACATTTGAATCAGGCAATTATATTGGATCTTACATTCTTTAATCAAATCCTAGGTGTAGGATATACTGTTGTTTATCTTTATATTCCTCACGTTTTACATTTTCACCAACATTTTTGAAGCCTGATAATTTTTATTGGAAGTTATTTTAAAGTAAATTTCAGTACACCCTCGTGCTGTTTCTTGGAAAATTTTCTTTGTGATAGGAGAAACATGACATGAGAATATTTTAAGACTCTACAGTAGAATAGAGTTTGAAAAGTAATTACAACAGTTATAAAAGGTTGGCAGATATATTCAATAAAAAGTCAAATAGGTTATCACAATTAAACTCTCGTGGATGGTGCTATATTTTGCTGCTTTTGGCCGTCATGCTTGGTATGAATAGGACCCTGCATTTGATTGACTTAGATGGAGAAAGGTGGCTACCAAATAACAAGGATACAGCTCCTCCACCCACCCAAGCCCCAGATCCCTGGACCCTCCCTCTGCCCTCCATGCCTCTCCTTGCCTTCTTCGCACATTCTTAACCTTGATGGACAGAGTATGGAGGAATATGAACATTCCTAGGAGACAATGACCTATCTGAAAGTATCAGTGACACTTTGATGCTGAATCTGTTTTGTTCTATCTTCTTTGCTCTTAAGCTAGTTAATTTTTTTAATGTTGTTATTTGTATTCTCTCATTCCCTGTTCCTTTGACCTTTGTGAAGCATGACTTTTATAGCTAGTGACAGTCAGTAGGAGCAATGTTCCCTTCTGGTTAACTGAGTAAGATTTGGTGGAGTGTGACCTTGCTGCACATCATAGTATCTCTTCAGAATTTTAAAGAAAATAGCCAAGGAAATACCTAACCAGTTATATTAAGATATTTGTTAAAATATCATTTTATTGATATGTTTTCAGTTATGTTTTATTTACATAAGCCAAACCTTACTCCATTCCAAAGTTTCTGATGTTTTTTCATTTTCTAGTCTCCATGCTTTGCAGTGTGGGAGAAAAATTAAAAGCTACCACATTGTGTGATTGATTTGTAAGTAATGAATTGCAAGATCCTTAAAATATTATCCTATTCTTATTTCTCAGATGTGTATGTACTGAACCTCCTAACCCTAGCAATGAAACTCTAAAGGTATGGAAGGAAAAGAATAAAACAGCACATGATATTTCCTGGGGGAATCTCACTGTTTCTGTGAGTATATTATTAAAAAAAGAGGAATTTTGCAAAAATTAACCTAGTTCTTTAGTTTTTTCTGAGTAGACTTAGATTTTCTTCCTGCGTGATGGAAATAGTATGTTTTCAGAATGTAGTGTTGTGTTGACCAAATAGGAGTTACCAAATTTTTGTGTATCATGAACTAAAAAGTATAGGCTAGAAAGAAAGAAGCTGATAAAGAGATGAT